>NC_139148.1:101064518-103464518 GCF_964270905.1 Leucopleurus acutus | reverse complement strand
GCATCGTGCCTCCGGATGGAGAAAACACAGCCTTTCTTTGCAGTTCCCCAAGCCCAGCAAAGCCGCAGGCTCCATGCTTAGCCACCACTCTCGCTCCCATTCTAACCTCAGTCCCGAGACCTGAATGGCCTCAGCCATCAGCTGTCGAGGCTTCAGCCCAGGCTCCCGAAACCAATCCTACAGCTCCTGCTCAAGGTGTCACTCTCAAGAGCTGTCCTGGGCACCATCTTCCCTCGTGACTCCAGGACACTTCTGTGCAAATGGCAAGTTTTGAAACTGCCTCTTGGTACGTTCCTTGATGGAGGTCTTGCTATTCTTTTCCTTTGTGCATTTTAATAGTCAGGTGCTAGAGGTAAACTGGCTATTTTCATTTATTTATTTTATTTGGGTGGGATAATGACGCCTTTATTTTGGACTACCTCGTAAAGAAATGTAGCATTTCCTTCCTCCCCCCAGTTTTATTGAGATAGAATTGACATACAACACTGTAAAATTTTGACTTACATACATCACGAGATTATTTGCACAAGTTTAGTGAACATCCATCATATCATATAGATACATAAATAAATAGAAAAAAATTTTGTGTGTGATGAGAACTCTCAGGATTTACTCTCTTAACTTTCATGTGTAACATACAGTTGTGTTAATTATATTTATCGTGTTGTGCATTACATCCCCAGTACTTATTTGGCTTATAACTGGAAGTTTGTGTCATTTGACTGCCTTCATCCGTTCCCCACCCCACCACAAACCAGATCTCTTTTTCTATGAGTTCGTGTGTTTCCTTTTGAAGTATAATTGACCTACAACACTCAGTTAGTTCCTATTACATAGTGAGTGGGTATTTCTATCTATTTCAAAATGATTTCCACGATAAGTCTAGTTATGATATGTCACCAGAGATATCACATAGGTATTGATTATATTCCCCACACTGTACATTTCATACCTGTGACTCATTTATTTTGCAAGTGGAAATTTGTACCTCTTAATTTCCCACACCTATTTCTTTCCTTCTTCCACCCCCCTCTCCCTCTGGCAACCACATGTTTGTTCTCTGTATCTGTGACTTTGTTTCTGTTTTGTAATGTTTATTCACTTGTTTTGAACCCAAGTTCCCTGCGTTGAAAGGCAGATTCTTTACCACTGGACCACCAGGGAAGTCCCCAGTATTCTCTCTTTATCTTTCAGTTTGGCCATTTTTATGACAATGTGTCTTGCTGTGGTCCTGTTTGGGTTGATCCTGTTTGGGACTCTATGTGCTCTCTGGACCTAGATGTGTGTTTCCTTTCCCAGGTTAGGGATGTTTTCTGCTATTATGTCTTCAGATATGTTCTCTGCCCCTTTCTTTCTCTCTCTCTCTTTTCCGTCTGTGACTCCTATAATGTGAATATTAGTATGCTGGACATCTCTTAAACTGTCCTCATTTATTTTTATTCTTTCTTCTTTGTTCTGTTCAGCTTCAGTGATTTCCACTACCCTGTCTTTGCATTCACTGATCTGGAATGTAAAGACAGGGCAGACTGTTGATTTCTTCTAGTGTATTTTTCATTTCAGTTATTATAGTCTTCATCTCTGTTTTGTTCCTCTTTATATTTTCTAACTCTGTTCAAAGACTTCTAATTTCTCGCAAACTGGCTATTTTGAATTGTAACAACTGGCTTCATTGGTCCTCTGGCTTTGATTGTCTCATGACTATCCTAAGGGATTTAACTACTGTGAGACCTCAGATGGAATGCTGCCATGACATAGGTCACGTTTTTCGTGCCCATTTAAAGTCTTACTTGCATCATCTGCATTAATTTCAGTATAAAAACGTAAGTCCAAATGTAGCATATGGTTTTAAGCTCTCACCTGACCTTGAACTCTGGGCATTAGATCTCATTTTTCCATAGATAAAAATATCATCAAGCATCTCACAATTCAAAAGTTGACACAAATTTCTGAAAGAATTAAAAATATAAAAGGACTAATTACCTAATTTTAGATGTAGCCCCTTTATACCTGAAGGCTTTTCTTCTCAATATTTATTCTGCTATCACCAGGTGCATCCAAGAGGACAACAAGAGGTGCCCAAACAAACAAACAAAACTAAGATTTAATGAGAGTGGGATTGGGTTAGGGGAACACCAATACCTAAAAGAGGCTTAGGACAGTCAAATTGACGCCTTGTCCCACGTCTTATTCCACTCATACCCTTTATCACAGTCTATCCACAACAATTATTTTCCTCTTATATCATTTTTTAAAATTGTGGTAAAATTCAAATAATATATAATTACCCATTTTAAAGTGTATGGTTCAGTGGCATTTAGAACATTCACAATGTTCTGCCACCATCACCACCATCTAGTTTCAAAACATATTCATCGGGACTTCCCTGGTGGTCCAGCGGTTAAGCCTCTGCACTCTAATGCAGGGGGCCTGGGTTCAATCTCTGGTCAGGGAACTAGATCCCACATGCCCCAATTAAAGATCCTACACGCGGCAGCAAAGATCCCGCATGCCGCAACTAAGACCTGGTGCAGCCACATAAAAGCAGACAAACGTATTCATCACCCCAAAATGACACCCCTATTTATTCAGCAGTCATTCCCCAGTCCTCCCTCCTCCAGCCCCTGGCAACCACTAATCTGCTTTCTGTCTCTGGATTTGCCCACTCTGGATATTTAATACTCGTGGAATCATACAATATGTGACCTTTGCTGCCGGCTTCTTTCACTTGGCATAATGCTTTTGAGGTTCACCCACACTGTAGGAGGTGTTAGTACCTCATTCTTTTTTTCTCTATGTGCCATTATATGTTAAGATTTATAGGTGACAAAAGAACTGAACGGGGCCCTGGGGATTTACAAAGTTACAAAATATACATGTAAGAAGTCTAATAAAATATTTAAGCTTAAAAGCAAACCAAGCCAAATCATTCTAAAAGGAAGAGAAGAAAGTGCTTTCAAATCTCAGATTTCTCTTACTAGATCAATAAACTGGACTTGATTTTATAATCACTAATGTTAAAAGAATAATATGGATGTATAATTTTTCATTTTCTGATAACATACCACTTTAAATGAAAGAACTGTACCCTACACCCAGGAGACTAGGGTCAAGCGATAATCATCTGGATCATTATACAAAGTACCTTCAGTGAGTCAGAGAACAATAAAGTCAAGTCCTTTTTATAAAATAGCCAACATGCGATAGAAACTATTTTTCTCGTTCCACAGATGAGGAAGTTGAGTCTCAGGTGTTTAAAGCCATTTGCTGGGAATTCCCTGGCGGTCCAGTGGTTAGGACTCGGCGCTTTCACTGCCAGGGGCCCTGGATCAATCCCTGGTCGGGAAACTAAGATCCCGCAAGCTGCACGGTGTGGCCAGAAAACGAAACCAAACCAAAACAAAACACTCACTTGCTTAAATCAGTAGGGGAGCAGAAAAACCAAGCGTAGGATTGCAGGCTTGCCTCTGCCTCTTCTGGGTGTTGGGGTTTGGAGAAGTGGAACTTTGGGGTTTTTCTGTGTATTATCAAACTTTTGAAATAAGATGTACTGATGAATTAATTATGTAATTAAAAAAAGCTAATTCAGCTTCTAGAATACACTTTGTAGATAGTGGGCCACAAAACAAATCTAAGCTATCACTTTGTAAGGAGCCAAAACAGATTTGGACAGGTGGCTGCTTGTACTCATGATTTAATCATCAAACAAGTACCTATAACGCATGGTTACTGTTAGGAATTAAAATGATACTATCATTTCTCCTAACTAGCTATAATCTATTTCTACATAGAGCATAATGTTACATGATTCTTTATGGTGTAATACAGGTGAGCCAAAGATAAACTCTGTATATTGCTTCTATATTGTTTACTTCTTCACAGCAGACCGGGACCCGTTAGCTCAAAGGTACCTATCCAACTGGTGTAAATATAGCCTAAATAAGCAGACACTTACAATATTGTTAAAATGGCCACACAACACAAGGGAACTGGCAAACAAGCCGTAGAGTCTGCTCCGCAGTGGGAGAACGCATTAAACAACCTCCTGCAACACCTGAAGGCCTCGGCTTCTAAAAATACAGAAACCAAACTCTCACGCTTCATGAAAACGTTCCTGGATCAACAGACCAGGAACATAAGCTATCTGGAATACCAGCTTAACTATCCCAAGGACTTAAAAAGGCAGCCCAGAGTGAGGGACAGCTTGAAAAGGCTGCTAAAGCATCTGAAGCATCAGGTAAAGAGACAACATCTGAAGGCAACACAGCAAGTCTTCCCACCCAGCAGGTCCCAAAGTCAGCTACAAGGACACACGTTCTTTCTCAGCATCGAACTTGAAATAACCGAAGGCAAGGACAACAGGCCACTAGATACATTTCAGAAGGGTTATTTTAATAACACAAGCCAATTCTGCTTGTGTTCCGGGTATTTTCTGGGTATGTTTGTGCTTCTATCACAGACATGTGATATAGGGTGCACACCTGTGTAGTATCTGTGTGTGTGCGTTTTCTACCTGGCAGTTCCATTTGAAGAAGGCCCCGTGAACAAACGTAAGGTCTACCTGCTGCTCTTATTTTATTTTTCATTTTTATTTTTGTAACATCTTTATTGGAGTATAATTGCCTTACAATGGTGTGTTAGTTTCTGCTTTATAACAAAGTGAATCCGTTTTTCATATACATATGTTCCCATACCTGCTGCTTTTATTTATTTTTATTTTTAAAATGAATTTATTATTGGCTGTGTTGGGTCTTTGTGGCTTGCACGGGCTTTCTGTAGTTGCGGCGCTTCTCATTGCAGTGGCTTCTCTTGTGGTGGAGCATGGGCTCTAGGTGTGCGGCCTTCAGTAGTTGTGGCACACAGGCTCAGTGGTTGTGGCACACGGGCTTAGTTGCTCCGCGGCATGTGGGATCTTCCCACAGGCAGACTCTTAACTACTGCGTCACCAAGGAAGCCCTACCTGCTTCTTTTAAATAATAATAATAATAATAATCACTTGATAATCACTTGATTATCCTGGATCAGTGCTCAGGGACCACCACCTCCTGGCTTCAGGCAACACTCACCCAAGAGGCTCCCTTTCAGTGTTGAATTAGCTGGAACCAGAGTTTCCCAAGTATGTTGAAGGTGACAAAATACACTTGAAGGCCACATCATCCGTCAGCTCTGAGCTGCGGAAGGAGCTATGATATGCTTTCCGCATCTGGGGGTGGGGGAGAGGGGGTGAGAAGAGCCGCATGCGGGCCTGGACAGTCTCCTCTTGTGTTACCTTCGCAGAGGTAGGCCCCTCCCCCTCCGCTAGCGTGGTTTCTGTCCCCAGGTGCCCTCCACAACAGGGAAGGCGGTGAACAGAACTGGGAGAGAAGCCGACGGTGCCCCGCTCCCTCTCCTCCATAAAGCCCTATGAGTAGTCACTGCAGAAGTGTCCCTTGGAGTCCTCCTTGTACCTGAGCTGGTCACCATGAATGGGCCTCAGGCCTGCTTTGAAACACACTGTTCTCCCATTTGAGACTCACACCACCCGTCTTGCACATCTAGGTGGTCCCAATGGGGCAGCGTGCGGGGAGCATGGGTGCTGGGGGAGAGGGTGGAAGAGAACAGGTGGGTCTGTGTAAACCCCTCATGGGCACCTGGCAAACTTCTGAGATGTGCATGGCCTATGATGGTGACTCAGGGCTGTTACTGCATGAAAGGAGGCCTCCTGGGCATTCGGTCTGAATGGCGTTGGCTTAGCCATTTCCATCAAATTTACTAACCCCATGTGACACAGAGAACAAACATGCAGAGGACTCACAACTTTATTGAAAATACAAAACATGCCCTAAAACAGTGGGTCAAGGCCTCTACTTCTATTTAATATACTTTGCAGGCATTTGGGGAACTGCTCTTGGTGGTGAGGTATGCAGAATTTGAAACTGGCTCAAAGGCCCTTTGGAAAAAACCGTCACAGACACAATTCAATAGAAAGTCGGGGCAGCTGAAGGATCTCCAATGGAAAGGAACGACGCGATGCCACATGAGGGCACCTACAGTGAAGCACGTGTGGAAGATGACAGGGTGGAGGTGGCAACAGCATAGGAGGAAAGGGTGGCAAGGGTGGCACAGGTGGTTCAGGTGGCACGGGTGGCACGGGCAGGTTAGGTGGCACGGGCGGCATGGGTGGCACGGGTGGCTCAGGTGGCACGGGCAGGTTGGGTGGCATGGGGGGCATGGGTGGGACGGGCGGCATGGGTGGCACGGGCAGGTTGGGTGGCATGGGCGGCACGGGCAGCAGAGGCAGCTCCAGCGGCACTTGCTCCAGAAAAACGTGGACCCAATCCAGCTCCTGAAGCAGAATGGCACTGCAGGGTCGACACACGCTGACGACAGCAGGGAGGACCGGGGGCACGTGGGGCACGTTTCTGAGCATTACTGCCCTCTGATGTCTCCGACACTTGGCCCTTCTACTCCTAAACCAAACCTTCAAGCAGAGAGAAAAAGGGATTGATTAGTATATTGAGCATTTCATGTCAGACATGAAAAATTGCAGCAGGGAGCTCTCGGTGCCTTGAAGATTTGAAAGTGCATCAGGAGAAGCTATTTCCTTCTTGCTAAAGTATCTTAGGATATGTAGCTGAAGGCGCTCCCTTCAGCCGCCCTCCCCCCCAAGAGCGAGCACCGACTATGTGCCAGGCTCTGGATTGGCATATGGCTTTGTCTCTCCCCTCCCACCTTTTCTATTATTTCCCCCACTCTTACACGCAGGTGGAGCTGACCAACTGCACTCTGTCCCTGCTGTTATTACTGTGCCTGGGAGGTCTGCGTCCTGACAACTGACCGTCAGCTCCAGCTGCCACTAATCCCTACTCATTGGGCAGGTGTCACCTTAGTTATGGGGGAAGTTGAGCATAGGAAAAAGTGGGTGCCTTTTAAAATCATACTGAGGGGAACGGTCCCCATTTTGAAAAACCCATCTTTGGTTACAGTAAATAATCAATAGGAGTGGGTTGGATTTTTAAACAAAAGCTTTCCCCAAGGATGACTAAAAAGGGTCATTCATCCTCTGGAGCCTTGGGATGGTTATAAAGAAGGAGATGGTATTGTGAGGGAGGTTTGGTCATGGGGGGCCCAGGGACTTTGTGGCTTGTCTTGCTGGACACCGGCGGAACTGAAGCCCTGGACACTGCCTTAATATTAGACTATAGGGGTAACGAATGCTTAGACGAACTCAGCCCAAATTTACTAAAACTCTTAAAATCTTTGCCCAGACAAGAGTTTGGGGGGAAAGAGGCATACCATTGTCACCTCTGTCAATTCTGCACTCTCCAACCTGCCTCACCCTCCAAACCTTCCTGGGCTCAGGACCAGGTCAGCTCACTCCGCTCTGGCTACAGTTGCAGGGCCTTGGAGCAGAGCCTCTGGTGCCCAGCAAGGTTGCGCCCTCTAGGAGCTGCTAATCAACCAGGAGATCCCCATCCTGTCCCTTATGCTTAAGTCAAGAGGGTGCAACCTGCATTTTAGGAAGACAGCCGACAACCACGTGAGTGAGGGGTCACAAAACGGCTCCCCCCTAAATATCTGCCAACTATTAACAACTGAAAGTAAAACCTGTCCTGTGGACTCTACTGCTCCCTCAGCATCTCAGTTAATGGAATTGTGCCATATTTAGTATTTTTGGATGTTTCCACTCGGCAAATTTTACATGAGACCAAGGGCCTCCTCTCTCTGTCGCCCCATCTTCCCTCTCCCATCTTAGTATTTGGGTCCTTCTGCTGCATGAATATGTAGTCGAGAAAAGCCAGTGTAATAGAGCTCATTTTGGGGGGTTCGAGCGTACCAATGGTCAAATCTGCAGAAATATAAGCAATGTGCAAAGCTGGCTATGTGAGGTTCAGGCTGACACTACTTCCATATTTCCAATACTGGTTTCATGAAACAGCTCCTACTGTCCTTGCAAACCAAGGGAGGGTGTCCATTAAATGTTTCTTTGGGACGCTCATGCTGTAGAGTTTGGAAATAGATGAAAACATTCTCCCGTCTTCTTCATTTGTTTCTTGTGGCTCCTTTTCCCTTCAGAACTCCATCAAGAGACCACTACGTAAACCCAGGAGAAGCAAGCCACCAAAACTTCAGTTTCTCTTTTCCTCTGAGCTTGCTTTGCCTGCTTGAGAAAGCAGAGGCCTGCGCCTCCCAAGCCCTGGCCAGACCTGACTGTGAGCCCAGCCCGTGGCCTTAGGCCGCCAGCACTGCTTTCCAGACCCCACCAGCAGCTCTGCAGCCCGTGTCCATCACTGCCCTCACACACGCTCTCTGCAGCAAAGCTAGTGAACCCGTCCTGATTCTTCTGTTTCTCTCTTTCTTTCTTTTCTTCTTCTTTCCCCCCACAAATACTCCTTGGATTTAACTTAGGCTTTTCTATAGTCTCAAATAATCACTCCTGATCCTTTGACTCACAAACTAGTCATCACTGGAAGAGCATATGTATTTCACCTTACCACAGGTAAGAATCCTGCCTGAACTAAGAGTCATCCTCCACTGCCAACAAATTCCACACACCCCATCTCTTCGTAACAGTACCACGAAAAGGAAGAAAAGCCTCAGGTGTCAGAAATTCCTCAAGAGACTATTCATGAATGCATTCGGTAGTCGCAAAACTTTGAACGTGTGAGGAATCCTCACGGCGTACGTTCCACTCTGTATAACTCTTGCCTAACTTCCACCTTTCTCAGGTCGGTGGAACTTTGTTTGAAATTGTTGTTTTAGTTTGTTTTGTTCTTTAGACATATGTCAAAGGTTGCAACTCGCCCTCCCACCTCCACTATGATGCAAAACCTACTATGTTAGCAATGCTTTCAGGCTGGCATATCAAAGAATTCCAGAAAATGAGGATTTAGGGCTGCCACTCTCTCCACTACTTTACCAAACACTTAGAAACTCCAGCAGGAGAGGGCCTCTCTCCCATGGGGCTGTGTGTGTCGGGGGGAGGGGACCTCTTCTCCTCAGCCCTTGGGCTGGAAGCGCAGATCAGCCCTGAGGGATCCCTGTCGGGGCTGCCATGAGCTGGGCACCCTTGTTTTCCTACCTCAGATGTTTGTAGTTGCTGGGAGCTCCTACCTGGTCTACACCAGGCTGGGCCTTACGTGGCAGCACTGGGCACGGGGCCTCTGGCTTTCTTTCCCAGGACACTGCCAGGCTCTCATGGGCTGATCCTGGCCTAGGCTGTCCCCAGGCAAGGACGTATGCACCCCCAACAAGTGATCACCTACTGTACAGACACCCGCCAGTGAGGGGGCCTCTACCTCCTGCCCTCCTAGACGCACCTGCTTGTTCCCAGCGGATGTCACCTGGAACGGGGTCCAGGCACGGAGGCTGTTGTACAAGGGCTTCTGAGGCCACCTCAGTTGGGGGGAAGCTCACCGTTTTCCCTGCCTGGACTGACCTGGGCGCCAGCCAGGCCGCTCCAGCCCTCAGCCCCCAGCTGTGTCTCCTGCACAGGGTCCCGTGCAGGATTGTGAGGCGGGGGTGGCAAGGAAGAGCCCTGAGTGGGTGCTGGAGAAGAAGGGCACCCCGGGCGTCAGGGCAAGGAAGCCAGACCTGCCCCTCAGCACACTGGCAGCAGCTCAAGCCCTGCCCTAGGCAGCGAGCTGCCTCCAGTGGGACAGCTCGGGGACCCAAAGCCTATGAGCTGTGCCACCCAGCCCGGGCTCTCGCCTCTGCAAAGTGTTCGACATTCAAGTGCCTCCTTCATCCGCTGACAAAATGGTGTTTTACAAAAGTTCTAAAAGATTCTAAAGTCCTAAAAGTATTTTCTTCGCTAACCAAAGTTCTGAGAGCATCTTATTTTGTTCTGAAAGCAAGAAACCACTCTCTGTGGAAAAGATAACAAAAGAACAGCTGCGGGAGGAGCAGACTTGGACTCTACGCTCTTCCCTCTGCATCAGCGCCAGCGTAACTAAACATACATCAGTTGCTCGTCTGTTGTGTGCTGAGTGTGAATTATCCCCTCACTCCGATGCCTAAGTATTCATATATTCACTCCTTATGCAAAGCATTTATGCCTGGTTTTAAATAATTTAATATAGTTGGGCTCCTCGGTGCATTAATTTGAATAATTGCCACTTCAGACTTAACCTCAGTGTGACTCCACACAGAAGTGGTACCTAAAGGATGCCAGTGTTAGAAGGAATTGGACGTGTGTGTGTAGAATTCAGAGACATATAATATATAAGTTTATATAGGTAGAGTCTAAACAAAGAGATATATATATATATATGTATATATATATACACACACACATATATGTATATATATACACACACATATATATATCTGTTTGTATATATATGTATACACCTTTGTGTAAACTGTACCTATATACATATATTTGATTATGGATCTCTATCCATCTACTCAAGCACATATGAAGTCAATTCCTCAAGAATAGGTTCTTACGGGACTAAAGACGCAGACCTACTAGAGAATGGACTTGAGGATACGGGGAGGGGGAAGGGTAAGCTGGGACAAAGTGAGAGAGAGGCATGGACATATACACACTACCAAATGTAAAATAGATAGCTAGTGCGAAGCAGCCGCATAGCACATGGAGATCAGCTCGGTGCTTGTGACCGCCTGGAGGGGTGGGATAGGGAGGGTGGGAGGGAGGGAGACACAAGAGGGAGGAGATGTGGGGATATATGTATATGTATAACTGATTCGCTTCGTCATAAAGCAGAAACTAACACACCATTGTAAAGCAATTATACTCCAATAAAAACGTTAAAAAAAGTGTACAAGGCAAAAAAAAAAAAAGAATAGGTCCTTAAAAGGTGTACAAACATTTTAAGTTCATTGTCTGTATGCCTTCTTCATATTCATTTGCATCAACATTTATGCAATTGCTGCCCAGGGCCTGGGAAACCAGGCTACAAAGGCTTTTCCCCTGCACGCCATCAGCTATTGAGCTAAGTGGTGGGTATATTTACTGTCTGTGAAGTTTTGGTGTCCTAGAAATTAAACCTTTGAGTGCCAAGATAATCTAGCATGAATTCAAATTACACAAAGAGCAGGACTCTGCACACTATCTACAGTATGTGGAATATAGTACTTGTAAAAGAAATTATAGGATAAGAAACTGAAAAGGTAGTTTTCATTATCACCCTTGCATGTTAGACAAGGTTATAGTTCAGTTTAATTTGTTTTAGTTTTGCTTTCTTCATCATCTCCATGTAAATTACAATGATAATCTGTTACTTTTGTTCTTGAGTGTTTCTTTGGGGAAGGCAAATAAGAACTCCCACGCACACCTGAGTCATCTTTAAGTCCACTTCTTCAAGTATGCTTCCAGACTTGTATTGAAAGTAACATCTACCTTCTTTGAACTCCCATATTATTGCTTTGTTACTCACCTGTGGCATTTGTCTTGTGCCAGAATATATGTGACTTTAACTCATGTATTTTCTTTCTCTCCATGACTTGCTTATGTCTTTCTTTGGCCCTCATTTATAGTACATGGACAATGAATTAAAAAATTATACACACACACAGACACATACACACACTAATGATAGGGAGGAAAAGGATGATAACTATGAAGAAGGAGAGAGAAACAGGAGAGAAGAGCCTTTGCAATTCAGACTTCCAGGGCAGCTCCACACACAGCGCTTCAGACACAGAGGAGAGCACGTTGCTGATCTGTTTCTCCACCCCCATGGAAGGCCACCAGCTAAGTGCTAGAGCCTTTCTGGGACGATCTTTGCTACCTCAGAGTCTGTCGCTCAGGACTGCCAGATGGGCTGGGAGGAAAATAAGAGAATGGAGCCAACACTGGACAAGCTCAGCTAGTAAAAGTCCCCAGGCTCAGTGGCCTTAGTCAAGGCCATCCACCCTTCTTCTATATTCACTTTCAACCAATCAACAAGTCCTTACTGAATGCCTGCTACGTACACAGCACTGCTCTGGGGTACTGCATGGGGAATGCTAAGAAGTGTGTCAAGTGCCAGATTACACCGTAACTGAGAAGTCACAAAATACACATACGTATACATACATATTACATTCACCCCTGGACACACACACACACATACATACACCATTCATGCTTCCATACATTTAAGACTGACTCGCAATGCAAGCAATGTGTGATAGGGATCCAATGAATTGGTCCCATTTCAAGAGCAGTAAGAGCTCAGAAGATGAGAGTACTGTGGCCTCCTCCAAGAGATGGGGATTGAGCTAGAATTTGAAAAATCTGAAAGTTGACAGGAATGAGCACATTGCATTTCTTTTACCATTGAGTAGACTAAAAGCAAATAGCTTGGGCTTCCCTGGTGGCACGGTGGTTAAGAATCTGCCTGCCAGTGCAGGGGTCACGGGTTCAAGCCCTGGTCCAGGAAGATCCCACATGCCGCGGAGAAAATAAGCCCCTGCGCCACAACTACCGAGCCTGCGCTCTAGAGCCCGCGTGCCACAACTACTGAAGCCCGCATGCCTAGAGCCCATGCTCCGCAACAAGAAAATCCACCGCAGTGAGAAGCCCGTGCACCACAACGAAGAGTAGCCCCCGCTCGCGGCAACTGGAGAAAGCCCGTGCGCAGCAACGAAAACCCAACTCAGCCAAAAATAAATAAAATTAAACATTAAAAAAAAAAAAAGACCGGTGGTTGCCAAGGGGGAAGGTGGGGTGGGACAGGGATGGATTGGGAGTTTGGGATTAGCAGATGCAAGCTAGTATATATAAAATGGATAAACAACAAGGTCCTACTGTATAGCACAGGGAACTATATTCAATATCCTATGATAAACCATAATGGAAAAGAATATGAAAAAGAATGTGTATATATATATATATGTATAACTGAGTCACTCTGCTGTACAGCAGTAATCAACAAAGCATTATAATTCAACTATACTTCAATAAAAATAAACCATTACATAAATCACCCCTTATGTTTATACACAATTAAAGTTAATAGAGCATCTTTGCATACTTCATTCTGACTTCATAAGAATTCCGTGAGATGATTATCTTTATTTTAGCAAATAGTAGCAGTAAGAGTAATAGTTGTTTATAGTTCGGGAAACTAAGGCTCAGGGACAGTAAGGCTTGTCAGTGTCGTGTAGTGAGAATTCAGGGCCAAAGCTCTTGCTATGAGCAGGAAAGCAGAAGTGCCCTCAACCCAGATGCATAGGCTGCAACTCCAGAGACTGCTTCCGTTACTCAATTCCTTGGTCTTTCCGATTATTATCATTATTTATTATTTATTCTTCTTATTATTTTGGGTGGGAGGGGGTGGTTAGGGGCATTGTGTCCCACTTTTTCTGATGAAAAGTGCACACACTATTCTAATGCCACCATACACACGGAACTTTACATTCAAATTCAAGGGGACTCCCAATCCCGCTGACAGCCAGCTGTGGCCTCCAAGTAAGCCCTCCGGATCTGTACCTTGTTCCGCAGGCCCAGTAACTGCAATGAACTGAACCAAGAGCCAGCCTAGAGATTCCCTTCCTATAAACACATCCTAAAACACTGCTTTCATTAAGGCACTCCCCCGGCACAAAACTCTTACAGTTTTCCATGATCCCAAATGCAGACATTCTAACTCCTTCCATAACTTGGACCCCAACCTAACTTTTAAACTTTAGTTCCCACCCAGTACAGAGTTGTCTCCAGGCTCCCCCTCCAGCTCCCTCTCAAGGTCAGCACCTCATATGCATTCATTCTCCTGGCCACCCTGTTTGGGTTGGTGTTCCCTAAGACAAGCTTTACACTTGATCACTCCTGGGGCTGCTCATACTACCTCCCTGAACTGCAGTTCCATGCACGGCCTGCTTAGCATTTACCAAAATTTGACTCACTCTGTGAGGTGTAAGGGAAACCCCACCACCCTGCAAAGAAGCCAAATCTGCTTCTACCACGGGCTGCTAAGAACAAAGTCTCTTCAACGGTCTGAATCCTGGCCCTCTTCCACTGACCTATGTAACCTTAGGGAAGTCACTGGACCTCTCCGAGCCTCCATTTCTTCCCTTAGGAAGTAAAGAGAGTGATGGCCCCCTCCTCAGGGGACGGCTATAAGATCGATTAGCCAGGCCCTGGTGCACAGTGAGTACCCACATGGTGCCACCAGCCTGAGCAAGCACAGCTCTGTGCCACTCCACAGACTCTCATATCCACTCAGGGGCAGGGGCGACACTCCGTGTCCAGCATCCTCAGTCACAGTGCAGGCCCCTGTGCAGAATGACCGCAGTCAGTCCCGACCCCTTAACTCTAGCATCAGCTAAAGTTATCTGAGCCCTCACCATGGGCCTTATTTGTATTCCTTCATGTAAATTTCACAACACGGTACAGCAGGTACCATCATGATCCCCATCCTACAGATGTGGCACCTGAGGCACAGAGAGGTCAGCTAATTTAGCTCTGGCCACACAGCAAGTTAGTGGCGGTGGGGCTGGGCACTCTGTCTCCAGAATTTTCAGCTTCTTTCTCTCACATGGGCTGATCTCTCTCCCCAGACTGTGAGAACCCATGGCACAACAGCTGCGTCTGGAATCATGACACTCTCCACACTGCCTGAGGCAGGGCCTTGTAAACAGAGCAGCCAACAGAGGATTACTGACTGAAGCCTGTATAGGGACACAAAAACATGGTAGCGACATATTCACAAGAAAACTTTCTGTCCTCATTGCCAACTGCCAGAGAATAGCCATCATCTTTCTTCTCTCATGGACCTTTGTGAATAAATAAACCACAAAATTGATGAAAATTGGAAATGTGAGACAGCATGGTATGGCCGTTGGTAACACTGTGTTTTCACCATCTCAGTTAATCCTCACGATAACCTGGTGAGGTAGTTACTATTGCTAGCCTCATTTTACAGATGTGGAAACCAGGCCTAAGTGAGAATAAGCAACCTAACAGTTTAGCCAGCTAGCAAGCGTTGAGCAAAGCCAGGATTTAGATGCCAGCAATCTGGCTCCAGGGCCCCTGCTCCCATAAATCCGCTACATCGACTACGATTCATGGCTGTTACTGCTTAGGATGAAGCTCCGTTCAGTATTTAAGGTTTTCAAAGTGTGAAGTTAAGTAAAACTTTTAAATAAGTACGACCATGACTGATGCCAAGGTAGGGCAACATTTGTCAAGGGTCACATGGGTGACTAAAGTTGAGAAAACACAAATTCACTGTGGAAATCTGAGATGTGGAAGGACACACCTCCTGAGCTGTCACAGACCTCCTAGCTTGTCTAATGCAAATCATGATAAAAACCCTCATAGGTCTCGCATGTGATAACTGATATGGAGCCAAAATTGTGTACAGGGTATCCAGCCAAGAGAGGGACAGGCCTGCCGAACTCACCAAGGGCCAACCTGAGGAGGAAATGTCTTGGTTAAAATCAGGAGGAGGTACTCATATTGCCATGTCTTACCAGTTTTTGAAAGAGAATTGGTCAACAAACCTTTTTCAGTTTCTGGACCACCCTCCACAGACATGAGGCAGGGGCACTTATCCCTTAGGCACTGTAGGTGAGGGGACTAGGTCCCATGATATATTTAGGAGCCCACAAAAATGATTTGGCTTCTGATCCCCAATGGGGTTGATGAAAATGGTTGTCCAAGGAAACACAGGCTAAATCAAGTACATTGTCAAGTATAGGGCCCATTATTATAAGCTATTTTCAATATTTAGGATATTAAGTCTTGGGGCATCTATAAAACACTTCTCCAAGGAAAAACCATAGAGCTGTAAATCTGGCCTGGCCCTCTTTTATTTGACAATAAATAAAATTTATTTACTCCTCAGCAAGGGCTCAGGAGAATATTTCGAGAAAACGTGAGGAGATGAGATGGGGGGATAGGCAGCGGCAAGAAAGTGGGTAAATTTACCCATGTCCACAGGGGCCCACCACAAGGGACATGTATGCTTTTGTAGAGGATCCACAGCCAGAAGCAATAGGAGCTTAGGAGCTGTGCACAAAGATGTAGCATAGTCCATAGCTGCAACAAGGACAAAGAAAAAGAAAAAGAAAAAAGGCAGGAAATCTGTACCCGGTAAGCATTCTTGAGTGCTTGAAACACTGTGCAGGTTTCTACACCTGCAATCTGATGTTGATTCATTACTAAAAATCTATAGGCTAATGGGGGGGGGGCGCTGGCTTTCGCTTTCTTTTGTTTTGTTTGCATAGTGCATCTGAGCACCAGGCATGCCCAGAAAACCCAGCCCTGAACTCCTGCTCCTGGAGACCCGGGGAGTATGGCGGACTCTGACTTCAACCTCATTGCAAAAATTCAGAGCAAGCAAACTCCTAGCTAATAATACGGTTGACCCTTCAAATACACAGCTTTTGAACTTGCAAGTCCACTTAAACACAGGTTTTTGGTGTTTTTTTTAAAACTTTCAATAAATATACAGGCGGCCCTCCATAGCCATGGGTTTCGCATCAGCAGATGCGGAGGGCCGACTCTGGGACTTGAGCATCCGCCGATTTTGGTATCCGCGGCGGGTCCTGGAACCAATCCCCCGCGGATACCGAGGGGCGACAGTATTACTTTGATTACTGTTCCCTTCTTGGTACTGGCTGCCAGATATGGAGGGCTCGGTCAAGAGATAGTCCCCAAACGCTTCTCCAAGGTCTATGGAGCTTGGGTGAGGTCTCTCTCTTACCCTCCACAAAACGGGCACAGCCCCTTGGTCTGGGAAGGCGCCCGACCCAGTGCGGAGTACTTAGTCAGCTACGTTGCAACCTGGGACCCGGAGTTCTGCTCTCACGCATGCTCCCTGCCAGCGCCTGGGCGGCGCGCAACATCCTCTGCGCCCTGCCCGCGCCCCCTTAGACGGCCCCTAGACGGCCGACGCCCTGCCGCATGCGCACATCAGCTAACCCAACCCCCAGCAGGCTGTGGTAAACCCACAGCGGGCGTCATACCAGAATCTCTGAAACCGGACCAGCCGCCAGAGGAGCCTTAACGTGCAGGATCGTGGGCCACCGCTCTAGCCTTGAGTCGTGAGCCGGGGGTCTCAGGAGATCCGGAGCAGCCTCTGCTGAAGCTCACAGCCTCCTCGACAGCAGTCGGGACATGGAGCATCAGCCGCAGAGCAGCCACGATGCCTATGACGTCACGGATGCAGCCATTGCCCGCTTCTTCAAGCTGGGGGTCAAAGAGCAAAGGGAAGAAGCGAAAGGTCAGTGGCGGGTGGGGCACTCGCTTTAACGGATTCCAGGAAAGGTACTTTCCCAGGGCGAGGCGAACGGCAGGGCCCCCCTCGGACGCAGGCCCTCCCCAGAGCCGGGCTCACTCGACGGCCTGATCTTTCTCTTTGGGTTTCCTCCCTTGCAGAGGTGAAGCCCGCGGAGATGTCGCCTCCCGGAGAGGGGGGAGAGGAGCAGAAGGCTCAGTCCGAACCGGAGCAGGGAGCAGCCGCGGAAGGGAAAGAGGCGGGAGACGAAGGAGAAGAAAAGGAAGGCTGCGAGGTCAGCGTCGGAGCAGCCGGCCCCGCGGACGGCGAAAGTCGCGAGGCCGAGGCCGAGGCCGAGGCGGGCGGCGGCGAAGGCGGAGAGCAGGGCGGCGAGGAGCAGCCCCCGCGGGCCGCCGTCGAGGGTCCCGAGGCCACAGAAGGGCGGCGGCGGGGCCCCCGCGCCAGGTTCACGCAGGTGCAGGTGCAGGACCTGGAGCACGTTTTCCAGCACACTCAGTACCCCACCGCGCTCATGCGGTAAGCGGACGTCTCGGGTGGCGCGGGCTGCCGCGCGGGTGGTGGGCGGCGCTCTCGCGAGTCCCTCTCCTAGGCTCCGGATCTGAAAGCCCCGGGGCCTGGCGGCGGCCCGCCCTTCCGGCACACTCGAGGCCTAGGACGGGGGCGGGGACTCTGCCTGGCGGGAATCGAGGTCGATATTTCCGTGCGGTGTTTGAGTAAGTCACGTTGGGGAGCTTTGTGGGCCGCCGGTTCACATAAATAATGAGTCGCCCGAGACGTGGTGGAGCAAATGCAGAGTTGGAATCTACTTTTATCTGAAATTTTGATCATCAGTTATTCATGGATTATATTTGCATTAGTTTAAACACTACATGAAAACATCCTTTATCTTGATTACTGAATTTTAAAAAGTAAATCAATTTATTTATTTATGGCTGCATTGGGTCTTTGTTGCTGCTCTCGGGCTCTGGGCACGGGCTTTCTCTATTTGCGGCGAGCGGGGGTTACCCTAAGTTGCGGTGCGCGCACTGTGGTGGCTTCTCTTGTTGCAGAGCACGGGCTCTAGGCGGGTGGGCTTCCGTAGTAGTTGTGGCACGTGGGCTCAGTAGTTGTGGCTCGCGGGCTCTAGAGCGCAGTCTCGGTAGTGGTGGCACACGGGCTTAGTTGCCCCGCGGCATGTGGGATCTTCCCGGACCAGGGCTCGGACCCGTGTCCCCTGCATCGGCAGGTGGATTCTTAACCCCTGCGCCACCAGGGAAGCCCGATTACTGAATTTTTAGTTACCCCTGAAGTTTGTGCCTGAGGTAGAATTGTTCCCTAAAGCAGGCTTCTGTGTGGAGAATGAATGGGTTGCTGAGTACCTGTGAATGCGGCTAAAATTTAAAAAGCTATCATTTACATTGTGCTTACTGTGTGTTAAGCACTTGTTTTAAAGGGTTTTTCTACATACTGTCATTGAATCTTCACAACCCCTTGTGAATGTGGTAGCCACTGTTATTATCCCCACTTATAACTGTGAAAAAACTGAAGCTCAGAGAAGTGATGAGACTTGCCCAAGATGGCACAGCTGGAATGTGGCAGAGCTGGGATTCAATCGTAGGAGGCTGTTCAGTAGGCAAGGCCAGAGGTGATGGTGTGTTGGTCCAGGGTAGTGGCGATGGAGAGAAGTGAACAGATTAAAGAGATATTTAGCAGGTAAAATTGATAGCAATTCATGGTAATTTGAACACGGGGGTAAAAGGAAATGTTTAAGAAAAATGTATAAATTTCTGATTTGCCCAAATGAATGGCTGCTGGTATATTCAGTGAGCTAGGGAATATTGAAAGACAATAAAAGAAGCTTGCAAGAGACAGAGGAGGAGTGTTTGGAGAGGCTGTTTGTAGGCAAACCGTATCGTGGAAACCTGGATGGCGGTAGGAGACGATTCAACAAGAAGGGATGGCAACTAGCATCAACTTCGGTTTAGGATTTTCTGTTCAACTCGATTACTCCAAGTCCGGTTGCTTTTTGCTGTGGTGTGATAATTGGATCAGCCCAATTTCTCCCTTTCTCAAAAGTGTCAAACTCAAGATGCCCCTTGATTTGGATGTCTAGAGCTGCCTGATAAATATTTTTTCTTCAGGTCTATTATGATATAATTCACATTCAGTACTGTATAAGGTACTTGTTTCTATTCACCCTTGTTTCTATTTCCATTTCTCTAGGAGGTGGGTCAAAAAGGATCTTGCTGTGATTTATGTCATAGAGTGTTCTGCCTATGCTTTCCTCTAAGAGCCCGACAGCTTCTGGCCTTACATTCAGGCCCTCCATCCATTTTGAACTTATTTAATTAATTAATTACTTTTATTTTTGGCTGCGTTGGGTCTTTGTTGCTGTACGTGGGCTTTCTTTAGTTGCGGCAAGTGGGGCCTTCTCATTGCGGTGGCTTCTCTTGTTGCAGAGCACAGGCTCTAGGCATGCGGGCTTTAGTAGTTGTGGCACACGGGCTCAGTAGCTGTGGCTCGCAGGCTCCAGAGCGCAGGCTCAGTAGTTGTGTCCCACAGGCTTAGTTGCTCCGCGGCATGTGGGATCTTCCCAGACCAGGGCTTGAACCCGTGGCCCCTGCATTGGCAGGTGGATTCTTAACTACTGCGCCACCAGGGAAGCCCTTGAAGCTATTTTAAATGGGATTGTTTTCTTGCTTTCTCTCTGAGAGTATAGTGTATTATAGTGTAGAGAAAAGCAGCAGATTTCTGTATATTAATTTGAATCCTGAAACTTTACTGAATTCACTTATTAGTTGTAGCAGTTTTTTGGTGGAGACTTTAGGGTTATCGGGTTTGTTTTTAATTGAGTTACAGTTGATGTACAATATTATATAAGTTTCAGGTGTACAATATAGTGATTCACAATTTTTAAAGGTTATACTCCATTATAGTTATTATAAAATATTGGCTATATTCCCCATGCTGTACAGTATATCCTTGTAGCTTATTTATTTTATACATAGTAGTTTGTACCTATTAATCCACTGCCCCTATCTCGTCCTTCTCCCCTGTATCTTCCCACTGGTAACCACTAGTTTGTTCTCTATATCTATGAGACTGTTTCTTTTGCGTTGTATTCAATAGTTTGCTTTAATTTTTAGATTCCACATATCAGTGAGATCATTTGTCTTTCTCTGTCCTACTTATTTCACTAAGCATAATACCCTCCAAGTCCATCCATGTTGTTGCGAATGGCAAAGTTTTATTCTTTTTAACCTTCATTGTATATACATACCACATCTTCTTTATCCGTTCCTCTATTGGTGGACACTCAGGTTGCTCCCATATCTTGGCTATTGTAAATGATGCTGCTATGAACATTGGGGTGCATGTATCTTTTTGAATTAGTGTTTTTGGTTTTTTCAGATATATACCCAGGATTGAAATTGCTGGGTCCTATGGTAGTTCTATTTTTAGTTTTTTGAGAAACCTCCATACTGTTTGCCACAGTGGCTGCACCAATTTACATTCCCACCAACAGTGTACAAGGGTTCCCCTTTCTCCACATCCTCACCAATATTTGTTATTTGTAGTCTTTTTAAGAATTAATTAATTTACTAAGTTTTGGCTGCATGGGGTCTTCGATGCTGTGCGCGAGCTTAATCTAGTTGCAGGTGAGCCAGAGCTGCTCTTTGTCGCGGTGCATGGGCTTCTCATTGCGGTGGCTTCTCTTGTGGTGGATCACAGGCTGCAGGTGCGCAGGCTTCAGTAGTTGTGGCACACGGGCTCAGTAGTTGTGGCTCGAGGGCTCTAGAGCGCAGGCTCAGTAATTGTGGTGCACGGGCTTAGTTGCTCTGTGGCATGTAGGATCTTCCTGGACCAGGGCTCAAACCCGTGTCCCCTGCACTGGCAAGTGGATTCTTAACCACTGTGCCACCAGGGAAGTCCCTGTAGTCTTTTGGACGGTAGCTATTCTAAGGTGATATCTCATTGTAGTTGTGGTTTGCATTACTCTGATGATTAGTGATGTCCGTTTTTATTTTTTTATATATCTTTTTTTGAATTTTATATATTTTTTTATACAGTGGGTTCTTATTAGTTATCCATTTTATACATATTAGTGTATATATGTCAATCCCAGTCTCCCAGTTCATCCCACCACCACCACCACCACCCCACTGTCCCCCCTTGGTGTCCATATGTTTGTTTGTTCTGTACATGTGCGTCTCTATTTCTGCCCTGCAAACTGGTTCATCTGTACCATTCTTCTAGGTTCCACATATATGCATTAGTATAGGATATTTGTTTTTCTCTTTCTGACTTACTTCACTCTGTATGACAGTCTCTAGATCCATCCACATCTCTACAAATGACCCAATTTTGTTCCTTTTTATGGCTGAGTAATATTCCACTGTACATATGTACCACATCTTCTTTATCCATTCATCTGACGATGGGCATTTAGATTGCTTCCATGACCTGGCTATTGTAAATAGTGCTGTAATGAACATTGGGGTGCATGTGTCGTTTTGAATTATGGTTTTCTCTGGGTATATGCCCAGAAGTGGGATTACTGGGTCATATGGTAATTCTATTTTTAGTTTTTAAAGGAACCTCCATACTGTTCTCCATAGTGGCTATATCAATTTACATTCCCACCAACAGGGCAACAGGGTTCCCTTTTCTCCACACCCTCTCCAGCATTGTTGTTTGTAGATTTTCGGATGATGCCCATTCTAACTGGTGTGCGGTGATACCTCATTGTAGTTTTGATTTGCGTTTCTCTAATAATTAGTGCTGTTGAGCAGCTTGTCATGTGCTTCTTGGCCATCTGTATGTCTTCTTTGGAGAAATGTCTATTTAGGTCTTCTGCCCATTTTTGGATTGGGTTGTTTGTTGTTTTGCTATTGAGCTGCATGAGCTGCTTGTAAATTTTGGAGATTAATCCTTTGTCACTTGCTTCATTTGCAAATATTTTCTCCCATTCTGAGGGTTGTCTTTTGGCCTTGTTTATGGTTTCCTTTGCTATGCAAAAGCTTTTAAGTTTCATTAGGTCCCATTGGTTTATTCTTGTTTTTATTTTCATTACTCTAGGAGGTGGAACAAAAAAGATCTTGCTTCAATTTATCTCAAAGAGTGTTCTTCCTATGTTTTCCTCTAAGAGTTTTATAGTGCTCGGTCTTACATTTAGGTCTCTAATCCATTTTGAGTTTATATTTGTGTATGGTGTTAGGGAGTGTTCTAATTGCATTCTTTTACATGGAGCTGTCCAGTTTTCCCAGCACCACTTATTGAAGAGACTGTCTTTTTCTCCATTGTACATCCCTGCCTCCTTTGTCATAGATTAGTTGACCATATGTGTGTGGGTTTATGTCTGGGCTTTCTATCCTGTTCCATTGATCTGTATTTCTGTTTTTGTGCCAGTACCCTATTGTCTTGATTACTGTAGCTTTGCAGTATAGTCTGAAGTCTGCGAGTCTGATTCCTCCAGCTCCATTTTTTTCCCTCAAGACTGCTTTGGATATTCGGGGTCTTTTGTGTCTCCATACAAATTTTAAGATTTTTTTGTTCTAGTTCTGTAAAACACGCCATTGGTAATTTGATAGGGATTGCATTGAATCTGTAGATTGCTTTGGGTAGTATTGCCATTTTCACAATGTTGATTCTTCCAATCCAAGAACATGGTATATCTCTCCATCTGTTGGTATCATCTTTAATTTCTTTCATCAGTGTCTTATAGTTTTCTGCATACAGGTCTTTTGTCTCTCTAGGTAGGTTTATTCCTAGGTATTTTATTCTTTTTGTTGCCATGGTAAATGGGAGTGTTTCCTTAATTTCTCTTTCAGATTTTTCATCATTAGTGTATAGGAATGCAAGAGATTTCTGTGCATTAATTTTGTATCCTGCAACTTTACCAAATTCATTGGTTAGCTCCAGTAGGATTCTGGTGGCATCTGTAGGATTCTCTATGTATAGTATCATGCCATCTGCAAACAGTGACAGCTTTACTTCTTCTATTCCAATTTGTATTCCTTTTATTTCTCTTTCTTCTCCGATTGCCGTGGCTAGGACTTCCAAAACTATGTTGAATAATAATAGTGGTGAGAGTTGTGGAAGTTGTGGAAGCTCTTGTCTGCTAGTCTTCAGGTCATTCTCATCAATAGCTGCTCTGTAGGCTTCCCTGGTGGCGCAGTGGTTGAGGGTCCGCCTGCCGATGCAGGGGACACGGGTTCGTGCCCCGGTCCGGGAAGATCCCACATGCCACGGAGCGGCTGGGCCCGTGAACCATGACCGCTGAGCCTGCGCGTCCGGAGCCTGTGCTCCGCAACGGGAGAGGCCACAACAGTGAGAGGCCCGCGTACCGCAAAAAAAAAAAAAAAAAAAAAAGTTGCTCTGTAAAGAGCTGTAATTTTGGTGTACCCATGGAAGGAGGTAAGCTCGGGGTTTTTCCTATGTCATCATCTTGGCTACTCTCTGAATAAACATTTTAACATAGCATAAAATGTGCATTGTATATTTCATTTCATCCATAATGTCAAATGCTGAATATTTTCAATATTTTTCCCCTCAGAAAGGAGCTTGCAAGACGCCTAGGAGTGACTGAAGCCAGAGTGTGGGTCAGTAAACCTGAAAAAAGCAACTTGGCACGGCAGCCAATCTAAAACCTGCTTTAGGAATTGGATACCTTGTCCTAGACATTCTCAAGTTGGTGTGTTTTTGTACACTTGTCGATGTTTTGGAAATAAGGTTTGGACTTCTGGGGCTTTGGGGCCAGAATATATGTATCTTCAGTAAAGTTAAACTCCTTCCAAAACTGGTATCCCTTAGGGGACAAGTCTCTGTGGAATCATGTTGGGGCTGATTCTGACTTGGCAGTTATTCAAATTAATGCACCAAATAGCTGGGTTAGAAGAGGGTTCAAGTATACTAAATTATTTAAAAGTTTTAAAGCCAGGCCTAAGCTCTTTGTATAAGGAGTGAATTTACAAGTATTCAGGCAATTGGGTAAGGGAATAACTCACCTCGGAACACAACATGTGAGCAACTAATATATGTTTAGTTTAGGTGAGACTGATGGGGAGGCGAATAGCTTAAAATTCCAAGTGCCTGGTCCTCTTGCTGTTGTTTTCATGTGTTTGGTAGAGCAGTGTAGAGAGTTTCAGCCGTAAATTTTAATTTTCTGTAATTTTTTGATGTGCAGCCTGAAAACATTGCTAACATAGTAGGTTGTGCAGTATGATGGGGGGGGGAAAGGTTTGCAACCTTTAGGAATTTGTCTAAACATATAAAACAATAAAACAAACAAAAAGAACAAATTTGAATAAATTTCCACTGACCTCAAAAGGTGGACGGGTTTGAGAATAATTGGATACTATCGATATATGTCTTGGAGATACTGCGTAAATTCAACATTAGGAAACTACCGAATGTATCAGTGAATAGTATTTTGAGCAATTTCTAATGTCTAAGAATTTTTTTCTTCCGTTTCATACTATTATGAGGGATTGGTTTCGAAGAATTTGTTTGTGATGGTCAGTGGTTGGCTCTCAGCTAGTCGCTTACCTGTGTTAATTTGAAATACTTGCTCATTCATTCAGGCAGTGGTTACTAGTTGGCAGCTCATGGCACAGAAGCTGATTATTTGTCCATAGAACACAGTAAGTTGTATCAAAGGAGTATATGTATATATATAATATATATATATATTTAATATATTTATTTATTTATATTTGGCTGCGTTGGGTCTTCGTTGCTGTGCGTGGGCTCTTCTCTAGTTGAGGAGAGCCGGGGTTACTCTTCGTTGTGGTGCGCGGGCTTCTCAGTGCAGTGGCTTCGCTTGTTGTGGAAGAGGAATATTTTTTAAAACACAAGATTGATAGAAAGGAAGAAAGAAGGAAGGAAGGAAAGAAGAATCAGGACGGGTTCACTAGCTTTGCTGCAGAGAGCGTGTGTGAGGGCAGTGATGGACACGGGCTGCAGAGCTGGTGGTGGGGTCTGGAAAGCAGTGCTGGCCACGGGCTGGGCTCACAGTCAGGTCTGGCCAGGGCTTGGGAGGCGCAGGCCTCTGCTTTCTCAAGCAGGCAAAGCAAGCTCAGAGGAAAAGAGAAACTGAAGTTTTGGTGGCTTGCTTCTCTGGGTTTACGTAGTGGTCTCTTGATGGAGTTCTGAAGGGAAAAGGAGCCACAAGAAACAAATGAAGAAGACGGGAGAATGTTTTCATCTATTTCCAAACTCTACAGCATGAGCGTCCCAAAGAAACATTTAATGGACACCCTCCCTTGGTTTGCAAGGACAGTAGGAGCTGTTTCATGAAACCAGTATTGGAAATATGGAAGTAGTGTCAGCCTGAACGTCACATAGCCAGCTTTGCACATTGCTTATATTTATGCAGATTTGACCATTGGTACGCTCGAACCCCCCAAAATGAGCTCTATTACACTGGCTTTTCTCGACTACATATTCATGCAGCAGAAGGACCCAAATACTAAGATGGGAGAGGGAAGATGGGGCGACAGAGAGAGGAGGCCCTTGGTCTCATGTAAAATTTGCCGAGTGGAAACATCCAAAAATACTAAATATGGCACAATTCCATTAACTGAGATGCTGAGGGAGCAGTAGAGTCCACAGGACAGGTTTTACTTTCAGTTGTTAATAGTTGGCAGATATTTAGGGGGGAGCCGTTTTGTGACCCCTCACTCACGTGGTTGTCGGCTGTCTTCCTAAAATGCAGGTTGCACCCTCTTGACTTAAGCATAAGGGACAGGATGGGGATCTCCTGGTTGATTAGCAGCTCCTAGAGGGCGCAACCTTGCTGGGCACCAGAGGCTCTGCTCCAAGGCCCTGCAACTGTAGCCAGAGCGGAGTGAGCTGACCTGGTCCTGAGCCCAGGAAGGTTTGGAGGGTGAGGCAGGTTGGAGAGTGCAGAATTGACAGAGGTGACAATGGTATGCCTCTTTCCCCCCAAACTCTTGTCTGGGCAAAGATTTTAAGAGTTTTAGTAAATTTGGGCTGAGTTCGTCTAAGCATTCGTTACCCCTATAGTCTAATATTAAGGCAGTGTCCAGGGCTTCAGTTCCGCCGGTGTCCAGCAAGACAAGCCACAAAGTCCCTGGGCCCCCCATGACCAAACCTCCCTCACAATACCATCTCCTTCTTTATAACCATCCCAAGGCTCCAGAGGATGAATGACCCTTTTTAGTCATCCTTGGGGAAAGCTTTTGTTTAAAAATCCAACCCACTCCTATTGATTATTTACTGTAACCAAAGATGGGTTTTTCAAAATGGGGACCGTTCCCCTCAGTATGATTTTAAAAGGCACCCACTTTTTCCTATGCTCAACTTCCCCCATAACTAAGGTGACACCTGCCCAATGAGTAGGGATTAGTGGCAGCTGGAGCTGACGGTCAGTTGTCAGGACGCAGACCTCCCAGGCACAGTAATAACAGCAGGGACAGAGTGCAGTTGGTCAGCTCCACCTGCGTGTAAGAGTGGGGGAAATAATAGAAAAGGTGGGAGGGGAGAGACAAAGCCATATGCCAATCCAGAGCCTGGCACATAGTCGGTGCTCGCTCTTGGGGGGGAGGGCGGCTGAAGGGAGCGCCTTCAGCTACATATCCTAGGATACTTTAGCAAGAAGGAAATAGCTTCTCCTGATGCACTTTCAAATCTTCAAGGCACCGAGAGCTCCCTGCTGCAATTTTTCATGTCTGACATGAAATGCTCAATATACTAATCAATCTCTTTTTCTCTCTGCTTGAAGGCTTGGTTTAAGAGGAAAAGGGCCAAGTGGAGGAGACATCAGAGGGCACTAATGTTCAGTAACGTGCCCCTCATGCTCCCTGTTGTCGTCAGTTTGTGTGAGCCCTGCCCTGCCGTCTCGCGTCAGGAGCTGAATTCGTCATGCGATCTTCTGGAGCCACTGCTGATGGACCTGTCCCTGCTGCCCAGACCGCCCGTGCCACCCAGGCCACCTGTGCCACCCATGCTGCCCGTGCCCCCCGTGCCACCCGTGCTGCCCGAGGATCCCATGCCACCCATGCACCCTGTGGTGCCCAGGCCGCCCGTGCCACCCATGCCACCCATGCAGCTCATGTGGCCCGTGCACCCCATGCCACCAATGCCGCCCGTGCCGCCCATGCTGCCCGAGCCGCCCCTGTGGCACGTGCAACCCATGCCACACATGATGCCCATGCAGCCCTTTCCTCCAATGCCGTTGCCTTCTCCACCCAGGCTTCTTCCACACTTGCTTCCCTGTAGGTGCCCTCATGCAGCATGGCCTGGTCCCTAACCATTGGCGGTCCTACGGTAGCCCTAGTTTCCTCTTAAATGGTGTCCATGACAGTTTTTTTCAAAGGTCCTTTGAGCCAGTTTCAAATTCTGCATACCTCACCACCAAGAGCAGTTCCGCAAATGCCTGCAAAGTATATTAAATAGAAGTAGAGGCCTTGACCCACTGTTTTAGGGCATGTTTTGTATTTTCAATAAAGTTGTGAGTCCTCTGCATGTTTGTTCTCTGTGTCACATGGGGTTAGTAAATTTGATGGAAATGGCTAAGCCAACGCCATTCAGACCGAATGCCCAGGAGGCCTCCTTTCATGCAGTAACAGCCCTGAGTCACCATCATAGGCCATGCACATCTCAGAAGTTTGCCAGGTGCCCATGAGGGGTTTACACAGACCCACCTGTTCTCTTCCACCCTCTCCCCCAGCACCCATGCTCCCCGCACGCTGCCCCATTGGGACCACCTAGATGTGCAAGACGGGTGGTGTGAGTCTCGAATGGGAGAACAGTGTGTTTCAAAGCAGGCCTGAGGCCCATTCATGGTGACCAGCTCAGGTACAAGGAGGACTCCAAGGGACACTTCTGCAGTGACTACTCATAGGGCTCTATGGAGGAGAGGGAGCGGGGCACCGTCGGCTTCTCTCCCAGTTCTGTTCACCGCCTTCCCTGTTGTGGAGGGCACCTGGGGACAGAAACCACGCTAGCGGAGGGGGAGGGGCCTACCTCTGCAAAGGTAACACAAGAGGAGACTGTCCAGGCCCGCATGGGGCTCTTCTCACCCCCTCTCCCCAACCCCCAGATACGGAAAGCATATCATAGCTCCTTCCGCAGCTCAGAGCTGACGGATGATGTGGCCTTCAAGTGTATTTTGTCACCTTCAACATCCTTGGGAAACTCTGGTTCCAGCTAATTCAACACTGAAAGGGAGCCTCTTGGGTGAGTGTTGCCTGAAGCCAGGAGGTGGTGGTCCCTGAGCACTGATCCAGGATAATCACTTTATTTAAAAGAAGCAGGTAGGGCTTCCCTGGTGACGCAGTGGTTAAGAGTCTGCCTGCGGTAAGATCCCACATGCCGCGGAGCAACTAAGCCCATGCACCACAACTACTGAGCCTGTGTGCCACAACTACTGAAGGCCGCACACCTAGAGCCCGTGCTCCACCACAAGAGAAGCCACTGCAATGAGAAGCGCCGCAACTACAGAAAGCCCACGCACAGCCACAAAGACCCAACATAGCCAAAAATAAAATAAATTCATTTTAAAAATAAAAATAAATAAAAGCAGCAGGTATGGGAACATATGTATATGAAAAACGGATTCACTTTGTTATAAAGCAGAAACTAACACACCATTGTAAGGCAATTATACTCCAATAAAGATGTTACAAAAATAAAAATGAAAAATAAAATAAGAGCAGCAGGTAGACCTTACGTTTGTTCATGGGACCTTCTTCAAATGGAACTGCCAGGTAGAAAACACACACGCACACACACAGATACTACACAGGTATGCACCCTATAGCACATGTCTGTGATAGAAGCACAAACATACCCGGAAAATAGTTTCTATCGCATGTTGGCTATTTTATAAAAAGGACTTGACTTTATTGCTCTCTGACTCACTGAAGGTACTTTGTATAATGATCCAGATGATTATCGCTTGACCCTAGTCTCCTGGGTGTAGGGTACACCTGCTGAGATGGCATGGAGTGGTAGAGGCATGCAGTTTGGGAGGAGGAAGTGTAGAAGGCATTGTGGCTCAATAGGAAGAAGACAAACTTCGGGCTCAGAGGGTTTCAAATCATAGCTCCGCCACGTACTGGCTTTGTGACTTTCGACAGACTGTTTCAGCTTTCTGAGCCTCATCCATACAAAGGGATCTTAATAATAGTTCATAGGGCTGAAAAGAAGATGAAATGAAGAGATTCATGTAGAGCACTCAGAACAATGCCTGGCAAGCTGTAGGTGTTCAATAAACATTAGCTACCATGATGATGATTAAATAAGACACTAACAACAACAGATGGAAAAAAACAGTAAAGGAATCAGAAGGAGCCCACTGCTTCCCTGAAGCTGGGAGAATTTTCTCAGTACTACAGGGACAGATGTGTCTTGAGCTGTCACTCATTAGGGTCTATGCCCAGCAGCCAAGGAAGAAGGATTTGTATGGACACTCATTGATGAGCACACAAGCTGCAGAGCTATGAATACTGCTGCTGCTGCTGGGGACTGGCCTCAGCTCTGCTCACTTGTCTGAATCCCACAAAGCCCATAAGACTAACTGCTATGATCCTTCTAGTGCCACAGCAGGCCCCAAACCATAGCTCTGCCCTGTTTCTGGGCACAGGAAAAAAAAAATTTACTGCAAAAATAGCAAAACTTGACCAACGAAAAGAATAATGTAAAAATGGTGTTCAGGCGCCCTCTTCTGGACAATCTGGGCAAGGGCTTTCCCAAAGACATCTCTGGATCTGGTCACTCAATAATGGGGCCTCAAGGGAGATTGATGGGCTCCCCATTTAGGAACTCGGGGCCAGGTACAAGATTACCTGGAGAGGCTGCATGGTGATAGCCCTTTGCCTTTCTTGGTGAGTCTGAAGATGAATGAGAGAGCTCCACTGTCTTGGCTTCGGACACAATTATTGGCCTGTTATTGGGCCTTGGTGGATATTGAGCACATGATTCATGGCTGTGAAGTAATCTTAAGACCATAAGTTCCAATCATGTCATGGATACAAGAAGATGTCTCAAGTCACCTCGTGGAGGTGGCTCAGGAATCTTCTATGTAAATGGTACATATAGGAATGTGCAAAACTCGGCCCAGATGGGGTCTCAGAACTCCCTAAAAAGTTCTCAGGAGTGTCCCTTTGGCTGTCTGGCATACTGCCCGAAGAGCCAGTGCCTCCACTGGCCCTATGAGGGTGCAGAGACAAAGACCTCCCTGGACCATAAATGGGCCTGATCAGCACACCTGATGGCTCCTCCCGGTTAACTACTAACGAGCAGGAATAGGGCGCAGCTGCCATCCAACCTGAGAACGACCTTTCCCTTACCGAGCATGGTAAGGGATGCTCAGCACAATGGGCAGAGCTTCATGCAGTGGGGATGTCTGTCCAGGTCGCTTCAGCAAAGGCGGCTTTCTGTATCTTCACTGACTCTTGGATGTGGCTAATGGCCTTGCCATTTGGTCAGCCTTCTGGCAAGACTCAGACTGGCATACAGAACAAGCCTCCCTGTGGAAACAATCTGTGTTCCTCTTTAGGTAAGGTGTTTTTATTCTCTGACTTTTTTTTCAAGATTTTCTCTTTGTGTTTGGTTTTCTGCAATTTGAATATGATATGCCTAGGTGGGTTTGGGTTTTTTTTTTTTGGCACTTATCCTGCTTGGTGTTCTCTGAACTTCCTAGATGTATGGTTTGATTTCTATCATTAATCTTACAAAAATCCCAGCCATTATTACTTCAAATATTTCATCTGTTTCTTTTCTTTCTTCTGCTTTTGGTAGTCCCATTATACATATGTTATACTGTTTGTAATTGTCCCACAATGATTGGAGATATTCTATTCCATTTTTAATGTTTTTCTCTTTACATTTAAGTTTGGGAAGTTTCTACTGATATATATTCAAACTCTCTGATTCTAATCCCAGCCCTTTCCAATCATCTGATGGGTCCATCAAATGTATTCTTTATTTCTTTACAGTGTTTTTTATTCTAGTATTTCCTTTATATTCTTTCTAAGGGTTTCTATCTCTGTTTACATTATCCATCTGTTCTTGCATGTTGTCCACCTTTTCCACTAGAGCCCTTAGCATATTAATCATTTATTTTTAATTCTCAGTCTGATAATTTCATAATCTCTGCTATACCTGAATCTGGTTCTGACACTTGCTTTTTCTCTTCAGACTCTTTCCTTTTATCATGCCATGTAATTTTTTTGTTGAAAGCCAATCATGAATTGTCAGGTATTAGGACATAGACAGGCCTTTGTATGACATCTTACTTTTATTTGGCCAGGAGATATGCTGTGTTTACTGTTTTCTGTATCTGTAGTATCAGAGGATTCAATTTCCACAAGCATCTTTGATTTTGTCTGCTGGCATCTTTTGTTTCCCCTACAAACCCCATTGAGTCTGAGCCTTCATTTCTTTCCAGCTGTGACCCACTCTCACAGCTGAAAGAGTAAGGAGCCCTTACTGAAGTTTCATCAGGTCTGTGTTGAGGAGACACGTTCTGTAATCCTATGATTTGGTCTCGGTCGTTTAGTGTGCCTGTCCCCCGGGCTGTGACCTTCACAAGTACTTCTCAGGTTTTTTCTTCCCTTATGTGAAGGCGGATGGCCAGAGGGTCTGAAGTTTAGTAATTTCCCTTACCCCAAGTCCAAGAAGGCTCTGGTGAAGTCTTCTCCCTTGCTGGATAGGCCATTGTATGGAAAATTCTCTTGGCTTATTTCAAAATGGTTACTTCTCCCCTCTCCCTGGCCAAACAGCAGGCAATTTTTCTCTGATATTTACCAAGAAAACCTGTTGAGGATCCAAAGGGTAAACACCATGATTGTCGGGGGTGGGGGGGTGCTTAGATTAGGCCCCCAGGAGTTTTAATTCTCAAGTTAGTCCACACTCAGTCACCAGCAATTCATTGAAGCTACCATTTAAGTCCCAGTTTTACAGATTCCAGCAGTTTCTGCCTCAGGTGTGCTCATCTGTGTTCACTATAATCTGTAATCTCTAGCATCACCTGTTTCTCCAGTTTGGTGGTTGCAATTTGTCCCATGACCTCAATTCTCTGATGTGGCCAAGAATAGTCATTGATTTTTTTTTTAATTTTTTTTTAATTTTTAAAATTTTTTTTGCGGTACGTGGGCCTCTCACTGCTGTGGCCTCTCCCGTTGCGGAGCACAGGCTCCGGACGCGCAGGCTCAGCGGCCATGGCTCACGGGCCCAGCCGCTCCGCGGCATGTGGGATCTTCCCGGACCGGGGCACGAACCCGTGTCCCCTGCATCGGCAGGCGGACTCTCAACCACTGCGCCACCAGGGAAGCCCTTTTTTCAATTTTTGAATTTCATTTTATTTATTTTTTTATACAGCAGGTTCTTATTAGTTATCCATTTTATACATATTAGTGTATACATGTCAATCCCAAGCTCCCAGTTCATCCACCACCACCCTGCCCCCCCCAGCACTTCCCCCCTTGGCGTCCATACGTTTGTTCTCTACATCTGTGTCTCAATTTCTGCCCTGCAAGCCGGTTCATCTGTATGATTTTTCTAGGTTCCACATATATGCGTTAATATACAATATTTGTTTTTCTCTTTCTGACTTACTTCACTCTGTATGACAGTCTCTAGATCCATCCACGTCTCTACAAGGAGGAATTCCCAGAACTTCTGCTGCCAGTGTCCTTGTCCTCATGGTGAGACACAGTCCCCCACCCCCGCCTCTGCAGGAGACCCTCCAACACTTGCCGGTAGGTCTGGTTCAGTCTCCTATGGGGTCACTTCTCCTTCCCCTGGGTCCTGATGTGCACACTACTTTGTGTGTGCCCTCCAAGAGTGGAGTCTCTGTTTCCCCCAGTTCAGTCAGAGTCCTGCAATCGATTCCCACTAGCCTTTAAAGTCTGATTCTCTAGGAATTCCTCCTCCCGTTGCCGGACTCCCAGGTTGGGAAGCCTGACGTGGGGCTCAGAACCTTCACTCCAGTGGTTGGACTTCTGTGGTGTAAGTGTTCTCCAGTTTGTGAGTCACCCACCCAGAGGTTATGGGATTGGATTTTATTGTGATTGCGCCCCTCCTACCATCTCATTGTGGCTTCTCCTTTGTCTTTGGATGTGGGGTGTCCTTTTTGGTGAGTTCCAGTGTCCTCCTGTTGATGACTGTTCAGCAGTTAGCCGTGACCCCAGTGCTCTCGCAAGAGGGAGTGAGAGCACGTCCTTCTACTCTGCCATCTTGAAACAATCTCTAGTCATTGATCTTTAATCTGTTCATATTTTTTCTTGTGAGGGTGGGAATAAGTTGCAAGTTCTTTACTTATTGGAGTAGAATCTTTCCTTTAGATTTTAGACATTGTTTTCTTTAGCTCTTTGGACATATTAAAATATCTGATAAAAGTCCATGAAAAGGCATGGAAGAACCTTAAATGCATTATTACTAAATGAACAAAGCCAACTCAAAAAGGCTACATATTGGGACTTCCCTGGTGGTGCAGTGGTTAAGACTCCGCACTCCCAATGCAGGGGGCTGGGTTCGATCCTTGGTTGGGGAACTAGATCCCACATGTATGCTGCAACTAAGAGTTCACATGCCGCAACTAAGGAGCCCATGTGCTGCAACTAAGGAGCCTGCCTGCCACAACTAAGACCTGGCACAACCAAATAAATAAATGTTTAAAAAAAATTAAAAAGGCTACATATTGTATGATTCCAATTATATGCCATTGTGGAAAAGGTAAAACTATGGAGACAGAAAAAAAGACCAGTGGCTGTCAGGGGTTGGGGGTCGGGGAAGGGATGAGTAGGCAGAGCACAGAGGATTTTTAGGGCAGTGAAAATATGCTGTTTGATACTATAGTGATGGATACATGTCATAATACATTTGTCCAAATCCACAGAATGCATAACACCAATAGTCCCCTGGTTCATTCTCCAAACTCCTTTGGAGCATCTCTCCTCCTCACTCCTGATATCCAGTCACACGGCCTTTCATAGAACATATGAAACTTTCCCAGTTCAGGATTTTTGCCCAACACCTTTCATCTGGCTTATTTATCTTTCAGGTTAAGCTTTCGTGTCCCTTCCTGGAGTGGCCTTCCTTGCCCTCACAACCTAAATCAGAATCCATTGTATTCTCTCTCCTTGTACCATGTTCCTTACGTGGACACACTTACCACCATTCGTGTATTTATTAGTTTATTGTCTGAGTCCCTAGTAGGGAGGCAAATTTCATGACAGTAAGGAAAGCATCTGTCTTGCTCCCTGATGTACTCCCAGCACCTAGCCCAGGGCCCAACTGGAGTAGGTAGGTGCTCAGTTGACACATGTGGAATGAGTGAGTAAAGGAGGTTTATTCATCCACTCTGTGAGGTTGATGCCATTACCTCAGAGTAGTTTAGTGACTGCCACACAGCTAGCAAGTGGACATATATGGGTCCGATCTCAGAATTACAGTTCTTAGGTGAATACACCATCTAGGAAAGTATTTGCTAAGGGGATGGAAAGTAGGGGTGGGGGAGGAGTGGGGTGTGGAGCAAGGCAATTTGGACGATTCCAGACCAGTCACTCTCAGGGAAATGTTCCCCGGGGGAGGGGGAGGGGAGAACCTGCAACACATATGTTCAGCATTTTACATGTTGAAAATTATCTTCTGTTTTCACCCTGGCTGGGAAGGATAATAGAAAATTATCCTTCTTCTAAGGACAGATTTTCCGATTTATGCACAAAGGAAAAGAATAGCAAGACCTCCATCAAGGAACGTACCAAGAGGCAGTTTCAAAACTTGCCATTTGCACAGAAGTGTCCTGGAGTCACGAGGGAAGATGGTGCCCAGGACAGCTCTTGAGAGTGACACCTTGAGCAGGAGCTGTAGGATTGGTTTCGGGAGCCTGGGCTGAAGCCTCGACAGCTGATGGCTGAGGCCATTCAGGTCTCGGGACTGAGGTTAGAATGGGAGCGAGAGTGGTGGCTAAGCATGGAGCCTGCGGCTTTGCTGGGCTTGGGGAACTGCAAAGAAAGGCTGTGTTTTCTCCATCCGGAGGCACGATGCTGAAACCATCGCTACTGCGTAAGAAGGAGGCGATTCCGATCTCAGAGAAGATCTCAGGTGTCCGGGTTCCAAGAACCCTCTGCAGTGCTACCGCCCAAACCTGACTAGCCGTGGAAACGGTTTTTGGTCCGTCAGCAAAACTCTTCCTCAGGCTGGGGTCGTCCTACCAACAAGAAGGGTTGTGTGTGCCTGTGTAAATAAAGTGGCGATGCAGCATGGACACGGCTTCAGTTCCGCATGAGCCCCTCCCCGTCCCCAAGACCAGGGTGGACAAGGACACACGTTTTTTCCCAGCATCGAACCTGAAAAAACCGAAGGCAAGGACAACAGGCCACTAGATACGTTTCAAAGGGTTATTTTAATAACACAAGCCAATTCTGCTTGTGTTCCGGGTATTTTCTGGGTATGTTTGTGCTTCTATCACAGACATGTGCTATAGGGTGCACACCTGTGTAGTATGTGTGTGTGTGCGTGTGTGTTTTCTACCTGGCAGTTCCATTTGAAGAAGGCCCCATGAACAAAGGTAAGGTGTGCCTGTTGCTTTCATTTTATTTATTTCCTTTTTTTAACATCTTTATTGGAGTATAATTGCTTTACAATGGTGTGTTAGTTTCTGCTTCATAACAAAGTGAATCCGTTTTACATATACATATGTTCCCATACCTGCTGCTTTTGTTTATTTTTACTTTTAAAATGAATTTATTTTATTATTGGCTGTGTTGGGTCTTTGTGGCTTGCACGGGCTTTCTGTAGTTGCGGCGCTTCTCATTGCAGTGGCTGCTCTTGTGGTGGAGCACGGGCTCTAGGTGTGCGGCCTTCAGTAGTTGTGGCACACAGGCTCAGTAGTTGTGGCGCACGGGCTTAGTTGCTCCTCGGCATGTGGGATCTTCCCGCAGGCAGACTCTTAACCACTGCGTCACCAGGGAAGCCCTACCTGCTTCTTTTAAATAAAGTGATTATCCTGGATCAGTGCTCAGGGACCACCACCTCCTGGCTTCAGGCAACACTCACCCAAGAGGCTCCCTTTCAGTGTTGAATTAGCTGGAACCAGAGTTCTCCCAAGGATGTTGAAGGTGACAAAATACACTTGAAGGCCACATCATCCGTCAGCTCTGAGCTGCGGAAGGAGCTATGATATGCTTTCCGCATCTGGGGGTGGGGGAGAGGGGGTGAGAAGAGCCGCATGCGGGCCTGGACAGTCTCCTCTTGTGTTACCTTCGCAGAGGTAGGCCCCTCCCCCTCCGCTAGCGTGGTTTCTGTCCCCAGGTGCCCTCCACAACAGGGAAGGCGGTGAACAGAACTGGGAGAGAAGCCGACGGTGCCCCGCTCCCTCTCCTCCATAAAGCCCTATGAGTAGTCACTGCAGAAGTGTCCCTTGGAGTCCTCCTTGTACCTGAGCTGGTCACCATGAATGGGCCTCAGGCCTGCTTTGAAACACACTGTTCTCCCATTCGAGACTCACACCACCCGTCTTGCACATCTAGGTGGTCCCAATGGGGCAGCGTGCGGGGAGCATGGGTGCTGGGGGAGAGGGTGGAAGAGAACAGGTGGGTCTGTGTAAACCCCTCACGGGCACCTGGCAAACTTCTGAGATGTGCATGGCCTATGATGGTGACTCAGGGCTGTTACTGCATGAAAGGAGGCCTCCTGGGCATTCGGTCTGAATGGCGTTGGCTTAGCCATTTCCATCAAATTTACTAACCCCATGTGACACAGAGAAGAAATATGCAGAGAACTCACAACTTTATTGAAAATACAAAAACATGCCCTAAAACAGTGGGTCAAGGACTCTACTTCTATTTAATATACTTTGCAGGCATTTGGGGAACTGTTCTTCGTGGTGAGGTATGCAGAATTTGAAACTGGCTCAAAGGCACTTTGAAAAAAACTGTCATGGACACCATTTAAGAGGAAACTAGGGCTACCGTAGGATCACCAATGGTTAGGGACCAGGCCATGCCGCATGAGGGCACCTACAGGGAAGCAAGTGTGGAAGAAGCCTGGGTGGAGAAAGCAACAGCATAGGAGGAAACGGCTGCATGGGTGTCATGTGTAGCATGGGTTGCACGTACCACAGGGGCGGCTCAGGCAGCATGGGCGGCACGGGCGGCATTGCTGGCATGGGGTGTACGGGCCACAAGAGCTGCACGGGTGGCATGGGTTGCACGGGTGGCATTGGTGGCATGGGGTGCACAGGCCACATAAGCTGTATGGGCGGCATGGGTGGCACGGGCGGCAAGGGCGGCATTGGTGGCACGGGCGGTCTGGGCAGCAGGGACAGGTCCATCAGCAGTGGCTCCAGAAGATCGCATAACGAATTCAGCTCCTGACGCGAGACGGCAGGGAAGGGCTCACAGAAGCTGACGACAACAGGGGGTACGGGGGGCACGTTTCTGAGCATTAGTGCCCTCTGATGTCTCCTCCACTTGGCCCTTTTACTCTTAAACCAAGCCTTCAAGCAGAGAGAAAAAGAGATTGATTAGTATATTGAGCATTTCATGTCAGACATGAAAAATTGCAGCAGGGAGCTCTCGGTGCCTTGAAGATTTGAAAGTGCATCAGGAGAAGCTATTTCCTTCTTGCTAAAGTATCTTAGGATATGTAGCTGAAGGCGCTCCCTTCAGCCGCCCTGCCCCCCAAGAGCGAGCACCGACTATGTGCCAGGCTCTGGATTGGCATATGGCTTTGTCTCTCCCCTCCCACCTTTTCTATTATTTCCCCCACTCTTACACGCAGGTGGAGCTGACCAACTGCACTCTGTCCCTGCTGTTATTACTGTGCCTGGGAGGTCTGCGTCCTGACAACTGACCGTCAGCTCCAGCTGCCACTAATCCCTACTCATTGGGCAGGTGTCACCTTAGTTATGGGGGAAGTTGAGCATAGGAAAAAGTGGGTGCCTTTTAAAATCATACTGAGGGGAACGGTCCCCATTTTGAAAAACCCATCTTTGGTTACAGTAAATAATCAATAGGAGTGGGTTGGATTTTTAAACAAAAGCTTTCCCCAAGGATGACTAAAAAGGGTCATTCATCCTCTGGAACCTTGGGATGGTTATAAAGAAGGAGATGGTATTGTGAGGGAGGTTTGGTCATGGAGGGCCCAGGGACTTTGTGGCTTGTCTTGCTGGACACCGGCGGAACTGAAGCCCTGGACACTGCCTTAATATTAGACTATAGGGGTAACGAATGCTTAGACGAACTCACCCAAATTTACTAAAACTTAAAATCTTTGCCCAGACAAGAGTTTGGGGGGAAAGAGGCATACCATTGTCACCTCTGTCAATTCTGCACTCTCCAACCTGCCCCACCCTCCAAACCTTCCTGGGCTCAGGACCAGGTCAGCTCACTCCGCTCTGGCTACAGTTGCAGGGCCTTGGAGCAGAGCCTCTGGTGCCCAGCAAGGTTGCGCCCTCTAGGAGCTGCTAATCAACAAGGAGATCCCCATCCTGTCCCTTATGCTTAAGTCAAGAGGGTGCAACCTGCATTTTAGGAAGACAGCCAACAACCACGTGAGTGAGGGGTCACAAAACGGCTCCCCCCTAAATATCTGCCAACTATTAACAACTGAAAGTAAAACCTGTCCTGTGGACTCCACTGCTCCCTCAGCATCTCAGTTAATGGAATTGTGCCATATTTAGTATTTTTGGATGTTTCCACTCGGCAAATTTTACATGAGACCAAGGGCCTCCTCTCTCTGTCGCCCCATCTTCCCTCTCCCATCTTAGTATTTGGGTCCTTCTGCTGCATGAATATGTAGTCAAGAAAAGCCAGTGTAATAGAGCTCATTTTGGGGGGTTCGAGCGTACCAATGGTCAAATCTGCAGAAATATAAGCAATGTGCAAAGCTGGCTATGTGAGGTTCAGGCTGACACTACTTCCATATTTCCAATACTGGTTTCATGAAACAGCTCCTACTGTCCTTGCAAACCAAGGGAGGGTGTCCATTAAATGTTTCTTTGGGACGCTCATGCTGTAGAGTTTGGAAATAGATGAAAACATTCTCCCGTCTTCTTCATTTGTTTCTTGTGGCTCCTTTTCCCTTCAGAACTCCATCAAGAGACCACTATGTAAACCCAGAGAAGCAAGCCACCAAAACTTCAGTATCTCTTTTCCTCTGAGCTTGCTTTGCCTGCTTGAGAAAGCAGAGGCCTGCGCCTCCCAAGCCCTGGCCAGACCTGACTGTGAGCCCAGCCCGTGGCCTTAGGCCGCCAGCACTGCTTTCCAGACCCCACCAGCAGCTCTGCAGCCCGTGTCCATCACTGCCCTCACACACGCTCTCTGCAGCAAAGCTAGTGAACCCGTCCTGATTCTTCTGTTTCTCTCTTTCTTTCTTTTCTTCTTCTTTCCCCCCACAAATACTCCTTGGATTTAACTTAGGCTTTTCTATAGTCTTAAATAATCACTCCTGATCCTTTGACTCACAAACTAGTCATCACTGGAAGAGCATGTGTATTTCACCTTACCACAGGTAAGAATCCTGCCTGAACTAAGAGTCATCCTCCACTGCCAACAAATTCCACACACCCCATCTCTTCGTAACAGTACCACGAAAAGGAAGAAAAGCCTCAGGTGTCAGAAATTCCTCAAGAGACTATTCACGAATGCATTCGGTAGTCTCAAAACTTTGAACGTGTGAGGAATCCTCACGGCGTACGTTCCACTCTGTATAACTCTTGCCTAACTTCCACCTTTCTCAGGTCGGTGGAACTTTGTTTGAAATTGTTGTTTTAGTTTGTTTTGTTCTTTAGACATATGTCAAAGGTTGCAACTCGCCCTTCCACCTCTACTATAATGCAAAACCTACTATGTTAGCAACGCTTTCAGGCTGGCATAGCAAAGAATTCCAGAAAATGAGGATTTAGGGCTGCCACTCTCTCCACTACTTTACCAAACACTTAGAAACTCCAGCAGGAGAGGGCCTCTCTCCCACGGGGCTGTGTGTGTCGGGGGGAGGGGACTCTTCTCCTCAGCCCTTGGGCTGGAAGCGCAGATCAGCCCTGGGGGATCCCTGTCGGGGCTGCCATGAGCTGGGCACCCTTGTTTTCCTACCTCAGACGTTTGTAGTTGCTGGGAGCCCCTACTTGGTCTACACCAGGCTGGGCCTTACGTGGCAGCACTGGGCACGGGGCCTCTGGCTTTCTTTCCCAGGACACTGCCAGGCTCTCATGGGCTGATCCTGGCCTAGGCTGTCCCCAGGCAAGGACGTATACACCCCCAACAAGTGACCACCTACTGTACAGACACCCGCCAGTGAGGGGGCCTCTCACCCCCTGCCCTCCTAGACGCACCTGCTTGTTCCCAGCGGATGTCACCTGGAACGGGGTCCAGGCACGGAGGCTGTTGTACAAGGGCTTCTGAGGCCACCTCAGTTGGGGGGAAGCTCACCGTTTTCCCTGCCTGGACTGACCTGGGCGCCAGCCAGGCTGCTCCAGCCCTCAGCCCCCAGCTGTGTCTCCTGCACAGGGTCCCCTGCAGGATTGTGAGGCAGGGGTGGCAAGGAAGAGCCCTGAGTGGGTGCTGGAGAAGAAGGGCACCCCGGGCGTCAGGGCAAGGAAGCCAGACCTGCCCCTCAGCACACTGGCAGCAGCTGAAGCCCTGCCCTAGGTAGCGAGCTGCCTCCAGTGGGACAGCTCGGGGACCCAAAGCCTATGAGCTGTGCCACCCAGCCCGGGCCCTCGCCTCTGGAAAGTGTTCGACATTCAAGTGCCTCCTTCATCCGCTGACAAAATGGTGTTTTACAAAAGTTCTAAAAGATTCTAAAGTCCTAAAAGTATTTTCTTCGCTAACCAAAGTTCTGAGAGCATCTTATTTTGTTCTGAAAGCAAGAAACCACTCTCTGTGGAAAAGATAACAAAAGAACAGCTGCGGGAGGAGCAGTCTTGGACTCTACGCTCTCCCCTCCGCATCAGCGTCAGCGTAACTAAACATACATCAGTTGCTCGTCTGTTGTGTTCTGAGTGTGAATTATCCCCTCACTCCGATGCCTAAGTATTCATATATTCACTCCTTATGCAAAGCATTTATGCCTGGTTTTAAATAATTTAATATAGTTGGGCTCCTCGGTGCATTAATTTGAATAATTGCCACTTCAGACTTAACCTCAGTGTGACTCCACACAGAAGTGGTACCTAAAGGACGCCAGTGTTAGAAGGAATTGAACGTATGTGTGTAGAATTCAGAGACATATATGTTTATATAGGTATAGTTTATACAAAGGTATATACATATATATATATTTATATATTCACCTGTATATACAAGAAATAATATACTATGGTAGGTTTTTTTTCTTTTAGGAAATTAAAATCTTCTGGTTATGGGCAATTTCTAAAACCTGGGGTTTACTTTTCCCATCTACCTCCAACCGAGACCCCAAAGTTCAACCCTTATTTCCCAAACGTGGAAACAGCTACAAAAACAAACTGACATGAGAATGTCCAGGACAAAGGTGTCCAAGTCCCAAACCAGGTTTTAGAATGGCTGCCCTGCCAAGGTGCTTTTTTCAGGTTTACTGACCTTCACTTTGTCTTCAGTCACACCCATGCACCTTGTAAGCTCCTGTCTGAGGGGAGAAAATTGGAAGTGTTCAGCATTTGGGGTTGCGGAAGAAACTGAATATAGGATGCTATTTCATCCTTTAAAAAAATTTCTTTTCTGGAAAATGTCAGTCACTTATTTTAAGAACCAATTTCTGCAGTACGAAAACTCACACATTTTCAGGTTATACAGTGAAAATAAGTTGACAAAGCATTTAAGGAAAGCCAAGTCTCATTAGTAAAGGAGGCACAGTTCCCAAAAACACATGAAATTCTAATCCAGTTTCTTTTAGTGTAACCAACTTCAAAAATGAATAAAAATCTCTGACAAAATATCTTTACCAACTTTCAATCATTGCTCTTGCCCATTTTATGATTAAATTAGACCTTAAAATAGCTCGCTTGCTGGACCAATCTATCAGTGATGAACAGGCTGGAGTACGTCCTAGTAGATATGAAAGGACGGCACAAAATGCTGTTCATTCGCTGGTTGAGCTTATTTTTAAAAACAATTTTATCACCAACTCCCCAGTGCCGACCTAGTACTCGATCCTGTAGCTTGAGGCTTGCTTCAGAGACAGTTTTCTCACAAGAGCGAAATTTAAGGGAATGCAGAAAAATCACTAGTCAAGATAAATAATTTTCAAAACCACTACTTTAAAATACAAATATCAATGTAAATATAATCCATGAATAACTGATGATCAAAATTTCAGATAAAAGTAGATTCCAACTCTGCATTTGCTCCACCACGTCTCGGGCGACTCATTATTTATGTGAACCGGCGGCCCACAAAGCTCCCCAACGTGACTTACTCAAACACCGCACGGAAATATCGACCTCGATTCCCGCCAGGCAGAGTCCCCGCCCCCGTCCTAGGCCCCGAGTGCGTCGGAAGGGCCGGGCCGCCGCCAGGCCTTGGGGCTTTCAGATCCGGAGCCGAGGAGAGGGACTCGCGAGAGCGCCGCCTGCCACCCGCGCGGCAGCCCGCGCCACCCGAGACGCCCGCTTACCGCATGAGCGCGCTGGGGTACTGAGTGTACTGGAAAACGCGCTCCAGGTCCTGCACCTGCACGTGCGTGAACCTGGCGCGGGGGCCCCGCCGCTGCCCGTCTGCGGCCTCGGGACCCTCGACGGCGGCCCGCGGGGGCTGCTCCTCGCCGCCCTGCTCTCCGCCTTCACCACCGTCCGCGGGGCCGGCGGCTCCGACGCTGACCTCGCAGCCTTCCTTTCCTTCTCCTTCATCTCCCGCCTCTTTCCCTTCCGCGGCTGCTCCCTGCTCCGGTTCGGACTGAGCCTTCTGCTCCTCTCCCCCCTCTCCGGGAGGCGACATCTCCGCGGGCTTCACCTCTGCAAGGGAGGAAACCCAAAGAGAAAGATCAGGCCGTCGAGTGAGCCCGGCTCTGGGGAGGGCCTGCGTCCGAGGGGGGTCCTGCCGTTCGCCTCGCCCTGGGAAAGTACCTTTCCTGGAATCCGTTAAAGCGAGTGCCCCACCCGCCACTGACCTTTCGCTTCTTCCCGCTCCTCTTCGACCCCCAGCTTGAAGAAGCGGGCAATGGCTGCAAACGTGACGTCATAGGCATCGTGGCTGCTCTGCGGCTGACGCTCCATGTCCCGACTGCTGTCGAGGAGGCTGTGAGCTTCAGCAGAGGCTGCTCCGGATCTCCTGAGACCCCCGGCTCACGACTCAAGGCTAGAGCGGTGGCCCACGATCTGGCACGTTAAGGCTCCTCTGGCGGCTGGTCCGGTTTCAGAGATTCTGGTATGACGCCCGCTGTGGGTTTACCACAGCCTGCTGGGGGTTGGGTTAGCTGATGTGCGCATGCGGCAGGGCGTCGGCCGTCTAGGGGCCGTCTAAGGGGGCGCGGGCAGGGCGCGGAGGATGTTGCGCGCTGCCCAGGCGCTGGTAGGGAGCATGCGTGAGAGCAGAATTCCGGGTCGCAGGTTGCAACCTAGCTAAGTACTCCGCACTGGGTCGGGCGCCTTCCCAGACCAAGGGGCTGTGCCCGTTTTGTGGAGGGTAAGAGAGAGACCTCACCCAAGCTCCATAGACCTTGGAGAAGCATTTGGGGACTATCTCTTGACCGAGCCCTCCATATCCGGCAGCCAGTACCAAGAAGGGAACAGTAATCAAAGTAATACGGTCGCCCCTCGGTATCCGCGGGGGATTGGTTCCAGGACCCGCCGCGGATACCAAAATCGGCGGATGCTCAAGTCCCAGAGTCGGCCCTCCGCATCTGCTGATGCGAAACCCATGGCTATGGAGGGCCGCCTGTATATTTATTGAAAATTTTTAAAAAAACACCAAAAACCTGTGTTTAAGTGGACTTGCAAGTTCAAAAGCCGTGTATTTGAAGGGTCGACCGTATTATTAGCTAGGAGTTTGCTTGCTCTGAATTTTTGCAATGAGGCTAAAGTTAGAGTCCACCATACTCCCCGGGTCTCCGGGAACAGGAGCTTGTTATGAGTATGCGGGGTGCTCAGATACACTACAGGGGTACAAACCAACCTAGCACACCCCTTAAGAAAGTCCATGGCCTGTAGATTTTTAGTAATGAATCCACATGAGATTGCAGAAGTTGAAACCTGCACAGTGCTTAGAGCATCTGAGAATGCATAAAGTGCAAGGGCTCCTCTTTGTCCTGGTTTTGACTACGGATAATGCAACTTCTGCGATGTGTCTGGCTATAGACCTTCTTCAAAAGCCTACTTGTTCCCTGTGCTGGGCGAGTGCTGTGGACCTGGTCGAATTCCTCCCTTTCCTGCTGCTGCCTCCTCCCCTTTTCCTCTAAACCTCCCTTTTCTAGAAATATCTTCCTGAGCTCTTGCTGTGGAATAAATAAAATTTATTTATTGTCAAATACAGAGAGCCAGACCAGATTGAGGGCCCTGAGATTCTTCCTACAAGGAGTGTTTTGTGGATGCTTCAGGATGTGTTAATATTCTAAATATTAAGACTAGCTTCTAAAAATGGACCCTATGCTTGACAATGTTTGTGAAGTATCTTAATTTAACCTGCACGACCACCATTCTCATTAACCCTATTTTATATCAGAAATTAAACTACGTTCATGGGCCCCAATTGTATCATGGACCCTAGTCACCTCATGTACTATGCCTAATAGATAACTACCCCCTGCCTCATGCTCCCAGAGAATGGGTAAGAAAACAGCTAAAATGTTTGGTTGGAGACTTCCCTGGTGGCGCAGTGGTTGAGAATCTGCCTGCCAATGCAGGGGACATGGGTTCGATCCCTAGTCTGGGAAGATCCCACATGCTGTGGAGCAACTAAGCCCGTGAGCCACAACTACTGAGCCAACGTGCCACAACTACTGAAGCCCATGTGCCTACAGCCCGTGCTCCACAACAAGAGAAGCCACCACAATGAGAAGCCCACGCACCACAACAAAGAGTAGACCCCACTCACCACAACTAGAGAAAGGCCGTGTGCAGCAACGAAGACCCAACACAGCCAAAATATAAATTAAAAAAAAATGTTTGGTTGGCCAATTCACTCTCAAAAAGATGGTAAGAGATTACAATCTGACAGCCTCTGTCTTTGACCAAGATATTACCTTCTCAGGATAGCACTTCCTGGAGCCAAACTACTGACATCAGAAACCTTGCTTTCTCCCCACTTGCTACCTGGCTAACCTGAGTTACATATTCTCCCTTAGCCTTAGTTTCCTTATCTCCAAAATCGAGATAACAACAGTACCTAATTCTTGGGTTTGTTGTGAGGATTAATGGAGATAATTTTTAAAATCTTTATAAGTGACCATACCATGTTGCCTCCCATTTCCTTCCATCTTTTTAGTAATTATTTTTCATGAGGGCCCAGGAGAGAAGATAAAGATGGTTATCATCTGAGTGTTGGCAATGAAGAGAGGATATTTTCTTGTGAAAATAATGTCCCTGCCATGTCTTCTTGTACCTATATGTGCTTCAAGCAATAAACCTATGTTGGCTGCTGCATGTAAAGGACAGCAATGTGGGAAGGCCTGTGAAAGCCAACCTGGCCATTGTGCTGGAGGTTCTCACAATCTGGGGAGGCAAACTGGCCCACCTAGGAGTAGGAGGACCCACAGTATGGAAGCAGACCTCCAAGCCCCACACCTTACTTACTCTGTGACCCTGGGCAAGGTAGCTGACCTCTTAGAGCTTCGGGTACCACATCTGTAGGATGGGGATCATGATGGTACCTGCTGTACCGTGTTGTGAAATTTACATGAAGGAATACAAATAAGGCCCATGGTGAGGGCTCAGATAACTTTAGCTGATGCTAGAGTTAAGGGGTCGGGACTGACTGCGGTCATTCTGCACAGGGGCCTGCACTGTGACTGAGGATGCTGGACACGGAGTGTCGCCCCTGCCCCTGAGTGGATATGAGAGTCTGTGGAGTGGCACAGAGCTGTGCTTGCTCAGGCTGGTGGCACCATGTGGGTACTCACTGTGCACCAGGGCCTGGCTAATCGATCTTATAGCCGTCCCCTGAGGAGGGGGCCATCACTCTCTTTACTTCCTAAGGGAAGAAATGGAGGCTCGGAGAGGTCCAGTGACTTCCCTAAGGTTACATAGGTCAGTGGAAGAGGGCCAGGATTCAAACCGTTGAAGAGACTTTGTTCTTAGCAGCCCGTGGTAGAAGCAGATTTGGCTTCTTTGCAGGGTGGTGGGGTTTCCCTTACACCTCACAGAGTGAGTCAAATTTTGGTAAATGCTAAGCAGGCCGTGCATGGAACTGCAGTTCAGGGAGGTAGTATGAGCAGCCCCAGGAGTGATCAAGTGTAAAGCTTGTCTTAGGGAACACCAACCCAAACAGGGTGGCCAGGAGAATGAATGCATATGAGGTGCTGACCTTGAGAGGGAGCTGGAGGGGGAGCCTGGAGACAACTCTGTACTGGGTGGGAACTAAAGTTTAAAAGTTAGGTTGGGGTCCAAGTTATGGAAGGAGTTAGAATGTCTGCATTTGGGATCATGGAAAACTGTAAGAGTTTTGTGCCGGGGGAGTGCCTTAATGAAAGCAGTGTTTTAGGATGTGTTTATAGGAAGGGAATCTCTAGGCTGGCTCTTGGTTCAGTTCATTGCAGTTACTGGGCCTGCGGAACAAGGTACAGATCCGGAGGGCTTACTTGGAGGCCACAGCTGGCTGTCAGCGGGATTGGGAGTCCCCTTGAATTTGAATGTAAAGTTCCGTGTGTATGGTGGCATTAGAATAGTGTGTGCACTTTTCATCAGAAAAAGTGGGACACAATGCCCCTAACCACCCCCTCCCACCCAAAATAATAAGAAGAATAAATAATAAATAATGATAATAATCGGAAAGACCAAGGAATTGAGTAACGGAAGCAGTCTCTGGAGTTGCAGCCTATGCATCTGGGTTGAGGGCACTTCTGCTTTCCTGCTCATAGCAAGAGCTTTGGCCCTGAATTCTCACTACACGACACTGACAAGCCTTACTGTCCCTGAGCCTTAGTTTCCCGAACTATAAACAACTATTACTCTTACTACTACTATTTGCTAAAATAAAGATAATCATCTCACGGAATTCTTATGAAGTCAGAATGAAGTATGCAAAGATGCTCTATTAACTTTAATTGTGTATAAACATAAGGGGTGATTTATGTAATGGTTTATTTTTATTGAAGTATAGTTGAATTATAATGCTTTGTTGATTACTGCTGTACAGCAGAGTGACTCAGTTATACATATATATATATATATACACATTCTTTTTCATATTCTTTTCCATTATGGTTTATCATAGGATATTGAATATAGTTCCCTGTGCTATACAGTAGGACCTTGTTGTTTATCCATTTTATATATACTAGCTTGCATCTGCTAATCCCAAACTCCCAATCCATCCCTGTCCCACCCCACCTTCCCCCTTGGCAACCACCGGTCTTTTTTTTTTTTTAATGTTTAATTTTATTTATTTTTGGCTGAGTTGGGTTTTCGTTGCTGCGCACGGGCTTTCTCCAGTTGCCGTGAGCGGGGGCTACTCTTCATTGTGGTGCACGGGCTTCTCACTGCGGTGGATTTTCTTGTTGCGGAGCATGGGCTCTAGGCACGCGGGCTTCAGTAGTTGTGGCATGCGGGCTCTAGAGCGCAGGCTCGGTAGTTGTGGTGCACGGGCTTAGTTGCTCCAGGGCATGTGGGATCTTCCTGGACCAGGGGTCAAACCCGTGTCCCCTGCATTGGCAGGCAGATTCTCAACCACTGTGCCACCAGGGAAGTCCCACCAGTCTATTGTGTATGTCCCTGATTCTGTTTCTGTTTGATAGATAAGTTCATTTGTGTCATATTTTAGATTCCACATATAAGTGATATCCTATGGTATTTGTCTCTCTGACTTACTTCACTTAGGATGATAATCTCTAGTTGCATTGTAATTGTTACTTGTGATAGGGGTTTTACTCATTTCTTTTGAAAAACACGTTTTATCATGAAAATATTCAAATATACACAACAATGGCAAGAGTACTGGAACGGACTCCCATAAAAACCATCACCCAGCTTCAGCATTTATCACGATCTTACCAAACTGTTTCATCTATCTTCTTTCCTTGCTCCCTCCCTTCCTTCTTTCTGTCCTTCTCTCTTCCTCCCCTCCCCACTCACTCTCCTCTTCTTGCTGTGCTGATTTAAAAGAAACTCAAGGCAACTTGTGTTTTCATCCCTGTATCTTTATGTGTATCTGCACTTTCTAAAAAATACAGTCTTTTTTCCTACATAACCAGAGTGCCATCCAGGCGCCTGAATGGTAATAATAATCCCTTGGCGCCATCATCCAGTCGCTTGTATTCTGAATTCCCTGATTACCTCAAAAATGACTTCTTACAGTTGGTTTCTTTAGGATATAAGTTTTTCTGTGTCTACGCTGATAAAATAGAAGGAAAACTTGAGGGGGTGGGCATTTGCATATCTAATCCCAGCCTTAGAAAGCGGAGCAGGAAATTAAAGACAGCCCTGGATATATACTACTGCTGGTGGTTGTATGTGGCAATAAAAGTGATTCAGTGTTTGCATTCACTGCCCTATCTCAGGACAGCATGGACCCTTTGGGTTTGTTCCAAATCATTTGCAGACTAAATCCCAGTCCAGACACTGGGACAGTGCATCCCTTTGCTGTAACCAGGCATTAAGGGTAAAATTGCATGATTTTCCTTTAAATTCTGCCAGAGATATTAGGCCATTATGAACAGCAAGCTTGTAGAACCACCGCTGTTCGTGGCTCCATGTGGTGAAGCATGAACCAGGCGTCTCGCTAAGGATGTCTTTACCTTAGGCAGCCTGGGCTCAAGCCTCAAGGGCTGCTCCCTGCAGCCACATTCTCTGCGGGCATCCTTCAGAGGGAAACCTTACGTGACATTCTTGAGCCTTGCTAGGACTGGGAAAAGCTATTTGCTTTTTTAGTTATTTCTTTCTTTCTTTCTTTCTTTATTTTTTTGGCTGCATTGGGTCTTTGTTGCTTCGTGCGGGCTTTCTCTAGTTGTGGCGAGCAGGGGCTACTCTTCATTGCGGTGCGCAGGCTTCTCATTGCGGTGGCTTCTCTTGTTGCGGAGCATGGGCTGTAGGCGCGCAGGCATCAGTAGTTGTGGCACGCGGGCTCAGTACTTGTGGTCACTTGTTGGGGGTGCATACATCCTTGCCTGGGGACAGCCTAGGCCAGGATCAGCCCATGAGAGCCTGGCAGTGTCCTGGGAAAGAAAGCCAGAGGCCCCGTGCCCAGTGCTGCCACGTAAGGCCCAGCCTGGTGTAGACCAAGTAGGGGCTCCCAGCAACTACAAACGTCTGAGGTAGGAAAACAAGGGTGCCCAGCTCATGGCAGCCCCGACAGGGATCCCCCAGGGCTGATCTGCGCTTCCAGCCCAAGGGCTGAGGAGAAGAGGTCCCCTCCCCCCGACACACACAGCCCCGTGGGAGAGAGGCCCTCTCCTGCTGGAGTTTCTAAGTGTTTGGTAAAGTAGTGGAGAGAGTGGCAGCCCTAAATCCTCATTTTCTGGAATTCTTTGCTATGCCAGCCTGAAAGCGTTGCTAACATAGTAGGTTTTGCATTATAGTGGAGGTGGGAGGGCGAGTTGCAACCTTTGACATATGTCTAAAGAACAAAACAAACTAAAACAACAATTTCAAACAAAGTTCCACCGACCTGAGAAAGGTGGAAGTTAGGCAAGAGTTATACAGAGTGGGACGTACGCCGTGAGGATTCCTCACACGTTCAAAGTTTTGAGACTACCGAATGCATTCATGAATAGTTTCTTGAGGAATTTCTGACACCTGAGGCTTTTCTTCCTTTTCGTGGTACTGTTACGAAGAGATGGGGTGTGTGGAATTTGTTGGCAGTGGAGGATGACTCTTAGTTCAGGCAGGATTCTTACCTGTGGTAAGGTGAAATACATATGCTCTTCCAGTGATGACTAGTTTGTGAGTCAAAGGATCAGGAGTGATTATTTGAGACTATAGAAAAGCCTAAGTTAAATCCAAGGAGTATTTGTGGGGGGAAAGAAGAAGAAAAGAAAGAAAGAGAGAAACAGAAGAATCAGGACGGGTTCACTAGCTTTGCTGCAGAGAGCGTGTGTGAGGGCAGTGATGGACACGGGCTGCAGAGCTGCTGGTGGGGTCTGGAAAGCAGTGCTGGCGGCCTAAGGCCACGGGCTGGGCTCACAGTCAGGTCTGGCCAGGGCTTGGGAGGCGCAGGCCTCTGCTTTCTCAAGCAGGCAAAGCAAGCTCAGAGGAAAAGAGAAACTGAAGTTTTGGTGGCTTGCTTCTCCTGGGTTTACGTAGTGGTCTCTTGATGGAGTTCTGAAGGGAAAAGGAGCCACAAGAAACAAATGAAGAAGACGGGAGAATGTTTTCATCTATTTCCAAACTCTACAGCATGAGCGTCCCAAAGAAACATTTAATGGACACCCTCCCTTGGTTTGCAAGGACAGTAGGAGCTGTTTCATGAAACCAGTATTGGAAATATGGAAGTAGTGTCAGCCTGAACCTCACATAGCCAGCTTTGCACATTGCTTATATTTCTGCAGATTTGACCATTGGTACGCTCGAACCCCCCAAAATGAGCTCTATTACACTGGCTTTTCTCGACTACATATTCATGCAGCAGAAGGACCCAAATACTAAGATGGGAGAGGGAAGATGGGGCGACAGAGAGAGGAGGCCCTTGGTCTCATGTAAAATTTGCCGAGTGGAAACATCCAAAAATACTAAATATGGCACAATTCCATTAACTGAGATGCTGAGGGAGCAGTAGAGTCCACAGGACAGGTTTTACTTTCAGTTGTTAATAGTTGGCAGATATTTAGGGGGGAACCGTTTTGTGACCCCTCACTCACGTGGTTGTCGGCTGTCTTCCTAAAATGCAGGTTGCACCCTCTTGACTTAAGCATAAGGGACAGGATGGGGATCTCCTGGTTGATTAGCAGCTCCTAGAGGTTGCAACCTTGCTGGGCACCAGAGGCTCTGCTCCAAGGCCCTGCAACTGTAGCCAGAGCGGAGTGAGCTGACCTGGTCCTGAGCCCAGGAAGGTTTGGAGGGTGGGGCAGGTTGGAGAGTGCAGAATTGACAGAGGTGACAATGGTATGCCTCTTTCCCCCCAAACTCTTGTCTGGGCAAAGATTTTAAGAGTTTTAGTAAATTTGGGCTGAGTTCGTCTAAGCATTCGTTACCCCTATAGTCTAATATTAAGGCAGTGTCCAGGGCTTCAGTTCCGCCGGTGTCCAGCAAGACAAGCCACAAAGTCCCTGGGCCCCCCATGACCAAACCTCCCTCACAATACCATCTCCTTCTTTATAACCATCCCAAGGCTCCAGAGGATGAATGACCCTTTTTAGTCATCCTTGGGGAAAGCTTTTGTTTAAAAATCCAACCCACTCCTATTGATTATTTACTGTAACCAAAGATGGGTTTTTCAAAATGGGGACTGTTCCCCTCAGTATGATTTTAAAAGGCACCCACTTTTTCCTATGCTCAACTTCCCCCATAACTAAGGTGACACCTGCCCAATGAGTAGGGATTAGTGGCAGCTGGAGCTGACGGTCAGTTGTCAGGACGCAGACCTCCCAGGCACAGTAATAACAGCAGGGACAGAGTGCAGTTGGTCAGCTCCACCTGCGTGTAAGAGTGGGGGAAATAATAGAAAAGGTGGGAGGGGAGAGACAAAGCCATATGCCAATCCAGAGCCTGGCACATAGTCGGTGCTCGCTCTTGGTGGGGAGGGCGGCTGAAGGGAGCGCCTTCAGCTACATATCCTAAGATACTTTAGCAAGAAGGAAATAGCTTCTCCTGATGCACTTTCAAATCTTCAAGGCACCGAGAGCTTCCTGCTGCAATTTTTCATGTCTGACATGAAATGCTCAATATACTAATCAATCCCTTTTTCTCTCTGCTTGAAGGTTTGGTTTAGGAGTAGAAGGGCCAAGTGTCGGAGACATCAGAGGGCAGTAATGCTCAGAAACGTGCCCCACGTGCCCCCGGTCCTCCCTGCTGTCGTCAGCGTGTGTCGACCCTGCAGTGCCATTCTGCTTCAGGAGCTGGATTGGGTCCACGTTTCTCTGGAGCAAGTGCCGCTGGAGCTGCCTCTGCTGCCCGTGCCGCCCATGCCACCCAACCTGCCCGTGCCACCCATGCCGCCCATGCCGCCCGTCCCACCCATGCCCCCCATGCCACTCAACCTGCCCGTGCCGCCTGAGCCACCTGTGCCACCCATGCCGCCCGTGCCACCTAACCTGCCCGTGCCACCCGTGCCACCTGAGCCACCTGTGCCACCCTTGCCACTCTTTCCTCCTATGCTGTTGCCACCTCCGCCCTGTCATCTTCCACACGTGCTTCACTGTTGGTGCCCTCATGTGGCATGGCGTCGTTCCTTTCCATTGGAGATCCTTCAGCTGCCCCGACTTTCTATTGAATTGTGTCTGTGACGGTTTTTTCCAAAGGGCCTTTGAGCCAGTTTCAAACTCTGCATACCTTACCACCAAGAGCAGTTCCCCAAATGCCTGCCAAGTATATTAATTAGAAGTAGAGGCCTTGACCCACTGTTTTAGGGCATGTTTTGTATTTTCAATAAAGTTGTGAGTTCTCTGCATGTTTGTTCTCTGTGTCACATGGGGTTAGTAAATTTGATGGAAATGGCTAAGCCAACGCCATTCAGACCGAATGCCCAGGAGGCCTCCTTTCATGCAGTAACAGCCCTGAGTCACCATCATAGGCCATGCACATCTCAGAAGTTTGCCAGGTGCCCGTGAGGGGTTTACACAGACCCACCTGTTCTCTTCCACCCTCTCCCCCAGCACCCATGCTCCCCGCACGCTGCCCCATTGGGACCACCTAGATGTGCAAGACGGGTGGTATGAGTCTCGAATGGGAGAACAGTGTGTTTCAAAGCAGGCCTGAGGCCCATTCATGGTGACCAGCTCAGGTACAAGGAGGACTCCAAGGGACACTTCTGCAGTGACTACTCATAGGGCTTTATGGAGGAGAGGGAGCGGGGCACCGTCGGCTTCTCTCCCAGTTCTGTTCACCGCCTTCCCTGTTGTGGAGGGCACCTGGGGACAGAAACCACGCTAGCGGAGGGGGAGGGGCCTACCTCTGCGAAGGTAACACAAGAGGAGACTGTCCAGGCCCGCATGCGGCTCTTCTCACCCCCTCTCCCCCACCCCCAGATGCGGAAAGCATATCATAGCTCCTTCCGCAGCTCAGAGCTGACGGATGATGTGGTCTTCAAGTGTATTTTGTCACCTTCAACATCCTTGGGAAACTCTGGTTCCAGCTAATTCAACACTGAAAGGGAGCCTCTTGGGTGAGTGTTGCCTGAAGCCAGGAGGTGGTGGTCCCTGAGCACTGATCCAGGATAATCACTTTATTTAAAAGAAGCAGGTAGGGCTTCCCTGGTGACGCAGTGGTTAAGAGTCTGCCTGCGGGAAGATCCCACATGCCGCAGAACAACTAAGCCCGTGCGCCACAACTACTGAGTCTGTGTGCCACAACTACTGAAGGCCGCACACCTAGAGCCCGTGCTCCACCACAAGAGCAGCCACTGCAAAGAGAAGCGCCACAACTACAGAAAGCCCATGCAAGACACAAAGACCCAACACAGCCAATAATAAAATAAATTCATTTTAAAAATAAAAAATGAAATAAATAAATAAAATGAAAGCAACAGGTACACATTACCTTTGTTCATGGGACCTTCTTCAAATGGAACTGCCAGGTAGAAAACACACACGCACACACACAGATACTACACAGGTGTGCACCCTATAGCACATGTCTGTGATAGAAGCACAAATATACCCAGAAAATACCTGGAACACAAGCAGAATTGGCTTGTGTTATTAAAATAACCCTTCTGAAATGTATCTAGTGGCCTGATGTCCTTGCCTTCGGTTATTTCAGGTTCTGTGCTGGGAAAGAACGTGTGTCCTTGTCCACCCTCGTCTTGGGGACGGGGAGGGGCTCATGCGGAACTGAAGCCGTGTCCATGCTGCATCGCCACTTTATTTACACAGGTACACACAACCCTTCTTGTTGGTAGGACGACCCCAGCCTGAGGAAGAGTTTTGCTGACGGACCAAAAACCGTTTCCACGGCTAGTCAGGTTTGGGCGGTAGCACTGCAGAGGGTTCTTGGACCTGGACACCTGAGATCTTCTCTGAGATCGGAATCGCCTCCTTCTTACGCAGTAGCGATGGTTTCAGCAGCCTGCCTCCGGATGGAGAAAAACACAGCCTTTCTTTGAACTTCCCCAAGCCCAGCAAAGCCGCAGGCTCCACGCTGAGCCACCACTCTCGCTCCCATTCTAACCTCAGTCCCGAGACCTGAATGGCCTCAGCCATCAGCTGTCGAGGCTTCAGCCCAGGCTCCCAAAACCAATCCTACAGCTCCTGCTCAAGGTGTCACTCTCAAGAGCTGTCCTGGGCACCATCTTCCCTCATGACTCCAGGACACTTCTGTGCAAATGGCAAGTTTTAAAACTGCCTCTTGGTACGTTCCTTGATGAAGGTCTTGCTATTCTTTTCCTTTGTGCATTTTAATAGTCAGGTGCTAGAGGGAAACTGGCTATTTTCATTTATTTATTTTATTTGGGTGGGATAATGACACCTTTATTTTGGACTACCTCGTAAAGAAATGTAGCATTTCCTTCCTCCCCCCAGCTTTATTGAGATAGAATTGACATACAACACTGTAAAATTTTGACTTAAATACATCACGAGATTATTTGCAGAAGTTTAGTGAACATCCATCATCTCATATAGATACATAAATAAATAGAAAAAAATAAGATGTACTGATGAATTAATTATGTAATTAAAAAAAGCTAATTCAGCTTCTAGAATACACTTTGTAGATAGTGGGCCACAAAACAAATCTAAGCTATCACTTTGTAAGGAGCCAAAACAGATTTGGACAGGTGGCTGCTTGTACTCATGATTTAATCATCAAACAAGTACCTATAACGCATGGTTACTGTTAGGAATTAAAATGATACTATCATTTCTCCTAACTAGCTATAATCTATTTCTACATAGAGCATAATGTTACATGATTCTTTATGGTGTAATACAGGTGAGCCAAAGATAAACTCTGTATATTGCTTCTATATTGTTTACTTCTTCACAGCAGACCGGGACCCGTTAGCTCAAAGGTATCTATCCAACTGGTGTAAATATAGCCTAAATAAGCAGACACTTATAATATTGTTAAAATGGCCACACAACACAAGGGAACTGGCAAACAAGCCGTAGAGTCTGCTCCGCAGTGGGAGAACGCATTAAACAACCTCCTGCAACACCTGAAGGCCTCGGCTTCTAAAAATACAGAAACCAAACTCTCACGCTTCATGAAAACGTTCCTGGATCAACAGACCAGGAACATAAGCTATCTGGAATACCAGCTTAACTATCCCAAGGACTTAAAAAGGCAGCCCAGAGTGAGGGACAGCTTGAAAAGGCTGCTAAAGCATCTGAAGCATCAGGTAAAGAGACAACATCTGAAGGCAACACAGCAAGTCTTCCCACCCAGCAGGTCCCAAAGTCAGCTACAAGGACACACGTTCTTTCTCAGCATCGAACTTGAAATAACCGAAGGCAAGGACGACAGGCCACCAGATACATTTCAGAAGGGTTATTTTAATAACACAAGCCAATTCTGCTTGTGTTCCGGGTATTTTCTGGGTATGTTTGTGCTTCTATCACAGACATGTGATATAGGGTGCACACCTGTGTAGTATCTGTGTGTGTGCGTGTGTGTTTTCTACCTGGCAGTTCCATTTGAAGAAGGCCCCGTGAACAAAGGTAATGTGTACCTGTTGCTTTCATTTTATTTATTTATTTCATTTTTTATTTTTAAAATGAATTTATTTTATTATTGGCTGTGTTGGGTCTTTGTGTCTTGCACGGGCTTTCTGTAGTTGTGGCGCTTCTCTTTGCAGTGGCTGCTCTTGTGGTGGAGCACGGGCTCTAGGTGTGCGGCCTTCAGTAGTTGTGGCACACAGGCTCAGTAGTTGTGGCGCACGGGCTTAGTTGCTCCGCGGCATGTGGGATCTTCCCGCAGGCAGACTCTTAACCACTGCGTCACCAGGGAAGCCCTACCTGCTTCTTTTAAATAAAGTGATTATCCTGGATCAGTGCTCAGGGACCACCACCTCCTGGCTTCAGGCAACACTCACCCAAGAGGCTCCCTTTCAGTGTTGAATTAGCTGGAACCAGAGTTTCCCAAGGATGTTGAAGGTGACAAAATACACTTGAAGGCCACATCATCCGTCAGCTCTGAGCTGCGGAAGGAGCTATGATATGCTTTCCGCATCTGGGGGTGGGGGAGGGGGTGAGAAGAGCTGCATGCGGGCCTGGACAGTCTCCTCTTGTGTTACCTTCGCAGAGGTAGGCCCCTCCCCCTCCGCTAGCGTGGTTTCTGTCCCCAGGTGCCCTCCACAACAGGGAAGGCGGTGAACAGAACTGGGAGAGAAGCCGACGGTGCCCCGCTCCCTCTCCTCCATAAAGCCCTATGAGTAGTCACTGCAGAAGTGTCCCTTGGAGTCCTCCTTGTACCTGAGCTGGTCACCATGAATGGGCCTCAGGCCTGCTTTGAAACACACTGTTCTCCCATTTGAGACTCACACCACCCGTCTTGCACATCTAGGTGGTCCCAATGGGGCAGCGTGCGGGGAGCATGGGTGCTGGGGGAGAGGGTGGAAGAGAACAGGTGGGTCTGTGTAAACCCCTCACGGGCACCTGGCAAACTTCTGAGATGTGCATGGCCTATGATGGTGACTCAGGGCTGTTACTGCATGAAAGGAGGCCTCCTGGGCATTCGGTCTGAATGGCGTTGGCTTAGCCATTTCCATCAAATTTACTAACCCCATGTGACACAGAGAAGAAATATGCAGAGAACTCACAACTTTATTGAAAATACAAAACATGCCCTAAAACAGTGGGTCAAGGCCTCTACTTCTATTTAATATACTTTGCAGGCATTTGGGGAACTGCTCTTGGTGGTGAGGTATGCAGAATTTGAAACTGGCTCAAAGGCCCTTTGGAAAAAACCGTCACAGACACAATTCAATAGAAAGTCGGGGCAGCTGAAGGATCTCCAATGGAAAGGAACGACGCCATGCCACATGAGGGCACCTACAGTGAAGCACGTGTGGAAGATGACAGGGCGGAGGCGGCAACAGCATAGGAGGAAAGGGTGGCAAGGGTGGCACAGGTGGCTCAGGTGGCACGTGTGGCACGGGCAGGTTAGGTGGCACGGGCGGCACGAGTGGCCCACACGGTATGGGTGGCATGGGTGGCATGGGCGCCCCGGGCAGCAGAGGCAGCTCCAGCGGCACTTGCTCCAGAAAAACGTGGACCCAATCCAGCTCCTGAAGCAGAATGGCACTGCAGGGTCGACACACGCTGACGACAGCAGGGAGGACCGGGGGCACGTGGGGCACGTTTCTGAGCATTACTGCCCTCTGATGTCTCCGACACTTGGCCCTTCTACTCCTAAACCAAACCTTCAAGCAGAGAGAAAAAGGGATTGATTAGTATATTGAGCATTTCATGTCAGACATGAAAAATTGCAGCAGGGAGCTCTCGGTGCCTTGAAGATTTGAAAGTGCATCAGGAGAAGCTATTTCCTTCTTGCTAAAGTATCTTAGGATATGTAGCTGAAGGCGCTGCCTTCAGCCGCCCTACCCCCCAAGAGCGAGCACCGACTATGTGCCAGGCTCTGGATTGGCATATGGCTTTGTCTCTCCCCTCCCACCTTTTCTATTATTTCCCCCACTCTTACACGCAAGTGGAGCTGACCAACTGCACTCTGTCCCTGCTGTTATTACTGTGCCTGGGAGGTCTGCGTCCTGACAACTGACCGTCAGCTCCAGCTGCCACTAATCCCTACTCATTGGGCAGGTGTCACCTTAGTTATGGGGGAAGTTGAGCATAGGAAAAAGTGGGTGCCTTTTAAAATCATACTGAGGGGAACGGTCCCCATTTTGAAAAACCCATCTTTGGTTACAGTAAATAATCAATAGGAGTGGGTTGGATTTTTAAACAAAAGCTTTCCCCAAGGATGACTAAAAAGGGTCATTCATCCTCTGGAGCCTTGGGATGGTTATAAAGAAGGAGATGGTATTGTGAGGGAGGTTTGGTCATGGGGGGCCCAGGGCCTTTGTGGCTTGTCTTGCTGGACACCGGCGGAACTGAAGCCCTGGACACTGCCTTAATATTAGACTATAGGGGTAACGAATGCTTAGACGAACTCAGCCCAAATTTACTAAAACTCTTAAAATCTTTGCCCAGACAAGAGTTTGGGGGGAAAGAGGCATACCATTGTCACCTCTGTCAATTCTGCACTCTCCGACCTGCCCCACCTTCCAAACCTCCTGGGCTCAGGACCAGGTCAGCTCACTCCGCTCTGGCTACAGTTGCAGGGCCTTGGAGCAGAGCCTCTGGTGCCCAGCAAGGTTGCAACCTCTAGGAGCTGCTAATCAACCAGGAGATCCCCATCCTGTCCCTTATGCTTAAGTCAAGAGGGTGCAACCTGCATTTTAGGAAGACAGCCGACAACCACGTGAGTGAGGGGTCACAAAACGGCTCCCCCCTAATCTGCCAACTATTAACAACTGAAAGTAAAACCTGTCCTGTGGACTCTACTGCTCCCTCAGCATCTCAGTTAATGGAATTGTGCCATATTTAGTATTTTTGGATGTTTCCACTCGGCAAATTTTACATGAGACCAAGGGCCTCCTCTCTCTGTCGCCCCATCTTCCCTCTCCCATCTTAGTATTTGGGTCCTTCTGCTGCATGAATATGTAGTCGAGAAAAGCCAGTGTAATAGAGCTCATTTTGGGGGGTTCGAGCGTACCAATGGTCAAATCTGCATAAATATAAGCAATGTGCAAAGCTGGCTATGTGACGTTCAGGCTGACACTACTTCCATATTTCCAATACTGGTTTCATGAAACAGCTCCTACTGTCCTTGCAAACCAAGGGAGGGTGTCCATTAAATGTTTCTTTGGGACGCTCATGCTGTAGAGTTTGGAAATAGATGAAAACATTCTCCCGTCTTCTTCATTTGTTTCTTGTGGCTCCTTTTCCCTTCAGAACTCCATCAAGAGACCACTACGTAAACCCAGAGAAGCAAGCCACCAAAACTTCAGTTTCTCTTTTCCTCTGAGCTTGCTTTGCCTGCTTGAGAAAGCAGAGGCCTGCGCCTCCCAAGCCCTGGCCAGACCTGACTGTGAGCCCAGCCCGTGGCCAGCACTGCTTTCCAGACCCCACCACCAGCTCTGCAGCCCGTGTCCATCACTGCCCTCACACACGCTCTCTGCAGCAAAGCTAGTGAACCCGTCCTGATTCTTCTGTTTCTCTCTTTCTTTCTTTTCTTCTTCTTTCCCCCCACAAATACTCCTTGGATTTAACTTAGGCTTTTCTATAGTCTCAAATAATCACTCCTGATCCTTTGACTCACAAACTAGTCATCACTGGAAGAGCATATGTATTTCACCTTACCACAGGTAAGAATCCTGCCTGAACTAAGAGTCATCCTCCACTGCCAACAAATTCCACACACCCCATCTCTTCGTAACAGTACCACGAAAAGGAAGAAAAGCCTCAGGTGTCAGAAATTCCTCAAGAGACTATTCATGAATGCATTCGGTAGTCTCAAAACTTTGAATGTGTGAGGAATCCTCACGGCGTACGTTCCACTCTGTATAACTCTTGCCTAACTTCCACCTTTCTCAGGTCGGTGGAACTTTGTTTGAAATTGTTGTTTTAGTTTGTTTTGTTCTTTAGACATATGTCAAAGGTTGAACTCGCCCTCCCACCTCCACTATAATGCAAAACCTACTATGTTAGCAACGCTTTCAGGCTGGCATAGCAAAGAATTCCAGAAAATGAGGATTTAGGGCTGCCACTCTCTCCACTACTTTACCAAACACTTAGAAACTCCAGCAGGAGAGGGCCTCTCTCCCACGGGGCTGTGTGTGTCGGGGGGAGGGGACCTCTTCTCCTCAGCCCTTGGGCTGGAAGCGCAGATCAGCCCTGGGGGATCCCTGTCGGGGCTGCCATGAGCTGGGCACCCTTGTTTTCCTACCTCAGACGTTTGTAGTTGCTGGGAGCCCCTACTTGGTCTACACCAGGCTGGGCCTTACGTGGCAGCACTGGGCACGGGGCCTCTGGCTTTCTTTCCCAGGACACTGCCAGGCTCTCATGGGCTGATCCTGGCCTAGGCTGTCCCCAGGCAAGGACGTATACACCCCCAACAAGTGACCACCTACTGTACAGACACCCGCCAGTGAGGGGGCCTCTCACCCCCTGCCCTCCTAGACGCACCTGCTTGTTCCCAGCGGATGTCACCTGGAACGGGGTCCAGGCACGGAGGCTGTTGTACAAGGGCTTCTGAGGCCACCTCAGTTGGGGGGAAGCTCACCATTTTCCCTGCCTGGACTGACCTGGGCGCCAGCCAGGCCGCTCCAGCCCTCAGCCCCCAGCTGTGTCTCCTGCACAGGGTCCCGTGCAGGATTGTGAGGCGGGGGTGGCGAGGAAGAGCCCTGAGTGGGTGCTGGAGAAGAAGGGCACCCCGGGCGTCAGGGCAAGGAAGCCAGACCTGCCCCTCAGCACACTGGCAGCAGCTCAAGCCCTGCCCTAGGCAGCGAGCTGCCTCCAGTGGGACAGCTCGGGGACCCAAAGCCTATGAGCTGTGCCACCCAGCCCGGGCCCTCGCCTCTGCAAAGTGTTCGACATTCAAGTGCCTCCTTCATCCGCTGACAAAATGGTGTTTTACAAAAGTTCTAAAAAATTCTAAAGTCCTAAAAGTATTTTCTTCGCTAACCAAAGTTCTGAGAGCATCTTATTTTGTTCTGAAAGCAAGAAACCACTCTCTGTGGAAAAGATAACAAAAGAACAGCTGCGGGAGGAGCAGTCTTGGACTCTACGCTCTCCCCTCCGCATCAGCGTCAGCGTAACTAAACATACATCAGTTGCTCGTCTGTTGTGTTCTGAGTGTGAATTATCCCCTCACTCCGATGCCTAAGTATTCATATATTCACTCCTTATGCAAAGCATTTATGCCTGGTTTTAAATAATTTAATATAGTTGGGCTCCTCGGTGCATTAATTTGAATAATTGCCACTTCAGACTTAACCTCAGTGTGACTCCACACAGAAGTGGTACCTAAAGGATGCCAGTGTTAGATGGAATTGGACGTGTGTGTGTAGAATTCAGAGACATATAATATATAAGTTTATATAGGTAGAGTCTAAACAAAGACATATATATATATATATGTATATATATATACACACACACATATTTGTATATATATACACACACATATATATATCTGTTTGTATATATATGTATACACCTTTGTGTAAACTATACCTATATACATATATTTGATTATGGATCTCTATCCATCTACTCAAGCACATATGAAGTCAATTCCTCAAGAATAGGTTCTTACGGGACTAAAGACGCAGACCTACTAGAGAATGGACTTGAGGATACGGGGAGGGGGAAGGGTAAGCTGGGACAAAGTGCGAGAGTGGCATGGACATATACACACTACCAAATGTAAAATAGATAGCTAGTGCGAAGCAGCCACATAGCACAGGGAGATCAGCTCGGTGCTTTGTGACCGCCTGGAGGGGTGGGGTAGGTTGGGTGGGAGGGAGGGAGATGCGAGAGGGAGGAGATATGGGGATATATGTATATGTATAACTGATTCGCTTCGTCATAAAGCAGAAACTAACACACCATTGTAAAGCAATTATACTCCAATAGAAACGTTAAAAAAAGTGTACAAGGCAAAAAAAAAAAAAAGAATAGGTCCTTAAAAGGTGTACAAACATTTTAAGTTCATTGTCTGTATGCCTTCTTCATATTCATTTGCATCAACATTTATCTAATTGCTGCCCAGGGCCTGGGAAACCAGGCTACAAAGGCTTTGCCCCTGCACGCCATCAGCTATTGAGCTAAGTGGTGGGTATAGTTACTGTCTGTGAAGTTTTGGTGTCCTAGAAATTAAACCTTTGAGTGCCAAGATAATCTAGCATGAATTCAAATTACACAAAGAGCAGGACTCTGCACACTATCTACAGTATGTGCAATATAGTACTTGTAAAAGAAATTATAGGATAAGAAACTGAAAAGGTAGTTTTCATTATCACCCTTGCATGTTAGACAAGGTTATAGTTCAGTTTAATTTGTTTTAGTTTTGCTTTCTTCATCATCTCCATGTAAATTACAATGATAATCTGTTACTTTTGTTCTTGAGTGTTTCTTTGGGGAAGGCAAATAAGAACTCCCACGCACACCTGAGTCATCTTTAAGTCCACTTCCTCAAGTATGCTTCCAGATTTGTATTGAAAGTAACATCTACCTTCTTTGAACTCCCATATTATTGCTTTGTTACTCACCTGTGGCATTTGTCTTGTGCCAGAATATATGTGACTTTAACTCATGTATTTTCTTTCTCTCCATGACTTGCTTATGTCTTTCTTTGGCCCTCATTTATAGTACATGGACAATGAATTAAAAAATTATACACACACACAGACACATACACACACTAATGATAGGGAGGAAAAGGATGATAACTATGAAGAAGGAGAGAGAAACAGGAGAGAAGAGCCTTTGCAATTCAGACTTCCAGGGCAGCTCCACACACAGCGCTTCAGACACAGAGGAGAGCACGTTGCTGATCTGTTTCTCCACCCCCATGGAAGGCCACCAGCTAAGTGCTAGAGCCTTTCTGGGACGATCTTTGCTACCTCAGAGTCTGTCGCTCAGGACTGCCAGATGGGCTGGGAGGAAAATAAGAGAATGGAGCCAACACTGGACAAGCTCAGCTAGTAAAAGTCCCCAGGCTCAGTGGCCTTAGTCAAGGCCATCCACCCTTCTTCTATATTCACTTTCAACCAATCAACAAGTCCTTACTGAATGCCTGCTACGTACACAGCACTGCTCTGGGGTACTGCATGGGGAATGCTAAGAAGTGTGTCAAGTGCCAGATTACACCGTAACTGAGAAGTCACAAAATACACATACGTATACATACATATTACATTCACCCCTGGACACACACACACACATACATACACCATTCATGCTTCCATACATTTAAGACTGACTCGCAATGCAAGCAATGTGTGATAGGGATCCAATGAATTGGTCCCATTTCAAGAGCAGTAGGAGCTCAGAAGATGAGAGTACTGTGGCTTCCTCCAAGAGATGGGGATTGAGCTAGAACTTGAAAAATCTGAAAGTTGACAGGAATCAGCACATTGCATTTCTTTTACCATCGAGTAGACTAAAAGCAAATAGCTTGGGCTTCCCTGGTGGCGCGGTGGTTAAGAATCTGCCTGCCAGTGCAGGGGTCACGGGTTCAAGCCCTGGTCCAGGAAGATCCCACATGCCGCGGAGAAAATAAGCCGCTGCGCCACAACGACTGAGCCTGCGCTCTAGAGCTGGCGAGCCACAAGTACTGAGCCCGCGTGCCACAACTACTGATGCCTGCGCGCCTACAGCCCATGCTCCGCAACAAGAGAAGCCACCGCAATGAGAAGCCCGCGCACTGCAACGAAAGGTAGCCCCTGCTCGCCACAACTAGACAAAGGCCACACGAAGCAACGAAGACCCAATGCAGCCAAAAAAATAAAGAAAGAAAGAAAGAAATAACTAAAAAAGCAAATAGCTTTTCCCAGTCCTAGCAAGGCTCAAGAATGTCACGTAAGGTTTCCCTCTGAAGGATGCCCGCAGAGAATGTGGCTGCAGGGAGCAGCCCTTGAGGCTTGAGCCCAGGCTGCCTAAGGTAAAGACATCCTTAGCGAGACGCCTGGTTCATGCTTCACCACATGGAGCCACGAACAGTGGTGGTTCTACAAGCTTGCTGCTCATAATGGCCTAATATCTCTGGCAGAATTTAAAGGAAAATCATGCAATTTTACCCTTAATGCCTGGTTACAGCAAAGGGATGCACTGTCCCAGTGTCTGGACTGGGATTTAGTCTGCAAATGATTTGGAACAAACCCAAAGGGTCCATGCTGTCCTGAGATAGGGCAGTGAATGCAAACACTGAATCACTTTTATTGCCACATACAACCACCAGCAGTAGTATATATCCAGGGCTGTCTTTAATTTCCTGCTCCGCTTTCTAAGGCTGGGATTAGATATGCAAATGCCCACCCCCTCAAGTTTTCCTTTTATTTTATCAGCGTAGACACAGAAAAACTTATATCCTAAAGAAACCAACTGTAAGAAGTCATTTTTGAGGCAATCAGGGAATTCAGAATACAAGCGACTGGGTGATGGCGCCAAGGGATTACTATTACCATTCAGGCACCTGGATGGCACTCTGGTTATGTAGGAAAAAAGACTGTATTTTTTAGAAAGTGCAGATACACATAAAGATACAGGGATGAAAACAAAAGTTGCCTTGAGTTTCTTTTAAATCAGCACAGCAAGAAGAGGAGAGTGAGTGGGGAGGGGAGGAAGAGAGAAGGACAGAAAGAAGGAAGGGAGGGAGCAAGGAAAGAAGATAGATGAAACAGTTTGGTAAGATCGTGATAAATGCTGAAGCTGGGTGATGGTTTTTATGGGAGTCCGTTCCAGTACTCTTGCCATTGTTGTGTATATTTGAATATTTTCATGATAAAACGTGTTTTTCAAAAGAAATGAGTAAAACCCCTATCACAAGTAACAGTTACAATGCAACTAGAGATTATCATCCTAAGTGAAGTAAGTCAGAGAGACAAATACCATATGATATCACTTATATGTGGAATCTAAAATATGACACAAATGAACTTATCTATCAAACAGAAACAGAATCAGGGACATACACAATAGACTGGTGGGACTTCCCTGGTGGCACAGTGGTTGAGAATCTGCCTGCCAATGCAGGGGACACGGGTTTGACCCCTGGTCCAGGAAGATCCCACATGCCCTGGAGCAACTAAGCCCGTGCACCACAACTACCGAGCCTGCACTCTAGAGCCCGCGTGCCACAACTACTGAAGCCCGCATGCCTAGAGCCCATGCTCCGCAACAAGAAAATCCACCGCAGTGAGAAGCCCGTGCACCACAATGAAGAGTAGCCCCCGCTCGCGGCAACTGGAGAAAGCCCGTGTGCAGCAACGAAAACCCAACTCAGCCAAAAATAAATAAAATTAAATATTAAAAAAAAAAAAAAGACCGTTGATTGCCAACGGGGAAGGTGGGGTGGGACAGGGATGGATTGGGAGTTTGGGATTAGCAGATGCAAGCTAGTATATGTAGAATGGATAAACAACAAGGTCCTACTGTATAGCACAGGGAACTATATTCAATATCCTATGATAAACCATAATGGAAAAGAATATGAAAAAGAATGTGTATATATATATATATATGTATAACTGAGTCACTCTGCTGTACAGCAGTAATCAACAAAGCATTATAATTCAACTATACTTCAATAAAAATAAACCATTACATAAATCACCCCTTATGTTTATACACAATTAAAGTTAATAGAGCATCTTTGCATACTTCATTCTGACTTCATAAGAATTCCGTGAGATGATTATCTTTATTTTAGCAAATAGTAGCAGTAAGAGTAATAGTTGTTTATAGTTCGGGAAACTAAGGCTCAGGGACAGTAAGGCTTGTCAGTGTCGTGTAGTGAGAATTCAGGGCCAAAGCTCTTGCTATGAGCAGGAAAGCAGAAGTGCCCTCAACCCAGATGCATAGGCTGCAACTCCAGAGACTGCTTCCGTTACTCAATTCCTTGGTCTTTCCGATTATTATCATTATTTATTATTTATTCTTCTTATTATTTTGGGTGGGAGGGGGTGGTTAGGGGCATTGTGTCCCACTTTTTCTGATGAAAAGTGCACACACTATTCTAATGCCACCATACACACGGAACTTTACATTCAAATTCAAGGGGACTCCCAATCCCGCTGACAGCCAGCTGTGGCCTCCAAGTAAGCCCTCCGGATCTGTACCTTGTTCCGCAGGCCCAGTAACTGCAATGAACTGAACCAAGAGCCAGCCTAGAGATTCCCTTCCTATAAACACATCCTAAAACACTGCTTTCATTAAGGCACTCCCCCGGCACAAAACTCTTACAGTTTTCCATGATCCCAAATGCAGACATTCTAACTCCTTCCATAACTTGGACCCCAACCTAACTTTTAAACTTTAGTTCCCACCCAGTACAGAGTTGTCTCCAGGCTCCCCCTCCAGCTCCCTCTCAAGGTCAGCACCTCATATGCATTCATTCTCCTGGCCACCCTGTTTGGGTTGGTGTTCCCTAAGACAAGCTTTACACTTGATCACTCCTGGGGCTGCTCATACTACCTCCCTGAACTGCAGTTCCATGCACGGCCTGCTTAGCATTTACCAAAATTTGACTCACTCTGTGAGGTGTAAGGGAAACCCCACCACCCTGCAAAGAAGCCAAATCTGCTTCTACCACGGGCTGCTAAGAACAAAGTCTCTTCAACGGTCTGAATCCTGGCCCTCTTCCACTGACCTATGTAACCTTAGGGAAGTCACTGGACCTCTCCGAGCCTCCATTTCTTCCCTTAGGAAGTAAAGAGAGTGATGGCCCCCTCCTCAGGGGACGGCTATAAGATCGATTAGCCAGGCCCTGGTGCACAGTGAGTACCCACATGGTGCCACCAGCCTGAGCAAGCACAGCTCTGTGCCACTCCACAGACTCTCATATCCACTCAGGGGCAGGGGCGACACTCCGTGTCCAGCATCCTCAGTCACAGTGCAGGCCCCTGTGCAGAATGACCGCAGTCAGTCCCGACCCCTTAACTCTAGCATCAGCTAAAGTTATCTGAGCCCTCACCATGGGCCTTATTTGTATTCCTTCATGTAAATTTCACAACACGGTACAGCAGGTACCATCATGATCCCCATCCTACAGATGTGGCACCTGAGGCACAGAGAGGTCAGCTAATTTAGCTCTGGCCACACAGCAAGTTAGTGGCGGTGGGGCTGGGCACTCTGTCTCCAGAATTTTCAGCTTCTTTCTCTCACATGGGCTGATCTCTCTCCCCAGACTGTGAGAACCCATGGCACAACAGCTGCGTCTGGAATCATGACACTCTCCACACTGCCTGAGGCAGGGCCTTGTAAACAGAGCAGCCAACAGAGGATTACTGACTGAAGCCTGTATAGGGACACAAAAACATGGTAGCGACATATTCACAAGAAAACTTTCTGTCCTCATTGCCAACTGCCAGAGAATAGCCATCATCTTTCTTCTCTCATGGACCTTTGTGAATAAATAAACCACAAAATTGATGAAAATTGGAAATGTGAGACAGCATGGTATGGCCGTTGGTAACACTGTGTTTTCACCATCTCAGTTAATCCTCACGATAACCTGGTGAGGTAGTTACTATTGCTAGCCTCATTTTACAGATGTGGAAACCAGGCCTAAGTGAGAATAAGCAACCTAACAGTTTAGCCAGCTAGCAAGCGTTGAGCAAAGCCAGGATTTAGATGCCAGCAATCTGGCTCCAGGGCCCCTGCTCCCATAAATCCGCTACATCGACTACGATTCATGGCTGTTACTGCTTAGGATGAAGCTCCGTTCAGTATTTAAGGTTTTCAAAGTGTGAAGTTAAGTAAAACTTTTAAATAAGTACGACCATGACTGATGCCAAGGTAGGGCAACATTTGTCAAGGGTCACATGGGTGACTAAAGTTGAGAAAACACAAATTCACTGTGGAAATCTGAGATGTGGAAGGACACACCTCCTGAGCTGTCACAGACCTCCTAGCTTGTCTAATGCAAATCATGATAAAAACCCTCATAGGTCTCGCATGTGATAACTGATATGGAGCCAAAATTGTGTACAGGGTATCCAGCCAAGAGAGGGACAGGCCTGCCGAACTCACCAAGGGCCAACCTGAGGAGGAAATGTCTTGGTTAAAATCAGGAGGAGGTACTCATATTGCCATGTCTTACCAGTTTTTGAAAGAGAATTGGTCAACAAACCTTTTTCAGTTTCTGGACCACCCTCCACAGACATGAGGCAGGGGCACTTATCCCTTAGGCACTGTAGGTGAGGGGACTAGGTCCCATGATATATTTAGGAGCCCACAAAAATGATTTGGCTTCTGATCCCCAATGGGGTTGATGAAAATGGTTGTCCAAGGAAACACAGGCTAAATCAAGTACATTGTCAAGTATAGGGCCCATTATTATAAGCTATTTTCAATATTTAGGATATTAAGTCTTGGGGCATCTATAAAACACTTCTCCAAGGAAAAACCATAGAGCTGTAAATCTGGCCTGGCCCTCTTTTATTTGACAATAAATAAAATTTATTTACTCCTCAGCAAGGGCTCAGGAGAATATTTCGAGAAAACGTGAGGAGATGAGATGGGGGGATAGGCAGCGGCAAGAAAGTGGGTAAATTTACCCATGTCCACAGGGGCCCACCACAAGGGACATGTATGCTTTTGTAGAGGATCCACAGCCAGAAGCAATAGGAGCTTAGGAGCTGTGCACAAAGATGTAGCATAGTCCATAGCTGCAACAAGGACAAAGAAAAAGAAAAAGAAAAAAGGCAGGAAATCTGTACCCGGTAAGCATTCTTGAGTGCTTGAAACACTGTGCAGGTTTCTACACCTGCAATCTGATGTTGATTCATTACTAAAAATCTATAGGCTAATGGGGGGGGGGCGCTGGCTTTCGCTTTCTTTTGTTTTGTTTGCATAGTGCATCTGAGCACCAGGCATGCCCAGAAAACCCAGCCCTGAACTCCTGCTCCTGGAGACCCGGGGAGTATGGCGGACTCTGACTTCAACCTCATTGCAAAAATTCAGAGCAAGCAAACTCCTAGCTAATAATACGGTTGACCCTTCAAATACACAGCTTTTGAACTTGCAAGTCCACTTAAACACAGGTTTTTGGTGTTTTTTTTAAAAATTTCAATAAATATACAGGCGGCCCTCCATAGCCATGGGTTTCGCATCAGCAGATGCGGAGGGCCGACTCTGGGACTTGAGCATCCGCCGATTTTGGTATCCGCGGCGGGTCCTGGAACCAATCCCCCGCGGATACCGAGGGGCGACAGTATTACTTTGATTACTGTTCCCTTCTTGGTACTGGCTGCCGGATATGGAGGGCTCGGTCAAGAGATAGTCCCCAAACGCTTCTCCAAGGTCTATGGAGCTTGGGTGAGGTCTCTCTCTTACCCTCCACAAAACGGGCACAGCCCCTTGGTCTGGGAAGGCGCCCGACCCAGTGCGGAGTACTTAGTCAGCTACGTTGCAACCTGGGACCCGGAGTTCTGCTCTCACGCATGCTCCCTGCCAGCGCCTGGGCAGCGCGCAACATCCTCTGCGCCCTGCCCGCGCCCCCTTAGACGGCCCCTAGACGGCCGACGCCCTGCCGCATGCGCACATCAGCTAACCCAACCCCCAGCAGGCTGTGGTAAACCCACAGCGGGCGTCATACCAGAATCTCTGAAACCGGACCAGCCGCCAGAGGAGCCTTAACGTGCCAGATCGTGGGCCACCGCTCTAGCCTTGAGTCGTGAGCCGGGGGTCTCAGGAGATCCGGAGCAGCCTCTGCTGAAGCTCACAGCCTCCTCGACAGCAGTCGGGACATGGAGCGTCAGCCGCAGAACAGCCACGATGCCTATGACGTCACAGATGCAGCCATTGCCCGCTTCTTCAAGCTGGGGGTCAAAGAGCAAAGGGAAGAAGCGAAAGGTCAGTGGCGGGTGGGGCACTCGCTTTAACGGATTCCAGGAAAGGTACTTTCCCAGGGCGAGGCGAACGGCAGGACCCCCCTCGGACGCAGGCCCTCCCCAGAGCCGGGCTCACTCGACGGCCTGATCTTTCTCTTTGGGTTTCCTCCCTTGCAGAGGTGAAGCCCGCTGAGATGTCGCCTCCCGGAGAGGGGGGCCAGCAGCAGAAGGCTCAGTCCGAACCGGAGCAGGGAGCAGCCGCGGAAGGGAAAGAGGCGGGAGATGAAGGAGAAGGAAAGGAAGGCTGCGAGGTCAGCGTCGGAGCCGCCTGCCCCGCGGACGGCGAAAGCCGCGAGGCCGAGGCCGAGGCGGGCGGCGGCGAAGGCGGAGAGCAGGGCGGCGAGGAGCAGCCCCCGCGGGCCGCCGTCGAGGGTCCTGAGGCCGCAGAAGGGCGGCGGCGGGCCCCCCGCGCCAGGTTCACGCAGGTGCAGGTGCAGGACCTGGAGCACGTTTTCCAGCACACTCAGTACCCCACCGCGCTCATGCGGTAAGCGGGCGTCTCGGGTGGCGCGGGCTGCCGCGCGGGTGGTGGGCGGCGCTCTCGCGAGTCCCTCTCCTAGGCTCCGGATCTGAAAGCCCCGGGGCCTGGCGGCGGCCCGCCCTTCCGGCACACTCGAGGCCTAGGACGGGGGCGGGGACTCTGCCTGGCGGGAATCGAGGTCGATATTTCCGTGCGGTGTTTGAGTAAGTCACGTTGGGGAGCTTTGTGGGCCGCCGGTTCACATAAATAATGAGTCGCCCGAGACGTGGTGGAGCAAATGCAGAGTTGGAATCTACTTTTATCTGAAATTTTGATCATCAGTTATTCATGGATTATAGTTGCATTAGTTTAAACACTACATGAAAACATCCTTTATCTTCATTACTGAATTTTAAAAAGTAAATCAATTTATTTATTTATGGCTGCATTGGGTCTTTGTTGCTGCTCTCGGGCACTGGGCACGGGCTTTCTCTAGTTGCGGCGAGCGGGGGCTACCCTAAAATTGCGGTGCGCGCATTGTCGTGGCTTCTCTTGTTGCAGAGCGCGGGCTCTAGGCGGGTGGGCTTCCGTAGTAGTTGTGGCACGTGGGCTCAGTAGTTGTGGCTCGCGGGCCCTAGAGCACAGTCTCGGTAGTGGTGGCACACGGGCTTAGTTGCCCCGCGGCATGTGGGATCTTCCCGGACCAGGGCTCGGACCCGTGTCCCCTGCATCGGCAGGTGGATTCTTAACCCCTGCGCCACCAGGGAAGCCCGATTACTGAATTTTTAGTTACCCCTGAAGTTTGTGCCTGGGATAGAATTGTTCCCTAAAGCAAGCTTCTGTGTGGAGAATGAATGGGTTGCTGAGTACCTGTGAATGCGGCTAAAATTTAAAAAGCTATCATTTACATTGTGCTTACTGTGTGTTAAGCACTTGTTTTAAAGGGTTTTTCTACATACTGTCATTGAATCTTCACAACCCCTTGTGAATGTGGTAGCCACTGTTATTATCCCCACTTATAACTGTGAAAAAACTGAAGCTCAGAGAAGTGATGAGACTTGCCCAAGATGGCACAGCTGGAATGTGGCAGAGCTGGGATTCAGTCATAGGAGGCTGTTCAGTAGGCAAGGCCAGAGGTTATGGTGTGTTGGTCCAGGGTAGTGGCGATGGAGAGACGTGAACAGATTAGAGAGATATTTAGCAGGTAAAATTGATAGCAATTCATGGTAATTTGAACACGGGGGTAAAAGGAAATGTTTAAGAAAAATGTATAAATTTCTGATTTGCCCAAATGAATGGCTGCTGGTATATTCACTGAGCTAGGGAATATTGAAAGACAATAAAAGAAGCTTGCAAGAGACAGAGGAGGAGTGTTTGGAGAGGCTGTTTGTAGGCAAACTGTATCGTGGAAACCTGGATGGCGGTAGGAGACGATTCAACAAGAAGGGGTGGCAACTAGCATCAACTTCGGTTTAGGATTTTCTGTTCAACTCGATTACTCCAAGTTCGGTTGCTTTTTGCTGTGGTGTGATAATTGGATCAGCCCAATTTCTCCCTTTCTCAAAAGTGTCAAACTCAAGATGCCCCTTGATTTGGATGTCTAGAGCTGCCTGATAAATATTTTTTCTTCCAGTTTATTATGATATAATTAACATTCAGTACTGTGTAATGTACTTGTTTCTATTCACCCTTGTTTCTATTTCCATTTCTCTAGGAGGTGGGTCAAAAAGGATCTTGCTGTGATTTATGTCATAGAGTGTTCTGCCTATGCTTTCCTCTAAGAGCCCGACAGCTTCTGGCCTTACATTCAGGCCCTCCATCCATTTTGAGCTTATTTTTGTGCATGGTGCCAGGGAGTGATCTAATCTCAAACCTTTACATGTACCTGTCCAGTCCTCCCAGCACCACCCATTGAAGAGGCTGTCCCTTCTCCACTGTACACTCCTGCCTCCTTCATCAAAGATAAGGTGACCATATGTGCGTGGGTTCATCTCTGGGCTTTCCATCCTGTTGCATTGATCCATCTCCCTGCCTCTGCGCCAGTACCACAGTGTCCCGACCACTGCAGCTCTGTAGTATAGTCCGAAGCCAGGGAGCCCGACTCCTCCAGCTCCGTTCCTCGTTCTCAAGACTGCCCTGGCCATTCGGGGTCCCCTGTGTTTCCTGTATGGATATTTTAGCAATATTAATTCTTCCAATCCAAGAACACAGTGTATCTTGCCATTTTGGGGGAACATTTTCAAATTCCTTCATCAGTGTTTTGTATATAGTTTTCAGAGTATAGGTCTTTCACTTCCTTGGTTAAGTTTATTCCTAGGTATTTTATTCTTTTTGATGCTATTTTATTTATTATTATTAATTAATTACTTTTATTTTTGGCTGCGTTGGGTCTTTGTTGCTGCACGTGGGCTTTCTTTAGTTGCGGCAAGTGGGGCCTTCTCATTGCGGTGGCTTCTCTTGTTGCAGAGCACAGGCTCTAGGCACGCGGGCTTTAGTAGTTGTGGCACACGGGCTCAGTAGCTGTGGCTCGCAGGCTCCAGAGCGCAGGCTCAGTAGTTGTGTCCCACAGGCTTAGTTGCTCCGCGGCATGTGGGATCTTCCCAGACCAGGGCTTGAACCCGTGGCCCCTGCATTGGCAGGTGGATTCTTAACTACTGCGCCACCAGGGAAGCCCTTGAAGCTATTTTAAATGGGATTGTTTTCTTGCTTTCTCTCTGAGAGTATAGTGTATTATAGTGTAGAGAAAAGCAGCAGATTTCTGTATATTAATTTGAATCCTGAAACTTTACTGAATTCACTTATTAGTTGTAGAAGTTTTTTGGTGGAGACTTTAGGGTTATCGGGTTTGTTTTTAATTGAGTTACAGTTGATGTACAATATTATATAAGTTTCAGGTGTACAATATAGTGATTCACAATTTTTAAAGGTTATACTCCATTATAGTTATTATAAAATATTGGCTATATTCCCCATGCTGTACAGTATATCCTTGTAGCTTATTTATTTTATACATAGTAGTTTGTACCTATTAATCCACTGCCCCTATCTCGTCCTTCTCCCCTGTATCTTCCCACTGGTAACCACTAGTTTGTTCTCTATATCTATGAGACTGTTTCTTTTGCGTTGTATTCAATAGTTTGCTTTAATTTTTAGATTCCACATATCAGTGAGATCATTTGTCTTTCTCTGTCCTACTTATTTCACTAAGCATAATACCCTCCAAGTCCATCCATGTTGTTGCGAATGGCAAAGTTTTATTCTTTTTAACCTCCATTGTACATACATACCACATCTTCTTTATCCCTTCCTCTATTGATGGACACTCAGGTTGCTCCCATATCTTGGCTATTGTAAATGATGCTGCTATGAACATTGGGGTGCATGTATCTTTTTGAATTAGTGTTTTTGTTTTTTTCAGATATATACCCAGGATTGAAATTGCTGGGTCCTATGGTAGTTCTATTTTTAGTTTTTTGAGAAACCTCCATACTGTTTGCCACAGTGGCTGCACCAATTTACATTCCCACCAACAGTGTACAAGGGTTCCCCTTTCTCCATATCCTCACCAATATTTGTTATTTGTAGTCTTTTTAAGAATTAATTAATTTACTAAGTTTTGGCTGCATTGGGTCTTCGATGCTGTGTGCGAGCTTACTCTAGTTGCAGGTGAGCCAGAGCTGCTCTTTGTTGCGGTGCACGGGCTTCTCATTGCGGTGGCTTCTCTTGTGGTGGATCACAGGCTGCAGGTGCGCAGGCTTCAGTAGTTGTGGTGCACGGGCTTAGTTGCTCTGTGGCATGTAGGATCTTCCTGGACCAGGGCTCAAACCCATGTCCCCTGCACTGGCAGGTGGATTCTTAACCACTGCGCCACCAGGGAAGTCCCTGTAGTCTTTTGGACGGTAGCTATTCTAAGGTGATATCTCATTGTAGTTGTGGTTTGCATTACTCTGATGATTAGTGATGTCCGTTTTTATTTTTTTATATATTTATTTTTCTGAATTTTTGAATTTTATTTATTTTTTTATACAGCGGGTTCTTATTAGTTATCCATTTTACACATATTACTGTATATATGTCAATCCCAGTCTCCCAGTTCATCCCACCACCACCACCACCACCCTGTCCCCCCTTGGTGTCCATATGTTTGTTCTGTACATGTGCGTCTCTATTTCTGCCCTGCAGACTGGTTCATCTGTACCATTCTTCTAGGTTCCACATATATGCATTAATATAGGATATTTGTTTTTCTCTTTCTGACTTACTTCACTCTGTATGACAGTCTCTAGATCCATCCACATCTCTACAAATGACCCAATTTCGTTCCTTTTTATGACTAATATTCCACTGTACATATGTACCACATCTTCTTTATCCATTCATCTGACGATGGGCATTTAGGTTGCTTCCATGACCTGGCTATTGTAAATAGTGCTGTAATGAACATTGGGGTGCATGTGTCGTTTTGAATTATGGTTTTCTCTGGGTATATGCCCAGAAGTGGGATTACTGGGTCATATGGTAATTCTATTTTTAGTTTTTAAAGGAACCTCCATACAGTTCTCCATAGTGGCTGTATCAATTTACATTCCCACCAACAGGGCAACAGGGTTCCCTTTTCTCCACACCCTCTCCAGCATTGTTGTTTGTAGATTTTCGGATGATGCCCATTCTAACTGGTGTGCGGTGATACCTCATTGTAGTTTTGATTTGCGTTTCTCTAATAATTAGTGCTGTTGAGCAGCTTGTCATGTGCTTCTTGGCCATCTGTATGTCTTCTTTGGAGAAATGTCTATTTAGGTCTTCTGCCCATTTTTGGATTGGGTTGTTTGTTGTTTTGCTATTGAGCTGCATGAGCTGCTTGTAAATTTTGGAGATTAATCCTTTGTCACTTGCTTCATTTGCAAATATTTTCTCCCATTCTGAGGGTTGTCTTTTGGCCTTGTTTATGGTTTCCTTTGCTATGCAAAAGCTTTTAAGTTTCATTAGGTCCCATTGGTTTATTCTTGTTTTTATTTTCATTACTCTAGGAGGTGGAACAAAAAAGATCTTGCTTCAATTTATCTCAAAGAGTGTTCTTCCTATGTTTTCCTCTAAGAGTTTTATAGTGCTCGGTCTTACATTTAGGTCTCTAATCCATTTTGAGTTTATATTTGTGTATGGTGTTAGGGAGTGTTCTAATTGCATTCTTTTACATGGAGCTGTCCAGTTTTCCCAGCACCACTTATTGAAGAGACTGTCTTTTTCTCCATTGTACATCCCTGCCTCCTTTGTCATAGATTAGTTGACCATATGTGTGTGGGTTTATGTCTGGGCTTTCTATCCTGTTCCATTGATCTGTATTTCTGTTTTTGTGCCAGTACCCTATTGTCTTGATTACTGTAGCTTTGCAGTATAGTCTGAAGTCTGCGAGTCTGATTCCTCCAGCTCCATTTTTTTCCCTCAAGACTGCTTTGGATATTCGGGGTCTTTTGTGTCTCCATACAAATTTTAAGATTTTTTTGTTCTAGTTCTGTAAAACACGCCATTGGTAATTTGATAGGGATTGCATTGAATCTGTAGATTGCTTTGGGTAGTATTGCCATTTTCACAATGTTGATTCTTCCAATCCAAGAACATGGTATATCTCTCCATCTGTTGGTATCATCTTTAATTTCTTTCATCAGTGTCTTATAGTTTTCTGCATACAGGTCTTTTGTCTCTCTAGGTAGGTTTATTCCTAGGTATTTTATTCTTTTTGTTGCCATGGTAAATGGGAGTGTTTCCTTAATTTCTCTTTCAGATTTTTCATCATTAGTGTATAGGAATGCAAGAGATTTCTGTGCATTAATTTTGTATCCTGCAACTTTACCAAATTCATTGGTTAGCTCCAGTAGGATTCTGGTGGCATCTGTAGGATTCTCTATGTATAGTATCATGCCATCTGCAAACAGTGACAGCTTTACTTCTTCTATTCCAATTTGTATTCCTTTTATTTCTCTTTCTTCTCCGATTGCCGTGGCTAGGACTTCCAAAACTATGTTGAATAATAATAGTGGTGAGAGTTGTGGAAGTTGTGGAAGCTCTTGTCTGCTAGTCTTCAGGTCATTCTCATCAATAGCTGCTCTGTAGGCTTCCCTGGTGGCGCAGTGGTTGAGGGTCCGCCTGCCGATGCAGGGGACACGGGTTCGTGCCCCGGTCCGGGAAGATCCCACATGCCACGGAGCGGCTGGGCCCGTGAACCATGACCGCTGAGCCTGCGCGTCCGGAGCCTGTGCTCCGCAACGGGAGAGGCCACAACAGTGAGAGGCCCGCGTACCGCAAAAAAAAAAAAAAAAAAAAAGTTGCTCTGTAAAGAGCTGTAATTTTGGTGTACCCATGGAAGGAGGTAAGCTCGGGGTTTTTCCTATGTCATCATCTTGGCTACTCTCTGAATAAACATTTTAACATAGCATAAAATGTGCATTGTATATTTCATTTCATCCATAATGTCAAATGCTGAATATTTTCAATATTTTTCCCCTCAGAAAGGAGCTTGCAAGACGCCTAGGAGTGACTGAAGCCAGAGTGTGGGTCAGTAAACCTGAAAAAAGCAACTTGGCACGGCAGCCAATCTAAAACCTGCTTTAGGAATTGGATACCTTGTCCTAGACATTCTCAAGTTGGTGTGTTTTTGTACACTTGTCGATGTTTTGGAAATAAGGTTTGGACTTCTGGGGCTTTGGGGCCAGAATATATGTATCTTCAGTAAAGTTAAACTCCTTCCAAAACTGGTATCCCTTAGGGGACAAGTCTCTGTGGAATCATGTTGGGGCTGATTCTGACTTGGCAGTTATTCAAATTAATGCACCAAATAGCTGGGTTAGAAGAGGGTTCAAGTATACTAAATTATTTAAAAGTTTTAAAGCCAGGCCTAAGCTCTTTGTATAAGGAGTGAATTTACAAGTATTCAGGCAATTGGGTAAGGGAATAACTCACCTCGGAACACAACATGTGAGCAACTAATATATGTTTAGTTTAGGTGAGACTGATGGGGAGGCGAATAGCTTAAAATTCCAAGTGCCTGGTCCTCTTGCTGTTGTTTTCATGTGTTTGGTAGAGCAGTGTAGAGAGTTTCAGCCGTAAATTTTAATTTTCTGTAATTTTTTGATGTGCAGCCTGAAAACATTGCTAACATAGTAGGTTGTGCAGTATGATGGGGGGGGGAAAGGTTTGCAACCTTTAGGAATTTGTCTAAACATATAAAACAATAAAACAAACAAAAAGAACAAATTTGAATAAATTTCCACTGACCTCAAAAGGTGGACGGGTTTGAGAATAATTGGATACTATCGATATATGTCTTGGAGATACTGCGTAAATTCAACATTAGGAAACTACCGAATGTATCAGTGAATAGTATTTTGAGCAATTTCTAATGTCTAAGAATTTTTTTCTTCCGTTTCATACTATTATGAGGGATTGGTTTCGAAGAATTTGTTTGTGATGGTCAGTGGTTGGCTCTCAGCTAGTCGCTTACCTGTGTTAATTTGAAATACTTGCTCATTCATTCAGGCAGTGGTTACTAGTTGGCAGCTCATGGCACAGAAGCTGATTATTTGTCCATAGAACACAGTAAGTTGTATCAAAGGAGTATATGTATATATATAATATATATATATATTTAATATATTTATTTATTTATATTTGGCTGCGTTGGGTCTTCGTTGCTGTGCGTGGGCTCTTCTCTAGTTGAGGAGAGCCGGGGTTACTCTTCGTTGTGGTGCGCGGGCTTCTCAGTGCAGTGGCTTCGCTTGTTGTGGAAGAGGAATATTTTTTAAAACACAAGATTGATAGAAAGGAAGAAAGAAGGAAGGAAGGAAAGAAGAATCAGGACGGGTTCACTAGCTTTGCTGCAGAGAGCGTGTGTGAGGGCAGTGATGGACACGGGCTGCAGAGCTGCTGGTGGGGTCTGGAAAGCAGTGCTGGCGGCCTAAGGCCACGGGCTGGGCTCACAGTCAGGTCTGGCCAGGGCTTGGGAGGCGCAGGCCTCTGCTTTCTCAAGCAGGCAAAGCAAGCTCAGAGGAAAAGAGAAACTGAAGTTTTGGTGGCTTGCTTCTCTGGGTTTACGTAGTGGTCTCTTGATGGAGTTCTGAAGGGAAAAGGAGCCACAAGAAACAAATGAAGAAGACGGGAGAATGTTTTCATCTATTTCCAAACTCTACAGCATGAGCGTCCCAAAGAAACATTTAATGGACACCCTCCCTTGGTTTGCAAGGACAGTAGGAGCTGTTTCATGAAACCAGTATTGGAAATATGGAAGTAGTGTCAGCCTGAACGTCACATAGCCAGCTTTGCACATTGCTTATATTTATGCAGATTTGACCATTGGTACGCTCGAACCCCCCAAAATGAGCTCTATTACACTGGCTTTTCTCGACTACATATTCATGCAGCAGAAGGACCCAAATACTAAGATGGGAGAGGGAAGATGGGGCGACAGAGAGAGGAGGCCCTTGGTCTCATGTAAAATTTGCCGAGTGGAAACATCCAAAAATACTAAATATGGCACAATTCCATTAACTGAGATGCTGAGGGAGCAGTAGAGTCCACAGGACAGGTTTTACTTTCAGTTGTTAATAGTTGGCAGATATTTAGGGGGGAGCCGTTTTGTGACCCCTCACTCACGTGGTTGTCGACTGTCCTCCTAAAATGCAGGTTGCACCCTCTTGACTTAAGCATAAGGGACAGGATGGGGATCTCCTTGTTGATTAGCAGCTCCTAGAGGGCGCAACCTTGCTGGGCACCAGAGGCTCTGCTCCAAGGCCCTGCAAATGTAGCCAGAGCGGAGTGAGCTGACCTGGTCCTGAGCCCAGGAAGGTTTGGAGGGTGGGGCAGGTTGGAGAGTGCAGAATTGACAGAGGTGACAATGGTATGCCTCTTTCCCCCCAAACTCTTGTCTGGGCAAAGATTTTAAGAGTTTTAGTAAATTTGGGCTGAGTTCATCTAAGCATTCGTTACCCCTATAGTCTAATATTAAGGCAGTGTCCAGGGCTTCAGTTCCGCCGGTGTCCAGCAAGACAAGCCACAAAGTCCCTGGGCCCCCCATGACCAAACCTCCCTCACAATACCATCTCCTTCTTTATAACCATCCCAAGGCTCCAGAGGATGAATGACCCTTTTTAGTCATCCTTGGGGAAAGCTTTTGTTTAAAAATCCAACCCACTCCTATTGATTATTTACTGTAACCAAAGATGGGTTTTTCAAAATGGGGACCGTTCCCCTCAGTATGATTTTAAAAGGCACCCACTTTTTCCTATGCTCAACTTCCCCCATAACTAAGGTGACACCTGCCCAATGAGTAGGGATTAGTGGCAGCTGGAGCTGACGGTCAGTTGTCAGGACGCAGACCTCCCAGGCACAGTAATAACAGCAGGGACAGAGTGCAGTTGGTCAGCTCCACCTGCGTGTAAGAGTGGGGGAAATAATAGAAAAGGTGGGAGGGGAGAGACAAAGCCATATGCCAATCCAGAGCCTGGCACATAGTCGGTGCTCGCTCTTGGGGGGTAGGGCGGCTGAAGGGAGCGCCTTCAGCTACATATCCTAAGATACTTTAGCAAGAAGGAAATAGCTTCTCCTGATGCACTTTCAAATCTTCAAGGCACCGAGAGCTCCCTGCCGCAATTTTTCATGTCTGACATGAAATGCTCAATATACTAATCAATCCCTTTTTCTCTCTGCTTGAAGGTTTGGTTTAAGAGTAGAAGGGCCAAGTGTCGGAGACATCAGAGGGCAGTAATGCTCAGAAACGTGCCCCACGTGCCCCCGGTCCTCCGTGCTGTCGTTAGCGTGTGTGAACCCTGCCGTGCCATTCTGCTTCAGGAGCTGGATTGGGTCCACGTTTTTCTGGAGCAAGTGCCACTGGAGCTGCCTCTGCTGCCCGTGCCGCCCATGCCACCCAACCTGCCCGTGCAACCCATGCCACCCATGCCGCCCGTCTCACCCATGCCCCCCACGCCACCCAACCTGCCAGTGCCGCCTGAGCCACCCGTGCCACCCATGCCGCCCAGGCCGCCCATTCCACCCTTTCCTCCTATGCTGTTGCCGCCTCCGCCCTGTCATCTTCCACACGTGCTTCACTGTTGGTGCCCTCATGTGGCATCGCGTCGTTCCTTTCCATTGGAGATCCTTCAGCTGCCCGAACTTTCTGTTGAATTGTGTCTGTGACGGTTTTTTCCAAAGGGCCTTTGAGCCAGTTTCAAACTCTGCATACCTCACCACCAAGAACAGTTCCCCAGATGCCTGCAAAGTATATTAAATAGAAGTAGAGACCTTGACCCACTGTTTTAGGGCATGTTTTGTATTTTCAATAAAGTTGTGAGTTCTCTGCATGTTTGTTCTCTGTGTCACATGGGGTTAGTAAATTTGATGGAAATGGCTAAGCCAACTCCATTCAGACCGAATGCCCAGGAGGCCTCCTTTCATGCAGTAACAGCCCTGAGTCACCATCATAGGCCATGCACATCTCAGAAGTTTGCCAGGTGCCCGTGAGGGGTTTACACAGACCCACCTGTTCTCTTCCACCCTCTCCCCCAGCACCCATGCTCCCCGCACGCTGCCCCATTGGGACCACCTAGATGTGCAAGACGGGTGGTGTGAGTCTCGAATGGGAGAACAGTGTGTTTCAAAGCAGGCCTGAGGCCCATTCATGGTGACCAGCTCAGGTACAAGGAGGACTCCAAGGGACACTTCTGCAGTGACTACTCATAGGGCTTTATGGGAGAGACGGAGCAGGGCACCGTCAGCTTCTCTCCCAGTTCTGTTCACCGCCTTCCCTGTTGTGGAGGGCACCTGGGGACAGAAACCACGCTAGCGGAGGGGGAGGGGCCTACCTCTGCGAAGGTAACACAAGAGGAGCCAGTGCAATGAGAAGCGCCGCAACTACAGAAAGCCCGTGCAAGCCACAAAGACCCAACACAGCAATGATAAAATAAATTCATTTTAAAAATAAAAATAAATAAAAGCAGCAGATATGGGAACATATGTATATGTAAAACGGATTCACTTTGTTATGAAGCAGAAACTAACACACCATTGTAAAGCAATTATACTCCAATAAAGATGTTAAAAAAGAAATAAATAAATAAAATGAAAGCAACAGAAGCCCCACCTCAGATTCTAATTTTAATCCAGACTGAACAAACTGAAAGCTAACTGTATTAGCAAAGATGTTCCAAATGTAAAACAGTTTGTTATGTTATTAACAGAATTATTTACATGCATATTTACAAGCAGTCCTTTTGTACATAAGTTTTACTTTTAGTTAGTTGGAAAAAGATTTTTGACATTAGGTAAAAATATTACTAAAATAGGGTTGAGGTGGTACCACATTATAGTAAAGTACTAGAAAAGTGATTCTCAAGGTGTATCAATAATAAAGCAGATGAAAACTTGAGTGACAAAGATCTAGTAAAATTTTCTAGTAGAAAAGTCAATGCAACTCATGCTATAAAATGAAAGTGGTAAAGTCATATAAATAAAGCAGAATACTGTTATAGGCTTTATTTTTTAATAAATTTAAACCATAATTCAAAAAGAGTCATGTACCAAAATGTTCACTGCAGCTCTATTTACAATAGCCAGGACATGGAAGCAACCTAAGTGTCCATCAACAGATGAATGGGTAAAGAAGATGTGGCACATATATACAATGGAATATTAGCCATAAAAAGAAACAAAATTGAGTTATTTGTAGTGAGGTGGATGGACCTAGAGTCTGTCATACACAGTGAAGTAAGTCAGAAAGAGAAAAACAAATACCATATGCTCACACATATATATGGAATCTAAAAAAAAAAAAATGGTCATGAAGAACCTAGGGGCAAGATGGGACTAAAGACACCGACCTACTAGAGAATGGATTTGAGGACACGGGGAGCGGGAAGGGTAAGCTGGGACGAAGTGAGAGAGTGACATGGACACATATACACTATCAAACGTAAAATAGATAGCTAGTAGAAGCAGCTGCATAGTACAGGGAGATCAGCTCGGTTCTTTGTGACCACCTAGAGGGGTGGGATAGGGAGGCTGGGAGGGAGGGAGACGCAAGAGGGAAGAGATATGGGGATATATGTATATGTATACTGATTCACTTTGTTATAAAGCAGAAACTAACACACCATTGTAAAGCAGTTATACTCCAATAAACATGTTTAAAAAAAATGAAATAAATTTATTTTATTTATTTATTTATTTTTGGCTGCATTGGGTCTTTGTTGCTGGGTGCGGTCTTTCTCTAGTTGCGCGAGCGGGGGCTACCCTTCGTTGCGGTGCGCTGGCTTCTCATTGTGGTGGCTTCTATTGTTGCGGAGCACGGGCTCTAGGTGTGCAGCTTCAGTAGTTGTGGCATGCAGGCTTCAGAAGTTGTGGCACATGGGCTCAGTAGTTGTGGCTCGTGGGCTCTAGAGCGCAGGCTCCGTAGTTGTGGTGCATGGGCTTAGTTGCTCCGTGGCATGTGGGATCTTCCCAGACCAGAGATCGAAACTGTGTCCACCGCATTGGCAGGCGGATTCTCAACCCCTGCACCACCAGGGAAGTCCCTGTTATAGGCTTTAGGGTAATGAGGTTAGGTGAAAAAAATGAACAATTCTAAAATTGCAATAAATCCTCAGTGAAGAATCTTGGTTGTTTAGTTGGGAGTTCTAAGTTGTTGTCTTTTTTAAATTTTTATTGGAGTATAGTTGATTTACAATGCTGTGTTAGTTTCGGGTGTACAGCAAAGTGAATCATATATATATATATATATATATATATATATTCACTCTTTCTTTAGATTCTTTTCCATATAGGCCATTACAGAGAGTCTAAGTCTTTTTTTTAACCCCATTTTGAAAGCCCTTGGTGTCAAATATCATCTGGATAATCAGTCATTAAGGATATATTCTAAGACTTCACTGCTAAAGATATTCATGATCGTGATTCATATTTGAAACTCAAGTCACTGAGACACTAAATGTAGTACCAAATGAGAGCTATAATATTCACGTCTTAAGGGTGCTGCACTTTGCAGTAATGTGTATTTCTAGGCTAAGACTGTTTCCCTCAAGAAAAGTATGAATAGAATTTTTTTTTTTTTTTTTTTGCGGTACGCGGGCCTCTCACCGTTGTGGCTTCTCCCGTTGCGGAGCACAGGCTCCAGACGCGCAGGCCCAGCGGCCATGGCTCACGGGCCCAGCCGCTCCGCGGCATGTGGGATCCTCCCGGACCGGGGCACGAACCCGTGTCCCCTGCATCGGCAGGTGGACCCCCAACCACTGCGCCACCAGGGAAGCCCATGAATAGAATTTAAAGGATAAACTTCTAACCAGCTGGAAAAATTTACTTTTAACATTTCATTTATTTCAAAATTGATTTTTTTGCAGCCAAAACAATGGAATTAACTGTACACAATAAACTATTATATATATATATTTTTAAAAAATTTTAGGGAATAAAGTTTACTTTGGCAGAGAGTGTTAAACAAAATTAATGCTGCATACGTTAGTAACATAACTGCATATCCTTAATTTGGTAGAAGTGTGACATTTTCTTGCTTTCCTGTGTTCTGCTAAATCACCACAACCTAAACTGCTTTATAAAACGTATATGCTGAAATTTAATTTTACTGTTTTTGCTTACTCTCTGATTACAAACAAAACTTTCATAAGGCTCTTCTAATTCTGGGTCCATCTCATCATCAGTATCATCCAAGTATGGATCAACAGCCCCCGATAAATTTGTTCACAGATATAGAGAACAAACTAGTGGTTACCAGTGGGAAGAGAGAGGGTGGGAGAGGCAAGATAGGGGTAGGGGATTAAGAGGTACAAACAATTATGTATAAAATAAATAAGCTACAAGGATATATTGTACAACACAGGGAATATAGCCAATGTTTTACAATAACTATAAATGTACTATAACCTTTAAAAATTGTGAATCACTATGTTGTAAACCTGTAACTTATGTAATATTATACAATAAAAGAGGTTAAAAAGTAAAATAAAAGAAAAAGAAGTCAGGGTAAGGATAAAGTGCCAATTTTTAAAATTAACATAAAACCTGAAACAGTAAAACTAGAAGAAAACATATGGGAAAAGTTTCTTGACATTGGTCATGGCAATGATTTTTTGGTCATGATGCCAAAAGCACAGACAACAAAAGTAAAAGTAGACAAGTAAGACTGCATCAAACTAAAAAGCTTTCTGCACAGCAAAGGAAACAATTGCCAGAGTGAAATGGCAAGCTATGGAATGGGAGAAAATATTTGCAAACCATATATCTGATAAGAGGTTAATAACCAAAATACACAAGGAACTTGAACAACTCAATAGCAAAACACAAAACAAAACACGACAACAAAGCACAAAATAACACAATTGAAAAATGGGCAAAGGTGGGGGTGGAGGGATAGATTGGGAGTTTGGGATTGACATGTATGTATTGCTATATTTAAAACAGATAACCAGGGGACTTCCCTGGTGGTCCAGTGGGTAAGACTCCACGCTCACAATGCAGGGGGCCCAGGTTCGATCCCTGGTCAGGGAACTAGATCCCACATGCATGCCGCAACTAAGTCCACCAGCCGCAACTAAGACCCGGCGCAGCCAAAATAAATAAATAACTAAATATATTTTTTTAAAAAGATAACCGGGACTTCCCTGGCGGTCCAATGGTTAAGACTTTGCCTTCCGATGCAAGGGGTGCAGGTTTGATCCCTGGTCAGGGAGCTAAGATCCCACATGCTTTGCGGCCAAAAACCAAAACACAAAACAGAAGCCGGGACTTCCCTGGTGGCGCACTGGTTGAGAGTCCGCCTGCCAATGCAGGGGACATGGGTTCAAGCTCTGGTCCGGAAGGATCCCACATGCCGTGGAGCAGCTAGGCCTGTGTGCCACAACTACTGAGCCCATGTGCCACAACTACTGAAGCTCGCACACCTAGAGCCCTTGCTCTGCAACAAAGAGAGGCCACTGCAGTGAGAGGCCTGTGCAGTGCAACAAAGAGTGGCCTCCGTTCACCACAACTAGAGAAGGCCCACATGCAGCAATGAAGACCCAATGCAGCCAAAAATAAATAAATATTTTTTTCAAAAAGAAGCAATATTTAACAAATTCAATAAAGACTTTAAAAATGGTCCACATCAAAAAAAATTTTTTAATAAAATAAAATAGATAACCAACAAGGACCTACTGTATAGCCCAACAAGGTCCTACTGTATAGTGGCAGGGAACTCTGCTCAGTATTCTGTAATAACTTAAATGGGAAAAGAATTTGAAAAAGAATAGATACATGTATATGTATAACTGAATCACTTTGCTGTACACCTGAAACTAACACAACACTGTTAACTAACTATACTTCAGTATAAAATAGCAATTTAAAACAAATTTTTTAAATGGGCAAAGGTACATCAACTATACTTCAATAAAAGTTAATTAATTAATTTTAAAACGGGCAAAGGATCTGAATAGATATTTCTCAAAAGAAGACATACAAATGGCCAACAGGTATATGAAAAGGTGCTCACCATCACTAATCATCAGGGAAATGCAAATCAAAACCACAATGAGATATCACCTCACACCTGTTAGAATGGCTACTATCAAGAACACAAGCGGTAACAAGTATTGGTGAGGGTATGGAGAAAAGGGAATCCATGTACACTGTTGGTGGGAACGTAAATTGATACAATCATTATGGAAAACAGTATGAAGGTTTCTCAAGAAAATTAAAAATAGAACTACCCTATGATCCAGCAGTCTCCCTTCTGGCTATATAACCAAAGGAAATGAAATTGAACCCAGAGGACATTATGCTAAGTGAAATAAGCCAGACACAGAAAGACAAATACTGTGTGATCTCACTTACATGTGTAATCTAAAAGAGTTCAAAGTCATAGAAGAATAGAGTCGCATGGTGGTTGCCAGGGGTTGGGGTTTGGGGAAAATGGGGCAATGTTGGTCAAAGGGCACAAAGATTCAATTAGGCAAGATGAATAAGTTCTGGAGATCTAATATACAGCACGATGACTACAGTTAACACTTCTGGACTGATACTTGAAATGTGCTAAGAGGGTAGATCTTAAGTGTTCTTACCACAAAAAGGGGGAGAGGGGCAACTATGTGAGGTGCTAGATATGTTAATTAGCTTGATTGTGGCTATCACTTCACAATGTAAATATATATCAAAATAGCAAGTTGTACACATTGAATATAATTTTTGTCAATTATACAATAAAACGGAAAAAAATAAAGGAAAATAAAATAGACACAGAAATAGAGGAGAGGGAAGAAGAACATGATACACAGCACCACGTAGGGACATTTAAAAGAACAACATTTATTATAATAATAGGAACAATACCTAACCATTATAGAGAGAGCTGAGGAAGGCTTTTTTCTCCTCTCCTACTTTAGCTTTCATTCTCCACCCTTCCCAACTCCCAACAAAGAATTTTCACTTACATATCCTGTTATCATCTCAAACCAAAAATGTCTGTTCACCATTCAAGAAGCAATAGTTGAGCGCCAACTTAGTGTCAGGCACTGCGAATTCTCTGATGAATCAAACAGGGCTTCTTTCTTCCATGAGTTCAGACTAGTAGGGAATAAAAACATAAAGACAAGTAAATTCCAGTAGGTACGTTACCGAATACAAATTCGTGTGCCCCATGCACAGTGAGGCCAAACGCTACCGAAAGTCAGAATTTGGAGCAGAGAAAGGTTTATTGCAGGGCCATGCAAGGAGATATGATTGGTTCATGCCCAAAAAACCCCCCAAACTCCCTGAAGCGTTTCAGCAAAGCACTTTTTTTAAAAGCCAGGTGAAGGAGGGGGTGTCGCAGGGTATGTGATCAGCTGGTGCACAATTCTCTGACTGGTTGATGGTGAGGTAACAGGGCGCTGTCGCAGGGGTTAACATGATCAGTCCTCAGGCTCCAGTAGGCCTGGGGGCTATGCGGTCAGGGTCATCAAGTAGTTAACATCTTCCATTCTGTGGGGGGGCTTTCAAATCAGTAAAACAACTCAGGAACTGTGCATCAGATACTGTTATCTAGGTACTTCAGAGAGGAGCTAAAGCAGCGGACATGGGGGAAGGCCTCCTGCTCCGTTACAGGTATTAGGTGCTTGGCCACGTCTGTTCCAAGTCGGGAGATGGAAGGGAGAGTGGGAGACCAGGGCATCTTGTGAAAGAACCTGAGGAAGAATGAGAATGTTGAGGGAGTAGGATTTATAAGAGGTGGTTGCGGATGGATTGAATTAAAGGATGAAGATGCGCACAAGGAAGGTAGAAAATGCTTAACTGGGACCGTTCAGAAGCGGGATGAGAGATGAAGCGAACTCTGAAGGCAGGTGGGCTCCTCAGAGCGAAGGTGCGGCTGCATCACTCACCTCCTCCCGGTCTTCCTGTTCCTCAGGAGACTCTCCGAGTCTAAGCTGAACAGGAGACCGTGTCCTTTCTCAGCCCCGTATTTGAAATAACTGAAGGGAAGGGCGATGGGACACAGGACATATTTCACAGAGGCCATTTCAACAATACAGTGAATTCATCTTGTGTCTGGGGTATGTGTGTATATGTATATACGTATACACACTACATATATATTATATAATATGGGTGTGTACTGTGTCATATATCTCTATGTATATATGTGTGTACAATACAGGAATGGCTCAAATCAAAGTACATATTTTTTAAATCTCCCCTGAATTAAAAAATATAAATGGAATGGGGAGAAAAGTACAAAGTAATGAAAATATTTCCTACGGAAATGACAATATGTTTGTATTACAGTTGCAATATTTAGCACAAAGAATACAGGAGGCTGAGTTACGTTTTAATTCTGATAAACAACAAATATATTTCTGGATAAGACTGTCCCATGCAATATTCGAGACATACTTATATTAAAACATTGTTGTTTATTTAAAATTCAAATATAGGTCAGGGTCCTGCATTTTATCTGCCAGGCAAGTTTATTTCCTATTCTTCAAAATCAACAAGATTAAAATGTTGATGCAGTTTTACATTTTCAAATTTCTATACATTTGTTCTTTTATGTAATACTTCATTTTAGTCATAAACTGATAATTGGCATTATGAAAATACAAGGACTTCATAAAAGTCCAAAGTAAAAAGAACAAATCTACTCACATCTGATGAAGATGAAATAATCAGGGTTGATGATATTGATGTACCTTCCCACCGACATCCCTATACACACAAGGATGAAGAAGAGAGGGTGAATGGGGGCGTGTGTGCAGCAGGAGAATCTAATAAGACTGGAATCATACCACATACACTTAAAATATAGAGTATTATGTTTAAATTTTACTTCATTTAACAGAAGGAAAAGAAACAAAGGAGATTGAAAAAAACTGCTGAACTTCAGGAAAATGTTCTTGACCACATGAGGGACCAAAGGGGATTCATAAAATCCCCTTTTTCTTCTCCAGGGTACTCTGACCTTCCCAGCCTGTTACCTTGTCCCTGAGGCATAATGTTTCTTAATACTCTCCCAAGGGGCCTCCCTGGTGGTGCAGTGGTTAAGAATCTGCCTGCCAATGCAGGGGACACGGGTTCGATCCCTGGTCCGAGAAGATCCCACATGCCGCGGAGCAACTACGCCCGTGCACCACAACTACTGAGCCTGTGCGCCACAACTACTGAAGCCCACGCGCCTAGAGCCCGTGCTCCACACCAAGAGAAGCCACCGCAATGAGAAGCCCGCGCACTGCAACGAAGAGAAGCCCCCACTCGCCGCAACTGAAGAAAGCCATTGCACAGCAACGAAGATCCAACGCGGCCAAAAATAAATAAATGAATAAATAAATTTATTTGAAAAAAAAGACTCTCCCAAGATGCATGCTTATCACTAATAACAGCTACAAAATTTGTCAGCAAGGATGACTAGGACAAGTGGGACCTGGTTCATTACCATGGGACTTCCTGTCCTGGACACTCATGATGTCTTAGTCCTCAGTGGTCAGAAATTTGAGATCAGAACTAGGTAACCAGAGTGAAGGATCGAGTTAGAGAAACTCACAGGCAGGGATGGAGGGGAGAGACCAAAGCATGTATGGGAGCAGGACTTATAATGAGAAACAACAGGGCAGAACAGTGGCATCCTATGATTGTTAGCTTTAGGTGTGCTTTCAGTTACATTCTTCTGCTCCAGAAAATGAAAATTGTTTAATGTTATTAGCTTCTCAGGCAGAGGCTGCAAATTGGCAGCTGCAGACTGAGTCTATTCCACAGACCTGTTTTAGATAGGCAGCATGCTTTTCAATAAAACATATTTCAGTTAGTTGCCAACATTTAAAGAATGGAAGGTTTCATATAAACATTTTGATTTGGGGCCAGTCTTGAAAAACTGGGAAAATCTGGCAGTCCTGGCCCAACATTCCTGCCCAGCAACACTGAGCTGGAGCTGAGTACTGGCCATCTTCTTTGGAAGAGACATATTCTTCCCCAATTTGCCAGTCCCCACGCTCCTTGCTATTAAATTATCGGCCTGCCTTTGTCAGCATTTATTTGTAACCCTGATCATTTAAAAACATGTTTTTTTATTATTCAAAATAATAGCAGAGAGAATCTTAGGATAAACTCCATGTACTCCTCACGCGGTATCAACAATTATCCATCACCAACGTTGTTTCATCAACACCCTAACCAGTTCTCCAACACACTTGCATCTGCCCCTTGATTATTTAGATGCAAATCTAGACATCATCTCATCTGTAAATATTTCAGTGTGTGTCTCTTAAAGAACCAGAATGTGTGATTCCTAATCAGGCCTCTTTCCATTATGCCAAATATGCCACAGGTAATACACCGTGATGATAAGGATATATTATGGAGTAACAGTAGTGAACATTTCTGAGGGCTTCTTCTGTGGCTAGACATTGTGCTACGTACTTGTGTATGTTATGTCATGAAAGAAGATTTAATGACTTGTTATAGATCTCCCAGATGTCTTTGATTTCCATTTTAGTTTTTTTTTTCATTGTAAAATATAAGTAACTTATGTTTTCTGGGGTTTTTTTTAATAGGAAGGTATTTTTTAATATTTATTTATTTATTTGGTTGCATCGGGTCTTAGTTGCGGCAGGCAGGCTCCCTAGCTGCGGCTCGAGGGCTCCTTAGCTGTGGCATGCGAACTCTTAGTTGAGGCATGCACGTGGGATCTAGTTCCCGGACCAGGGATAGAACCCAGGCCCCCTGCATTGGGAGCGTGGAGTCTTAACCACTGCGCCACCAGGGAAGTCCCTAAGTAAATTATGTCTTAAGTTCATTGTCCACCAAATTTAAGGATGCTTAGGCTCAATTTTTGGGCTAGCTAGAGAAAGTGCTCAAAATTTGGTGATATCCGAGAGTCAACTTAGATATATATGCCTTTTAGTAGAAATATTTCCAACATTTCACTACTGCAACTCTCAGGCAATTATGTCATCAATGGTCTGTCAATCTGGTACTATGGTTTGAGTGAAAGAAACAAATTTCTGGTAGCATTTCATAGATTGCTAGAATCTAGCAGATCGATTGGACAGAAAGCATAGTTGGACAGGCTACATTTCAGAGGATTACGCTTATGTTACTCAGATCTGATTCTAATTTTTAAAAAACATGTAGTGGGGCTTCCCTGGTGGCGCAGTGGTTGAGCGTCCGCCTGCCGATGCAGGCGACACGGGTTCATGCCCCGGTCCGGGAAGATCCCACATGCCACGGAGCGACTGGGCCCGTGAGCCATGGCCGCTGAGCCTGCGCGTCGGGAGCCTGTGCTCCACAACGGGAGAGGCCACAACAGTGAGAGGCCCACATACCGCAAATAAATAAATAAATAAATAACATGTAGTGAATGTAGAGAAAAGGGAATCCTCGTTCACTGCTGGTGGGAATGTAAATCGGTGCAGCCGCTATGGGAAACAGTATGGATATTCCTCAAAAACTTAAAAATAGAACTACCATATGACCCAGCAATTTTACTCCTGGGTATTTATCCAAAGAAAGCAAAAACACTAATTAGAAGAGATATATGCACCCCTAAGTTCATTGAAGAGATATATGCACCCCTAAGTTCATTGCAGCATTATTCACAATAGTCAAGATATGGAAGCAACCTAAATGCCCATCAATAGATGAATAGATAAAGAAGATGTGGTATATATACACAATGGGACATTACTCAGCCATAAAAAGGAATGAAATCTTGCCATGTGCAACAACATGGATGAACTTAGAAGGTGTTATGCTAAGTGAAATAAGTCAGACAGTAAGACGAATACTGTATGATTTCATTTATATGTGGAATCTAGAAAGAAATGAACAAACAGAACAGAGTTATAGATACAGAGAACAGGTGGTTGCCAGATTTTATGTTACTTATAAATTATCCATATATATATTTAATTGTATACAGAGACTAAAAGAAGTGGTTCAGTTCTATTGGTTTTTTCCTTTAGGAAATCATGTTTCTGGTGGTGATAGGGAATTCCCAGAAGCTGGGGTTTACATATCCCAGTTTCCACTCACAAAGACCCAAAGTTCAAAACTTATTCTCCAAACATGGAAAAGGCAACAAAACACACAACTTAAGAATATCTAGGACAAAGGTGTGTAAGTCCTGAAGCAGGTTTTAGAATGGTTGCCTCCACAATTTTTTCAGGTTTACTGACCTATATTCTGGCTTCAGTCACACACATGCATCTTGTAAGCTCCTTTCTGAAGGGAGAAAACCACAAATATTCAGTGTTTGGAGTTGAAGGTGAAATGAAATACACCATGTTCTGTTCGTGCTTGCTTTTTTTTTTTTTTTTAAATCTTAGTTCCCGGACCAGGGATTGAACCCGCACCCCCTGCAGTGGAAGCCTGGAGTCTTAACCACTGGACCGCCAGGGAAGTCCCCATGCTTGCTTTTAAATACCTATCCCACGGACTTCCCTGGTGGCGCAGTGGTTAAGAATCCGCCTGCCAATGCAGTGGACACAGGCTCGATCCCTGGTCCGGGAAGAGCCCACATAACATGGAGCAACTAAGCCTGTGCACCATAACTACTTAGCCTGCGCTCTGGAGCCCACGTGCCACAACTACCGAAACCCGTGTGCCTAGAGCCCCGTGCTCTGCAACAAGAGAAGCCACCGCAATGAGAAGCCCGCGCACCACAACAAGAGTAGCCCCCCCCCCCGCTCGCGGCAACCAGAGGAAGACGGCGCCCAGCAACGAAGACCCAACTCAGCCAAAAATAGATAAACAAATACAATTTAACTTTTTCCTAAGCAAGCAAGAGATCAGGATGCTATTTATAGAGAAAGGGAGGGGGAGGTGGAAGGGGGAAGAGTAAATTCACCTGGGTTCACAGCAGGAGCTCAGCACAGGACAGCCTGAACTTGTGCAGAAGACCTGCAACTAGAGATGCTGGGGTGGAGCACAGTAGAGGATGCATACTCCATTCTGCGGTCCCGAGCCCATGCAATGCAAGCGTGCACTTGGATGCACTAAGCCTTGGGCTGTAGTCCACACTTCCACTATGATGTGGATTCATTACCAAGAATCTGGAGTGCTTGAACTTTCTCAAGGGGTGCAGTAAGTTTCCTGCAGAACTTATCTGACCCAGAATCCTTTGCAAATGCAGCTCCAAGATCACGCTCCCAGCACTCCAGGGTGCACGGCGGGCTCTGCAGAAGCTCAGAGCAAGGAGCAACCTAGTTAGTCATTTCAGCTTAATTACTAGCCCGTGGCATGGGCAGGCTGCCAAATATGAAAGGCTGGACTCTGCAACGGTCTCCAAACATTTCCGCGAGGGTTCCTGTGGTTACTGTGAGCTCATGCCCCCTCCCCTCCCCCCCCAAAAAAAAGAGCTTCCATAACCCAGTACAGCCCCTTCCTCAGGGCAGACACTCTGCTCGCGTGGGCAGTAGTGAGCTGAACTGTAAACCAGAGCCCCGATTCCGCAGATGCCCATGCCCCCACCAGCACCCTGCTTATCCAGGGTGCCCCCATTTTGGGCCCACGCCCCAGCCGCTGCCGCACTTAAGCAAGTGCCACCCCCGGCGACTGGCGGTAAAAAAAAAAGCCAATAGCAATCGTCCAAAGCAGAGTGAGTAAGCGGCGAACCCAGCCGAGACCGTTGTAACCCGTACCAGGCATCAGAAAGAGCGCCAGCCTCAGCCTCTGTTCGCACCTAGCAGAGCTCATGGAGGCACAGGGCTTCCATGGCGCGCCAGCCATGGAGCCTCCGCCCCGGGGCCACCACTATGACCCCGGGTAGTACATCCTGGGAGGGTACGAAGTGGAAATAAGATCTGAATCTGTGCAGGGTCCAGCGCCAGAAGCCAGAGAACTCTATGTGGAGGAAGGAGGTCCGGGCCTTGCGGACGGCATGAACCATGTGGGCGACATGAGCCAAGAAGGCGACGGGAACCACGAGGGCGGCGATGGCGGCCAGGAGCCCGGGAAGCAGCCACCTGAGGAGCCAGGCCATGTGGCGACGGCTGCTCAGGCCCAGCAGCCCAGAAACCGGCCTTGACGTTGCGTCCTGTGCAATAAGTTCACACCGTTGCAGCTGCAGGAACTGGAGGGCCTCTTCCAGAACACTCGGTGCCTGGACGTACTCACCAGGTATGTGGCGGGCTCCGGGTGGTTCGGGCTCATTTCCAGGCACCTTCGTCCCTCTGCTGGGCCTCCTCCTTCCCCTCCGAAGCCATAAAAGCCACCTGTGCCCCAGGATGGGGGGAGGAGAATGCCTTCTGCACATTAAAGGGAATATTTTCATACAATAGTTACGTGGATCAAGTCTGGAAACTGGTTTGTGGTCGTTTGGTGGTGTTTTTGTAAATTGTGGTAAAATGTACGTAAACGTAAGATTTACTATTTTAACACTTTAAAGTGTTCCGTTCAGTACTGTTAAGGATATTAATGTTGTCAGGCAAGCAATCTCCAGAATTTTTTTGTCTTGCAAAACTAAAACTCTGTACGGGGAAGACAAGTCACTATGCACCCCACCCCAAGCCCCTGGGAACCACCTTTCTATTTTCTCTTTTTATGAATTTGACTACTGTGGGCGCATCATATTAGTGGAGTTGTACAGTGTTTGTCTTTTTGTAACTGGCTTATTTCGCTTAGTATAATGTCCTCAGTATCCATCCATGTTGTAGCATGTGTCAGAATTTCCTTCCTTCTTAGGGCTGAATAATATTCCATTATATGTAAATACTGCCATTTGTTTATCTGTTCCTTTATTAATGAGCACTTGGGTTGCTTCTACCTTTTGGCTATTGTGAATAATGCTGCAGTGAGCATGTGTGCGCAAATAACTCATTTACCCCCCAAAATGAGCCCTGTTACACCGGCCTGGTTTAAACTATCTATGCATGCAGCAGAAAGACTGCAAGTCCTAAGATGGGAGAATGAAAATGAGGTCTCAGGCAGGGAGAGAAGGCCTTTTGTGTCACTTAAAATTTACAGTTTGGAAACTTTCAACAGGATTTAAATACAGTGTTAAACCCCATTAACTAGGATATTGAGAAGACAGTGAAGTCCAATCCACAGTTTTGTTTGCAAAAATAGTAGGCAGATATTTAGGGAGGAGCTATTTTATGACCTTTACCCTCATTGTTGTTGACTGTCTTACTAAAATGCCTGTTGCACCTTCTTGTCTTAAGAATAAGGGATGGGATTGGGACCTCCTGGTTGAATAGCAGCACCTAGGATAACCTGCCATGGCGGACAACAGCGGCTCCGGTCCAGGATCCTGGAACCGTAGCCAGAGCAGAGTGAGCTGACCTGGTCCTGAGCCCAGGAAGGTTTGGAGGGTGGGGCAGGTTGGAGCGTGCAGAATTGACAGTGGTGACAATGGTATGCCTCTTTCCCCTAAACTCTTGGGTGGCCTAAGATTTTTGACAGTCTTTGTTAACTTGGGTCGAGTTGATCTCAACTTTCCTTAACACTACAGGCTAAAATATCAACGCAGTGTCCAGAGCTTCAGCAACTCTCACGTCCCAGTAAGACAAGTCACAACCCCCCTGGGCCCCCTTGCCAGACCACCATTCTAACTCTCAAGACATTTCAAAGGATTAATGACCCCTTGGACATCCTTGAGGGAGACCTTCTGTCTAAAAATCCAACATGTTCCAGGACTTCCCTGGTGGCCCAGTGGGTGGGACTCTGTGCTCCCAATGCAGGGGGCCCCGGTTCGATCCCTGGTGGGGGAACTAGATCCCACCTGCTGCAACTAGGAGCCCGCATACCGCAATGAAGATTCTGTGCGCCCCAACTGAGACCCAGCACAGCCAAAAAAAAAAAAAAAAAAAAACCAACATGTTCCTTCCTATTAATTATTTACTTCACACTGTAGATAGGCGTTTCAAATAGGGAGCCGTTCCCCTCGATATGACTTTACGTGGGGCCCACTATTTACCATGCCCAAATCCACCCCCACAACAAGGTGAGGAGGGGGCAGGAGGCGGCCAGATGGCTGATGATCAGCTGCCAGGGTACGGACTATTTTTATCCTGTTACCAGACATTGTATCAACAGCAAGGACCTGGTACAACAATTCATAAGCTAAACCTGCATCCAATACCTGGAAAAAAATTAGAATATTAAACTTGAGAGGAGAGGGACTTCCCCGGCGGTCCAGTGGTTGACTCTGAGCTTCCACTGCAAGGGGAACAGGTTCGATCCCTGGTTGGGGAGCTGAGATCCCACATGCCGCGTGGCACGGCCAAAAAATAAGAAAAACAATTAAAAATTAAAATTGCGAGGAGACAAAATAATAAGCCTAAGCCAGAACTTGGCACACAGACGGGGGAGCTCACTAAGGGTAAGCGGAAGGGAGGGAGTGTGGTGGTAACTTTCCTGAGGTATTTTAGCAAGAAGGAAATATTTCTCCTGATGCAGCTTAAGATCTCAATGGCATATAAAGTTGCGTGCTATGCTTTTTGTATTATGACATTAACTGTCCAATACACTAAACCAATCCTTTTCCCGCTCTGATTGTAGGTCTGGTTTAAGAATAGGAGGGCCAAGTGCAGGAGAAATGAGAGAGCATCAATGCTTCGAGATGCACCACCTGTTTCCCTGGACCACCTTGCCGTCATAATGTTGGATGGGCCCTAAAATACCATCCTCGTTCAGGAGCCAGATTGGAGATGGGTTCTTCTGATACCACTGACACCTGGGCTGCCCGTGCTGCCCATGCCAGCCGTACCTCCTCTGTACTTGTATTATCAATAAAGAGGCAAATCCTCCATATGTTTGTCTTTGTGCGTCAAATGCGGCAAGCGGGGTATGTATGAAAATTGTTAAGGAAATGCCATTTAAACAGAATGGCAAGGAGGCCTCCTTTCATGAGGCGACACCCCTGAATCACTATCAGTAGGTCCTGTACCTCACAGAAGTTTCCCAAGTGCCCACTGGTGAGTTTGCACTGACCCATATATTCTCCTCCGTCTCTCCCCCATCACTCCATCCTTAACCCCACCCTGCCCCTTTGGGACCACGTGCATATGCACGATTGGGCGGGGTGAGTCCCTAGTGTGAGAACAGTGTGTTTCCAGACAGGGATGAGCTCCGTTCATGCTGACAAGTTCAGGCTGAACACTGGACCCTAAGGGAATCTTCCTTAAGAGGCTGCTCACAAAGATTCATGGGAAGGTGGCAGCAGAGCATCCATCCGGTATGCTCCAAATTCTGTTCACTTCTCACTTTTCTTCCCTCCCCCCACCAGCCCAGGAAAGCATGTTCATCGCTCCTTCCCCAGCTGAGAAGCTGACTATCACACCTTCAGACGTATTTTGTCACCTTCAACATCCTTGAGAGAACCCCAATTTCTGCTGTTAAACACTAAAAGGGAAACTTCTGGTTTAATGGTGCTCAAAGCAAGAATAAGGAGATGTTCTCCCAAGCAGTGCTCCCGAATAATCCCTCGTTGCAAAGAAGCAGTCACACTTTTGCTTTATTCATGTTGTCTTCTTTGTGTGAAACTACCAGGGTAGGGAAAAAAAGAAGTTTAGGAGAGTGAAAAGCCAGGCCCACTTTTTAAAAAGCACTATGTTCTTCTCAGTTGAACCTTTGGTGTTGAGTAATCTTTAGCAATGTGAGGCTCCTCAGGTGGGGTTTGATGTTAAAAGCGATTAAATATTTCAATGACTACAGATAAGGTGCCTTGGTTACATCAGATTTTCCTCTCAGAGGAGTTAATCAAAGACCAGTCTCACAGCACTTCTATGTTCCCAGTGTGAAGGAGGCTCTGTTTTCTCAGGAAGGCTTACACTCTTTGCCATGGTGTCCACTAATTTTTATTCCTTCTCCTCACCTTTCTCACTTGTGGGTGTCAAATGTCAGCCAAGCGGTTGTAATGTCAGGCTTCCACAGAGAGAAGGATGTTACTGCTACACAGAGACGCCAGACCTTATGGGGAGTGGGAGAAATTCGAGGATGTTCCCGTGTATGCCCACTGTCATTCTTACCAGATGATTCTGAAACCAAAAATTCTTATTTCCTAATGTTGACCACTATCCGTTTATATTTTATTTTATTTATTTTTTTGCGGTGCACAGGCTCCAGGCGCGCAGTGGCCATGGCTCACGGGCCCAGCCACTCCGCGGCATGTGGGATCTTCCCGGACCGGGGCACGAACCTGTGTCCCCTGCAGGCATCGGCAGGCGGACTCTCAACCACTGCGCCACCAGGGAAGCCCCACTATCCTTTTTTAAACATTAGGTTTCTCGGTGCTTTAAGGACCCTCAGAACTACAGGGCCTGTACAAAGAAGCTCCAGGACACCATCAGACCCAGTCCTGACCCCTTCTCTGTTTTGGCCACAGCGGAAAGGACCACATTCAACCTTTCCAACCTGAGACTGAAAGTCAGAGAATGCTCAGCACAAATCCCCCAGTTAACCCTCACATCCAGTCTGGCACACTCTAACAACATTCTTTTCTCATGCTCAGGCTGCCTGGGAGAAACAAACAAACAAACAAGTGAGTATCTTTCCTGTAAGTGGCTGGTGTCTTCATCATATCCACTCTTGTTTTTGAACATGTCTCTACTTCTTTCAGATGCCAGGTACATTAAGGCAGAGTGGTGGCATGAGGCATAAGAAATAAGCAAAACATTGCTGTAGATGATAATTCACCCTTAGTCTAGGTTTGCAAAGAGATAGATAGGTCTTCTAAAATTAATCCCCCAAATTAATTAGTGCCCCAAAGAGAATTTCTCTCAATGTACATTTCAAATATCCCAGACATAGATCAGAAATTAATTATTCTGACATAATGAAATAACTTTGATTTATAAAAAAAATCTTTAGAAACTAGCTACCAACAAATACAGAGACCTGAGGGAGGTTGTCTTTGAAGAAGTTAGTTTTGGCTAAAAAGTTATAAGCACAATCTTGGAAGGAGTACAGTAGATTCAGCCTATTACAATAATCTAATAGTTCTGGATGTAGTCTTGCTTTCTAAAGTTTTTCACAATGAAGAACACATGCTAGTGAACTTTCAAAATAGTAAGGTTGGTGATCAAATTAAGTAGGAAGAAGGTATTGCCGACTAAAAAAAATGCGCAACCTAAAAGTTGAGAATTATGCTTCATTTGGCGAACAAAACTGAGGACTTCAGCCCGGAAGACAGCCTCTCAGAGAGCTCTGAGGGACTGCTCCAAAGAGGTAAGGGAGAAGCCACGATATATAGGAGTTTTGCAACAAAACCCAGGTAGTCGGAACATCAAAAGATCACTGTTAATTAAAGAAAACCAGACATCTCAAGTTACTGAATTTAGCGTGCTTTTCTATGTCTGAGAAGATGCAAGAGTCTGGGCTCATTGAAATCATTCCTTTGATAGGCACCTTAGCGATCTAGGGCCAGTTTCCTGCTTTTCTCCATCCTGAATCCCCTCAGGGTGCACCGTTGTGGGGGGCTGTAGTGGCTGCTGGCTTGGTGGCTGCAACATCCCTTGTTGACTGATATGGCAGGTGACAGTTTTCATCCACGGTATGAACTGTTTGAGGGAAAAACTTTTTTAAAAAACTAGATTTATGTAGACTGGATCTTGATTCAAACGAATATAATATACCGAGAACCCTGGAGATCTAACTCGGAAGTGCCTGACAGTCAAAATTCCAAGCTCCTATTTTAACTACAAGTACTTAGAAACAAAGGGCAGCAGGAAAGGAAGGAACCAGGCAATGTATCAGGCAATACAAGAGTGTGGTCCCTCCAAATAGATGTGAAAAGTGACTTTTAAAATTAATAAATGTATACAAAACAGGGCAATGAAGTTTGTTTTGAGTTGTCGTCAAAGGAACAAAACTACATGTGCCTGAATTCTGATTATGGGGTGCTGTGCTTACCACGGGGCGTGCTCTGAGCACACATACTGATCTACCGTGCAGTCATTTGGTGCTGATGTGGCTCCCCTAGGAAATGTCAGACCCTGGAACTGAAATAATGAGGAAATAATGAAGCTAAATAGAACACTTCACTGGATTTCCTGATTGGTAAGTTCAGCTTGGTCTACAACACAGACTGGGGTTCTCAAAACCTTGAGCAAGGACTTCCCTGACACTCCAGTGGCAGTTAGGACTCTCACGCTTCCACTGCAGAGGGCATGGGTTCGATCCCTGGTCAGGGAACTAAGATCCCGCATGCTGCACGGCGTGGCAAAAAAACAAAACAGAACAAAAACAAAACAAAAAACCTTGAGTGGACACCTCAGGAGTCAGTTGCTATGACAACATAACCCTCATCACATACCCCTCATCCTAAGAATGCTGCAAGACATTACTTTTGTGTTGGGATTCATTTGAGACTTTCCTTCCACTCCCTCCCATTAAACCAATACAGTAGGGTGTCTCATGGAAAGCGAATCCTTGCCTCAGCCAGATCATTTTAGCAGACCACACACTCTTTTTTCCTTTGTGGAACTCACACAAGATCATCTTTGACAAATGAGACAAATGTTCACCAGCCCTGTAGTAAAAGGTCGGCAATAACAGAGAAACCAGTCTCATCATTTCATGATGCTCTTCCAAGCAAAGTACCTTTTTGTCTTCTGGGGGACACCCAGGTTAAAGGAAGAAACCACGGTAGTCTCTCTGCATCGCAGGGAACGGACCTCTGTGGGCATCCAGCCCATTCCCTTCATACTACAGAGGAGTGAATGCAAGTCCAGTTCAGTGGGGTGGCCTGCAAGAGAGAGAGCATGTGGAGTTCGTCTCAGAGAATGTCAGTCTCTGGATGACCATGCCCTTCCCTGGGCCCAGATTCATCCAGCTATGGGCAGTGCACACGCAGGTTCAGCTCTTCAGCGCTTACCACCTCCATCCTGCACAGAACTCGTTCCTTCAAAGGGCTGCTGGCTTAAGGTTTCTCACTCAGCCTCAGCACTAAGGCCCCCACTCTCCACCCTTAAGGCATGCAGTATCCTGGGGTTCCCCCTTGAACAGCAAACACAAGAGCGTTGAGAGAGTGACGCAACGTGCACCCGGCTCACAAAAGCTGAGTGCGATTCCAGGACAACAGCCCTCATTTCCTCCAATCTCCTTGCAAAGCCAAGCCTGCCACCTGGCAGCACAGCTCATGAACAACAGCCTGCTGCACGCATATACACTATCAAATGTAAAATAGCTAGCTAGTGGGAAGCAGCCGCATAGCACAGGGAGATCAGCTCGGTGCTTTGTGACCACCTAGAGGGGTGGGGTAGGGAGGGTGGGAGGGAGATGCAAGAGGGAGGGGATATGGGGATATATGCATACATATAGCTGATTCACCGTGTTATACAGCAGAAACCAACACAACACTGTAAAGCAATTATACTCCAATAAAGATGTGGAAAAAAAAAAAACTCCAGGCAAAGTTAGGGTTAGGTAGGTTCTATGCAAGACTAAAAGGCAGCCAGATTGACCCCCAAAATGGGAAGAAGTGGTCCCAGGGCATTTCCCAAGCTGAGGTCCATCCTCCAACATTAAGGGCCATACATCCTGAGTATCATGCTGGTCACTCCCAGGTGGGTGGATCCTTGAGAGTCATGATGTCAAAATGACTGTTCAGAACACTCCAGTCACCCTTGAGCATGGGGCGGAGGGGGGACTCTGCCACACAGCTGGGCGCCTCACTGAACAGTGCCGTGTACTGTGGGAAAGCTGTCCCTCTGTTGACCAAATACCCGGTGCCGATACTTTGGTGTTGTTCTCTTCTTCCAGTCAGGTCCACCGTCATGTGTACGGTGGGCTGCTCTTACAGGCTCAGGCTGAAAACACCAGAGTTGCCTGAGAGTCCTAACCAACCCCACCCCCAAATACAAGTTCTTATAAGTAAGAGAAAATATTGGGCTTCTGGGGTGTGGGGCTGTTTTCTGGCCTCCAGAAACAAACATATTAGGCCTGGAAGGAAAAGGTATATGCTGAATAAAACTCTCCCCCAGACAGCCGTGTGGTAGGTACCACACAGCAGGATACACACAATATATTGAAGAAACTTAAACACATGAAAAATCACATTATTTTTCTTGTGGAAGTAATACTCCATGTTCTCATTGTATTCACTACCTTTCACCTACTGCCTTCGGAATGCAGTTCATTAGAGTCATAATAGTGACCTTCTGGGTTCTTCTGGCTAGTCTAATAATTAAAAATTGACAGAAGACAGATTAACAGGAGAAAAAATAAACAAATTTAATTCGTATGTACGGAGGCGTCATGGAAATAGGACCCAAGAAGCAACCAAGGCAGGCAGCTTTTACCTTTTTAGACAAAGAAAGAATAAATCTGTGAGGAATTGACAGGACAAAGAAACTTAGGCTTGAATGCTTAATTGGGGAAGAATATAAGCAGAGTTTGGGTTTGGGGTAGTAAACTAGCAAAGAAGTAACAGCGTTTGTTTGTACAGGCTTCTCAGCCCTGAATTCCCTGTCTCTGGTGATAAAGATGTCTCTCTCCTGGTACACAGAGAGTAAATTTTGCATGGGAGAATTATTTCCTGCTTTCAAGGAGGACAGAGAAGAGGAGGGTCAAAGTGTTCTCACATCAGCTGTTTCTCAAGTGACTTTAATTCAAAATCATCAATATGCCACTGTGGCATGTTTTGGGGTGGCCTGCTCTGAGCCCAGCAATAGAAATCACATTATTACTTTAAATGTCTTATCTGATCACTCTGTAAACCAAGTTTAATAATTGGTCTCTCTGTGTTTTCTGAAAGTAATGAAGGTTCCTGCCAAGATACAAAACAACAGATGGTACAAAATAAGCTCAGACTGATAAAACAACAGGTACGTGAGTTACCACAACTGAATTCACCAATAAGATCTGCCTGGTCATCTTCTCAGTGCGACGCTAAAAAAAGAACAATTTGGTATTTAATCCTGAACCAAGATTTGTGGAAATCCCAAAAGAAATCATTTGGCTCTTCCAAGAACATGAGCCTCCAGAGGCGAGGGACTATATTACAGCCAACACCACGAGACAAAAATATACCAAAGAAACACTTAACGATGAAAGACAATACGAACACAGCTTTGGATTTATTCTATAAAGAATTTTCCTTCTCTTTTGCCTTTTACCAAAACACACCAAAATGTGAAAATTGTAAGATTTCCTGGCCTGACTGACACTCTGATTACGGGCTGTGAGACCCTGAGCAGAGGATCCAGTTGAGCCATGCCCAAACTCCTGACACAAGGAAACTACGGTATAATACATTTGTGTTGGTCTAAGCAGCTAAGTGTGTGGTACAGCAATAGAAAACTAACACATAGGTTGCAGTGGGCTGAGTCAAAGTCCAGATATATGGATGTAAAAGGCCTAAGTTGCCCTATCATTACCTAGATCAAACAAGTTTCATCTCCTCTTCCTATGCCAACAAGTGATGACTTTCTGGATTGCAATGTGGTAGATGGAATAGCTGACCAGAGATGTTCATGCCCGAATCCCTGTATCCTGCGAATATGTTATCTTATATGCCATCTGCAAAGAGGGACTTTGCACATATAATTAAGGTTATGGACCTTAACATAGGGAAATTATCCTGGATTAGCTGGATGGGGCTAATCTAACTACACGAGTTCTTCAAAGTCAAGAACTTTCTCTGGCTGGAGGCAAGAGAGGTGTAGCAGATAGAGCAGTTGGAGAGTCAAAATGTAAGAGGAACTTGGCCAGCTCTTGTTGAAGGAAGGCCGCATGAAAAGCATGAGAAGGGGGACTTCCCTGGTGGCACAGTGGTTAAGACGCTGTGCTCCCAATGCAGGGGGCCCAGGTTCGATCCCTGGTCAGGGAACTAGATCCCACATGCATGATGCAACTAAAGAGTTCGCATGCCACAACTAAGACCCAGTGCAACCAAATAAGTAAATAAATATTAAAAAAAAAAAAGGAAAGAAAAGCACGAGAAGGAATGAGGGCAGTGTCTAGTAGCAAAAACTGACTCCCAATTGACAGACAACAAGGAAACGAGGTCCTCAGTCCCACACCACAAGCAACTGAATCTGGCTAACAATCTGAATGACCTTGGGAGTAAATTTATCCCCAAAGCCTCCAGGAAGGAACGCAGCTGACACCTTGATTTCAGCCTTGTGACACCCAACAGAGGATCTAGCTGAGCTACATTTTACCTGGGCTGCCAACCCACCCAGAACTGGGAGAGAATAAATTTGTGTTACTTTAAGTGACTACGTTTGTGGTAATTTGCTATGGCAGCAATAGCAAATTAATACACAGTGTTCAGGAAGATTCTGAGGCTATATCTGGGTACTGTGGGGAAGTGCTCAATGACTAATCAAAGATATGCGCCAGGGAAACAAGAGAGAGGTGACTTATACGGTCTCCATCTGTGACCCATGATCTCCATGCTCTGCTCAGGGGTAGAAGTCACCTAGCTATTCCTTCTGCCTGCAACGCCTTCCCCCCAGATATCTGCAACGGCTTGCTCTCTCGCCCTCTTCAGGAGTTTCCTCAAAAACAATTCACCAGGGGGCCTTTTCTGCCCACCCCAACTAAAATTTCATCCCCTACCCCCTTCCTGGAAACCTTTTACACCATGTCCCTGCTCCATTTCTTCTCTTTAGCTCTCCTCACTTCATAATGTCCTTATTTATTTTGCGTATTCCCTGCCTGTATCCCCACCAGCAGAATGAAACTCCATGCAGACAGAGGTTTTTGTGTCTTTTGTACACTGTTGTATCCCCAGAGCCTAGAAGAGTGCCTGGCATATGAATCTCTGTTGAAATAAAATTACCATTAAAATGAAGAGGCTTTTATCCTGGTTTGTCAAGTTCACACATCCCAACATCTTATAAGGAGAGAATCTCCATGTAATTACAGCTGGCACACATTCCCATGGTGGAGCCTGGTCTCCTATCACAGCCGGGAGCAAGTCACCACACCCCTCATCAGGTCCAAGGAGGACGGAAGGAGAAAATGGTCATAAGTTGCAGATGACTCTTCCTACACTAGTTCTTTAAACTAGGAGGAAGCTGAACAAATAACAGGGTTGGATGTCAAGTCATTTCAAACACACAGGAACAACAACGCCCCGGCACAACTTTCACCTGTATTTCAAAAATTGTTATATGTTGTCATATTTGCTTTCTCTGTCTGTCTCCTGAACCTTGCAGAAATAGTTACAGTTGTCATGACATTTATAACTCTAAAAAATTCCACTATACATCTCCTTAAAAAAGGAGATGTTCCTACATAACCACAATGCTATTACATCTTAATAAAATTAACAATAATGTAATAATATTAGCATATGTCTAGTCCATATTCCAATTTCCGCAATTGTCCCAAATGTATTTTATAGCTATTTTTAGAATAGGTATCTGTTTCATGCATTGCATTTGTTTTGCATTTAGATGCAAAGAAGCTAGTGTTGAATGATTTTACAACTTCCTGGATTCATCAGTTTTCTTAGTCACCTCTACTTAACTCTAGTAAAGTAGTTGTCTAGGTATTACTAGCTATCTCTAGTACTAATATTTCATTCCAACAAGAAATATGAATTTAGGGTTGAGAGGATGGTGTCTTTCAGCTTGGGGACTTTAACTTACGTTATACAAATGAGCCAAAAATGGCCTCGGTCTATTGACCGCTAGGTGTTTATTTCTTCACTGGAGGCTGAGACCCATTACCTCAAAAGCCTGCTGGAGCCAAACAAATTTTTACACATCCAATTGTTTAAAACATATCCAAATTAACCATATTTTTATCCATTTAGAGCCTGGCTGTTTTACCTTCCCCATGAAATTGTGCCTAACATCTGCTAGCTATCAGTAAGATGAGCCCTGGGCCAATAAGACCACAGGCCACTGCTGCCCTTTGGTGCTCTCTGACCCAGATACTCTCTACGGTGCTGCAAAACAACATCTACAAGTCATCTTTCTGGTTTAGTCTAGGTAGCTCTAGTTAACAGATTACCTAGATTCCACTGGATATCTGTACACTCAACTCGTTATTAGAACAAGGAATAAGAATTTAGACAGAAGATTGTGCTCTTCACCTTACTGGTTTGGACTGGTTATTCTAGTTATCACTAGTTATCTATAGCTAACAAATCATCTAGGTCCCCTTACATATCTATGGTACTGTGGATGAAAACTGTCGCCTGCCATATCAGTCAACAAGGGATGTTGCAGCCACCAAGCCAGCAGCCACTACAGCCCCCCACAACGGTGCACCCTGAGGGGATTCAGGATGGAGAAAAGCAGGAAACTGGCCCTAGATCGCTAAGGCGCCTATCAAAGGAATGACTTCAAGGAGCCCAGACTTTTACATCTTCCCATACAGAGAGAAGCGCGTCTCAATAACTTGCGATGTATGGTTTCTTTAATTAACAGTAATCTTTTGATGTTCTGACTACCTGGTTTTTGTTGCAAAAACCCCTGTATATCCTGGCTCCTCCCTTACCTCTTTGGAGTCAGTCCCTCAGAGCAGTCTGAGAAGCTGTCTTCTGGGCTGAAGTCCTCAGTTTTGTCTACCAAATAAAACATAATTCTCAACTTTTAGGTTGTGCATTTTTTTCAGTCGACAGTACTAACTCATTATTCCAAAAGAAAATAAGAATTTACATTTTAGCAGAATGTATTTTTCAGCTTTCTGACATCAATGAGTATTAGTAGTTATCTCTAGATATCTCCTGTAAACTAGTTATCTATGTACCACTATTTATCTCAGACTTAGGAGTTCTTTCAACACGAAACATAAAGTTAGATTGAGAAGGATATGTTTTCCAATTCAGGGCTTCAACTCCATATACTAATACTGTTTAGGTAATTAGTAACCTAAGTTCTATTGTTTAGCTATATTATTAACTCATTAATCTACCAGGAGAAAAAGAATTTAGGGTCCAGAAGAACGTACATTTAAGCTCCTAACTTCAACTACTTATTCTAGATAGCTCTAAGTAACTAGACACCTAGTGCCAATGTCTATAGTACGAAATCATTACTGCAACAAACATTAAGACTAATCTTATTCTACTGCAATAAAATACACATAAATAAAACTTACCATCTTAACCAGTTTTAAGGGTACAGTTCAGGGGCATGAAGTACATTCACATTGTTGTGCAGCCATCACCACCATCCATCTCCAGAATTTTTTCACCTTCCCAAACTCCATACAAAAACTCCCAAATACCACTTCTCCCAGCCTTTGGGGACTATTGTTCTACTTTCTGTCTCTATAAATTTGGCTACTCTGGGTATCTCATATAAATGGAATCATACAATATTTGTCCTTTTGTGTCCGGCTTATTTCGTTTAGCTTAACGTCTTCAAGCTTCATCCATGTTGTAGCATGTGTCAGAATTTCATTCCTTTTTAAGGCTGAATACTATTCTATTGTATGTATACATCACATTTTGTTTGCCCATTCATCTGTCGATGGACATTTGGGTTGTTTCCATCTTTTGGCTATTGTGATTAATGCTGCTATGAATGTGTATTCAAGTCCTTGCTTTCAGTTCTTAGGGAACCGCTGTGGAATTGCTGGATCATGTGGTAATTCTATGTTTAATTTTTTTGAGGAACCACTATACCTTTTCTCATAGTGGCTGCACCATTTATATTCCAACCAGTAATACACAGGGTTTCAACTTCTCCACATCTTCACCAACACTTATTTTCTGTTTTGTTGGTAACAGCTATCCTACTGGGTGTGAAGCGGTATCACATTGTGGTTTTGATAAGCACTAACAGTTAAGAAGAATGTTTTTAGCTTTCTGGCTTCAAATTTTTATTCTGTTTTTATATGATTATCTCTATTTAAATCTTACCTAAGCAACTGTCATTTTCTACATTACTAACTGAATATTCAAAACATAAGAATTGAGCAGAGTGCTTTCTAGCATCCTAGATTCAAACTGTTCTAGATATCTGGTATATTACTTACCTGGTTACTAATAGTTATCTTATTACTGATGCAGCATTTCAATGAGAAATGAGAAGTTTGGGTTGAGAAGATTGTGTTTTCCACATTCTGGCTACAAGTACTTATCTGTAGTTGTCTGTAGTTAGGTAGTTACCTCGTTACCAGTAGTTATCCATAGTACTAAATCTTTATTCCCACAAGAGATAAGACTGTGCTGTGAGGAGTGGTTTTCAACGTCCAGATTTATACAGATTCCTGGTTTTCTCTAGCTATCCATAGTAGACAAATTACCTAGGTACCAATAGTTATCTATAGTCGAACTCAGTACTGCAACAAGAATTAATATTTAGTTTTGAGAGAAATGGATTTCAGCTTCGTGGCTTCAAATTATTCTTCTAAGGAATATCTAGTTTCCTCTAATTAAATAAATAGATAGGTACCACTACTCACTGATAATACCCATTATTATCACAAGAAATAAAAGTTATATTTCAGAATAATGTTTTTCTTTTTCTTTTTTTCTTGTTTTGGCCATGCAGCATGTGGGATCTTAGTTCCCCCACCAGGGATCGAACCCGTGCTCCCCATGGTGGAAGTGCGAGTGCTAACGACTAGACCGCCAGGGGAAGTCCCAGAATAATGTTTTTCTTAACAGCCTCATCTAAAGTATTTATTCCGCTTGTTTCTAGTTACCTTCATTTAGCTAATTACCTAGGTACCACTAGATAACCATACTCTTTGCTCATTTTTCCACAAGTAATTTGTATTTAAATTAGAAAAAAAGATGTGTTTTCCAGGTTCTGGACATCTATAAGTTTTTCTACTTATCTCTACCTGTTTCTAGTTATCTAGCACCCTAGGGACACTCAGTTATCTGTAGCGTTATCTGACTTTCCCAACAAGAAATAAGCAGGTAGAGCTGAGAAGAATATGTTTTTCAACTTCCTGGATTCAACTAACTATTCTACCTATCACAGTCATCTTTAGTTTACTTGTAGGAATCCTGGAAGTGAAATAGTGGAGCTAAAATAGAGTTCTTCACTGGATTTCCTGACTGGTAAGCCCAAGTTGGTCTCATTTGACTTCCCGTAGCCCATGACATGGACTGGGGTTCCCAAAACCTTGAGTGGACACCTCAGGAGTCAGTTGCTATGATAACATAAACCTCATGACGTACCCCTCATCCTAAGAATGCTGTAAGACATTACTTTTATTTTGGGATTCATTTGAGACTTTCCACTCCCTCCCATTAAGCCAAAGCAGTAGGGTGTCCCAGTGAGAGTGAATCCTTACCTTCGCCAGATCATCTTTCTTAGCAGGCATATTCTCATTTTCCTTTGTGGAACCCTTACACAAGATACCTTCATTCGGCAAAAGAGACAAATGTTCACAGACCCTGCAGGAAAAGGCTGGCAGCCACAGAGAACCAGTCCCATTGGGTCATGTGGCTCTTCTAGGCAAAGTGCCTTTGTTTTCTGTACCTAGCTTAAAGGAAGAGACCACGGTGGTCTCCACACTGCAAGGGACTTTTGGGGTCATCTACTTCACACCCTTCATTTTACAGATTTGGGACATAGGCTCAGAGCAGTGGAGTGGCCAGCCCAAAAAAGCACACAGAGTTCATCCCAGAGAAGACCAGGCTTTTGGTGGCCATGCCTTCCACTGGGCCTTGTATCATCCAGCTACGGGCAGTGAACATCAGCCCAGGTTCAGCTCCTCAGCGCTTAACCCTCCATCCTGCCCAAGAACTCTTTCCTTCAAAGGACTGAAGACTCAAAGCTCCCACCAAAGCCTGATCACTGAGCCATTTTACCTGTAGGAAAAGGAATCAACCTCCCCTGCAGAGGCATTCGGCCTCCTGATGGCCACAGTTTCAGGCCCTGAGAGTGATGAAATTTATACCCTCCTCACAAAAGGCTTAGTGTGCTTCCATTACAACAGCCCTCATTTCTCCCAATGTCCTTGCAATGCCAAGTCTGCCAAGTCTGCCAACTAGCGGCATGACCCATGATCAAGACCCAGCTCTAAGCTTGTGCTGAATCCGCTTTTTTAGGAAAGGAGGATAATGGAAACTGTCACTAGGCAATTAATACTCACTTTGAAGTTGATAATTTATGGTTTGCCTTGATCAATGTCACACTTGCTTCTTCTCAGATATCAGCATGAAGCTATGGGGCGGGGACCCTGGGTGCGATGGTGTAAATATAATTTTCAACTGCAGTGAGCTGTCTCCACCTACCCACGCCCCCCCACCTTGCCAAGGGTAGGTCTTAAGGTAAATGTCTGAATTCCTAACATTTACATGCCAATATTTTAGACTCCAGACATACAAAACACGTCTCCTACCCACAAGCTTGCTTTCAAAATCAAGGGACACAAGACACTGAAGTGGTGGCATTCAGGCACGGGTATGTAATTGATATGCCTAGACCCATTTGAAGCACGGCCCCCAGACAAAATGAGAGCTGCTATTGAGAATTGCAGGTTTGGAGCACCACCTCCTCCTATTCCAGGCCCAAGAATCCTGGTTTAGGAAAAAAAAATGGAGACAAGGTAGAGACCAAAGAAAAGTCTCTGTCCACCTCTCCCTTGAACAAGAGAGACAAAGGGTGAAACAAAGGATATTTTTTCATAGTAAGTGGAAAGGAGGCTCTAGGGGAAAAAGAAATCGATGTCAACAGCTGGGCCCAGAGCTCTCGATCCAGTTTAGGGAGCTGGGTATTGAGGGGGCCTGGCAGCTCAGCACGTCCTCTGGATAGTAGTCGGGGGTGTACAAGGAGATGGCTCTGGCTGGCTGGGCTTTCTAAGAGAAAGGAAAAACAGGACTCAGGTTCATGTGCAGATGAGTTCCTTACATCCCCTTCCACAGCCCCCATCACAAGGTCAAGCAACAGAGCTCTTTTTTCTTTTTTTCTCTCTTGCCTACCTTCCTTTTAACGCAACTGGTCACCTTAAGGGATTTCACCAGGACTGAAATATTCATAAGGAAGGAGGGAAAGTCAAAACGGGGGGGCTGGGGGGGCGCTCACTGTGACTGGCCCTAGCCCAGGTCCCCAACCCCAGCACCTCAAAAAACGTCCAGAATGGTCCTATTTCTTCATTTTAACAAGAAGAAATTCCTAAGAATGTCCAATTAGGGAAGTCCCTGGCGGTCCAACGGTTAGGACTCTGCACTTTGACTTCTGGGGCCTGGGTTCAATCCCTGATCGGGGAACTAAGATCTTCTAAGCCACCTGACGTGGCCAAAAATTAAAAAAAGATAAAAAATAAAGAATATCCAATTAATTCTGTGGGCCCACCCACCACATCAAAACCTGAACTCCAACAGGGAGTCAGACAGAAATATTGCCAGGTGCTAAATTGGCTCTGTTACTTACTTAACATAGAAACTTAGACTTCAGGGGTCTCTGTGACCAAACCTGGCCTTCCATTAGATGAATGCATTCTATAGTTTCAAAACTCTGCTTAACACTCAGTTTAACAGAGTGTTGGGCTTCCCTGGTGGCGCAGTGGTTGAGAGTCCGCCTGCTGATGCAGGGCCCAGTCCAGGAAGATCCCACATGCCGTGGAGCGTCTGGGCCCGTGAGCCATGGCCACTGAGCCTGCGCGTCCGGAGCCTGTGCTCTGCAACGGGAGAGGCCACAACAGTGAGAGGCCCGCGTACCGCAAAAAACAAAACAAACAAACAAAAAATAAAATAAAAAATAAAAGAGTGTTCATCTCGTACACTGTTTTTTGGGTTTTTCAAAAATATTTATTTATTTATTAAGAAATTTTATTTTTTTATTTATTTATTTAAATAAAAAATATTTTATTTATTTATTTGGCTACACCAAATAAATAAAGGTCTTAGTTGCGGTATGCGGGATCTTCGTTGCTGCATGTGAGATCTTTAGTTGCGGCATGTGAACTCTCAGTTGTGGCATGTGGGATCTAGTTCCCTGACCAGGGATTGAACGTGGGCCCCCTGAATTGGGAGCGCAGAGTCTTAGCCACTGGACCACCAGGGAGGTTCCTCATACACTGTTGATGGGGTGTAAATTGGTGTAGCCACTATGGAAAACAGTATGGAGGTTCCTTAAAAAACTAAAAATAGAACTACCATATGACCCAGCAATTCCACTCCTGGTTATATATCTGAAAAAAACAAAAACTCTGATTTGGAAAGGTACATGCACCCCAGTGTTCATAGCAGCACTATTTATTTACAATAGCCAAGACATGGAAGCAACTGAAATGTCCATCAACTGACAAATGGATTAAGAAGATGTGGTATATATACACAATGGAATATTACTCAGCCATAAAAAAGAATGAAATTCTGCCATTTGCAACAACATGCATGAACCTAGAGAATATTATGCTTAGCAAAATAAGTCAGATGGAGAAAGACAAATACTATATGATATCACTAACATGTGGAATCTAAAAAATAATACAAATGAACCTATATACAAAACAGAAATAGACTCACAGACATAGAAAACAAACTTATGGTTACCAAAGGGGAGAGGGAAGGGGGAGGGATAAATCAGGAGTATGGGATTAACAGATACAAACTACTATACATGAAATAGATAAACAACAAGGACTTACTATATAGCACAGGGAACTATACTCAATATCTTATAATAACCTATAATGGAATATAATCTGCAAAAAAGAAAAACATATCACTATGCTGTACACCTGAAACTTACACAATATTGTAAATCAACTATACTTCAATTAACAAAAAAAGAAAAACAAAAAAAGAAGGCTGACCACACCAAGATGGGAGTGTGAAGAGATAAGGAAAGAGAGCTCATAGTCATGAGGCAGCCGTCCAAGAATAGTAACCAAATCCAAGGCCAGAAATTGAAATCCATGAGCCTCACCCTGCTCCTTCTCACCATTCCTTCCCCTGAGAGCCATAAGAAGACTTTAATCCACAGGAAACAGACCAATGGTACTTTCAATAGCTCTTAACACTCCCTTGCCATTTCAGGGCCTTTTGCACAAGCACGGCTTGCTCTCCCTCACCACTGGTAGTCCTGTAATATTGTACAGCAATATCTCAATTACATAGAAACATACTAGGAGGTAATTTTGGTTCATAGGATTGCATATTTACTGCAGGAAAAGGCAAATTGCCAGGAAAGAGTCTTTTTTTTCTTTTGCTGAGTTTTTATCTTTTTTATTTTTCTTACTGTTTCCATTGTAACCATTCAGAGAAAAGTCCCAGGGTTCAGCACACATTCTGTCAAATTTTCTAGCTGTAGTCTTCTGACAATGAAATCTGATCTCCAGAACGATGACTCTGAGACACTGCAACCTCACAGCGGATCCCCAGAACATGTCGCTCATTTCTGACCCTACAGTTTGCTTGTTCTGTTCCTCTTCCCGCTTTTTCATCTAGACAATTCATTCAGGTCTTGCCTTATTCTTTTGTTCTTCCTCCTTCCTTTTTCATCCTAGCCTGTGCACCTGGTGTCTCCCCTACCTGAAATCCTAAAAACCTGAAGTGTGGATCACTCATTTGGCAAGAAAGGTCATAAACAACGGCCTCCCAATGAAACTTAACTGTTTTGTGATATAAATCCTGTGTCCCTTACCTGCACAGAAAGTACCTGAAGTACCCACTGAGTCTTTAGCTTTTTTGTTTCCCTCAATACAGCTGGCTAGGTGGTGCTTTACAATCATGAATAATGACAATTAAAACAGCTACAGAGGCTTCCCTGGTGGCGCAGTGGTTGAGGGTCCGCATACCCATGCAGGGGACGTGGGTTCGTGCCCCGGTCCGGGAGGATTCCACATGCCAAGGAGCGGCTGGGCCCGTAAGCCATGGCCGCTGAGCCTGCGCGTCCGCTGCCTGTGCTCCGCATCGGGAGAGCCCACAGCAGAGAGAGGCCTGCGTACTGCAAAAACAAAAACAAACAAACAAAAAAAACAGCTACAATTTTCTGAGGGCTTCATGTGTACAAAGTACTGTGCTAAGCAATATGCATGAATTATCATTGTTCTGTTTTGCAGAGGAGAAAACTAACGCAGAGAGAGGTTAAATCAGCAGTCCCCAACCTTTTTCGCACCAGGGACTGGTCCTGTGGAAGACAATTTTTCCGTGGACTGGGGGATGGGGGGGGCGATGATTCAGGTGGTGATGCGAGCCATGGCGGGGATGGGGAGTGGCAGATGAAACTTCCCTAGCTCACTTGCTGCTCACTTCTTGCTGTGGGCCTGGTTCCTAACAGGCCGCGGGCCAGTACTGTCCTCGGCTCAGGGGTAGGGGACCCCTGGGTTAAATAATATGCCTAAAGTCACACAGCTGACAAGTGGCTACAACAGAATTCATTTAATCAAATATTCAATTCATTTCATTAAATTCTTTGAATTTGAGAGAAAATGCACTAGGGCAGCGGTCCCCAACCTTTTTGGCACCAGGGACCAGTTTCATGGAAGACAATTTTTCCATGGATGGGGAAGGGGGGATGGTTCAGGCGGTAATGCGAGCAATGGGGAGCGATGGGAGCAATAGGGAGCGATGGGAGCGATGGGGGAGGCTGGGGAGCTGCAAATGAAGCTTCACTCGCTTGCCCCTCGCTCACCTCGTGCTGTGTGGCCCCGTTCCTAACAGGCCTCGGACCTACCAGTACCAGTCCATGGCCCCGGGGGTTGGGTCTCCTGCACTAGTGAATGTTTTCACATTTCTTTTTTTTTTTGATTAATTAATTAATTTCTTTATTTTTGGCTGAGCTGGGTTTGTTGCTGCGCACAGGCTTTCTCTAGTTGCGGCGAGCGGGGGCTACTCTCTGTTGCGGTGCGTGGGCTTGTCATTGCAGTGGCTTCTCTTGCTGCGGAGCATGGGCTCCAGGCGCGCGGGCTTCAGCAGTTGTGGCACGCGGGCTCGGTAGTTGTGGCTCGTGCGCTCTAGAGCGCAGGCTCAGTAGTTGTGGCACACAGGCTTAGCTGCTGTGCGGCATGGGATCTTCCCGGACCAGGGCTCGAACCCGTGTCGCCGGCACTGGCAGGCGGATTCTTAACCACTGTGCCACCAGGGAAGCCCTTCACATTTCTTTTCAATAGGACAGATGGAAATAAACAAAATACATAGGTTCTGTGTTCATTCTCAGTTCATCATAACATTTCATTGACCAGAAAAACCCCATACCTTAGCCATTCTGCTGAATTAAGGATTCACTTTCATATATCACCATGCAATCCTTCTGGACAAAAATTAAGCAGATTAAACCATTGGGCATGAACTAGGTATTTCTCATTTATTCTTGTACCTGCATCAATTAAATGAGTTCCCTTTACTTTCAACTATCTTTTTTTGTTATTCATTCATTCATCCATTTATTCTCTGTCTTAGGATTTAAGGCAACATATAAGACATACATACAATAAGAAAAGAAAAATGAACAGTGGTGGTTTTTTTAAGTTAGTGGATTAACCTGTTATTTTTCAAAGAAAACACAATGTCCCTTTCCCTATGTCAACGGTAAGCAGTGTGTGAACACACAATATTATGGAAATATAGAACTCTCACACTTCAAAAAGCAAGATAAGAACTTCCAGTGTCCAGCCCCAAATGTAAAGGGTATGGAAGTCATTCTCATCTTCACAACAAGAAAAAAGTGAACAAACTAAAAACAACTCTTCTTAGATCAGAGAATTGAAGTCACAGGGCACTGCTGCCCTGAATACTTGAGAGACAGATGGATCAAGAGAAACACAGTTTACCAGGAACAGAAGCCCAAGAGCAGAAACCCACAGTTGGAGCCAGTATGAGTAGGGACACAGTACACTGTAATTGAGGAATTTCTAGAAGCTCAGTATGGACTACCTTGAGAGCTAACACTGAGGGCAGAGTTCCTTAAGGGGACTCCACACTCTCATGACTTTTACCTCTAGGAAGCGCCACCAAGTGGTCACTGTAAAGATTGGAGAAAAATCCCCTCTGGCTTACAGCAAGGGGAGAGGAAAACTAACCTTCTTTTTTTTTTTTTTTGCTGCACCCCTTGGCTTGTGGGATTTCAGTTACCCCACCAGGGATTGAACCCAGGCTCTCTGCAGTGAAAGCAAGTAATTCTAACCACTGGACCGCCAGGGAATTCCTGAAAGGTAAGCATTTTGAAATATGTCCAGAGCTCTGTTTTCTTCATCAAAGACTTGCCCCGAAGGGAAGTTATTTTACCAGAGCCTAAGTGACTTGCGTTTCACCAAAGCCCAGCTGACCAGGGGGCAAGGAAATACCCAATTCCAGCTCCTTCTAGCCTTCCTGTCTCAGCTAAAGGGAAGGGTGGGAAAGCTGAGAAGCACTTGTAAAGGTTAACAGCTGGACCACCAGGGAACTCCTGAAAAGTAACAATTTTGAAACATGTCCAGAGCTCTGTTTTCTTCAACAAAGACTTGCCCTGAAGGGAAGTTATTTTACCAGAGCCTAAGTGACTTGCGTTTCACCAAAGCCCAGCTGACCAGGGGGCAAGGAAATACCCAATTCCAGCTCCTTCTAACCTTCCTGTCTCAGCCAAAGGGAAAGGTGGGAAAGCTGAGAAGCACCTGTGAAGGTCACAGCCCAGGGAGATAGGCTCACTAAAAGACTGAGATCTAATCATAGGACTATAAACTGCTTCCCCTCTCCACAACCTTACCACCACATCAACAGTGCTCCTGTATAACAGTGGATGGTAGCTGAAATCATCTGCAAGCATCAGACTCTATTTAAGAATTAGCCTTGAGGGCCTCCCTGGTGGCGCAGTGGTTAAGAATCCACCTGCCAATGCAGGGGACACGGGTTCGAGCCCTGGCCCCGGAAGATCCCACATGCTGCGGAGCAACTAAGCCCACGTACCACAACTACTGAGCCTGCGCTCTAGAGCCTGCGAGCCACAACTACTGAGCCCGTGTGCCGCAACTACTGAACCCCACGCCTAGAGCCCATGCTCCGCAACGAGAGAAGCCACTGCAATGAGAAGCCCGTGCGCCGCAAGAAAGAGTAGCCCCCGCTTGCCACAACTAGAGTAAGCCTGCGTGCAGCAACGAAGACCCAACACAGCCAAAATTACATACATTAAATTAATTAATTAAAAAAAAAAGAATAAGCCTCGGGACTTCCCTGGTGGTGTACTGGTTAAGACTCAGTGCTCCCAATGCAGGGGACCCGGTTCGATCCCTGGTCGGGGAACTAGATTCCACGTGCGTGCTGCACCTAAAGAGCCTGTCTGCTGCAACTAAGAAGCCCACCTGCCGCAAGTAAGACCTGGTGCAACCAAATAAATAAATAACTCTTAAAGAACAAAAAGAATAAGCCTCTAAGGAAACTCAAAGATGACGGGAAACAAAAAAGGACACTAGTGGAAATTTTACCCTCTGACACCTACTACTAACAGTAAACACAGCCTAATTCCTAGCCAGATAAACACAAAACCTCACACCAAAAGACCATCTACTTCAGTTCTTCTTCAGTTCTTTTATCCAATACATCATGTCTGGCTTTCAACAAAAAATTATAATGCATGCTAAAAATTAAAAAAAAACATATTCTGAAGAGCTAAAACAAGCATCAGAACCAAACTCAAATATGGCATAGATATTTGGAATTATTTGATCTAGAGGTTTTTTTTAATTTTTTTTTTTTTTTTGGCCGCGCCATGCAGCTTGTGGAATCTTACTTCCCCGACCTGGCATCCAACCTGCGCCTTTGGCAGCGAACGCGCAGAGTACTAACCACTGGACCACCAGGGAATTCCCTGATCTAGAATTTAAAATAACTATGATTAATATACTAAAGGCTGTAATGAAAAATGTGGACAAAATGCAAGAACAGGTGAGTAATGTAAGCTAAGAGATAAAAACTCTAAGGAAGAATCGAAAGGAAATGATAGAAATCAAAAACAGTGTGACAGAAATGAAGAATGCCTTTGATGGGCTTATCAATAGACTGGACAAGACAGGTAAGAATCAGTGAGGTAGGGCTTCCCTGGTGGCGCAGTGGTTGAGGGTCCGCCTGCCGATGCAGGGGACGCGGGTTCGTGCCCCGTTCTGGGAGGATTCCACATGCCACGGAGCGGCTGGGCCCGTAAGCCATGGCCGCTGACCCTGTGTGTCCGGTGCCTGTGCTCCGCAACGGGAGAGGCCACAACAGTGAGAGGCCCACGTACTCCCCAAAAAAAAAAATCAGTGAGGTAAAAGATATGACAATAGAAACATCCCAATAGACAATAGAAACATCCCAAAATGAAAAGCAAAGAGAAAAAAGAATTTTTTAAAAAACAGAACAGAGGGCTTCCCTGGTGGCGCAGTGGTTGAGAGTCTGCCTGCCAATGCAGCAGACACTGGTTTGAGCCCTGGTCTGGGAAGATCCCACATGCCGCGGAGCGACTGGGCTTGTGTGCGACAACTACTGAGCCTATGCGTCTGGAGCCTGTGCTTCGCAGTAAGAGAGGCCACGACAGTGAGAGGCCCGTGCACTGCGATGAAGAGTGGCTCCTGCTTGCCACAACTAGAGAAAGCCCTCCCACAGAAACAAAGAGCCAACACAGCCAAAAATAAATAAATAAATTTATAAAAAAATAAAACAGAACAGAATATGCAAGAACCGTAGACAATTTAAAAGGTATAACCTAGTGTAATGGGAATACCAGAAGGAGGAGCAAGTGAGAAAGGAGTGAAAGAAATACTTTAATACTGGCAGAGAATGTTTCCAAGTTAATATCAGACACCGAACAACAGATCCATGACGTTCAAAGAACATCAAGGAGGATAAATATCCAAAAAACTACACTGAGGAATTTCATATTCAAACTGTAGAAAATCAAAGATGAAGAGAAAACCCAGAAAGAAGCCAGATGAAAAACATATTCCTACGGAGGAGCAAGGAGAAGAGCCACATCAGACTTCTCTTCTGAAAATATGCAAGCAAGAAGGGAGTGAAGTGAAATATTTAAAGTGTTGGAAGAAAAATACCACCAAGTAGAACTCTGTATCCATCAAAATTATCCTTCAAAAATGAGGAGAAATAAAGACTTTCTCAGACAAACAGCAATTGAGGCAATTTGTCACCAGTATACTTGCCTTGCAAGAAATGTTAAAAATAAAAAAAAAAAAGAAATGTTAAAAATGCTTCAGAGAGAAGCATTTATGTCAAAAATGAAGCATTTATGTTAAAAGCATTTATGTTAAAGCATTTATGTTAAAAATGCTTCAGAGAGAAGGAAAATGATAAGGGTCAGAAATTCAGATCTACATAAAGAAAGGAAGAGTGTTAGAGAAATAATAAATGAAGGTAAAATAAAATAATTTATTTTTCATAGTCTTAATTGATCTAACAGATACAGTTTGCTCAAAATAATATTAACAAAACTGTATTCAGTGATCATAGCATATGGATAAGTGAAATGAATGACAGCAACGTTATAAAGTACAGGAGAGAGGAATTGGGAATACTGTGTATAAGGTACTTGCACTACCAGTGAAGTGATATAGTGTTATTTGAAAATGGACTTAGGCTCATTGTAAATGTATTTTTCAAATTGTAGGGCAACCACTAAAAAATTTCCTTAAGTATAACTGATACGTTAAGAGAGGAGAGAAAATTGAATCATAATAAAAAGCTCAATTAAAACCAAAGAAGGCATGGGAATTCCCTGGCGGTCCAGTGGTTAGGACTCCAGGCTTTCACTGCTGAGAGCCTGGGTTCAATCCCTGGTTGGGGAATTAAGATCCCACCAGCCTCGTGGCCAAACAAAACAAAACAAAACAAAACAAAACCAAAGAAGGCAGAAAAAGAGTGGAAGACAAAACGGAAACCAAGAACAGTGACAATGAATAGGAAACAGTTACAAAAATGGTAGCTATTAATCCAAATATGTCAATAATAATTTTAAAAGGGAGTGATGTAAACATGCTAATTAAAAGACATAGAATGTCAGATTGGATTTAAAAAAACAAGACCCAACTATATGTTGTCTATAAGAAACTCACTTGAAATATAAAGACACAGATAGATTAAAAGAGACAGAGAAAAATATACCATGCTAACACTAAACAAATAAAGTTGGAATAGCCATATTGATTTCAGACAAAGCACACTTCAGGACAAGGAAAATTATCAGGGATAAAGAGGGGCATAGCATAACAATAAAGGACCTCAATTTTCCAAGAAGACATAATAATCCTTAATATATACGTGTTTAACAACACGGTCAAAATACATGAAGCAAAACCTGACAGAACCCCAAGGAGAAACAGACAAATTACTATTGTACTTGAAGACATCAACACCCCTCTATTAGTAGTTAACAAATACAGCAGGTAGAAAATCAGTAAAGATATAGTTGAACTAATTGCACCATCAGTAAACTGAATCTAATTGACATTTATAGACTACTTCATCCAACAATGGCAGAATGCACATTCCTCTCAAGCTCACATGGAACATTCACTAAGATAGACGACATTCAAGGCCATAAAACAGACCTCTAAGTAACACATGGGTCAAAGAGGAAATCTCAAGAGAATTTGAAAAAATATTTTGAACTAAATGGAAATGAAGTACAACTTGTCAAAATTTGTGGGATGCAATGAAATCAGTGCATAAAGGAACATTCATCATATTGAATGCATATATTTTTAGAAAAGAAGATCTAAAATTAATAATCTAAGTTTCCACCTTAGGAAACAGAGAAAGAAGAGCAAATTAAATCTAAAGTAAGCAGAAGGAAAGATATAAAAACCAGAGCAAAAATTAATAAAATTGAAAACAGGAAAACAATAGAGATAATCAATGAAACAAAAAGTTGGTTCTTTGAAAATATTAATAAAAGTGACAAATCTCTATTCAGGCTAATGAAGATAAAAAGAGAGAAAGTATAAATGGCTAATATCAGAAATGAAAATGGGGGACTTCCCTGGCAGCCAGTGGTTAAGACTACGTGCTCCCAATGCAGGGGGCACGGGTTTAATCCCTGGTCAGGGAACTAAGATCCTGCATGTCGCGTGGTGCGGCCAAAAAATAAATAAATAAATAAATAAATAAAAGGGGAGGTGCTATCAAGTACTCTTACAAAAAAAAAAATAAAAAGGGGGCCATCACTAATGATCCCATGGATATTAAAAGGAAAATAAAAGAATATTATGAACAACTCTATGGCCACAATTTGCTAACTTAGAAGCAATGGACCAAGTCCTTGAAACATACAATCTACCAATACTCCTACAAGGAGAAATAGACTATCTGATAAACCTAAATCTATTTTTTAAATTGAATCAATAATTAATAACCTTCCAAAACAGAAAGCACTAGGCATGGATGGGTTCACTAGGAAATTCTACCAAACATTTAAGGAAGAAATGATACCAATTCTCTTCAATCTGGTCTACAAAATAGAAGGAGAGGCAAAGTTTCCTAACTCATTCTATGAGGTAAGCATTACCCTAATACCAAAACCAGACAATACATTACAAGAAAGGAAAACTGAAGACCAATATCTCTCATGAACATAGATGCAAAAATATTCAACAAAATATCAGCAGATCAAATTCAACAATGTATGAAAAGATTTATATTCAATACATGATGACCAAGTGGGATTTATCCCAGGTATGCAAAGCTGTTTCACACTCAAAAGTCAATTGTTGACTTTTGAGGCTAAAGAAGAAAAATCACATATTCATATCAACAGATGCAGAAAAAGCATTTGACCAAATCCAACACCAATTCATGCTAAATACTCTCAACAGGGAATTCCCTGGCTGTTCAGTGGTTAGGACTTGGTGCTTTCACTGCCGTGGGCCTGGGTTCGATCCCTGGTCGGGGAAATAAGATCTCACAAGCTGCGCGGGGCAGCCAAGAAAAAAAAATACTCTCAACAAACTAGGAATAGAGGGGAAGTTCCTTAACACAATAAAGGACATCTATAAAAAACTAACAGCTATCATCATAATGGTGAGAAACTAGATGCTTTCACCTTGAGATCAGAAACAAAGCAAGAATGTCCCCTCTAACCACTCCAATTGAAGAACATGCTGGAAGTCCTAGGTAATGCGCTAAGACAAAGTGAAATAAAAGGTATAGGGGGCTTCCCTGGTGCCACAATGGTTAAGAATCCACCTGCCAATGCAGGGGACAGGGGTTCAAGCCCTGGTCCGGGAAGATCCCACATCCCATGGAGCAAGTAAGCCTGTGTGCCACAACTACTGAGCCTGCGCCCTAGAGCCCACGTGCCACAACTACTGAGGCCTGCGTGCCTAGAGCCCGTGCTCCGCAACAAGAGAAGCCACCGCAATGAGAAGCCCACGCACCGCAACGAAGAGTAGCCCCCACTCACTGCAACTAGAGAAAGCCCGCGCACAGCAATGAAGACCCAATGCAGCCATTAATTAATTAATTAATTAATTTTAAAAGTTCACTGTTATTTAAAAAAAACAGGTATAGGGACAGGGAAGGAAGAAATAAAACTGTCTTTGTTCTCAGATGACATGACTGTCTAGGTAGAAATTCCCAAGGAATTGACAAAAAAAAAAACACCAAAAAACCCTCCTGGAACCAATAAATGATTATAGCAAGATTGCAGGACACATTCAATCATTTTCCTATATACCAGCAATTAGCAATTGGAATTTGAAATTAAAGACACACCATTTATATTAGCATGCCAAAACTGAGATACTTATGTATAAACCTAACAAAATATGTGCAATATCTCAATATCTATATATGGAAAACTATAAAACTCTGATGTAACAAATCAAAAGATCTGAATAAATGGAGAGATATTCTATGTTCATGGATAGGAAGACCTGATATTGCTAAGATGTCAGTTCTCCCCAACTAGATCTATAGATTGAACATAATCCCAATCAAAATTCCAGCAAGTTACTTTGTGGAAATTGACAAACTGATCCTAAAGTTTATATGTAAAGGCAAAAGACCCAGAATAGTCAAATTAATACTGAAGAAGAACAAAGCCAGAAGACTGACACTACCAACTTCAAGACTCACTATAAAGCTACTGTAATCAAGACAGTGTGGTACTGCCAAATGCATAAACAAATAGATGAATGAAACAGAATAGAGTTCAGAAATAGACTCACATAAATATAGTCAACTGATCTTTGACAAAGGAACAAAGATATTACAATGGAGAAAGAAACAACTGGTGCTGGAACAACTAGACATTCACATTTCAAACAAACAAAAAAACAAATCTCACATCTTTCACTTCTAGAAGATAATATAGGAGAAAAATCTAGGTAACCTCAGGTTTGGCAATGGGTTTTTAGATACAACACAAACAGCACAATCCATGAAGAAAAACTGATAACTTGCACTTCATTAGAATAAAAAATGTATGCCCTGCAAACGTTGTTAAGAGAATGAAAAGACAAGCCACAGACAGGAAGAACATGTTTGCAAAACACATATCAGATAAAAGACTTGTATTCACAATATATAAAGAACTCTTAAAACTCAACAAAACAAACAATACTATTTAAAAGTGGGCAAAATGTTTGAACAGATAACTCACCAAAGAATATAAAAAGTTGGCAAATAATATGAAAAGATGCTCAATATCATTAGTAATTTGGAAATTGAAAATTAAAACAAAATTTCACTACACACCTATTAGAATGGCTAAAATCCAAAACACTGACAACACCAAATGCTGGCAAAGATGTGCAGCAACAGGAACTCTAATTCATTGCTGGTGGGAATGCAAAATGGTTCAGCTACATTGGAAGACAATTTGGCAGTTTCTTACAAAACTAAACATACTCTTACCATACGATCCAACAATCCCACCCCTAGATATTTACCCAAGTAAGTTGACAAGTAATGTCTACACAAAAAAAATTTCTCTTGAATGTGTGTAGTAGCTATTCATAATCACCAAAACCTGGAAGCAACCAAGATGTCCTTCAATAGGTGAGTAGATAAACTATGATACATTCATACAATGGGATATTATTCAGTGATAAAATGAAATGAGCTACCCTCCTACACTGTTGGTGGGAATGTAAATTGGTACAGCCACTATGGAGAACAGTATGGAGGTTCCCTAAAAAACTAAAAATAGAGCTACCATATGATCCAGCAATCCCACTCCTGGTCATATATACAGAGAAAACCATAATTCGAAAAATGCATGCACCCCAATGTTCATTGCAGCACTGTTTACAATAGCCAGGACATGGAATCAACCTAAATGTCCTTCGACGGATGAATGGATAAAGAAGATGTGGTACATATATACAGTGGACTATTTTAGCCATAAAAAAGAAAGAAATAATGCCATTTGCAGCGACATGGATGGACCTAGAGATTATCGTACTGAGTGAAATAAGGCAGACAAATATCATATAATATTGCTTATATGTGGAATCTAAAAAAAATGGTACAGATGAACTTATTACAAAACATAAATAGAGTCACAGATGTAGAAAACAAACTTATGGTTACCAAATGGGGAAAGTGGGGGAGGGATAAATTGGGAGATTGGGATTGACATATACACACTACTATATATAAAATAGATAACCAACAAGGACCTACTGTATAGCACAGGGAACTCTACTCAATACTCTGTAATGATCTATATGGGAAAAGAATCTAAAAAAGAGTGGATATATGTATACGTATCAATATAAGTGATTCACTTTGCTGTACAGCAGAAACTAACACAACATTGTAAATCAACTATACTCCAATAAAAATTAATTTTAAAAAAAGTAAATTAAATTTTAAAAAAAGAAAAGAGCTACCAAGCCATGAAAAGACATGGAGGAACTTTATTTTTTTTAATATTTATTTATTTATTTATTTGGCTGCACCGGGTCTTAGTTCTGGCACGCAGGATCTTTTAGTTGCAGCATGCAGGCTCTTGGTTGCAGCATGCGGGATCTAGTTCCCTGATCAGGGATCGAACCCGGGCCCCCTGCATTGGGAGCACGGAGTCTTAACCATTGGACCACCAGGGAAGTCCCGACATGGAAGAAGTTTAAATACATATTGCTAAGTGGAAGAAGCCAGTCTGATTCCAACAATATGACAATCTGGAAAAGGTACAACTGTAGGGGCAGTAAAAATTTCAGAGGTTGCCAGGGATGGGGGAAGGGGAAGAGAGCAAAAGAGTAAGAATGAATAGGTGGGGTACAGGGGGTTTTTAGGGCAGTGAAACTATTCTGTATGATACTGTAATGGTAGATACATGACCTTAAGCATTTGACAAAATCCATAGGAATCAGGACACAAAGAACTGAACCCTAATGTAAACAACAGGTGTTTGTTAATTACAATGCATGAATGTGGTTCATCAACTGTAACAAATGTACCAATGCAAAATGTTAATAATAGAGGAAATTGTGGGGGGCCAGGAGCTAGCTAGGGTGGAGTGGGAGTGTATGAGAACTGTCAGTACTTTCTGCTCAATTTTGCTGCAAACCGTCTAAAAAAAATAAAGTCTACTAATTTTTTTAAAAAGCAAGACAAGATCAAAGCGTGAATATTGCTAGCATCTCCGCTTGTTTGAATCCAATGTTTTCAAGATGTGCCTATTTTGGATTTTCGGTTTCTTGGTGTAGTTTATCTGATAATAGATATAAAAGTACTTCGTGTGGTGTTGGTTAAATTTTGCAAAACCTCATTCTGGGAAACTCGTGTTCTTTCATTTTTAAAGCAAAGGAAGGAGGAAGGGAGATGTGGAGAAGGAGAAGGAAAGAAGAAAAGAAGACGGCAGCCCGAGGAAATCAAATACCATATTTAACATTTGCCCTTAAAGGAATAGCAAATGTGCAGCACATTTATCTTTTAATATCATCACAACCAAAGTTTTATACCTTAAATGCCACAAATAAAGATATCAGTGAATTGGAATTAAGCAATGCAGGAGTGGAGGGCTGTATCTTCTTTGCCTCTGTATTCAACCGTCTTTCCCTTTTCTCCTCTTTCACACAGAGATGTGAATTGATAGTTGTTTAATTTTATTTGGAATCTGTGATACCACAACCATTGGCTGTGCTTCAGGATCTGAGTTATTTGCCAAGTTTTGCGGCTTCCTCAGTCTCCACCCTTCTCAGACATTGAGGATGAGCTTTCCCACGGTCAACACTAGCCTCTAGCAAAGCTGGTCAACATCCTATTCCCCTAGGGGCCTGGTGGGCAGCAAAATACTCAGATTCTCCATCCAAGCCATGCTCTGTGCAGTGTATTATTCATTCTTTCCTCTTTCTTTTGCATACACACACACAGACACTTTAGCTCAAATATATCCTGCAATGGTCACATCATTCCATTTCATCCTGTGTTAATTTGGGCCATCAGAACACTCCCATAAGCTCCAGCTGCTTTTCTACCTGTTGGCAGACATAGCTCCTCCCAGTGAGGGTAAGCTAGAGATAATTGTCCATTTACGGCACAGTTTTCCAATATGAAATTTATATTGGCTGACCCAAGAGTTTGATAAATTTACCATACATCTAGAGGCCTAATATCGTCAAACTCCTTCCTATAAATGGAGCATCAATTCATTATCAGAGAAGAAATCCTGGTGTTAGAGGGACTGACAAAGCTGGCACCATAGCAGAGTTACTAGAGACCACAAGTATGTATCAACCAAGAAGTATTTGGGAAGAAAAAAATTTTTAAGTATGTAGTTCAGCTTTTGAGCCTGTAAATCCTTTCAAAACAGATTAGTAATTTAAAACTTTGTTTTAGTCTTGGAACTTCTTAAACAATCGTTGGTATAATTGGAAAGCACCTACAAATTCAAATGGACGCAGACTACAAAAGAGTCCCCTAACTTGTACCACCTCAACCCCCATTTCCACAACCCAGATCCCAGCCTTGGTGCTCTGGGTGGTAGTCATGAACCTGTCCAGGCAACTCAGATTACGAAGAGAAGTAGTTAGCGAAAGCCGAATGCCCTCATAGCCCATAACACACAAATGATTTAACTCCTGTAAAGAACGAATCAATGTGAGTGTGAATGATTCCTTGTCTTGGCTGGGCTGGGCTTCCACAGGACTCAACATCTGCCTGACTCCATTCACTACCTACACCTGCCTGTGTGCTCTGGCTTCCTCCTCACTTCCTAGTCAAAAAGCACAGGCTGCTCCAAGGAAGCTGAACAATAAGCGTAACATGCAAATCAGAGGTGTAGGGGTAGGATTTCTCATTGGAACTAAAATGCATGCCTACCAGCCATTGGGCAGGTAGACCAAGCACTGTTCCGAAGTTGGCTTTTACAGGCAATTGATGTGAAAGTGTACAGCCAGGTGTCACAAAAGTTAGGCATAGGTTTTCCACTGAAAACTGTCTTATTAGAAATTTCCCTAAATCCCCATCCAAATAACATAACTTCTCTTACTCAATTCAGTTATTGGTCCTCACCCCATGGCTAATTGTAGTTACATAGAAGATATCCAGTAGTGTGGTCTGCTTTTTCCATTTAACATTATATTGTACATCTTTCTCTTAAATTCCAAAAAAAGGAGATATCCAATAATCAATGGCATTAGTTTTCCTGGTCTGATAGGTTACTTCTTAAGAGGAAAACCCCAGAGGCCATCTAACTACTGATAGACTGGATTCAGAATTTCCACAGCAGTGGCAGGTGAGGGGCAGGGCAGGGAACTGAGTATAGGACGGAAGAAGACAGGGAGGGTGGAAGAGAGATTGATTGAGATTAGAAAGGGGAAAAATGTTCTACCACCTTTCATTGACCTCTAAGAATCTGGGCTTTTTAGATATCTTGGTTTGCACCTCAGCTCTGCCATTTACTTGATTTATGGCACATTTGTCTCTCTGAGACTAATTTTTTAAAAACATTTGAAATGTAGAATATTAACCCTGGTTGTTATGCAGAATACAAATAATACATGTAAAGTGCTGTGCACGTAGAATGTGCTCAATATAATGGTGTCCATTACTATCATCATTATTGATTTCCTACCATTAAATGTACTTTACAACTGGAAATAATTTTTAAAAAATAATTTCCAGAGCAAACTCATTGTGCCTTCAAAAATTAAGGTCAATAGAAAGGAAACCATCAACAAAGTGAAAAGACAACCTACTGAATGGAAGAAAACATTTGCAAATTATATGACCAATAAGGGGTTAATATCCAAAATATACAAACAGCACATACAACTCAATATCAAAGAAACAAACAACCTGATTTTAAAATGGGCAGAGGGGGGCTTCCCTGGTGGCGCAGTTGTTAAGAATCTGCCTGCCAATGCAGGGGACACGGGTTCAAGCCCTGGTCCGGGAAGACCCCACATGCTGCCAAGCAACTACGCCTGTGCACCACAATTACTGAAGCCCGTGCGCCACAACTACTGAAGTCCATGTGCCACAACTACTGAAGCCCGCGCACCTAGAGCCCGTGCTCTGCAACAAGAGAAGCCACTGCAGTGAGAAGCATGGGCACTGCAACAAAGAGTAGCCCCCGCTCACCACAACTAGACAAAGCCTGCGCAGCAATGAGGACCCAATGCAGCCAAAAATAAATAAATAAATATTTTGGAAAATGGGCAGAGGACCTGAACAGACATTTTTCCAAAGAACACCTACAGATGGCCAACAGACACATGAAAAGATGCTCAACATCGATAATCATCAGAGAAATGCAAATCAAAACCATGAGATACAACTAATATAATATTGTAAATCAACTATATGTCAATAAAATTTTTAAAAATAAATTTTAAAAATTAGTATAGGGGCTTCCCTGGTGGCACAGTGGTTGAGAGTCCGCCTGCCGATGCAGGGGACACGGGTTCATGCCCCGGTCCGGGAGGATACCACATGCCGCGGAGCGGCTGGGCCCGTGAGCCATGGCCGCTGAGCCTGCGCGTCCGGAGCCGGTGCTCCGCAACGGGAGAGGCCACAGCAGTGAGAGGCCCGCGTACCGCAAAAAAAAAAAAAAAAATTAGTATAATTAGTGTCTTAATGCTCTTTCATTTCAAACAGTATAAAATGAATAGAAGTAATGACCATTAATCATGTATTGCTGAGCTAGTATATATCGACTGAAGAAAAACACACAACCTAAAAGTTGCCAGTTATGTTTCATTTAGGGACCTTACTGAGGACTATAGCCTGGGAGACAGCCTCTCGGAGAGCTCTGAGGAACTGTTCCGAAGTGGTAAGGGAAGACCCACGATATATAGGAGTTTTTGCTGAAAAACAAAAACAAAAACCCTGTAGTTGAACATCAAAAGATTACTGCTAATCACAAAACAACCAGACATCTCAAGTTAATGACTTTAGTGCTTTTCTCTGTATGGGAAGATGCCAAAGTCTGGGCTCATTGCAATTATTCCTTAGATATGCATCTTCCCTATCTAGGGCCACTATCCTGTTTTTTCAACACCCTGAATTCCCCTCAGGGTTAGGGTGTGGGGGTCAAGGCGGCTGCAGTGGCTGGTGGCTTGAGGGAGGGCAACATTCCTAGTTTATTGGTATGGCAGGCAACACTTTTTTTTTTTGTCCTCACATATGATGGGACTAGTTTAAGGAGCTAGACAAGGAGAGGATTATAAATTCCTTTTGCTGGAGCACATTGGTGGCGATGGGTGGCTGAGGGGTAAATATGCAGTTTTCCTCTGTGCTGCGAACCTAACTGGAATGTTAACAGGCTCAAATCAGTAATACAGAATTTGTGACCTCTAAGCTAACTGGCCAATATGGGGCTTAGACATTGTAGCTCTCCACCAATTTAGATAAACCCCCTTTAATTTGCTTGGAATTGTAAAGAAAAAAAAAGTGTGTGTGTGTGCACGCGCGCGTGCACGCGCACTTATACATACATACATAGACACATTTATTTATTTACTTATTTAGTTACAACGTACTTATTGTTCATACGGCCGCTCAGTGACATGTGTCCTGTGGTCTGTCGTCCTTCCCTGCAACTATTTCAACTCAAAGCTGAAAAAAGTACAAGGTCTCGGGCTTCCCTGGTGGCGCAGTGGTTGAGGGTCCGCCTGTCGATGCAGGGGACACGAGTTCGTGCCCCGGTCTGAGAGGATCCCACGTGCCGCGGAGCGGCTGGGCCCGTGAGCCATGGCAGCTGAGCCTGCGCGTCCGGAGCGCCTCTCACTGGCCGCAGCAGTGAGAGGCCCGCGTACCGCCAAAAAAAAAAAAAAAAAAAAAAAAAAAAAAAAAAAGTACAAGGTCTCCAGTAGAGCTTAGATTTGAGCAGCCTCAGTCGGAACCCGAAGGATGAGCCGATCTAGTTGCCCCACGGCTTCTTTATACGGATACACACATCCCGTCCCATTGGCAGGACCGCCTACGTCCGGGGAAGGAATTTGCCGACGTACTCGGAACTGTTTCCAAGGTTTTCTCGGGCTCGGGTGGTGTCGCGGTTGCTGGTCCTGGGAGCCAAGGCAACGGATATCTTCCCAGCTCGCGAGAGCGCCCCCTTCTCCCACCGCTTCGGGGGCCCAGCAACAGCTATGGCTCCGGTGTCTGGCTCCCGCAGCCCGGAGTGGGAGGCCTCGGGCTCCGGGGGGAAGAAGCGTCGCAGTTCTTCGAAGAGCCCTAAGCCCAGCAAATCCTCTCGCTCCCCGCGGGGCCGCCGCTCTCGCTCGCACTCTTGCTCTCGGTCCGGGGACCGGAATGGCCTTAGCCATCAACTGAGTGGCCCCAACCAAGGCTCCCGAAACCAGTCCTACCGCTCCCGCTCGCGGTCACGCTCTCGAGAGCGGCCCTCCGCGCCGCGGGGCGCCCCTTTCGCTTCTGCCTCCTCGTCCGCCTATTATGGCGGCTACTCACGCCCCTACGGGAGCGACAAGCCATGGCCTAGCCTCCTGGACAAGGAGAGGGAAGAGAGCCTGCGGCAGAAGTGAGTGAGACGAACGTACCTTATCTTTCGTGAGCCCACCAGCCTTCAGTGTCCGAGTTATCGTTCATCTTGCTCCCGACTATACCCATTTCGCTCTCTCTCCCTGACTTGCGCCCATTTTCATCCCTTCCTTTAGTCCACCCACGATAACAGCTTATTCGCCTTTTCTACCCTAGGTTTTCACTCATCCCCGGGCCCCTTCATCTGGTGCGCTGGCCTCCCGCAACCCCCTCCTGCCTCCTGGCTTGTAGCGGACATGGCCAAGAGCCTCAGACGTCCCGGAATTATAGCATTTACTTGGTGTGTCGTTATCATTCGTGAGCATGTTTTATTCCCCACTAGACTGAGCTCATGGAAAGTAGGAGCCCGGTTTTATTGATCACAAAATTCACCGTGCCTAGCACTTTGTAGGCGCGCAACTTTTGCTTGTTGAATGATCAAACAGGTTTGAGATGATAGGGTAAGTGAGTGGAATTGTTTTGGAGCGATTTGGGAAGGGTTGAGATTAAGGCTTAAATTGGAGGGGAGGAAAACCTCTGAAACAAGATGTTTGAATAAATGTAGGAAAAGTGATCTGCTAAACTGTAGATTGGACTACACTAAGAAAGATCTTGTTAAGTGGTCTCAATCTTGACCATGAAAAATTAGGTCAGGGTGAGATCAGATCTCTAATGAGACTGAGTATTGGAGTGGAAAATGAATAGTTTAAGAAGGAGAAAGGAAAAGGGTTATAATTATTGCTTTGTAAGTTTAAAAAAATTTTTTACTTTTTAAAAATTGATTTATAGTTGATGTACAGTGTTTTAAGTTACAGGTGTACAATATAGTGATTCACAATTTTTAAAGGCTATACTTCATATATAGTTATTATATGCTTTGTAAGTCTTAATATCTAACACTTATTGGTTGTTAAATTGTGTATCAGTTACTGTACTGAGTGCTTTACCACACTGTATGTGTTTTTTAAAAACCAAGAAATTAAAAAGTATAACAGGCATTTAGGAGCAGGTTAAGGTTCCAACAGGTGAGAGATGTCTTCATGAATCTTTTTCTTCCAGGAGTGGGAGGTAATAAAATGTAGTGATGAAGAGGACAGGCTCCAGAATCAGACTGCCTGAGTTTGAAGCCATCCTTTGCTGCTTAATAGTTGTGTGACCTTGGGCAAGTCACTTAACCTCTCTGAGTTTCATTTCTTCACCATTTAAAAGGGGATAAAATAGCACGAAAGCTTTTTAAGAGTTGTAATGACTTAGTGCCTGGAACATAATAAATAGTCCTTAAGTGTTAGCTGTTAGTGTTCTGGGCATGGGAGCAGAAACAGTACAAACAGTCCTGAGTTAGGTTGGAGACCTACTTTTCCAAATTAGAATTTCCAGAAAGTTACCCCCAGGCTGTGTCGATCAAAAAGCATCCAGTTTTCTTATTAGACATTCTTCACCAAAAGATTTCAGAATTCCTTGGATGAAATTTGCATTTGTACATTTAGAAGATAAATAATTTATCTTAAGAGTACAGATGAAGTCAGGTGGTGGGAGGGATAAGAACTTGACTGCTTGTTTTTTTCAGCCTGTCAAGCATTCTTTGTCCTATATGTATATATTCAAAATTTGGCTGTAAGTATGTCCCTTATTAGATTTTTTTTAATCTTTATTGGAGTATAATTGCTTTACAATGGTGTGTTAGTTTCTGCTTTATAACAAAGTGAATCAGCTATACATGTACATATATCCCCATATCTCCTCCCTCTTGCGTCTCCCTCCCACCCTCCCTATCCCACCCCCCCATCCCATCCCTCTAGGTGGTCACAAAGCACCCAGCTGATCTCCCTGTGCTATGCGGCTGCTTCCCACTAGCTATCTGTTTTACATATGGTAGTGTGTATATGTCCATGCCACTCTCTCACTTCGTCCCAGCTTACCCTTCCCCGTCCCCGTGTCCTCAAGTCCATTCTCCAGTAGGTCTGCTTCTTTATTCCCGTCCTGCCCTTAGGTTCTTCATGACCATTCTTTTTTTTTTTTTTTTAGATTCCATATATATGTGTTAGCATAAGGTATTTGTTTTTCTCTTTCTGACTTACTTCACTCTATGACAGACTCCAGGTCCATGTTACTTCAAGTGGGAAACCTGAATCTGACTCTGCCTGATTACACCTTTTACCCTGAATAAAGAAGAAAAATAATTTATTTTTTAAAAATCAAACCAATTATATTTATTTTGTAAGATTTTTTTTTAAACAAGTAGCATCACAGCAGCTAAACTTTGAGGAATTAAGCCTTAGTTTTTTGTGTGTTTTGTGTGTGTGTTTATAAGTAATATCAAAAATTAAGAGAAGAAATCACAAACATAAGACAAAACAAAAAATTTTGTGTCTTCCAAGAGTAGATAGAGGATTTACTCCTTTTTGAAAAAGGAATTAAAGGGAAATCAGAGAAAACAAGTGCTGTATCTTATTGAGTACAGTTTTTGTCAAATAAAACTTTTCTTTCACTTTCAGAGCTCCTTTTATTTTCTACTTCTAATGCTTTGTTGTTATTTTCTTCATTAATTCCTGAGTTTCTGAAAACAGAAGTTTTGACCTTATCAAAAGTAGAGAATTCTCTTTACTTTCATAAGGATACATAAACAAATGAAGTTATTTCCAAATGTAAGACTGTCTCTGTCACATATTGCAGAAGGTGAAAGGAGCAATTAGGAGCTATCTCATGCATGCGGTGGAAGGACAGCCTCCCAGGCTGAATTTCTGGCCTGGCCTGTCAGGCTGTCTGTAGTCTGTACCATTTGATAGTACCGTCAGAACATCAGATCCTAAGTGTTGAGTTTACATTTAAACCAAGTTTTTATTAGTTTAAAGTTTAAACTGTAAAGGGAAAATGGAACTTAACTGGACTCCTTTGACTTTTATTATATATTTAGGAAACAGTTTAGCCATGGTGTTATAATTTACCTGCTTATCTCTTCTAGGAGATTAAGTGAGAGAGAGAGGATTGGAGAATTGGGAGCTCCTGAAGTATGGGGACTTTCTCCAAAGAATCCAGAACCAGAGTAAGTGATTTAAAAATATATTTTTTAAATGCAACATTTGTTTAAATCCAGAGTCTATTGTCAAATTTTTTGTTAAGAACTTTAACTACAGCTCTTTTTTTCCCTCATTCTTGTGATTTATGCTCTTCTACTCGTTAAGTTTTAAAAAAATTGAACATACCTAAGGATTAAAACATGCTCCTAGTGGATTTTAGCATGCTAATTGTTCTCTTTAAGTTGTAATTCATGAGGTGCTAATTTCCTATTCATAGAAGGGTTCAGTGTTGAAACAAATACATTTATATTATTTTGAATTATTTTTTCTCAATCCCGTAACTGATTGCATGTCAGACATTAGCATTACAAAGCGTTTTTTTAATGAATATACTGATATGGGTTTGTTTAGTTTCCTGCATACAGTATTGTTGAAGGCCTAATGCTTTTTCTTTTTGCCTATTTCTTTTTCTCTTTGGTGTTGTTCATAAGCTGCTTCTTCCCTCTCCTTTATTTCTGTGTTTTCTTTAGATTGAGTTGAGACAATGTGCTTGACAGGTAAACCTGTTATTTGTAACAGGGTGATAAAGCATTATTATCTGAAAGTTCTTTTTTCTTCTTAAAAAAATTATTTTTCCCACCACCTGTTTTTTTTTTTTTTTTTTTTGCTGTACGCGGGCCTCTCACTGTTGTGGCCTCTCCTGTTGCCGAGCACAGGCCCTGGACGCGCAGGCTCAGCGGCCATGGCTCACGGGCCCAGCCGCTCCGCGGCATGTGGGATCTTCCCGGAGCGGGGCACGAACCCGTGTCCCCTGCATTGGCAGGCGGACTCTCAACCACTGCGCCACCAGGGAAGCCCACCTGTTATTTTTTTTATTGAGGTATAATTGACATACAGTATTAGTTTCAGGCATACAACATAATGATTTGATATTTGTACATATTGCAAAACAATCACCACAATAAGTCTAGTTAACATCCATTACCATACATAGTTATAAATTTTTTTTCTTGTGATGAGAACTTCTAAGATTTACTTTCTTAGCAACTTTCAAATATGCAATACAGTATTATTATTATTTTATTTTAATTTTTGGCTGAGTTGGGTCTTTTTTGCTGTGCATGGGCTTTCTCTAGTTGCGGCGAGCGGGGGCTACTCTTTGTTGTGGTGCGCAGGCTTCTCTTTGCGGTGGCTTCTCTTGTTGCAGAGCACAGGCTCTAGGCGTGCAGGCTTCAGTAGTTGCGGCTCGCGGGTTCTAGAGCGCAGGCTTAGTAGTTGTGGCGCATGGGCTTAGTTGCTCCGCGGCACGTGCTTCTCGGACCAGGCTCGAACCCGTATCCTCTGCATTGGCAGACGGATTCTTGACCACTGCACCACCAGGGAAGCCCCAGTATTATTAACTGTAGTTGCACTGTAGTTGCCATGCTATACATTACATCCCCAGGACTTATTTATTTTATAACTAGAAGTTTGTACTTTTTTATACCCTTCACACATTTTACCCATGCCCCACCCACTGGCAACCATCATTCTGTTCTCTGTATCTGTGAGCTTGCTGGTTTTTTGTTTTTTAGAGTTCACATATAAGTGAGATTATATGATATTTGTCTTTCTCTGTCTGACTTATTTCATTTAGCAAATTCCCTCACAGTCCATCCATGTTGTCTAAAATGGCAAGATTCTTTCCTTTTTAAGGATGAATAATATTCTACTGTGGGGGGGGGGTGTGTGTGTGTGTATATTTCTCACAGTTCTTTTTTATCCATTCATCTGTTCATGGATATTTGGTTGTTTCTATATCTTAGCTATTTTAAATAATGCTGCAATGAGCATGAGAATGCAGATATCTCTTTGAGATACTGATTTCATTTCCTTCAGATATATATCCAGAAGTGGGATTGTTGGATTATATGGTAGTTCAATTTTTAATTTTTTGAAGAGCCTCCATACTGGATTCTATAATGGCTGTACCAATTTATATTCCCACTAACAGGGTACAAGTGTTCCCTCTTCTCCACATCCTCACCAACACTTGTTATCTCCTGTCTCTTTGATAATATTCATCCTAACAGGTGTGAAGTGATATTTCATTTTGGTTTTGATTTGCATTTCCCTGATCACTAGTGATGTTGAGCATCTTTTTATGTACCTATTGGCCATCTGTGTGTCTTCTTTGGAAAAATGTCTATTCAGATCCTCTGCCTATTTTTAAATCACATTGTTTGTTTGTTTGCTATTGAGTTGTATGAATTCTTTATATATTTTGGATATTAACCCCTCATCAGATGTGATTTGCAAATATTTTCTCCCATTCAGTAGGTTGCCTTTTCATTTTGTTGATGGTTTCCTTTGCTGTGCAGAAGCTTTTTAGTTTGATATAGTCACACTTACTGATTTTTGCTTTTGTTACCATTGCTTTTGGTGTCAAATCCAAAAAATCATTGCCAAGACCTATGTCAGGGAGCTTACCACCTATGTTTTCTTCTAGGAGTTTTATGGTTTCAGGTTTTACATTCAAGTCTTTAATCCATTTTGAGTTAATTTTTGTGTAATGGTGTAAGATAGTGGTCCATTTCATTCTTTTGCATGTAGCTATCCAGTTTTCCCAGCACCATTTATTGAACCGACTGTCCTTTCCTCATTGTATATTATTGGCTCCTTTATCATAAATTAATTGACCATATATACATGGATTTATTTCTGGGCTGTCTGTTTTGTTCCATTGATCTATATGTCTGTTTTTATGGCAGTACCATGCTGTTCTGATTTCTGTAGCCTTGTAGTATAGTTTGAAATCAGGGAGCATGATGCCTCGAGCTTTGTTCTTCTTGCTCGAGATTGCTTTGGCTATTCAGGGTCTTTTGTGGTTTCATGCAGATTTTAGGACTGTTTGTTCTATTTCTGTGAAAAAATACCATTGGAATTTTGGTAGGGATTTCATTGAATCTGTAGATTGCTTTGGGTAGTATGGATATTTTAACAATATTAATTCTTCCAATCTGTGAGCATAGAAAATCCATTTCTTTGTGTCTTCTTCAATTTATTTCATCAATGTCTTATAGTTTTCAGTGTATAAGTCTTCCACCTCCTTGGTTAAATTTATTTCTAGGTATTTTATTCTTTTTGATGGAATTGTATTCTTAGTTTCATTTTCTGATAATTCGTTATTAGTGTATAGAAATGCAACGAATTTCTGTGTATTGATTTTGTATCCTTTAACTTTACTGAATTCATTTATTGGTGCTGACAGTCTTTTGGTGGAGTCTTTGGGATTTTCTATATATAATATCATGTCATCTGCAAGTAAGGACAGTTTTACTTCTTCCTTTCCAATTTGGGTGCCTTTTATTTCTTGTTCTTGCCTAATTGCTCTGGCTAGGACTTCCAATACTATGTTGAATAAAAGTGGTGAGAGTGGGCATCCTTGTCTTGTTTAGCTTTTCACCATTGAGTATGATGTTAACTGTGGGCTTGTCATATATTGTCTTTATTATGTTGAGATACTGAAACTTGTTCTAACAGATGCCTTTAAAATACTCAAAGAGGGCTTCCTGGTGGTGCAGTGGTTAAGAATCTCCCTGCCAATACAGGGGACATGGGCTCGAGCCCTGGACCAAGAAGATCCCATGTGCCGCAGAGCAACTAAGCCCGTGTGCCACAACTACTGAGCCTGCACTCTAGAGCCCATGAGCCACAACTACTGAAGCCTGCGTGCCTAGAGCCTGTGCTCTGCAACAAGGGGAGCCATCGCAATGAGAAGCCCGCGCACCACAACAGAGAGTAGCCCCTGCTTGCCGCAACTAGAGAAAGCCCGCGCGCAGCAACAAAGACCCAACGCAGCCAAAAATAAAAATAAATAAATAAATTTATTTATTTTAAAAGAATACTCAAAGAATTAGAGTTGAAAGGAATCCTAAAAATAATTTTCTAGGCAATTTCTAAATTATTCCGGATGTGATCTTCAGAGGAAGAGACTGTGATATGGAAATTCCCTTTTTAAGCTATTGTAGAATGTTAATAACACTCATTTTCAGAATTCTCTTACAACAGGATGAAATCTCTGTAGCTGTAGTGTGTTAGATTCTTGCTCTGGGGAGACAGAACAGTTGCTGCTCTACCGTATGTCTGTTCCACAAGTAGAATGAAATTATGAAGTCTTCCCTCAGCCTTCTTATCTCCAGTTTCTCTCCTCTTTCCTTATGGTTCCTGTTTCCCTGCATTTGCCTTGTGGTTTCTTCGAAAATATAAATCCTTCATGCTGCTTTCAGTGTGAATAGCATTTTGTTAACTCGAAAGCTTTATGCAAATGTAAATGATTATTCTACTATTATGAAGGTGGTTGGCCGATAAGCTGTACTGTTACAAAAGCAGTCCGGTGCTGGCTTTGAATGGTTCTTGGACAATCAATTTGTTACTGAAAAATTTTAAGTATGTATTTTTATACTCTGTGGTCCGTATTTTATCACTTTCCTGATTCTTACTACAGTTTTCTTTAAATTCAGCTCTGATGAACATACACCAGTAGAGGACGAAGAGCCAAAGAAAAGTACCACTTCAGCTTCTACTTCAGAAGGTATTTTTTAAATATAGAACTTTTTTATTGAGAAGTTTAAAAAATACGTTTATAAATAGTTGAATATTAGACTTCACTCAAATCGCCTGTCATCAATTCCTTTTCAGTATTTTTAATACAATAAAATTGATGCTCAGAAATACTTCTTTAGAAGTTAGTTTTTTATTTGTATTTTATGTAGAAGAAAAGAAGAAGAAGAAGTCTAGTCATTCAAAAGAAAGGTCCAAGAAAAAGAGGAAGAAAAAATCATCTAAAAGAAAACACAAGAAGTATTCTGATGATAGTGACAGTGACTCTGATTCTGAAACAGACTCCAGTGGTAAGAAAGCCAACATCCTTCTGTGAGCCTTGCTTCAAAACTAGTTGTACTTCTTGAAAGCTTATTTTAGAAGCAGGTTCTTAAAAACAATAATAGCCAAGAGTTTTGAACACTCACTGACTTTGTGTTGGGCACCCTGCTAAGTGCTTGATATGCATTATTGCTATTTAATCCACACAGTCACTGTAGGACACATCTTAGAGATGGAGAAATGGAGGCCCAGAGCAGGTTATAAGTACCGCCCCAAGGCCACACAGTTGGGATTCAGACCTAAGCCGTGTGACTCCAGATTGGTTGTGTGTAGCTGTACAAGGCATGTGGCACCGAACCATGTTGGGGTTAGTCTGTGAGACGTGTGGTGCTAAACCAAGCCACAGGGGGCTGCCTCAGCCCAGTGGAGCAGCTCTTTTGTGAGATTCTCACACTTCGTGGGCACCTTTGTGCAATTTTCAAAAAGGTACACCATAGGGGACTCCCTCTGGCCAGCAGCTGATTTATGTATCACACTTCCTGTGGGGCGGCACATCACAAAGAAGTCACCTTTTTGTGCCCTCTCCTGGCTGATGACTGACAGAGGGTGCCTCCTCTGGGGACACGTTACACTAAGGCACCCCTTCCTCTGATGTCACCTGGGTTTCCTGGCCCTCACTGTCACCTTTCTTCCTCACTGCTAGAAGCCTGAGCTTTCTTGAAGCGCAGATCTGAGCATGGCGGTCCCTACTTAAAATCCTTCCACAGTTCTCCATGGCCTTCAGGGTAAAGTCAGATCCCAATTGTAGAGGAATAACTGAGGACATGGAAAGGAGACGTGACCCATGAACCCCTCGGCAGACCGAGGGTTAGCGAGTAAGCCAGAACTGCAGGCAGTCCTGGATACTTTGGGCGCTGATCCATGAAATGACCTCAGTATAATCAGAATGATGGGAACACAAGGAAATGTCCTTGTGCTACTTTAGTATAATCAGAATGATGGGAACACAAGGAGATGTCCCTGTGCTGCTTGTGAGCTCAAGGATGAAGCACGGCATGTCTTCAAGAAAGCCCACTGTTGCTTGTCTAATCAATACAAGCATATATTGCTGCTTTGGCTTTTCTGGAATGTTAAAATTTTAAGTCTTAAGATGTAAACATAGATAATGCTTAAATAAAAGTCACCACAGCAGGATGAGACGGCGCTGTATTGCCTGAGCGAGCAGCAGCCCTCTACTGCTGTGCTTCTGCACAGTTCATCTCGTGTGATGAGCTTACTTTCAGCCCTGTCATAAGAAAACTGCAACACCAATTGATCTCTCGCATCACACGTACCCTGTGGCTCTCCTGCAGCGTCCTCTTTGGCCTAAGGATGACTTTCCATCTCCTTGATACTGCACGTCCTTTCTCTTGACTCTGTCGCTTGATACAGAGAGTCCGTCTGCCTACAATGCCGGTCTCTCCCTGCACGCGGCTTGGCTTACTCATTGCTATGATGGGCATGCATTACGTTTGTAATGAAACTGATTTTAAAAATAACTAGCTTAAGAGTCACCTTTTCCTGGTCAACCATTCCTCAACCACTATCCCCAAATCAGCCTGATTTTGAGACTCCTCTGTATGCCCAGAGCACCCCATGCTTCCCTCTCACTCAGATTCGCCTCTTTCCCTGTGTCTCCTCCACTAGAATGAGCTCCTGGAAAGCAAACCCCCAAACACACACATCATGAAAATATTCAAACATTGAGAAAACTAAAGGGAGTAGTATAATTAATGCCATGTACAGTACTTGTCACTCAGGTTTAACATTTGTTAGCATTTTGACGTATTTGCTTCAAATAGGGATTTTTTTGTTGAGATAGTCAAGGCAAATTACAAATATCACACTGCCACCCTAAATATTTCTGTATACACCTCTAAACAATAAGGACATTTTTGTATCTAACCACAATACTATTATCTCATGCAATAAGGTTAATAATAATACCCTATATAACCAAATGCAACTTTAATTTCTATGTCCCCCATGCCTAGCACATTTCCTAACAAGTAGAAATAAATGTTTGAATGAATTTGAATGAATTAATTTCTCTGTAACAACAAATGGAAGAGTAATAAGATATTTATCTACTCAAGAGTATTGGGGTTTTAGAGTTAAAAATTTTTTAAATTATAATGTGCTTTAATTTGCAGATGAAGATACAAAAAGGAGAGCAAAGAAAGCCAAGAAAAAGGAAAAGAAGAAGAAACGCAGATCGTCTGTTTTTTTCTTTAATTTTTATTATGGAAAAGTTCAAAAATATAGAAAATTATATAAAATAGTGTAATGGACCTCCATGTAACCATCACCCAGCTTGAACAATTATCAACTCATTGGCAGTCTCTGCTGCCTACCCCCCCACTATTTGAAACCAATACCAGATATCATTTCATCCATAAAGCTGCGAGTTTCTCTAAAAGATAGGCATTCTTTAAAAAAAAAAAGTACAATACTGTTAATCCGCCTAAAATGTTTAACAGTAATTGTTCATTCAATTCTCAGTAGTTTTTGGTATAGTTTATTCAAATTAGGATCCAGACAATGTACATAAATTGTGATTGGTTGATATGTCTCTTACATCTCCTGAAATAGGTAGCTTCCCCTTCCCTTTTTGTTCCTGCAGTTTTTTTGTAGCAGAAACAAAATCATTTGTCCTGGAGGGTTTCCTGCGGTATGGATTTTGCTGGTTGTATTCTTACAGTGTTCTTTTCACATGTTTTCTGTCCTTTGTATTTCCTGTAGATTGACAGTTAGGTCTAGACACTTGATAAGGTTCAGATTTGAGTTTCTGGCAGGAATACTTCATAGGCGGTGCTGTGTACTTGCAGCAGGAGGCAGATAATGTCTGGTTGTCTCTTTTTGTTATATTAACTGGCATCACTAGTCATTGTCTAGGTCCCTTATATCATTGCCAAATGGTGATGGTCTACTTCTGGCTTTCTTTCTTCATGTATTAGGTAGAATAATTCTATATGAGAAACCTACCCTTATTAACTATTTGGTTACTCTGAAGTATAGTTGGTATAGTAAGGGCAGAATAATTGCTTCCTTTTTTTGTTTTATGAGTTTTCAAATAAATGAGTTGGGGTTTTTTAGTATCATTATGAACCCAAGAATTCAAACATTTGATGTATTTTAATCCATTACACTGAAAATGTTGATGTTCAAATTGGTAAGAGCTGTTTTTTATTTTTTTTTAATTTTTAAAATAAATTTATTTTATTTATTTATTTTTGGCTGCATTGGGTCTTCGTTGCTGTGCGCGGACTTTCTCTAGTTGCAGTGAGCGGGGGCTACTCTTTGTTGCCGTGCGCGGGCTTCTCATTGTGGTGGCTTCTCTTGTTGAGGAGCACGGTCTCTAGGCGCACAGGCTTCAGTAGCTGTGGCACGCGGGCTTCAGTAGTTGTGTTTCACGGGCTCCAGAGCGCAGGCTCACTAGATGTGGCACACGGGCTTAGTTGCTCCATGGCATGTGGGATCTTCCCAGACCAGGGCTCGAACCCATGTCCCCTGCATTGGCAGGCGGATTCTTAACCACTGCGCCACCAGGGAAACCCAAGAGCTATTTTTTAAACTGCTTTATTTCTGCTATCTTTCTACAACATGAGAACTGTATTTTATTGTTCCCTTAGGGATCTTCTTTTTTTTTTAAATAAATTTATTTATTTTTGGCTGCATTGGGTCTTCGTTGCTGCGCGCGGGCTTTCTCTAGTTTTGGTGAGCAGGGGCTACTCTTCGTTGCAATGCCTGCGGACTTATTGCGGTGGCTTCTCTCGTTGCGGCGCACAGGCTCTAGAGCACAGGCTCAGTAGTTTTGGCGCATGGGCGCTAGAGTGCAGGCTCAGTAGTTGTGGTGCACGGGCTTACTTGCCCTGTGGCCTGTGGGATCTTCCTGGACCAGGGCTCAAACCCGTGTCCCCTGCATTGGCAGGCAGATTCTTAACCACTGTGCCACCAGGGAAGCCCCAGGATCTTTTTTTTATAGTGAAACATGATTTGGTTAAATAAGTTAGATTTTTTTAATTAAAGTTCTTCTCTAATAAATTTGAATTAGCTGAGCATCAAGATCATTTCAGTCAGTCCTTCATTGCCTTGAAAAAAATAAGATGCCCTTTAGCATGGGAATATTAAATCAATTTATATCAAATTATAATCATTACAGGAAGAAATATAAGAAAAAGAAGTCTAAGAAGAGCAGAAAAGATTCCAGTGATTCAAGTTCTAAAGAGTCCCAAGAAGAGTTTCTGGAGAATCCCTGGAAGGATCGATCAAGTAGGTTCTTCTGCTAGACTTCAACTCAGAACAGATAAAACATTAAATTAACTGATTAGTCAAAATGTGAATATGTTTCTGAACATCTTTTGTGCAGAGCCTGAAGAACCCTCAGATTTGATTGGCCCAGAGGCTCCCAAAACACTTGCCTCTCAAGATGATAAACCTTTGAAGTAAGTAAGAGTGTGTTTATAATCTCTAAAGTACCTTCCCAAATGTATGGTCCTAACGTCCTCTTCCAAGCTTATCTTCCTCTACTCCCTTATTTAGATGCCAGGTTCCAACTGAGCTGAACTAAAACTTCCCTGTATTCACTGTGCACTTTCACCTTATTTCTTCCCCCAATGTGCCTTCCCTTCTTTCCCCAGTCCTGATTTCTTTACTACCCCCAATTTCTTCCTGTTAAAATGCTTAACATTCTTCAAAGCCCTTTTCAAAAGGAGGGGGCATATGCTGATTGCTGATATCGTCCCTCCACAGGTAGGTGTGATTCCTACCTCTCTTTATTTTTTATTTCTTTATTTTTTACTTTGTTTTATTTATTTGTTTGTTTGTTTGTTTTGGCTGCATTGGGTCTTCATTGCTGCACGCAGGCTTTCTCTAGTTGCAGCGAGCGGGGGCCACTCTTCATTGCTGTGCACGGGCTTCTCATTGCGGTGGTTTCCCTTGTTGCAGAGTACAGGCTCTAGGTGCACTGGCTTCAGTAGTTGTGGTACGCAGGCTCAGTAGTTGTGGCTCGTGGGCTCTAGAGTATAGGCTCAGTAGTTGTGGTGCATGGGCTTAGTTGCTCCACGGCATGTGGGATCTTCCCGGACCAGGGATCGAACCCATGTCCCCTGCATTGGCAGGTGGATTCTTAACCACTGCACCACCAGGGAAGTCCTCCTACCCCTCTTTAATCCTTTAGTCCTCATAGCGTTTTCTTTCTTTTGTGCAATGTGTTACATATTCTACGTTGTATTAGTGTTATATCCTTATTAATATGTAAGTGCCATAAGAACAGAGATTATTTTTATATTACAAGCTTTGAGTTTAATAGCTATTCAAGAAGAATTCAATGAATTGAATGAAGCGATGGTAGTTTTCAAAGTCCCCTTGAATGAAAGTTATTTGAGAACCGTTACTGTATAGCATTATTATTGGTTATAAGTCTAATAAATATGTTAATTTGAGATATATTATTTCTTTACTTTTTTTTTAAAGGGAAAAAGGTAAAAGGAGTTCGCTGGAGGCAGAAGCAATAAAGGCAATACCTGTGGGGAAAATTGATCCATAATTGTAAACCATGAATATATGCTCACTAACATCAGTTCTTTTATTCTTCCAAAGTATCTCTGCATTTCTGGGTTAGTGATATAGGTCACAGTGCAGTGTTCCCTAGTTAAGTTGAAGTAATTTACATTGGACTTCCCAGCATGCTGCCCAGCAACTGTTATTCCTACTGTTCTCTGAGAGAAATGGTTTTTTGTGCTCTCTTTAGATGATGAACTTTTTATAATGAACCTTTTCTGAATTCTATATTACTTCGTAGCTATGGCCATGCTCTGTTACCTGGTGAAGGTGCAGCTATGGCTGAATATGTAAAAGCTGGAAAACGTATCCCACGAAGAGGTGAAATTGGCTTGACAAGTGAAGAAATTGCATCATTTGAATGCTCGGGTTACGTAATGAGTGGTAGCAGGTATGTTCTTGGCATTGAGGTCAGTTTCCTTTCTCACTACCAAAATTATATTTTGGTGACATTTTCATTAAGTGACCATTCCTAATGAAAAGAAAAGTATAAATATAGGCTTAATATTGGTTTTGTTAGTATAAATGTAGTTGTCTAAAATTCCAAGTAGGTATGCAACTCGGCTGTGTCTCCAACTTCAAAGAATCAGTCTTTTCAGTGTCCTAATCCATATTTTGGTACAGATAGTTTATCCTCCGGAGGATATAGTTAAATTCAGCTATTTATCACTGCCCCACGAGGAATGTGGCATTCTGGTAGTTAGGAAAGCATTTACATAAGACAGTGTTTCCTGTTTTCTGAGTTTGCCTCTAGTTCTCTGTGGAGTCAGAGAACTTGGACTCTCTAGTTCTCTGGACTCTGAGAATGAAGAGCAGAAAAGGATTATGACAGAGATCAGTTTTAGCATGAGAAAAGGAATACAAAATTGGGAAGAGAAAGCAAAGTCCCAGGAAGAACAAGGAGAGTGAACTAATAGGGTATCAATACCAAGATCAAACTGAATTTTGGATTTTTTAAAACTTCATAAACTTTTAAAAGTGGGTAAACATTTTTAAGTGAAATTGGAGGCAAATATTTGTGGAACCCCTGAAGCATCTCCAGAATCTTGGAATTCTGAGGACTGATATTTGAAAACATTATATCTAAGGACCAGTAAGACAAGAAAAAGAAATTAGAGGCATAAGAATTAGAACAGAGGATATAACACTGTCATTTTTTGTGAATGATATGATTTTTTACATAGAAAATCCTAAAGACTCTTCAGATGAATTACAGATAATAGGAAGGTTTAACAAATAGTTGGATATAATGTTAACACCCAAAAATCAATTGCATTTCTATGTACCAGCAACAAAGAACTAGAAAATGTAGTTAAATAAAAAGAAAACATTTATAATAGTATCAGAGAATATGAAGGACTTAGGAATAAATCTTCACAAAAGATGTCCAAGACCTTTACAGGGAAAACTATAAGACATTATTAAGAGACATTAAAGAAGACCTAAATAAATGGAGAGGTATCATGTTCATGAATAGGAAGGCAATATTGTAAAGTTGTCAGTTCTTCCAAAATTAATCTGTAGATTCAGTGCAGTTCCAATCAAAATCACAACTGAGATTTTCATGAAACGTAATAAGATGGTTCTAAAATTTATATGTTAGACTAGCGGGCCAAGAATAGCCATCTTACTTCTCTGAAGAAGAGCAGGAAGGTGATTTGCCCTACCATATATGAGGGCTTATTATGAAGCTTGCAGCACTTTGGAAAGAGTGGCATAACAAATGAACTGTTCAACGGAATAAAATACAGAGCCCAGGGGCAGAGCCATACATGTATGGAACTTCGTTATATGAAAGAGCTGGTATGTCAGATCAGTGGGGAAAGAATGAACTAGGCAATAAATGGAGCAGGAAGAAAATGGTTATCTGTATGGAAGAAGCTGAAAGTAGAACCCCGTATCACCATATTTAAAAATCATTGCAGCTAGATCAGGAGTTAAACATCAAAAACAACTTTAATACTCTTAGTATAAAATAATGAGGAGATTTCTATTAGATCTTGGGGTGGGGAAGCATTTCTTAAAGAAGACCAAAAAAATGCACTAACTATAAAATAATATATTGATAAATTTGCCTGAGTTAAAAATAAGAACTTTTGTTCATCAAAAGACATCTTAAAATAAGTAAAAAAGACAAGTTCCAAGCTGGGATAAGATCTTGTAATACACACAACTGATAGTTAGTATTGAGAGTATTTAAAGAATATCTATAAACAATCCAAAAGAAAAGTGGGAAAATGACACAAACAGGCATTTGTCAGAAGGAAAAAATATATGGCCTACACATACAAAAAAGATGTTTGTTATCATTGGAAATGGAAATCAACATATGGAAATACCATTTTACAGCCATTTGATAGAGAAAAGTTCAAAGTTCTAACAATTGCAAGCATTTGAGAGGATGTGGATCCACAGGCTCTCTTAAGTGTTGCCAGTGGTATAAATCGGTACAACCATTTTGGAAAACATTCTGACATTATCTTGGAAAGTTGAGCATTCACATATTTTATGACCCAGCAACTCCATACCTACATACCCAAGAGAATCTTTCCCATGTGCTAAGAGATGTGTACATTGATGTTTATTACAGCATCATTCACATGGCACTTTCCGTTCCAGATAAACTACTCACTATACCCTGAGCAACCTAAATACATTGTCATCTCCTTGACTTACCACCTGCCACTCCCCCACCTTCACACTAACCTGAAATGATTCTCCCCTCTTTTCCTTACTCAGTTTGCTCTGTTTTTCTAGGCATAGTTGAAGCTTCATCTTGAATTGATTGTGCAGGATTGGGTACATATACATAAAAGAGGCAGGTTTTCATGAAGTTTTCCTTCTAAATAGGCAGATCTTTTGAAGATGATGTAAAAGTTTCCCTCTGCCTCGACCCCTATACTTTACTGATTTGGTCCTTGTGCTAAAATCCCTTCTTTCTTTTCTTTGAGCTGCAACTGAATTCTAAGGAAGTTAAATCCACCCACAAAACTCACCCAAAAATTCAGTTGTAAATTTAAACCTGGTTCTTTTGGTTGTATGATAAATTAGAACTTTGGAGAAGTTCCACCTGCTAGATGACAACTTAAATCTTATCTATCCTACTATCAAGTCTACATATCACTTAGGAAGTTTAATAATTTGCCTGTTCCTAGTTGTTTTACTGGAAATAACAGAACCAGACTTAGGCCCTTAGTATTTGAAATTAATAACATTCACCCTATTGACAGAACCGCAGAGATCATTATTTGAATACTAGAAATGAATCAAAGGACATGTCAGCAGATAAAATGAATGATCTTTTGAAAATCTAACCCATTACAGAAACAGATTCTATTTGTCGGCTTTTTAAATAGACTACTCTGTATTAAGAAAGGATTAGTGAGGAAGCACTATGAAAATAATTACTGAGAAATTAAGCCAAAAAATAAAATTATCTCCAGGCATCGCCGAATGGAGGCTGTGCGACTGCGAAAAGAGAACCAGATCTATAGTGCTGATGAGAAGAGAGCCCTTGCATCCTTTAACCAAGAAGAGAGACGAAAGAGAGAAAACAAGATTCTGGCCAGCTTTCGAGAGATGGTATACAGAAAAACTAAAGGGAAAGAGGACAAATAAGGATTTTCTGATTGTTCATCAGACATTTTTAACAACAAAAAAGAAAGTTTGGGTTCCATATATACACACAAAAAGATTATCATGATCTGAAAAAGCTTTACAGTGCTACTGTGCCTTCTATTTAATTCTTTCAGTCCTTCTATAAAAAGCTGCTTATTGATGTAACTTTAGCAAGCTCTTTGGGTTATTTTGGATTGACCAGAACAACCTTCTGGTTTAAAAATCCAAATTATGAATGAAACTCTACTGTGTTGGGGGAGGTGGCATTGAGAGAAGGTGCTGGTGAGGTGAGAAACTGCACTCTCACACCACGGGACAGTGCTCCCATTAGCTCTACATGGTGCCCACTCCCCAGCCCGTACCAACTGAACTTGGGAGAAATTATCATTCCTCTATGTTGAAGGTGTTATAAATGGACTTGATAGAAACATACAGGAGGCCACTTTTGTTAACAAAATGAAGGCATGGCTGAAAAAAGCAAATCTGGAATTTGAAGGTTGACTTGTATATTACAATATTATTGTCAGCTCTGGAAGTAATGTGTTTTGATTTTAGTCCCTACCTCCACCCCAAAACCAACAAACCAAAAAGCAAACTAACCCACAGACTTGTTGAATTGAAAACGTGAACATTAGTTTTAAAATTCTTAATAGGCTAATTAAAAATGGTTATTTCAAATATAAAATATTGGGAAGTCTCCTGTTGTGCCAGTGTAAGTACATTATTTCCATCTGAGCTGTGTTTAGATCATTATTTGAATACTAGAAATGAATGGGAGTCAACAATGATCAGGAGTTTAATAAGGAAAAATATAATGAGTCATTGTTTTCATTGTTTTAACTTGGTTGCTTCATAAGGATGAAGCTAAAATGATGTTAAACGTTTTTAAAGTCTGTCCTTTGTAATAAGCAGATTTCATTTTAAGCATTGTTAAACTTTTCAGTTTATTTTTTACATCTGTCATTCAGTTTAATCTGTAACTTCATATAGAACCCCTCACTTTCTCACTTTTTTATGGCTACTGTTGGCTTTTAAGTCTGGGGGAAATGGAAGATTCTGGGACTGTGAGATCGTGATCTTTTTCCTTCCCTCCTTTTGTTAAAGTTTAGTTGTTAGGACATACGAGCGAAGGGGGAGGGGATAGTAGAAGTTTTGGCTGTTTTTGTTAAGGTTGTTTTGAGCTGCATTATTATGTGCCTAGGATAAATTTAAATTATCTGAGTGATGGGGAGTTTCTGACTTTGCTGTTATAAAATGCCCTCTCTCCTTAAAATAGTTTAAAGTTTTTTTTAAAAAAAAGTTTTTTCTTTTGAAGAGTACACTGCGTTTATTTAACCCCATAAATTATAACATCTTAACACATGTAAAATTTTTGTAAAGTGCTTTGAAAGATATATATTTTTTTTAACAAGTGGAAAATAATGTTCTTTAAAATACATCAAACTTTTAGTGGAAAATGATATTACCAGAAGCATGTAAGGATTTGTTCATCCTCTTCAAGAAATGGGATTTTTATGTAAAATATATATGTAGCACTGAATGCCAAAATGATGGGTATGTGTTATTGGAATTAAAAATGAGACTTGTTAATAAACCTATCGGGATGGTGTCTTAAGTCAAGAACGACCTTGAGAGGGGAGAGGGAGGGGCGTTGGGTAATCAGTGCTTCCGGAGGTGAACTTCCTTGCCTTGTGATAGGTTTGAGTTAGTGGTCAGGACAGTCATTCAGACTGACAGTCCCTCAAACTTCTGCGGCTTCAGTGACAGGGACAGGAACGTGGTTGACTTGAACATTCTTCAGGCAGCCAAAAAGATTTCCACGCAGGAAGCTTCAGGGTTTTCAAATTAGCTGGGACACCTCCAATGTGCAGATGCTCCTGCGTGTGGGCAGTGGGGATGGGGGGTGCCGTCCAGCGGTGGAACTATAGTCTGCGTCCAGTTTCAGGTGCAGGATGTGCTGTTTTATGGTGACTGTCACTGAGTGCCACTGTCTGTCACACAGAGATTGCTTTGGTGTGACCGATGTCAGGATCCCACCTGCCTCACTGCCCACAGAGGCCATGACCTTTCCTGCCTCCATATAAACACATAAGAGCTCCCTGGGTTGACTTCCGATGTGAAATAGAATTCCAGTGAGACTTTTCGGGCGAATGCTGAAAACAAGCTTAAATTCTGGCCCCAAAAGCATGGAGTTAGCTAGGATGACATGACCTCCTTCTTGAGAAAAATAAATGCCTTTCTCCAAAGAGCCATCCAAGCAGGGAGACACCCCAAAGCTTGCAGAAGCGGTGTCCAGGGGTTTCAAATCCAACTGAAAGTTCCTCAGGCATCCCACAAAGCTGTTTTGGGGGAGGGTCTTTGGTTTTCCTGATGGAGACGATCCCAGGTAAACTGGTGCTCTGAGGCTGACGGTGGATTTTCCGGGCAAACTTCCCTCACGGGCCCTCAGACCATCCACAACCAAGCGCCCCCTTTCTCCATCTTGCCCAAATGCCACCGTGTGCCACTTCCCATCACTGCACTTTGCTTTTGAGCTTCAGTTTTTTCCTTCCTGCGCCCAGTGCAAAGACCAGACGTCCTTTCGAAAGATGAAGAGCCATAAAGGAGTTCTTAGTGGACACGGGGAAGATGGTGGAAGAGTAAGACGCGGAGATCACCTTCCTCCCCACAGATACACCAGAAATACATCTACACGTGGAACAACTCCTACAGAACACCTACTGAACGCTGGCAGAAGACCTCAGACCTCCCAAAGGCAAGAAACTCCCCACGTACCTGGGTAGGGCAAAAGAAAAAAGAATAAACAGAGACAAAAGGATAGGGATGGGACCTGCACCAGTGGGAGGGAGCTGTGAAGGAGGAAAGGTTTCCGCACACTAGGAAGCCCCTTCTAGGGCAGAGACTGCGGGTGGCGGAGGGGGGAAGCTTCAGAGCCACGGAGAAGAGCACAGCAACAGGGGTGCGGAGGGCAAAGCGGAGAGATTCCCACACAGAGGATCAGTGCCGACTGGCACTCACCAGCCCGAGAGGCTTGTCTGCTCCCCCGCCAGGGCGGGCAGGGCTGGGAGCTGAGGCTCGGGCTTCGGTTGGAGTGCAGGGAGAGGACTGGGGTTGGCTGCGTCAACACAGCCTGCAGGGGGTTAGTGCACCACGGCTAGCCAGGAGGGAGTCCGGGGAAAAGTCTGGACCTGCCGAAGAGGCAAGAGACTTTTTCTTCCCTCTTTGTTTCCTGGTGCGTGAGGAGAGGGGGATTAAGAGCACTGCTTAAAGGAGCTCCAGTGATGGGCGCGAGCCGCGGCTAAAAGCGCAGACACCCATCCCACTTCTAACCAACGACTGAAGGAGTCGGCTGCTCCTCAATGGCCTCGGGGTTCCGTGGGTTCAGTTGTGACTAGGACGGAGCTAGCGGGTTAGAGCCTGGGTGAGGGGTTTGCTAGAAGTTGGCTTTCGGTGGGAGCTAGGGTGTCTCCGCGGTGACAGCATCCGTGGCCTCCAGAGACACGGGTTCAAGACCTGGTCCGGGAAGATCCCACATGTCATGGAGCAACTAAGCCCCTGTGCCACAACTACTGAGCCTGTGCTCTAGAGCCTAGGAACCACAACTACTGAGCCTGCGTGCCACAACTACTGAAGCCCATGTGCCTAGAGCCCGTGCTCTGCAACAAGAGAAGCCACAGCAGTAAGCCCATGCACCACAACGAAGAGTAGCCCTGCTCACCGCAACTAGAGGAAAGCCCGCGTGCAGCAACAAAAACCCAATGCAGCCAGAAATAAATAAAATAAATTAATTTTTAAAAAAAAGCGCGGACCCCAGAGACGGGCATGAGACGCCAAGGCTGCTGCTGCTGCCACCAAGAAGCCTGTGTGCGAGCACAGATCACTATCCACACCCCGCTTCCGGGGAGCCTGGGCAGCCCGCCACTGCCAGGGTCCCGGGATCCAGGGACAACTTCCCCGGGAGAACGCATGGCGCGCCTCAGGCTGGGGCAACATCAATCCGGCCTCTGCCGCCACAGGCTCGCCCCGCGCTCCGTGCCCCTCCATCCCCCCCAGCCTGAGTGAGCCAGAGTCCCTGAAACAGCTGCTCCTTTAACCCCGTCCTGTCTGAGCGAAGAATAGACGCCCTCCGGTGACCTACACGCTGAGGCAGGGCCAAATCCAAAGCTGAGCCCCTGGGAGCTGTGAGAACAAAGAAGAGAAAGGGAAATCTCTCCCAGCAGCCTCAGGAGCAGCGGATTAAAGCTCCACAATCAACTTGATGTACCTGCATCTGTGGAATACCTGAATAGACAACGAATCATCCCAAATTGAGGAGGTGGACTTTGAGAGCAAGATTTATGATTCTTTCCCCTTTCCTCTTTTTGTGAGTGTGTATGTGTATGCTTCTGTGAGAGATTTTGTCTGTATACCTTTTCTTCCACCATTTGTCCAAGGGTTCTATCCGTCCGTTTTTTTTCTTAAAAATTATTTTTTATTTTAATAACTTTATTATTTTTATCTTATTTTATTTTACTTCTTTCTTTTTTCCTTTTTTCCCTTCCATCCCTCCTTCCTTCCTTCCTTCCTCCCTCCTTCCCTCCTTTCTTTCTTTCTTTCTTTCTTTCTATTTTACTTCTATTAATTCTTTCCTTCTACTTTTTCTCCCTTTTATTCTGAGCCGTGTGGATGAAAGGCTCTTGGTGCTGCAGTCAGGAGTCAGTGCTGTGCCTCTGGGTGGGAGAGCCAACTTCAGGACACTGGTCCACAAGAGACCTCCCAGCTCCACATAATATCAAACAGCGAAAGTCTCCCAGAGATCTCCATCTCAACGCAAACACCCAGCTTCACTCAAGGACCAGCAAGCTACAGTGCTGGACACCCTATGCCAAACAACTAGCAAAACAGGAACACAACCCCACCCATTAGCAGAGAGGCTGCCTAAAATCATAATAAGTCCACAGGCACCCCAAAACACACCACCAGACGTGGACCTGCCCACCAGAAAGACAAGATCCAGCCTCATCCACTGGAACACAGGCACTAGTCCCCTCCACCAGGAAGCCTACACAACCCACTGAACCAACCTTAGCCACTGGGGACAGACACCAAAAACAACGGGAACTACGAACCTGCAGCCTGCAAAAAGGAGACCCCAAACACAGTAAGATAAGCAAAATGAGAACACAGAAAAACACACAGCAGATGAAGGAGCAAGATAAAATCCCACCAGACCTAAGAAATGAAGAGGAAATAGGCAGTCTACCTGAAAAAGAATTGAGAATAATGATAGTAAAGATGGTGCAAAATCTTGGAAATAGAATAGACAAAATGCAAGAAACATTTAACAAGGACCTAGAAGAACTAAAGATGAAACAAACAATGATGAACAACACAATAAATGAAATGAAAAATACTCTAGATGGGATCAATAGCAGAGTAACTGAGGCAGAAGAACGGATAAGTGACCTGGAAGATAAAATAGTGGAAATAACTACTGCAGAGCAGAATAAAGAAAAAAGAATGAAAAGAACTGAGGACAGTCTCAGAGACCTCTGGGACAACATTAAATGCACCAACATTCGAATTATAGGGGTTCCAGAAGAAGAGAAAAAGAAAGGGACTGCGAAAATATTTGAAGAGATTATAGTTGAAAACTTCCCTAATATGGGAAAGGAAATAGTTAATCAAGTCCAGGAAGCACAGAGAGTCCCATACAGGATAAATCCAAGGAGAAATACGCCAAGACACATATTAATCAAACTGTCAAAAATTAAATACAAAGAAAGCATATTAAAAGCAGCAAGGAAAAAACAGCAAATAACACACAAGGGAATCCCCATAAGGTTAACAGCTGATCTTTCAGCCAAAACTCTGCAAGCCAGAAGGGAGTGGCAGGGCATACTTAAAGTGATGAAGGAGAAAAACCTGCAACAAAGATTACTCTACCCAGCAAGGATCTCATTCAGATTTGACAGAGAAATTAAAAGCTTTACAGACAAGCAAAAGCTGACAGAGTTCAGCACCACCAAACCAGCTTTACAACAAATGCTAAAGGAACTTCTCTAGGCAAGAAACACAAGAGAAGGAAAAGACCTACAATAACGAACCCAAAACAATTAAGAAAATGGGAATAGGAACATACATATCGATAATTACCTTAAATGTAAATGGACTAAATGCTCCCACCAAAACACACAGATTGGCTGAATGGATACAAAAAGAAGACCCACGGCTTCCCTGGTGGCGCAGTGGTTGAGAGTCCGCCTGCCGATGCAGGGGATACGGGTTCGTGCCCCAGTCCAAGAAGATTCCACATGCCGTGGAGCGTCTGGGCCCGTGAGCCATGGCTGCTGAGCCTGCGCGTCGGAGCCTGTGCTCCCCAACGGGAGAGGCCACAACAGTGAGAGGCCCGCATACCGCCAAAAAAAAAAAAAAATTTTCTTAGGAATTCCCTGGTGGTCCAGTGGTTAGGACTCGGCGTTTTTCACTGCCTAGGGCCCGGGTTCAATCCCTGGTTGGAGAACTAAGATCCCACAAGCTGCGCAGGTGGCCAAAAAATTTTTTTAAAATAAAAATTTTGTTCTCTAAGAACATTACTTTTTGTTACTGGTTCCTAGAGACTGAATGGGTTTGTTCTCTGATTTTCATTCAGTAGGCAAGGTAGTTTAAATGCAACAATTTTGTGATATATGAATATTGTGGATTTTCATTGGATTCTCCTGTCTCCTCCACAGAGTAGATACTCAACAGATGCTTGTTGAATAAATGAAAGAAAATATATTAATTTATTTCAGAACTTTATCATATCTTTCATCAAGTTTTTTTCAGGAAAGATCTGCCAAAGAATAGCTTCAGTAGCATGTTCTTTGGGAAAGAGGAGGGAAGAATAAAAGGGCTAAAAGTATTTTATTTTCAGCCTATTAGAGTTTCTGCTTCAAACTGTGTTTTAGTCACCTGAGCCATAAGTCAAATGGGAGGGCTATTGTATTTGAAATATATTTTTTGTTCTCCAAGGAGACTTACCTAGTTTCCCCCCTCCTCACCTGTTGCTCTGATGAGATTTTCCCTCCTTTTTAATTTATTGCACAAATGCAGCAGTTAGAAAATAAGAAGAAAGAAAAATTACCCACAGTCTTACCCCATCAATTGTCTTTAGTATTCTGTGTTCCCTTCCAGTGCTTCTGTACATAAATACATATTCTGATGTACCTGTAAGTAATCACTCATAATTTTGTCTTTGGTGTTTTAAAACCTTGCAGCCAGGCAAGACAACCTCACAGGAATGGTAGGAACGATCTGGTGTGAGGATGGGAAGAAGACAAGAAATAGTAAGGGTGGCGATTGAACCTTCCCTGTTTCATTGCACCCAATCCTCAAGCCACCCTGGTGCCATCACAGTTGTGATGCTGTGCTGTGTCAGGCAGCGCACCCAGTTTCATAGTTTCAGAATGTATTGTTTAACAGTGAGGCTTAACTTGCAGTAAATAAAGGGGTCTGCGAGTAGGGAAACTCTTCAGACTGGTTATATTATGAGCTGTAGAACTGTTGCCATTTTTCTGTTCCCTAGTTGTGCCCATGAAAGAGGTGTGTCCAGGCTAGAGACTTAGGCTCAAATGGGGGAACAGGCAGCCAAGGACCAATCTCAGTTTGGTCTGACAGGTGAATTTTAGCAACTCCCTAAACTCAACTTTTGTACCTGTAAGACTGAGTGATGCAGACAGTGATGGGAAAAACCTTTTAGAAAATAGAAGACAACTTACTGGTTACTCTGCTAATGTGATGGAAGTTGCCAACTGGAAAATGAATGAATGCAGAGAAAACCAGTGCAGCTGGATTGTGTGCCACAAGTTTATTATTCAATACTATTCTGTGGTTCGATGTACAGTATTGTATTTTTAACACACTCCGATGAGAAATCTATTCCTAAAATATTCGGGAAGATTCTGACTCTGTTTAATTGGAAGATATTTGAATTCATTAAAATATATTTGCCCTCAATAATGTCCCTCAGGCATTTTTCTTGAAAGTGAGTCGTTCCTGGTCTGCAGAGGAAGAAAAACAAACACAACAGAAGCTTTTAAAATGAAACAAAACATTGAGCCAGGGATTGATTACCTGTTTACTCTGTTACATTTCTAGTGAGCAAAATGCCTTTTGTGGGTGGGGGACAAAGGTTGTCTCTGTTCCTTAGGCCCATTCAATAAAAGGCTTAATGTGTTTATATGTAAAGATTCTTTAAGAGAGAGCTGTACAAATAAAAGGAATTATTATATGTGAGTTAGTTCCATGTGACTGTGAAGTTTCACATAGAAACAGTAGACATGACCTACCTTGGCCCCACCCTACTCCAGCAACTAATCCTCACATTTATAATCACTGAAAAACGAGACACTAAAAATAAAAACAATTTTCTAGAACAAAGGCAGACTCCTACTTTCAGCCCATCTTAATGGAGTAGGTGGTCCAAAGAAGAAAAGTGACCATTACGTAAATTACCTGTGGCTGTGGGCCTGCTGGGCTCCTGGAGTGTGATGAGTTTTCCCACCACCCTTTTAAAGTAAGTCTCTAAATGTTCATTACCTGTGAACCACTGAATGGCTCTCAAAGACGTAAGAGACATCAATGGGTGTATCCTAAGAGAAAAAGACACCTGTCAGCCAAGACCAGTCACGGCAACTCATGATTCTTTCCATTGCTACAAGTGTCCATAAGTAGACTCCTCAATTTCTAGAATTCATTTTCCCTGTGAGTTGGAGGTCTGTAGGTAGTAGTTCTTTTTCACTCCAAACCTGTGTTCCCCAAAAGATCTTTTGGCAACAAATACCTTAAGAGTATCCACAAAATTGAAAACAAGTCAAGAGAGGCTGTGCTCTCATTACTAGGAGCATGAGGAAGTCATGTGCCTTCTTTACGTGCTCCAGTTTCACTCAACCAACTTACCTCGTAAGGATGGCCTAAGAATGAAACCATATAGATGAACATGGTTCAAAAACATTTTAAAAGCAGCATAAAAATCTAGGTTGTAATGCCGTCTCAGTGGTCCCCATCCAGTGTCCCCTCCAAAATTATACTCGGAATTCTGAGCGAGAGCCAGGTTCCCAAGCCCTCTCTCTGTGTGGTCTCTTGTCATGGTCTCATTCACCTCCAGCAGCCTCACGTTCCAATCTTAGAGCTCGCCAGTTAGCAAGACAGCTGATGGCAGGATATATGACCAGGAGAAGTGAGAACTCACAGATTTTACCTCTTTAGATCACTCCAGGTTCCAAACTCTCCAACTAGGTAAGTTTGTACTAGGATAGGATGAATATAGGACATAGTTGGCTCACTGTGTGGTCATATATAAAGCCTTAGAGTCAGGCAGAGCCTCAAATAACTTTGAAAGGATGAAAGCAGAGGGGAAATAACATTTTTATGTCTGCTGTATTCCAGGCACTATGCTTGGTACCAACCCTGTCCTAAGGACCCTAGCCTTGGATTCATACATGTTATTTGGACTCCTTTCACACCAGCTAGCAACATATTTCATATTCACGGTCGACCTAGTGGCTACAAGCAGTCATTCCTTCAAGTATTTATTGAGTGCCTGCTATTTACCAGGCTTTGTTTTACAGCAAGACAGAAATCCCTGCCTTCCCGAAGCTTACATTCTGGTGGGGGAGCAGGGTATAACAAGCTAAGAAGTTACATAGAAGACCAGAAGGTGATAAAGTGCTACGGAGGGAAAGCAAAATCATGGGGGTGGGGTAGAAAGTGCAGTGGAGGAGGTGAGCCAGCAGGCTGCGCACGCACCTAGGGGAGAGGGTTCCAGTCAAAGGGAGCAGCAAGCGCAGAAGCCCTGAGGAGGGACAATACCTGGCTTATTTAAGGAGTGGCAAGATCAGAGTGGCTGGAGCAGGGTAAGTGAGGGGGAAGGAGTAACGGGAAAGTCGAAATAACCAGGAACCAGATCACACAAGGCCTGTAGGCCCTCATTACTCAAAGTATGGTCTGTGGACCTGCAGCATCAGCATCACCTGGGAGCTTCTTTGTAATGCAGAAGTTTGAGCCCCAGACCTGCTGAATCAGAATCTTCCTTTTAACAAGACCCCTGAGTAATTCACATGCACTTTAAAGTTTGAAAAGCATGTTGGAATGTTCAAAACAGACGCGTGACATAACTTCATTTTTCCAAGGCTCACTCCGGCTGGCTGAAAAGAGACAGGATGTGGGTAAGGGTGGAAGCAGAGAGACTAGTTAGAAGCCTATTGAAATAACCTTGGTGAGAGATGATGGTGTCTTGGCCCAGGGTGGTAGAGGTGGAGTGGGAAGAAACACTTGGATTCAGGGCCTTTTTTTTTTTTAATTGTTTTTTGGCTGCGTTGCGTCTTCATTGCTGTGCGCGGCTTTCTCTAGTTGCAGCGAGCGGGGTCTACTCTTAGTTGCAGTGCGCGGGCTTCTCATGGCGGTAGCTTCTCTTGTTGTGGAGCATGCGCTCTAGGTGTGCGGGCTTCAGTACTTGTGGCACACGGGCTCAGTAGTTGTGGCTCGCGGGCTCTAGAGCACAGGCTCAGTAGTTGTGGCACACGGGCTTAGTTGCTCCGCGGCATGTGGGATCTTCCCAGACCAGGGCTCGAACCCGTGTCCCCTGCATTGGCAGGCAGATTCTTAACCACTGCGCCACCAGGGGAGTCCCGTCAGGGCCTATTTTTGAAGGTAGGACCAACAGGATTTCCTAATGGATGTGAGTGAAAAAGAAGAGTCAAGGATGACGCCAAGGATTTTGGCCATCAGCTGAGATGAGAAAGGCGCAGGTAGGTCGGACTTGGAAAGGCAAATCAGAAGTTCAGTTTTGGATACAATAAGTGAGATGTTTATTAAACATCCAAGTGGCAGAAATCTGGGCTGGAGATAGAAATTTGGGAATCATGAGCTAGAGGTGGCATTTAAAGCCAGGAGACTGGATAAGATCATCAAGGAGGTTAGGCTAGAGAAAAGATCCAAGGCCTGAGTTTTGGGACATTCCAACATGAAGAGGTTGGTGAGAGGAGGAGAGGCTAGTAGACCAGTAGAGAACGAATGGTCAGTGAGGCAGGAGGAAAACCAGGAGAGAATGTTGTTCTAGAAGCCAAATGGAATATTTCACGGAGGAGGGAGTGATCAGCTATGGCAAGTGCTGCAGATGGGCAAAGCGAGACGAGGACAGAAATATGACTGTTCTGTTTCACAAAGAAGGGGCCCATCAATGGCCTTGACAAGAGAAGTCTCTATTCTCGTCGAAGCCTCACCGAAGGGAACAGGGCAGAAAAGGAAAGCGCTTACCGGAGGTTTGTTTGTGTTGATCTTGATGGTGAAGTAGACACTGGCACTGATTCGTGGTATGGGTCTCCGAGCAGTTGGGATGCTCCAGTGTACACAGTAGATGTAGTGGAAGCTGTGAATCACATCTTCCCTCTTTAAAAACTCTGTGTAGTGCACCCAGTGGCCGTGATACTTCCAGTGCTGTTTCATAGGAAAAAATAAAAAGCACACAAAGGAAGAAAAGCAGACTTGTGTTCAAGCTGTCTAGACGAAGGCAGCGCACAACAGTAGGGGTTACAGCCCTGCTTCTGGATCCATTTCTAACACTTTTGACTGGGATACAAACTACAGTCAACCCCCGCTTATCTCCACAGGTAGGGGAGAGAAAAGGTGGAGCTAAAATGTCAAATAAGTGAATAGTGCAGACATTGCTTGAGATTGGGCTTTGGAGCTCAGGGGCCCATGCTCAGTGTGTGTGTACATACACACCACACACACATACACGCTAACCTCCTTCCAGACCTTTTCTTGGAAGGCAACTTTGGTTAATTGGAAAATAATTAGAAAGTGCTTAGAACACGTGTTCTGCTCACTGTACTCCAGAAGACCTAAAGGTGTGACTAGAAAGTAAGGGGGCTGATTTCACAAGCTGTTTTGGAAAATCAGACTCAATTCATTGCCGCCCTAGGTGGTAGGTAAAATAAGGTCAGAAAAGGAATAGATCAGGCAAGGGATCATTCAGATCCCTCAGATCCCTTGGAGAAGCTTCCCCCTCCAAAGCACAGATCTTACTAACACCTATGGTCCGCACAAGGCATGATGTAGCCTTGAGTCTGAGCATCAGGCCTTGAATGCCAGAGGTGTTCAACAGGTTCAACAGAACACCGTTGCACTGGCTATTGGGGCACAGAAATCTTCCTAAAAAAGATCTTGAATTAAGATGCAGATCCACAGAAGGAAGGAAGTAGGATTGTCTAACAATCCCACTGATGTAGAGAGAGAGTTTGGGAGGAGATGGTAAGAAGACTTTAGGCCTTCCTTTAAAAAAAAAAAATGTAGGCTGGCCTTCTGCCTCAGCTAACTTTATTTCAAACTTATACCCAATTGGCTGTTTCAGTTAGCCAGAGAGGAGCACCAGACCCTAGATTCCTTGAGATCAGCTCTGTGTCTTCTTACATAGATCATTTTCCCTTTCATTGAAGGAGTCTGACAGCCAACCCCATGAGGCCCGTTGGAGCATGTCTTTTTTTTCCCAACCTTTCTGTGTTACTTGATATACTTTTTCAGGCCTAATGTTTAATCTGTCACACAATCACAGACTTTGTAGCATTGGAGTGGTCCCTAAAGATCATCTAACAAGGCCCCTCACTTTGCAGATGAGGATCCTGGGGCCTAGAAATAGGAAGGGACAATCCCACACAACAGCTGGGACCCAGGCTCCCGAGCAGCCAGCTCGGAGGGCTCCCAAGCAGCGCTCTCTCCACTGCATCAGGTGTCTCAGTTCTAGGATTTTCTAAAGCAGCCTTAGACGCAGTAAATTCAGCTATCTGCATCAGGCCACTCTCTTCCCATTTTTATCTCTGTGCAGTGAGTGTGTGTTATCCCATGTTTTATCATTTTTACATAACATTGCTTCATATACTCACTTCCAGGAAGCAGTATCTCATTGTGCTACTCTACCATGGATGGCTTAGCCAATTACATATTACTGGACACTCAAAATCAACAGGCACCTGGAAGTATATGCACAAAACTGTTATCGATGATAAGTGGCATTTGAGGGAGTAGATCTGGGAACTTTCATTTTCTACTTGTGTCTTTTTGCTCAGAGTTTTTTTTTTTAATAATGATGTCTTATTGTAAAAATATTTTAAGTATGGTGATAGGCATGGGGGATTTTCCAGTTTTTCTTATATTAAGAACTTATTTGTATATTCTTGTTGCAAGATTGCATTCCTGAAGAAAATTAACCAATTATTATGCCCACTGGCAATGTATAAGTGCACCAGTTCCCTCCCCACAAACACACAAGCCTTGTGATACCAGATTTAATCATTCTTTTTTGGGGGGGGGGGCTGCACCGCATGGCATGCGGGATCTTAGTTCCCAAGGGATTGAACCCGTGCCCCATTTCACATTGCAATGCCTTAAAATCTTTTGAATTTGCATTTTTCATTGATAGTAAACTGCATTATTTCTGTCATCAAAAAGTACTTTTCCTGTTAAGGTGGAAGAAGTATATCAGACAGACCTATGATCAAAACTTCATTTTGCTGGTTAATCAGAAAGACTTTGGGGCTTCCCTGGTGGCGCAGTGGCTGAGAGTCCGCCTGCCGATGCAGGGGACACGGTTTCGTGCCCCGGTCCGGGAAGATCCCACATGCCGCGGAGCGGCTGGGCTCGCGAGCCATGGCCGCTGAGCCTGCGCGTCTGGAGCCTGGGCTCCGCAACGGGAGAGGCCACAACAGCGAGAGGCCCACATACCGCAAAAAAAAAAAAAAAAAAAGACTTTGAACAAATTGCCCAACCTCTCTGAGCCTCAAGATTCGTCATCTGTAAAATGGGTACACTGAGGTACCTATACACAGATTTGTTGTGAGGATTAAATGAGATAATGCATGTGAAGTGCTTAGTGGTGCTTGGCACATAGCAGTGCTCACTCAGGAAATGGTAACTCCTAATTTGCTGTCCCCTGGTGTATGGTGGACTCTGGGAAATCTGCAGTAGGCTTGAGAAAGTTCTCCATCAGAAATGCCTAGCACTTAGATGATAGACTTCACTTCTAGGGCTTGCTGCATTAGTGGGGCTGGGAACAGGGTGATTTTATGTCAGGAGTTATATAGAGCTTTTACCTTTTCCATCACCTTCTACTTTCTAATTTTCTGTGTCCTCACAACAGCCCTTGACTTAGCTTTTCATCTGTGAAGAATAATGGTATGGAGAGAATAAATCTGTTCATGTATTCAACACATATTTATAGAACATCCTCTATGTACCTGACCTTTCTAAGGCCTGGGGACAGAGCAATGAACAGAAGTCTCTGCCCTCATGGATCATGTGGTCTGGTGATGGAAAAAAGGCAATAGTGTAAATAAAATCTAATATCATAGGTAGAGGTAAGTGCTAATGGAAAAAAAAAATAAGAGGAGAGATGGGTGCAATTTTAGATGAGGTGGCCAGGAAATGCCTCAGTGAGCAAAAGGCGTCCTAACAAAGACCTGAAGAGAGGGAAAGTGCGAACCATGAGAGTAGATCTCAGGCAAGAGGGTTCCAGCGGAGGGAACAGCAAGTGCAAAGGCCCTGAGGTGGGAGCATGCCTGGCAGTTGAACAGCAAGGAGGCAAGTATGGCTGGAGTGAGGAAGGTGAATGGGGAGAAGGTGGTGGGTGATGGAGTCTGAGCAGTCAGTTGGGAGGAAGTGGGGATGGAGACTCAGATTATGTCGGGCCCTATAGGCCACTGTCCGGACTGACCTTTGCCTTTTACTCAGAACCAGTAGGATCTGCAGGGGAACATTTTCCTGCTTGTTCTGTGTCCAATTTCAGTCTGATTCACAGACTTTGGGTGCAGCAGGCAGGAACTTTTGCCCCAACCCAAATGGGAGATGTGCTCCAGAGCAGGAAGGCCCAAGAGTAACTAGTACTTTGCACCGTTTCTCTTCACTGTGCTCTTGATACCCCTTGCAATGGCAATGGCGAGCCGTGCCGCAATCACGGATGGAGGGTGTGGAGCCAGGAACCCCTGACCTTTTTCCTCCTTCCCACCTGACCAAGCCTTCCTGGGCCTGGGAAAGTGCCCTTAGGGTGGAAGGCTTGGATGGGCTGACCAGAGGAACAGAGACAGCTGGAGACTTCTCCCAGGCTGGGGGAGTTTGCCTCCACCAATTTCAACTGGTTTCTCTTCTAAGGAAATACAGTGAGTGGGGATTTCAGGCCATTCTTCTTCATCCACCCCGCCAGTTATGCAAAGCCACCCAGGGCCTTCTCCCCAGAGCTGCTGGGATAAGCCACACAAATAGGTCAGAGCCAGGACCAGGAGGAAAAAGAAAAGAAATTCATGAGCATGTGCATCTGACTGTACAGTGAATACATTCCAAAGCTAAATCAAAAAGACTCGTGATCTGTGTGCATCCCCTCTGTTAATATGAGAACTCTAAAGCTGGGGCTGGAGAACCCCTGTTTTAGAGGGGCATCTCCCTCCTTAGGCCACTAGGCCCCCATTTAGAGCAGCAGCATGGGGAAATTGCTTAGCTGAGAATATCCGATTTTCCTAGGGAAGTGTACGGTGAGGAAGACACAAACACTGGAAAATACAATTGGCTTTTCACCTTCAAAGACTATCCCATCTTGACTTTGCAACCCAGATGAGGACAGTTTTTACTTATTCAGGTCGCCTGTGATATCATTGCTTAGGCTTCCTAGAAGGACTTCCACTTTGCATCAAACAGGAGCCTTTTTTTTTTTTTTTTTGCGGTACGCGGGCCTCTCACTGTTGTGGCCTCTCCCGTTGCAGAGCCCAGGCTCCGGACGCGCAGGCCCAGCGGCCATGGCTCACGTGCCCAACCACTCCGTAGCATGAGGGATCTTTCCGGACCGGGGCACGAACCCGTGTCCCCTGCATCGGCAGGCGGCCTCTCAACCACTGCGCCACCAGGGAAGCCCAAACAGGAGCCTTTTAATTGTTCTTCCCCTTTGTGCTGAGCTGGAGTGGTCAACGGACTTACCGAAACGAAATCCTCAATTTGTTTACGGCCCCTTTCTTCTGTGAATTCACCCTGTGTGATCCAGTCGATATTTTTGATGGGCTTTTCGGCTTCTGCAAACAAGGTATGAGTTTATTAGTTGCCTCCTAGCGTGCTGTTACATAATGAGACCATCCTTTACGCACCCCAACAGGATTACTACCTTCCACGAACTTGATAGCAGCAGCGATGGCATTCTTGGCTAAAGCTAGAGCTAGTTCAGTTACATTTTGAGTGTCTTCTGTATCCATCATCTGGCTTGTAGGGACCTTTATCCACATCTACTTCCTTCTGAAATTTGACATTTTTAGTCACATTCATTTTCTTTTGGCTTGGAAAAAAACTCAAAAAGTTACTTTTTGCGTGTGTGTGTGTGTGCACACGCGCACACGTGTGTACACTCTCGTCTAAGTACAGACTATCTCTTGAAGAATCATAAGACACAGGAAACGGTGTTGAGGTCCATATTCCTGAAAACCAAGGATTTGCCAATTCTCATAACCATGAAGACTTCAGCAAGACATAGCCGAATGATTCCTAACTTCGAGTTCTAACAATATTGATTTCCAGTTGAGTCTTTCTTAGAACTTCAACCCCTGCTTTAGGCCACTGAGGGCACGCGACTCTTTAAAAAAGTGTATCAAAATGATTAGAGGCAGTACAGTATAGGAGAGGTTCGTTTTTCAGGTTTTTTTCTCTTGGATTTTCCAGGTATACAATTATCCGCCGGAAACTATCATTTTTTATCTCTTTTCCTACAATATATGTGTTAGCTTTGGGTAACACTTACAGAAAAATGCAAGTGAAAGTGGAGATGGTGAGCCTGCTTCTTTTGCGTTGGGCTTCAGTGTGTGTGCTTTCTGGTGTCACACCAGTAAGTATGATGCTGGCTCATGGCTTGAGATTTATTCAGAAAACATTTGTCTGCTCCTATTTTAGTAAGATGTTTATAAGTGATAACTAAAATTTTCCAAATGCTTTTAGCATTTGTTGAGACTGTGGAGATTAGAGTTATCAGGGCTGTGAAGGGTTCATCACAGAGCTAGAAGTCTTTGCACGTTTTCCATCTTTTTCCCTTGAGTCTTGGATTCCTTCTTTCCCTGCTATACTGAAGTCTCCTCACGGAGGAGTAGTCACTCACTTCTAGCGCCAGTTATAAATCCCTTGTAGGCAATCCCTGCATGGTGGGCCGTGCGTGAAAGTGGCTCGCTCACTCCCAGGGGAGCTATTTATTTTTGTAAAAATAGCAACTCCCAATTTGGGGTGTTTAATGGGCCTCGTTCCATTTAGCTCTTAGCACAGCGCTGTGAGATCATGGCTGGAGACCTTCCCTGTGCCCTTCCAGGCCCACTCTCCCCACCTCCCCGCTCTCTGCCCTGGAACGCTGACCTGCTGGGACTGCAGCAGTGGGCTCTCCCATGCCCTCTGGCTGAAGGGAGAAGAGTGAGTTCCGGGCATGTATTCACCAGGGTTCTCTGCCTCCAGGGTCACCTGTGGCTGGCTGAGTGGAGGAGGTGTCCATCTGTCCTGGGGCAGCTTGCTCACAACTTGTCAGTCTGGTGAGGGTAACCTTCCTCTCCCCTCAACCCCATGGCCCCACTGTTACCAGCCCCTCCTTTCCCTACCCTCTGCTCACACCTTTGTAAATATTCCCTTTACTTAACACTTCTCCACCTCTCCTATTTTCTATATGCCAACAATTTCCTGCTGGGGCCCTGAGTCATAAAGAGAGGGACTCCTGTTACCATGTGAGATGAGGAAGCCAAGCTCACACCAGACCATCCGGCTCCACAGCCTGTGCTCTTAATCACCCCACTCTCCTCCCTCCAAGGTTCACAAAGAGTCCTGGGGCCCTGATCTCACATTTCCGTCTGCCGTCCAGAATGTGCGCACTCTCTTTCTGCGAGCCTCTTTCAAGAAGGGTCACCCTTTGTTCCCTTTCTGGACATCACGGGTCCCAAGGTGTGGTGAGTGCTGTACAAAGCAACCCCAGTTCCCCTGGCCATCAGGCCAGAAATGGTGTGAACAGCCTTTAAACATTCTGGGAATAATACTGACTCGTGTTCATTTGGGTTTCATGTCAGCATTTTAAGCTCGTTTGCCTCTGCCTCAGTTCCCTGTTGCTGCAACTGGTGGACAGCGTCATCCTCTGGAGGAAAGTGGAATCTTCTCAGGCTGCCCATCCCAGAGTGAGGAAGACCTGAAGGGTGGCGGTAAGGGTGTCTGGAGGCCCTTAGCTCTAGAGAACTAGCTCTCCCCAGCCCAAGGCCCATGCCAATTTGGCCAAAGCAATTTGCCGTAAACTCTATAGTTAGACAATAGTTTTTTGGTAAATTGGTAAATTCGGTAGGCTTTGGTGAGTTAACCATACAGCAACGTGATCCTTCAGAAAATAGCCCATTTGGCTACTTGGCCATTCAGCGACTTGGCTTTCAGCAAACTGCTTCTTGACAAATTGACTGGAAGCCAAATCTGTGCCCTTCGACACCTAGCAAATGAGGTAGGGGCCTTGTCTATGGAAGGACCCAGGGTGCCCTGTGCTCCAGTGGCAGAGGAAAAGGGGGGAGCAGGGCTCAGCAAAGTTCAGATGTTACCCTCACACATCTGTGGGCACCAGTCTAAAGCATCCCTCCAACCTGCCTCTCTTAGTTCTTTTTCTCCCCTTCCCTTCCTAATGAGAGGCCAGATGGGCAAAATGGGTGTGAAGGGCCAGGGCCAAGTTTGTGGTCTGAGCGATGAATGGGGAGAACAATTGCAGGTCCTTTTTGTGGAACCCTCCCACCCTTAATAACCCTCAATACCTGAGTGACCAGATCCTTGTCTGGAACAGTAGTAGCCCGGGAAGCCTCAGAAAGTCTCTGGGCAGCTTTTCCCCAGGATTCCCAGCCAGAATGTTTACACGTGCTGCCAAGGCAACACCAATTTCAACCAATGGGAAGTAAAGCCCAAATGTCTGACTGCTTCTGTTAGTGAGACAGGGGGATAGTCAGTCACAGCAACAATCTGACCTGCAAAGCAGGACCAAGCTGTCCTGTCCACACCCAGCTTCTCCCCAGCAGATGGGCTCGCAGGGCTGTGCCAGGAGGAATAGTAAACCTGCAGCTGGTATGTACTGGGGGTCCTTATTATGTGCCAGTCACCGTGGGAAGGGCTTATTTACTCCTCACAATAGCCCCATTAGGTAGGTGTCAGTGCTTTCATTACAGTCGAACAGAGGCACAGAGAGTATTAAACAAGTTGCCCCAAACTCAAACCCAGAGCTGTCCAACTTCACTGAGCTTTTACGTATTTATCCCCAAATTCTGAGGTTAGAGTCTCCCTTGTGTGCTTGATTTTTTTTCAAAGATGTCTTTTATGAATCAAGGGTGAGCTTATATTGTAATGGTTATCAGCACAGACCCAGGAACAATTTACTTAACGTTTCTTAGTTTCTTTGTCTATAAAACGGGGATAACAGTGCCTATGGAATAGGGTTCTTTATGAGGATCAAATCAGATAATTCACGTAAAGACTGAGAACAGTGCTTGGTACATCATAGCCTCTCTCTATGATGGTTAGGTATTATTTCTAGTAGTACTATTAATAGTAGTAGTATAAATAGTGTTCTTTTAAATGGTGAAATCAAAAGTCACTGGCCCTGTGTTAGAACCCAGTTTTATTTTATTAATTCTCTTAATCCATGAAAGCCCTAAGTCTCAGAACCCCTGCCCTTAACCACTGTGCTTTATATATGGAGTGGTTGGTTTCTTACCATAAGACAGTTGGTCTCAATCCCAATAAAGGAAGGAAAGTGCTTTGCTAAGTGTCCTCTTTATCCAGGATGAAATGCTGAGCTCACTGCGTGGAAGACACACACAGATACGGGACCCACACACAGAGACTGCTGAGATGGTTGTAGTGAGGTAGGGATGGACTGGGGATGGCCTGGGGTGGGAGGTACTGTGGCTTAGATGGAGGAACTCGGACTCTGATCACAGACAGGATTTCAAACCCCAGCTCTGCCATGCACTGGCTTTGTGACTTCAGGCGGGTTGTTTCACCTCTCTGAGCTTCACGTGTACAATAGGGATCTTGATAGGCATCACTTCATAAGGCTGATAAGAAGATGAAAGGAAGCGATTCATGCAGAGTGCTCAAAACAAGGACAGGCACACTCTAAGTGCCGTTGACTGGAGCAAAGAAAAGCACAACCTAAAAGTTTTAAGTTCTGTTTTATTCAGGGACCTTACTGAGGACTACAGCCCATGAGACAGCCTCTCAGAGAGCTCTGAGGAACCATTCCGAAGAGGTAAGGGAGGAGCCACGATATATAGGAGTTTTTGCTGAAAAAAAAATGTTGTCAAACATCAAACGATTATTGCTAATCACAAAAAACATCTCAAGTTCATGACTTTAGTGCTTTTCTCTGTATGTGAAGATGCCAGAGTCTGGGCTCATTGAAATCATTCCTTAGATATGCACCTTAACTATCTATAGCCAGTATCCCGTTTTTTCTCCTTTCTGAATTCCCCTCAGGGTGCACCATGTTGGGCTGGGGGTGCAGCTGCAGTGGCCCCTGGCCTGATGGCGGGCAACATTGTTTGTTTACTAGAATGGCAGGCAACTTTCTTTGTCCACAGTGCCCAATAACCATTAGGTACCACAATCATGATGATGAAGAGACAAACCATAACGGGGAGAATCAAAAAGTACAGCAGGGGCTTCCCTGGTGGCGCAGTGGTTGAGAGTCCGCCTGCCGATGCAGGGGACACGGGTTCGTGCCCCGGTCCGGGAAGATCCCACATGCCGCGGAGCGACTGGGCCCGTGAGCCATGGCCGCTGAGCCTGTGCGTCCGGAGCCTGTGCTCCGCAACGGGAGAGGCCACGACAGTGAGAGGCCCGTGTACTGCAACAACAACAACAAAAAAAAAGTACAGCAGTCAGAAAGAGCCGGTCACTTCCCCAAAGCTAGGAGAACGTGCCTAGGATAACAGGGGTGGGTGTGTCTTGAGCTCTCACTGTTTAGGCTTGATGCCCAGCAGCCAAAGCAGGAGGAGGACTCGTGTGGACACTGCCCTTGGTGAGCCCACAGGCTCCTGATCTACGAAAATGACTGATGATAAGGACTGGCATCAGTTCTGTTTGCTGATCTGACTCCCACAAGGTCCATCAGACCAACTGCCATGAACCTTCTAGTGCCATAACAGGCCCTGGTCCACACCCTGCCCTCCTCCTGGGTTCCCTGGGGGAAAGAGGGGAAACTGGAAACACTAGGCCCTACGTAGATGCATTCCAAAAGAGCAGAGCTCCAGCCTCCTGCATGCCAAGCTTTTGTGGGCAGGGGCAGCAAGACCTCTCCTAAGAAGCCCTGGGGCCATTGGTGCGAGGCCCAGGGTGAGGACCTGGCCTGGAAGGGCGGGCAGTGGGATTCTTAATTGCCCGGAGGAGAGAGACTTGCAGGCCAGCGATGAGAAACTCCTAGAAGACAAAGTGTTTGCGTGGGGGAGCCAGGAGAGATTTCCCAGACGATTAGAAAGGCTTCTCTTTGAAGCAGGAGCTGCAAGTGGGTGGGCCAGAACTTGACCTCCTACCCCCAGCCAGGCCGCTCACTGAAGCGACAAATTCTGGCCTCCAGGCTGTCCAGGTCGAGAGGGCTTTTGAACTCTCAGGCAGCACTGAGGACAGGTTCTTCCAAAGCATGCCCTCCTCCGGTGCCTCCTTCCCGGCACAGCTGAGTGTGGAGAAGTGGCACAGAGCCCGGAGAGGCGCAGGTGGGGCACGAGGACGGGAGCAGGAAATAAGCCTTGGCAGCCGCTCTCCAACACACACAGCGCCTGGTCCAGCCTGGCCCCTGCAAGAAGATGGAGGCTGCGTGCAAAGATGTGCCCCGCGGACCCAGACCCGCCACGAAGCCCTTCCAGACCCTGACGGCAGCCCGGTGAGTGCGCGGAGCATGCCCGGTCCGCTTCAGGGAGACCATCGACACACGGGGTCAGACGGGGTCAGATGTGTGAGCCCGCCTCCCGGGCTTCCTTCCTTCTGCCAGGGGAGGGAGAGGGCAGGGGGCTCACTTGCCCCCCCGCATATGGGAAGTGGGGCGAATTTGTACCCAGGATGCGGTGCTCACTAGAGCAAGGAGTTGCTTCCGTCGCTGTCAGCTCCTTCCTGAATTGAGGGCAGTTGGGGGGTGCTGGCAGGGGCGATTGACGTCAGCGCACGAGGAAGGAGGCCACACCTTGGGCCTTGGATTCTATTCTTTCCCACCTGTAGCCCTTCAGTCATGTCAGTTCCCTCCCAGTTCCTGCCCTCGCCTCCTCTTGTACCCTCATGCTCACCCCGTCACCCCCTTCCCTTATTTATCTTCTTACTCTCCCACCCCACCTTTCCTCCTCCCTGCCTATGTCCAGCAGGGCTGTCAGTTCTCAGCGATGAAGCTCGGGCTAAATGCTGACGTTCTCCTGTCAGGTGAGCCCAGTCAGCCAGCACATATCTTCTAAGTACTGCAAAGTGGACAGGTGGCAGGACAGGTGGCAGGCAAAGTGGACAGGTGAAGTGAAGCTGAGTGAGACAAGGTTCCCACCCTCAATGCACCTACAATGTAGTTGGGAAGATACGTTGTGCTCACGTGAAAAGAGAACCAGTGAGTCAAATGTAGCAAGGTATCTTGGGTTGGGGCAGGTTCTAAGTGTGTGGCAGAGTGACCTCACTTCCAGTCTAAAAGGCCACCAGACTGTCCCGGGAAGGGAGAGGGGGTGGTAGGAGCCCAGGGCCTTTCCTAAACTGAGGCCCATTCTCCATCCATAAAGGCCACACAGCCTGAGTACGGTACTGTGCCAGTCAGTCCCAGGTTGGGTGGATCCCTGACAGTCATGATGTCATGAAGCACTCAGAACGTTCCAGCTTGAGCATATGCAGGTCTGCCATAGGGCGAGTGCCTCACTGAACAGTGCCATGCTCAGAACACAAGTACTGTGGCAGAGCTGTTCCCGGATGGCTGGACTTTCGATGGTGATGCCTTGATGTTCTGTTCCACGGTCATAACCACACTGGGCTGCCCCCAACAGACACCGGATGAAAACTCCAGAGTTGCCCTAGAGACCTGACCCACCTTGCCCCAAAGACCAGGCTCTTAGAGATGAGAGACCGGAGTGGGCTTCTGGGGGCCTGTGCTGTTTTCTGGCCTCTAGAAACAAAGGGTATTAAACCTAGAAAGAAAAAAATCTGTCTGCTAAGTGAAAGAGACCCTCTGCAGCCGTGCGGTAGGTGGCACGCACGGGGACAGGCAGGTATACCAAAGAAACTCCTAAACACACGGGAAAGATTCTTGTTTTCTTGGGGGCAGTGATGCTCAGTGTTTCCATTGTCTTCCCTTTTTTCCTACTGCCTTTGGTATTACAGTCCTTTAGGGTCATAACTGAAACTGCATACTTGTTTGTCAATTTTATTACCTGACTACGCTCTAGCCCATATATCATAATTGGTTTCTCCATGTTTTCTGGAACTTAGGAAGACGCCTGCCAAGAAACAGAATAACAGATGAAACAAAATGTGTTCAAACTAGTAAAGCACCAGTTACATGGGTTTACACAAGTAAGATCTGCTAGGCCATTTTCTCAGTGATGCCCTGAAAAGAACAATTAGGTCTTTAGTCGTCAGTCAAGATTTGCGGAAATCCCAAAAGCAGTGACTTGGCTCTGCACTGCTAAAGAGACTTTGGGGGTGGGAGAGGTATATTATGCCCAACAGCATCAGACACAGAGGGTACACAAATAGGCCAAAGAAACCTTTAACAATTAAAGATTATGCAAACATAGCATTGGATTTATTCCTTACAGAAATTTCCTCATCTTTTATCAACAGTGCCCCATATGTGAAGGTCATAAGAACATTCTGAACCCCTCAGGGTCTAGCTCAGGCTCTACTCCAGCTTCATGTGGGAAGCAAAGGAAGAGCACATCCCAAAAGAATATTCCCGAGTATGCAAACCTCGGAGATGAAATATTGGGTCAGGGGTGTGTGGATGACGTGGGGTGGAGGAAGGCAGCATTACACAAGCACACGGGGACCCAAACCAAGAAGCTGAACGCCAGTGTCTTTAGATACGTAAAATCTGCATCGACATACTTGGGAAAGAAAAACCTTGATAACCGTTCTGTGTGTCTCATGTGTCACAAAAGTGTAGTAGAATCATTTGAGTTCTCAGGTCACAAAAGTATCAGGGTGATATGAAATCTTGAAAACCAAGTGGTGTTTAACTCTCTACCCTCCTCCCATCCAAAGGCTCCCTGTTGAGGACGGCCAGCTTCAGTCCCATCCGGTCACCACCTTCTCCTAGAACAGAGCAGGCCGCGTCTGCCGAGAGGGGTAACCGGGCACTCGGTCCTCACGGTGGCAAGAAACTGCATTTTCCTCTCTGCTCTCAGAACACACCTTTAGAGCAATGCGTGTCCTTATAGAGGTTAGTGTGGTCTGTTGTCTTTGTTGCGGTGTTCTGCGAATCCCTAGGTGTGATCACTCATTCTAAGAGAGGACCCAAGACTGCTGCCGCCACCTACACTTGGTTCCGCAGAGGGCCTGAGGGTCCTCCTACCACGTTCAGGTAAGTGCCTTTGGGCGACCTGGGAGTGGACTGGACAGCTGTTCCAGGGGTGCTTGCAGCGCCAGCAGTGATCCCCTCCACAGGCACAGGGCTGCCCAGTTACAAACTACTCCACATACATGATGTCCTGACTATGTCAGATACCCAGGGACGTGTGCAGAGCGCGTATTATTTTCCCTTGGAAGATAGGAGGAGACCTGAGCCTCAGAGCAGTGAAGTGACTTGCGTGAGGTCACACAGCTAAAGGCGGCAAGCCTCCTGATGTGCTGATTCCCCCAAAGTTCCGAGTCTCCACAGCCCTTCAGAAAAGAAACGGTTTGTTCTTTGTCTTCTCGACTTGAAGCACGTCACTCGCAGTGAGTTGGGATACATCCATGGGAAAACAAATGCCTCCAGGGATGGGATAAAGTTCAGGTTTACAAATGAGCCGAGAGAGAATCTGGGATCTGAACTCTAATGAACAAAGAACGAGGAACGAGAGGAAAAGGGGAATTACTCCCATAGACTCCTGACCTGAATAAGTAGGAATTTAAAAAAAAAAAAAAAAAAAGGCAACATTTCGGGACTTCCCTGGCGGTCCAGTGGTTAAGACTCCGAGCTTCCACTGCACGGGGCACGGGTTTGATCCCTGGTCGGGGAACTAAGATCCCACAAGCCGTGCCAAAAAAAAAAATAACACTTCCTGGCGTGTTGCTTGATGGAGACCCTGCTGCTTTCAGAATTTCTCGATCTCAGCAGTGTTGACGTCGTGGGCTCCCTAAAACTGTCCTGGGAGGGGCTGGCCCCTGCACTGTAGGCTCTACCCACTAGATGTCAGTAGCACCTCACCCGACTCCCCACGTGACGGTGAAAACGTCTCCAAACTTGGCAAAAGTGAAGCACGTCTTAAGTCCGTGCTCTGCAGAGCAGCCCAGCAGATGGATGCACGTCCCCACCTCACTCTCCTGCTTGCCGCCCCCAGAGGCCTCCAGCTGCCCTGGACAAAGTCTGACACCCAAGGGAGACGGGCCAGGCCCTTGGTGTTCTGGGCCCTGCCAGCCTCTCTGCTCCCTCTTCCCTCTCCTTCCTGCCTCACTCTTTGCTCTAGTTCTGCACAATACTTGCGGCTCTTTCCCACACAGCCACGCTAGTTTGTGTCCTCACACTCGCGCTGCTTTCTCGCCTCAGTTGCTTATCTCGTAAATGCTCCCCAACCTTCAAGACTTCGCTTGGTGTGGGCATCACCTGGAACTTACCTGAAGCCCTCTCCCTTCCCTCCATCTGAAGGTTGGGTCAGATCCCAGCTGTGTGCTCCCACAGCACCTTCTGCAGACCCCTGTCATAGCACTCACCACCCCATCCTGTAACTAACTGCCTTGCAGTCCTCCGGACTGAGCTCCAGAAGGGTGAGGCTGTCTTATTCAAATCTGGGGCACAGTACCTGGCATGTGGCATTCACTCAGCAGTGTTTATTGAAGTGAGCCACAAAGAACAGAGTTAAAAGTACACTAGGTTGGGAGTCTAGACACCAAGATTCTAGTCCCTGGTCTGCTACTAGCTAGCCAGGTGATGGCTTCCCATGGCTGAACCTTTGTTTCCTCATCTGAGGAATCAGAATTTGGACTAGATGTCTAAGGGTCCTTATAAGTTGGAATTGCTGATTCTAGAATGTTGTCCTTTTTTTTCATAAATATTTCACTTAAAAGTGTTTCCCAAAGGGCAGGGCCATCCTCTTCCAACTCCCTTCTGAATGTGTATGGCTTCCTCTAAACTTTTTCAAATTCTTTCCTACTATTTCATTTCACCCTAGAAATAATGATGGCAGCCTGACAGATATAATTTCAAACAAGAACCATTCTTCCAAACAAGTGACATAAAGGTAGACTGTGTATCAAATGTTACCATCACAGAAGACAGAAGAACACGTGTTTGTATTTCTACATGCATAGAGACCCTTTGGGGTAGTGTGACAGTGGGGCAGGTGCTGGGCAGGGGACTGGAACAAGTCTTTTCACTGAATACCTTATATTGTTGGATTTTTGAGCTATGTGAATACAGTATCTGTTTTAAAAGTTAAAGAATAAAGCCATATGTATAAAATTAGCTACAAGGATATATTGTACAGGACAGGGAATATAGCCAATATCTTATAATAACTATAAATGGAGTGTAACCTTTAAAAATTGTGACTTTGTTGTGTACCTGAAACTTATATAATACTGTACATCAACTATACTTTAATAAACATAAATAAAAAATAAAACCAAATGAATGGCATCGTTTACCAAGCATCCTTTCAACTGGCCTTAAAAGCAGGTGACCAATGGACCCGAGGTCAGTAGCCAGACCACATCTGTCATAGCTGCTGTAAGAAAACCCTTCTGGCTAACTGCACTTTCAAAAAATCAAGAGAAATGCAGGCTACAACGCACCACTATAGTCTTCTAGCTTCAAAGTGTGCATTTTAATCTGGTTTACTCCCTGGCAGTGGAGTATAAAAATAAGGCTAAATTTCATAGCAAGTGCCACAAAAAAGGGAGTGAAGAATTCGGACGCTAATGCTAAACCTGACCAACTGATTTTCTGTCACTTTGTAGCCCCTCGCTATACAGCCCTGACATTCATCTAAGGATGAATCCTCTAGTGGATGAGCCCTGCCTAGAGGTACAATGGACAGAGAACAGACCTAAAAATCAATAGATTTAGTGACAAATTTAGTAATGTTGTCAGTAAGTCTCCTGTATTCCTATCTGTACTACCTGCCCTCTCTCTTCCTTTCCAGAGATAGTTCTTATAACAGTCAGCAAAATGAGCCCTGTGTAGCACTAAATAAAGACTAGAGGTTGTATTAAATTTGTAACCATGACCACAGCTTTCCTTAAACAGTTTCATCATCACAGGGTGGCACAATATACAGTATTCCTCTAAGTGGGACTGCCACCTCCTTCCTCTGTAAGCCCTGTCCTGTAAGATGAGGTCAATGGAAACTATACAGTGCAGGTGTGTTTAAGGTCACCAGCAGATCAAATGTTAAACTAAATAAAAGATGGGGATGACAAATAACTTAGTTTTCTCACCCAGAGGTCCTGTGGTCACCTGGGGTGTTGATCTGTACACATGGAGTATCACCATCTTCACAGTAGTTACACCCTTTCAGATCTTCATATTATCTGAACATGCAATTCTTTATTTCAAATGGTCGGTATACTCATTTTAATAAACATAATCACTGTTGTTTCTGCTCTACACAGCAATCCAAAATAAAAATCAACACTTAAGTGAATACTATGTGCTGGATACAGAGTGCATGAAAGTTGAAGGTGCGGTCTGGAATTTTAAGCACATAGGATTCACCCAGAAAAGGAACTAGAAAGAAAACAAAGTACTACTTTTTCTGTATTCTCCTAGCAACCTCTGAAGAAACAATGGTTTTCAGTAATGTTACCACAGCAGGAACTACCATTTGTGACACATGAGGCACCAGGCACAGTGATCGGCACTTGGTGTACATTATGTCTCTAATTTTACAAGCCTCAGTTGCCTTTAGTTTTTTTAAAGTGATAAAGCTACATTGGGTAGACTGCTTGATCTTGTGTAGTACCATTCTAAAAAGTAAAGAAAACCTCTGATTTTACTTTTTTGTTTTATTTTTATTACACACTACAAAATACACTGCATGCTACACAATACACTGCATAACCTTCTAGCAGGGGTAGACAAGCGTAACTGAGTTATTTTTCATCAATCAGGAAAATGCTTCCTTAATCAATGTTCTCCAAACCCTGAAAAACAGTTTAAAAAGGATGATGTGAGAATTCTGTTCCTGTCAAAGATGTACATGTACTATAACCTACAATGATTCCTATAACCTATAATGACTCCTAATTTTCATTTTCGGACAGTAGCAAACATACCACTTTATATGAAAAGACAACCCCCCCTTCCACTTGCAATCAAGACTAAAGTAAAGCAACTATTTACCTCCTGGATCCTTCTACAAAGCACCCTCAGCGTCAGAGGACAGTAAGGTAAATCCATTTTATAAAATAACAGCCAACATCAGGAAAGATATTATTAGCCCCATTCTACTTTTTTACAGGTGAAAAAAATGGAGGCTCAGAGAGATTTAAAGTCCGTTGTTTAAGTCAGTAAGGAAGCAGGAGAGCCAGAATTCAAGTTCAGGGACCCCCAACTCCAGAACTCTTGCCCTGTAAGCATGACACTATTCAGAAGACCACTCTATCTTACTCAGTTCACAACCAAATACTTCAGAAACAACACAGTAAAAGAGTAATCAGTGATGACATTTCTTCCAGGTGTTAAAATAACACATTCCACGTATTCCGTTTCAACTGAAGGAAGAATCACCTTGAGAGAAATTAAAATTGCATCGTCCTAGGAGCCACCTTGTAAAAATCCTAATTCATTTGGTCCAGTCAGGGTCCTAGGAATCTGTATTTTATCTCACATGCCAGGTGATCCTGATGGCATACTTCTTTTTTTCTTTTTTTTTGGCTGTGCGGCTTGCAGGATCTGAGTTCCCTAACCAGGGATCGAACCCGTGCCCCGTGTCCCTGCCCCTTGCAGTGGAAGCTCAGAGTCCTAACCACTGGACAGCCAAGGAATTCCTCCCCCACTCCCCCTTTTCTTGGTTATTCTTGAACCATACTTTGAGAAATACCACTCTAGATGAGTAGATATCTATCATCATGTTCATCAGATTAGATTCTCAAATAGCACTACACTGAGAGGCAGATCACATAGGTTGAGTCCTTATACTATAATTTAATCACTCTGACCTTCTGTTTTCTCATCTATAAAATGGAATTAATATTTACCTAGATTTGCTGTGAAGGGTGAATCAGCAAGGAGAAAGTATAAAATAGTAAAATTTTTACAAGAATAATGAGGATGAACTCCTACAATATATAAGAACATACTATTAAGTTGAACCATATGAAAATGCTACTGCTTGGCCATTTTTTGTTTGTTTGTTTGTTTGTTTGTTTGCGGTACGCGGGCCTCTCACCGCTGTGGCCCCTCCCATTGCAGAGCACAGGCTCTGGACGCGCAGGCCCAGCGGCCACGGCCCACGGGCCCAGCTGCTCCGCGGCACGTGGGATCCTCCTGGACCGGAGCACGAACCCGCGACCCCTGCATCGGCAGGCGGACTCCCAACCACTGCACCACCAGGGAAGCCCTGCTTGGCCATTTTTGACCCACAAAAACAGCAGTTTCATATGATTCAATCAAATAAAACATTATAGTAATTCTTTAATGTACTGGTGCAGGAACTGGCAAACCAATGGAGTATAGAAGAGTGCATTCATGAAACAGACCCATGTGTATATGGAAATTTAGTTTACTAGAGTGGTATTTCAAATAAAAAATGGACTTTTCCATATGTAGATAACTGTGACAACTGGCTGTTTCTTGGAGAAAACTAAAGTTAAATCCTTGCTTCACATTATACCCCAAAATGACCTGTAGACAGGTCAGAGCACTAAATGTAAAAAAGACTTTAATGGTATTTGGAGAAACTGTAGAAATATATTTTTAGAATCTTGGGTACAAAAGTCATTTGTAAACAAGATATAAAACCCAAAATCCAGAACGATAAAAATATGATAAACTGAACATCAAGATTAAAAACTATCTGATCAGCTCGGTGCTTTGTGACCACCTAGAGGGGTGGGATAGGGAGGGTGGGAGGGAGGGAGATGCAAGAGGGAAGAGACATGGGAACATATGTATAACTGATTCACTTTGTTATAAAGCAGAAACTAACACACCATTGTAAAGCAATTATACTCCAATAAAGACGTTAAAAAAAAAAACTATCTGATGAAAGCCACCATAAAGTAAAAAAGACAGCAGACTGAGAAAAATATTTGCCACATATAAAAGAGACAGAAGATTGATATCTGTAATATATATATAAGAAGCCCTATAAATCAAAAAGAAAAAGACAACAGAACAAGAAAGGATATAGGCAGATGATCCACATAATAAGAAATGCAAAGGATCATTAAATATGTAAAAGACAGTGCTATTTTAGTTTGCATTTTCCCAGTCTGCTGTAAGACCTTTGGCAAAACATTAACCAGAATGCACCTCAACCCTGACAGATGGGCTAGCGTCAGAGCCATCTTACCTTTGACACATAGTAACGATTAACTCCAGAGATGCGCCTATCTCTTTCCATCAAATTCCACTGATATGAATAATGGGCAACCCTTTTTTCCTACAATTAAAAGAAATTGTTATTGTAGTTTACAAAGATGAGTGACCCAATAGAGGGATATTTATAAGTGACATTCCAGAAAAATGGAATCACTGATATAAAAACCAAATTAACAATATAAGACCAGAATCCTAAATAAAATCGGACCACTAAACTTTAGAGCTAAGATGGTAACCATGAGTTCTTACACTTTCTATTTTAACCAGCATCATTTTTTTTCTTTTCTCCTTTCTTTTTTTTTTTTAAAGTCATGACTACTTGTTCCCTTTGGGGACCCTAGTGAGAAGAAACGACAGTGGTAGATCACAAGTGAAAGACAATCACAAAACCAGAAAGTAAAGTACATTTATACTCTGAGATAATGTGAAGGACTAATTAGAGAGGAAAATCACAAATCCTAATGTGAAAAACAGGAGCGTGACCTAAGTTCCTAAAGGCTTGCAAGAGAAAGTGGGAGGATAAAAAAATGTCTAGGTAAAAAAAACCTAATTAAGGGGAATTTCCTGGAGGTCCAGTGGTTCGGACTGGGCACTTTCACTGCCCGAGCGGGGTTCAACCCCTGGTCGGGGAACTGAGATCCCGAAAGCCGCGCGGCGCAGCCAAAAACAAAACAAAGGCTAGAAAAAAGTGAAAAACATGAAGATACCAAGATATGGATGCGAGAAATTAAAACCAAAATCCAGCAAGAAAGGAGACCAGAGGTCAGAGGGAGTGGGGCCAAGACTAATCGACGCCTCTCTCCTCTGCCTAGCAGTTTGGACCTACCTCTTTCAATCTCCTTTCCAGCCCCCAAAACTCTACTCCGCCCTCCTGCCCACGCTTCACCTAGCAGCCAGCTGTTTCTTGCTAAAGTAGAATACGGTTCCCGTCGGCTTCGTTCCACAAGCCTCTGCTTTTAGGCAATAAAAAGAAAAAGGGCCGATCTCGGTATTCCCCATCTCGGAGAGAGGCTCCGGGTCCTAATGGGTTCCCGACCCCACCGCCCATTTCGTAACGCCAGCCGGTGGAGTCAGCCGCCGGGCCGGAGAAGCCGCCTTACCTTGCCCCCGTTAGTGAACCTGTGGATGCGTGCAGTGGCCATTCCCGGGATGAATAAGCACACGGCCATGACGGCGATCCCGGGGAGAATCTCGAACCACATCGCGACACCGTTACCAAGGCCAAACACTTCCTTCCAAGCTCCTTAAAGGTGACCCGGCTTCAATCCCTTTCCCGTAACTTCCGCGGCAGCGAACGAGCGGGGCGGAGTCATATACGCGGAGGAAGCTACGGAGCGCGGCAGGGCCCAAGCGTGGCGCGCGCCTGCGCTCTCGCACACTCTTCCTCCCACAGTCATCGTTCCGCAGCGGATTTTGCACCGACTCGCGGTCAAGTGCAAGACGTGCAGTGACGTGAAGCAGCGCAGCGCCCGCGCCACCCAGCAGGCCACAGCCGTTTCGGAGCTCGAAACTCTTAAAATGGCAGAGCAACTTTCTCCAGGAAAGACGACAGACCAGGTGTGCACCTTTTTTTTCAAAAAGCCTGTGCGAAAAGGGGCTGCAGGCCGCAGAAAGCGCCCGGTCTGCAAACGAGAGTCCGGAGACAGCAGCAGCAGTGACGAAGGCAACACTGTGATCCGCCCGGAAAAGAAGCGGGCGACCCACAATCCGATGATACAGAAAACCCGTGGCAGTGGTAAACAGAATGCGGCTTACGGCGACCTGAGTAGCGGAGAGGGGGAGGGGGAGAACGAGCCCGAGAGCCTCGGCGTGGTGTATAAGTCCACTCGCTCGGCGAAACCCGTGGGGCCAGAAGATATGGGGGCGACTGCTGTCTACGAACTAGACACAGAGAAGGAACGTGACGCGCAAGCCATCTTTGAGCGCAGCCAGAAGATCCAGGAGGAGCTGAAGGGCAAGGAAGATGACAAGATCTATCGGGGAATCAATAATTATCAGAAATACATGAAGCCTAAGGATACGTCTATGGGCAATGCTTCCTCCGGGATGGTGAGGAAGGGCCCCATCCGAGCTCCCGAGCATCTGCGTGCCACCGTACGCTGGGATTACCAGCCCGACATTTGTAAGGACTACAAGGAGACTGGCTTTTGCGGCTTCGGAGACAGCTGCAAATTCCTTCATGACCGTTCAGATTACAAGCATGGGTGGCAGATCGAACGTGAGCTTGATGAGGGTCGCTATGGTGTCTATGAGGATGAAAACTATGAAGTGGGAAGCGATGAGGAGGAAATACCATTCAAGTGTTTCATCTGTCGCCAGACCTTCCAAAACCCAGTTGTCACCAAGTGCAGGCATTATTTCTGCGAGAGCTGTGCGCTGCAGCATTTCCGCACCACCCCGCGCTGCTATGTCTGTGACCAGCAGACCAATGGCGTCTTCAATCCAGCGAAAGAATTGATTGCTAAACTGGAGAAGCACAGAGCTCCAGAAGAGGATGGTGCTTCCGATTTCCCAGAAGACCCCGATGAGGGTCCAATTCCCATTACTTAATTTTCCCATTATTCTCAAATCTCAAAATAAATGTTTTTTTGTTTTGGAAATCTTAATTTGTGTCCTTCCTTTCTAGGGAAAGTGAGTAAAAGGCGGGTGGTGAAGTAGGGTGCTGGATGGATGGCTTGTAAAAGCACCAAGGTAGGTATAATCTGGATTTTTACCTGGTATAAATGCTGCCTGTGTGTAACAGATACTTTTCAAAACCCTTTAGCATAAATTTGGGGGATGGGAGAAGTTCGAGAAAAGAGCTAGAATTTGCTTGAAGTGACCAAAGCTGTGATGAAAGCAAGAACTGGACCTATTTATTATATCACATTTTTGCATCACTTAATAATTTACAAAAGTACTTTCATACATTATCCGTCTTGGGAGCGCGTACTACTTCAAAATACACCCCAGCCGGGCTTCCCTGGTGGCGCAGTGGTTGAGAGTCCGCCTGCCGATGCAGGGGACGCGGGTTTATGCCCCGGTCGGGGAAGATCCCACATGCCGCGGAGCGGCTAGGCCCGTGAGCCATGGCCACTGAGCCTGCGCGTCCGGAGCCTGTGCTCCGCAACGGGAGAGGCCACAGCAGTGAGAGGCCCACCTACCGCAAAAAACAAAACAAAGCAAAACAAAATACACCCCAGCCAAGGTGTGTCTGTTGGGGGTTGAGGGCAGCAGTGGGAGAGGGAGAATTGGGTCGGGAGACTGGTAGCTATAGCCCCACAGCCTGTGCGTATGGGAGATGCTCCTTGCTCTCCTTAAAGCACCTTTAGGTAACCCCCTGCCATGGATGACTGAAATGGCCTGTGCTCCGTGGTCCAGTATGACAGCCACTACACTAGCTTCGTGTGGCTGTTCAGCACTTGAAATGTGGCTGGTAGCCACCGTATTGGACATGCAGTTCTACACTGAACTTGTGAACCTGCAGAGGGCAAAAATCTAACATTTTATAATCCATTGTCTGAAACTGTGTTCTCTCAGACCCTGTAATAGAGCTGATCATGCCCTATTAAAGTTAATCTATGTACCTGTGTTCCCAACTAGTTTGTGAACTCCTCAGTGACCAGGCCAGTGCTTGGCATATAATAAGCACTTAATAAATAAACCCACAGAGGTTTGAAAAAGGAGATCAGGGCCAAAGCCTTGAACCCAAGCTGAGGAGTTTTGACTATATTCTGTTGGTAATGACGAGATAGAGACTTGGGGAAGGGAACACAATCAGACTTTTTTTTTTTTAATGTTACTGTGGTTGCAGGCTATCGGATAGATGGCAGGGAGATGGAAGGCAGGGAGGCCAGTTAGGGAAAATGACTAGTAAATTTTTCTTGATCTGACTAGAATTTGGGCTGATCCCAGGAAACAGATGTAAGAATAAATTGTGGGTTAGAGTTTCTATATTCATATTCATTAGTCCATTTAAAGATATTCTTTGAGCAACTCTGTCAGGCACCATGCCTGGCATACAGGATATTAGCAAACAAGATAGACATAGCCCCTTACCTCATGGAGCTGGACATCAAACAGTGCAGGTGTGATGAGTACAAGAACAAAAGTGCAGTGGGTTGATCTCTCAGGATTAAGCCGAGCCCAGACTTTGGGAGAGTTCAGAATCAAACTCACTTGATATAATGTGATAACATTCTTTAACAGAATGTATTAAGTACAGTGGGGATACATGAGAAGCCTAGTGGGAAAAGGGCTAAAGAAAGCATCACACAGAAAACAGCATTTAAGAGATGAGACAAAAAAACAGCAGAACAGGAAAGAGGAAGTTGTAGAGGCAGATGGAGAAAGAGAAGCTTACACTGAGGTGGAATGCAAAGGAAGACAGTGTTCTAAAAAGTGTCATGGAAAGAAACAGGACAATGACTAGCAAAAATCAGTGGTGTACTCAAGGTATTTTTCATGTTTACAAAGTTTATGATTAAAGTTTTTCAAAGAAATATTTTTATCACGTTTAATTAAATGGTGCAACTTCATTTCATAGGTGAAAACTAAATAGTTATTCCTACAAATTAAAAAAAAAATTAAACATGGAGGGAGTTCCCTAGTGGCCTAGTGGTTAAGACTCCGGGCTTCCACTGTCATGGCCCGAGTTCAGTCCCTAGCTGGGGAACTGAGATCCCGCAAGCCTTGTGGCGTGGCAAAAAATAAATAAATATGGGGGGCGGGAAAGAAAGCATGCCAGCAGAGATGAGTTGCAGCTGGACTCTGAAGGCGCTAACCTAGTCTGAGAGCTCAGAGGAGGCTCCCCTAGGAGATGACCCTCAAATTGAGACCTGAAAGGGGGGTGGTAGGAAGAGTATCACAGTCAGAGGGTTAGTATATACCAAGGACCTGAAGTGAGGGACTGGCTTCAGCTAAGAACTCGAAGCAGACCAGGATGCTGGAGGCAAAAGACAGATGGTAGTCAGGGCCAAGTCAGCCACATTGCAAGTCATGTTAAGGACTCTGGACTTTATCAGAAGGGCAAAGGGATGCCATCAAAGGGTTTTAAGAAAGAAAGTGAGATGATCAGATCTGAATTTTAAAAAGATAATTCTGCAGTGTGGGAAATGGATCGTGGAGACTGGACACAAGCCAGAGAGATCAGTTAGGAGGCTCGTGCACTAGTCCAGGCGATATGATGGCAGACTGGACTAGACCGGAGGCTGTGGACATTCATTTAATAAATAGTTTTTGAGCACCCACTATATGCCAGGCATTGAGTTAAGCACTGGAGATACAGCCAAAGCAAAAGCATTCAAGTCCCTGCACTCTAGAACTTACATGAGAGAGACTAACAGAATTATACATGCATAATATATAATAGATTGAGCTAACTGCTATGAAGAACAATGAAGCAAGGTAAGAGGATGAGAGTGCAGGGTGGGGGGGCATGTTATTTTATATAGGGTGGTCAGGGAGGGCCTCTTCTGATAAGGTGACATTTGAGCAGAGACCTAAATGAAGCAGATATCTGGGAGAAGAGCATTCCAGACAGAACACCAAGTGCAAAGGCCCTGAGGCAGGAAAGTGCCTGACGTGTCCTAGGAACAGTGAGGAAGAAATGTAATTATCTGTTTTGGGAGCCCGTACAGAGTAGACTGAAGGAAGAGGAAAGAACTCTAAGATTAGATAAGGAAAAAAAAAAAAGATTAGATAAGAAAGGTAATGGGGGGGGGGGCGAGGGCAGACTGTGTACAGCCTTATGAGCCATTGTACGAACTTGAGTTTTTATTCTCAGTGACATGGAGGGTCACTGGGAGGTTCTGAGCAGAGGACTAACATGATCTAACACTGGCTTTAAAAAGGATCCTTCTGGAACTTATGGGGGATAATGGAAATGTTTTATATCTTAACCGGGGTGTTTGTTACACAGGTGTCTACATTTGTCCAAACTCACTGGACTGTACATGTATGTGCATTTCATTGTATGTGATTATATCTCATTAAGAAACACCTTCAGATCAAAGGAGAAAAAAAAGAAACTGGTTGCTATGTCAAAAATAAACCAGGGCAGGAGGGTCAAAGGATGAAGCACAGAGATCAGTTAGAAGGCTACTGCTGTTGGGACTTTGCTGGTGGTGCAGTGGGTAAGAATCTGCCTGCCAATGCAGGGGACGTGGGTTCGAGCCCGGGTCCGGGAAGATCCCACATGCCGCGGAGCAACTAAGCCCGTGCACCACAACTACTGAGCCTGCGTGCTGCAACTACCGAAGCCCGTGCACCTAGAGTCTGTGCTCTACAACAAGAGAAGCCACTGCAATGAGAATCCTGCGCACTGCAACGAAGAGTAGCCCCTGCTCGCCACAACTAGAGAAAGCCAGCACAGAGCAATGAAGACCCAACGCAGCCAGAAAAAAAAAAAAGGTTGTCCAGGTGAGAGAAGGTAAGTGCCTCAAGCCAGGTGGTGGTGAGAAGGGGTCAGATTCTGAATGTAGTTTGAAGGTAAAACTGACAAGTTGTCTTGACAGGTTAGATATGAGGTGTAAGATAGAAGAGTCAAGGTGACTCCAAGATTTTTGACCTGAGCAACCAGGTGGAAAGTGGTACCACTTAGTGAGATGGAGAGAGGCACATAGAGAAAAGTGCATATAACATAACTTTGCAGTATAACAAGTAGTTACATAGGAACCCCTTGCATAACCACCACCCAGGTCAAGAAATACAAAACTGACAACACTCAAGAAGCCCATCACATTATCCAGATTCTCCAGATGACACACACAGGTAACCACTACGCTGATTTTTATGGTAATCACTCCCTTGCTTTTTTTCCATTGATCTTCCTCTTTAGCTATTTATCTCTCCTTCCCTCTCGCCCAACCAAGAATAATGTATACTTAATGTCTTTTGTTTCTCTCCCACGTACTCTTCTTTGTAACAGCTTTATTGAGATATAATTCACATATCATATAATTCACCATTTTAAAATATGCATTTGAGTGGCTTTTTGTATATTCACCAAGGTTGTGCAACCATCACCACTATCTAATTTCAGAAAATTTTCAATACTTCAAAAAGAAAAGCAACACCCTACACCTGAAACTAACACAACATTGTAAATCAACTATACTCCAATAAAATTTTTTTTAATTTTTTAAAATTTAAAAAAGTTTGCTAATAAAAAAAAATAGAAAGAAAAGCATACCCATTAGCAGTCACTCTCCATCCCCCCAGGCAACCAGTAATCTCCTGTCTCTACATATTCGCCTCTTCTGGACATTTCATATCAATGGAATCATATAATATGTGGCCTTTTGTGACTGCCTGCTTTCACTGAGCGTGCTCTCAACGTTCATCCATGTTGTACAGTATATCAATACATTCCTTAAGGGGGCTGAATATTCCATTTTATGGTTATACTATATTTTGTTTATCCATTCATCAGTTGATGGACTTTGGGTTGTTTCCACATTTTGGCTATTATGAGTAATGATACATTCATGTACACACATTTCTGTGTGGATGTGCATCTTCATTTCTCTTGGGGAGATACCTAGAAGTGGAAATGCTGTCATATGGTAACTGTTTAACCTTTTTTAAAACATATTTTTTAACTGAAGTGAAATTCACATAACAAGAAGTTAACCGGTTTAAAAGGAACAGTTTGGTGACATTACCTCTATATAATTCCAAAACATTTTCATCACCCCAGAAGAAAGCCTCATACCCATTAAGCAAATGCTCCTCATTCTCTCCTCCCAGCATCTCCTGGCAACCGCCAATATGCATTCCGTTTCTGTGGATTTAGCTATTCTAGATACTTCATATAAATAGAATCATATAATATGTAGTCTTTTGTGTCTGGCTTTCACTTAACATAATGTTTTCAAGGTTCATTCACATTGTAGTATGTATCAGAACTTCCTTTTTGAGGCTGAATAATATTCCATTGTATGTATATACCACAATTTATTATCCATTCATCTGTTGATGGACATTTTTTATTTTCCACCTTTTGGCAATTGTGAATAGGGCTACTCTGAAAATGTGTACATATCTCTGAGTACCTGTTTTTCAATTCTTTTGAGTATTCACCTAGGAGTAGAATTGCTGGGTCATATGGTAATGCTATCTTTTTTTTTTTTTTTTGGCCGCGTTGGTTCTTCCTTGCTGTGCATGGGCTTTCTCTACTTGTGGTGAGCAGGGGCTATTCTTCATTGCGGTGCACGGGCTTCTCATTGCGGTGGCTTCTCTTGTTGGGGAGCACGAGCTCTAGGCGCGTGGGCTCAGTAGTTGTGTCTCACGGGCTCTAGAGCACAGGCTCAGTAGTTGTGGCGCACAGGCTTAGTTGCTCCGCAGTATGGGGGATCCTCCCAGGCGAGGGATTGAACCCGTGTCCCCTGCATTGGCAGGCGGATTCTTAGCCACTGTGCCACCAGGGAAGTCCCTGGTAATGCTATCTTTAACTTTTTGAAGAACTGGCAAACTGTTTTCCACAGCAGCTCTGCCATTTTATATTCCTGCCAGCAATGTAAGAGGGCTCCAATTTCTCCACATCACCAGCACTTATTTCCTTTTTTTTTTTTTAATAGCAATCCTAGTAGCTGTGAAGTGGTATCTCATCATGGCTTGGATTTGCACCTCCCTAATGACTAATGACGACCATCTTTACATGTGCTTGTTAGCCATCTGTATGTCATCTTTGGAGAAATGTCTATTCAAGTCCTTTACCCATTTTTTAATTGGTTTCTTTGACTTTGGGTTGTTCAGTTGTAAGAGTTCTTTATATATTCTGGATACCAGGCCCATATCAGATATATAATTTGCAAATATTGTCTCCCAATCTGTGGGTTGTCTTTTTACTTTCTTGTTGGTATTCTTTGAAGCACAAAAGGTTTTAATTTTGATGAAGTACAATTTAACCATTTTTCTTTTGTTATTCATACTTTTGGCATCACATCTGAGAATACATAAATCTGATAAATAAATCTGAAGTCATAGAGATTTACCCCTATGTTTCCAAGAGTTTTATAGTTTTAGCTCTTACATTTAGGTTTTTGATACAATTTGAGTTAATTTTTGTATATGGCATGAGATAAGGGTTTGGTTTCATTCTTTGGCCTGTGGCTATCAAGTGACCTAGCACCATTTGTTGAAAAGACCATTGAATGTTCTTGGCAGTCTTGTAAAATTATCAGTTGACCATAGACAGATGGGCTTGTTTCTGGACTCTCAATTCTATTCCATTTATCTATATATCTATTTTTATGCCAGTACCACAAGGTCTTGATTACTGTTGTTTTGTAGAAAGTTTTGAAAACAGGAAGTGTGAGCCCTCCTATTGTTTTGGATATCCTGGATCTCCTGCAATTCCTTATGAATTCCTTATGAATGTTTGAGTCAGCTTGTCAATTTCCACAAATAAATCAGCTGGAATTTTGATAGAGATTGCATTGAATCTGTAGATCAACTTAGGAAGCACTGCCATCTAAATAATATTAATTAATATCGTGAATTCCCTGGCAGTCCGGTGGTTAAGACTCCACACTTTCACTGCTGAGGGTCTGGGTTCAATCCCTGGTTAGGGAATTAATACCCTGCAAGCCTCATGGCGACGTGGCCAAAATAAATAAAGTAATTAAAAAAATTAATGTTAATCTTCTAATCAGTGAACATAGGATATTTTTCCATTCATTTTAATCTTTAATTTCTTTTACAGTTATTCATGGTATTCATTTATAATCCTTTTCATCTTTATAAGATCATCAGTAATGTCCCCTCTTTTATTTTTTTTATTTTTTTTATTTTTTTGGCCACGCCGCACAGCTTGTGGGATCTTAGTTCCCCGATCAGGGACTGAACCCAGGCCCTGCAGTGAAAGTGCCGAGTTCTAACCACTGGACAGCCAGGGACTTCCCTATTCATTTCTGATTCTAGTAATTTGAGTCCTCTCTCTTTTGCTATTTATTTATTTAGTCAATCTAGCTAAAAGTTTACCAATTTTATTGATCTTTTCAAAGAACCAGCTCTGGTTTCATTGGTTTTTCTCTATTTTTCTGTTCTCTCTTTCATTAATTTCCCCTCTAATCTTAATTATTCCCTTCCTTCTGCTTGCTTTAGGTTTAGTTGGAAAAGACACTTTTCCAGTGTGTTAAAGTAGAAAGTTAGGTGATTAATTTGAGATTTTTCTTTTTTTAATCTACAGATTTAAAGCTATAAATTTCCCACTAAGCACTGCTTTTGCTGCATCTCATAAGTTTTGGTATGTTGTGTCTTCATTTCATTCATCTCAAAGTACTTTCTAATTTTCCATTTGACTTCTTTGATTCATTGATTGTTTTAGAGTATGTTGTTTAATTTCCATATATTTATAAATTTTCCAGTTTTTCTTCTGTTATTGATTTCTAATTTCATTCCACTGTAGCTAGAGAACATACTTTGTATTCTTTCTATCCTTTTTACTGAGGTTTGTTTTATGGCCTATCATTTGGTCCATTCTAGAGAATGTCCCATGTACACTTGAGAAGAATGTACATTCTCTTGTTGGGTGGAGGGTTCTAAGAGTGGGATGTGTCTCTTAGATCTATTTGGTTTATAGTGTTGTTAGATTTTTCTATTTCTGTGTTGATCTTCTGCCTACTTATTCTATCCATTATTGAAAATGGGGTATTGAAGTCTCATAAATTATTGAATTGTCCATCTCTCCCTACATTCCTGTCAGTTTTTCCCTCATGTATATTGGTGCTCCTTTACTAAGTGCATATATTTTATAATTGTTATATCTTCTTGATGGATTGAGCCCTTTATCATTATAGAATGTCCCTCTTTATCTGTAGTAACACTTTTTTGTTTTAAAGTCTATTATGTCTGATATTAGTATAGCCATTTCAGCTCTCTTGTGGTTGCTGTTTACATGATATATCTTTTTCAGCCTATTTATATCTTTGAATCTAAAGCGTGTCTCCTGGGAATTCCCTGGCGGTCCAGTGGTTAGGACTCCTTGCTTCCACTGCAAGGGGCACAGGTTCAACCCCTGGTCAGGGAACTAAGATGGCACAGCCCCCCCCCAAAAAAAAGTGTGTCTCCTGTAGACAATAACAGTTGGATCTTGTTTTTTTACCCAGTGTGACAAACTTTATCTTTTGCTTTGTTTAATCCATTCACATTTACTGTTACTGTTGATAGAGTTGAATGTATGTTTGTATTTTACTTTTTTTATTTATGTTCCTCTGTTCCAACTTTACTGCTTTCTTCTGCATTAAGTGAATATTTTTCTAATGTAGCATTTTAACTTCTTTAATGACTTTTTCACATTTTTGGAATTATTTCCCTAATGGCAGCTCTAGGGTTTACCATTCATGTCTTTTTTTTTTTTTTTGGCTGTGCTGGGTCTTCATTGCTGTGCACGGGCTTTCTCTAGTTGCAGCAAGCAGGGGCTACTTCACTGCCGTGCTTCAGCTTCTCATTGCAGTGGCTTCTCTTGTTGTGGAGCACAGGCTCTAGAGTGCGTGCCACAACTACTGAGCCCATGTGCCACAACTACTGACACCCATGCGCCTAAAGCCTATGCTCCGCAACAAGAGAAGCCACTGCAGTGAGAAGCCCGCTCACCACAACAAAGAGTAGCCCCTGCTCACCACAACTAGAGAAAGCCCGTGCACAGCAACGAAGACCCGATGCAGCCAAAAATAAAATTAATTAATTAGGGCTTCCCTGGTGGCGCAGTGGTTGGGAGTCCGCCTGCCAATGCAGGGGACACGGGTTCGTGCCCCAGTCCTGGAAGATCCCACATGCCGCGGAGTGGCTAGGCCTGTGCTCCGCAATGGGAGAGGCCACAACAGTGAGAGGCCCACGTACCGCAAAAAAAATATATATATATCCTTTATAAAAAAAAATTCAGATTTATACTAATTTATACTAATTTATTTCCAGTGAGATATAAAACATTCCTATATACTTCTATTCCCTTTTGCCCCTTTTTGTGATATTACTGTTACACATATTACATCTATAAATGTTACAAACTAATAATACATTATTATATTACTTTATATAATTTTATGACTTTTACAGGAGCTAAGAAAAGGAGAACAAGTATATATTTATACCTTCTGTTATATTAACCTTCTTTTTATCATTTTTCCTTAGCCCAATACATCTTTGTTCCACCCACCTCCTTTGTGCTACTATTGGAAAATATATTACATTTCTATGTTATAGGCCCAACAATACACTATAGACATATCATTTTCTACAGTTAATATATAAACTGGTTAAGAGAAGAAATATGCATTTATATTGTCTTTAATAATTATACAACTACTGTTGGTTTGTAACCTCAGGAGTTCCCCAGGTGAAATCTGAAATTGGCCCCCTTACACGGAGGGTAAGGAGATACCAATGAAAGAGGCAGACCACTCCAGATTTGTAGGTGGCAGTTTTAATAAGCAAGGGAACTTACATAGGAGGCGTGTCTTGGGTGGTTGCAAGCTAAGTAAATCTCTGCATCCACCCATCAGAATCTTAAAAGTTTACATAGAGGCCTTAACAGGGTTCAGTCACATATTCAGTCCAGGTGGTCTCAACAATTCAGCATTACTCTCTCAAGGCTACATTCTTGAAATGGCACCTAGTGTGGGAATGGTGGGTAGAATACATATTCCACTGACTCAGTTAGTGGGGATAAGGAGCCTCTAATTGCCTGGGTCCAGCTTTCGGGTCAACCAACGATCACATCTTGATGACCTCCTCCAACAATTACCTTTACCTTTGTTCTTTGGGGTTTTTGTATGGATTTGAACTAATATCTGGGGTCACTTGATATCAGCCTAAACAACTTCCTATTTCTTGTAAGGTAGGTCTACTAGCAATGAAGTCTCTCAGTTTTTATATACCTGGGAATGTCTTTATTTCACCTTCTTCTTTTTTTTTTTTTTTTTTTTTGTGGTACGCGGGCCTCTCCCTGTTGTGGCCTCTCCCGTTGCGGAGCACAGGCTCCAGATGCGCAGGCTCTGCGGCCATGGCTCACGGGCCCAGCCGCTCCGCGGCATGTGGGATTCTCCCAGACCAGGGCACGAACCCATGTCCCCTGCATCGGCAGGTGGACTCTCAACCACTACGCCACCAGGGAAGCCCCACCTTCATTTTTGAAAGATAGCTTTGCTCAATACAGGATTCTTAGTTGACTGTCTTTTTATTTTTCTTTGAGCACTTTGAATACATTGTCCTACTTTCTTCTGGCCTCCACTGTTTCTGATAAAAAGTCAGCTTTTAATCCTATTGGGATTCCCTTGTAAATGATGAGTCATTTTTCTTTTGCTGCTTTCGAGATTTGTTCCTTGTCTTTATATTTCAGCATTTTTATTATGATGTGTCTGTTTATGGATCTTTTTGCATTTGTTTTACTTGGAGTCCATTGAGCTTCCTAGATGGGTAGATTGTTTTTCAATAAATTCAGGAAAGTTTTTAGCCATTATTTCTTCAAATATCTTTTTTTCCCTCCTTTCTCCCACTCCTCTCTTTCTGGTACTTCTGCTACGTATATGTTGGTGTGCATAATGGTGTTCCATATTTCTCTGAGGCTCTTCATTCTTTTTTCTCTCTATTCTTTGGATTGCATAATCTCTATGAATATATCTTCAAGTTTATTAATTCTTTCTTCTGCCAATTCAAATTTACTGTGGAGACCTGTTATATAGGCAGAATTGTTTCCCTCCCAAAAGTCATATGTTGAAACCGCCAGTACCTCAGGATATGACTATATTGGGAGATAGTGCCTTTAAAGAGGTGACTAAGGGGGAGGACTAAATTGGGAGATTTACACACTACTATATATAAAATAGATAACTAATAAGGACCTACTGTATAGCACAGGAAACTCTACTCAATACTCCATAATGACCAGGACTTCCCTGGTGGTCCAGTGGTTAAGACTCCATGCTCTCAATGCAGGGGGCTGGGGTTCGATTCTTGGTCAGGGAACTAGATCCCGCATGCCACAACTAAGACCCGGCACAGCCAAATAAATAAATAAATAAATATTTTAAAAATACTCTGTAATGACCTATATGGGAAAAGAATCTAAAAAAGAATGGATATATGTATACGTATAACTGATTCACTTTTCTGTACAGCAGAAACAAACACAACATTGTAAGTCAACTATATGCCAATAAAATTTTTTTTAAGATTGATTGGGAGTTTGGGATTGACCTATGCACACTGCTATATTTAAAATAGATAACCATGGAGGGCTTCCCTGGTGGCGCAGTGGTTAAGAATCCGCCTGCCAATACAGGAGACACGGGTTCGAGCCCTGGTCCAGGAAGATCCCACATGTCATGGAGCAACTAGGCCCGTGTGCCACAACTACTGAGCCTGCGCTCTAGAGCCTGCGAGCCACAGCTGCTGAAGCTCGTGTACCTAGAGCCCATCCTCTGCAACAAGAGAAGCCACTGCAATGAGAAGCCTGCGTACCGCAACGAAAAGTAGCCCCTGCTCGCCGCAACTAGAGAAAGCCTGCACACAGCAACAAAGACCCAATGCAACCAAAAATAAATAATAAATTAATAAATTATTTTTTAAATAATAAAATAAAATAAAACAGATAACCAACAAGGACCTACTGTAAAAAAAATTAAAACTCAGTGGGATGAATTGGGGGACTGGGATTGACATATATACACTAATATGTATAAAATAGATAACTAATAAGAACCTGCTGTATAAAAATAAAATAAAATAAAATTCAAAAAAGAATTAAAACTTTAAAAAAAAAAAAGGTGACTGGGCTTCCCTGGTGGTGCAGTGGTTGAGAGTCCGCCTGCTGATGCAGGGGACACGGGTTTGTGCCCCGGTCCGGGAAGATCCCACATGCCGCGGAGCAGCTAGGCCCATGAGCCATGGCTGCTGAGCCTGTGCGTCCAGAGCCTGTGCTCCGCAACGGGAGAGGTCACAACAGTGAGAGGTCCGTGTACCGCAAAAAAAAAAAAAAAAGGTGACTAAATTAAAACAAGACTGTTAGGGTGGGCCCTAATCTAATCTGAGTGGTGTCCTAATTTTTTTTCTTCCAGTATTATTGAGATATAAATGATATACAGCACTGTGTAAGTTTAAGGTATACAGCATAATGATGTGACTTACATACATCATGAAATGATTACCACAATAAGTTTAGTGAACATCCATCATCTCATATAGATACAAACTTAAAGAAATAGAAAAAAATGTTTTCCTTGTGATGAGAACTCTTAGGATTCACTCTCTTAACAACTTTCATATATAACACACAGCAGTGCTAATTATATTTATCATGTTGTACATTACATCCCTAGTACTTATCTATCTTATAACTGGAAGTTTATACTGTAAACAGAGAATGTGGCCTGCCATTCCAGTTCTACAAGGATCAAGTCATTGGCCACTGCAGTCACTGACCTACAAGGACACCCTGAAAGGAATTCAGGATGAAGCATTGTGTGTTTTGGATATATGAGCCCCTGGATAGTTAAAATGCATATGTAAGGAAGAATTTCAATGACACCATATGCTCGCACCTTCCCATACTTAGAAAAGTACTAAAATCATTGACTGAGATATTTGATCCTCATGAGCAGTAAACCTTTACCGAGATCTTGACTGCACTATATATACTGGCTCTTCCCCTACCTCTTCGGAACTGTTTCTCAGAGTTATCTGAGGGGCTGTCTCCTGGGCTACAGTCCTCAGTAAGACACGGAATAGACTCAGCTCACAGCTCTTACATTGTATGTGTTTTTTCCAGTAGCTTTAGACTACTTTCACCCAACTCCCCCTCCCCCCCAACTCTGGTAACCACAAATCTGATCTCTTTTTCTATGAATTTGTTTGTTTTTGAAGTATAATTGATCTACAACACTATGTTAGTCGCTGGTATACAACATAGTGATTCAATATTTATATACATTTCAAAATGATCACCATGATAAGTCTACTTACCATTGAGCGGTATCCTTATGAGAAGAGGAAATTTGGATACAAAAAGAAACAACAGGGGCACATGGACACAGAGGAATGACCATGTGAGAACACAGTTAAAGATAGCCATCTGCAAGCCAAGGAGAGAGGCCTCAGAAATAACCAAACCTGGGGATTTCCCTGGTGGTCCAGTGGTTAAGACTCCACGCTCCCAATGCAGGGGGCCCAGGTTCGATCCCTGGTCAGGGAACTAGATCCCACATGCTGCAACTAAGAGCCCACATGCCGTAACCAAGACCCAGCACAGCTAGATAAATAAATGGAAGGAAGGAAGGAAGAAAGAATCAAACCTGCTGACACCTTGATCTTGGAATTCTAGCCTCCAGAACTGTGAGAATATAAATACCTGCTGTTTACGCCACCCAGTCTGTGGTATTTCGTTATGGCAGCCCTAATAAGGTAATATAAGACCCTCTAGTGAGTTTTTCTTTTCAGTTACTGTACTTTTCAACTCCAGAATTTCCAGTTCTTTTTTATATATAATTTATATTTATTGAATTCTCTATTTGATACATTGTCTCATACTTTATTTCTTTAATCATGGTTTCCTTTAGTTCTTTGAATGTATTTATAATGGCTACTCTGAAGCCTTTGTTAACTCTGACATCTGGTTACTCTCACAGGAAGTTTTTGCTACCTGCTTCTCCCCACCACCCTATAGTGTATGGGTAATACTTTCCTGTTTCTTTGTATATCCCATAATATATTTTCTTTGGAAACTGAATGTTTTAGGTAATATACTAACTATGGGTGCAGGCCCCCCAGCCACCACTCTGGGCTTATTATTGTTACTTGCTTAGTGAATGGCTGGATCATTACTGAAGTCTATCCCTGCTGTCCCCACAACCCCCAGTGTTAATCCTCTGATGTTGGTCCTCAAGGGGTGCGGCCTTGGGTGAACCCTTAGTCTCCCAAGATGACAGTGGTTTTGACAGGTTTTTCTTTGTCTCTTTTCCTGACAGTGCCCAGCTGTTAAACTCTGTTTGCAAAATGATTGTTCTATTGTCTTCAACAACACCCTGGGGCATAAATTGCTCTACTGTCCAAATTACATCTTTCAGTATTTACCTTACTTCTCTGCAGCATACAAATTAGAGCTCCTTTGGTTTTTTCTTGTTTTTTTTGCGGTACATGGGCCTCTCACTGCTGTGGCCTCTCCCCTTGCGGAGCACAGGCTCCGGACGCGCAGGCCCAGCGGCCATGGCTCACGGGCCTAGCTGCTCTGCGGCATGTGGGATCTTCTCGGACCGGGACACGAACCCGTGTCCCCTGCATCGGCAGGTGGACTCTCAACCACTGCGCCACCAGGGAAGCCCCTCCTTTGTTTTTTGTTTGTTTTTTGGCCATGCTTCATGTGGGATCTTAGATCCCTGACCAGGTATTAAACCCACACCCCCTGCACTGGAAACACGGAGTCTTAACCACTGGACAGCCAGGGAAGTCCCTAGAGCTCCTTTGGAGGAACAGTTCCTGAGATCAATGTTTGAGAGTTGTTCTGAGCCTAGGAGGGCTCCTCCCAGCCATCTCCTTACCCAATTCTCTCTTGTAGATGAGGTGGCCTACAGTTTAGTTTATATATCTCCACTGAACCTACCAAACTCCTCCCAAAGGCCACTACCTCCACTGTTTTTGAGAATACCCTTAAGCTCGAACTTCCTATTCTGTGTTGCTGATGAAGTCAGTTCCTTTGGGAAGAGATTATGGACTGTTTTGTAACCTTCTCCCCCAAAGAAAAATCTCCAAGCCAAGACTATGGGATTGAGGGGCGAGGTTGCTTCTCTCTGAGCAACATCCCCACTTTAGGACTTAAGTGCTAGGTAGAGGTGGGGCGGTAGCCTCAGGTCTTCTCAGCTTGCCTCTGCCAGTGTGGAACCACCATACCAGCCTGGGCAACGGTAATCAGGGTCCCAGTATTTTCAGCCCAACCATGCTCAAGGTAGAGCTTCTGTCCCACCAGAGGGGGCTGGGTGAAAGAAGGGACCCCGACCTTTCAGCCACATTACCCCAGAACTTAGCCTCAGCAACAGGTAGCTAGCTGGAGGCAGGATGAAAAATGGTGATGTCCCACCCCTTCTGGGAAGATAGTCCTCTATGGGAGCTGCATAGAGGGCGAGCCCTGTATTCTTGGCTACACCCATCTGGAATGGAGCGTCCATCTCACTGAGCTGGGAAAGGAAGGGAGAGAACAGTCCTGGTTCAAATACCACAGGCTCTTGCTGTTCTTCTGGAATCCTAGTAGATATTCTTGAATAGATATTTTCTTCATTTGGTGTATACTCTTAGGATTATTTCCAGAGACTGTAAATGGTTGTTGCTTTTTAATAATCTTCACCAGTTTCACTGGGGAGTGGGTCCATGGAGCTCCTCATGCTGTCTACAAGAATGCAATCTCTCCTCCCACTTCCTCTTTAGCTCACCAAAAAAGCCCTCTTTGGGCTTTACCATTTCTCAGGGACATTATTAATGCTGACCAATATCTTGTTTCCCTTCCTTATGGGGCATAGGGAGACTACACTTCCCAATACTCTTGTATTACACAGTGCCACATGACTAGATCTAACCAAGGAAATGTGAGCAGAAGCAATACGTGCACAAAGCCTCTATGTGATTCTCCAGTTTCTCTCTTCCTCTGCTCAAGTGAACTTGGAAGCCTCAGGTTGAGATGGTGAAGTTAACATATCAAAGCATATTCAATTGCTTAGTCAAGCCAGGGAAGGCAGCTGTTTTGTTTTTTTTTTAACATCTTTATTGGGGTATAATTGCTTTACAATGGTGTGTTAGTTTCTGCTTTATAACAAAGTGAACCAGTTATACATATACATATGTTCCCATATCTCTTCCCTCTTGCATCTCCCTCCCTCCCACGCTCCCTATCCCACCCCTCCAGGCGGTCACAAAGCACCGAGCTGATCTCCCTGTGCTATGCGGCTGCTTCCCACTAGCTATCTACCTTACGTTTGGTAGTGTATATATGTCCCTGCCTCTCTCTCGCTTTGTCACAGCTTACCCTTCCCCCTCCCCATATCCTCAAGTCCATTCTCTAGTAGGTCTGTGTCTTTATTCCTGTCTTACCCCTAGGTTCTTCATGACATTTTTTTTCTTAAATTCCATATATATGTGTTAGCATATGGTATTTGTCTTTCTCTTTCTGGCTTACTTCACTCTGTATGACAGAAGATGTGGCACATATATACAATGGAATATTACTCAGCCATAAAAAGAAAGGCAGCTGTTTTGAGGAGTTGTCTGGACCTGCTGCAGACTTTGGATGAAGGAGAAAGAGACTCTTATCTTACACCATTGAAATTTCTGGTATTGTCTGTAGTTGCAACATAGCCTAACCTATCCTGATAAATTCAGCACTCCAGGGAATTACCTGGAGGTCCAGTGGTTAAGGCTCGGCTCTTTCACTCCCGTGGCCTGGGTTTGATCCCTGGTTGGGGGAACTAAGATCCCACAAGCCGTGTGGCATGACCAAAAAAATTAAAAATAAAGGGCTTTAAAAAAAATTCAGCACTCCACTGTAATGACTTTTGCTAAGGTCACTCAGCCTTAGCAAAAGGTTTATACCTTTCTAAGGTACGACCCAGTTCCAAATTACATTTTTTAGTATTTACCTTGACTTCTCTGCAGCATACAACTGCTACTATTTATTGAGACACACGTGACTAGCATTTTATAAACATTATCTAATGATAATAAAACAAAATCAAACTTGTCAGATTGTGGGTCCTAATTTGGGGGTGGTGGGAACTAAGTTACGGTGGCAGAGAAGTTAGCACCTGTTTCTAGAAAAATAGCCCATGGTTGAGACCGCTGGTCTAGGTATACCACACAGCCAGCATTTCCTAACATGACATGCTGTTTCATACCTCTGATAATTTGCATAAACTATTTCCTTTGCCTGGAATATCTTCCCCCTCCTCCTCTGTCTGACAACTTTTGTTAATGGTTCAAATACCTGCTTTAAAGCAATACTTCTTGGGTAAAGTCTTTGTTTCCCGTGTTAATTTCATTTTTTGTAGCTCCAGTGCCTAACACAGTTCCTGGCATAGAATAGATGCTGAATGAAAAAAAGGTAAAAGAAAAAAATAGGTGCTGAATAAATGTTTGCTAAAAGGATTAATCATCATTATTAAGAGATTTTTATTGAGCTCCTTGTGAGCACTGAATTTCATAAAAGGTATAAAGCAGAATCCTAATTCTAGGGTGGTTTATAATTTAATAGGTGTGATAGAAACTGTTAATTATCACCCATTATCCTTTCTCTCCTTTTGTCTTGAATAAAAGAAGCCCTGATGTCTGCCTAGTAAAAACATTTCCCAACTTCCCTTGCTAAGTCCTAGCCAAGTGATGTAAGTGAAAGTGGTATGTGTCCTTTAAAAGAGGGGAGCATGCTGTTTGTGCCTTCCTCCTTCCTTTTGGCTAGAATGCAGATGAAGTGGCTGGAGCTCAAGCAGCTATTTTGGGGGTTTTTTTGTTTGGGTTTTTGTTTTTAGGTTTTTTTGTTTTTTGTTTTCAAGCAGCTATTTTGGACTATGAAGCAGAAGCCTCATGCTAAGGATGGTAGAGCAACAATAGAGAACATGCCTGTGTCCCTCATGAACATCAAGCCACCATACCCACCTTGGACTTCATGCCTTCTGACTTCATTTATAGCAGAAAGAAATAAACTTTTATCTTGTTTAAAACAGTGTTAAACTTAATCCTAAATAATTGAGTTGGGAATACCCAAAGCAGACAAGACTGGATTGAAGCAGAAGAGTGAAACAGAATCCCAGGAGGCATGAGGTAGTTTGCACAAGAGTAAACAAATGCAAAAGTGGGTGCAACATCAAGGATGCATCAGGCCCAGAGATGCTTGGGAGTAGGGTTTAAATTTTTCACACCTGCAAAGTGCAGGGTCCCTCAAACTGAGAAACAAACAATAGTAACAACAAAAACAACAGTAAAACAGATCTGAACTGGTGGGAATCAAGGGACCCAGTAAAGGCAAACACAAACTTTCTCTGTAAGGACATTGTCATACACAGGTACATGGGACTTCTACAGAGAGCAAGCCCAATGAAGAAGGGCTTACAGCTAAGATTACAGACCATATCAGGAAATTAACTGCCTTGAGGGAGGAGTCAGAATAGGCAACAAATGGGATAATTTACATCTAAGGAATTAGAGATAATAGAGCAATCCCAAAGAGCTTGTGGAAAAAGGAAGGAATAAGAACCATAAAACAAACATGTTAAAGCATTAAAAAAGATGGATTTGAAAAATATACAAATAGAAATTTTATCAGCATATCTGTTTTCTACTCACTAGATGCCAGTAGCACTCTCCTGGTTGTAACAACTAAAAAAATGTCATTAAATTTTGAACAAAGTTTAAAAATTATGGACTAGACACAGCGAAGGAAAGAATCACTGAATTGGAATACACATATGAAGAAATGACCTGGAACCCAACACAGCAAAACAATGAAAAAGAAAAGGAAAACCTGGTTACATGGTAGGGGGAATGAGACATTCTAACACACATCTAATAGGGAGTCAAGAAGGAGAGAATGGGAAACAGACAATATTTGAAGAGATAACAATTGAGAAATTTTTAGAAATACAGTAAATCTTCAAGGTAAAGGAGCAACCTTAAGTACTTAGCAAGATAAATAATAACAAATCCACATCTGACATGTTGTAGTAAAATTGCAGAGCATCAAAAACAGAGAGAAAATCTTAAAAGATAAGAGAGGTAGAGTACCCAAAAAGTAACAAAAGAAGAATAACTACAGACTTCTCAAAAAAAAAAAGATACCAGAGATGATAGAATAAGGTGATAAAATAATATCTTCAAAGTGCTGAAGAAAATAAGTCAATCAGGAATTCTATATTCATTCAACAAACTCAGCAAGTGCAATGAATTTATTTTTTAAAAACTCTGCACCTTCTGCTTGCCAGGTATTTTTCTAAAGGCTTGGGATACATAGTGAATGAAATAGACAGAAATCCATGCCTTCATGGAATTGACATTCTAGTGGGGAGAGATAGGAAATAAACAATAAACAAATAGATGAATTATGTAATAGGCAAAAACAAGTAAGGGAATTGATACTGCCTGGGGCAGGAAATGGTTTGAAAGTTATTAAAGGTTTGTCAGGGTCACCTCATTAAGAATGTGACATTGGAGCAAAGGTGAGGTACTTGGTTAAATGTATCCAGCTAAATTTTCATTTGAGAATGAAAGAGAAATAAAAGCATTTTTAGATATATAAAGCTTGTGGGCATTTACTATTTATTTGCAGACCCTCACTGACATAACTATTAAAATGAAGATTTTTGCAAGAAGGAAATTGAACCCAAAAAAGGAGAACAAAGCAAAAAGAAATGGTGAGTAAAGACTTTGTAAAATCTAAATATGTACTAACTGTTAATATAAAAAGGGGAGGTTAAAAAAATGAAGCCCCCCCCCAAAAAAAAGAAATCCAAATACCTTACAACCATAACAGAAAAGTGGATGGTGTGATTGGAAGGACTGGAGTTAAAGCACTGGAAACTCCATCTATCAACTCTAAACTCATTAAAAATTAAACATGCATGTTGAAATTTTAAATCAATACTAAAAAGACAGCAAAAACATACATCTAAAAACTAAAAACACAACCCTAAATAGCCAACAAGTTAATGAGAACATCCTAATGAAAATCATGAAAAAGTTAAAACTGAATAACAATAAAATACATATAAAAAACATAGGAGAGGCATCTAAAATGGAATCATGAAGAAAATTTAGTGTTAAGTGCACCTCTAAAAATATTCCAAATTAATGCATAAAGCATTCAATTCATGAAGCTAGAGAAAGAGCAGAACATCCCTAAGATAGAGGGAAAAAATAATAATAAAGAGCAAAATTAATAAAACAAACACCCCCAAAAAGTGGAGATCATCAGCAAAACCAAAATCTGGTTCTTTGAAAAGACTAACATAACAGACATACTCTATCAAGATTGACCTGCTGGGACTTCCCTGGTGGTCCAGAGGTTAAGAATCCACCTCCCAATGCAGGGGACGCAGGTTCGATCCCTGGTCTGGGAACTAAGATCCCACACGCCACAGGGCAACTAAGCCCGTGTGCTGCAACTACCAAGCCCGCGTGCCACAACTAGAGAGAAGCCCATGCACTGCAACAAAAGATCCCGAGTGCCGTAACTAAGACCCGACTCAGCCAAAAATAAATTTTAAAAATCAAATAAATATAATTTTAAAAAATTATATCGACCTATTAAAAAGATTAAAGGTATACATAAATAATATTGGAAAAATGATATAACTACAGATCTGATTTAAATTTAAAGCCATATAGAACACTTTGGAAACATGTTTTCATCTCCACAACACTCTGAAATCCCACTAAAATGATAATGGATAAAAGATATGGACCCACAAGGACATAAAACTTGCTTAGCTGAATGGAGGAATTATGAGACTAAGTACATGCATGGGGAAAGCCAACAGGAAATAAGCCAGTTTGTGCTGCAGAAACCCAGAAAAGTTCAGGAACTGAAGACGTCAGCATAAACAGTATTTCATGTTATGTGCAACAACTGTAATGTGCTAGGAAAAGATCTATGATTTCTATTAGTCAAACTCACAAGTACTGCTAATATTGCTATGGTTTGTTGTCTACATTCATAATTGAAGGAAATGCTAAATTTCATTTAATGGTTAGTGAAAATAAAGACGGGAATTTTTTCCATCCAATTTCACAAGTTCACCATATGCACAACCTATGACCCAGCAATTCCACTCTTAGGTATACACTCAACAGAAATTCTTATGTGAAGAATCATGTACAAAAATGTACATAATAGGGGCTTCCCTGGTGGCGTAGTGGTTGAGAGTCTGCCTGCCGATGCAGGGGATGCGGGTTCGTGCCCCGGTCCGGGAAGATTCCACATGCCGCGGAGCGGCTGGGCCCGTGAGCCATGGCCGCTGAGCCTGCGCATCCGGAGCCTGTGCTCCGCAATGGGAGAGGCCACAACAGTGAGAGGCCCGCATACCTCCCCCCCCAAAAAAGTACATAATAGCCAAAAATTGGAAACAACCCAAATAGTCAAAAACAGAATGACATCCAGCAGACAGGGGAATCCAAGAAAGGCAAAGTGAAGTCCCAGGAAAACATCTGTGTAGCAGGCCTAAAGATCAATCAATCCTTACAGGAGTAGAAGGGTAGATGAATGACTTCTACCTTCAGGGGGAAATATGTCTCCAAATAGAAAACAAAAACAAAAACTAGATTACCTGATTTGTTTGACCTTATGGAGTATGGCTTTACATCTCTGGAGGGGTTTGGCAGAAAACTTAGTAATAGGTAATACGAGGAAACAAATCAGTCAAACTAACTAAATAACCAAAATAGGAATTCCCTGGCAGTCCAGCGGTTGGGATTCCGCGCTTTCACTGCTGAGGGTGCGGGTTCAATCCTGGTCGGGGAGCTAGGATCCCACAAGCCGCAGGGCGTGGCCAAAAAAATAAAATAAAATAACCAAAGTAATTAATAACTCCAGGAAAAACAAAATGTCATATATGAAAGGAAGCATAATAATGGTATATTATATGTCTCAGCTAGGAACAACATTTACATAGTCATAATAATGTTAACACCGACTTAGGATTAAATGAAAGAAATAAAACTAAATGGGATAAGGGGAAGTATATGCAAGAACAAGATGTGGCATTGTGAATAAATCCTATTAGAAGCACTGCTGTTATTTACTTGTGGTTTATCAGTCTGCCATGACTTGAGTGATTAATAACATATACAATTTGTGAGCTGGAACTATTTTCTACAATAGACATATTTATGACATCATGAAATTCTCCAAAACATGTTTTACAAGCTATTGGAACTAATACATGCCTAACACAGGGTGGGTAAAGACAGGTTCTTTAGCAAAATATTATGAGTCCTTAATTCCTTATACTAAAATGTCAGGGAGGCACAATAGAAAGGATCCCTATGGCTTATGACAAAGAGAAAAACATAGTCAAATTTACTCTTACTTGGAAATTTGCCTTCAAGATGGTTAAGGTTTCTTATTTAGCTAACAAGGTCTTAAATATTCTCCAGCTTTTTTTTTAATTAGTAAAGAGGAAAGTAATCTATAACAAAGCACATATTAAAAAAATAAAAAATTACTAACAACAACAAAAAAAACAAAGCACATAAATGAACAGAATATCTTAGGTCCAAAAAACTTTTTTCTTCATCCAATATTCCATGTCTATTTTTCTCTTTTAATTGAGAGTGGACAGAAGAGACAAATAATTGTATTGTACATTTTCCCTCTCAGATACTTTCTGACTCTACTTGTGTGCCCACACATGCGTGTTTGTGGGTGGCAGTGGCTATAAGAGAACTCAACGCTCATCTTCAATAAAATTCAATAGATAATTACTTCCTTTGTTTCTATGTGAAACTGAGTGGAATGGGGAAGAATTTGGGGAATTAATTAGGCAAGCAATCTTCTGTTTTAATATTTAGGAAAAGAAATCCAAATAACTTTTTAAAATTGTGGCAGAAACTAATCTAAAATTATTTATGTTAACATCATCAAGATAAATCTTTTCTTTTTTCTTTTTTGGCCGTGCTGCACAGCTTTTGAGATCTCAGTTCCCCGACCAGGGACTGAACCCAGGCCACGGCAGTGAAAGCCTGGAATCCTAACCACTAGGCCACTAGGGAACTCCCAAGATAAATCTTTGCTATTTTGAATACCCTGTTCTTAGCTGGTGACTCTAGATGGTATCATTTTTTTTAGGGAAGAAGTGGATTTATTTAGAGAGAAACACATTCCATAGACAGAATGCGGTTCATCTCAAAAGGCAAGAATGACCCTGGGAGAAACACTCCACAGAGTGTGGGCCATTTTAGAAAACAAGAGGCAAGTGATTTCATTTTTTTTTTTATTTGGCTGTGTTGGGTCTTCGTTTCTGTGCGTAGGCTTTCTCTAGTTGCGGCGAGCGGGGGCCACTCTTCATCGCGGTGCATGGGCCTCTCACTGTCGCGGCCTCTCTTGTTGCGGAGCACAGGCTCCAGACGCGCAGGCTCAGTAGCTGTGGCTCATGGGCTTAGTTGCTCTGCGGCATGTGGGATCCTCCCAGACCAGGGCTCGAACCCATGTCCCCTGCATTGGCAGGCAGATTCTCAATGACTGCGCCACCAGGGAAGCCCATCATTTTTAAACTCACTATTATTCATTACTCATATGATTAGCTGAACCACGGTTTAAAGTATTTGAAACAACCAAAAGGCAAAGGATTTCTAATGTCTATAAAGAGAAAACATGAACTACTGAAACCAAGCAGAACCCCGAGGGGCCTTACCTGGGACAGACCGCTCCATGTCCCTCACATCTGTTTGCAGAAAAGCTTTAGCCTCCTAGGCCTTCCCTAGGGTAAATTTAATTAGAGAAGTGAGAAAATGCAGAAACAAAGGAAAGCAGTCAAGCAAGACAACATAATAATAGTTTATCCATAAAACAAAGTCAAGGACCTTTAGTTTCTCCTCAATGGCTAGAGATAATATCCTGAGCTACATCCTTGAGTTGTTTTGCAGATACTAAAACCGCCACCAATTGGGAAAAGTTAACTGCATGCTGACCACCAGCACTGAGACCCCAGACTGGCTGGAACCAGCAGGTTGATGATTGAGATTCCCAAAACATCACTCTGTTACCTCACCATCAACCAATCAGAATTGTGCATGAGCTGATCACACTCCCTCACACTGTCTTTAAAAACCCTTCCCTGAAAGCCATCAGGGAGTTTGGGTCTTATAAGCATGAGCTGGCTATTCTCCTTGCTTGACCCTATGTTGGGCACCTTATAATAAACACTGTACTTTCCTTCACCACAATCCAGTGTCAGTAGATTGGCTTGACTGCATAGGGTGAGTGGACACAAGTTTGGTTCAGTAACACTATGAGATCTTTTAACATTGGAAGCTTTCTTTTGTCTTTGGAACATTGCCCTACTTGAAATTAGGAAAGTATTAATTTTGAACCATTTTCCCCCTTAGCCTTAGAAGTTTCTGCTTAGTAGCTGTTTACCATACATAGAGAAGAAACACTTCTGGTCATAACTTTTTTGTTTTCTTATATATTCGTCTTTGATGTCTTTTTCCCCTTTGGGGTTTTTTATAGCTCCAAATCCCTCGAACCTGAATTTCTATAAGTTCATTATTTCCCTTTCTAATTGTCTTCCTTTACTTCTCTATCTATAGAATGTGTTACTGTACTTGTTTAATATTTGACAAAATCTCTTCATATTTTTATAATATAAACATCATTTTATTAACATTACTGTTGCATCTGAGAATTTACCAGTATTTTTAAGATAAAAGATAACTAATTTTTTCTAGGTTTTTTTTTTTTTAAACTAGCAGCCTTGGAGATGTAATTTGGGTTCATGAATCAGCTGTATTACTTACTAACCATGTAATTTTGGATTTGAGTCACCAAAATATGTCTTAATTTCACCCACTGCAAAACAGTGAAGGCAATAGCAGCCACCTCATAGGGCTGGTGTGAGGGCTAAACAAGTTATTACACCTAATGTGCCCAGCACAGGGTAAAACTGAGCTTTTTTCACGATTGTTACTGTTGTTGTGAGTCCGTAAGTCTTTTGTCTAAACATAATCTCACTCTCAGTACATAGGCTCTTTCTAAGTCCATATTAGAGAATATGATTAACTTGTAATTTTTGTTTGACTTTTATATCCTGTAAATTTATTCCCCCGAGAAAATTATACATTTTCAGGATTTTAAACTGTATTTTATTTACTTACAAGTTCACATAAGTGTGGTATTCTCACTCAGAATCTAATGTCACTCCTCCAAGCCTCAGCCACCAATTTTAAACTGAAAAAAAATTTTTTTAATTGAGAAATTCACCTTTGTTTCCCATGAAACTGAATTGCTTATGTCATATCTCCCATTACCTCTTGTTTTATGTCATCAGTACACATGGGGTATAGCTGGTTAACATCTTTTGTTATAATCCTTGACCAATGGGAAGGTACTTTAAATAATTATACTGTGTAATCCTCCTTTTTACATTGGAGTCCAAAGTTCTCAAACATATCTTTAACTTGGCTAATATATAAAGTAAACTATTATCCTTTCCTTTACAGATAACTTTAGAATCAGCAGGCACTTAAGTGGATTTTTTTTTTTTGTACTTTACAAATTATCCAACTCCTTTTCTCATGTCTGCTTGGGATTTGGGTAGTTTCAGAGCTGCTCTGGATCAAAAATTAATTAAAAACAACAACAAACACAACAGCATTTAAATGAAAGGCACTTTGATCTTGAAATTGGGTGTTAGTGTTATATTGCCCATTATGCTGGGTGGAGCTGAACATCGGGCAGTCCCACGTGATTCCCACAAGGAATTTTATTTGTGAAAGGAGTTAATACAAAAGGGGCAATACAACTTATAAAAAGCAGTCTGCTCAATGAAGGCCAGGGAAGAATTTTTAAAGTAAGGGTTTTTCTCTGTGTATGTGTAAACATTTTCTTTCTGCTTTTCTACGGTGGAGTCCCAACCATGATATTGCCAACTTGGGAAGCGGGAAGAAGGATCTTGGAGTGTACAATCAAATGCTGAGAATCAATGATGTAAGGAACTTTGAAGAGAGTTTCTCTCTCTCTCTCTCTCTCTGTCTCTCCTTTACTCGCCCCCTTAACTGGTGAAAAGGAGCCGTAACACCTCCGCACCTTGGTTTTGTTTTTTTAATTTTGCTTTGGAATAAATAATATATTAACATGGTGCAATAACCAAAAGGTTAAAAAGCCATACAGTAAAAAATAAACGTATGAAAAGGTGCTCTACTGCACTAATCATCAGAAAAATGCAAAGTAAAACTACAATGAGCAACCACTACACACCCACCAGACATTAGCAAGTGTTGGGAAGGGTGTGAAGCAATTGGGACTCTCACACACTGTTGATAAGAGTGTAAATTGGTACAACCTCTTGGAAAACTCTTTGGCAGTGTCTAATAAAGTGGAGCATATGCTTACTCTGGGATCCAGCAATTCCACTCCTAGGTATGTATCCAACGTAAATGCATACATATGATCACCAAACAACACGTACTAGAATGTTCAGAGCAGCACCCCAAATATTGGAATGGATAAATAAAGTGTGGTAGATTCATTCAATGGAATATTATACAACAACGAGAATGAACAATTCAAAGCTACATACAACAATATAAATGAATCTCATAGTCATAAAAGTTGAGAGAGGGAGTTCCCTGACGGTCTAGTGGTTAGGGTTCTGGGCTTTCACTGCCGTGGCCCGGATTCAATCCCTGGTCAGAGAACTGAGATCCCACAAGCTGCATGGTGCAGCCTAAATAAATAAATAAATAAAAGTTGAGAGAAAGAAGCTCGGCATAAAAGAATACATGCTGTGTGATTCGATTTACATAAAGTTTAAAACAAGCAAAACTAATCAATCGTGTTAGAAGTTAGGATGGTGGTATTCTTGGTGGGGGAAGTGACTGAGCAGGAACGCCAACAGAGCATCTGGAATGCTGGCAATGTTCTACTTCTTGATCTCAGTGCTAGTTACATGAGTGTATTCACTCTGTGAAAATTCATCAAGCTATATGTTTATTATTTGTGCATTTATCTGTACGTGTTGTACTTTAAAATTTTAATTAAAAAGAAACTTCACAGGGCTTCCCTGGTGGCTTAGTGGTTAAGAATCTGCCTCGATATACTCCAGGGAAGATGGCAGAAGAGTAAGACGCGGAGATCACCTTCCTCTCCACAGATACACCAGAAATACATCTACACGTGGAACAACTCCTACAGAACACCTACTGAATGCTGGCAGAAGACCTCAGATCTCCCAAAAGGCAAGAAACTCCCCACGTACCTGAAGAGGGGATTAAGAGCGCTGCTTAAAGGAGCTCCAGAGACGGCCGTGAGCCGCGGCTAAAAGCGCGGACCCCAGAGACGGGCGGGAGACGCTAAGGCTGCTGCTGCTGCCACCACGAAGCCTGTGTGCGAGCACAGGTCACTATCCACACCCCCCTTCCGGGGAGTCTGTGCAGCCCGCCACTGCCAGGGTCCCGGGGTCCAGGGACAACTTCCCCGGGAGGACACACGGCAGGCCTCAGGCTGGTGCAACGTCACGCCATCATGCTGGCCTCTGCTGCCGCAGGCTCACACCGCACTCCGTGCCCCTCCCTACCCCCAGCCTGAGTGAGCCAGAGCCCCCGCATCAGCGTCTCCTTTAACCCTGTCCTGTCTGAGCGAAGAACAGACGCCCTCCGGCGACGTACACGCTGAGGCGGGGCCAAATCCAAAGCTCAGCCCCTGGGAGCTGTGAGAACAAAGAAGAGAAAGGGAAATCTCTCCCAGCAGCCTCAGGAGCAGCGGATTAAAGCTCCACAATCAACTTGATGTACCTGCATCTGTGGAACACATGAATAGACAACGAGTCATCCCAAATTGAGGAGGTGGGCTTTGAGGGCAAGAGTTATGATTTTTTCCCCTTTTCCTCTTTTTGTGAGTGTGTATGTGTGTGCTTCTGTGTGAGATTTTGTCTGTATAGCTTTGCTTCCACCATTTGTCCTAGGATTCTATCTGTCCGTTTTTTAAAAATTTTTTTTCTTAATAATTATTTTTTATTTTAATAACTTTATATTTTACTTTATTTTAATTTACTTTATCGTCTTTCTTTTTTCCTTCCTTCCCTCCTTCCTTCCTTCTTTCCTTCCTCCCTCCATGCCTCCGTCCCTCCCTCCCTCCCTCCTTTTTCTTTCTTTCCTTCTTTCCTTCATTCCTTCTTTCCTTCTTTCTTTCTTTCTTTCTTTCTTCCTTCGTTTCTTTCTTTCTTTCTTTCTACTTATAATTCTTTATACTTTTTCTTCCTTTTATTCTGAGCCATGTGGATGAAAGGCTCTTGGTGCTGCAGCCAGGAGTCACTGCTGTGCCTCTGAGGTGGGAGAGCCAACTTCAGAACACTGGTCCACAAGAGACCTCCCAGCTCCACATAATATCAAATGGCGAAAATCTCCCAGAGATCTCCATCTCAACGCCAGCACCCAGCTTCACTCAACGACCAGCAAGCTACAGTGCTGGACCCCTATGCCAAACAACTAGCAAGACAGGAACACAACCCCACCCATTAGCAGAGACGCTGCCTAAAATCATAAGTCCACAGACACCCCAAAACACACCACCAGACATGGACCTGCCCACCAGAAAGACAAGATCCAGCCTCATCCACCAGAGCACAGGCACTAGTCCCCTCCACCAGGAAGCCTACACAACCCACTGAACCAACCTTAGCCACTGGGGACAGACACCAAAAACAACGGGAACTACGAACCTGCAGCCTGCAAAAAGGAGACCCCAAACACAGTAAGTTAAGCAAAATGAGAAGACAGAAAAACACACAGCAGATGAAGGAGCAAGATAAAAACCCACCAGACCTAACAAATGAAGAGGAAACAGGCAGTCTACATGAAAAAGAATTGAGAATAATGATAGTAAAGATGATCCAAAATCTTGGAAATAGAATAGACAAAATGCAAGAAACATTTAACAAGGATCTAGAAGAACTAAAGATGAAACAAACAACGATGAACAACATAATAAATGAAATGAAAAATACTCTAGATGGGATCAATAGCAGAATAACTGAGGCAGAAGAACGGATAAGTTACCTGGAAGATAAAATAGTGGAAATAACTACTGCAGAGCAGAATAAAGAAAAAAGAATGAAAAGAACTGAGGACAGTCTCAGAGACCTCTGGGACAACAAACGCACCAACATTCGAATTATAGGGGTTCCAGAAGAAGAGAAAAAGAAAGGAACTGAGAAAATATTTGAAGAGATTATAGTTGAAAACTTCCCTAATATGGGAAAGGAAATAGTTAATCAAGTCCAGGAAGCACAGAGAGTCCCATACAGGATAAATCCAAGGAGAAATACGCCAAGACACATATTAATCAAACTATCAAAAATTAAATACAAAGAAAACATAATAAAAGCAGCAAGGGAAAAACAACAAATAACACACAAGGGAATCCCCATAAGGTTAACAGCTGATCTTTCAGCAGAGACTGTGCAAGGCAGAAGGGACTGGCAGGACATATTTAAAGTGATGAAGGAGAAAAACCTGCAAACAAGATTACTCTACCCAGCAAGGATCTCATTCAGATTTGATGGAGAAATTAAAACCTTTACAGACAAGCAAAAGCTGCGAGAGTTCAGCACCACCAAACCAGCTTTACAACAACAACAACAAAACTACAGGCCAATATCACTGATAAACATAGATGCAAAAATCCTCAACAAAATACTAGCAAACAGAATCCAACAGCATATTAAAAGGATCATACACCATGGTCAAGTGGGGTTTATTCCAGGAATGGAAGGATTCTTCAATATAAGCAAATCTATCAACGTGATACACCATATTAACAAATTGAAGGAGAAAAACCATATGATCATCTCAATAGATGCAGAGAAAGCTTTTCACAAAATTCAACACCCATTTGTGATAAAAACCCTGCAGAAAGTAGGCATAGAGGGAACTTTCCTCAACATAATAAAGGCCATATATGACAAACCCACAGCCAACATCGTCCTCAATGGTGAAAAACTGAAACCATTTCCACTAAGATCAGGAGCAAGACAAGGTTGCCAACTCTCACCACTCTTATTCAACATAGTTTTGGAAGTTTTAGCCACAGCAATCAGAGAATAAAAGGAAATTAAAGGAATCCAAATCGGAAAAGAAGAAGTAAAGCTGTCACTCTTTGCAGATGACATGATACTATACATAGAGAATCCTAAAGATGCTACCAGAAAACTACTAGAGCTAATCAATGAACTTGGTAAAGTATCAGGATATAAAATTAATGCACAGAAATCTCTGGCATTCCTAAACACTAATGATGAAAAATCTGAAAGTGAAATCAAGAAAACACTCCCATTTACCATTGCAACAAAAAGAATAAAATATCTAGGAATAAACCTACCTAAGGAGACAAAAGACCTGTATACAGAAAATTATAAGACACTGATGAAAGAAATTAAAGATGATACAAATAGATGGAGAGATATACCATGTTCTTGGATTGTGAAAATGCAAATCAAAACGACAATGAGATATCATCTCACATCATCTCACAACAGTCAGAATGGCCATCATCAAAAAATCTAGAAACAATAAATGCTGGAGAGGGTGTGCAGAAAAGGGAACACTCTTGCTCTGCTGGTGGGAATGTGAATTGGTACAGCCACTATGGAGAACAGTATGGAGGTTCCTTAAAAAACTACAAATAGAACTACCATATGACCCAGCAATCCCACTACTGGGCATATACCCTGAGAAGACCATAATTCAAAAAGAGTCATGTACCAAAATGTTCATTGCAGCTCTATTTACAATAGCCCGGAGATGAAAACAACCTAAGCGCCCATCATCGGATGAATGGATAAAGAAGATGTGGCACATATATACAATGGAATATTACTCAGCCATAAAAAGAAACGAAATTGAGCTATTTGTAATGAGGTGGATAGACTGTCATACAGAGTGAAGTAAGTCAGAAAGAGAAAGACAAATACCGTATGCTAACACATATATATGGAATTTAAGAAAAAAAAATGTCATGAAGAACCTAGGGGTAAGACAGGAATAAAGACACAGACCTACTAGAGAATGGACTTGAGGATATGGGGAGGGGGAAGGGTAAGCTGTGACAAAGCGAGAGAGAGGCAGGGACATATATACACTACCAAACGTAAGGTAGATAGCTAGTGGGAAGCAGCCGCATAGCACAGGGAGATCAGCTCGGTGCTTTGTGACCGCCTGGAGGGGTGGGATAGGGAGCGTGGGAGGGAGGGAGATGCAAGAGGGAAGAGATATGGGAACACATGTATATGTATAACTGATTCACTTTGTTATAAAGCAGAAACTAACACACCATTGTAAAGCAATTATACCCCAATAAAGATGTTAAAAAAAAAAAGTGTAAGGGGGAAGCAGAAGAGAGAGTGAAAGAGACATAGATGAAGATGGTCCGAGAGAGATGCTATTTTTATTTATTTATTTATTTATTTGGCTATGATGGGTCTTAGTTGCACCATGCAGGATCTTTGGTTGCTGCATGTGGGATCTAATTCCCCGACCAGGGATCGAACCCAGGCCCCCTACATTAGGAGCACGGAGTCTTAGCCACTTGACCACCAGTGAAGTCCCGAGAGATGCTATATTATTGGCTTTGAAGATGGAGGGAAGGGCCACAAGCTGAGGAATATGAGCAACCTCAAGAATCTGGAAAAGACAAGGAACTAGATTCTCTCCTAGAGCCTCCAGAGAGCAACTCAGTCCTGCCGTCACCTCAGTTTTAGTCCAGTGAGACCTCTGTTGGACTTTTAACCTACAGAACTGTAAGATAATAAATTTGTGTTATTTTAACCCCCAAAATTTGTGGTAATTTGTTGCAGCAGTAATAGGAAACTAATACAGGCGGTGTGGGGAGAGATCAGGTGTTCAGTTTTGGACATGTTCAGAGAATCTGAATGTGTTAGACATCTAAGTGGAGATGTCAAAGTAGGCAGTTGGATATATGTCTGGAATTCAGAGGAGATGTATGGACTGGTGATATAAATTTTGGAGTTGTCAGCGAAGAGAGAAAATCCACAAGAACAGATGAGACTAACAGAGGAGTGAGCGTAGATAGAAAAGGGGTCTAAGGACTGAGCCCTGGAACACCCAACTCTGACGACTGAAATACAGCAGTTGTTTAAAGCTAGCAAGCACTCCAAAACAGGCATACACCAAGATGTAAATGCAAAGCTAAGTAGGAGTTCAGAGGCAGATAGATACTTAAGCTAGGCTTGTACGAGTGGGCAGGTGCTGGAGGCAAGAGTGAGTAACAGATCCCAAATACAGGGAAATAGCCTTGGCAACAGAAATTAGGAACACAAGCATATGCTTGGCAACAGAAGTGAGACAGTTTAAGAACGGAGTCTGGATAATATATTCCAGACGTCAGCAAAAATGGGTCCTTGGCCCTGAGCCAGCTTTCTGCCTTGGGTTTCTATTGCATCCTTAACTTGGTTCCTGCCTGCTGGGGATGTCTGTGTCTCTCTCTGGCTTATCATTTGCCCTTCTCTCCCATTTCACCTCCTTTTTCCTTAATTGCACATAATAGAGATATACTATGTTCAATTGATACTAACACTTTTTTTCACATTTTAACACCTCTGAAATCAAGATACATCTTAAAATTGATAGTGTGTCATAGTTCAATTGGCAGCATTTTTTCTTTCTTTGTATATAAAATAATGGTTTTAGATTCGATGGTATCTTAAATTTGATGAAATACAAACGCTCTATCATTTAGAGCAATATTTTTCTTTTTATTGAGATATAGGCTTGGGTTGGGAAATATCTCTGCAAGTTATGCCTCACCAGGGAAATGTCAATTCTAATCACCCTGGGACAGCTTTTGGAGCTTTTTCTTTTTCTTGAAGCTGCTGCTCTTGCTGGCAGCAGCCTCTTCAGGTCCACTGCTGAGTGGCTCCTCCTTGGAAGAGAATTTCCTCTTTTTCTTTTTCTTTTCTTTTTTTTACATTTTCAGTACATTAAATTTACTCATAAAAACATTCTAAAATGTACAATTTTTCCTTTTTAACAAAGTATAATAAAACATTAAAAAAACCCAAATCAGAATACTTGACATTTACAAGAGAATTTCCTCTTTTTCTTGGGGACACTTGTTTCCTGCCTCTTTAGGGTCACTAATTGGTTCCTTTTTGGAGAAAGATTTCTTCCTCTTGTAAAGACTTCCACTGCCAGCTGTCTCTTCAAGATCACTACTAACCAGCTCCTCCACGGAAAAAGATTTTTCTTGGGTTTGGAGAAGGAGACAGATTCCATTCCATTCTCCTGAGGAGCCCCCTGGGGCTTTTGCTGAGCAATATTTTTCAAGTTTTGCATTTCTTTTAATCTGAGGGGCTGAATTTCAATAAAATATAATTTACATAAAATAATATTTGCCAATTTTAAGTGTACAATTCAATGAGTTTACACAAATGTCTGCAGTCATGCAACCACCACCACAATCATGATAAAGAGCATTTTTTATAATTCCAAAAAGTTCCCTGGAGCCCTTCTGCAGTCAATCCCTTCTCCCCACCCCCGACACCCCCTGGCAATCATTGATCTGCTTTCTCTCACTATGGTTTTACCTTTTCTGGAATTTCATATCAACGAGATCATACAGCATGTATTCTCTTTGTGTCCTGATTCTTTCACTCAGCATAATCGTTTTGAGATTCACTCATGTGGATGGACGTATCGGTTCATTTTTATTGCTGAGTAGTATTTAGATCTATGGATGTGCCACATTTTGTTTATGCATTAGCCGGTTGACAGATATTTGGGTTGTTTCCAGTTTGGGGCTATTATAAATAATGCATAATTAGCCTTTTTAAAAGCGGGAAGGAGGGCAATCCCATCTAAAGCAAGTTGGGTTTTATTTTATTTTCTCCTCCCTGCGGGGCATCAGTACCATGATAGGTTCCTTTTACTTTTAAAAACGGTGATGAAAACAAATCTCATACATTTTGGTTATAATGATCCTTTAATGTCAGTGTTCTGTGCGTGTTTATTAAGTGTCTGAATCCTAATCAATATAAGGAAAAAAACCTCTAAAGACTCTGAAAGGACACTTCACAACCAATGATAGAAAATACAAGTCGTTCCCCTAGTGAGGTAAACTTTGGATAACATCGGGTTTATCTGAGGAAAACAAAGCCCGCAGAAAGTATCTTTAGATCTGAAAAACACTACACTTTCAAGATTAAGGATTCCATTTACTTACAAATAGGAACCCTGAAACACCTACGACTCCAGACCTCCCGGCCAGAAGCAGCGAGCGGGGGCTGCTCTTTCTTGCGATGCGCGGGCTTTTCATTGCGGTGGCCTCTCCTGTTGCGGAGCACGGGCTCTAGGTGCGCGGGCTTCAATAGTTGTGGCGCGTGGGCTCAGTAGTTTTGGCTCGTGGGCTCTAGAGCGCAGGCTCAGTAGTTGTGGCACACGGGCTTAGTTACTCAGTGGCAGGTGGGATCTTCCCAGACCAGGGCTCGATCCCGTGTCCCCTGTATTGGCAGGTGGATTCTTAACCACTGCGTCACCAGGGAAGCCCGAGTAAATGCTTTGCATGCCGGGATTTGTAGTCCGTGAAATACTCGTCCCAGCCAAGATGGCGGAGCTGCTAATGACGTGCCCCGAGGGAGTCTGGGTCGCAAGGGGATTGGGCGGTGCGGGGATTCCGCGGGCGGGAAGCTAAGACCAGGCGTCCTGAAGTCTCGCGAGATCCTGGCGGGGCCCAAAAGAAAGCAGGATTCCGCTTAGAAGGCGGGGCGTCCGTTGGGGGCGGAGTTCTGTTCGGAGTGGGCCGGGAGTCGTTAGGTGCCGGCGTAGTGGCGTTTAGGCCGGGCCACGGCGATGAGGAGCGAAACCGTGGCCATGAAGGAGGAGAAGGAGCATAGGCCTAAGGAGAAGCGAGTAACCCTCTTGACTCCCCCGGGGGCCACAGGCAGCGTCTGTGGGCCTTCGGGGGACAGCATCAAAGCGGAAGATAAGCAGGATCGGAACAAGGAGAAGAAAGAGGCGTTGAGCAAGGTGACTGGCCGGCTGTCGGCCCAGGAGAGGGCGGGACCGTTCCGCCACCCGTGGAGGATGGTTGGGAAGGGGCAATAGTGAAGAGGCCATCAAGGGTGGGAGTAATTTGTGATAGGAAAATTAATAGAGGCTAGTTGAGGGAGTGGGTGGGTGGGGGATATTATGGTCTGGGGGCCAGATCGGGTGCATCCTTATTTGGGGAGCAATGAGGGAATTTGTGGTATTCCTTAGAATTTTGAATTCTTTATGCTGATTGAGTAAGGATTTTATTTTAGGATGTGTTGGATGTGGTAGGGAAATATTAATAAATCAAGAATTCATGGCACCCACAAAAGACCAGGGTTGGTTTACTAATTTCTTACCACTGCTGAAAATGGGTGATAGAAAATGAGGCGAAGACCTAGTAAACTGTGGGGCTTCAGGTTAACAGAACCTGAGATTTTCCTTGCTCCAGGCAGTTCTCGTTTTTGAGAGTTGGTGTTTTTTTTTAACTACGTTACTATTATGTTTGACTAATCATTCTGAGCTTTCTGAACATTCTCTTGGGTTTTTATAAGTGATCTCATCTTTTAAAGGCCAACTTTCTTCAGGGACAGTGATTCAGGTTTGACAGAAAATTGCTTTGTACTAATTTTATTTTCCTTATTCATTTCTTAAGGTGGTAATACGGAGATTACCGCCCACTTTGACCAAGGAGCAGCTTCAGGAACATCTTCAGCCTATGCCTGAGCATGATTATTTTGAGTTTTTTTCTAATGATACTAGGTAAAATAAATAAATAAAAGAGGGAGGGGGTAAATAAAAAAGGTTTCTTCCATTCTTTTTAATCCTACTAATGTTTTCCATTTGATTTTTGAGCCTCTTTTTAACATATGCATACTTGTAATTCAGTCAGACACCTGCAAACACATTGACATAATTGCTTTCCTCCCTGCAGCCTGTATCCTCATATGTATGCCAGAGCATACATCAACTTTAAAAACCAGGAGGACATTATTTTGTTCAGGGATCGTTTCGATGGTTATGTGTTCCTCGACAATAAAGGTAAGTCCTTTTAACTGAGGGGGGTGGTTTCTTTGTCATTTGTATGTTTAAGACAATGTGTGTATCACAGTGTTTTCTCGATGCCTTCATGGCGTTTCTAAAATCCTGGGTGATAAGATGAGCAACATTTAAAGAGTTTTACACATTTGATAAGCTTATGACAGCCTTATAAATAGATAATATGACTTTTTACAGTCCTCAGGTATTTGTATTAACCTATTATTTCTGTAGTTTGATCAACTGAATGAAATTGCCACAGTTTTCTCCTCCTGTGACTATTCTTTTGCCCGGTATTAGATGATCTGTTGTTTTGAGTATTTACTAGTTTCAACAGTGATACTGATAAATGACTCTTTAAACTTGTATGACAAATTTTAAATATTTACTTCTCATCTTGCTTCAAGGACTAACACTTATTTAAGTCAGATTCTTTATGTCAATAGTTGCCAGCTGGAGTACTGTTTAACATTCTATGTTGTATATAATTAAAACATTGAACTTGATGATTTCCCACTTTGTATCCAGGAGTTTATAGGGAAGAAAAACTTCTGCCTTAACTCTTATTTTATTATCTGCTGCTTGCAACATTTAGTCAGAGAATGTCCACACTTCCATTTGCCACTTTTCTTTTGGCTTTGCAATCATAGGTGAATGATGTGTCTTTTTGTTAGGTTATGTTTTTTCAGTATTAGTTCAAAGTTGGTAAAAAGGAAATCTTTGTCAGGAAATATGCCAGTAAAAGTTGAAGGATTGCTACTGTGTTTGTCCAGCTTTTATTAATCCCCTCAAACCAGCTACTTCTCCACTCCAAGTTTATTTCAGTAGATAGCAGTGATTTCCTGGAAATCTGAGTTGTGTTTAACTTTTTTCCTCTCTTTTTTATCCCTTACATTTAAACAAGTGATGGATTTTGTCAATTTACTGCTTTTTAATATCTTGTTCATCTAGACTTAGTAATACTTTCACACTTTATATTCTCATCACCAAATGCTTAGACAACCAGTCTCTAACCTTATAGGATTTTCCATTTTTTTCCACTTTCTGTATAATTTAATAGTCTTATATTGCCATGAAATTAATCTTTTTGAAAATAGTGACTTAAGATAGCAGTTGTGAACAAAAGTCCAAATTCCTTAGTCTGGTAGTCAGCATCTTCCATAGTTTGGCCTCACTTCTGTTTTTTTCAGCCTGTCTTCCACAATTTCCTTCTGTTTCAGTCTGGTTTATCTGTTCCTTCTCAAATGTATCAGTTATTAAGGTAATATGATTCTGCATTCACTAGGATTTCTAAAACCTTGTTTCCTGTGTGACTGCTTTGTGATGCCTAATGGTCAATTCTAGTAATTTATCCTGGCTTATGTTTACATGCCAAAGATCTAAGGATGGAATTTTTTTTTTTGCGGTACGCAGGCCTCTCACTGCTATGGCCTCTCCCGTTGCGGAGCACAGGCTCCGGACGCGCAGGCCCAGCGGCCATGGCTCACGGGCCCAGCCGCTCCCTGGCATGTGGGATCCTCCCAGACCGGGGCACGAACCCGCGTCCCCCGCATTGGCAGGCGGACTCCCAACCACTGCGCCACCAGGGAAGCCCAGGATGGAATTTTATACCTTGTATGACATTATTCTATAGCAGGGATCTGGTGTATTTTTCCAGTAGTCACTTGGGTTTTTTTTTTTTAATTGAGATATAACTCACATACCATAAAATTCAATGGTTTTTAGTATATTCACAAGTTTTGTAACCATTACCACTATGTAATTCCAGAATGTGTACATCACTTCAAAAAGAATCCTGTATTCATTAGCAGTCATCTCCCATTCTCCTCTCCCGCTAGACCCTGGCAACCACTGATCTAACTATGGATTTCCTTATTCTGGACATTTCATATGAACTGAATCATACAATATGTGGCCTTTTGTGACTGCCTCTTTTACTTAGTATGTTTTCAAGGTTCATCCATGTTATAGTATGTATCATTACCTCGTTGCTTTTTTTGGTTTTTTGCATTATTAAAAATTGTGGTAAAATGCACAAATAAAATTTACCATCTTAACCATTTTTAAATGTGCAGTTCAGTAGTGTTGAGTACATTCACATTGTTCTGCAACCAATCTCTAGAACTTCTTCTTGTAAGGTTGAAACTCTACCTGTTAAACAACTCCCCATTTCTCCCTCTCCCAGCCTCTTGCAACTACATTCTACCTCCATGAACCACCCTTCTGTCTATGAAGTTGACCATTCTAGGTACCTCATATAAGTGGAATCATAGTATTTGACTTCTAGTGACTAGCTTATTTCACTTAGCATAATATCCTCAAGGTTAATCCATGTTGTAGCATGTGTCAGAATCTCCTTTTCCATTGTATGTATATACTTCATTTTCTTTATCCATTCATCTGTTGAGGGACATTTGGCTATTGTGAATAATGCTGCTGTGAATGTACAAGCATCTGTTCAAGTCTCTGCTTTCACTTCTTTTGAATACATACCCAAAAGTGGAATTGCGGGGTCATATGGTAATTCTATTTTTAATTTTTTTGAGGAACCACCATACCGTTTTCCATAGTGGCTGCACCATTTTATATTCCCACCAGCAATGCATGAAGGTTCTAATTTCTCCATGTCCTTGCCAACATTTGCTATTTTCTGGGTTTTTTTCCCCTTTAATAGTAATCATTCTGACAGGTATAAGATGGTATTTCATTGTGGTTTTGATTGGCATTTCCCTAATGATTAGTGAGGTAATAGTTTAATCTTTTCATATGCTTGAGCACATAGCATCTTTTCATTTGCTTATTGGCCATTTGTATACCATCTCTGGAGAAATGTCTATTCGAGTCCTTTGAACATTTTTTAATCAGATTATTTGGGGGTTTTTTTGTTGAGTTGTAGGAGTTCTTTACGTATTCTGTATATTGACCCCTTATCAGATATATGATTTGCAAATATTTTCTCCAATTCTAGGCTTCCTTTTCTCTCTGTTGATTATGTCCCTAGATGCACAGAAGTTCTTAATTTTTTTTAATTTATTTATTTTATTTATTTTTATTTTTGGCTGCGTTGAGTCTTTGTTGCTGGGCACAGGCTTTCTCTAGTTGTGGCAAGTGGAGCTGCTCTTCATTGTGGTGCACGGGCTTCTCATTGTGGTGGCTTCTCTTGTTGCGGAGCATGGGCTCTAGGCGCACGGGCTTCAGTAGTTGTGGCTCGCGGGCTCTAGAGCACAGGCTCAGGAGTTGTGGCACACAGGCTTAGTTGCTCCGCGGCATGTGGGATATTCCCGGACCAGGGCTCGAACCCGTGTCCCCTGTATTGGCAGGCGGATTCCCAACCACTGTGCCACCAGGGAAGCCCCATAAGTTCCTAATTTTGATGTAGCACAGTTTATCTATTTTTCACTTTTGTTGCCTGTGCTTTTGGTGTCTCCTGGTGTATTTTTTAATAACAGCTTTACTGAGATATAATGCATATGCCATAAAATTCACCCTTTTAAAGTGTACTGTTCAGTGTTTTTTAGTATATTCACAGAGTTGTGCAGCTGTCGCCACAATCTAATTTTAGAACACATTTCTCTAAAGAGAAACCTCGTACCCATTAGTTGTTACTCCTTATCTCTAGACAAGCACTAACCTACTTTCTATCTCTGTAGCTTTACCTGTTCTAGAGATTTCTGATGTATATTTTTGCACTTATAAAAAATCAATTTTATTAAGGTATAATTTACATATTAAAATGCATCCATTTTATGTGTGCATTTGGTGACTTTTGACATATTTATACCCCTGTATAATCAGTATTGTGATCTGGTTTTTTTGTTTGTTTGTTTTGGCCATGCTGCATGGCTTGCAGGATCTTAGTTCCCCCACTAGGGATTGAACCTAGGCCCCTGCAATGAAAGTGCCGAGTACTAACCACTGGACTGCCAGGGAATTCCCTCTGATGTATTTTTTAAATGAAAATTAGTTTGTAGATTTTTTCCCCCACATATCACAATATCACACTTAGAAGTTGAATTTAAGTGAGTATTTTAATTCCCTCCCATATCTTTTCACTAAGTTATCAGTATGAACTGGGAGCTCCTTTGGCAACATGTTGATTTTAGTTGTGCCAATGTGATTTATGCCTGTTGGGAGACCTATTCAGACCACTGTCATCAAAGGAAGCCTAGAGAGTGGTGGGTTGAGTCTCTTGTATCCACTTTTGACCTTTTCTTTCTTACAACAAGTATGCTATTTTTTCTAAACAGGTCAGGAATATCCTGCCATAGTAGAATTTGCACCTTTTCAAAAAGCTGCAAAAAAGAAGACTAAGAAAAGAGATACTAAAGTTGGGACTATCGATGATGGTACAGTATAGCTCTAGTTATGTAATGCTAATGCCATGTTTTTTTTAATTTAATTTTTATTTTATATTGGAATATAGTTGATTTACAATGTTGTGTTAGTTTCAGGTGTACAGCAAAGTGATTCTGTTATACATATACATATATTTATTCTTTTTCAGGTTCTTTTCCCATATGGGTTATTACAGAATATTGAGTAGAGTTCCCTGTGTTGTATATATAGTAGGGCCATGGGTTTTTTTAAAATATTACCTTTGTGGGAATTAAGTGGACTCCAATCTTTTAAATTAAGAAAACATAGGAAATAAAGTTCATGAGAAATGTAATTCACTGATGAAAGCTTTGCTTGTTAGAATGGAGGTGGGTTTCCTCTAGTTTTCACTCTCTTTGGCTAATGGCTTTTCATCCCTTCACCATTAAGCAATATATTTTGACTGTTGAGTAGTAAATCACCTTAGGTATATTAGAAGACAATGGGAAAAAATCAGATGTTTCAAATTACAACTCCTTGAGGCCTCTTACCATTTTTATGATTATTTATTTGACTTTTGGTTTCCATTTTTATAAAGAGGAAGCGTTATCATTGAGAGCTGTGATGGAAAATTTTCTATACTTGAGTAACTTAATATAAAGTATCTGTAGTGGCCAGTCCTGTTTTCTAGGCTTTGAATATGCAGTTAACTGCACACATAGTAATTACATTGAACTGAAATACTAGAACTAAAAAACTGAAATAATTGCCATTTACGGTAAACTGGATCCAGATTTTGAGATCTCTGTAATGTGGTTGTGTTGGCTAAGGACTTAGCTGCAATATTTTATATCAGATGGGCATTTTAGAATCAACTAGTTTAGTTTCCATTATTTATTACTATAATGGGTATTTTATAAGGAAAACACAGAAAAGACTCAACACACAGCTGCTTATTGATTATATCATAGATTCAGACCGTGAAGACTAGATCAAGTGACATGCTCCACACAGTGCATGCTCCAGATACAACATAATGACTCAGATGTGTTACCCTTTCTGATGTCGGAGGCATCCAGGAAAGAATTCCAGAAGTTACTATCACCTCTAGTGCCACATCTAGGACATCTGCCCTCATTTATCTGTTTAGAACACCTGATTTTCATATGCTGAGTTTAATTAAAGTGAGGTGTACTGATGCAGAAACTGCTTACGTGCTATAAATGATAGTCTCTGAAGGTCCCATAACTATGGCTTGCAGTTCTCCCATAGATAATATTTCCTATTTTGTTTAAAGTCTGCTATGTTTTCTATTTACTTAAACAATTATTTAGATCCAGAATATAGAAAATTTTTGGAAAGTTATGCTGCAGATAATGAGAAAATGACATCTACTCCAGAGACACTGCTAGAGGAAATAGAAGCAAAAAATAGAGAATTAATAGGTAAGTGGGCAAAAGGAGTTAAGGGCAACAGCTTTTTCATCAGAAGACCTGTCAGACTCCCACTTCTGTCACTTGCTAGCTGTTTGACCATGGGAAAGGCACTAACTTCTTTAAGACTCTGTTTGTTCTACTATAAAGTGCAGATAATACCTGCCTCACAGGATTATGAGAATGCATTGATAAGATGGGAAAAATTCTGACTTATTTAGTGCCACACAAATGTAACAGAAGTATAAAAAGTTTGAAGACTCATATAGGACCTTAAGATGTTGGTAAGCCTTTGAAGATCAATTGGTGTTTTCTAGTAATAAGCTCATATTCCTAAAAAAAATTTTGACCTGAAAATGTCAAAAAATGAAGTTAGTTACTGCAAAATTGAAAACCACTTGAGAAATTCTAGCTTGGATATTGGTTTTAGTAGTAAGTTGTCACTACTATATCAGCTCTAAACATAAGCACAGCCTCTGACCCAGGATTTCCACTCCTAGGAATTTATCCTAGGAAGGAAGTATGCTTTGCAAAAAGCTAGCTACAAGGTTAGATAGCATTGTTCAGAATATTGAAGAATGAGTTAAATATTCTTCTAAAACTTGGTTTTTATTAATGGATGCATAGTATAAGCCCATCTCCGTTACTTTCCATAGAATAAATTCCCAGAAGTGGAATTATGGGGTCAAAAGTATTAGATATTTTTAGCCCCTTACCCCAGTTTCTTCCTGGTTGAACAAATTTATACTCCCATCTGTAAAACAAGAAAATGTCCTTTGCACTTTATTCTCACTGACCGGGAATTGCTCTTTTTAATAATTGTTTTATTGTTTTAATTTGAATTTCTTAACTTTTAAAAAATTATTTTAAACCTTCAGAATCGAAATAGAATACTGTAAAACTTCTTTCCAATAATATAGTTGTGAAGTTACTGTTTAAGGGGTGTAGTTTTCCCACCTTGGGTGGTTGGCAGGGTATGTCAGAAAACGGAATCCTTTCTAGGGGTTGATTAAGTATTATTAATAATCTGTTTACATTTATGTAGCTAAAAAGACAACCCCACTTTTGAGCTTCCTGAAAAACAAGCAGGTAAACCTTTTGTTTTTATAGTTCTCTCAGTACTTCTATTTCATTGGTTTGCATTCTGTGAATATAAGAGCATTGGGATCCTATAGGAGAGATAGCTGCTTCTTCTACCATTATTCTTTAAAGAGTTGGCTCATTGGCCTCACTCTCTGGCCTTCTTCTTCACTCTGGTTGTTGGACCAAAGATTCACTCTGCAAAACCAGGGAGTCCTTAGCTTGCTCCACAGACACTCTCTTGATTTCCTGAAAGCCTCTGGATAATGTAGTAAGGCAGCATTGGGAGACTCTGATATTAGCAGGCCCTGGTCTTTATTCTCTCTCATATTTTGAATGGGGTGGTGAGGGGGTTAAGGAGATAGAAAATGGGAAGGAAAGATGATATAGTTAAGTGGGTGCCCACCGTACCTTCAAGACTAAGTTTTTGGTGGCAGTTATCTTGTTTGAAGGTTTGTGCTTGATGTTTCTTTCTAGAGGATGAGAGAAGAAAAGAGAGAAGAAAGAAGGAGGCGAGAAATAGAAAGAAAAAGACAAAGAGAAGAAGAGAGGAGGAAGTGGAAAGAAGAAGAGAAACGAAAAAGGAAAGATATAGAAAAGCTGAAGAAGATAGACAGAGTTCCAGAAAGGGACAAATTAAAGGATGAACCAAAGATTAAGGTATGAAAATAACTTAAACTGACTGCATGTTGCTGAAATTTGCATGTACTGTATCTACTTCTTCAAATATGCATGCATCTTGTGTTGGTGTAAACAGTTTTTTTGGTTTTGTTTTTGTCTTTTTTGGGGGGGGGGAGTGAATCAACAGAAGCCTTTCCTATAATAGTAATAGTATTATTCTTTTAATTTAAGATAATTTAAAAGATTAAGTAGTTTACATGGTATTCAGTGCAGATCTGTGTTATTTTTAATCATTGAAAATGTTCAATTTTGGATTATTATTTTCTCAGTTCTTCATAAATAAGGGCTTAGGGCTGGCTGGCATGAATTACGGGTTTTATTCAGCTTTTCCTTCATTTTTGATACATGAAGTTGCCTCATCTGTTTGTTTTCCACTGTCCTCAGGTACACAGGTTTCTGTTACAAGCTGTGAATCAGAAAAATGTAAGGACCAAGTACATGATACAGAGCACCTAGTATCATGTCACACACACAGGTCTTAGTTAATAAGTCCTTTTGGTGGTGGTGGTAGTGTTACCTGTAGAAAACCCCTTCAGACTGACCTAAGTCTTCTTAAAAGCTGAGCCATTTTAAATTCCTACCTTAGAAGGAAGCTCAGATGACTTGCTGATGCTCTGCTGTGTACCCAGGAGCTTCAACAATATACAGCTAGAGGACAACCATGCCTAAAGAGCTCTTTCCCTTCTCTTCTTTTTATATGCCTCTCATAACTGGCTGCCTTGTGGGAGTACTAGGGATATACCCCCTGCATTATGTCCTTTCCCCTCTCACAGGATTCCCCACGTTACCTTCTTGCATCTACCTGGGAATCTGTGAGCAGCAGATTCTGATTAATATATTGCATGTAGGAAGAGGAAAACCTATAGAAAGATCCCAGCCTTGCTACTTCCCTTCTGAGGGCATGGCTTGGCAGCCCTTACTTCAGCGAACTTCCTGGGGAAGTACTTGTACATAGTACTTCAGAGAAAGTCAGAGAAAATCTCACCGAGGTGATGGCAGGGTCTCCTTTTACCTCCTCAAAATTCAGCCGTTCACGTGGCTAGGGTTCCCCTAGGCTCTCCAGGACTCATTATTGGTGATAAGGGGCTTGGCGGCAGGGTGGGGAGGTTCCCATCTTAATTCCTTCTAGCGATTTCTCTGTCCGCCATGCCACAAGTGACTTGACTTGCTATTTCTGTCAGCAAGGCAGAAGGTAGAGCCAGCCATGCTAGAGATATCCGTTAATGTTCTTATTAGAGTAATGAACATCTTGGCTTCTAACAAAGATGTTCATTAGAGAAATAAGAACACTTCCAGTGAAACCTGCACATGGTATCCTCACTTTACACTGGTGCCTTCTTAGTGTCCAGTTTGGACTCACCATTTGCAGTGGCTGTCTGTGTGCTGAAACACTTCATGCTTAAGCCTTGTGGTGCTTTGCCTCTTGCTTGGTGGCTTGTATGATGCCTTCACCCTGAGATGAAACTTTCTATGACGCCTTCACTCTGAGACTTGAAATTCTTCTATTTTGACTAAAAATCTCTCTGAATATCCAACACGGGGGTATTCTAGAGAGATTTATAGCAGTGGCATGAGAAAGAAATTTTTGTTAGCAATTTGGACTTTATAAACCACTTTTAGTTTAGAATTGCATTCTGTCATATATATGACATTGAGCAGAATTCCTATTCAGTACAGATGGAACTTCACAGTTCCATTGTATGAGGTATTTGGATTTTTAAATCAAATGCCAAATAATTTTTGCTTTTCATCTCTAATGATAATATGATTGTACCATCATAAGTATGTAACTACTCTCAGACTCAAGGCAAAATTATTCCTGCAATGGATCTCTCCTTTGGTGACCAAGGTATTTGTCATTATAATTACTACGTAAAAATAGTCCAGCAGTAATGATCTGCTTAGCATTTTAAATTCATACCATATTTTCCTATCAAGTTATGCCAACATGCTGGGCTACAGAAGGCATACTTGAAAGTGTACGTTGGTCTACTTAAAGGTTGACCCATTTAAGCCAAAGGAGTCTTGATCCTATTGCCACAAAGTGATTAAACCACTCAGTTGAGTGGATAACACTTTCACATTAATAGCGTCCTTTTAGCAAATTACTGCTCTCGTGCACTAGTTGTTCACCTGAAAGTTTATGAGTACCTGCAGAGACGGGGGCCTTCTATAGCCTAAATTGAAAATATTTAGTATATTATTTTCTTTGGTAGAATCAGAAGACAATGTCCCACCCTTCAAAATAAACTTAAATTTGTTCTCTTTAAAGCTGCTCAAGAAGCCAGAAAAAGGCGATGAAAAAGAAGTGGACAAAAGAGAAAAGGTCAAGAAATTGGACAAAGAGAATCTGAGTGATGAAAGAGCCAGTGGGCAGAGTTGTCCATTGCCCAAACGTTCTGATGGTGAATTTAAAGATGAAAAGCCTAAGAGGTCGGTAGTTGAGGGCTCTTTGGTACATTTGTTTTTGGTATGTTTCTAGGTGCTAGTTTTACTGCTACTTTCTGGACTTGTACCTGAATCAAGATACTTGGTTTTACGAGGTGTAGGGGGATGAGGAGGACAGGTTTCAAATATTTTAGTATCTTAATCTGGGTGAATGACTTTGGGTTTTTTTTTATTGTTTTTCAAAATACTAGTAGTTTTTTTTTTAATGCTGCTCCAAAAGTTCAACCTCATTGTAGTGGCCAAGTCAGGATCAGAATGTTCCTGCATTTGTGATTAGAAGAACTTTGAGGGTGCATACTCAGATTTGTTTCTCACGCAGACCTGAAGATGAGAGTGCCAGAGAATACAGGGAGAGGGAGCGGGATTATGAACGAGACCAAGAGCGCGCCCTGCGGGAAAGAGAGAGGCTGAAGCGGCAGGAGGAAGAGCGCCGCAGGCAGAAGGAGCGCTACGAGAAAGAGAAGGCTTTTAAAAGAAAGGAAGAAGAAATGAAAAAAGAGAAGGAAGCCCTTCGGGATAAAGGAAAGAAGCCTGAAAGTACAGAACCAGTAGGCAGCTCAGAAAAAACTGAAAAGAAAGAAGAAGTGGTTAAGAGAGATCGCATAAGAAACAAGGTGCTGCTTTTCGTTAAACTTATTTTCATGAGGATTTCTTTTTCTTTTCCTGCAAGTATAAAGGAAAGGGCTAGCTCGTTGTTCATTATAGAATTTTAGGGGAACTTTAACTATCTGCACCTTTTTTTCAGTCTTGGTGGGGTCCTTTTATTAACTTATTGTTAATAAGTTTGTGTATGTATTTCAAACACACACAAAAGTAGAGAGAACAGAGGAATAATGTGATGTACCCATCACCCAGCTTCAGCAATTATCACCTCATGGCCAATCTTCTTTCTACTCTAGCCTATCTTACTCCTACTGGATTATTTTCAAGCAAATCCTAGACAGATAATTTCTTCTTTAAATACGTCAATATTAAGAGTAAAGACTTTTTTTTTTGGCCACGCCCCGAGGTGGCATGCGGGATCTTAGTTCCCCAGCCAGAGATCGAACCCATACCCTCTGCAGTGGAAATGCAGAGTTTTAACCACTGGACTGCCAGGGAAGTCCCAAAGGCTTTTTTTCTTTTTCTTTTTCTTTTTTTTTTGTTTTTTTTCCCTGGTACACGGGCCTCTCACTGTTGTGGCCTCTCCTGTTGCGGAGCGCAGGCTCCAGACGTGCAGGCCCAGCGGCCATGGCTCACGGGTCCAGCCACTCCGCGGCATGTGGGATCTTCCCGAACTGGGGCACGAACCCGTGTCCCCTGCATCGGCAGGCGGACTCTCAACCACTGCACCACCAGGGAAGCCCAAGACTCTTTTTCTTAATAAAATAACCCTAATATCATTTTCACACCAGAAAAAACAAAACAAAACTGACAATAGCTCCTTAGCATCCTACCTACTCAGTGTTCAGATTTTCCCAATTGTCTCATTAACATCTTTTTTATAGGCTCTAAACAAGGTCCACAAACTGTATTTGCTTGAAATGTTCCCTTAAGTGTCTCTTAATCTAGACAATTCCTCCTCCTCTTGCTTTCCTACCATTTATTTGTTGCAGAATCCAGTTTGCCCTGCAGAGCTTCTAACAGTCCAGATTGGCTAATTACATCCCTGTGGTATCATTTAACATGTTCCTCTACCTTCTGTGTTTCCTTGAAAACCAGTAGTCATATCTAGAGCAGGGTCAGCAAATTTTTTCTGTCAAGGGCCAGATGGTAAATATTTCAGGCTTTGTGGGCCATGTGGTCTCTGTCACAACCGGTAAGCTTTGTAGGAAAGTAGGCATAGACAACATGTAAAAGAATAAGCCTGGCTGTGTGCCAATCAAACTTTATTCACAAAAACAGGTGGCCCCTCATCTAGAGGCCTGAATATATTCAGACTCAATTGTTGGCAAGAATACTTGATAGGTGGTGTTGTGCAGTTCCTACTGCATCATATCAGGAAGCATACAATGTCTGGGTATCCTTTTATTGTGACGTTAAGATTGATCAATAGTAATCGTATTATGGTTATGTGATAGGATGTCCTTGCTCTTAAGATACACAGGCTGAAATACTTAGCAATGAAGGGTCATGATGTCTGCACTTACTCTCAAATGGTTCTGCAAAAATATAATGTGTCTATATACGTGTATGCCTGCACACACTAGAGTCGGAAAAGGCACATGTGACAAAATGTTAACCATCGTGAATCTAGGAGAAAGGTATGAGGTATTTGTTGTACAAGTTTGGCAACATTTCTATAGATTAAAAATTTTTTAAGATAAAAAGTTGGAAAAACAACTGATCAGTTAGTTCAGGTATTATAAGCCTGATCCATATATTATAAAAATTTTTATCAGCCTTTCTCCTGATAATTTTGTTTAGATGCGTTATTTCATAAGGTGGAGGAAAGGCAAGAAAAGCATTTGATCCTTTCCCTTTATTTACAGTATTCAGAGTAATGAGTTGGTGTCCCAGCAACTTGTAGGGGCTATCCATGAGTTTTGTTCCGTTTAGTCTTTAAGAACTTGTGGATTTAGAAATATTTGGTGTACTCCAACTTGTTACTATCAGTTATTGTCCTTGTTGATGGATGTTTAAATTGTCCCATCTTTGCACAGTAGGAGCCCCATCATCTGTTTCTTTAAATGCTACGCAGCAGTCTCATTTGTTTTAACGTTTCATCTTGTTAAAATAGTGAAATATTTTGCTGGAATTATTCACTTGGGAATAATGCTTTAAGCCTAACTTTCATATGTCAGAGAGAAAGGGCAAGGAAGGCTCATGTCTTGTTTTATTGAATTTGAAAAAAGGCCTATACATTTAAGTTTTCCAGGGTCATACTGTCATAACCAAACACATTACTTGAACTGAGGGGTACCTGGTGACTTTACTGAGGATTATTTAGGAACCTGAGATCTAAAGTGCCACCTAGAGAGTCTCAAACTAGGCTATTACCTTGTTAAACCTGAATTAAGAGACAGTCATATTTGTGCTAAGTTACAAGGGTCTGAGCTCATAACTTCAGGGAGGTCTTCATTTAAGACTTTGCATTCTTTATTATTTTTGTTTTTACTCCTAAAATTTTCTCAGGTGGTGGTGCATTTTAAAGTGAATTTACTGATGGGGAAGAGAGCCAGTGGCCATGGTTTCTAAGGAAAAACTATTCAAGCTGATTCAGTTCATCTTGAGATGGTTAAGAAAATTAGGCAGTAGACTTATCAAAAATTTACTCTAGGCATATAAAATAATACGTATTTTTAACTGTTGCTTAAAAAGTGAAACGGTTGTTTTTCTTTGTAGATAGGGGAAAGGAAGCGGGCAGTTTGAAGCAAATTAACCATCGGCACTTACTGTCACGTACTGTGCCCTCACATTTTGGTCTTGTGTGGGTTCTTTTTGGTATATGTCAATATATAACTTATGACTCTGAAAATCCCCTGTAAATGCTTAGTAGCAATGTTGTAACATTAACATTTCATTTTACTTTAGGATCGCCCAGCAATGCAGCTTTACCAACCAGGAGCTCGAAGCCGAAATCGACTCTGTCCCCATGATGACAGCACCAAGTCTGGAGATTCAACCATAGAAAAAAAGCAGGAAAGTGGTATTAGCCATAGAAAAGAAGGAAGCGAGGAGTGATAGGTCCAAATGGCCTTAGGTGTCCTGACTGTCTAGGCAGCCAAAGAGCACGAATTAAGCAATCCAGAAGTGCCTTCAGGGCAAAGGAATAGAGAGAGAGAAAGGGGGTCGCTGTGCTGGTGGGGTACACTGCAGAGGAGTATGTTTTGCGTCAAAGCAGGAGCCCAATTGCAGGTTCAGATTGGAAGTACAATTTCATTTTTTATGCAGTTCATACAAATTAATTTTAAAGTGTCAGACAAAGCTGAGGGAGAGGACATACATTGCAGTTTGCAGGCAGGAGACGTCAAGAGAGGACTTAATTAGGTATGACACGAGAAGAAGATACGGGAACTGGCTCTAAAATCAAAAGGTTTTGTTAATCCTGGATTGAATTTTCTTAATTTCAGTGGAGCAGAGTCACTTTGAAGTCTTGTTCAGATCTAGTTATAGTCATTGTTGTTGATAACTGTTGACTTTGTGTAGTGTAGAAGCAACAAGCATGTAATTGTAATACAAGTACAGTGAAGGATATAACAGATTTTCGCTTCTGCAAAAATTTAAATAGTCATGTCTTGTCTATATCCTATGTCCTAAAGTTTTAGAATTAGTTTTAGTTTTTTGTTTGCTTACGTGAGCTTAGCATAAAAAAAACTTTTTTAACATCTCCTTTTGCCTTTAGCAATTTTTATATTACTAAAGCTTAACCCTTAGTTGGTGCTTGACAATCCAGTCTTTGTTTTATCTTAGGTCTGGAGCTGAGTGCCTACCGTCTCCAGGAAGGAAACTGCACCAATATTTGTTCCTGTTAAATAGCAACTTTTAATCTTAGTTTGTTTTGCGTCGATATCAATAAACATCAACATCACTCAAGTACGAAGCTAAGTGTTTATTAACTTTACAAAATAGCTGTTAGTTTTGAGAAATTAAGCTTTTGATACTTAATTAACCTTTTGGGAATTTTGAAAGTGGATGAATGATATTTGTTACTACCTTCACTAGCACTATGCCTATATTTTGCTCACCTAGAAGACCAAATCATTGTTCACCAGTCTTGTTCCATAAGAACCAAAATGTCTGGACAACATCCTTGAGCTGCTGCTTCATTTCCATCCTGCCATCTTCTCTAATGTGACATCAGTTTGCCTTTACTTTATAAGTCACTGCTTTATGTTTACTCAGCTTTTAGAAACCAGTAGCCCAAGAGGCAGGTAAAGAGGAAGAGCCATCGAAGGTGATTGAAAGAGAATGGTCCTCAACTGGGAGAGAGTACTGGCATAATGGAAGGGGTATTTTCAAGGAGGAGAATGGCTGGCAGTGTCCCATGCCACAGAGAGATTAAGAAAGATAAGAAATGTGCACTGTTCACTGGATTTGGCAGTATTGAGGCACGTGTGAACTGGTGAGGCAGAAACCATGTTACAGTGAGGGTGAGTGGCAGGTGGGAAATGGAGATGGGGGCAGTTGGATATACAGGTCTTGGAGCTCAGAGAAAAGATTTGGGCTAGAGATACAGGTTTGGAATTCATCTATTTTTAGGTGATCATTGAAGCCATGGGCCTGGATTTAATCACTTAGGGGGAGAGAGTAGAGAAAGAACAGAAACAGGCCTAAGGCCCAGCCTTAAAGAACTCTAAGGATACTGTACAGGTAAGGAAATGTATAAAGACAGAAAAGGAGTAGCCAGAGAGTAGGTGAAAAACCAGAACACTGGTATTATATTACCTAACCCAAGGATAAGAATGAAGAAGGGGAGTGGCCATCAGGGTTGGATGCTGCTGGAAGGTCAAGTGTGATGCCTGAAAAAAGGCCATGGGGGGACTTCCCTGGCGGTCCAGTGGTTAAGACTCCACACTTCCACTGCAGGGGGTGGGGGTTCGATCCCTGGTCTGTGAACTAAGATCCCACCTGCCATGTGGCACAGCCAAAAAATATTTTTTTAAAAAAAGGCCATGGGATTCAGTGACTTACAAATCATTGATGACCTGGAATGATAAGGAATGAAAGCCAGACTGGGCTGAGAATGGAAACAGCATAGACAACTTTTCAGAGAAGTTTGGCAGTGAAAAAATGGTGATGATAAAGGGTATTGGGGAAGGATTTTTTTTAATATGAGAAATACTAAAGCATGTTTAGAAGCCAAAAGGAAAGAACTGAGAAAGGATGAATACCCAGGGGAAGTGATAACCACTAGTGTAGGTTTCCTGAGAAGGCAGGTGAAAAGGGAACCTGTTGGCAGCTTAGGAGAAGCATCACCCCAGAACCATCAGTCATGAGTTGGCATCACTTGCCTCTGTGCCCAGCCTGGGGCCCGTTGCCAGCCCTCTCACAGTTGTTTTCATGTCAGTGCCTCCCTCTCTTGTTCTACTTGCTGCCCAGTCCAACTCATTAAACCACACTTCCCCACCCCCTCTTTTTTTCTTTTAACTAATTAATTAATTTTTGGCTGCGTTGGATCTTCATTGCTGCATGTGGGCCTTCTCTAGTTGTGGCAACTGGGGGCTTCCCTTATTGCAGAGCACAGGCTCTAGGCACGCAGGCTGTAGAGCGCAGGCTCAGTAGTTGTAGCGCATGGGCTTAGTTGCTCCGCGGCATGTGGGATCTTCCCAGACCAGGGCTCGAGCCCGTGTCTCCTGCATTGGCAGGCGGATTCTCAACCACTTTGCCACCAGGGAAGCCCCTTCCCACCCCCTCTTAAATTTCTTCCATTCACTTATGTATTCACTTAACTAGTCACTGACTGTGTGGAGGCCCTGGGGTTCAAGGACTCAAGTCCTTGTCCTTGAGGAACCATGGGCCAGTGGTGTCAAGAGACGACCAGAAATAACCAGGGCACAATGCACCATGTGAGAGGGGCTGTGATGACGGCCTGGGGTGGGAGTCTCCTTCCCCTAAGCTGCCAGGTGTTGTTGAAGAAAATCCCTAAACCAGACAAACTGCTGAGACTGCAGGAGGGCCCTCCCTCTTGATAAGCAGTTGATTCCATTTTTGCCTTCTTCGGACACAGGTTTGATTTCTTTGGAAATAAAGACAGGATGGAGACAGCTCAGACACTGGATATCTGAACATTCATCAAGCACCTCCTATGTGTTGGCACTAAGGCCACAGTTGTAAACAAGGTCCCCACCCTCCAGATGCTGACAGCCCTGGAGAGTTTGCTGCTCTGGTGGAGAGAAGCGATTCTAAGGGAAGTAGGCATGAGAAATTCAAGGAGTGAGGGCAGTGGGAATAGCTACCTCCAGGGCAGTGAAAAGGGAGTGGCTTGGGCATTCATGAGGCTTTCATGCCTTCAAAATCGGGAACCACACCTCCTTGCCCAGCAGGCATATACAAGGTAGTCCTGAGGCAGTAATTTAACTCTGATTATAAATTAGGATCTAGGGCTTCCCTGGTGGCGCAGTGGTTGAGAATCTGCCTGCCAATGCAGGGGACACGGGTTCGAGCCCTGGTCTGGGAGGATCCCACATGCCGTGGAGCAATTAGGCCCGTGAGCCACAATTACTGAACCTGCGCGTCTGGAGCCTATGCTCCGCAACAAGAGAGGCCGCGATAGTGAGAGGCCCGCGCACTGCGATGAAGAGTGGCCCCGGGGCTTCCCTGGTGGCGCAGTGGTTGAGAGTCCGCCTGCCGATGCGGGGGACACGGGTTCGTGCCCCGGTCCGGGAAGATCCCACATGCCGCAGAGCGGCTGGGCCCGTGAGCCATGGCCGCTGAGCCTGCGCGTCCGGAGCCTGTGCTCCGCAACGGGAGAGGCCACAACAGTGAGGCCCACGTACCGCAAAAAAAAAAAAAAAAAGAGTGGACCCCGCTTGCCGCAATTAGAGAAAGCCCTCACACAGAAACGAAGACCCAACACAGCCAAAAATAAATAAATAAATAAATAAATAAAGGAGTTCCTTTAAAAAAAATCGCAAACCCTTTTAAAAAATTGATTAATTAAAAAATAAATTAAGATCTAACTTCCTATGGTATTCACAGACCTTATCTCAACTAGTTCCATAGGAGAAAGAATAGAGGAGTTTTGTGGCCTTTTGTTGGTATATAGAGGCTCTATATGTTGCATGTTTTTATGGAGGTGGCCCAGAATTTTCTTTACTGTCTCTGGGACTGTCCTCTACATGACAAAAATTTATTATGACCATTTATATCCTTATTAAGGAAGGCAAGGTAGCAAAGACAGGCTGAGATTTGGTGAATTCTTAGAAAATACGTACTGACAATACCTAGGATTGGCCATCCTTAGAAATCTCACAGAGCTCATTTATTCATCCACCAAATATTTATTAAGCTTATACTACAGAGGCATGGTTAAATACATGATTGTTTATTGCTACTGTAATGCATGATGTATTATCTATATTTCCAGACTTTAAGGCTATCCTCCATACCTCCAGCCCTGACCAATCCCTTGATCTCAGATGCAGCTCCCTACCGGACATCACCCAAAGACCCCAAATATCCCTGGCCCCAAATTGAACTCAACGTTCCTCCCATCCTCCTGCTTCACAGAGGATGTGAACCACCTACTCACTCAGCCCTGAGGATCATGTCTGATTCCATCCTCACTCCCCAAGGCTGCTCAATCATCCTGTGCCATTCATCTCCCTCCTCTCCAGGCCTTCATTGCCCTAGTTCAAGCTGCCGTCATTCATGCAGTCACTTATTCATTTGCCAATTTTTGAGCACACACCATGTACCATTCATGTTCTAGATTCTGGAATTACATCAGTGAACGAAACAGACAAAATTCCTGCCTTCATGGTACTTACATTGAAGTGGAGAGAGAAAGTAAATAAATCAAGCAAAATATGTATTGTTAGGAAGTGACGGGTGCTTAGGAGAAAAAATAAATCAGGGGAAAGGAGTATGATGTTCATGGATAGGGGTTGAAAGGCTTCAATGAAAAGATGACTTTTTAAAATATTTATTTGGCTGCATCGGGTCTTAGTTGCTGCGTGCGGGATCTTCGTTGCGGCATGCGGGATCTTTAGTTGTGGCAATGTGAACTCTTAGTTGCGGCATACATGTGGGATCTAGTTGCCTGACCAGGGATCAAACCCGGGCCCCTTGCATTGGGAGCACAGAGTCTTAGCCACTGGACCACCAGGGAAGTCCCGAGAAGATGACTTTTGAATAAAGAGTTGAGGAGGAAATGAGATAAAGAAGAACCAGAAAAAAGAGATTCTGAAGGAGCAGGCAGAAGGATAGGAAGAAAACCAAGTGTTCTGTCCTGGAAGCCAAGTGAAGAAAGTATTCTAAGGAAAGGTCAACTAAGATAAATGTTGATAGGTCAGATCAGATCCGAGAAATTAACTTAGGATTTAGCAACACAGAGGTCACTGATGATCTTAAGTACAGTTTCAGCTTGAGTGCTAGGTGAAAACCTGATTGGAGTGGGCTCCAGAAAGGATGGGTACCCACTTAGGATGGCTGTAATTTTTTTTAATGGAAAATAATAAGCATTAGCGAGAAAAATGTGAACTCTCATGCAGTGTTGGAGGAAATGTAAAATGGTGTAGCCATTGTGGAAAATACCCCAGCAGTTACTCAAAAGGTTAAACAGAGTTACCATATGACCCAGCAATTCCACTCCTAGGTATATATCCAAAATAATTGAAAACAGTTACTCAAACATAATTGCACACCACTGTTTATAGCATTATTCATTATAGCCCAAAACACAGAAGCAACCCTAGTGTCCATCAACTGATAAATGGCTAAACAAAATGATTATGTCCACACAGTGGAATATTATTCAGCCATAAAAAGGAAAGAATTACTGACACATGCCACATGAAGGAACCCTGAAAAATTGTGAAGGAAGCCAGACACAAATGGCCACATAATGTATGATTCCATTTATATGAAACGCCCAGAATATTCAAATCCATAGAAACAAAGTATGTTAGTGGTTGCCTAAGGCTGTGGGGGAGAAGGGGAATGGAGAGTGACTGCTAATGGGCACAGGTTTCTTTCGGGGGTAATGAAAGTGTTCTGGATTAGATACCAGTGGTGGTTGTACAACCTTGTGAACATACTAAAACCCACTGAACTGTACACTTTAAAATGGTGAATTTTATGGTATGTGAATTATAGCTCAAAAAAAAAGAATGAGAGTAATTGGAAGTAGTAAATATAGACAAATCTTTCAGTTTTGTTGTAAAGGAAGGAAAAGAGCAGTAGTTGGAAAGGGAGTCGAGGTAAAGAGCAGGTTTTTAAGATGGGAGAAGCAACGGCGTATTTATTTGTGTGTTGATGGGAACAATCCAGGGAAAAGCAGGGACAGAAAGGGAGGAACTGCCAGAGGCAGGTTTCTGAATAGGTGACGGGGGTTAGGATCCATTGTAGGAACGGGATGAAGGCAGAGGATTCGAGTACAGTGCTGGTAGCTGGGATGTGGTAGGTGAGTTATGGAAGTTCTGTCATTGCTGAAGTTTTCTCGGTGGCTAGGAAGCAAGGGCATCCCTGAGAGTGAGAATGGAGGAAGAAGGGTTAAAACTGTCATTTAGGCCAAAAGTGAACCAAGCCTGGCCACTGCCTATTTGTGTACAGCCTGCTAAGAATGGCTTTTATATTTGTAAATGATGGAAAAAATCAAAAGAATAATATTTTGTGATACAGAAGAATTCTACGAAATTCAAATTTTAGTCTCCGTAACTAAAATTTTATCGGAACCTGGTCACACCCACTAGTTTATGTACTGTCTAGCTACAGCAGCTGAGTTGAATAGTTGTAATAAACATCATATATATATGTCGCCTGCAAAGCCTAAAATATTTGCCATCAGAAAATGTTTGCCAGCCCCTGCCCTAGGCCCTTGCTGATCACAGGCCAGCAGCATGCAGGTCACCTGGGAAGGTGTCAGAATCTGTAGTCTACGCAGATCCCCAGGTGACTCATGTACACATTAAAGCTTGAGGAGCACTGCTCTAGGAGAATGGGAGTGTGGCTGCACTGGAGAAATGTAGAACTGTGGGGTAGTCTTCAGGGCCCACTGGAAGTCAGTGGTTGTGAACCCGGAGCGAGGTCAGTCGGTTTCCTCCAGGCTCATTCAGCTGTCAGCAGCACAGGCTGTCGGGCAGGTGGAGGACTGGATTTACTAGGGTTACGGTCTCTCCAGGCAAGTACAAAGAAGGGCAGGGTGCGGACGAGTGAGCGGCTGATACAATTTAAGCTAAATAAGGAGGGAAGAGGAGACACGGAGGGGCAGCGGAAGGAACAGGGAAATGGCATAGCTTCAATGGAGGGGTGGTCCCGGTGGGGTGGGAGCATCGTCGTCAGTGCTGGGGTCCTAGAGAAAGTCAGCTGCAAGGACAGCAGAGAGTGGGATCATGCCAAGGTCAAAGGGCTGGCAAGGGAGCAAGTGGCTGCGGTGCAGCGGAGGACGGGGTCACCGGAGGAGAGGAAGCCAAGGGGCCGCAAGTGGGTACTGAACTCACCAGGAACCATGACAGGAGCAGTGTTGGAGAGAGCGGCAGTGAGCCAGGAGCTAAATCTGCAAGGAATGACAGGGAGAGACTGGGAGGGACTGGGAAGCAGCTGCAACAAAAAATAGCATCTTTGTGCTGGGACTGCAGCAGTGGCCCCCGTGGGTCTCCTTGCTTCCACTCTTACCTCCGCTACCATCTGCTCTCGGCACAGCTGCCCAAGCGATCTTTCTAAAATAACCACATAACTGCTGCTTGCCCTTCAAAAGCTTTCAACGGCTCCCATTTGCCTTCAGCAGTCATTTTGAAGCTCTACTCTGAGGAACCCTCTTGGCTGGGCAGAAGTGCTTCAGGGGTTCCTCAAACAAGAAGTGTCCAAGTCAAACAGTGAAGCTGTCAACTGCCCTGAGGGGCCTGTTCTTCTGTTTTGTCTGTTTGAGGTATTTGACTTCATTTGTTGATTCATTCATTCATTAAATATTTATTGAGCACCTACTATGTGTGAGGCACTGTTCTAGGCTCGGAGAAGACAGCAGTGAACAAAACACATAATCCAAGCCCTCATGGAATTTACATTCTAGGGAGGGAGTCAGGCAATAAAGAAAGAAAATAGGGACTTCCCTTGTGGTCCAGTGGTTAAGACTCTGCACTTCCAATGCAGGGGACTGGGTTTGATCCTTGATTGGGGAACTAAGATCCCACATGCTATGCAGCCAAAACTTAAAAAAAAAAAGAAAAAAATATACGTGGTGTTGTAAGCTCCACGGAGAACAATAAAGCAGGAGTGGGGGGTGGGGGTGGGGGTGGGGGTGGGGAACGCTCAGTGAGGGCAGACGCTGCACTTTTATTTTTTAATTTTTTACTTTTTTGTGGTACGCGGGCCTCTCACTCTTGTGGCCTCTCCCGTTGCGGAGCACAGGCTCCGGATGCGCAGGCTCAGCGGCCATGGCTCACGGGCCCAGCCGCTCCGCGGCATGTGGGATCTTCCCAGACCGGGGCACGAACCCGTGTCCCCTGCATCGGCAGGCGGACTCTCAGCCACTGCGCCACCAGGGAAGCCTGACGCTGCGCTTTTAGATGGAGAGGGCGGTCAGGGAAAGCCTCAAGGAGAAGGCGGTGTGAATCAAGCCCTGAAGAGACTGACGGAGGAAGCTCCCAGGCAGAGGGAACAGCAAGTGCGAAGGCCCCAAGACAAGAATGTAACGGCGGTGTGGCCCAAACAGAGTGAGCTGAAGGTGAGAGCAGCTGGAGATGAGGTGGGGGGGGGGGGTGTGGGCGGGGTGAAAGGGCCTGATGGCACTTGCCCCTTGCAGGCCGTTGTATGGACTTGGATTTTTACCTGAGTGAAATTAGCCATTAGAGCCCCTCTGAGCAGAAGAGTGATGCGATCTGACAGGTTTTAATAGGATCACTCTGGCTGCTGTGTTGAAAAGACAGTGTAGGGGGCAGTGTCAGAAGAAGGGAGATTTTTGTAATGATCCAAGTGAGAGACGGTGGTGCGTCTTTTTTTTTTTTTGGCTGGGTTGGGTCTTCGTTGCTGCGTGTGGGCTTTCTCTAGTTATGGCGAGTGGGGGCTACTCTTCGTTGTGGTACACGGGCTTCTCATTGCAGTGGCTTCTCTTATTGCAGAGCACGGGCTCTAGGCATGGGGTCTTCAGTAGTTGTGGCTCGCGGGCTCTAGAGAGCAGCCTCAGTAGTCGTGGAGCACGGGCTTACTTGCTCCGCGGCATGTGGGATCTTCCTGGACCAGGGCTCGAGCCCGTGTTCCCTGCATTGGCAGGCGGATTCTTAACCACTGCGCCACCAGGGAAGCCCTCATCTATAGTTTTATCTGTAGACCCATATAAAAGTATTTTTAATTTATATTGAAATATAACACCCATACAGAAAAGCACACGAACCTGAAGTGTACAGCTAGATGAATTTTCACAAAGGGAACACACCTACAGAACTAGCACCCAGATCAAGAAACAGAGTATGACCAGCGCCTCCTCCCCCCAAGGATAACCACTATCCTGACTGCTAATGGCACAGATTAGTCTTGCCCGGTTTGTGTCTTTATGTAAATGGAATCATACAGTATGCATGCTTCTGTGTCTGGCTTCCTTTGTTCCACATTTGTGGATGTTTGTGAGATCCATCCGTGCCACTGTGGGTAGCTGTAGTCTGTTCATTCTCATTGCTGTATAGGAGCGGTTCACAAATGTTTTAGTCTTAGGACCCCTTTACACTTAAAAATTATTGAGGACTCCAAAGGGCCTTTGTGTGGATTATATCTATCGATATTTACTGTATTAGAAATTAAAACTGAAAAATATTTAAAACCCAAGAACACACAAACACACATTCTATTATTGTCTGTCAGAGCAATGAAGTTATTACAAGTCATGGAGCCTCTTGGAAACTCCACGGTACACCCGTGAGAGGACAAGAGTGAAAGAAGCAGATGACTTCTTTGTATTATTATAAAAATAGTTTTGGGGCTTCCCTGGTGGTGCAGTGGTTGAGAGTCCGCCTGCTGATGCAGGGGACACGGGTTCGTGCCCCGGTCTGGGAAGATCCCACATGCCGCGGAGCGGCTGGGCCCGTGAGCCATGGCCGCTGAGCCTGCGCATCCGGAGCCTGTGCTCCGCAACGGGAGAGGCCACAGCAGTGAGAGGCCCGCGTACCGCAAAAAAAAAAAAAAAAAAAAAAATAGTTTTGACCCTGCAGACCCTCCAAAAGGGTCTTGAGAATCCCCCAGAGTTCCCTGGATCACACTTTGAGAACCATTGCTGTATAGTAGCCCTTGGTAAATATACCACAGTTTATCCATTCAGCTGGAGAAAGATAGTTTCCTGTTTGGGGCTGTTAGAAATAATTCTTCTATAAGCAACTGAGTACATACATTTTTTCAAACTTCAAAAAAAAATTATTGGGGCTTCCCTGGTGGCACAGTGGTTGAGGCTCCGCCTGCCGATGCATGGGACACGGGTTCGTGCCCCGGTCCAGGAGGATCCCGCATGCCGCGGAGCGGCTGGGCCCGTGAGCCATGGCCGCTGAGCCTGCGCGTCCGGAGCCTGTGCTCCGCAACGGCAGAGGCCACAACAGTGAGAGGCCCGCGTACCGCAAAAAAAAAAAAAATATTATTTATTTTTAGGTCGCGCCCTACGGCATGTGGGATCTTAGTTCCCTGACCAGGAATCGAACCTGTGCCCCCTGCCTTGGGAACATGGAGTCGTAACCACTGGACCGCCAGGGAAGTCTCAGAAATGACCAATTCTTGAGCTCACCACCCTCTCTCACTGCCCTCCTTTGTCTCCTCTTCACACCCAAACGTCCTAAAAGCCTCTCCTCCCCACAAGCCCTGCCCCCACTTCACCACCCACTCTTTCTCCTCTTGCCCCCTTCCTCACATCCCATGTATACTGCCCAACTTCCAAGGGCACCAGGGAGCACCCTATGTCAAATCCGGGAGCCTCTTCACAGCCGTTGTCCTTTCTGACCCTATGGGACCCAGCTCTGTGGAATTCCAGCCCCTGAAACTTGCCTCCCTGGCTCCAGCCAATCAGGAGGTACAGCACATTGGCTTGTGACTGGTGGCATGCTGTTCCTTCTAGCTGGAATGCCCTTCTCCCCACTCCGCATGTCCTGATCCCACCTGTCTTAGTTGGTGAGAGCTGCCATGACAAAATACCACAGATTGGGTGGCTTAAACAACAGAAGTTTCTCACAGTTCTGGAGGCGAGAAGCCTGAGATCGAGGCATCAGCAGGTCTGGTTTCTCCTGAGGCCTCTCTCTTTGGCTCGCGGGTGGCCGGCCACCTTCCTATTGTGTCCTCACATGGCCTTTCTGCATGCACGCGAGCATCCTGGTGTCTCCTTGTGTGTCCTAATCTCTTCTGATGAGGACACCAGTCAGACTGGATGAGGGCCCACACTAGGCAGCCTCATTTTTAAAAAATATTTATTTATTTATTTGGCTGTGCCAGGTCTCAGTTGCAGCATGTGAACTCTTAGTTGTGGCATGTGGGATCTAGTTCCCTGACCAGGGATCGAATCCAGACCCCCTGCATTGGAAGCGTGGAGTCTTAGTCACTGGAACACCAGGGAAGTCCCTAGCCAGCCTCATTTTAACTTGATTACCTCTGTAACGACCCTACCTCCAAATAAAGTCACATTCTGAGGTACTGCATAAATTTCAAAGTCAAACTGACCAGATTTGCTGACAAATTGGATATGGGATGTGAGAGAAAAGAGAAGAGTGGACGGCTTCCCTGGTGGCGCAGTGGTTAAGAACCCGCCTGCCAATGCAGGGGACACAGGTTCAATCCCTGGTCCGGGAAGATCCCACATGCCACAGAGCAACTAAGCCCATGAGCCGCAATTACTGAGCCCATGAGCCGCAACTACTGAAGCCCTCGCGCCTAGAGCCTGTGCTCCGCAACAAAAGAAGCCTCAGCAATGAGAAGCCTGCGCACGCAACGAAGAGTAACCCCACTCGCCACCACTAGAGAAAGCCCACGCGAAGCAATGAAGACCCAACGCAGCCAAAAATAAAATTAAAAAAAATTTTTTTTAAAAAGAGGAAGTATTTTTTTAAAAAGAGAAGAGTGGAAAATAAATTTTGGCCTAAGCAACAGGAAGAATGGAGGTGCCATCTGCTGAGATGGGAAGGACTTTTGAGGGAGCCAGCTGACGGTGAAATATCAGGAGTTCTGTTTGGGACACATTAAGTTTAAAGACATCTATTAGACATCCAGGTGGGGACGTTGAAGGTAGTAGTTCAAGGAGACATCCAGGCTGGAGACATACATTTGGGTGTCGTCAACCAAGAGAGTATTTAAACTTTTCTTTTTGTTTTTGGCCGTGCTGTGTGGCATGCGGGATCTTACTTCCCTGATCAGGGATCAAACCCGTGCCCCCTGCAGTGGAAGCGCCGAGTCTTAACCACTGGACCGCAGGGGAAGTCCAAGAAAACATTTAAAGCCATGATGTTGGATGAGGTCACCAAGGAAGGGAGTGTATATAGAAAAGAGAAGAGGTCCAAATCTGAACCTCAGGGCTCTCCAATGTTAAAAAGTAAGTGAGATAAGGAAGAATCAGCAAAAGAAACTCAGAGCGGGTGCCATGCAATGCAGAAGGAAAAAACAACAAGTGTCCTATAAAGCTGTAAGAATTAAAAGGATGATTTATATAAGCTCTTAGCACAGTGTCAGTCCCACTCTAAACCGGAGGAAATGGTAGCTATGATGACGATGATGATGACGATGATAATTCATCTACTAAAGGCTTATTTGTTGCTCCTTCCTTCTGGTCACCAAAAAGAAAATACTGGCTCTTAAGTAAATAATAAAAATCCAAGGTAAGAAGCCCAAGGTCTCACTTGAATTAAATGTAAATTTGGATGAGGGTCTGAATCTAAAAACTGGGTGGGATTAAAGTAACTAAACTGTTGCTGTTAAAAACTGGTAATTATTCGGGAATTCCCTGGCGGTCCAGTGGTTGGGACTCCGTGCTTCCACTGCAGGTGGCACGGGTTTGATCCCTGGTCGGGGAACTAAGATCCCGAAAGCCACATGGCGTAGCCAAAAAGCAAACAAACAAAACCCCGGTAATTACTAAATTGGGCTCAAGCTTCCTATGGTTTCTGTATTCCCTCTCTAGATCTAAGGCACCAGCATCCAGTTGCCCAAGGCAGAGACCTGGGACTAAGACCTGTTAACTTTATGTCACAATCACCTTTTTTTTTTCCTGCATATGTAACCATTTATTGAGAACATTCAAAAAAATATGGAACGCTGCACCAATTTGCGTGTCATCCTTGCGCAGGGGCCATGCTAATCTTCTCTGTATCGTTCCAATTTTAGTATATGTGCTGCCGAAGCGGGTACCACAATCACCTCTTGATCTTGTTTCTTCTTATTCAACGTCATGGTGACTACCTTACTTTGTGCCACCATCACTTCTTTTTTTTTTAAAAAATAAATTTATTTATTTATCTCTTTTTTAAAAATAATTAATTAATTTTTGGCTGTGTTGGGTCTTCGTTTCTGTGCGAGGGCTTTCTCTAGTTGCGGAGAGCGGGGGCCACGCTTCATCGCGGTGCATGGGCCTCTCTTGTTGCGGAGCACAGGCTCCAGACGCGCAGGCTGAGTAGTTGTGGCTCACGGGCCCAGTCGCTCCGCGGCATGCGGGATCCTCCCAGACCAGGGCTCGAACCCGTGTCCCCTGCACTGGCAGGCAGACTCTCAACCACTGTGCCACCGTGGGAGCCCCCCAGGGTGCCCCCCACCATCACTTCTTGTTTAGACTATTTCCAAAGCCTCCTACTTAGTTTGTTTGTTCTACCATCTGTCACTACCCCAATCCAGGGATTCGAAACCATTTTTGTGCCATAGAACCATTTGGCAGTCTGAGAAAATTTCTGGACTTATTTTCAGAATTAAAAAAATATATTTTATTTTATTTTTGGCTACGTCGGGTCTTAGTTGCGGCATGCGGAATCTTTGTTGTGACATGCGGGATCCTTTGTTTTGGCACGCGGCTCTCTAGGTGTGGCTCACATGCTCAGTAGTTGTGATACACAGGTTTAGTTGCCCCGGAGCATGTGGGATCTTAGTTCCCCAACCAGGGATCGAGCCCGCGTTCCCTGAATTGGAAGGCAATTCTTAACCACTGGATCGCCAAGGAAGTCCCTCAGAATCGTTTTGTGGTTTTTTTTAATAAATTTTATTTATTTATTTTTGGCTGCATTGGGTCTTCGTTGCTGCAGGCAGGCTTTCTCTAGTTGCGGCGAGCGGGGGCTACTCTTCGTTGCGGTGTGCAGGCTTCTCATTGCGGTGGCTTGTCTTGTTACGGAGCACGGGCTCTAGGCGCGCAGGCTTCAGTAGTTGTGGCCCGTGGGCTCCAGAGTGCAGGCTCAGTAGTTGTGGCGCACGGGCTTAGCTGCTCCGTGGCATGTGGGATCTTCCAGGACCAGGGCTCGAACCCGTGTCCCCTGCATTGGCAGGCAGATTCTTAACCACTGCGCCACCAGGGAAGTCCTTCTCAGAATGTTTTTAAATGCATAAAACAAAGTACACAGGATGATAAAGAAAACCAATCACACTGCAATACAGCTATCAAAATATTTTCTAAAAGAAATGTGTACTATAGCAACATACAGGATTAACAGAGTTCTTGTGGGTCTACTGTAATTTCAAAGAAGTGATGAGTACATAAATGATATTTCGAGACATCTGCATCAACTGCAGTGTGATATGAAACCATCTTTGATTTCTATTGGTGACCAAGTCACAGGTACTGCTAATGTCACTGTAGTTTGTTGTCTACATTTGTAAATAAAGAAAGCACTACATTTCAGAGTTTGATGAAAACGAAGTTGTGATTTTTTTTCCATCCACGTTCGTACCCTGTGAATTCTATACATTGACCCTTGTGGACCCCAGGTTAAAAACCCTTACCTTAATCTATTGGTGCAAAAATGCTTGAAGTGACTGTAGAGATCTTTATTTCTAAATGGGGAGAAGAAAAAGATGAAAACGGGGAACATTAACATCCAAAACGTGTGCCATTAATTCCTGTACATTTTGCCAAAGGTGGGTTACAAAGTCAGTCTGAGCTTCCTAGCAGCCAAGGGAATGTTCTGTCCAGAACTTTCTCAGTTTAAAACCTTGATTGGGGCCGTGATCCTTAGTACTCTGCGTTGTGTAAAACCTTGATTGGTTATACAGTGCTGTATGTCAATTATATCTCAATATAACTGGAAAGGAAAAAAAAAACCCTTGATTGGCAGCCTCTTGCCTAGTCTAACGCCCCATGGCCAACACCACTGTACATTCCCATCCCGCACGGCCCAGCCTAGTGGACACAACCGCCGAGAAAGAGCCGGGGTCCATCCCCCTAGTCCACTCCGGCGGGGCGTTCCCAGCCCCCACCCCTAGGCGCGCTCCCTCCCAAACGCAGGACCGAAGTCCCTTGCGCCGGGACATAACCTCTTCCCCGCCCTCCTTGGAGATAGCCCCGCCCACTCCGCTCCTCCCGCCTTCGGAAGGGTTTCTGCCTTGGCAGTTATCACGGACTGTGTGTCTCACCCATGACACAGCACACTAACGGGGTCCTGAAAAACCCAATTACGGAACTGAAGCAAAGGGAATTCCATTTCGCACGAATGAGCGCAGTTTCCCACGGCCTCACGGTAGCTTGCGCAGAGAGCGGCCGCCAGGGGGCGATGGTTGGCTCATGGCGTGTCCTCCCCAAGCCCGGCCCCCGGCGGCGCCCTCTAAAACACGTACTTCCGCTTGATTCTCCCTCTTTTCTCTTGTCCTCCATTCTATCTGCGGCTGGATTTGATCATCGCCATGGTAAGTCCATCCATTACCATCGGGTCTGGGGTGGCTTTCCGAGATCTGAGGTCCCCGCGAGCTCGCCGGTGCCGCGGGCTGCGCCGATGTGCGGGACCCTTTTTAAGGCCTTTTCCAGAGGAGATGGAGTTGGGCCACGGCTCGAGTCCGCGGGCCTGCTGGGAAGCGAGCGAGCACCTGGGGAGGGACGGGCTGTGCCGGCCCCGCGAGGTCCGAAGGGGCGCTCTGTGCTCCAGGTCACTGCTCAGGCGGGCAGGGATTCCCGTTTTTCCCGGAGCGAACTCTGTTTCGGGGGCAAGAAGAGAAGTCGAGGGGGTACCCCAGAAATCGTGGCCTGACTTCGGGCTGCCTGCGACACGCGGGATGTTCCTGGCATCGAAAAGGCAATGTAGGCTGCTGGTTTTCGAAGACTGTTTTTACTTGGGTGCCAGGATCCTTCCACGCTATGAGATTACAGGACTTTTTAGCCCTTTGTTAAGGGACTTGAACGTCACCTCGTAGAAACGCCTGGATCAAGGGGTGATGTGCTCTGAATGTGACGGGAAGCTGGGAAAGTCATCCTTGGGAAAGTGACGTTTTAAATAGAGTTAGAATTAATACCAAAATGGTCAGAGGGCTAGAACAGATTTACCGAAAGTCAGGGACCTTGTGTAAATCTTTTTTTTTTTTTTTTTTTTTTGCCGCTCCGTGTGGCTTTTTGGATTCCCGACCAGGGATCGAACCGGGGTCCCCAGCAGTGGAAGCGTGGGATCCTAACCACTCGACCACCAGGGAAGTCCCAGTACTCTGGTGTATAAAATAGTGCGCTGAGACTCACTGACTTGCAAGGGATTGTTCCTGAAAACCACGTGCTTTAGTCCCCGCCATCTCTGACTATAGTCCTCTCAGTCCTGGGTTGACAGCAGGGAAGACTGGAACACGCCCTAGCCTTGGAGCAGAGAGGACCTGGGTTTGAATCCCAGCCAAATCTGCACATTAATACTCTGCTTTGGGGCAGGTTACCTACCTCCCTGACTACTGATTTTTCTTTGAACAGTGGGCATTATGGTATCTGCCTCCGTAGAAGTGAGGAACAAAGCAAAGGGCAGTGAGGGGTGTAGCATCGAGAGGGTTGTTCTTGTTATATGTTAAGCATTTGAATATTTGTTGGATTTAGGGAGTTCTTGACTTTGAATCATTGGAGCAAGTTCTGGTATTGCTGTTAAATTGATTGCATTTCCTTCCCAGTCTTCTCACAAGACTTTCAGGATCAAGCGATTTCTGGCCAAGAAACAAAAGCAGAATCGTCCCATTCCCCAATGGATTCGAATGAAAACTGGTAATAAAATCAGGTAAAGGCAAACACTCCCCACCCTTGTGTTTTGTTGAACTTAGGATTACTTTGGGGGTGTAAATGCACAATTGAAAGTATATGCAGTTTAATTCGTCCTGAGCCACCATTCTGAAATTCTTTTGGGGTTTTTTTTTAATGTGCTTCTTCTGGGTTTCTGGACACAGTCAGCCCACAGCTGAGCTTAGGGGCAGACACTCCTCCAATATTTGTTAATTTCCTTGTTGTCTTCAGTCTGAGCCAGAACATAAGATGGAAGGCCCATTTCCTTAATTCATTTAGCCAGTTACACATGTGAAATCACCACCCACTGTAGCTTTATAGGCCAATTAATTGCAACCTTTGGTTTATCGTGTCCTCATCCAATGATGGTAGGACCTGCCTTTATAGTTGTGAGGAATGAAAGAAATGTATATAAAGCTCAGTGCCTAGCTCAATAGAGGGTACCTGCAGTTATCAGATGCTGGTCTCTTGCTCTGTGGTCTGGCTTTTTGTGTGTGTGTTGTCTAACTTTTAAAATGTATTGAAAGCAGGTTGCAATTACAGTGCTCCGTTTCGTGGAAGTACTGACATAATCCTGCTGAAAGAAAATCTGTGTTGATCATTTTTGATTTTGCCTTTTATGGGGGTAAAATCATGACAGATTGACATGAACATTTCTGAGATGGCCTTAGCTCTGCAAATAACTTGGCTGTGGTATTGAAGTGACTGAGGGTGTTAATGTAGTATTAAAATTATGCAAGAGCTTTTTTGTATGTGTGACCTATTATGTAGAATTACTGGTTTTGATATAATTTAGAAGGGGAGGTTATATGTCTCTGGGTCTACCCCAGGTCTGTTGAATCAAAAGTGAATGAGCGTACACTTGGGGAGAGGAGAGAGCTTCTCCATTACTTAGTCCCTATAAGGAACCAGTGTGTGTTTTCCTTAGCCTGGAATCATTTTGAGAGGTAAAAAATTGCTTTGACTAGTTCTTTAACACATCTAGCAAATCGTTTTTTACTCTCCAAAAAGAGCTCCAAACTTTTTAACGGTAGGGAAAGTGGAATGCTTTTTCTTTCAAAGATTTTTATGGTACTTTAAGGCAAAGTTTGTGGTCAGTAAGAGCAGCTAAATTGAGGTCAGACTGCCTTTGTAATTTGTGATTTCCTTCTGTGTAGGTACAACTCTAAGAGAAGACATTGGAGAAGAACCAAGCTGGGTCTATAATGAGCCTCACATATGAATTCACACACATTATCAGAACATCACTAGTATCTGGAACAGCTGCCTGTGTTTGATGCTCTCTCCTCTTGAGCTTTCCTCATCACTGCTCACTGTGTAGCTCTGTAATAAACATGTGAACCTTTTGTTGGAACTGTTATTGTATTATTCTGGTTTGTGATGATGTACTGAATAAATACTCCTCCTATCAGATGTAACACAGGACTGTCCAATGATAGAAATGTTCTCTAGTTACCAGGTACATAGAAGTATGTCTAGTAAAAGTAAGGAACTGGTTTTTTTAGATTTTGTTGTTTAATAGCTCCCTGTAACTTGCAGCTCTTATACCTACTGTTATGGGAAGTGCATGTATGTGTCATCCTCATACCTGAGGGTAGCACCTTCTTAAAATAAAAGGCTTTTGTGGGTGGGGGGCATGCCACGATGCAGGCAGGGTCTTAGTTCCCTGACCAAGGATCGAACTCGTGCAGTCTTAACCACTGGACTGCCAGGGAAGTCCCATAAAAAGCATCTTCATATACTATTCTGTGGTGCCAGTCCTCAGAGTAGGAATCATGTGAGCCAGGGATTGGCAAACTGGTCTGCTGACTGTTTTCGTATGGCCTGTGAACTAAAATTATGCATTTTAAAATTTATTTTAAAATAAATTTATGTATTTATTTTTGGCTGCGTTGGGTCTCTGTTGCTGCGCACGAGCTCAGTAGTTGTGGCGCACGGGCTTAGTTGCTCCGTGGCATGTGGGATCCTCCCGGACCAGGGCTCGAACCTGTGTCGCCTGCATTGGCAGGCCAATTCTTAACCACTACCGTGCCACCAGGGAAGTCCCTCCATTTTTATTATTTATTTATTTATTTATTTATTGCAGTATGTGGGCCTCTCACTGTTGTGGCCTCTCCCGTTGCGGAGCACAGGCTCCGGATGCGCAGGCTCAGCGGCCATGGCTCACGGGCCCAGCCGCTCCACGGCATGTGGGATCTTCCCGGACCGGGGCACAAACCTGTGTCCCCTGCATCGGCAGGCGGACTCAACCACTGCGCCACCACGGAAGCCCGTCCCTGCATTTTTAAATGGTTGAAAGAAATCAAGAGTATTTTTGACATGTAATACATTCGAATTTACAGGCCAGGCACTATTCTTAGGTACTTGAGTTTAACTGATGGATAGACAGATGTACGTTAGGCTAGTAATGGGCCAATACACAGGCCATATCTAATGTCTGGGAAAGATGGGAGAAAGCCAGAGTGCCCCAGCTAGTTACCTGTGGAATTAGGCTGGAACTGCCGCAGCGGAAGGGGGTCAGATTTAGTGCTAACTCCCTACCCAGCTTGTAGGGAGCCTGCACTGGACAGAGCCGATAAAGCAAGTGACAGGAGCTGTCAGAGTGCAGCAAATGGTGGTTGCACCCCTTGCACAACCGAGGGGCCCCTGACCTGTAACCAAACTAGGAGGCTCATGACCATGGTCCTTAAGAAGCACCACTGTGCTCACCAGAATTTTGAAGGGTGGGCTGCAGAATACCCACCAGCCCAAGAACGTGGGAGCTGCCAACAGATCTTGGAAAAATGCTTCCACTTCCTTTACAAGCTCCTAGATTTCAAATATTTTCTCTTATTGCATCAGTGTTTCCTTCATATTCAAAGACAGCTGCCACTGTGTGAACAGCAGTTGGTAAATGTTAATATGCTAAAAATGTTATTCAAGTCCAAGGCAGAGGGACTTGATACAATTAATTGACAGTCATGTGATGGAAATTTCTAACCATTTTGGAGTATTAGGAATACCTCACCCTCACCATTCAGAGTAGGTAGGCTCCTCGCTGAGCCCGGGGAGGTTATGACAAGGCCAAGGTCACACGGCAGAGGGAGCTTTCTCTATAGACCTTGAATAAGGAGGATTAAAATTGAAAGGGAAAATGATGGACACCAGGGTTGGTTGGCCGTGTAAAAGGGGTTTCTTTTGAGCCTGGGGTTGGACACAGGTCCTGGATCCAGTGGTTCCTCACTGCCTCGTGCAGTAAGTGCCGGTATTTGTTTCCTCGGTGGACTAGATTGCTGCTTCCTGAAGGGAGGAATGGGAGCTTTGAGATATTTAGGACTTATATTTACCTATAAGAGGTGCAGCATAAGATCAGCTTTTAAAAGACAGTCAACTCCGTGGTGATGCTGGCCATCCCTCGATGGCCTACTGAGAAGCAGGCAGCAGCAGAGTGGTGGCCAAGAGTTAGCAGTCTGGAGTGGCAAGACTGCATAGTCTGCATTCAAATCCGGCTCTTCATGCACCAGCTGTAAGCCTCAGTGTCATCTGCAATGTGGGACCTCCCTCAGAGGGCTTTGAGGATGAAGTTAATAACGCACTGAAGCAGTTGACTCAGCGCCTAACTAGGAAACGGGGAAGAGGAATGGGGAGTAAGCAGGATTAAAGTTTCGGTGTGGACCCCTCCCCAGCAGACGTGGGCTGTATGCTGGATAAAGCAAAAATAAGACACAGGGACCGAAGACAGTGGGAAGGGGCAGGCTGTCAGGGGGGACATCAGGCAGAGCTGGCATGGAGTTGGTGCTTAGTGTCAGCCTTTGGAGAGATGCCAGTTCCCTTCTAGTTCCAGGATTTGAATTTGGAGTAGAGTAACCCCTCGCGGTCTTGGAAAGAAAGGATGTAGGGTGACTTGAGGACGGAAATCCTGGGCCTTACACTCACCTCCAGGTGAATCCCACCTCTGTTACTGAACCAGCTGTGGAAACATCAGGAGACTTATCCAGAATCACCTACTTCGGGTTTGTAAGGATTGAATGATAATGTCGGTCAAGGATCAGTCCTAGCAGATAAGTCTCCCATTTTACAGATGAAGAAAAGTTAAACAATTCTCAAAAAAGAAAATAAAATTTAAAAAAGAGAAGGGCTTCCCTGGTGGCGCAGTGTTTGAGAGTCTGCCTGCCAATGCAGGGGACACGGGTTCGTGCCCCGGTCTGGGAGGATCCCACATGCCGCGGAGCGGCTGGGCCTGTGAGCCATGGCCGCTGAGCCTGCGCGTCCGGAGCCTGTGCTCCGCAACGGGAGAGGCCACAACAGTGAAAGACCCGCGTAACGCAAAAATAAATAAATAAATAATAAATAAATAAAAAAGAAGAAAGGGGAATTCCCTGGCAGTCCAGTGGTTAGGAATTGGTGCTTTCATTGGCCAGGGTAAAAAAAAAAGTCCCACAATTCTCATTCCTGCTGATAGCAACTAACAGTTTGAGTACTTAACATGGCAGGTAGCTGCTGTCAGCAGGAATGGCAATGAGAACCAGATTGAACAGGAAGTAGATTTTCTTGGAAAGAACAGGGTGAAGTATTAACCATTTACCCTTCCCTGAGGGTGTTTTAGCCCAGAGAAGCAAACATGAAGCCCCTGCTTATACAAAACGTTGGGTATTTGGGGAGCCAGAGGCAAGTATGACCCTCACAGGTATTGCAGTCAAGAGAGTGTGCCGTGCATCTGTACCTGTGCACATCAGATATGCCCGTCTGGGAACGGAGGGAGGGAGGGTGGGTGGCAAACCCTCGGAGAAAACTAATCGATGCCTTAGCATGTGTTTACAAAGGGTGAAGGAGGAATGACTTGCCTGGGGAGTTGCGGGAAGGCCTCACCCAGGTTCACGAGGAGGCAAATGGTGTGTGTGTGCGCATGCGTGGTTGGTAGGTAGGTAGCTGGGGCTTAAGGCACTAGGGAAAGAATCTGGAGAATCGGGCACATCATGAAAACTCAGGCATAACGAGTAGGGAATGGCACTGTTCTCACTACTCACCCTCTGTAGGAGCACCTCATTCACCACACTGGTGGGCCGACACCTGCACTTGAACTATGGTCACTGATGAGGCCACCTGCAGCTGCATGTCCAAAGCTGTCGCTTGAGACCCAGGAGCAGTGGGACAGGACTTGTGCCTCAGCCTGACCCTAAGTGGAACTGCGTTCTCTCTTTTTTTAATTAATTAATTAATTGATTTAGTTGTGGCTGCATTAGGTCTTTGTTGCTGCACGCGGGCTTTCTCTACTTGTGGCGAGCGGCGGCTACTCTTCGTTGCAGTGCGCGGGCTTCTCATTGCGGTGGCTTATCTTGTTGCGGAGCACGGGCTCTAGGCGCGCGGGCTTCAGTAGTTGTGGCACTGCGCCACCAGGGAAGTCCCAGCCCCATTTAATGTTAACACATGGCTAATCGTGAAAGCCACAGTCACAGTGCAACCTACCTTACCGTTTAAATGAAAGAAGACAGGCATTACCAACAGTTAGGTACCAGAGTAACTGAAGTAAGACAAGATATAGTCCCAGTTTTACAGCTACAATGAGCCTGCTACTAACAAACCACGTCAGCCTTGGGGACTTCAGTTTTCTGCCACTCAAAATGAGGAAACTGGTTCTAAATCATGAACCTCTAATGCTACATTTGTAAGTCTCTAAATGTATATCTGATTCATTAGAAAAAGTGTTTCCACTGGGGCCACCAAAGGGACAAAGGCATTGGAACAGAACGCAAATGACCTACAAAGAAACAACTATTAGTTTAATCAGAAAGCCTGTGGATCTAGTTCAAGGTCAGCTGCCTCCGACTCCCACTTGTTCATTCCGCAAACACCCAATACAGACTACGAGGTGGATGCATGGCGCTGGGTGCTGGGTGCTGGGCTGCAGGGGTGAGCCACATCCACAGGCCCCCATTTTCACCGGCTCAGTCTGCAGGGGACAGACGAATGTGCAGACAGCCACAGCCCCTGATGCTAAGTGCTGTGCTGAGGAAGGCACTAGGTCCTTGGGAACCTGACCTGAACATGGGAGTGAGGAGCTGAGGAAGAGCAAGCTGAGCCCCGAAGGCCAAAGAGGAGTTAGATCTGGCGGGTGGAGTGTGGTGTGTTCCTGTGCTACACAGAGGATACAGACTGTGAAAAGGCCCAATCAGGAGAAAGCTGGGAGGGACTTCCCTGGTGGTCCAGTGGTTAAGACTCCACGCTTCCACTGCACGGGGCGTGGGTTCGATCCCTGGGCGGGGAACTAGATCCCACATGCCATGTGGGCAACCCCCCCCAAAAAAAATAAATAGAAAGCTGGGAGAATTTAGGGAACTGAAAGTCACTCTGTGTGGCAGAAGTGTGGGAAGGGGACGGGGTGGCGGGAGAGGGGTGCCCAGAGGAAGTAGTAATGAAGGAGGAAGCTGGAGAGTAAGCAGAGGCCAGATCAGCGGGAGGCTCAAAGCCTTGAGACAGAGCTTGGATTGCATCTTGAGGCCCAGAAAAACATTGAAGGGCTTGAAAATGGACAGATGCCTATCGGGTTTGGGTTTAAGAAATAACCGGGGTTAGTGCGTGGAGTGCTAAGATCAGACTGGCTGGGGATGGGGCAGCATAGGCTAGAAGTAGAGACTAGTAAGAGGCTGTGGTTTGTAGTCCGCATGAGAAAGGATGGTGGCCAGCACTAGGACAGAGGCAGTGGAGATGGAGTTAAATGGACAGAGGAGAGATTTCGTAGAATCAACAAGACTTGTGACTGAGTGTAGGAGGAGAGGTAGAGGGAAGTGGCAAGGATTATGCCCAAGTTTCTGGCTTGAGCAACAAGGTGGTTGGTGGTGTCATTCGCTGAGAGGGAAAGACCATGAGAATAGTTTTCTGGTGGGAAAGCGGAGTGGTCAAGGGTTCAGTTTGGGGTATATTTAGCACGGGATGGCTGTAAGCCTTCCAGGTGAAGATACTCAATATTGACAGTTGAGTAGTGAATATTCGAGTCAAGAGAGAACTGGAGAAACCTGTGGGGTTAGAGGAGGGGTTTTGTCTTGACCCGGGGAGTGACAGCTTGTTTGCATAATGATGTGAAGGGCACAGAAGGGAAGAAGTAGGAACACAGAGTGGACAATACAAATCGTCAGTGGATCAAAGCTCCCAAGGGCTGGGAAGTGATGAGTCAGAGCACAGGAGTAGGGATTTGTCTCACAGAGGAGGAGAGCCTAGGAGTTAAGAGGTCAGACTCTGGAGTCTGGGTTGGAACACTTGGTTCTAACACCTTCTAGCTGTGAGAACTTGGGCAAGTCACTTACTTTCCCTGAGTCTGTTTTCCTTGACTATAAAATGGGGAAATTATGAGAACCTCGGAATTTCGGTGTGACGATTAAAGGAGATAATGCATGCAATATGCTTACTATCGACTAAAAAAAACCCTCAAAAACTCCCACAAGCTAAAAGTTGCAAGCTATGTTTTATTCGGGGACCTTAGTGAGGACTACAGCCCAGGAGAGACAGCCTCTCAGAGAGCTCTGAGGAAATGTTCCAGAGAGGCAAGGGAGGAGCCACGATATAGGGGAGTTTTTGCTGGAAAAAAAATATCGTCAAACATCAGAAGATTACTGCTAATCACAAAAAAACAGACCTCTCAAGTTAATGATTTCAGCACTTTTCTATGTATGGGAAGATGCAAGAGTCTGGGCTCATGGAAATCATTCCTTAGATATGCATCTTAACTATCTAGGGCCAGTATCCTGTTTCTCTTCATCAGAATTCCCCTCAGGGCGCGCGGTCGGGACGTCTGCAGTGGCTGATGGTTTGATGGCGGGAGACATTCTTGTTTACTGAAATGGCAGGCAACCTTTTTTTCTTGTTTACTGAAATGGCACGCAACCTGCATTACCATAGTGCCTGGCACGCAGTTAACACTGCATCAGTGGTAACTGTTGTAACAGGAGCACAGGAAGCGAAAAATGGGTGCACATGCAGATCAGTTCATAGGTTTGGTTGCAGGAAGCTGAACAAATTCTTTTTAGGTGATTTCCGTCTTTTTAATGAAATAGAAAGTGAGGTTATCTACTGGGGGGGGCTACCTGCTAAAGTCTCTTTGGGGTAGAAAAGCCATTCATTTGGCACTGACTAGGAGATAGGACAGTCTCTATCAACAGAGGGTCAACAGACTGCCAGCCACTTAAATCATCAAGACTTGCTTTTTTTTTTTTTTTTGCGGTACGTGGGCCTCTCACTGTTGTGGTCTCTCCCGTTGTGGAGCACAGGCTCCGGACGCGCAGGCTCAGTGACCATGGCTCATGGGCCCAGCCACCCTGTGGCATGTGGGATCTTCCCGGACTGGGGCACGAACCCACGTGTCCTGCATCGGCAGGTGGACTCTCAACCACTGTGCCACCAGGGAAGCCCCTAGACTTGCTTTTAAATTAAAGTAAAAATGAAAACAGCGGAATGACTCCTCATTTTGTAGTCTAGTACCAAAACTTGTAGATTACAGGGAATTCCCTGGTGGTCCAGTGGTTAGGACTCGGGACTTTCACTGCCGTGGGCCCATGTTCAATCCCTGGTCGGGGGACTAAGATCCCGCAAGCAGCGCAGTGTGGCCAAAAAATAAAACAAAATAAATTTAACTCAGTTATCTTAAAAAAAAACTTGTAGAGTACATATTCAGAAGTATTTGTTCATCTGATTTTTTTCCTGATCTAGTTTTTTAAAAATATATTTATTTATTTACTTATTTGGATGCACCGGGTCTTAGTTACAGCATGCGGAATCTTTTAGTTGCAGCATGTGAGATCTAGTTCCCTGACCAGGGATCGAACCCGGGCCCTCTGCATTGGGAGCATGGAGCCCTAGCCACTGGACCACCAGGGAGGTCCCTCTAGTTTTTTAATAGACTTTATTTTTTAGAACAGTATTAGATTTCAAGAAAAGTCGAGAAGATAATATAAAGTTCATAGTTTATTCAGTTGTTTTTTTTTTTTCGGTACGCGGGCCTCTCACTGCTGTGGCCTCTCCCGCTGCGGAGCACAGGCTCCTGATGCACGGGCCCAGCCGCTCCGCAGCACGCGGGATCCCGGGGCATGAACCCGTGTCCCCTGCATCAGCAGGCGGACTCCCAACCACTGCGCCACCAGGGAAGCCCCTATTCAGATTTTTTTAGTTTTTACCTAATAGCCTTTTTCTGCTCCAAGATCCCATCCAGGATACCACTTTGGCATATAGTAGTTATGTCTCCTTAGGCTCCTCTTGGCTGTGATAGTGTCTCAGATTCTCCTTGTTTTTTTTTTTTTTGTGGTACGCGGGCCTCTCACCGCTGTGGCCTCTTTCGCTGTGGAGCACAGGCTCCGGACGTGCAGGCTCAGAGGCCATGGTTCACGGGCCCAGCCGCTCCACGGCACGTGGGATCCTCCCGGACCGGGGCACGAACCCACGTCCCCTGCATCGGCAGGCGGACTCTCAAACACTGCGCCACCAGGGAAGCCCTCTCCTTGTTTCTGATGACTGCTGTCGAACCCAAGTTCGTGGGCCCAATGTACAGTGAGGCCAAACGAACTAAAACGTTTGAGTTTGGATCAGAACTCTTTGCTTGGCCCTAGCAATAAACCTTTCTCTGCTCCAAACTCTGATGTTTCTATTTGTTTGGCCTCACTGTGTGTCAGGCCCATGAACTTGGGTTCAACAACATGAGCTTGACAGTTTTGAGTACTGGTCAAATATTTTTTAGGACGCCCCTCTATTGGATTGTGTTTGATGTTTTTCTCATTATCAGACTGAGGTTATAAGTTTTGGGGAAGGAAGATCACAGAGGTAACAGGCCGTTCTTATCAGATCATTTCAAGCGTATGTACTCTCACCATGATTTATCATCATTGATGTTAACCTTGATCAACTGGCTGAAGTAGTGTTGGTCAGGTTTCTCCACTGTACAGTTACTCTATTTTCCCCCTTCCCGACTGTACTCTTTGGAAGTAAGTCACAATGTGCAGCTCTCTTAAGAAGTGGGGAGTTATGCTCCCCCTTCTTTAACTCTTCAAGAGACGAGGAGCTCCATAAATTACCCAGAATTTTTCTGCATGGGAGATTTGTCTCTTCTTCCCTGTTTACTTATTCATTCTGTCATTTGTTTATATCTAAATGGACGTATGGATTTTTATTTATTTATTTGGCTACGTCGGGTCTTTAGTTTGCAGCAAGCGGGATCTTTGAGTTGCGGAATGAGAACTCTTAGTTGCGGCCTGTGGGATCTAGTTCCCTGACCAGGGATCAAACCCCAGCCCCCTGCATTGGGAGCGTGAAGTCTTAACCACTGTGCCACCAGGGAAGTCCCAGTATGTAGCCTTTTTGAATTGGCTTTGTTCACTTAGTAATAATGCATTTAAGGTTCTTCCGTGACTTCCACTGGACCACTAGGGAAGTCCCTGGATGTTTATTTTATACTTATGGTATAATCCACTACTTCCCCAGCCCAGAATCAGCCATTTCTCCAGGGAGACAAGGAACCTTGGTTCCTTTTATTGGAGAATGGTATTAGAAACCACCATCTAGGCATTAGATATGTTCCATCTGAATAAACTTTAATTTGATCACAAATTTATTATCTTGGAGTAACACAGTTGCTTTTTTTATGAGTCAGTGTTCACCCAGAGAAGCACGACAAGTAGGAGATATATAATGAGGGTTTTATTGCAAGGAATTGGCTTCTGTGATTATGAGGCCTGAGAGGCAAATTGGGAACTCCCAGGGCAGGCCTTCAGGAAAGGCAGACAGGATCTCACAGGCATGGCTGTCCACTGGCTGAAGCTGCTGCCCACAGGCAGAATTTCTTTTCTTGGGAGAGCCTCAACCCGGCTTTTAAGGCTTCGCACCTGATTCAATCAGGCCCACCTATGTTATCTAAGATAATCTCCTTTACTTAAAGTGAGGTAACTGTGGACTTTAATTACATCTGCCAAATACCTTGACTGAAACACCTAGATTAGTGTTTGAGTAACTGGGGGCTGGAGCCTTGCCAAGTTGACATATCAAAAAGACCATCACACCCTTAAAATGTTCTGAATTCAGGAGGACCTTATCTGTTGAGTGTGCTCCATAAACGTACATTTTCTGGATGACTGAGGAGTGCGCCCATATGAACCCAAGCTTTTAGACTGTTACCTATTTAGGATGTGTCATAAACTTCTCTGCCTTCTTCAACAGAGATACTAAACACTTTAAACCTGGTTGTAATGACCCAGGGCCCCTATGTGAACACCATTTATCACACTGAACTGAGCTTACAGGGTTGCTTCAGGGCCTCTGAGGCCTGGAAGGAGCCTTATCTCCACACCCAGGGACCTCATTGCTCTAGTTCTTCTAATTCCTCTGTCAGCTTTCTATTTATATACTTCTTCCTCCTTCCCTTTCTGAAGGCCGCCCCTCCTCACTTCTCTTTCATTAATTCAGTAACTCTGTTCTCACTGCTCTCTAATCTAAGAGGACATTTCTCTCTGGTTCTTTCTGTTTTTTTTTTAAGTAACAGTTTTAATAAGATATAATTCACGGAGTATACAATTCACTCATTTAAAGTGTACAGTTCAGTGGTTTTTAGTATATTCACAGATATGTGCAGCCATTACCAAAGTCAATTTTAGAACATTTTCATCACCTTAAAAGGAAATTGCCGGGAGACTGCGGGTGGCGGAGGGGGAAAGCTTCAGAGCCACGGAGGAGAGCACAGCAACAGGGGTGCGGAGGGCAATGCGGTGAGATTCCCGCCCAGAGGATGGGTGCCGAACGGCACTCACCTGCCCGAGAGGCTTGTCTGCTCACCCGCCAGGGCGGGTGGGGCTGCGAGCTGAGGCTTGGGCTTCGGTTGGAGCGCAGGGAGAGGACTGGGGTTGGCAGCGTGAACACAGCCTGAAGGGGCTAGTGCGCCACGGCTGGCCGGGAGGGAGTCCGGGGAAAAGTCTGGAGCTGCCAAAGGGGCAAGAGACTTTTTCTTACCTCTTTGTTTCCTGGTGCTCGAAGAGAGGGGATTAAGAGCGCTGCTTAAAGGAGCTCCAGAGACAGGCACGAGCTGCGGCTAAAAGCGCGGACTCCAGAGACGGGCATGAGACGCCAAGGCTGCTGCTGCCGCCACCAAGAAGCCTGTGTGCGAGCACAGGTCACCATCCACACCCCCCTTCCGGGGAGCCTGTGCAGCCCGCCACTGCCAGGGTCCCGGGATCCAGGGTCAACTCCTCCAGGAGAACGCATGGCGCGCCTCAGGCTGGTGCAACATCACGCCGGCGCGACGTCACGCCGTCACGCCGGCCTCTGCCGCCGCAGGCTCGCCCCGCACTCCGCGCCCCTCCGAGCCAGAGCCCGGAATCAGTGGCTCCTTTAACCCTGTCCTGTCTGAGCAAAGAACAGACGCCCTCCAGCGACCTACACGCAGAGGCGGGGCCAAATCCAAAGCTGAGCCCCGGGAGCTGTGAGAACAAAGAAGAGAAAGGGAAATCTCTCCCAGCAGCCTCAGGAGCAGCGGATTAAAGCTCCACAACCAACTTGATGTACCTGCATCTGTGGAATACGTGAATAGTCAACCAATCATCCCAAATTAAGGAGGTGGACTTTGGGAGCAAGATTTATGATTTTTTCCCCTTTTCCTCTTTTTGTGAGTGTGTATGTTTCCGTGTGAGATTTTGTCTGTATAGCTTTGCTTCCACCATTTGTCCTAGGGTTCTATCCGTCTGTTTTTTAAAAAAATTTTTTTCTTAATAATTAATTTTAATAACTTTATTTTATTTTACTTTATCTTCTTTCTTTCTTTTTCTTTCTTTCTTTCTTTCTTTCTTTCTTTCTTTCTTTCTTTCTTTCCGTCCTTCCTTCCTTCCTTCCTTCCCTCCTTTAGACAACAAATCATCCCAAATTGAGGAGGTGGACTTTGAGAGCAAGATTTATGATTTTTTCCCCTTTTCCTCTTTTTGTGAGTGTGTATGTGTATGCTTCTGTGTGAGATTTTGTCTGTATAGCTTTGCTTCCACCATTTATCCTAAGGTTCTATCCGTCCATTAAAAAAATTTTTTTTCTTAATAATTATTTTTTAATTTAATAACTTTATTATATTTTACTTTATTTTATTTTACTTTATCTTCTTTCTTTCTTTCTTTTTTCCTTCCTTCCCTCCTTCCTTCCTTCCTCCCACCGTCCCTCCCTCCCTTCCTCCTTGCTTTCTTTCTTTGCTTCTTTCCTTCTTTTCTTCTTTCTTTCTTTCTTCCTTCCTTCCTTCCTTCCCTCCTTTCTTTCTTTCTTTCCTTCTTTCTTTCTTTCTTTCTTTCTTTCTTCCTACTTCTACTAATTCCTTCTCTCTACTTTCTCTCCCTTTTATTCTGAGCCATGTGGATGAAAGGCTCTTGGTGCTGCAGCCAGGAGTCAGTGCTGTGCCTCTGAGGTGGGAGAGCCAACTTCAGGACACTGGTCAACAAGAGACCTCCCAGCTCCACATAATATCAAACGGTGAAAATCTCCCAGAGATCTCCATCTCGACACCACCACCCAGCTTCACTCAATGACCAGCAAGCTACAGTGCTGGACACCCTATGCCAAACAACTAGCAAAACAGGAACACAACCCCACCCATTAGCAGAGAGGCTGCCTAAAATCATAATAAGTCCACAGGCACCCCAAAACACACCACCAGACGTGGACCTGCCCACCAGAAAGACAAGATCCAGCCTCATCCACTGGAACACAGGCACTAGTCCCCTCCACCAGGAAGCCTACACAACCCACTGAACCAACCTTAGCCACTGGGGACAGACACCAAAAACAACGGGAACTACGAACCTGCAGCCTGCAAAAAGGAGACCCCAAACACAGTAAGATAAGCAAAATGAGAAGACAGAAAAACACACAGCAGATGAAGGAGCAAGATAAAAACCCACGAGACCTAACAAATGAAGAGGAAATAGGCAGTCTACCTGAAAAAGAATTCAGAATAATGATAGTAAAGATGATCCAAAATCTTGGAAATAGAATAGACAAAATGCAAGAAACATTTAACAAGAATCTAGAAGAACTAAAGATGAAACAAACAGTGATGAACAACACAATAAATGAAATGAAAAATACTCTAGATGGGATCAATAGCAGAATAACTGAGGCAGAAGAACGCATAAGTGACCTGGAAGATAAAATAATGGAAATAACTACTGCAGAGCAGAATAAAGAAAAAACAATGAAAAGAACTGAGGACAGCCTCAGAGACCTCTGGGACAACAAACGCACCAACATTCGAATTATAGGGGTTCAAGAAGAAGAAGAGAAAAAGAAAGGGACTGAGAAAATATTTGAAGAGATTATAGTTGAAAACTTCCCTAATATGGGAAAGGAAATAGTTAATCAAGTCCAGGAAGCACAGAGAGTCCCATAAAGGATAAATCCAAGGAGAAATACGCCAAGACACATATTAATCAAACTGTCAAAAATTAAATACAAAGAAAGCATATTAAAAGCAGCAAGGGAAAAACAACAAATAACACACAAGGGAATCCCCATAAGGTTAACAGCTGATCTCTCAGCAGAAATCCTACAAGCCAGAATAGAGTGGCAGGACATACTGAAAGCGATGAAGGAGAAAAACCTGCAACAAAGATTACTCTACCCAGCAAGGATCTCATTCAGATTTGATGGAGAAATTAAAACCTTTACAGACAAGCAAAAGCTGAGAGAGTTCAGCACCACCAAACCAGCTTTACAACAAATGCTAAAGGAATTTCTCTAGGCAAGAAACACAAGAGAAGGAAAAGACCTACAATAACGAACTCAAAACAATTTCGAAAATGGGAATAGGAACATACATATCGATAATTACCTTAAATGTAAATGGACTAAATGCTCCCACCAAAAGACACAGATTGGCTGAATGGATACAAAAACAAGACACATGTATATGCTGTCTACAAGAGACCCACTTCAGACCTAGAGACACATACAGACTGAAAGTAAGGGGATGGAAAAAGATGTTCCATGCAAATGGAAACCAAAAGAAAGCTGGAGTCGCAATTCTCATATCAGACAAAAACCTTTAAAATAAAGACTATTAGAAGAGATAAAGAAGGACACTACATAATGATCAAGGGATTGATCCAAGAAGAAGATATAGCAATTGTAAATATTTATGCACCCAACATAGGAGCACCTCAATACATAAGGCAAATACTAACAGCCATAAAAGGGGAAATTGACAGTAAAACATTCATAGTAGGGGACTTTAACACCCCACTTTCACCAATGGACAGATCATCCAAAATGAAAATAAATAAGGAAACACAAGCTTTAAATGATACATTAAACAAGATAGTCTTAATTGATATTTATAGGACATTCCATCCAAAAACAACAGAATGCACATTTTTCTCAAGTGCTCATGGAACATTCTGCAGGATAGATCATATCTTGGGTCACAAATCAAGCCTTGGTAAATTTAAGAAAATTGAAATTGTATCAAGTATCTTTTCCAAACACAATGCCATAAGACTAGATATCAATTACAGGAAAAGATCTGTAAAAAATACAAACACATGGAGGCTAAACAATACACTACTTAATAACGAACTGGTCACTGAAGAAATCAAAGAGGAAATAAAAAATTATCTAGAAACAAATGACAATGGAGACACGACGATCCAAAATCTATGGGATGCAGCAAAAGCAGTTCTAAGAGGGAAGTTTATAGCAATACAAGCTCACCTTAAGAAACAGGAAACATCTCGAATAAACAACCTAACCTTGCACCTAAAGCAATTAGAGAAAGAAGAACAAAAAAAACCCCAAAGTCAGCAGAAGGAAAGAAATCATAAAAATCAGATCAGAAATAAATGAAGAAGAAATGAAGGAAACGATAGCAAAGATCAATAAAACTAAAAGTTGGTTCTTTGAGAAGATAAACAAAATAGATAAACCATTAGCCAGACTCATCAAGAAAAAAGGGAGAAGACTCAAATCAATAGAATTAGAAATGAAAAAGGAGAAGTAACAACTGACACTGCAGAAATACAAAAGATCATGAGCGATTACTACAAGCAATTCTATGCCAATAAAATGGACAACCTGGAAGAAATGGACAAATTCTTAGAAATGCACAACCTGCCAAGACTGAATCAGGAAGAAATAGAAAATATGAACAGACCAATCACAAGCACTGAAATTGAAACTGTGATAAAAAAACCTTCCAACAAACAAAAGCCCAGGACCAGATGGCTTCACAGGCGAATTCTATCAAACATTTAGAGAAGAGCTAACACCTACCCTTCTCAAACTCTTCCAAAATATAGCAGAGGGAGAAACACTCCCAAATTCTTTCTACGAGGCCACCATCACCTTGATACCAAAACCGGACAAGGATGTCACAAAGAAAGAAAACTACAGGCCAATATCACTGATGAACATAGATGCAAAAATCCTCAACAAAATACTAGCAAACAGAATCCGACAGCACATTAAAAGGATCATACACCATGATCAAGTGGGGTTTATTCCAGGAATGGAAGGATTCTTCAATATACGCAAATCAATTAATGTGATAAACCATATTAACAAATTGAAGGAGAAAAACCATATGATCATCTCAATAGATGCAGAGAAATCTTTTGACAAAATTCAACACCCATTTATGATAAAAACCCTGCAGAAAGTAGGCATAGAGGGAACTTTCCTCAACATAATAAAGGCCATATATGACAAACCCACAGCCAACATCATCCTCAATGGTGAAAAACTGAAAGCGTTTCCACTAAGATCAGGAACAAGACAAGGTTGCCCACTCTCACCACTCTTACTCAATATAGTTTTGGAAGGTTTAGCCACAGCAATCAGAGAAGAAAAGGAAATAAAAGGAATCCAAATCGGAAAAGAAGAAGTAAAGCTGTCACTCTTTGCAGATGACATGATACTACACATAGAGAATCCTAAAGATGCTACCAGAAAACTCCTAGAGCTAATCAATGAATTTGGTAAAGTAGCAGGATACAAAATTAATGCCCAGAAATCTCTGGCATTCCTATACACTAATGATGAAAAATCTGAAAGTGAAATCAAGAAAACACTCCCATTTACCACTGCAACAAAAAGAATAAAATATCTAGGAATAAACGTACCTAAGGAGACAAAAGACCTGTATGCAGAAAATTATAAGACACTGATGAAAGAAATTAAAGAGGATACAAATAGATGGAGAGATATACCATGTTCTTGGATTGGAAGAATCAACATTGTGAAAATGACTCTACTACCCAAAGCAATCTACAGATTCAATGCAATCCCTATCAAACTACTACTGGCATTTTTCACAGAACTAGAACAAAAAATTTCACAATTTGTATAGAAACACAAAAGACCCCGAATAGCCAAAGCAATCTTGAGAATGAAAAATGGAGCTGGAGGAATCAGGCTCCCTGACTGCAGAGTATACTACAAAGCTACAGTAATCAAGACAGTATGGTACTGGCACAAAAACAGAAAGATAGATCAATGGAACAGGATAGAAAGCCCAGAGATAAACCCAAGCACATATGGTCACCTTATCTTTGATAAAGGAGGCAGGAATGTACAGTGGAGAAAGGACAGCCTCTTCAATAAGTGATGCTGGGAAAACTGGACAGGTACATGTAAAAGTATGAGATTAGATCATTCCCTAACACCATACACAAAAATAAGCTCAAAATGGATTAAAGACCTAAATGTAAGGCCAGAAACTATCAAACTCTTAGAGGAAAACATAGGCAGAACACTCTATGACATAAATCACAGCAAGATCCTTTTTGACCCACCTCCTAGAGAAATGGAAATAAAAACAAAAATAAACAAATGGGACCCAATGAAACTTCAAAGCTTTTGCACAGCAAAGGAAACCATAAACAAGACCAAAAGACAACCCTCAGAATAGGAGAAAATATTTGCAAATGAAGCAACTGACAAAGGATTAATCTCCAAAATTTACAAGCAGCTCATGCAGCTCAATAACAAAAAAACAAACAATCCAATCCAAAACTGGGCAGAAGACCTAAATAGACATTTCTCCAAAGAAGATATACAGATTGCCAACAAACACATGAAAGAATGCTCAACATCATTAGTCATTAGGGAAATGCAAATCAAAACTACAATGAGATATCATCTCACAGCAGTCAGAATGGCGATCATCAAAAAATCTAGAAACAATAAATGCTGGAGAGGGTGTGGAGAAAAGGGAACACTCTTGCACTCCTGGTGGGAATGTGAATTGGTACAGCCACTATGGTGAACAGTATGGAGATTCCTTAAAAAACTACAAATAGAACTACCATATGACCCAGCAATCCCACTACTGGGCATATACCCTGAGAAAATCATAATTCAAAAAGAGTCATGTACCAAAATGTTCATTGCAGCTCTATTTACAATAGCCCAGAGATGGAAACAACCTAAGCGCCCATCATCAGATGAATGGATAAAGAAGATGTGGCACATATATACAATGGAATATTACTCAGCCATAAAAAATAACGAAATTGAGCTATGTGTAATGAGGTGGATAGACCTAGAGTCTGTCATACAGAGTGAAGTAAGTCAGAAAGAGAAAGACAAATACCGTATGCTAACACATATATATGGAATTTAAGAAAAAATAATGTCATGAGGAACCTAGGGGTAATACAGGAATAAAGACACAGACCTACTAAAGAATGGACTTGAGGATATGGGGAGGGGGAAGGGTGAGTTGTGACAAAGCGAGAGAGAGGCATGGACATATATACACTACCAAACGTAAGGTAGATAGCTAGTGGGAAGCAGCTGCATAGCACAGGGAGATCAGCTCGGTGCTTTGTGCCCGCCTGGAGGGGTGGGATAGGGAGGGTGGGTGTGAGGGAGATGCAAGAGGGAAGAGATATGGGAACATATGTATATGTATAACTGATTCACTTTGTTATAAAGCAGAAATTAACACACCATTGTAAAGCAATTATACCCCAATAAAGATGTTAAAAAAAAGAAAAGAAAGAAAATTGCCGATAGAAAGCCCAGAAAGAAACCCATGTGCTTATGGTCAATTAATCTATGACAAGGGAGGCAAGAATATACAATGGAGAAAAGACAGTCTCCTCAATAAGTGGTGCTGGGAATAATGGACAGCTACATGTAAACGAATGAAATTAGAACATTCTCTAATACCATATACAAAAAATAAACTCAAAATTAAAATAAAAACTCAACATGGATTGAAGACCTAAATGTAGGACTGGATACTATAAAACTCCTAGAGGAAAACATATGCAGAACATTCTTTGACATAAATCACAGCAATATTTTTTGGATCTGTCTCCTAGAGTAATGGCAATAAAAACAAAAATAAACAAATGGGACCTAATTAAACTTAAAAGGTTTTGCACAGCAAAGGAAACCATAAACAATGAAAAGACAACCTACCAACTAGGAGAAAATATTTGCAAATGATGCTACTGACAAGGGATTAATTTCCAAAATATACTAACAGCTCATACAGCTCAATATCAAAAAAAATCCAATAAAAAATGGGCAGAAGACCTAAATAGACATTTCTCCAAAGAAGACATACGGATGGCCAACAGGCACATGAAAAGATGCTCAACACCACTAATTATTAGAGAAACACAAATCAAAACTACAATGAGGCATCACCTCACACCAGTCAGAATGGCCATTATTAAAAAGTCTATAGGGGCTTCCCTGGTGGTGCAGTGGTTAAGAATACCCCTGCCAATGCTGGGGACATGGGTTCAAGCCCTGGTCCGGGAAGATCCCACATGCCACGGAGCAACTAAGCCCATGCGCCACAACTACTGAGCCTGCACTCCAGAGCCCGCAAGCCACAACTACTGAAGCCTGTGCGCCTAGAGCCTGTGCTCCGCAACAAGAGAAGCCACTGCAATAAGAAGCCCGTGCACTGCAACTGGGAGCAGACCCTGCTCACCGCAACTAGAGAAAGCCTATGCGCAGCAACGAAGACCCAACGCAGCCAATAAATGAATAAATAAATAAATTTATGTAAAAAAAGATCCAATGCAGCCAAAAGTAAATAAATTTATTAAAATAAAATAAAAAGTCTACAAACAATAAATGGTTGTGAGGGTGTGGAGAAAAGTGAATCCTCGTACACTGTTGGTGGGAATGTAAATCGATACAGCCACTATGGAGAAGAGTATGGAGGTTCCTTAAAAAACTGAAAATAGGGGACTTCCCTGGTGGCACTGTGTTTAAGAGTCTGCCTGCCAATGCAGGAGACACGGGTTTGATCCCTGGTCCGGGAAGATCCCACATGCCGCGGAGCAACTAAGCCTGTGTACCACAACTACTGAGCCTGTGCTCTAGAGCCTGCGAGCCACAACTACTGAGCCCGCGTGCCACAACTACTGAAGCCCGTGCGCCTAGAGCCCATGCTCCAGAAAAAGAGAAGCCACCGCAATGAGAAGCCCGTGCACTGCAACGAAGAGCAGCTCCGCTTGCCACAACTAGAGAAAGCCTGCGTGCAGCAACGAAGACCCAACATAGCCAAAAATAAATAAATAAATTTATTTAAAAAAACAATTTGAGGGCTTCCCTGGTGGCGCAGTGGTTGAGAGTCTGCCTGCCGATGCAGGGGACACGGGTTCGTGCCCCGGTCCGGGAAGATCCCACATGCCGCGGAGCGGCTGGGCCCGTGAGCCATGGCCGCTTAGCCTGCGCGTCCGGAGTGTGTGCTCCGCAACGGGAGAGGCCACAGCAGTGAGAGGCGTACCGCAAAAATAAATAAATTTAAAAAAATAAAAATAAAAAAAGATACAAATGAACTTATTTACAAAACAGAAATAGACTCACAGACGCAGAAAACAAACCAAAGAGGATGGGGGAGGGGAGAGAAATTAAGAGCTTGGGATTAACATATACATAACTATTATACATAAAATAGATAACAAGGACCTACTGTATAGCACAGGGTATTACATTGGATATTGTAATGTATTGGATATTACAAGATATCCAATATCTTGTAATAACCTATAATGGAAAAGAATCTGGAAAAGAATATATGTATCTGAATCACTTTGCTGTATACCTGAAACTAACACAACATTGTAAATTAACTATACTTCAATTTTTAAAACTGATTTTTTTTTTTGGCCGTGCCCCGCTGCATGCAGGATCTTAGTTCCACAATCAGGGATTGAACCCATGCCCCCTGCAGTGGAAGTGCAGAGTCTTAACCACTTGGACCGCCCGGGAAGTCCCAATAAAAAAATGATTAAAAAAAAAGAAATTTCCTACCCTTTAGCTATCACCCACCCCCAGCCCCAGCCCCCATCCTCTTCAGCCCTAAGCAACCATTAATCTCCTTCTGTCTCTTATGGATTTGCCTGTTCTGGACATTTCACATAAATGGAATCATATAATATGTGGTCTTTTGTGACTGGCTTATTTCACTTAGCGCATGTTTTCAAGGATCATCCATGTTGTATCTTGAATCAGTACTTCATTCATTTTCATGGCTGGATAAGATTCCATTGTATGGCTACATCACATTTTGTTTATCTATTCCTCTGTTGATAGACAATGGGGTTGTTTCCATCTTTTGGTTATTATGAATAACATTGCTATGAACATTCACATATAAGCTTATGTTTTCATTTCTCTTGGGTAAATACCTAGATACCTTAGGAGTGGAATGGCTCAGTCATATGGTAAATAGGTTCTGGTACCAATTCCAGTGGGGGGAAGTTCCCTCACACTAACGAGGAGCAGTTTTCCAACACCAGCTGAGTGTCCTACAATTCAACTCAATTCTGACACTACATGGAGACAGCATCAGATTCCAAAGGTTCAGGGTTCAGTCCCACAAGACTGTCCCTCGCCCCCCTCCCCCTTCAGATGCTTGTCACAAGCTGTCACCTGTGCTTCTGACTGATGGGCTACAGATCGGAGGTTCCAACTACCACACCCCTCGGGTTTCACATGCCAGTTGCAAGTCCAGGTTGTTACCTGTACTTCTGACTGACTGTAAATCAGAGGATCCTAAGACCCACCCCTTGGGTTCAATTCATTTGCTAGAGTGGCTCACAGAACTCAGAGAAACATTCTACTTACTAGATCACCAGTTTATTATAAAATGATGTAATCCAGGAAGAGCCAGATGGAAGAGTTGCATAGGGCAAGGTATGAAGAAAGGGTTAAGAGCTTCCATGCCCTCTCTGAAGGTTCCACACTCCCCAAATCTCCATGTATTTACCAACCTGGAAGCTCTGAACCCTGAGCCCTGTCCTTTGGGTTTTGATGGAAGCTTCATTACATAGGCATGACTGATTAAAACACTGGCCAATGACTGATTCAGCCTCCAGCCCCTCTCTCCTCGCAGAGGGTGGAGGGGGGTTATACTGAAAGTTCCACTCCTCTCCTGTCGCCTTTGCTTCCCCTGGCAGCCAGTTCTTAACCTTAGGTTACCTAAGGGCTTTCCCCAAAGTCACCTTATTAACATACAAGAGACACCTTTATCACTCTTATCATAGGAAATTCCAAGGGCTTTAGGAGCTCTGTGCCAGGAATGGGGTTGAAGACCAAATATATGTTTGTTATTATAAATCACAGTATTACGTATGGTAACTCTGTGTTTAACTTTTGAGGAACTGCCAGACTAGTTTCCAAAGTGACTGTATCATTTTACATTCCTACCAGCAAAATAGGAGTGTTCCAATTTCTCTATATCCTCACCAATGCTTGTTATCATCTGACTTTGGTTTTTTGTTTTTTTTTGTGGTTCGCGGGCCTCTCACTGTTGTGGCCTGACGCGCAGGCTCAGCGGCCATGGCTCACGGGCCCAGCCGCTCCGCAGCATGTGGGATCCTCCCGGACCGGGGCACAAATCCGTGTCCCCTGCATCTGCAGGCAGACTCTCAACCACTGCACCACCAGGGAAGCCCTCATCTGACTTATTGACGATAGTCATCCTAGTGGATGTGAAGTGGTATCTCATTCTGGATTTGACTCGCGTTTCCCTAACAACGAATGGGGTTGAGCACCTTTTCCTCTGCGTGTTGGCTATTTGCATATCTTCTGAGAAGTGTCTATTCAAGTCCTTTGCTTGTTTTTAAATCAGGTTTTTTATACTTTTGCTGTTGAGTTGTAGGAGTTCTTTATATATTCTGGATACTAGACCCTTATGAGATATATGTTTGCAAATATTTTCTCCCATTGTGTGGGTTGTCTTTTTACTTTTTTAGTAGTTTCCTTTCAGGCTCCAAAGTTTTTAATTTTGATGAAGTCCAATTTATCTATTCTTTTGCTTCTTGTGCTTTTGAGGTCAAATCTGTGATTCCATTGCCAATTTATTGAGCGCCTTCCCTCTACCAGGAACTAGGGATAATGTGAATAAGACAGACTTGGTTCCTGCCCTCATGGAATTTATGTCTAGTGGGGCAGGGGAGATATTAATCTAATAACTGCATGAATAACTTCTCAAGTGTGATAAGGATTAGAAAAGGTACAGTTCTAACCTAGCCTGAGGGTCAGAGAAGACTTCCCCAAGGAGGTGACATTTAAACTGACATTTGAAGGATGAGTGGGAGTAGGCCAGGTGAAAGGGGGCAAGGAATAGAGGGAAGAGTGTTTCTGGACAGGGAACAGCATGTAGGAATCCCAGAGTTCAGGAGAACGAGGCTCTTCTGAGGAACAGCAAGGACTGTGTGGCTGGAGCAGAGTTGGGGGCAGGGGTGAGTGGGGAAGGGATGAAATGACTTAGGGAGAGAATGTAGAGTGAACTTTCCATGACTTCAACCTGGTAAGTGCCAGCAACTAAAGCCATAGAAGGTCATGGAAGACTAGAGAAGAGAGTTTCAAGGAGGAGGAAGTTGCCCACATTGGCCAGTGCTGCCAAGAAGTGAACAAAGGTAAGGACTTGCATTTGGCAGACGGGAGGTCATCATGGGAGACCTTTGTGGAAGCAGCTGTGCTGGGATGATAGAGGCAGAAACCAGAATGCATAGGAGTGATTAAGAGCTGAGGAAGTGGAGATGTTAAGGGAGGAGACCTCCCTGTGGAAAAGCTTGGCTCGGAAGTGTTTGTCACCCAAAGAGCCTGGCTCCTAGTAGGTGCTCAACAAACGTTTATTGCACTGAACTAAACTGAGGGTGAGCTCCAAGATACAGGAGAGGGACAACTGATGGAATTAGGCTGTGGGAGGAGGCGGGTTTGAGAGCATGAGTTACATCTTGAAAGGAGACAGGCGTGCTCCTTCCCTTCGTTAAAATGAACAGAAAGAGAGAAAACAGGGAGGCTGGGTGTGGAATGCAGGGTATGTTAGCTGGGATGGGAGGGGGCATTTCTACAGATAACAGGGTCAAGAGACGGATCGACTTGTGTGCTTTTATTCTCTTCAGAGGATTTTAGGTTTAGCCCTGACTCCAGTTTATGACTTTATCTGGAAATAATACCTAACCTATTTAATAGTTGGTGGGCAATTACTTACTAAGTTACTGCTTTTACTTCTTCTGGGGGCTGAGAACAAGGTAAGTCGGCTTGTTTCGATTTTGTCTAAAGTAAAAGTGTGTAGGCTGTGAAGACATCAGCAGAGGAACCAATATCTCCTTTGAGGAGCAGCCACTCATCTAGTACAGAGGGAAAATAATTTGCAATGAATGTGGACACATTTTAGAGGTGGGATAATTCAGGTAACCACAAGATCCCTCCTGGGCTACCCTAGCAGATAAAGTAGTTTCATCACAAGAGCCTGCTGAGTACCTTAATTTTTCCAAACAAGAAGTTATTTGTTAATAAATTCTTTAATAAATTTGTTAATAAATACATTCTCTGTTATTTTCTATTTCCTATGTGTCCTGCAGCACTGCTAGGCATTGCATATGTATTTTCTCGAATCATCAGAACAACCATGCAAGGGAGCTTGTATTGTTCCCATTTTACTGATGAGGAAACTGCAGCTCAGAGAGGTGAGTGATTTGCTCAAGGTCACTAATCAGTAGCAGGTTTCGGAACCCAGGTTAGGCTGAGCACTTTTCACCACGCCAGCAGTTTTGGCAATTTTGCTCCCGGGGCCACTGTGCGACCCCCACTGGTCTAAGACAGGGGCACGGGATCGGGGGGAGGGGGGGGAGAGGTCCCAACCCAGCTTCACCTGAGCGGTTCCGCACTTAGTTTTACGCCTGGTGCTCTGAGGTAAGCTCCATTTGAGCAAAAGAGAGAATAAAAAACAAGTTTGAAGGCCACTGCCTTCCACAGGGGGCTTTGAACTTCCCAGCAGAAGCGTGGCTTTCCTTGAAGCGTTTCTCCTGAAACGCTTTGCTTGTACGATGCATTTTCCCCCACTTGGCTCTATCCTCCACGTGACTGGAAGAGTGATTTTTCTAAAATCTCATCATGTTACTCCCCTGCTTAGAAACTTCTATGGCTCCCAGCTACCTCTAGGTTAAAATCTGTATTCCTCTTTCAGCATGACCTATGAGAGCCTTAGCGATCTGGACCCCCATCCACTTCTCCAGAGTTGCCGTTAATTACTCCCCAGCTCCCACCTTCCTTTCAAACCGGCTGACTCACATCTCCTGGTACTTGCTATGTGCATCCGTGTATACTCCAGTGGCCCTGCCAGGAGGCTGCTCTCCCGTCTCCACTGAGCGACTCCCACTCACCCCTCCAGCCTCAGATCAGGTGTACTCTTCCTCCACGAAAGCCTTTCCTGCACCTTTGGCCTGGGTTAGGCCCCGCCCTCTTTGCAGCACCCCCTACTCCAACCCCCATGCTTACCTGTCAGAGCCCTGCTTCTGCCTCCTTTTCTCGTCTGCCTGTCCCACTAGAATGCAGATTTGCATCATCTGCTTAACTCTGTTTTGCTCCCCTGGAAAGAAGTTTCTCAGGGAATTTGTTCTTTCTCTTGGGGTGAGCATACCATATTTGCCTCGAAAAGCATACCAGAAATGCCAATGGCTTGATGTTAGGCATGGAGAGTTTTCAGCATGGGGGTTTGTCCCCTGCAGCCAAACCTCAATTTTACATGGAGGAGGTAGGCTAGGCAATATCACATGATGAGAAAAATCTGTGGGGAAGAATAGCTGACTACAGGAAAAACTCCAGAAAGCCGCTTTCAAATCCTCCAGCTGACTTGGTGTGCATTTTGGAAAGAGCAGGGCAGATGCTTGTCTTAGGTCCCCAAATCTGCTAATAGTTAAGATGCTTAGGTTCAAACTTTTCCTATGAAGAGCGGACTACTGTTAAAAGTGTCCTTTGAATGTTGGACGAAGGCACATGCCAATCTTCCCTCCAAGCCAGGAGTCCGCAGACTCAGCCATGTGGCAGGAAGGCCCTGCCCTGACGCCTTCACCAAACCCAACCCACCTCGGCAGCTGTCAAGGGAGAGGTTGTGGAGCAGAAATCGCGGTCCTGCATCAGTTAGCCAATTTGCATCTATAAAATGGGCATGGGGGTGGACGAGGGCTATGCTAGATGCCCATTCCAAATGCCACAAGCCAGGAGCTGCTCACCCTCCCACTGCAAACATCAAAGAAGTTCATTTTTGTTTCTTTTCTTTTTTTGGCTCTGCCGCGCGGCTAGTGGGATCTTAGTTCCCAACCAGGGATTGAACTCAGGACCCTACAGTGAAAGCGCCGAGCCCTAACCACTGGATGGCGGGGGAATTCCCAAAGAAGTTCATTGAGAAGAAGAAAAAGGAAATGCTACATTACACTGTAAATATGTTTAAGGTATAGTTCCTAGAGACACGGGACAGGCTGAGAATCAATAGGAAAGATTTGGATCATTTCATGGATGGGAAGAATCTAATGCGTTATCAAGGGCAGGTGGGAACGTTTTGAGCACAGAAGGGGCAAACAGGCCCGCCAGGCAGAGATAGAAACCTGGACAGATGGGCTCAGGGTGGTGTCTCTGGGCTGTGTTTTATTGTGACTCAGTTCCTCCCTGGCCTTAGAGGACTGGGATAGGAGGGCTGGGGACACAGCAGTCCATTGCAAGGGCTACCCAACCCTCCAGGGATACAGTGCTATTTTGAAAATATGCTGTTCTCGAAAGCAGCATGGATTTCCAGCCACCAACTGCTTCTCCCTCCTTTCAGCTCAAATCAACCCACCTGTAAATGTAACTAAAAGAAACCCACAATGCTGATGATTAAAATCCTATCTTGGAAAAAATGCCAGGGGGTGTGTCTCATTGGAGGGCAGAAGTCAAGGTAAATTACATGACTCACCAGGAAATATTAGAAATACATATTTGGAGGCTTTTTCCTTTTACCTCCCCTCTGCTCCCTGCAGACAACTCCTCTGGGATGAGACTTGTGCAAGAGGCCAGACCTAGATGCTAAAGAGCCCAGGAGACAGGTAAACTGTGTGTCTCTACTCAGAGCCAAGGGGAAAGCAGCTCCTTTGGTGCACACCTTGGCCACTTGCTGTGCAAATGAGATCCAGAGACTGTTCCGGATCACTAGCTCGCAGCCGTGGGTTGGTGACCTCTTCCCTGCAAACACAGGGAAGAGGTGGTTGATGGAAAAAACAAAAGTCATTCAAAGGACAGCTTTGTAATGTGAAAGGAAAACATATGCCACTTTAATATGCTTAAGAAGTCATTCGTGATACATTAGAAACCAAACCGTATGGGTAAGGCCTGGTTGTCTCAGGAGCAGGTTGACAGGGGCTGAGCCTGCCCTCACAAAGTGACCCGTTAACAGCCGAGTCAGGCCTGCAGTTAGGCGCTGCCTCTGCGTCAGTGGTTTACAATCTTAACTCATTCTTCTAGCAAATGTTTCCTAATAAACCCAGAGCTTCCACCTGCCCAGAAATGTCTACTGGAAGCTAACTTTCCCTCTCCTAAGCAGGACCACGCTTCTGCTCCTAACTCAATCCTGTAGTTTGGGGATTCGGCGCCAGGAAGGCTTGGTCCTTGGTCTCCCTCGGTTAGGCGTGCCCTGGTCCCCGCGTCTCCTGGCCGGTGTCTGTACTCCTGAGACAGGTGCCTGAGACGGACCCTGAGGTGATCTGCTCCCTGCAGGACCAGCGCCCACGGCTGCGGCCCGAGCTGCGTCCGAGGCGCCGCCCCTTCGGTGGGACCCGGGACCGCCAGGGACCACCCGGGACCGCCAGGGACCACCCGGGACCACGGCCCCGCCGCAGCGTCTTGGTCCCTCCACGCTCTCCAGTCTCCGTCTCCTTCAACGGTCCTGGAAGAAGGGGAACATATGGCGGAGAAGGCCTTGAATTTGCGCCACCCGTCTGCCCACGGAGTCCTTCCCCTTGGCGGGCGCCGCCGCCGCTGTCTCCACGACCGACGCGCCCACTGCGCTGGAGGCGCGTCTCGGCGTACACGCGGCGCCGCCGCTGCTGCTGTTGTTGTTGGCGTTGTTACGCTCGCTGCCGCCCGCCGTCTCCCAGTCCTCGGCCCCCGACAGCTCCCGCAGGCTCCAGGGCGCGTCGGGCCGCAGGTAGTGACAGGCCCGGTGGCCGCTGTGGTCGCGGCGCGTGGGGTCTGCCCCCAAGGCGCCCACCAGCACCTTGACGACCATATCGTGGCCCTGCAGGGCCGCCAGGTGGAGGGGCGTGAGGCCGCCGCTACCCGGGGCGCTCACGTCGAGCCGCAGCCCCCTGCGCTGGGCGAAGTCGTGCACCAGGATGAGTTCCTCGTGGCGCCCGTGCTTGGCCAGCCAGTGCAGCACCGTGTAGCCCGTGATCGGGTCGCCCCGCAGGAGCAGCCCCGGCTCGACCTCCAGCAGCTCCTGCAGCGCCTCAAAGCGGCCCTCAGCGGCCGCCAGTATCCACGCGTGCTCCCGGGGCTCCAGGCATAGCCCGCTACCGCTCGGTGCGTTCGGCCCGCCCGGGGACTGCTCCTCGGGGCGCTCCTCCGACAGCCACCCGGCGGGAGCCGCCCCCTGCAGCCCCAACAGCTCCCGCAGCGCTCCCCGCCGGCGCCCCGAGACTGTTCCCGAGGGCATCACCGAGCGGTGGAAGGCGGTGGTGGCGTTGCCCCGGTACCTGCCCAGGCTGACGGTGTCCACTCTCGAGGGGCGGGGCTGCGGGGCGCTCCGCAGGCTGAGCTCGGTCGGTGCGAAGGAGGCCTTGGGTGCCGGCTTCGCGGCCCCTCGGGGCTCGGCCATGGTCCTGCCGCCGCGGCTGTTCCAGTGTCTAGCGTTTGCTGCCCTTCCCGGGCCCCACCAAGAGAGGAACTGGCGCTGGCGTTGGGGAAGGAAGCGGCTTGAGCAATTGGGCTCGGAGGGAGGGAGCGAAGGAGGGGAGAAGAGGGAGGGAGAGCGCGAGCGAGCCGAGGGAGGGCCCCCGGCACGGGCGGTGGGGGGGCCTGGAGGGGTGGGAGCTCCGGCCATGCCCCCGGGTAGAGCCCCTTTCCTGCACCCCGGGTACCGCCGCCACCTCCGCTTCCCCGGGTCACGGGCGGCCCCGCCCCAAACGGCCAGGTGAGCTGGGCGGCCCCGCCTCCCGCACGGCGTGGGCAACTGTGGGGCGGACGCGGGGGCGGGCTGCGCGCTAGCCCCGAGCGCCAACGGGAGCAGCCCAGCTGCCCCAGCAGCCGGGTTCTCAGCATCCCCGCAGTTGCTGGGTGAAGAGGCTCTAGGGAGCCCCCTCCGCGGTGGGCTGAGTTCGGCTTCCAGCCAAGGCCTCCGGCAGCGCGGTCCTTAGAGCTCCGGGGCGGTCGCTCTCCGCCCCTTCCTTCGCCCTTCCCTCTTATCTCCTCAGGAGTCTCCCTGCACTTTGTCCCCGAGCCGTCTTTGTCCCGCGCCTCGCATTCACGGAGGCGGCTTGGCTGCCCCATGTGACTCGGGTTCGCTTGCACTGCCCTTTGTGTGGCCTTGACCCTTCCCGCAGCGCCGGAGCTGCCCGGGATTCCTACAGAGAAATTCGAGAAAGTGTCCAGGCGTAAAAGCCCTTCCAGGGAACTGAGAAGGGCTACCCCCTGCTTCCCCGAGGCTCCCTACTCCTCTCTCCGCCCTCTTCTCTTTAACCTTTCCCAGCTTGGCTTGAAGAAGCAGGTACTGGTGAATCTGAGTCATCGGCCACGAACGCCTTACCCTCTTCAGAGATGCATCCCGCTCTCTCCCTGAGGGACCTGCTGATTTCCGCGAATTCCGAGTTTCAAGGCTTTTAAAAGAGGAGGGTATTTTACCTTTTTAGTCCTAACATTAGCATCCTCTTGACTCTTCTCTCAATAAATGGTAGTTCTTGCCTCCCCCCCGCCCCATGTTAGGGAGTTCAGTCATGAGCAGTGGGGAGCCATAGAAGGTTCTTGAGCCAGAGAGGAATACAGCCATGATTAAGGTGGTCTTTAGGAAGATGATTATGGGAGAGGCAGAGGCAGAAAGCCAGGAGACTATTCCAACAGTCTAGGCCAGAGGGAATGGGGACTCAGGCCAAGCCAGCCCACTCTACTGGGGCCCACAGTGATGGAAGGTATCAGAGGCTTTTCCACCTTTGCCCTCAGATATTTGGGGTCAGCCCTAAAGAGCTGGAGCTTTCCTTCATGACAACCTATGCATTTGTAATCCATTTTTTTGAATACTTTTTATGTGCCACTCTGCTAAATGCTTTATATATGTTCATTCTATCACCCGCCCAAGGATCTCAAGAGCTAAGTATTGTTACTGTCCTCGCTTTGCAAAGAGATTAGGCCATTTGTCCAAGGTCACCCCGAAGGAAGTGGCAGAGCAAGTCTGTGTGACACCGCAGCCTTTGTTCTGGCGCAGAGGATCTGGCCTTCAAACCAAGCTTATCAACAGCAAACCATTCACACAAATCCCAAATTCCAGCCAAACGGATGGACTTGTTCTAACCTGAGCATATCTTGAACTTGCCCTCCTCTACCGAGAATGTCCTCCCTCATAGCTTCTATTTGGTGAAGTTCTCCCCCCTGTCCTTCAAGGTTGGCCTCAGTTGCCACCTTCTCCAGTAAGCCTCCTCCGATTACCCCAGCCCAGAGTGATCCCTCGCTCCCCCAACCATCTGTTTGTATTACTCCTCCGGCACCCAGAACAGACAGCCTTGTGTTGTATTTCTCTCCCTTTACTCTGACATATGCCAATTAAACTAAACTCTTTGATGACTAGTCATACTACCCTTGTGTACCTAGTAGGTGTGTGAGAAATAGGTTACCTCGTTCTGGTCTGGCAGCCTGGGGAAAGGTAATTGTGTGTGTACGTGTTGGGGGAGGTGTCTTCGGCCAGAACCTCGATGCCCACTCCCACATCCCTGCCTCAGACTGAATCTGCAGGACACCAAAAGCAGCTCATAGACTTGGTCAATTCGTAAAAGAAAAAGGCAAAAGGTGATCAAGTGGTTGCTTCACTGAGCTGACTAACCAAAGGCAACTCCTGGCTTTTGCCGGGTCCTCGGAGACCAGGCCCAGGCCCAGAGTGGGCCCCAAGCTTTCAGGCTTTCATTTTCAAAATGAACCCTGACTGACAAGCAGCTACTTCCGTTGCTCTGGAAACTCCCCTCCACAACCCCAAATCTGTAAACACTAAACCGCACACATGCACACACACTTCTAGAATATGCAAACAGCTGCAGCAGTATTTCTTTTAATCAAAATGCCAGCATGGAGAATGCAGGATGGGAGAACGCTTGGACTATTAATTTTCCTCGCCACTAAGCAGGCAGTTCCCTTCGCTATCAGCACTAATAATATCTCTGGTTCCGGTTCAAAGACTGCAAGGGCAGTCGCCTGACCAGCATCACAGACCCAGGGCACACGTGCCCTTGCTTAACTGTTGCCAGAGACCAGAGCCAAGGTGCTTCCCTAGCAACTCTTTACTTACCAAGTGCTTTGTCTAGGTCACCAGTTGCATACATGGTTCCCCGGGACCACAGCACCCATCTCTATTTCGGGAGAGAGGGTCTGTAGACAAAGAGTATCACCTGCCATTCCAGTAAACAAAGAATGCTGCCTGCTAGTCCAGTGAACAATGAAAGTCAACTACCATCAAGCCAGGAGCCCCTGCAGCCACCGTCCCCCACGGCCCCACGGCGTGCCCTGAGGGGAACTCAGGATGGAGAAAAACAGGATACTGGCCCTAGATAGTTAAGATGCTTATCTAAGGAATAATTTCCATGAGCCCAGACTCTTGCATCTTGCCATACAGAGAAAAGGGCTAGGGAATTCCCTGGTGGTCCATTGGTTAGGACTCTATGCTCTCACTGCTGAGGGCTCTGGGTTCAATCCCTGGTCGGGGAACTAAGATCCCACAAGCTGCATAGCATGGCCAAAAAAAAAAGGGGGGAGGCTAAAATCACTACTTTGAGATGTCTGTTTTCTGTGATTAGCTGTAGTCTTTGATGTTTGAACACATGTTTTTATTTTTTCTTGCAAAAACTCCCATATATCGTGGCTCCTCTTTACTTCTTTGCCACAGTTCCTTAGAGCTCTCGGAGAGGCTGCCTCCCAGGCTATAGTCCTCAGTAAGTCCGCTGAATAAAACATAACCTGCAACTTTTGGGTTGTGTGTTTTTCTTCAGTCAACAGGTCTCTGGAATCTGACACCTGGGAGTGGGGTGAAGAGAACAGAAAGCAGAAGGGTAGTAAAGATCCTCCTAAACTGAAAATGCCCATCCCCCGAGGCAGCTGCTGCCCCCCCGAGAGTGGGGCAAAACCCCTCGAGCCCTTGGAAATAGCCTCTCCAAAAGTTGGATGTAGGGTGAGGGTTTGCAGTTTGAATGGTGGTACCTGGTGTCTTTTCCAAATGGCAGCCTCTCTAGTGTATTTTTTATAGGTCCTGGACTATTCGACAGTTCTTAATGTTTCCTCGGTCAGGTTCTTCATTTTCCAGATGAGGTTTAACTGTCAGGGAGGATGGCAAGAGGCAGAGAAACTTCAAGCTGAAGTGTTGAAAATCAATCTTGAGGAGTAGAGAGCGCAGCTCAAAAGTCTCATTGGAAGCCGGTGGGGAATCATAACTGACCTGCAAAAATTTAATTTGCCCGCAACTTTTCAGGAACATGCTCCTGGGGTGAAGCCAAAAGCACATGTATCTTTGGCTCGCAGTGGAGTTTGCCAATGGGGCTCATGGATTCAGAAAAATCCATGGCTGCAGAGCAGGCATGAGGGGAATGTGTGGAATATGGGAAGTAAAGTCCCTCAGGCTTTCATAGCGGTAGCTGATGGAGGGAGCAGGGAACTTTTTTTTTTTTTTTTTGCCACGCTGCGTGGCATGTGGGATCTTACTTCCCTGACCAGGGACTGAACCCACGCCCCCTGCCATGGAAGTGTGCAGTCTTAACCACTGGACCGCCAGGGAAGTCCCTGCAGGGAACATTCTTGAGGTTCCAGATATAAAATATAAGTTTTCTTTCCTCCAAAGACCTGAGCTGATATCATCACATGATTCTCAGTGAGAGAGAAAGCCACGAGAGAGAAAGCTCCCTGAGCAGAAGAGCGTGTGAGAGTGTGTAAACATGTGTTCGTGTGCGTGCGCACGCAAGCACGCACTGCCAGACATCACTGTCTCTGATCATCATTTACCCCTTCCCAAGTGTCAGGGCTTTCCATGAGGAGACCCCTGTGAAAGGTTTAACATTCTCGATACCTTTTCCTTAGACTATAGAACAAATCATATTTAGTAAACACTTAAAACACACTTTTCTATTATTTTGGATTTACTTTCTTCCCTTTTTAGAAAAACGTATGATCTTACTTTGGGACCTGGATAAGCTTGGAATAATAGAAGGTGGTAAGACCAAGTTGACATCTGTGAACGGTGAGACCAGGGTTTTTCAAAATGACTGAGGAGAAAGGTGTGGGCAGGGAGCAGGAAGAAATCTTTAGGCCTGAGCGCAGGCAGGAAACCTGCCTAAGACTCGGGCTGCAATGGCTTAACTGGAGTCCAAGTGTCAAGCATGGGCCATGAAGTGTGACGAGAAAAAAATTTCCATTACACCTTTTACTGAGGCTGCGATGAAAAAGTCACCTCTCAGGAAAGACCTCAGGTATTACCACGTGGAGACACACGAGGGCGCTCTAACTAGCTAGCTATTGAGAAAACCGGAAAGGTCGCACAGATTTCTACCTGGAAATAGAGACATGGCAGGCTTTTTCTTGATGTGAATTCAGGTTTCTACCCAGGATCAGGCTGCTCACCCTTGGCCCTTAAGTAGATGCAAGGAAGGAGGTACTAGCATCAGGGGCTGTGGTGAGAAGGCCAGGGTGTCATGTTGAAGAGAATGTGAACAAGCTGGAGAGAGAGGGAGAATGGTGAGCGGAACAAAGTGCTTCCTTACTCTGTTCGAGAGCCGTTAGTTTCTGTAATATGTAAGGTTTGGAATAATAATGCTTTATGGTTTTCAAAGTGCTTTCATTTTTTTTTTTTTTTTTTTTTTTTTTTTGCGGTAGCGGGCCTCTCACTGTTGTGGCCTCTCCCGTTGCGGAGCACAGGCTCCGGACGCGCAGGCTCAGCGGCCATGGCTCACGGGCCCAGCCGCTCCGCGGCACGTGGGATCTTCCCGGACCGGGGCACGAACCCGCGTCCCCTGCATCGGCAGGCGGACTCTCAACCACTGCGCCACAAGGGAAGCCCCATATTTTTAACTTAACTCTTTGACCCAGGCAGCAAGCCTGTGAGGTATGTAGACAAGACTAATTATATCCAACTTACACACAAGGTTGAGAGAGGTTAAGTGATTTGCCCGGCATCACACAGCTCAAAAGTGGTGGAGTGGGTCTGTGCTCATGCCTCTGTGTCACACTGCCTTACTTATTTGGGTGAGGTGGGCAGGGACAGCTCTCGGTGACACTGTGCAGTAAGTGAATGCTGTCCTCGGTGACTTTCACCTACCCTTTTTGACATCCAGGCACTCTGGGTCCCAAATCTCCCAATGTAGCACTCCCTAATGATAAGGAGAGCAACCACCTACTGGTATTGAGCACTTAGGTGCCTGGCAGGCCCCGTGCTGAGCATTAAACATGCCTTATCATGCACGAGTATTCATAGCAGCACTATTCACAATAGCCAAAAGGTAGAAACAGCCCCAGTGTCCATCAACTGAAGAGGGGATAAACAAAATGTGGTATATCCATGCAATGGAATATTATCCAGTAATAAAAAGGAATTAAGTAATGATGCTTGCTACATATAACATGGAGGAACCCTGAAAGCACTGTGCTACGTGAAAGAAGCCAGACACAAAAGACCACATATAGTCTGATTCCATTTATATGAAATGTCCAGAAGAGGCAAGTCCACAGAGGCAGAAAGTAAGTTAGTGGTTGCCTAGGCTAGGTGGGGGGAGTAGGGGAGGGGAAGGGAGCATGGAGAGGGACTGCTAATGGGCACAGGTTTCTTTTTGGGGTAATGAAAGTGTTCTGGATTAGATATTGGCAGTGGTTGTACAACCTTGTGAACATACTAAAACCCACTGAATGGTACACTTTAAAATGGTGACATTTATGGTATGTGAATTATATTTCAATGAAGCTGTTACCAAAAGAGTGCATTATCTCTCTTAATCTTTATAACAACTCTAAGAGATGGGAACTAATGAGAAATTGAGGCCCAGCGAAGTTTGTTCGTTTTTTTTTTTAAAGGAAGTGGGAAGGAGAAAGGATTTTTAAATTAATTAATTTATTTATTTATTTTTGGCTGCATTGGGTCTTCGTTGCTGCACGTGGCCTTTCTTTGGTTGCGGTGCGTGTGTGTCTCATTTTGGTGGCTTCTCTTGTTGCGGAGCACCGGCTCTAGGCGTGCGGGCTTCAGTAGTTGTGGCACGCGGGCTCAGTAGTTGTGGCTCGTAGGCTCTAGAGCACAGGCTCAGTAGTTGTGACGCACGGGCTTAGTTGCTTCGAGGCATGTGGGATCTTCGTGGACCAGGGCACGAACCCATGTCCCCTGCATTGGCAGGCAGATTCGTAACCACTGCGCTACCAGGGAAATCCTGCGAAGTTCATTGGTCACATTCTCTCAGTTAGTAAGTGGCAGGGGAACGCATCCAACTTTGCCTGACTGCAAGGCTCTTGCTTTTCACCATCATTTCACACTGCCTCTAATGCATCACTCGTATAGAGGATATCATAAGAGCCAAAGAGCCAATACTCACTGAGGACTTAATATGTGCCGAGCACATTGCATTCATGACCTGGTTGATGCCGTAAAACAAGGTAGACACTATTCAAGCGGTGGTCTCCAAACTTTTTTTTTTTAATTTATTTTTGGCTGCGTTGGGTCTTCGTTGCTGCGTGCAGGCTTTCTCTACTTGCAGCGAGCGGGGTCTACTCATCGTTGCAGTGCCCGGGCTTCTCATTGCCGTGGCTTCTCTTGTTGCAGAGCACGGGCTCTAGGTGTGCAGGCTTCAGTAGTTGTGGCATGTGGGCTCAGTAGTTGTGGCTCGCAGCCTCAGGAGTTGTGGCTCGCGAGCTCTAGAGCGCAGGCTCAGTAGTTGTGGTGCACGGGCTTAGTTGCCCCGCAGCATGTGGGATCTTACTGGACGAGGGATCGAACCCGTGTCCCCTGCATTGGCAGGCGGATTCTTAACCACTGCGCCACCAGGGAAGTCCTCCCGACTTTTTCGATTGCACACTCCTCTAGTAAAAATATTTTGAGAAGTATTCTCAATGCTTGAGTGTTTTATAAAATCATGTGCATGTGTTACTCTACTAATACATTATGTATGTTCTAAAGCATACACAAAAAGGACATTTTAAAAGGATGAGACAAGGATGAAATAAACAGTATTTTCAAACAGTTTAAAGTTTTTATAATATTTGTAGTACAGAAAACTATTTTGACTCTCACTAAAATGTTATGAGGGCTTCCCTGGTGGCACAATGGTTAGGAGTCCGCCTGCCAATGCAGGGGACACGGGTTTGAGCCCTGTTCCGGGAGGATCCCGCAGGCTGTGGAGCAGCTAAGCCCCTGAACCACAGCTGCTGAGCCTGCACTCTGGAGCCCGTGAGTCACAACTGCTGAAGCCCGCGCGCCTACAGCCTGAACTCCACAACAGGAGAAGCCGCCGCAATGAGAAGTCTGTGCACTGCAATCAAGAGCAGTTCCCGCTCGCCGCAACTAGGCCCGCGCGCAGCAACGAAGACCCAATGCAGGGCTTCCCTGGTGGCGATGTGGTTGAGAGTCCGCCTGCCGATGCAGGGGGCACGGGTTCGTGCCCCGGTCCGGGAAGATCCCACATGCCGCGGAGCGGCTGGGCCCGTGAGCCATGGCTGCTGAGCTTGCGCGTCCGGAGCCTGTGCTCTGCAACGGGAGAGGCCACAACAGTGAGAGGCCCGCGTACCGCAAAAAAAAAAAGACCCAATACAGCCAAAAATAAATAAAATGTTATGAATACATTTTTTCCTACAGAGAATGTGATCGCATATGCTTCATTAAAAAAAATCTTGGGTTAATATAGTAATACAGTAATACAGCTATAATTATATGTTATAATACAGCTATGTGAAGGTGTGGTTCTAAGTTTAATTTATTTCAGCACTTGGTTTCAGCAGCTGTCATAGATGAGGAAGATGTCTGAAAAAGATGCACAGCTCTCAATGGAAGACAAATTCCATGGGCTGAGTTTACCACATCGTCATGATTCTCCTTTTCCTATTCCACCCACCAATTATGAAACAGCTTTTGATGAAATTCAGCTGGTAAACCATCACCTTTCCTGATGCCAATCATTTGTTCTTGCCAACCAATCAGCACTTGCTGCACTTTTGTGTTTTATGTTTTTTTTTTTTTTTTTTTTTTTCGGTACGCGGGCCTCTCACTGTTGTGGCCTCTCCCATTGCGGAGCATAGGCTCCGGACACGTAGGCTCAGCGGCCATGGCTCACGGGCCCAGCCGCTCCGCGGCATGTGGGATCTTCCCGGACCGGGGCACGAACCCGTGTCCCCTGCATCGGCAGGCGGACTCTTAACCACTGCACCACCAGGGAAGCCCCACTTTTGTGCTTTTAACAAATGTGTTCAAAATCCATCAAAACTCTACATTTGAAAGACATTTTCAGGGTAGATATTTTCAGTCCCAGGTTTTAAGTGTGTAGATATGAGAGGTTTTCTAGGTATGCAACTTAATCATTTTTGGCAATAAAATTACATAACAATGAAAACACAAATATCTGTTCTCCAAATGTTCTCTCCATGAACTGAGTTTCCATCCAAAGCAGTTATTTTCTCACTCAGTGTTAAAATATCAACTTAACCTTGAAGAGCTATATTGAGTGTGTTTATTATAATGGTTTTTAAAAAATAGCCACTGACTGTTAAAGGACACCACAGAAAAGGTCAGTATATTTGAAACACGTACCTTTGTGTGAAAGGAAGCTATCTTTTAGTTTGAAAACTCTTTTAAGGACTTTGCCACAAAATAACCAGCTAACCTCTGTGTGGTAGGGAAGTGACAAAGGGAGTGTCACTCCCTACCTTGTTACAAAATAGAGTACTATGAACATTTCAAAAGTCTAGTTTCTGTAGGATATTGGTGAATCCTATAGCAGTTTGTACATTCCAGGCTTCAATATCTTTGCTGTGAAAGGTTGCCAACTTTTTCAGTAAACTTACCTTGAAATTCACCCCCACCTTTTGAAAAATATTCCTGTCAAAACAGCACTTCATTAGAGTAAAAAACTGCATTTCCACTTTTTCTGTAAGGCATTTAAAAAAGATTAAACCATCTCAGTACTCTGTAATGACCTATATGGAAATAGAATTTAAAAAAGAGTGGATATATGTTTATGTATAACTGATTCACTTTGCTGTACACCTGAAACTAACACAACATTGTAAATCAACTATACTCCAATAAAAATTTAAACAATTAAACCAATCATTTTTTGTACATACTATATCTTGGTCTTTATATCTTTCCTTTAGTAGCCCACAAAAAAGTAGTTCTTTGTGGTTTTCATTACTGAGACAGAATCTAGCAAATAGAAAGCTGAAAATGTTAGAAAGATTTTACCCAGCTATACAGCAAACCTCCCAAACTCCATCATTTATTCTAATACTGTTTGTTCAAATCTTCAGCAGTGTTTTCTAGATGCCTTCCAACCGTATTTGCTGACAAAAGACTGGAGTTGAGTTTGTCATCATGTTGTTTCACATGGTTTTATTTTGCCCATTTTTACCATGATGGGAAAAACAAGTGGTTCCCTAAAGGGATCTGTGAACTTTCGTTTTTCTTTATTTAGTATGAAACTTCAAACAAAGCTTCTAAGCATGTATCTTTACGTTTAGTGAGATCTAATAAAGTACTATATTGAAAATCACTTGATGTTAAACATTGATAAAAAAAATAGTAGAGGGCTTCCCTGGTGGCGCAGTGGTTGAGAGTCTGCCTGCCATTGCAGGGGACACCGGTTTGTGCCCCGGTCCGGGAAGATCCCACATGCCGCGGAGCGGCTGGGCCCGTGAGCCATGGCCGCTGAGCCTACGCGTCCGGAGCCTGTGCTCCGCAATGGGAGAGGCCACAACAGTGAGAGGCCCGCGTACTGCAAAAAAAAAAAAAAAAAGTAGAAATTTATTTTTCTGTCCTGGATGCCCAGTTTTTTCATGTAAACTTAAAGAAACTATGACATACATATAGAAAAGTGCACAAATCACAAGTGTACAGCTTGTCAAATTTTTACAAACTGAACACACTTGTATAACCAGCAGCCAGGTCAAGAAATAGAATATCGGGAATTCCCAGGCGGTTCAGTGGTTAAGACTTGGTCTTTTCACTGCCATGGCCCAGGTTCAATCTCTGGTCGGGGAACTAAGATCCTGCAAGCCGGGCGGTGCAGCCAAAAAAAAAAAAAAAGAATATCATAGCACCTAGGAGTCTCCTTTGTGCCCCCTCCCTTTCATTACCCCTTTAGTTCTTATTGCTGTGTAATGAATCACCCCAAAATGTAGTGATAATGACCATTTTTTTACGCTCATGGATTCTGTAGGTCAAGAATTCAGACAGGGCACGTGGGGATGGCCTCTGGGGATTGTCTGGGAAGACACGATGGCTGGGGGTGACTGGACACCTGGCGGCTGAAATCTTCTGGAGATGTCTTTCCTCATGTCCATCATTTTATGATGGCTGTTGGCTGGAACTTCAGCTGGAGCTGCTGGCCAGAACACGTATAGATGGCCTCTCTATGTGGTCTACGATCTAGCATCACTTCCACCATACTATGTTGGTCACTCAGATTCAAGTGAAGGAAACACAGACTCCTCCCCTCAAAAGGAGAATTTCCAGACATGTTTCAAAACTGCCACAAAAAGTAATCACCATCTTAATGTCTACCGCCATTGATCAGTTAAATAGATGCTTAGATTTTAAAGATCTTGCTAATCATTATAGCTTCATATCGTTATTAGCTAATATATCAAGGCAAAGTACACACTTAAAGTGAGTTTATCAACAAAGTGGACGTGAACCATACTTTAATTAGCTTTCTTTTTTTTCAAGTTGAACTTCTCTTTTTCTTTTCATTCCTTTTTTTTTTTTTTTTTTTTGGCTGTGCTGCACAGCTTGCAGGATCTCAGTTCCCCAACCAGGGATTGAACCCGGGCCCCAGCAGTGAGAACGCGGAGTCCTGACCCCTGGACCGCCAGGGACTTCCCTAAGTAGCTTTCTTGATGTTTTCTTTTTCTTTCTTTCTTTCTTTCTTTTTTTTTTTTGGCTGATTTCTTATCAGAACCAATTTGTTCATTGTTGTTTTTATTTTGGAATGGGGCTGATGGAAAACTTATACTAGGAATGGGAGATGAATCAGTTCTGCCACTTTCCTGTTGCCCACTTGTCCTTGTATTCTTCATAGTATCTTCATTCAGGCTGTGGTTTATTTGTCGGAATCTTTTCAAGCCAGTTTTCCATTTGGGGAGGACTGGTTTAGTTAAAACCAGATGATATAATCTTCAAATTCACAACCCAACACAGACATTGCAGAACTTTGCAATAGGCTAAAAATAAAACGAAAGAGGGTGGACACCACCATCAAACCCTTCTGTGTTGTGAAATTCCCATTCCTCCTTCAGGATACCCATCAGCAGCCATGTTACAGATAGACCAAATGAGGGTGCCAGTGTCACCACATCTTGGGTACATTACAGTTTAATTTCTTTTATCCTTTTGTTACAAAATAACTTTAAATAAAAGTTGTAATATTTTCTTCCCACACCTCAATGAATCACCTTGTACTCCTCACTTTAGAGACAACTGGTTTATTGCATTTGTTCCATTTTACAAATGAGACAACCGAGGTCCCAACAGGTGAAGAAACGAATTCGAGGATACACAGCTAGTACGTGATGGAGCCAGTATTCAAACAGGTCTGTTTGGTTCCAGTGCCCACGCCCCCTCTATTACAACCAAAAGATTCTGGCTGGTTCAGTGACACAAAGTTTCTGGTTTCAGACACCAGAGGGAGGGAAGACTAATGATCTTACTCTCCCAGCTAGGGGCACATTTCCCTCTGCGTGGTCTATGGCAGAGTAGGGGTCAGGCTTAGAAGGAGGATACTGGCAAAACTGGGATCTAACCACCAGTCATCGGGCACTTACTATGGGCAAGACCCAGAGCCGAGCACTGAATCCTCCTCACGGCCCTGTGAGGGAGCTCCAAGTGGTACGTCCATTTTTCAGATGACAAAATGGAGTAGGTGGCCGTGCTGGCACTCCAAGCCGAAAATGGAATGACTCCCAAACCTGGGCTCTTAACCAATACACAGTGTAGCCTCCAGTAGACAGTGCCAGGCACTGTGCCAACTGCTTTTCTTGTATTATATCTCATTTAACTCTCACAACAGCCTCATGAGAAAGGTACTGTTAGACATTATCTTCATTTTACAGATGCAGAAACTGAGGCTCAGAGAGGTTAGGTAACTTGTCCAAGGTCACCGGGGGCTGCTAGCAAGTGGCAGATCTTCTAGCAGTCTGGCCTCCCTTCCGTCATTGCTTTGGTCAGGGAATGGGCAGAATCTCCCAGAGCCAGCCTTTCTTGGGGAGTCCACATCCATCTGCCAGCATCTCCTCATTGAGCACAAGGAGTCCAGAGAGGCCGAGAATGGTGTGGTCTGTGAACAGATGCCAGTCCAACGAGATAAGAAAGGACACTGAGAGCTTGGCAACGTTTACACAACTTTGATACTGCTGCAGCATCCAAGGGCATGATTCATTTTTTAAAAACTTTTACAGTAGTATCTGTTCATGACAGATTGGAAATTTAAAAACCAAATAACCTATCTTTCACCACAGACAGTTTGAGAAGCACAGGTATAGACAAATCCTGTCCACTATCCATGCCCATGATCTGTCCCTGTGAGAGCAAGAGTGGTCAGTTCCGAGCCAGGGGAGGGGGTGAGTTGCCTGCAAATGGTTCCCAAAGGATTGTGGGAAAGACTTGGTTCACCCCAAGTTGAACCTGATGCTGAGGGTTTGTGAAAGACAGTAAAGGCCTGATCTTGTTCCTTTTGGGAAGCCTCCAAGAAGAATGAGGCTGTCGGCTTTAAATGATGATGATGCTGGCTTGGAAGATCCAGACTCATTTTTATTTCAAGGGATCCCTCAGGAGTTCTCCAATGACTATCCATTAACAAAGGGCATCAGGGGCTTCCCCGGTTGTGCAGTGGTTAAGAACCCGCCTGCCAATGCAGGGGACACGGGTTCAAGCCCTGGTCCGGGAAGATCCCACATGCCGTGGAGCAACTAAGCCCGTGCGCCACAACTACTGAGCCTGTGCTCTAGAGCCCACGAGCCACAATTACTGAGTGCATGTGCCACAACTACTGAAGCCTGCACGCCCTAGAGCCTGTGCTCCACAACAAGAGAAGCCACCGCAATGAGAAGCCCACTCACCACAACTAGAGAAAGCCCACACGCAGCAGCGAAGACCCAACACAGCCAAAAATAAATAAATACATTAAAATAATAATAATAATAAATAAATACGAATTTTAAACAAAAAGCAAAGGGCATCACTGCGACATCCTCCGATCCAGAGATGCCACTGCTGTCCTCAGTTTCGGTAGGCATTGCCATCTCTCCAGATATAGGACATGACCCAGTTAAATGCTGTGGGACAGGACAGGCAGTGAGGCACTGGGAACCAGAACAAGATTGTAAAGTGAGCTTTAGGGGCCTAAGCTAAAGGCCTAGGCAGGTGACCAGACTCGTTTTTCCCTTCCACCCTCTGCCAGCACAGATGCTACCTATCACAGCTCTGCTTCCTCCAGGCAGCTCTAATCCTAATCACTTCCCTCTTCACAGCATCCTTGTTGCCTGTCACACCCAACATTTCATCGTATAGTATCCTGAGTGGTTCTCATATGACTTACATCTCAATTTCTCATCTAGGTTAAAGGTCCCCAAAGCAATCACAGGGGAAAAGGCAAGGATTTAGCAACCAGAACTGAGGCATGATGGGATGTGGGGCTGGGCTTCAGGAGTAAGGGGGCTGCCCAGTTGTCAGAACTGAGGTCTGAAGTCAGGGCTGGTCCAGTAGTAAGGATGACCCCACGCAGAATCCGAGAATGCTGGGCTGGAACTGCTGACATCCTTCTGAGCTAGAGCCTGGGGCTGGGCTGAGTCTGTAGCTAGAGGGTTGGTTGATCCTCAGAAAGTGGCTCCAGTCATGGAGGGGGAGGAGGAGAGTCTGGGAACCAGGCAGGACCTGAGCCTGCATTGTTCCTTGGCCTCCCATTCAAAGCCCTTTACAATGTGACCCCATCATAATGATAACAGTTAACATCTGGTGAGCACTTCCTATGTGCCAGCCGCTGCTCCAAGTTTACATGTATTAGCTCATTGAATCCTCAAACTAACCTTGTGAGCAGGTTCCATTATTACCCCCATTTTACAGATGAGGAAACTAAGGCACAGAGAAGTTAAGAGGTTAAGTGACTTGCCCAAGTTTGCACAGCTAGCATGTGGTGGAGCTGGGATTCAAACCCAGGCAGTCTGGCTCAAGGGGCAGATGTTCACCCAAAAGCCTATGCTCTGAAATATTTGCCTTGTGACAGGGGCTTCAACGCCTTAACCTGAAGGATTGCTCGAATGGTGGAGATCTCAGACACGCGGGAGCCTGATAGGGGAGAAAACTCTGATCTTGGAGACTTTAAGTTAGAGGCACACTCAACTCTGCCCTGAACCCTAAGTTTCATGGCGGCTCCTCTGTGAGACGGTATCTGTCTCTTACATGAGATAAATGAGGAAGAGAATCCCCTGCTTGGGTTTGTGGTATCTTTCTTTTCTTTTCTTTTTATTTTTTTGGCCACGCCACGCTGCGTGCGCAATCGTAGTTCCCCAACCAGGGATCAAACCCGTGCCCCCTGCAGTGGAAACGCGGAGTCCTAACCACTGGGCTGTCAGGGAAGTCCCTGTGGGCATCTTTCTAAATGACCCAAGGCCTCCAAGCCATGGCCTTAATGTTTCAATGGCCCTTGTACGGGCTGAGGCTGAGTTCACCTGAACATTGTTTCCACTCAGATGGGCAGAGCCTGGTGAGATCTCAACTTGAAGCATTTTTGGTAGTATTTTGTATCGTGCCTCTTTGTCATTCATTCTGTTTCTGGAGTTCAAGAAATAGGGCCTGTGCCTTTACTGGCACTGAGTCTATCATCATCTGTGTATTCTGTGGCTTTGGGGAGACCATACTCTGTTTTCTTTCTTTTATTTATTTTTTATTTTATTTTTTTTTTTTTGCGATACGTGGGCCTCTCACTGTTGTGGCCTCTCCCGTTGCGGAGCACAGGCTCCGGACGCGCAGGCTCAGCGGCTGTGGCGCACGGGCCTAGCCGCTCCGCGGCATGTGGGATCTTCCCGGACTGGGAAACGAACCCATGTCGCCTGCATCGGCAGGCGGACTCTCAACCACTGCGCCACCAGGGAAGCCCTCTTTCTTTTTTTTTTTTTTAATTGAGGTATAGTTGATGTATACTATTATATAAGTTTCAGGTTTACAACCTAGTGATTCACAGCTTTTAAAGGTTATACTCCAAAGATAGTTACTATAAAAGATATTGGCTATATTCCCTGTGCTGTACAATATATCCTTGTAGCTTATTTATTTTATACACAGTAGTTTGTACCTATTAATCCACTGCCCCTATCTTGTCCCTCTCCCCTCTCTCTCCTCACTGGTAACCACTAGTTTGTTCTCTATATCTGTGAGTCTGTTTCTTTTTGTTATATTCACTAGTCTGTTGCATATTTTAGATTCCACATATAAGTGAGATCATACAGTATCTGTCTTTCTCTGTCTGACTTATTTCACTAAGCACGATACCCTCTCTGTCTACTTTCACCTATTGTTAGGACAGGTGTGGGCAGTCCCTCACGACTGGTCTGCTAAGAGCATGATCCCTTTGTTCGGTGTGCTGGGGGTTTGGTCCAGGTTTGTAGAGGGGCAAGGAGGACCTCAAGCTGGGCACGGGCTTTCATGAGAAGACACTGTCCCTGGGTCAGCTCTTCCAGTGGGTGGCTAGGGAAAGGGAGAAGGAGAGAGCATCGCGGCTGGTCGCAGTGCCATTGCTAAGGGATTTGCGTGCCATCTTTGGCAAGCATGTCACAGGTTGCCAATCCCTGGAAGAAAGACAACCCTGCCTGGCCCTGCCAGGACAGTTGAGGGATCAAGGTCAAATGCCTGCTGGGTGCACTAAGACCCTGGAGGCGCCAGTTCAGTAATCCCTATCCCGGGGTGGTTCCCATTCTTTTGGAAGTTTAGCTGCTCCCTGAGGGCACAAGGAAGAACCCGCCCCAGTATGGCCACCCTTTCCAGTTGGCCAGCTGGCATCATCAGGAGTTCTGTTCCTAGGGTCCCCTGGCAGCCAGTTTGGCAAGAGCGGGCTGGGAAGAATAGTCAGTTGATTTGTTTCCTGTCTGCCAGAAGCTCAGAGCTGCTGGAAATCCAGGCGGATGCAATAACCCGACATGGTTTCATTCATCAAGATCCAGAGGGAGGACACACTCCTCCCGAAGACAGATCGGGCGCACATGCCTAATCTAGCAAGTCGGGTAGGGTTCACATTTCTCCACACATTTCAAATTATAATTAAATGTCAGGGCTGCCTCATGCACCTCCTTCTGTGCTCATAGAACACTTATTTCTCAGGGGTCCTGGGGACAGAAGATTTTGTAAAGGAACAAAAGAGACCAAAAACACATATACAAGTTATTCATATTTATGAGTGAAAAACGAGTAAGACAACAGATTGGTGAGGCTTCTTTGCCAAGGCAGGAATTGGATTCCAGGCTGCGGGAATGGCAGGACAGCGCCCAGAGCAAAGTGGGTGGGGACACAAGAATATTGTGCTCAGTTTTGGGGACCCATCTACAGGGGTGACCAGCAGTGAAGGGACTTCAGGTGAGAAGTGATTGAAAGTTGGGAATGTTTAGCTGGAAGAGGAGAAGGCTCACAGGGAACATGACAGCTGCCTTTAAAAAACCAGACGGCTGGGCTTCCCTGGTGGCGCAGTGGTTGAGAGTCCGCCTGCCGATGCAGGGGACGTGGGTTCGTGCCCTGGTCTGGGAGGATCCCACATGCCGCGGAGCGGCTGGGCCCGTGAGCCATGGCCGCTTAGCCTGCGCGTCCGGAGCCTGTGCTCCGCAACGGGAGAGGCCACGACAGTGAGAGGCCCGCGTACCGCAAAAAAACAGAAAACAAAACCAGACAGGCTGGGCTGTGGGAGAGAGGAGGGGACTTAAGGCAGAGTGGAGGAGTGGAAAGTGTGGGCTATGGGTTCAGGAACCCTCAGTTGAAGTCATTGCTCTGCAATTTACTAGGCCTGCTCTCTTTGGTCATTTAATCTCCTTGAGCCTCAGTTTTTCCATCGGTGCAGTGGCTTGAAAGATAATACCTTCCTCCCTGTGCTGTAAGGATCCAGTGAGAGAGGGTCTATAAAAGAGTGCTTGAAATCTGCAAAATGCTTAGCAATTGATATTACTATCAGTCTCTGTGGTCCTGGAGCACAGAGCCTGGTCCAGTGGGTGAAACTGACAGAGAGGCAGACTGTGGTGCAGTACAGTTATGAAGAGGTACCTAACCACTATAGGGGTCATAAATGAAAATAACTGCTTTGGGTAGTAGTCAGTTCATCATCACTGGAGATGTTCAGGCAAAGGCTGGACCAGCATTTTCTGGGAGGCTGTGTGGGGGAATTACTGCATATGGAAGAAAGTTGGAGTAATCACCTCTAAGGTCTTTTCCATCCCTTAGGGTTGAAGATTCTATACTGAGTTTCTGCCAAGACCTGTTGGCACTCGATGCCATTCCCTCTCACTTACCTCAGGACCTTGCTCCAGCAGTTGCCCTCTCTCTCCTGTGTCATTTTTTCCCTCTCTACTGGATCTTTTCTATCACCACACAAATATGCTGTTTAAGCTCCAATCGAAGAAAAAGAAAAATGGTTTCCTCTAGCTATTGCCCCATCTCTCTCCTTCCCCTTTTCTAACACTTGCAGAATCATGATCTGCATTTGCTTCCCCCCACTCAGTCTATGTCCTCCAACTCTCTCTTTTACATACTCTCGAAACTGGCTTTTGTCTCCTCCACTCCACCAAAATTGTTCTTGTTAAGATCACTGTGAGATAATAGAGAATATATATATTGCTCTCTGTCCTGGTTCCTGGCACAGAGCTCCTAAAAACCTCACAATTTCCTAAGTGATAAGAATACTCAGAGCATCTCTTGTTCTAACATCTGTCTTCGACCCCATCCCTGACACAGGGCTCTTAAAACCGTTATAAATTCCTAAGTGACGAGAGCAATGAGGAACATCTTTTGTTCTACTGAGGTGATTCTGGGTGGGCTCCTGGATGGGGGCTGGTCACCAGAGAGACCAAGCCATGATTAAAATCTTGGGATTTTCAGCTCCTCCCACATTCTCCAGAGAGAGGAGAGGGCCTGGAAATGGAGTTAATCATGGATCATGCCCATAATATTTATGAAAGCCTTCATAAAATCCCAGTAGTAGGGGGTTCAGGGAACTTCCAGATTGGTGAACACATCCATACCGGGAGGATGACACATCCCAGCTCCACAGGGACAGAAGCTTGTGCACTTGGGATCCTCCCAGACCTCAGCCTCTGTATCTCTTCATCTGGCTGTTCTGTAGCCTTTATCATATCCTTTGATAAACTGGTAAATGTGTTTCCCTGAGTTCTGTGACCTGCTCTAGAAAATTAATCAAACCAAAGAAGGGGGGCATTGGAACCTCTGATCTATAGCTGGTTGGTCAGAAGCACAGGTGATAACCTTGGCTTGCGACTGGCATCTGAAGTTGGGTGTGTGTGGCAGTCTTGTGGAACTGAGCCCTTAACCTGTGGAATCTAATGCTATCTCCGGGTAAATAGGGTCAGAATTGAGTTGAATTAGACACCCCACTGGTGTCCGAGAATTGCTTGTTGGTGTGGGGAACACCCCCCGACACACACACATTTGGTGACCAGAAGTGTCAGAAGTGAAATGTTCTCTCTGTAGGTAAAGGAGACGTACAGGGAAGAAACACACAGTGGGGAAGAACTGGGTTTTTCCCTACATGTGAAGGAAAAAGACTGAGGTTTTCCCTATATGATCATCAACAATTTACATGCTGTCAAATCCAAGGGTCAGTTTTCTCCATCTTCCTGTGACTGGTCCCATCTGCATAACTGACAAAGTTGACCTTTTCTTCTTCCTCCTCCGGGACACCACACTCTCTGGCTTTTCTCCTACCTCCCCGGTTCTCAGACTCCTTGGCAATTTCCTCCTCATCCCCTGACTTGTAAATCGTGGAGTGGCCCAGGGCTGTGTCTTCAGATCTCTGTTCTTTCCTAGTGTTTCCTAGTGGTCTTATCTAGACCATGGCTTTAAATATGTACTGGATATGGTTCTTGCATCTGTATACTGGACAACTCCCACAGTCATAGTTCCACCAGGGACCTCTATCTTTTTTTAAAAATTATTTTATTGAAGTATAGTTGATTTACAATGTTGTGTTAATTTCTGCTGTACTTCAAAGAGATTCAGTTATACATATATATACATTGTTTTCATATTCTTTTCCATTATGGTTTATCACAGGATATTGAATATAGTTCCCTGTGCTATACAGTAGGGTCTTTTAAAAAAATTATTTTATTTTTATTTATTTTTGGCTGTGTTGGGTCTTCGTTGCTGCGCGCAGGCTTCCTCTAGTTGTGGCGAGCGGCGGCTACTCTTCATCGCGCTGTGCGGGCTTCTCATTGTGGTGGCTTCTCTTGTTGCGGAGCACGGGCTCTAGGCGCACAGGCTTCAGTAGTTGTGGCATGTGGGTTCAGTAGTTGTGGCTTGTGGGCTCTAGAGTACAGGCTCAGTAGTTGTGGCTCATGGGCTTAGTTGCTCCGCGGCATGTGGGATCTTCCCGGACCAGGGATCAAACCCATGTCCCCTGTATTGGCAGGCGGATTCTTAACCACTGTGCCACCAGGGAAGCCCTACAGTAGGACCTTGTTGTTTATCCATTCCATATGTAATAGTTTGCTAATCCCGAGCTCCCGATCCATCCCCGTCCCACACCCCTCTCCCTTGGCAACTACAAGTCTGACCTTTATGTCTGCGAGTCTGTTTCTGTTTCGTAGGTAAGTTCATTTGTGAGGGACCTCTATCTTGAACTCCACACCTGTATAACCAAAGGCCTCCTCGGCATCACCACCCGGATGTCTTGTTGCCGCATCACATTTAACAGGGTCAGCACCAAATCCTCGATGCCTTCCCCCTAGACCTGCTCCTCCCACAATCCTCTTCATTTCCAAAATGGAGACTCCATGCTTTCAATCACTCAGACCAAAAACCTTGGGGTCATGATGGGGTTCAGGGCAGGCCACCCCCGAATATACCACTTTGGTATATTAATTATTTTGATTTAAAGTTATCTGAGAAACAGCCAGTGCATAAAGGACCCTATGACCCTCCTCTCTGTCCCCCTGAAAACAGGAAACACACCTCCCAAGGGAAAGATCCTCTCCCTGCACCAGGAGGTAGAGAGACATCCTTATTGCCAGAGATAGGGAGGTTTCTTCAGTTCTTAGAACAGTGCCTGGCACAGGGTAAGTGTTATGTAAACAAACTCTGCTTAGTTTTTTCACCGATTAGTACCCAAGTCTAAGTTTCTTTGTCTTGTCAGTTCTTCACACATTTATTGTTTCTTTGTCTAAAAGGTATAAAATCTGCCTGTTTTGGTCATTTCTTTGAGTCTCATATTTCTATGAATTTCTGTAAGTACCAAATTAAAATTTGATTTTCTCCTATTAATCTGTCGCACTTCAATTTAATGACTAGATCATCCAGAAGAACCTAGAAGGGTAGAGGAAAGTTTTTTCCTCCCCAACAGTCATTACGCATCCCACAGACAATTCCTCAGCAAATCCCGTCAGCTCTATCTGCAACGGGTATCCAGAGCCCGGCCACTTCTCACTTCTCGGTAAAACATAAATCCGATCAGATAACTTCTCTGCTTGGAGCTGCCCAATGGCTACATCTTACTCCAAAGCCAAAGCCAAAGTCCTCATCTCCAACTATTCTCCCCATCACTCACCCTGCTCTGGGAATCAGTTGACCTTTTTGTTATTCATTTAACATGCCAGCCAAGCTCCTGGCCTGGAATGCTCTTTCCCCAGATGTCTGGTTGACCTGCTCACTCACCTCCTGCACATCTTCTCGGTGAGGCCTCTCCTGACCATTCTATTTTCAATTGCAGCCCCTCCTGCCATCCCCTCTCTTTTACTTTCCCTTCTCTGCTTCCCTGCTTTACTTTTCTCCTTAGGACTCATTATCACCTAGTATACTATATGTTTTACTCACTTATTTTATTCCCCCCCTTAGAATGTAAGCTCCGTGAGGGCAGGAATTTTTGTGTTGTACACTGAAGTCTCTCCAGCTCTTAGAACAGTGCCTGGCACAGGATAAGTGCTCAACAGATGTTTGTTAATCTCCCAGATGGACTGGTAAGTGACAAACGCAAGTTGCAGAACAAGAAGAATCAGTGTGATCTAATTTATGTAAAAGAATACCCACAAAGCACCACTCTGTACCTGTATATATTCATGCATATGGATGTCAACGCACGGAATAGGCCCTGGAAGGATCACAGCAAAGCACTAACAGTGGTTATAACTAGGGCTCTTCTCAATGGGCCCAGGAGTGGGAGAGGGGTGTCCAAGGAGATTTTAGTCATATCTGTAATGTTTTCTCTTTTTTTCCAAGGAAAATGTATCCCTGTATTACTTTTGTGGGATTCAAAAGAAATAAAAATGAGTCAATTAAAAGTTATAATTAAAAGTTATATTTTGCAATAGTTTCTGGAAAGTGAACAGAAGAGTTTAAAGGACTCAGTAGTGCTAAAAGCCATTCTCAGGGCTGGGGCATCTAGGAGGCACCCCTCCTCCACTCTCTTCCTACCCCCCCACCCCATAAGACACATGATTATTGTTTGTTTGTTTGTTTCTTTTGGCCACACCGTGCAGCTTGTGGGATTTTAGTTCCCCTACCAGGGATTGAACCCGGGCCTTCACAGAGTCCTAACCACTGGACCACCAGGGAATTCCTTCTTTTAAAAAATTTATTTATATTTTAGTTATTTTATTTTGGCTGCGTTGGGTCTTCTTTGCTGCGCGCAGTCTTTCTCTAGCTGCTGCGAGCGGGGGCTACTCTTCGTTGCGGTGCGCAGGCTTCTCATTGCGGTGGCTTCCCTTGTTGCAGAGCACAGGCTCTAGGCGCGCCGGCTTCAGTAGTTGTGGCTCGCGGGCTCTACAGCGCAGGCTCAGTAGTTGTGGCGCACAGGCTTACTTGCTCCATGGCATGTGGGATCTTCCCGTACCTGCCAATGCAGGGGACACGGGTTCGATCCCCGGTCCGGGGAGATCCCACATGCCATGGAGCAACTAAGCCCGTGCGCCACAATTACTAAGCCCTCTTGCTGCAACTACTGAAGCCCATGCGCCTAGAGCCCATGCTCCACAGCAAGAGAAGCCACTGCAATGAGAAGCCTGTGCACCACAAAGAAGAGTAGCCCCTGCTTGCCACAACTAGAGAAAGCCCGAGTACAGCAACGAAGACCCAACACAGCCAAAAATAAATAAATAAAATAAATAAATTTATATATAGAATATATATATATATATATATATATATATATATATATATATATCTACCACCCCAGAATACGCCTCTTTGGCATATTGATTATCTTTACCTGGTTATTTTTTATTTTATTTTTTTGCGGTATGTGGGCCTCTCACTGTTGTGGCCTCTCCCGTTGCGGAGCACAGGCTCCGGACGCGCAGGCTCAGCGGCCATGGCTCACGGGCCCAGCCGCTCCGCGGCATGTGGGATCCTCCCAGACCGGGGCACGAACCCGTGTCCCCTGCATCGGCAGGCGGGTTCTCAACCACTGCACCACCAGGGAAGCCCTACCTGGTTATTTTTAAGAAACAGCAGACAAAGGTGAAGCTCTGAAAACTGAGTGGAAGTTACCCTTTTGTAAGAGACTTTTACATTTGTAGGGGACGTCTCCAAATGTAAGGATGTCTCCCCCTCTGTACACGCTTCTCTAAGCGTGACTCTAAATCTCTAGAAACTCTTATCAATGCAGAAGGCAATGACTTGAATCTGCATAACACCCTTAATCTGGTTTACTGTTTACTGTGCTTTTCCTGCTAACCTCCCCAAACTGTTTCCCACACCCCCATCTCCCCAATATATTTTGTCTTTAGCTGGAGATGGTATTTAAGATGTCAGCTTGGGCCATTTCAGGGAGTTACTCAGTTTTCCTGGTTATCTCTCACGTGTACAGGAAGCATATATATTATTAAACTTCTGTTTGTTTTTCTCCTGATAATCTCTTTTATTACAGCCTGTCTCAGCCAAGCACCTAGAAGGGTAAAGGGAAAATAATTCTTCCTCCCCTACAGTCTGTAGGGGAAAACCCAGTTCTTCCCCACTGCACGTTTCTTCCCTGTGGGTCTCCTTTACTACTCGTGCCAAACACTTCACTTCTGGTCACAAAATGTGTGGATTGTTTTTTCCTTTTTTATAAATTTATTTATTTATAGTAGTGGCACATGGGCTTAGTTGCTCTGCAGCAACTAAGGGATCTTCCTGGACCAGGGATTGAACCCGTGTCCCCTGCATTGGCAGGCAGATTCTTAACCACTGTGCCACCAGGGGAGTCCCAAATGTGTGGTTTTTTTCCCCACATCAAACAATTCTCTGTGACACCAGCTAGGTGTTCTACAATTTAATTCAGTTCTGATATTGTGTACCAGTGATAGCCTCAGACCCCACAGGTTAAGGGCTCAGTCTCACAAGACTGCCCCCCACCACTTCAGCTGACAGTGGCGAGCCCAGGGTATCACTTTCGCTGCTAGCCAACAGGCTAAAGGGCTATAGGTCTGGGAGGTTCCAATGACCCCCTCCTTTGGTTCAATTAATTTGCCAGAGTGGCTCACAAAACTCAGGGAAACACTTACCTCCGTTTACCGGTTTATCAAAGGATACGATAAAGGATACAGATGAACAGCCAGATGAAGAGATAGGCTGAGGTCTGGGAGGGTCCTGAGTGCAGGAGCTTCTGTCTCTGTGGAGCTGGGATGTGTCATCATCCCGGTGTGGATGTGTTCACCGACCGGGAAGCTCCCTGAACCCCCTACTATTGGGATCTTATGGAGGCCTCCTCATGCGGGCATGATCCATGATTAACTCCATTTCCAGCCCCTCTCCACTCTCTGGAGGATGGGGGGGTGAGGTTAAAAATGCCAAGCTTCTCATCATGACTTGGTCTTTCTGGTGATCGGGCCCCCATCCAGGAGCCCTTGGGCAATTTGCAAAAACTGGGCCCTCTTCCTCATTCTACACAGAGGAGTTTCTGGTTTGTAGAAGGAAGGTGGTAACGATGATAATACCTACTTCTGAGGTTGTGGTGGCAATTAAATGAGTTTTGTACTGCGTGTAAAAGCTCTTAGAACAACGTCTGGCATATAGTAGGTGCTCAGTACAAGGAGGCAGTTATTTTTACTTTTATTGAAATCACCTTTTATTTAATTTACTGGTTATAGGGATTTCCCTGGCGGTCCAGTGGTTAGGACTCCACATTCCCACTGCAGGGAGCGTGTGTTCGATCCCTGGTCGGGGAACTAAGATCCTGAAAACGGCCCCCCCCCAAAAAAAAATTTACTGGTTATACAGCCCTGCAGGAAAGAATGAACAGAGTGGGCTTTGAAGTCAGACAGACCTGGTTTGAATCCCAGCTTGGGGACTTAACGAGGTGACCTTTGTAAGGCACTGCACGGTTCTGTGCCTCGGCCTCCTCCACTAGATAGGTCATAATAATTACGTCTGCCTTCTAGCAGTGTCCTAAAACTTGAAGTTGCTCCTCCAAAGACAGCAAATGATGCTGGCGTGTGGCAAGCCTTAGTTAATGGGAGCGGGGTTTGGTTTTGGTTTACGATCTCCATTTGGCTGTGAGCTTCCTGTCTGGCCTTGGGCTCGCCGTCCTCTCCCTGGAGCTTGTCTGCTTCAACTGTCATTCAGAGAGTAGTGTCTGGCTCTCCCCTCCTGCAAACCGAGCCACTCAGCCTCGGCACGCCCCTTGGCTCCTGCCTGATGGACTGTGACGGGCCCTGCAGGAGAGTTGCTGGCCCTGCCCACCCTCTGGCCCCCTTTCCAGCATCTGGGTCACTCAGCTCCTCCGGGGAGGGGACTTCAGCGCTCCTGGTCTTGACTTTGGTGACTAGACATTGAGTGCTAAGTCTATTTGTCACCGAGATGTCAAGATGGCACAAGTGCGGCCACCTTGCCCTGCAGCCCCAGCTCCTAGCTTAGGAGGAGGCGGAAGCAGGGATCACTGTTGTGCCCCCCGCCACTCCCAGGCCTGCAAGTGACATCTCTCTGCTCAGTTCACTGTCACACAGGAGGGTTCATGTGCGGTTTTCTCCAGAGCCTAGACTGCCCTCCCACCCACTCCCGCCACTCAGCTCAGCTTGTCACTTCCATCCCTCAAGCAGCGCCTCACACTGCCATCCCGATACAGCCTCAACGCGACAGCCACTGTCCTGGGCTCACTTCATGTGCCCCTTTGCCCGCGCCTGCTCAGCAGCCGCATAGAGGAGGAGACTTCTCCGGGGCAGAAGCACACAGCCTGAGCTGGTTGGACCCCGGGTCCCTGCAGTGTCCTTCACAGGGCTCTCGGCTCCAAGTGGGTCCTCTTCATGAGCCCCGCTGGCTGCCAACTGGCCCACTCCAGGGAGGCAGTCCTGCCAAGGGCTGCAGCGATCGTTGTTGTGAGAGAAGCAGCTTGTCCCCCATAGACACATTGGCTTCCACGGAAGTGGATATGCCTCAGGAATTTGCTTCCTCCACTCCTCGAGTTTTGAAAACTGGCTAAAATGGGCAGCCGAGGAGAGAGGGAAAGACCTTACTGTGATTGGAGCCCTAGGTCTGCCGGTGACCGGCTGTGTGATCTTGGGCCATCACTTATCCTCTCCGAGCCTCTATTTTTCCATCTGAAAAATGGACATGAAAGGAATGACTTTATTACCTCCCAGGCCTTTTGTGAGAATCGAACGAGATCATGGATGTGAATGCTCTTGGCCAGCTTACAGGTGACGAGGGCTGCTGCTGTGTGTGTGGTGTGGGTGCAGCATTTCCACTATGATGCAAAATGCTGATTTTGTGTGTGTGTGTGTGTGTGTGTGTGTGTGTGTGTGTATGTGAGAACAAGTAAAATTTGCCATTGATTCTCCTCTGAAGTACTCAAAGACTTTGCTCAAGCAAGTGTCCCCTCCTGTTCTTACATCATCAACTCCCCCCAATGGAGCATTGCCATCCATATTCAAGCATACTGTGCTGTTCCCTCTCTTTAAGAGAACCACAACCTTCCTGATCCAATATCCCTGTCTACCCACCACTCCATTTCTTTTTTTTTTTGAAGTACAGTTGATTTACAGTGTAGTGTTAGTTTCTGCTGTACAGCAAAGTGATTCAGTTTATATATATACTTTCCCGTATTCTCTTCCATTATGGTTTATCACAGGATATTGCATATAGTTTCCTGTGCTATACAGTAGGACCTCATTGTTTATCCATTCTACATATACTAGTTTGCATCTGCTAACCCCAAACTCCCACTCCATCCCTCCCCCACTCCCCTCCCCCTTGGCAACTACAAGTCTGTTCTCTATGTCTGTGAGTCTCTTTCTGTTTTATAGATATGTTCATTTGTATCAGATTTTAGTTTTAGTTTTTCGTTTGTTTGTTTCTTTTGGCCGAGCCTTGAGGCTTGTGGGATCCTAGTTCCCTGACCAGGGATTGAACCCAGGCCCCGGCAGTGAAAGCGCCAAGTCCTAACCACTGGACCGCCAGGGAATTCCCATTTGTGTCGTATTTTAGGTTCGACATATAAGTGGTATCATATGATATTTATCTTTCTCTGTCCAACTTACTTCACTTAGTATGATCATCTCTAGGTCCATCCATGTTGCTGCAAATGACATTATTTCATTCTTTTTTATGGTTAATATTCCATTGTGTGTGTGTATATATATGTTTCCATATAGTCGTGGCTATTGTAAGTAGTGCTGTTTTGAACATAGTGCTGTTATGAACATGTATCTTTTCGAATTAGAGTTTTGTCTGGATATATGTCCATGAGCCCACCACTCCATTTCTGTGCCCTCTTTTGCAGCAGGACTGCCTGGAATTCAAATTGTCTTTTCTGGCAGTCTCTACTTCTTTACCTCCCATTGTCTCTTGAACACATTCCAATAACGTTCATACCCCACCAAGCCTCAGAATCCGCACTTGCCGAGGCAGGACCGGCTACACCATTTGCAGGGCCCAAGGCAAAGTGAGTACGTGGGGCTCTCTGTTCAAAAGTGTATTTTTTCCCTACAGTTATCGTAACAAATTACCACATGCCGGGTGGCTTAAAAGAACAGAAATTGATTCTCTCACAGTTCTGGAAGCCGGGAGTCCAAAATCAAGGTGTCAGCAGGGTAGGTTCCTTCTGGAGGTTCTGAAAGAGAATCCATTCCTTGTGTCTCTTCTAGCTCCCAATGGCCACAGACAGCACTTGGCGTTCCTTGGCTTATAGATACATCACTCCAATATCTGCCTCTATCTTCGCCTTCTCTGTGTGTCTTTCCCCATTCTCCTCCCCATTCTCTTTCCCCATTCTCCTCCCATTAGGACATCTGTTGCTAGGTTTAGGGCCCACCCTAATCCAATCTGATCTCACCTCAAGATCTTTACCTTAAGTACATCTGCAAAAACCCTTTCTCCTAATAAGGTCATATCCGGATGGACATACCTTTTGGGAGAGGGGTCATCATCCAACCCACTGGAAAAAGTTGCTTAAGAGTTTCCAGATGGCGACAGAAGAGCATTAGACTAGCGCAAGACCCTGCTGAGAGCGGACTGTCCAACTGCACAGGTTGCGTGCCCATGAGGCAGGAGCGTGCCAAGGTCATCCACGGCCTCCCTGCCTGCTGTCAAGTCCAATGGTGAGTTCTGAGTCCTCATCTTACTGGAGCTCTCCGGGCATTTGATGCAGTCTATCATTCTGTCCTCCCTTCGACCCTTGCTTCCCTTGGCTTCTGGGACAGCAAGCTCTCCTGCTTTTCCTTTGATCTCACTAGCCAGTCAGTGAATCCTCAATGCCTTCTGCTGGCTCCTCCTCTCAGCATCCTCTAGCATCTGGAGATTGCAGAGCCACAGGGCTCTGGCTTTGGACTGCTTCTCCCTGCATTCCCTCCTTTGAGGGTCTCATCTGGTGTCAGGTTTTTAAATGTCCCCCCTGCTGCTCTGAACCCTCCTCTGGGTGCTAGACAGACAGATCCAGTTGCCTGCTCGACAGCTCCCCTTCGAGGTCTAATAGGCCTCCCAAACTCAGCACGTCTAAACTGGAGTCCTCCCCAGCTTTCCCCGAGTCTCCTCCGCGTCACTTAATGGCATCTCCAGCCTTCCAGTTGCTTGGGTGAAGACCTTCGCATCACTGTAATGCCGCACTTTTCTCTCATAACCCAACAAGTAGTCTCAGCAAAAGCTCCCCATCCCACTCAGAGGGAGGTCTCCACTTCTTGCTGTGCGTGGCTCACAAGGCCCTCTGTGATCGGGTCCTCCTCTACCTCACCCACCCCATCTCCTGCTAACTTCACCCCGACCTTCACTCCCTCATGCTGTTCTAGCCCCCCCCACCCCATCTGCTTGTTCCTTGATTATGCCAAGCACACTCCCACCTCAGGGCCTTTGCACCTGCAGTTCCCTCTGCCTGGTGTGATCTTTCTCCATTCATTCAGGATCCTTTTGCTCCCTCACTTCATCCAGTTCTGTTCAAATGTCCCCTGACCACCGTGTCTAAAATGGCACCCTCTGGTCTCTCTCTCGTCCCGTCCCCTGCTTTATTTTTATCCCTTTTGCTCTGTGTCAATCTTTCCAACTAGAATGTGAGCTCCACAGGTTTAGGGACTTGTTTTTTTCACTGCCATCACCCCCACTACTAGCGCAGTGTGTGACACACACACACACACACACACACACACACACATATTTGGCCGCGCTGCACGACATGCAGGATCTTAGCTTCCCAACCAGGGATCGAACCAGTGTCCCCTGCAGTGGAAGTGCAGAGTCCTAACCACTGGACCTCCAGAGCTATTCCCATGGCACATGTATATTGAGTCAAAGAGTGACTCAATCTGACCATGTTGCCCTCCCAGCTTAAAATCCAACAATGCTCCTTCACACCTAGGTGCCTCTGCGCATGTTGCACTCTCTTCTCAGAAGGTGCTTCCTGCTCCTAGTCTGCCTGGAAAACTCTTATTCATCCCTTAAGACCCAACCCAGCTGTCAGCAGCTTCGTGAAGCTCCCATGTCTCCAGGCAGTTAGCCAGTCGTTCCTCGGTGACCCTGCGGCATCCTGTACAGGCCTCAGTTAATGTCCGAGTCTCATGCGATTGGTCTGTCTGTCTTCTCCAGTAAGCGGTGAGCTTCCTGAGGGCAGGCGCTGGGTCTTCTCATCCCTGTATCCCCAGAGTCTAGCCCGGTGCCTGCACAGCTATCAGTAAGTATTTGGAAAAGTTTTGCTGTCTGAATGAATAAATGAACCAACAGATGAGGGAAGAAGGGAATAGAAAGGAGGGAAAGGGGGAACTAGTTCTATCTCAGTAGGTGCTCTCAGAGTTCCTGGGAGCCCTGTTCTCCAGACTAATCCTGACACACTGCCCCTCATCCGAAGTTTCTAGAAACAGGTGCTAACCTCTCTGCCACAGTGATTTAATTTCCACCACCCCCAAATTAGGACCCACGATCTGACAAGTTTAAGCATGGGTTTTAGAGACAGTAAGACTGAATTCTTGAAATCTGTCACATGCAGGACCTATGGCTATTCAGGTTTATTTTCTGGTGAATGTGACCAAGAATCAGGGCTTGTGGATCTAATATACATTTGCTAGAGATTATTTGAAAATACAGGTAAGTGCAGGGAAAACCCATCCACAATCTTACAACCTAGATGCTAAACATTGTTACTATTTTGACATAACTTCCTCTGGCATGTATGTAGGCATCAACATATGTGCATGTGTGTATATGAAACATAATATATACCTGTAAGTGCATATGTGAAATACATGAATGGAATCTCCCTGCACCTTCCATTTCATACCAATGGATCATACTGTAGCAGATGCCTGCCCACTCTCTTCATTCCATGAGTAGCTGACAGTTGGGTGTCCACACCAGACACCCCAGGAGTCCTGGCTCTGCCTAGCCTCCCCATGCTGTCCCCACCTACAAGCAGGACCTCTAGATGTGCCAATGTGCCCAGAGGGCCAGGGCCAGCTGTGGGTAGAGCAACGGGGGGCAGAACCAGGAGCTGGGGTGACCCTCCCACCTATTCCCCAGATCCTTCCTGTGAGGTCCAGGAGCTGAGGCAGGGGATGGAGGGAGAAGACATTTCCACAGAGATGGAAACTGGGACCCTGCTTGGAGAAATCCAGCAGTGGGGGGCTCTGCAGCCTGAACTGTCAGAATGCTGTGTTGCCGTGTTACTTTTTCCAGACATTTCTGGAGTATCATGCTGGATGGTGTAAGAGACACTCAGATTTTCTCCTCTATGTTAAAAAACAGGCAAAAGGGGCTTCCCTGGTGGCGCAGTGGTTGAGAGTCCGCCTGCCGTTGCAGGGGACACGGGATCGTGCCCCGGTCCGGGAAGATCCTACATGCCGCGGAGTGGCTGGGCCTGTGAGCCATGGCTGCTGAGCCTGCACGTCCGGAGCCTGTGCTCCGCAACGGGAGAGGCCACAACAGTGAGAGACCCGTGTACCGCAAAAAAAAAAAAAAAAAAAAAAAAAAAAACAGGCTAAAAACCAGTAACAACAGTCTCCCTCAATCACTCTTTTTCCTTGCCTCTCCCAGGGTAACACCTTTCCTAGAGGGAAATTATGGGAATAAAAAAGATGGTTAAAGAAGATGTGATACAGGGACTTCCCTGGTGGTGCAGTGGTTGAGAATCCGCCTGCCAATGCAGGGGACATGGGTTCAATCCCTGGTACGGGAAGATTCCACATGCCACGGAGCAACTAAGCCTGTGAAGCCACCACAGTGAGAAGCCTGGGCACCGCAACGAAGGGTAGCCCCCCCCCTCCGCAGCTAGAAAAAGCCTGCACACAGCAACGAAGACTCAAAGCAGCCAAAAATAAGTAAACAAACAAATTAATTAAAATATGCTGTACATATATACAATTGAATATTTCTCAGCCATGAAAAGGAACGAAATTGGGTCATTTGTAGAGGCGTGGATGGACCTAGAGAGTGTCATACAGAGTGAAGTAAGCCAGAAAGAGAAAAACAAATATCGTATATTAACACATATATGTGGAATCTAGAGAAAAGGTACAGATGATCTTATTTGCAAAGCAGAAATAGAGACACAGATGTAGAGAACAAATGTATGGACACCAAGGGGGGAAGGGGGGATAGGAGGAATTGGGAGATTGGGATTGAGACATATACACTATTGATACTATGCACAAAATAGACAACTAATAAGAACATACTGAAAAAAAAAAAAAGAACATACTGTATAGCACAGGGGACTCTACTTAAAGACACTGTGGTGACCTAAATGGGAAGGAAATCCAAAAGAAGAGGGGATATATGTATATGTATAGATGATGTATTTTGCTGTACAGTAGAAACTAACACAACATTGTTAAGCAACTATACTCCAATAAAAATTAATAATAATAAAAAAAGATGGTTAGTTGTGTTTTTTAATAAAGTGGAACCTGGGGGTAAGAACTTGGCTGGACACTAGGGGGCAGCAAAGTGCGCCTATTCTTGGAGGAAGGCAAGAAAGCCTTTCACATCCAGCCGGTAAGGGGAATCAATGTTTAGCCATATAGCAATAATGGCTCAGGCACTGAATTTACAAATGACTGGCCATCACCCACTCCAGCGTCAACATTTGGAAAAGAAATAAGAGTTTAAATCTCAGCTGAGCCACTTAGGATATGCCCTTGGGCCAGTCGCAATCTATTTCAAGTTACTCATTCTTTTATTTATTTATTTATTTTTGGCTGCGTTGGGTCTTCGTTGCTGCGCGCGTCGCTGCGCGCGTTAGTTGCGGTGAGCAGGGGCTACTCTTCGTTGTGGTGCACGGACTTCTCATTGCGGTGGCTTCTCGTTGCAGAGCACGGGCTCTAGGCGCGCAGGCTTCAGTAGTTGTGGCGCACAGGCTCAGTAGTTGTGGTGCACGAGCTTAGTTGCTAAGTGGCATGTGGGATCTTCCCGGACCTGGGCTCCAACCCGTGTCCCCTGCATTGGCAGGCGGATTCTTAACCACTGCGTCACCAGGGAAGTCCCAAATTACTCATTCTTAAACTAGGGATACCTGCTTCCCAATATCACACCTTCTTCATATAGTTTTCTTGATAATTAAGTGGATTAACTAAGGTAATAGATAAAATGCTTGGCATAAAGCAAGTGTTCATATGTTAAATATTATTATTACCGTATAAAGAACCAAGGGAATAGTTATTCGAATATCTATTATGTGTGAAGCACTTTGAATCCTTAGAGCAATCAAGTGAGGAATGATGACAAATTAAATGAGAGTGAATGACAGATTAGAGGTTAAAGAATATGGCCAAGGCCAAGTAGCTAGCAACAGTAATAGCAGCTAATGCGAAGCAGGCACTAATTATGCGCCAGGCACTCACTGTTCTAAATTGCATGAATTATCTCACTTCTTACAGAAGTCCTCTGGAGTGGGTACTATGATTATGCCCATTTGTCAGAAAGGGAAACTGAGGCACGACAAGTAACTGACCCAAAGTCACTGCTTTTCCCTAAGGTTGGCTCTGTCTTCTTGATCTCCAATTCCCAAGTAAACCCTTATCGAATAATCATCAACGGGTATCTATTGTATGCCAACTATTTACAAGACATCGTGTTGAGCACAGTGAAGACTTGCACTGTTACTGAGGAACATAAAGGAAGACCTGAATGTTTGGAGGGATGCACCATGTTCAGGAATGGAAAGACTCAATATCATAAAGATGTCAGTTCTGGCATACAGAATTCATAGTTATGAGATAATAAAAAATATAAGTATTGGGCTTTGACCCGGTTGCTGGCACAGAGCTTCTGAAACCCTGTAGTTTCCTAAGTGACGAGAGCAGTAGGAGCATCTTTTGTTCCAATATTTGGTTTTTAACCCTGGTTTCTGACACAGGGCTCCTGAAACCCTTGTAATTACCTGGGTGGTAGGAGTGTCTTTTGTTTTCATGAGGCGACTCTGGGTGGGCTCCTGGATGGCTCCTAGATGGGGGCTGGTCACCAGAAAGACCAAGCCATGATTAGAAGCTTGGGATTTTCAGCCCTTGTCCCCCATTCTCTTGAAGAGGGAGAAAGGCTGAAAATGGAATTAATGTTCAATCTTGACTATGTGATAGAGCCTCCATGAAATCCCAATAGTATGGGCTTCAGAGAGCATCCACATTGGTGAAGAGCTGGAGATGCCGGGAGAGTAGTGCACCTGAAGAGGGCGTGGAAGCTCCACCCCCTTCCCACAGAACTCGCCCTGTGCATCTCTTGCATCTGGGTGTTCATCTGTATCCATATCATATCCTTTAATAAAACTGGCAAACGTAAGGAAGTGTTTCTCTGAGTTGTATGATGAGCTGTTCTAGCAGATTAATTGAACCTGAGGAGGGGGTCATGGGAACCTCTGATTTATAGCCGATTGGTCAGAAGCATAGGTGACCTGAACTTGCAATTAGCATCTGAAGTCAGGGTGGGGGGCATCTTTTGATACTGAACCCTTAACCTGTGTGATCTGACACGATCAAATTGTATCAGAACTGATGTGAGGGAGTTCCCTGGTGGCCTAGTGGTTAGAATTATCTGGGCTTTCACTGCCATAGCCTGGTCTGGGAACTGAGATCCCACAAGCCACCTGGCACGGCCAAAAAAAAAAAAAATTGATTTGAATTCTCAGTCACCCTGCTGGTGTCCAAGAATTGCTTGTTGGTGTGGGGAAGCACCACCCCCCACACACATTGGATTTGTGTCCAGAACTGAAATAATAGCTAATGAGGGTTTAAAAAAATGTTGTGCCAGACTGTTAATACTGTTTTGCAATATTTTTTCGTTTAACATTATATCTGAGTTCACTCCCTTTCAGTGCACATATAGATACACATACAGAGTCAGCGCTTTAGAAGGATGTATGTCAAACACTGGTAACCTCTAGGGATGAGATTAGGTTTGGAGATGACTGATGAAAGGGAACTTTTACTTTATTCTTTTGTTTTTGTTTTCTTTTTAAAATAAGAGTGGAGGGGCTTTCCTGGTGGCGCAGTGGTTGAGAGTCCGCCTGCCGATGCAGGGGACACAGGTTCGTGCCCCGGTCCAGGAAGATCCCACATGCCACGGAGCAACTAAGCCCATGTGCCACAACTACTGAGCCTGCGCTCTAGAGCCCGCGAACCACAACTACTGAAGCCCGCATGCCTAGAGCCTGTGCTCCGCAACAAGAAAAGCCACCATGATGAGAAGCCCGTGCACCACAAGAAAGACCCAGAGCAGCCAAAAAAATAAAAATAAAAATAAATAGAAGACATTTAAAAAAAAAAGAATGGATTCATGTAGGATGGACCTAGAGATTATCATACTGAGTGAAGTAAATCAGACAAAGACAAATATCATATGATATCGCTTATATGTGAAATCTTTAAAAAAGGCTACAAATGAACCTATCTACAAAACAGAAACAGAGTCACAGATGTAGAAAGCACACTTATGGTTACCAAGGGGGAAGGGGGAGGAGGGATAAATAGGGAGATTGGGATTGACATATACACACTACTATATATAAAATAGATCACTAATAAGGGTCTACTGTATAGCACAGGGAAATCTACTCAATACTCTGTAATGACCTATATGGGAAAAGAATCTAAAAGAGAGTGGATATATGTATATGTATAACTGATTCACTTTGCTGTACAGCAGAAACTAACACAACAGTGTAAATCAACTGTACTCCAATAAACATTAATTTAAAAGAAAAAAAAGAATGGATTCATGTGTTACTTGTGCCATTAATAATAAATTTACATTTATAATATAATGATACAATCTTAGTGAATGGGAATTGGAATCAAAAGGGTTAGCTGTCCTTCTTAGAATGTTCTAAAATGTCAAGGCAGTTGCTTGTGTTTAACTGTGAACAAATAAAAATTTATTGTTTTGTACTAAAAAAAAAAAGGATGACTCCTATGATTCTGATCTGTGTGACAGGCTAAATGGTGGTACCATGCTCTGAGAGGTGGGACACTGATGAAAATCAGGTTGAGGGTCAAGAGCAGGGAGGAGATGATGTATTTGTTCTTGAATTTGTTGAGTCTGTTTCTTTTGAAATATCTAAGTGGCAATGCCAGACGGGCACCTGCATACATGAGGCTGGAGCTGGACAGTTTGGGCTGGAGGTGCAAATATGTACTATATTGGATATTGTCCTTAACAATATTTTTTAATAGTCAGCAGAAAAGCATTTTACATGACTCTTTACTGTAATGATCAAAAGTGGAAGGTATATGGCCTTCCCTGGTGGCGCAGTGGTTGAGAGTCCGCCTGCCGATGCAGGGGACACGGGTTCGTGCCCCGGTCTGGGAAGATCCCACATGCCATGGAGCGGCTGGGCCCGTGAGCCATGGCCGCTGAGCCTGCGCATCCGGAGCCTGTGCTCCGCAACGGGAAAGGCCACAACAGTGAGAGGCCCGCGTACCACAAAAAAAAAAAAAAAAAAAAGTGGAAGGTATAGCATTAGAAGTAAAACTCAGGGAAAGTGATCCTGCAAAGGTGACCAAATACACAGGTTTCAAGTGCTCTAATTTGACTGAAGAAGAGGACTTAGAGTACCCAGGAGAGTGAATGGACATCCAAGGTGTCTGACACGAAGCTTGCAGACCCAAACATGGCCTGGGAAAGGGGGAGTTGTTGTTTGTGCCTGCCTGACATTTTTAGCTAAATTAACTAATCTAATTTACTTAATAACTAATACTTAACGGCTTTTATTATATGTCAGTACTGTTCTAAGCATTTTATAAATTTTAAAATATTTCATCCTCATAATAACCCCCTAACATAGGTAATCTTATTATCATCACCTGAATTTTACAGGGAAAGAAGAAATTGGGGCACAAAGAGGTTAAGCATTTTGCCTAAGACATATAGCTAGCAAGAGACATACTGAGATTTAAACCTAAAGGGTCTGGCCCCAAGGTCCATGCTTTTTTAAAATTTATTTATTTTGGCTGTGTTGGGTCTTCATTGCAGCATGCGGACTTCTTAGTTGCAGCATGTGGTATCTAATTCCCCGACCAGGAGTCGAACCCATGCTCCCACTGGACTGGGAGGGAAGTCCCCATGCTTTTTTTTTAAGGCCAACGCACATGAATTAGGAGGTCCCAACCAGCTTTTTTTTTTTTTAAAGTATTAACTTTTTTTTTTAAATTTTATTTATTTATGGCTGTGTTGGGTCTTCGTTTCTGTGCGAGGGCTTTCTCTAGTTGCGGCAAGCGGGGGCCACTCTTCATCGCGGTGCGTGGGCCTCTCACTATCGCGGCCTCTCTTGTTGCGGAGCACAGGCTCCAGACACGCAGGCTCAGCAGTTGTGGCTCACGGGCCTAGTTGCTCTGCGGCATATGGGATCCTCCGAGACCAGGGCTCGAACCCGTTTCCCCTGCATTGGCAGGCAGATTCTCAACCACTGCGCCACCAGGGAAGCCCCTAACCAGCTTTTTTAAAGGACTTTAAAAAGTTCTAAACATGGAAAAGTTCACTTGTTATACATGGAGCGCCTGCTTTGAAAGGCAAATCAGATTTAAACAATGTATTCAAGCCAAGAGAAATTTGGGGGCCCAGCTGTCATTGCCTCATACCTCATGCCATGAATTTTGCAAGTCCAGTTTACCACATGGTGGGATGGAGAAAGCAATGAAGATTATGAATTTCCTCTGTGCTCACGCCTTTAATCATGAGCAGTTTATGAGCTGTTTAGAAGAGATTGATCCCAAGTATGGAGATTTACCGAGCTGCCATCTCCAATCAAGGACTTTTTGGAATGAGTCCCCAAATCCAATTTGTTAGACTTCCAGTGATTCACAAGCTTATATTTTCTTATGGATGTGACAAGACATCTGAGCACATTGAACTTGAAACTGCAGGGGACAAACAAAAGCTCTGTTGATTTGTTCAACGAAATGCAGACTCCAACTGGACATGTGGATTGGGCAGATGGTGACTGGAAATCCCTCATTTTCCATAGCTGAGCCTTCTTGAGTTCAAGGCATTCATAGATTTTGAAGAGTTCTGCACTATATTGGTGGAAAATAAGTCACCATTGTGCGAAGCTCCCTTCCCTGGGTGCAAGGGGAGGGGTGCAGAGGAGAGTTAAGACCGCAGGATCCTGAGAGCCCAGGCCTGGAGGAAGGAGCCTCTTACCTTAGGCCAGATACGCAGAGTCAGGAATCTGTAAGCCAAAACAGCAAGAGCAATAACAGCAGGGTCAGAGGCAGCTTCCAGGCCTGCGCCATGCTTGGCCGGTGCCAGGAATTTTTGATTGTCCTGTATTTCGCGTAGCCCGGTAGGATGCAGAGGGCCCAGGGAAGTTTAAGGCACAGTGGTGAGGTGGTCAGAAGAGGCTGACAGGTTTTATTTTTCTCTAGTATAATAGGTTTTTTTCCTGGCCAATGCCACGCAGCATGAGGGATCCCAGTCCCCTGATCAGGGATCAAACCCGCGCCCCCTACAGTGGAAGCATGGAGTCTTAACCACTGGACCGCCAGGGAAGTCCCTCTAGTATAATAGTTTTTGTTTTTTGGGTTTTTTTTTTTTTGCGGTATGCGGGCCTCTCACTGTTGTGGCCTCTCCCGTTGCGGAGCACAGGCTCCGGATGCGCAGGCTCAGCGGCCATGGCTCACGGGCCCAGCCGTTCCGCGGCATGTGGGATCCTCCCGGACCAGGGCACGAACTCGTGTCCCCTGCATCGGCAGGCGGACTGTCAACCACTGCGCCACCAGGGAAGCCCTAGTGTAATAATTTTAATGAGATATAATTCACACACCACACAATCCATCAGGTTCATAGGTTTTGGTGAGCACACACAATCCTTTATTTTCATAAACAAACAAAATATACTTTATTTTTTACAATTTTATTTATTTATTTATTTATGGCTGCGTTGGGTCTTCGTTGCTGTGCGCGGGCTTTCTCTAGTTGCGGCGAGCGGGGGCTACTCTTCGTTGCGGTGCGCAGGCTTCTCATTGCAGTGGCTTCTCTTGTTGCAGAGCACGGGGTCTAGGCGCACGAGCTTCAGTAGTTGTGGCGCACGGGCTCTAGAGTGCAGGCTCAGTAGTTGTGGCGCACGGGCTTAGTTGCTTCGCAGCATGTGGGATCTTCCTTGACCAGGGCTCAAACCCGTGTCCCCTGCATTGGCAGGTGGATTCTTAACCACTGTGCCACCCTGGAAGCCCCAAAATATACTTTAAAAGACAATTTTATGACTGTCTTGGGAGTACAGGCAGTATTAGGTTGTCATTTATTCATTTATACTTTGCTTACAACTAAATTATCAAACCCACTACTAGTGTGTGTCAACGTTCAGCTCAGTGAACTGGATTCACCCAGAATTTTGCAGGTGAACATTATCCCAACGTCTTAGGTTGGATGGCCAAGCTCTAGACAAGGTTAAGTAAGGTCCTCCTGATGCAGCTGAGGGTGTGTTCTCTTTCTTAAAACTGCCAAAATTGAAGCCCGCATCAGGAGTCTGTCTCTGAAGTCAGCATAAGACAGCCCCAGACTGAATTAGGTCTCACTGTTCCAGGTCATTTTGTTAAGTGTCAGTGTTCTACTCTTATTATTGAATCAATCAAAACTGACCAATGACCAACAACAGACTTACAAATGTGCACTTCTGAATGAATACAGTTGGTTAAACTTTTGGGGGATGCTTTTGTATTACTGTCTCTACAGTCCATATAGTTGACCAGCCAACAAGCCATATTTCACTATTACTATCAATGTATGCAGCCTGTACATATCTCCATCTTTTATCATGTGACCTACAATGGAAAAAATGTGGATGCCACAACCCAAGCAAACTTTCCTAAAATTTCAGTTCTCTTATCTAGATTTGTGATCAGAACTACATGGCAGGGGACTTCCCTGGCGGGCCAGTGGTTAAGAATCCACCTTCCAATGCAGAGTATCTGGGTTTGATCCCTGGTTGGGGAACTAAGATCCCACATGCCGAGGGGCAACTAAGCCAGCAAGCCACAACTAGTGAGCCTGCGTGCCGCAATGAAGAGCCCATGCACGGCAACTAAGACCCGACACAGCTAAATAAATAAATAATTAATTAATTTTAAAAGAAGAACCGCATGGCAGGCCATTTAAACCTGTCATCTCTGATAATGGCTTAGCTAGTATTTTCTCTCTGTTGTTTATGGAGGACTGATCCATTTATTTTGGAAACCTATAGAGGAGGTGGTTGGTAGATATTCTGTTACGAAAATTGAGAAGCTCGACCTCTGGTCTCACCTAAATGGAAGGTCATATGCCTTCTGGAGGTGGGCCATGAAGCCACTTATAGTGAAGCCCAGATCTTCCTCAGGAAGCTACTTTGACTATTTGCCAACAGGTCAAAAAACACTCCGTTCTGTCCCTGAGTTCTACAATATGGAGCATGACATTAATCAATAACCTGCCATAATCCTAGCAGAACCTCTGTACTATTCCAGCTCAGCAAAGGTCACATATGTTCCCTCCAAGGAGTGGGAATGGGGCATTCCATATAAAAGCAAGCTTCCAGAAAGGGTGTTTGTCCTTTCTGCTAAGATCTTACCTGCACTTGAGGCATGCTTATTTTTGCCTTGCTTACTTTTTTTTCAAATTTTATTGAAGTATAGCTGATTTACAATGTTGTGTTAATTTCTTCTGTACAGCAAAGTGACTCAGTTATACATATACATATTCTTTTTCATATTCTTTTCCATTATGGTTTGTCACAGGATACTGAATATAGTTCCCTGTGCTATACAGTAGGACCTTGTTGTTTGCTTACTTTAAAAAGTACTTGCTGGGACTTCCCTGGTGGCACAGTGGTTAAGACTCCAAGCTCCCAATACAGGGGGCCTGGGTTTGATCCCTGGTCAGTGAACTAGATCCCACATGCATGCCGCAGCTAAAGAGCCCGCATGCCGCAACTAAGACCCAGTGCAACCAAATAAACAACTAAATATTTTTTTTAAAGTACTTGCTCTTCAAAGTCCCCACGCCCCATGTCTCTGCAGGAGAATGAAAGGTTCTTAATTCTGGAACCTACTCCCCCACCTGCAATATACACATCCATGCTCACCCTTGTATTTTTTTTTAATTAATTAATTTATTTATTTTTGGCTGCATTGGGTCTTTGTTGCTGCGTGCGGGCTTTCTCTACTTGTGGTGAGCAGGGGCTACTCTTCGTTGTGGTGCGCGGGCTTCTCATTGCGGCGGCTTCCCTTGTTGCGGAGCACGGGCTCTAGGCGCGCAGGCTTCAGTAGTTGTGGCTCGCGGGCTCTAGAGCGCAGGCTCCGTAGTTGTGGCGCACGGGCTTAGTTGCTCCGCAGCATGTGGGATCTTCCCAGACCAGGGCTCAAACCCGTGTCCCCTGCATTGGCAGGCAGATTCTTAACGACTGTACCACCAGGGAAGCCCCACCCTTTGTTTTTGACTCTAGCTCAAGATAATGGACTCACACCACTGGAACCCACCTCTGAACCTTTGCTGACCATCTGGCATTTCTCCACCCGTTTCTGGTTACTAGTGTTTTCTTCTTAGACCTCAGCTTGATGAGATGATCATTGCCTTTGTCTTGTTCGCCCAACTCCTACTGCCATTCAGGACTCAACTTAGTTATCACTACCTCTGGAAAGCCTTACTTAATTACCAGAATTAGGTCCCCATCCCCTGAGGGCCCCGTAGCATCCAGTGGTTCTCTTTATCACGTTGTATTATAATAGCCTGTATGTCTTTCCCTCCACGCCCACCTAGACTGTGAGTTCCATAATAGCACTTGTTCACTGCTGTATCCCCAGCATTATGTACAGTGCTCTGTAAACCTTTATTGAATAAACAAATAAGTGAATTCATTCCACTGGCTTCCCAACCCTGGAAACCCTGGCCGTATCCATTTTTTTTTCTTTTCTTGCGGTACGCGGGCCTCTCACTGTTGTGGCCTCTCCCGTTGCGGAGCACAGGCTCCGGATGCGCAGGCTCAGCGGCCATGGCTCACGGGCCCAGCCACTCCACGGCATGTGGGATGTTCCCGGACCGGGGCACGAACCCGTGTCCCCTGCATCGGCAGGCGGACTCTCAACCACTGCGCCACCAGGGAAGCCCTGGCCGTATCCTTGACTTGATCCTGCAGCTGGTGATTGACACTATGGGATGTCTGATTTTAAGTAACATGAATTACCCATGAGCAGGCTTGGTTGAATTAGCTGCAAGTCAATATGGCCTGAGGTGAAGGAATCTACTTTATCAAGTTATTTAATATTGACCAGTTGAGTATGGAAAATATGTGCTAAAGTCAATAGTTACAATTTTACTTTACTTACTTCTATTAGGAGCAAAATACTAGGTGTGATTATCTCTTGAGGTCCTTCTCGGCAGGTGATGATAGAATCATGTCACTAGCTTACTAAAAGTCCCTGAATGTCTTATTTGCCGTGGTAGGGAGAATATCTGTGCAGGTGATTGAAACGCAGATTCAAATTATTGGAGTAGAAATTTTAAAAGAGAGGGCAGGCTCTTGGCAAGTGCCTTCTGTCTTAGTATGATATCTGAAATAATGAATTGAAAAGATGAGGTTAGAGGTGTTACCTGGCCACCAGAAGAACTCACAAGATGGTTAGTACCTTGGTGGATTCACTAAGAGCCACAGTCTGTTCATCACCTTTGAGATTTAAAACACCTCAGCCTCAGGAAAGCTAGTTCATGAGAGCCAGTTTCACATAAATCAAAGCAGAGGGCCAATTTACTAATTCACAAAGAAAGGCAGAACACCAAGGGAAAAATCATAAAGGGAAATACTGATAGATTTTGACTGTACAAATATTTTAAACTTCTTTCCACAAAAGTCTGCTATAAATAAATGACAAAGTGTTAATATCCATATATATAAAGAGCTCATATGAATTAACAAGGAAAAAAGTGTTCCAGTATAAAAGCAGGCAAAGGACACGTACAAGAAATTGACAAAAGAAAAAGGTACCTGGTAAATATTTCAATGCTTTCTGCCGTTGGTGGTGTGCTGGAGCCTACTTGCAGGGCTTGAGAACTCACTCACATTGAAAGCTTGAAATCAGTTGTGGTGAGAATATTTACACCACGGAAATAAGCAAATGCTGCATATCAGGGTTGCTTTTTTCTTTTTTTTTTTTCTTCTCAGAGAACCAGCTGTCAAACATTTAGCAGCACATTACTGCACATCTTCTATCATTCTCTCACCTGGATCCTTTCCAACAACATTCAAACCTTCGCAGGTCTTTTCTGCCATCTTCAAAGGAACTCCAACCTCCCACATCCTGCTCCAGCTACCATCTCTGTTTTCCTTCACAGCCAAACTTCCCCAAATAACTGACTATATTTCCTGAATCCAGTTAGTCGTTTCCCAATCGTTCTTCCACACGCTCAAGCCATTTTTTGCCACCATGTCTCCCCTGAAACAGCTCTTGTTGAGCTCAATGACCTCCATGGACCCTAAAGTCTGTGAACAGTTTTCCCTTACTTCCTTTGACCTCTTGGCAGTATTCAATTCTGTTGACGACCTTCTTGAAATCCTCTTGTCCTTGGACTTCGGCAGCCCATGATCCTGGTTTACCTCCAACCTCTCTAGTTTCTCCTTTGCAGTTCCCTTCTCAGGTTCTTCTTCTCGAAATGCTGGTGTTTTTCAGGGATCAGTCTTGGGTCCTTTCTTTACTTTCTGCCTAGGTCATTTCATCTATTCCCATGGCTTTACACACTACCTATACACCAATGACTTCTAGATTTATAGCTCTGGTCCTGGCCCCTCTTCTGGGAGCTCCAGTTGCCTACTTGACATCTTCCCCTTCAATGTCTCAAAAGCATCTCAAACTCAAGCTAATCCCAAACTGGAGCCAAAGACTTTCTCTCTCTTCCTCGAACCTGAGGTTCTCCATTGTTCCCCATTTCAACGAATTGCAGGACCATATAAGCCAGAAACTTAAGAGTCAACTTTGGCATATCTGTCTTCCTCGTCTCCCACATCACGAAATCTGGCTTGTCTTTACCTTCTAAATAGCTCCCCAATAAGTTCTCTTCTCTCCATCTCTACTTCTACTGCCCTAGTACAAGCCTCCATGATCTTTCAGCTGGAAGACTAAAAGAGTCTCCTAACGGTTTTTTCTTTTTTCTTTCTTTCTTTTTTTGGCCGTGCCGTGCAGCATGCGGGATCTTAATTCCCAGACCAGGGATCGAACCTGTGCCCCTGCAGTGGAAGCTCCGAGTCCTAACCAGGACTGCCAAGTAATTCCCCTAACTGGTTTTCTGCCTCCATTTTCTTCTCTTCAATATGCTCTCCATACTGAAGCCAAGGAACTTTTCAAAACACGAGTCTGATCATGCCACACTCCTGTCACAAACTCCTCAGTGGCTCCCCATTGCTTAGGGTAAAAAAGTCCAAATAGCTCTGTACAATGGCCAAGGGCCCTGAATTATCTGGCTCTGTGCCTATGTCTGCAGCCTCATTTCATTCCCCTCCAGTCTGTCTGTACTCCAGGAACACCAGCTTCCTTTCCGCTTCTTTTTTTTTTTTTTTTCCTTTCCGCTTCTTGAACAGAGCCTTCGAACATGCTCTTTCCTTTGCCTGGAATGCCCTCCCCACTCCCGTCCTCCCTTCACCTAGCTGACTCTTATTTAATCCGCAGATCTCGATTTAAACATCACTTCCTCCACGAAGCCTCCTACACTGACAAGCTAGACTGTCAAATCTGCACCGCCCCCCCAATAAGTATGTCCTTAATTGCTCTTACTGCAGTTTTATTTCTTCATTTTATGCGTGTGATTATTTGATGTTTGTCTGTCCTCCCTACTAGATCATAAGCTCCATGAAGGCCAGGACCAAATTTGTTTTTACTCACCAATGATCTCCAGCACCTAGTCTAAGACTTGGCACACAGTGGGTTATCTATTAATATTTGTGAGATTAATGAATCAGTGATCCCTGTGTACAGAAAATACATAAAACTAAGCCAGCTAGTATTTCTCCTTTTGTTATATCTTCCAAGAAGCTAAGAATCCTATTTAAAGCTTAATCATGGCAATTATATCAACCCACTAGATTCAGCATATCTGAATTCTCCTTTTTGATACCGATGTTCTATTCCCAGTTTATTGACCCATAAAATCTGTTTTGGAATAAGACGCTGTGCGTGTGTGTGTGTGTGTGTGCACATGTACGTGAGCACACGCCTACATGTGCACGTGTATATGAATGCAAAGCTAAATCAATACCTAAACGCAAAGCATTGACAGATTGATAAAAAAAGACTTCACCTTAACCGATGACTAATGGTGGTGATGGTGAGGCCAGTATCTCACTGAGTGTCGTTACCATCTTGATTCCATCTCTGTGGCTCATTTCAATCCTTTCACAGTGCTGGTGGCTCATCTGTGGAAGACTGCAGGGTCACTGGGTAGAGACCTTCTTTCTCTAGATTCTGTACCATGTCTAGGGGCTGTGGGTGAATGTCATTCAACTCACAGAACTTATTGTCTTTTTAAACCTTCTTTTATCTCGTGAAATGTAACACATATCCCAAAGAGTTCCTAAAGCAGAAAGATAAAGCAAAAATCAATATTTATAAAGCAAACACCCATGTGATCACCACTAGGTTAAGAGCTAGAGCCCTGGGGGAATTCCCTGGCAGTCCAGTGGTTAGGACTCGGCGCTTTCACTGTCGTGGCCCAGGTTCGATCCGTGGTCGGGGAACTGAGATCCTGCAAGCCGCACAGCGCAACAAAAAACAAAACAAAAGAAAAAGAAAACAGAAACAGAGCATTGTATTTATTGTCTATGCTTCATATTGGATACTGCCTTAAGACACATTTGTTATTTACTATTTGACTTTTAGTGCATATATATCTTGTCTCCCCAGTTAGACAGGAACTTCCTTCAGAACAGAAGCCATACCTCATATTTCTTTCTACCTCTCCCAGTGCCTAGTGCAGTGCCCTGGTAGGTACACAACGCATTTGACATGATTACACATCTTAGACTAACTCTGTGATTCTGGGAAGACCACTGAGGACTAATTGTGGTGAACAAGAATTGTTTGAGGGGGACTTCCCTGGTGGTCCAGTGGCTAAGACCTGGCACAGCCAAAAAGAAAAAAAAAAGAATTGTTTGAGGAAACACAAGATTGTATCATTTGTCTAAGTCTATGTGTACAAATCAGGGTCTAAGGACAATTAGTATCCCTGATATGGGCAGTGTGCCCAGCCTTCTCTTGAGTTCTGGCTCTTGCCCAACACAGAAAGCCAGCCTAGGACTATGGCAGTAGCCTCCTAACTGGTCTGCCTGTCTTTGGTCTTGCCCTCATTCAATGAGTTCTTCTTGTGGTGACTCAAGTGTGCTGTGTAAACATAGATCTCACTGCCATGTCACTGCTCAATAACCTTTACATGGTGGTTCTCCAGCTGCGATGCACCTCACAACCACCTGGAAATCTTCTTACACACCCATACTTCTACCAAACAAAGGTTCTGTCTCGGCAGGTCTGTGGTGGGGTCTAGGCCTTGGCCTCTATAAGAAGCAGTAAGGGTGATTCTGATGCAGCTCAGGTACCATCCACCAAGAAGCACTGCTGCAAAGGCTCTTTATTCCCTACAGGGTGAAACCTCAGCATCCTTAGCAGGGCACACAAGGCCCTTAATGGGTGGCCCATTTTAAAGCAGGCTCTGTTCCCTCCATGCTACTCCAGTCCCATGTCACTGTCACCATCATTTCTTGCCTGAACTGCTACAACAGTGTTCTGGTTCCTGGGTCCTAATCGCTTCAGTTGCTCTCTGCTCCAATCTTCTCCCCAACCTGGAGCCAGAGTGACCTTTCAAAATTGCAAATGTATTCATACCGCCCCCCTGCTCAAAACCCTTCGGTGGTTCCTCACCATCTAATGGACAGTTTCTCCAACTGGTTCAGGTGGCACGGCAGCTGGAAGTCATGATGGTCTTTCTAGAATGCCAGGAAATAATTGATATAGGATATCGCATCAGATGAAATAGAACACTTTTCAAAAGAACACTTCTGCTAGCAGAAAATACATCTACATTATGTGTGTGCAACACAAAATCATAGCCACAAGCACAGATGTCCATGAAAAAAAAATAAACTGTTGAATTAAGCATAATCAGTCCTGGGATTGTCTTTAATATTCTTTTGCTACACGTTCACTCATTTTGTTGCTTGCTAGCAGATAAGAAGGAGCATCTGTCAAAGACTGAGCAAAACTTTATGGTTAAAAAAATTAAAATAGAGAAGTTTCTACCCATTAACTGATTTGTTTTTCACTGTGCGCATCCGTCTCATTTGCACCGGGCCTGGTTCCAGACGAGCAGGCGTTGTCCCTGGAGAGCATAGCTCGAGAATCCCTACTCTTGAGCATGAAGGCTAAGCTCTTTGGCATATGACCGATGTGCCCCTTCCAGCTCTGACCCCACCTTCTCTTCCAGCCGCATTTACAGCCGCTCTCCTCTCCTCCACCATTCCCTCTGGCCAAGAGTTCGAATTCCCTAAATGTTCTGTCCTTTTCTTCTGTGGCTTTACATATAGTGTTCTTCTACTGTTCCCCCCACCCCTTGATGGCCAGATAAGCTACTACTCTTTCTTCAAGATTCAATCCAAATGGGTCTTTTTTTTTTTTTTTTGGCCACACCGCACGGGCATGTGGGCGCTTAGTTCCCCGACCAGGGATCGAACCCATGCCCCGGAAGCGTGAAGCCCCAACCACTGGACCACCATGGAAGTCCCCAAATGGGTCTTGAGGTGCCTTCCCTCACCTCTCTGGGTCTCCACCTCTCCAAGGTCTTGCTCCTGACTGATTATATCACTTATCACGTTACTGGTTGTTTGTGGAACCATCATCTGGCACCTGGCCTGGGCGCTCCCTCAGGTCATGGCAAAGGTTCTTGTCACCCATTTTTCTTGAGTCCTCTGGCACTGAGCACAGTGGCTGATATGCAGCTCATATTTGTGGAATGAAGAGGAACATTTCAAAGGAAGCAAAGTTTATCTTTAGAAACTTCCAGCTCCCTACAGGGTCCCCTCTCCATCTTTCTGGTACCTCTTCTCCAACCCTAGGCACTCTGTACTCTCATGCTGCCCACTGGTAGAAATCCACCAGGATCTGCCATTATCGCTACAGCCCAGGCTTCAGAATTTTCCCTCAATATCCTGCCAAACTTTACCCAGTCCTGTGTCCCATCCCTCCATGGCTAGATTTCAGATAAACCAGTGGTTCTCAAACCTTAGCATAAATTAGAATCCCCTGGAGGGCTTACTTATTCAAAGGGTTCCAGTCCTCAAGGTTCTGATTCAGTAGGTCTGTCTGGCCTGGGGCCTGAGAATTTGCATTTCTAACTTCCCAGGTGATGCTGAGACTGCTAGACAATGACATATTTTGAGAAGCACTGGAATAAAACAATGTAAAGCCAGGGGCAACAGGTAATGATGCACAAAGGAATCCTTACTTCATCTTGACTCAGCCCCTTCACTGAGTTTCTGGTTCTATCAGCACTGTCTGCATTTGGTTAATCTCAGATCATTTTCCCTCTGCTTCACCTTGTCCTCCTCCTCCAGCTTTCTGAACTTACTTTTCAGATGCTTCTCAGAGCGTCTCCACTTTAGACCAACTCTAGTATCCTCTTTCTCCTTTCATAAAGCCACAGTTTCGGGACAAAGCCCTTTGCTGAGCTCTTAGCTCCACTTCACTGCCCTCCTCCCCTGCCCTGTCCCCTTCCCCCATCCAGTCTGAGCACCCCCTGCCCCAGCCATCAGGGTGACTTTGCTAAAGCTTGACTATAATTAGGCCCCCTCCTATCTAGCAGGGAGGGCCATTTCCCCTCCCCGGGGAGTCCGGTTCCACAAACAACATTAGCAAATTAATGACAGTCACCTGCTGGCCTGGGGAAGTCTCTGCTTGCTCCAGCTTCCTTAAGGACAGTGGAAACACTGAAAACACCACATTTACAGGCTTCCGTTTATTCATTCACTCAACAAACATTGAGCACCTGCCAGATAACTGTGCTGTGCCCAAGGGACCCCACCAGGACACAACGAACATGAAGACATGTTCATGGCAGGGCCTGAGGGTCCACAGTGCCTCTTCAGGAAGGGGATCTTTTGGTCCCACTCATCAACAGGGACAGACATTCAAGAAAGCAACTGACCACTCGTCAGTTGGTCGGAGCAACTGACTCTTGCCTCGGCCCTCCCGTGTCTGCCCCGTGCCTGGGCAAGTGACCCAGCACCAAAGACAAACCCAGCGAATTTCCAAATTTCTTTGTTTTCATTTTATTTTTTTCCCCTCCTTCCCTCCAAGCATCTTTGTTTAAATAAGTATTATAATCCACAGCATTCAGTTACTGGCCTCCTGCATTGAGTCAGGTAAGGTATGTAAAGCCCAGAACGCAGTGAGCTAAAACCTCTCTACACATACGCACACAGCCACTGACACACACATTGACACGTACATACTGACACACACACAATACCGGCACGCACACCTTCTCATACATACCAACACACACCAAAAATTCACACTGACACACACACATCGACACAGACACACTCATTGAAACACACACACTGGCAGGTACACAAGAACAAATACAAACATAGGAGTAAGCACATGCCAGTACACACACACACTGACATGCACTGAAACACACAGACACAGCTGACGCACACGGACAGACAAATGCACGCCTACTCACACATCAACAGCAAGCCACACCCCACGGAAACCGGGAAGCCCAAGCCCCGGGAGGCACTTGCAGACGCAGGTGACAGGTCTTGGAGGGATCAAGGGGTTGAGGGAGACTTGAGTTACACACTTGGTTCCAGTCTGCGAGGTCTAGCGTTTTGGAGGCGGAGGCCTCCGCGAGGTTCTGAGGGTCCCTAGGGACAGATGGGCAGAGGGGGGCACACTGGCGGGGCACCAAGTGTTCCCCGCTAAGGTACCCCCAACGCTGGGCCGAAATGCACGGAGCTTTGGGGAGCGTGGAGCGCTAAGGCGGGAGGGCGGTGCTGCTGGGGGCAAGCAGGATTCCCCGGGAGCCCCGCAGTCAGCCAGCCCAGCTCTGCTGGGCCCTCCGCCGGCTCGCCGAGGCTCCGGGTATCAGCTCTCAGCTCTGCTTTCCAAATGTGCGCCTCTCGTCCCGCAGTCACCCAGATCCCACGTCCGGGTCAGAGCTAATGAGCTCCAGCCCCTTCCCGTCCTCCATGCCCCAGTCTTTGCAGGGAAGACCTGTCTCCCTGCCAGACACCCAGTCTGGAAGCGGCCAGTCCCCTCTGACTCCCCGCCCCCATCCGGTCCCGGCCCAACCTTACAGCGGTTCCTCATATACAGCCCTGCCCCCGCACATGGCTGCCACCCCAATCCAGGGCCTGGCGCCTCGCCCAGGCCCTGCCCCAGCGCCCTGGTGGGCCTTGGAGACAACAGCCGCCCCTCTTCTCTGCCACCACCATCTGCCCTGTGGGCCTGCGCTGTCTGTCTACAGAACTCTCCTGTACTGTCCCAGATTGTGCCAGGCCCTTCTCTTTCGCCGCCTCCTAGGTCTCCAGCACAGTTGGCACCTCCAATACTTGGCTCTTCTGTCCCTACAGTCACCTCTTGATTGTGTCTCTTCTTTCTTCTGTACCCCTCCTCCCAATCCAAGTCTTCTGCCTGCTTGTTCAGGAAATGCTTAATTGGGCGCCTGGTGGATGCCAGGCCCCGAACTAGGCACTGGGGGACGCATTTTGCGGAGTCCTTGTTCTCAAGGTTCACACGCACGTAAAGAGCTCCCTGAGACAGTGTGAGCAGCACTGTCCCGGCAGGTGGACACTGCCAGGGGAGTGCTTCATATGGCCACCCCAATTTCTCTGCCTTCCCCCCTCCCCGCGCGCACGGGCCTCTGGGTTGGGTCCCTTCTCCTTCTCTCTCGTTGGTTCCCGTTTTTCTTCTTTCCTCTCTCCTGCCCCCGCCTCAGCCGCTCCCGCCTTGGGCCATTTCCCACGCTGCATCCCGGCCCCCTCGCGGGCCCAGCTTTCGCCCATGGATCTGTCTCCCCCCGCGGTCCCGGGTTCCACTCGAGGGTCTGAGTCCCTCTCCGAGACCAGGGCACCTGTCCTCTTAAGGAGTGGAGTGGAGTGGATTGTCCCGCCCGCTCGGGCCTCGGGCACGTCAAACCTGCCAGGGTTCGCCTGTCACTAGAAGCTAACAAGGGGCCACTCTCAGGAGAGGGGGTGCAGGGCGACAGGCCGGAGACGGGGAGAGGTGCCGAGGGCAAGGGAGGGGACCCGCGGTGGCGGTGGGCCGGGAGGAAAAGGAAGGCAGGCGGGCAGAGCCTCTGCCTTCGGAAGGTCTCCTGCACGCCGCGGCCGCCTAGTCTCGGGCTGACCCAAGGTTAAGTGGAAATCAGGGGGCGGGACAGAGTCACCGGAGGCAGCTCCGCGCTCCTCCCCAATATCCCCTTCAGTTGAGCTGGGAGCCTTCAGCCCCAAGCCCCTCCTCTGAGACTCCCCGGCGGTCCAGGCACTACGAGGGAGTGAGTCGTCTGAGCCTCCGTTCACACGCTGAGCGTCTAGGGCTCGGTGGGGAGAGGAGGCGTGGGGTCCGTTTGTATGAAGTACCCAACGGTGGTGAGCTCGGAAATGACAGCCCACAGCACCCGCCGCGTGGAAACCCCAGGGCAGAAGGGGCGTCTCGTCTCAGGACCGCTGGCCTCGGACTCCGCAGGTCACAGCTCAGCTGCTGGGCCCGCAGTGCGGCTCCCCCCAACCGCCTCCTTTCTAAACTCCACCGTGGGGCGGCAGGTGCCGCAACTCGCCCCCGCCCCAGCAGCACTCCCGGGCCGGGATGGGGGAGGTGGAGGGAGGTGTGGTGGAGCAGCGAGACTCCAGCGGCGGGCGCTCCCCTCCAAGTACCCAGAGATCTCGGTGAGGAGGAAGAGGGGGTACAGGGGGCGGGGATGAGGGAGAGGAGGACCGCAGGGCTCAGCCGCCGAGTTGTGCGCGGCGGGGGCGAAGGGCGGGGGCTCCCTTCCAGCCTCCGGGGTCTGGGGACTCAGGGATGTAAGGCGAGAGCAGGGGTGTGTGTGACAATTCAGCAGAGGTCGGGACGTACCACGGAGCCCAGTGGCGAGGGGGGGGGCAGAGGACGTGGTCACCGAGGGGAGCCCCCGCCCCCCTTCGCAAAGGCCTACAACTGAGGCTGCAGGGAGAGCCGGAACTAGGCTCGCGGGAGAGGGAAGCGGCGCGTTAAATCCGCCCCCTCCCCGCACCCCACTTCCGAGGGGGTGGGCGATAGAGGAGAGGCTGGAGCCGCGGTGAGGGGGCCCCTCCCTTGCACCTCCCCCCACCGGACTTGGTCGCGCCCGAAGTGTAACACTTTCTCTTTGTCGGAGGAGCTCAACGGTTTCCTGTAGCTCGTGCTGAAGCTCCCGTTGCGGAGGCGCCGGTGGCAGCCCTGGCGGAGGCAGGAGCGATGGCAGCGACCGATATAGCTCGCCAGGCGGTGAGTGCGGGGCGTGGGTGCCAGCGCCGGGGCCGGGGGCCTCGGAAGGGCCGAGGGGACCTGGCCGCCGCCACCTCCACCGCGAGGAGGGCAGTGGGCAGCGTCCAGGAGCCAAGGCGCGGGGTCAGCGACTCAGTCCCCTAGCCTCCCGTCCCCCAGAACCGTGGTGGCTGGCGTGCGGGTGGGGGACCTGGTCCGGGTTGCGGGCCAGCGACTGAAGTTGCATTGCCCAAGAGCTGCAGTCGGCGCCGCTGCCTCCCTGGCTGCAGCTGCGGCCCCGCCGCTGGGGCGTTGCCGAATGAATGGCCGCACTGGCCGCCAAGCCCTCCGGGTCCCGGCACGCTGGCCTCGCTCCCTCCGGCTGCCGGGCCGCGCCCCTGCGCCCCGCAGCCCGCCGGGACCCGGGCCTCCTCAGCCAGAGGGGCTCGGGGCTGGGGTGAGCCTGGGGCAGGAGGCGGCGAGTGGTGAGGGGGGCGGGGAGGTGACTGGCTGGGGTAGGGTTTCTCCATATGCATTACATATGTGACTGCGTCTGTGTGTGTATCACTGTGTGCGTATGAGTGCACGCGCGCGCGCTCCTGCCTCCCCGGGCGGGCGGCGGTGCTCGGCTTGTCTGTGACCCTAGATGAGTCCGCCAGTTTCTTGGAGTGTGCTCGCCTCTCTGGTGCTTGTCTCTGTGTCCGGACGCTTCTCTCGCCGTCTGCTTGTGCTGTGTGCCTCTGGGTCCCATTTGTGCGTTTTGTGGGGTGCAGTCCGCTGGCCTGTAGGTGGTTGGCTGCGTACTTTGGCGTGTTTCTGAGCACCTGACCAGGGTTTTGCGGGCCTCTGGGCAGGGGGATCTGTCTCCGGTGCGTGTTCAGTGTAACTGGTTTGTGTGCCAAAACCTGTGGAGCTGGCTTCTTGTTATGGGGACTAAGGAAAATCAGTGCGACGCTTGCAAAAGCGGTGCCCTCTCTCTCTTTTTGTTGGCAGCCGACTCTGGAAAAAAAAAAATCTTCATTTAACGAACTGAAGTTTTCCAGACGGGGATGTGCAGAGAAATTATACTGAAGTGACCCGAGGCTCCATGTTTGTTTTTTTAGACCAGAAGTTTCGTTGCCAAGGGAGGGGATGATTCCATTTGAGGGAACAACCTAGCCTTTCTATTCATCCGTGGGTATCTGGGATTTTAAGAAGCCCACAATTACCAGCACCCTGAGGTGAGGAAGGAGAGTGAAGTAGAGGAAGGTCAGATCCCATGACACTACACACACACACACACACACACACACACACACACACACACACACACACACACACACACACACACACACACCCTAAACCTTGTGACTTACTTATTTAAGGAAATACTCCATACAATGCAATTTCAATGCAAAAAATATACATAGTCTCTAGGTATTTGGTGTAATTGAAACTGATTTGTTTTCAAAATCTGAATCCAGAGTCTGATAGCATTTCCTCTCCAGGAAATGGATACATTTATTCCATCCTCTTGTTCTTGTTTGGAAGGGCAAGGTGATTTCTTTGGAACCTCCCCCACCCCCCTGAAAGACCCCAGCATGGAGCTCCTTATGCAGTCATGATGTGGAAGGACCAGCAGAAGATGGGAGGCAGTGCTCTGTGATAATGGAATTTGAGAGAATTCTCTTCTCCCCAAGATTGGCACTGTAATATGTATTGCTTTAGTGTTTTGAGGGTTCCCAGAGTACCTTTCTGCTCCTCCATTATCTGCATTTTAGAGATGGCATGCCTTAAGTAGAGGACTTAGTCTCCTGGATTACACTTGCTCCATCCTTAGTGACCAAGAAGGACACTAGTGATTTTTCTTGTCAGCTAATTAATTTGCATCGACCTGCCCATACTCTCTCACCAGTCCCCCTAACCTGAATTAAGATTGCAGGCCCGATGTAGCAAAGGGGAACATTCCAGAAGGTTGTGTTTCACCTCCGGCAACCCAGAGATCCCTTTGTTCTGCAAATGGAGGTGGGGGTGATTTAGGGCCACTTGGTTTGCTTTGGTTGTTTCCAGTTTGCTCTGGCGGGCCTTGCCCTACTGTATGATGAAGAACATAATTGTATGCCAGATTCTGAAGCTGAAAGAGCAGCCCGAGCACTTGAGACCTTGTTATCGTGATAAATGGGTTTCTGGGAAAACTGACGTCACTCTCCATGCCCCCCTCCCCCAGCCAGTGAAGCCCTTGTTTATGTGTCATTTGTCTCTCTGCCTGCCTTTGTGTCTGCAAGAAGTTGTAATTCACCGGGGGAAGATGGAATTAACTCGGGAGGCCTTTGGACGTCTGGCTGCTGATTGTTTCTTCCTGGGAACGAGTATCCAGGATTTGGGAAAAGAAGACTGGAGACTAAACCTAAGTGTGCCTGGCTTAGGAGTTCTTTTTAATGAGCTCTGAGACATGGTGCCCTGCAAGTAGTGCTCTGGTGTGTGTGTGAGGGATGGGCTGTCCTTTCCAGAGTCAGTTGAGGGTCACTGGCTTGTAAGGTAACATCATCAGTGACAAAAACAGACCTTAGAGTTGCTGGATAGGATCCTTATTTGGGCATGCATGCAACTTGGAAGTTCAGCTTTTGTGTACATAATACAATCCCATCCCATCTGAATGAACACCACAAAGATTCTGTAGGACAAAACTGCTTCTTCATCATGTCCACAAGTGTTTATTTGATTAACTGCTAAGTGTCCAGCACTATGGCTGGCTCCGGTCAACTATACCAGAAAAAAGTAGTAGACATAGTTCCTGGCTTTTACGCTTATTGCAGTCTAGTTGGAGAGGCAAATTGTGGACACGGTGAAATAATTAGAGAACTATAGAAGATTCTTGGGATGTTTCCATCCCCAACCCCTGCCTGTGAGGTGGCTTGGGCTGCTGTTAATATATACTCTGAGAGGTTGCATGACTTGTCCAAGGTAACTGGGCAAGGCACGGTGCAGCCAGGTAATGGTCTTTCTCCCTAAAGAAAGAGCTTGCAGGGCCTAACGCTGCCCTAGCTGTGCTGGTCCTGGGGCAACTGTCCCGGGGCAGCTATCCCAAGGCAACCGCCTATAGGTGGCTGCACTCTGGTCTTGCTATCAAATGACACTTAACCTTGATTCCCGTTGAAGTGCCCTGCCTCAGCCATCTCCCCACCTCGCACTAAAAGTCATATGGTGCCCCAAGCAGGGAGAGGAAAACCCCAATATCCACCCATACCTCTACTGTGAATACAGCACTGAAGAAAATTTGCATGGCCCCAAATATTAAAAATTCTTGAATCTAGGTCATGGGTATATGAATGATCATTGTACTATTTTCCAACTTTTCTGTGTGTTTGAGACTTTTCAAAATTAAAAGTTGGAGGGAAATTACAATGTCCGCCCTCCTCCCCACAAATGCACATGGCCCCTGCCCTCAGGGAGTTTACAGTCTAGTAGTGGAGGCAGACACAAATAATTATAATTATCTTTGTGATGTGCTGCAGAGGAGTGCTACTGCCCGCTAGGATAATTCATTACAAGGGGACCTGATCCAGCAGCGGACAGGGGCGGTGGGTGACAGGAGAGGCTTGCTGAGGGTTTTAACTAGGAAAAGGATAGGTGTGAAGATGGGTGAGATCTCACTTCTGCTCCCAGGCTGGGAACATTTCATTTGTTAATTCACGCACTTTTATTTTCATTCATTCCTTCAACATGTGTTTATTGGGCACCGACTCTGCCAGGTCCTGTGCCAGGTGCTGGGGATATAGTGGTGGCCACGGCACACACGACAGCCCTCTCAGAGCTTCCCCGTGAGAGGCCGGTATAAGCCCCATTTCCTCTTCATATCCTAAAACCTGGAAATGTGAGTGTTCGCGGCATTCTTATTACAAAACTGCATTACAGCCGAGCGATTTGTCTGTATAGTATAATGAGATTTTGATCTGCAGTCATGTGCACAGCATTTACTTTGTAGAGTCTCTGCTGTAAATTTTCTATTAATTGCTGGCTTTGTTACCCAGTATGGCCCCTCCCTTTTTGTGCTGTAAGGGAGCGAACCCGTTGCATTAGCCTGAGCAAAACTAATTAGAAAGATAAGTCCCCTGGATAAAGGTATTCCAGAACTCAATAGGACTGATTTCTGGACTTGCATCGGTTTCTGGATTATCGGAGCCTTGGTTTTGTATTATCGTGCGCAATTGAGGAGCGCTTTCAGTTGCATTTACGTTAAAACCACATTCCAGAAAGAAAGAGACAGAGAAAAGAAAAGAAAGAAAAAGAATACCGTAGATAAGTGTAACATGTCTCTTTCAACGATCTCAAAACGCTTCCATCTGTATGATTTCATTTTCCCCAGCAGCTTCCTGGATGAGTATTACTGTTCTTTTCATTTTATGGGTTCAGGAAGACCAAATGACTTAGTCCGAAGTGTTACTGCTGGTCAGCGGATGAAGCAATGAAACACCTTCCAGATGACACAGATTTGTTTTTTTTTTTCCGGATTCGTTTTTATATAAAAAAACTCTGGCCTTTTCATCATGTTTCCAAGAAATAAAAATCCTGCCATGTCTCCTCTTCCCCCTCTTTTCACTGCGACCCCCCCCCATCCCCGCCTCAGTATACTCATGGAGGTTGAGAAGAGTATACTTGGGTGCTTTGAAGACTCTGATGTTAAAAAAGATTCTCAGCTTAAACCCCAGATAGCACAGTCATGGCTGTGTGTGGGCTTTCTTCCTTCCTTCCTTCCTCCCTCCCCTCCCTTCCTTCCCCCCCTCCCCTCCCCTCCCTCCCCTCCCCTCCCTCCCTCCCTTCCTTCCCCTTCCTTCCCTCCCCTCCCTCCCTCCCTTCCTTCCTCTTCCTTCCCTCCCTCCCTCCTCCTCCCTTCCCTCCCTCCCTCCTCCTCCCTCCCCTCCCTCCCTCCCTTCTTTCCTTCCCTCCCTCCCCTCCCTCCCTCCCTTCCTTCCCCTCCCTTCCCTCCCCTCCCTCCTCCTCCCTCCCTTCCTTCCTTTCCTTCCTTCCTTCCTTCCCTCCCCTCCTCTCCCTCTCCTCCCCTCCCCCCTCCCTCCCTCCCTTCCTTTCCTTCCTTCCTTCTTTCCTTCCTTCCTTCCTTCCTTCCATCCTTCATCCCTCCCCTCCTCTCCCTCTCCTCCCTTCCCTCCCTCCCTCCCTTCCTTCCTTCCCTCCCCTCCCCTCCCCTCCCTCCCTCCCTTCCTTCCTTTCTTTCTTTCTTTCCCATACTTTAAATAAAAATCTTGGAGCCACCAGCCACGTAATGATGGATTATTTTAAGTAACAACTGGAGGAGGCGCGCAGAATAAATTTGAAACACAGACCCTTCCTCCTCGGTGTGGCAGGAGGAGGCTTCTGCTGCCTGCACAGGGGAAGGACCACATGCTCGGGAGGGGGAGATAACGTTCCCGCTTCTGCAGTGTCTTCTCATTAGAGGCAGCCATCTGCTGAATTATGCAGCACGCTCTCCGCTGGCCCTGCAGTGGGGTCATCCCTTCCACTCACTTAAAGGTGACTGGGCGAAAGATTCACGGGCCTTCTCGGGGACAGGACCCAGCGCTCAGGTTTCTCCTGCCAGGGCCCTCTCGGGAGCAGAGCTCTGCGCTTTCAGGGCCCTGATGAGGTGTGAGGTCGTGTTCAGTTTCCTTTCGCAGCAGAGGCCCCCAGCTCTGAGCACTGGCGCTGAGGCAGGAACTGGGTTTTTTCAGATCCCCTTTAAATGAGACCAGATGGAGGCAGAGGCAAATTCAGGCTCCCCAGAGGACAGCTGGGCGTTCATCCAGAGGCCTGTGAGTAAACCTTTTTTTTTTTTCTCTTTTTAACAGATTGGAGATAACAATGACCAGAACACCTAGGAAACTCTAAATGGCCTGATTTGAAGGGAATCTGTCAGGCCTTTGTGGGAGAGTTGACCCACCCTGGGCAAGGGTCACCCCTGGCTGAGGTGGAGCTATTTCACCTAGAATCTGGCTGGCTGGGTTCGGGAGCCCTGGGGCTCTTGAGCAGAGGCCAGGCTGAGGCTCAGGCTTGAGTCAGCAGTGAAGGAAATGGGAGCTAGAGGTGGGAGAGAAGATGCAGAAGAGGGGCACCAGCGTCTCCTGGCCTCCACCGCCTCAGTTGCCTTGTGTGGGCCAGAGGCGCCTTGGTGAGCCCACGGGCTTCTGGGTCATTTTCCATGACCCTTCTACTCCCGACTGGCATCAGCCACAAGCCCAATGTCCCAGAATTCTAGCAGCAGAAAGAAATCTATGCGCCACTTGAGTCAGCTTTTCCATTTGAGAGCAGCGGTCTGCTTGACAGGGCCCTGGGTCCCAGCACCACTCTCTGCCACTAAATCACTCTGTGACTCGGGACAAGTCACTTCCTGCCTCTGAGTCTCTGTTTCCCTTTTTGTCAAATGCGCGGGTTGGATTAAGTGATCCGTAAGGGTGTTTCCAGCTCTGACATGGTACACTTCTTGTGTTTCCTCCAGCCTGATTTCTTTTAGGTCCTTGCCTGCTTCTGCTTCTGCTTCCAAATGAGGTGGCGGAATTTAACTCCACCCCTTCCCTGCTTTGACTCCTTGAGCTGGGTGGGGAGACGGCTGTAGAGAAAGCAAGTCTGCTTTTAGCTCAGCAGGGCCTCTGGAACTGGAATAGAAACAAACAACCCTTCGCATATTGTCTGTCCGTCCGTGTAGGTGTATATAGCTATTGACTTCCTGTAAAGGTACGTGACAGCTGAATTTTTGTCAGTTGAATCCCCTTTTACATGCACTAGGAGAGCTGGCTATCTAATAGAATCCTGCTGTGAATCCTTCTATAGAATGAAAAGCCACTCTGGAATTGATCCGGTGTATTAAAATCCAGAGTTCCATCTATTGGATTTGCCAAAACTGGGCCTTCTCCCTGTATGGTGAGGATGGTTTCCTTTGTGCTTCGTCAGGATCCCCTAAGCTGCTCCCCCACTGAAAGGTACTGGGGCCCCTAAGGGGTGCTGCTAGCTTTGGCAGGTTTTATTTCTACTCCGAAAGGCCCCCAGATTTCTCTCTCCCAGTTCAGGGCATCGCTACTACTGTCAGTTTCCTCTCAGCTCAGCTTAATTGGAGCCAGGGAAATCGTGACGTTTGATGTGTTAGGCATACTGGAGTTGTTGTTGTTTTAACCTCTGGGAACTTAGCAGTGCTCTTGTGGTTCTTATGGCTGATAATATGGGATAATAAGTGGCATTCACTCCCTTGGTAACACCGGAGGTAACAGATAGGGCTATCATCCACCTGATTGTTTCAGCAAGACTTTTTGCTGCATGTTTCAGGGTATGTGATTTGACTTTGACTTCTGGTTCACATGAATCTTTATAAGAATAAGGCATACTGTATAATAATGTTATATTGCTTATAAATATGTTATAAGAAGAATAATAAGGTTTTATTGTGTTATTGGGAAAATAAATGTTTTATATACAATAAAACTGCCAGAAAGCTGAATACTTCACCAAATTTTCTGGTTATCTGTACATAAAGCAACTTTTTGGCTGTAACTAAAGATTTTGCTAAAATATCTGAGGCCACTTTCCTGCCTAGGAAAGTATCATCATAGAATCTTAAAAAAATAATATTTTAATTCTGATTATAAAAGTAAAATATGGGGCTTCCCTGGTGGCACAGTGGTTGAGAGTCCGCCTGCCGATGCAGGGGACACGGGTTCGTGCCCCAGTCCGGGAAGATCCCACATGCCGCGGAGCGGCTGGGCCCGTGAGCCATGGCCGCTGAGCCTGTGCGTCCGGAGCCTGTGCTCCGCAATGGGAGAGGCCACAACAGTGAGAGGCCCGCGTACCGCAAAAAAAAAAAAAAAAAAAAAAGGTAAAATATGCCTACTGTAGAAAATTTGGAACAGAAAAGCAGCAGCTCCTATAGCCCCTCCAAGCCAAAAGCAACCATTCTCACCATTTTGGTATATATTCTTCCAAGTTTTTAAAAATGCATGCATACTTTTTTTCCTCATGATTGGGATGATCTTGTATACACAGTTTTTTATCTAACAGTATTTGGTGATCATTTTCCTATGCCATTAAATATTCTTAGAATATATTTTTATCAGCTGTTTAATATTCCATCATGCATCATTGAACTATTCATTGAGTTTGAGCGTCCTGAAGATTTGCAGGGTCTCTCAGAGATTGATATTCAGAGCTGGGGAGGGAGATAGAGGAAGGGAAGGTATGAGAGATCAGGCCCACCAGTAAGTGACATATGGGGCTGCCGGAGATAATCCTGTTTCAGTGTTTCTGTCCTTTCCTAGCATCTTTGTGCCAAGGCCAGAGGAGAAAGTTGAGGACAAGCCCGGTCTTTGGCCATGAGTTCCAAACTTTTTGTTTTGATCTTGTCCTTCAGAATGACAGCTACTAACTTGGCCACCCCGGTTTTAAACGGAGGCCAGAAATTCTCCGTCGACACAGATGCGCCCTCGGTTTCCGGAGGCTTCCTACATGGCTTGCGTCCTGTGCCACAAAGGTTGGAAGGGGGGAGGGGGGCAGGGGTTGCCCACTTGGGTGCTTATGGGACCCTTTATTTTCAGAATCACAGCAAGGGGAAAACGATGCACAGCTGGAACTGCCCTCACTTGTACTTCATAACACGAACCTCCGACTATTCAATTAAAACGCGCAATCGGTGTGTCCTCGGGGGAGGAGGCGGAAGAGAAAGCGTTGTTTCTGCCTGTGGTATGAAATGTGGTATAACGTATTTCAAGACCGCAGGTGACTGCAGATGAGGAGAAAACAGGAAACGTAATTGGGGAGGGGAGTGGGGCCTCTCCCAGTTCTCAGGAGCACGCTTTCATTTTTGCCTGCCTTTTAGCTCCTCTCAGACGCTGCAGCCTAATTACCCCTGCTGCAAAGCTGAGCGAGAACTCGCTTTTTGTGTATTAAAAATGGTTTTTAAATTACACAGGTAACGTGTGAATACATTCATGCTGTAAAAGAATCAAACAACGCAGAAGCACACTGACCACCCCCCGAGGAAGCCCCTAGTTCCAGTCCCCTCCCCTGAGGTACCCTGAGTTCTAGGTGTGGTGGGTGCCTTTTTAGTCCCCTTTCTCTCACATACATTTAAGTGCAAATACACGCAGAGGTTTTTTTTGCATATATGGATGGCCTCATACTGTGCTTATTGTTCTACAGTTTCTTTTTTTCTATATTATAATATGTCTTGGAGATATTCCGATCAGTACCTATAGACCTACTGCATTCTTTTTTTAAATTATTATTGGAGTATAGTTGATTTATAATGTTGCGTTAGTTTCAGGTGTACAGCGAATGAATCAGTTATACATACAATTATATCCACTCTCTTTTAGATTCTTTTCCTATATAGGCCATTACAGAGTATTGAGTAGAGTTCCCTGTGCTATACAGTAGGGCTTTATTAGTTAACTATTTTATATATAGTAGTGTGTATATGTCCATCCCAGTCTCCCAATATATCCCTCCCCGCCCTTACCCCCTGGTAACCATTAGTTTGTTTTCTACCTCTGTGACTCTGTTTCTAGATCTACTGCATTCTTCTTAATGGCTGAGGAATATTCCAGAATATGCACGTACCATAATTTAGTTAACTGGTTTTTCTGTCACAACATATGAAACACCCGAACGAACTTTTTGGCCAACCTAATATTTTTCCCATTGTCGGACATTTACGTTTTTTTTTCTAGGTTTTCAGTATTATAAATAATTCTGTAATGAGTTTCCTTGTACTGTACGTGGACCTTTGTACAGGCATGTGAGTCTCTGTAGAGCAGATCCCGAGGGGAGGTTGCAGGTCACGGGAGGTGGGCCATTTAACATTTTGGTGGCTGTGGCCTTTCTAGCCTCTCAGTTCAAAGCGTCAAACGTGGCACCACCTGCTACTCAAGATGATAACTTAAGGTTTTAGTGTCAGACGTCCTGGGCCAAGGTGCCAGTTCCATCTCCTTTTGTGCACTTTGTAATCCAGGGAACATTCAATTGACTGCAATCAAAGCAGTCAGGACCTCAATTAATCAGGCCACGTTAAGGAGAAAGAGGAAAGAGATAAGCTATCGGAGGTTTAGAGAGGGAAGAGGGAAGAAACTTCCAGGGGCTGTCCAGAGGTCAGTGTCCATTCAGCCCAGTGTCCTGTCGTTTTCACCATTACGTATTTACCTCTGAACAATGAGGACTGATGTTCATAACGGTGACCTTGACATCTTCTAAGATTCATCAAAGCAGGAGTGAATGGTGCTCGCTAGGCAGGATTTCCTAAAGCAGGAACTGCATATACAAATTCATTTTCAAAGCTTTCTCAACTACAAGGATTGAGACATACAGTTTGCTGCTTAAATCTTGATTAGCAAGAAAGACGCATTACCCAGATTCCATGTTCCCTAGTCCCCAAACCTTCCAGTTAACTTAGGTGTATTGGACACCGGGTAAAAAGATACAGAAGAAAAAAGGATTCTAAAAGTTACCAGTGGACTTTACCAAATCCAGACCAATGGTCGTTTCTCTGTAATTCTTCCTGACTTCAATCTTGGCCTCTGGTGATAGAAAACTATTGGGTCATCTCTTACTCTTCTGATCATCTCCCCACCCCTTGGAAGAATTCTCTTCATCTTCCCATTCCTTACTTGTGGGCATTGCTTATATTCAGTCCTTAATTCTTTTCTCCCTGTACTGTCTCTTGAAGAACACATCCAGTTTCATACCTCTCACTGCTAAATTTATATCTCAGTCCTGAATTCTCCCTGAGCCTACAATCCCATATTGCTAAGTACTTAGTGGGTAGATGTGTCACCATAAAATCAAAACTATCTTGTTTTCTTTAGTATAGAAAATGCTTTTACAAATCCAGAAGAGAAAGACAAGCACCCATTTTAAGAAAATGGACAAAGACGTGAATAGTTAACTCGCATATACATAGACACAACACACATATGTAGTTGAACAATAAAAAAAAGTTCACTCTCACTAATAAAATGCAAATGAAGTTACATGATGCCATTTTGCAGTGATTCAATTCACAATGGTTAAAAAGCCTCAAACTCAGTGCTGGTCTAAGTATGTGTAAACAGACATTCTCGCATACTGGCGTTAGAAATAGACATTTGTAATATTCTCTGTTGAACGATTTCTCGGTGTGTACCAAAGTCTTTCCAATGTGTGTGGCCTTGCACCCAGCAGGCTTTAATTCTAGGAATTTAGCTTAAGGAAATAATCAGAGACTATGCAAACCTGTAAGAACAAGAATTATTACTTATAATGTTGAAAACTTGGAAACACGCTAAATGTCTAGTAGTGGAAGACATTTCACTGGTTGAGAAAATGTGGCAAATTCCCACAATGGAATTCTATGTGGCCAAAAAAGTAATGTTTTAGAAGTATACTTAATTACTCAAGAGAACATCCATACTATATTAAGTGTCTGGTTATTAAGCCAGGTGATGAAAAGGAATATACAGGATTATCCCTATTTTGTAAACAAAAAAAAAGTATTATATATAGACTGTAGGGAAATACATGTAAATACTAATAGTGACTGTCTCTGGAGAGTGATATTATGGGTGGTTTTTATTTTCTTCTTTATAATTTTCCATATGTTTTAAAATTTCTACAGCGAACATGGATTACTCTTACAAAAAACCTGATAAGTGTAATTTTAAAATAATGGCTATTTGAAACTAGAATCTTCGACTTTTCCGCTAAAGCACCCTCTCCTGGCTTCCCTCTTTCTGCCCTTGGTGCCATCGATCCGATCTCCCAGGCGCAGGACCTTGCAGCCTTACAGCTTCGATTGCTCCCGCACTCTCTGCCCAGTCATTCACCGAGTCTCATCCTTTCTTTAGGACGGCTCTCAAATTTGTTCCTCCCTCCTGAGTCCCAAGTCAGATCAGTTCACTTCAAGCAGCATTTATCGTCACAGTGCCTGGCTGTCACTCTGCCAGTTCAGCGTTATTGGAGTCCTCTCCTAATATGTCTTCCTGCCCCTTCTCCCTCTCTCCTCCCATGGATCAAGCGCCCTGCAGCTGGAATGATCTTTTGAAAAGACTACTTGTGTCATGGCCCTCCCTACTCAAAACACTCAAAATGCCCCTTTTAAACCCCATTGCCTAGGGAATAAAGGCCATACGCTTTCTTCTGCTATTTAGGGCTCTCACAGCACTGGGCTAGGTGGGAGATAACTGTGGGCACGTGGGAGGTGCTTGGGTGAGACTTGACGATGAAATAAATCTTTGAGAATAAGATGTGGATTCTCCCCGCTGCCCTTCACTGTCTTCAGTTTGAAAATTCCCTTTCCTCATCTTTTGGCACTTGGACCAGACGCCCTGGAGCACTTGAAGTTTCATGGTGCTGAATTTGGACACAGGAAGAGGCAGCCGGGGCTGATGATATATGGCTCAGGAAACCTCAACTCTGAGTCCCTCCCAATTTCCGATGCCTGCTGAGTAGGAGGCTCCATCGAGAAAGCATATTGGCTCTTAGGTTTCTGTCTCCCCTGCAGTCTTGAGGACCAAGAATGAACAGTGGGAAACTTACATCTTTTTTTTAAAAAAAATAATTAGTTAATTAATTTTTGGCTGTGTTGGGTCTTTGTTGCTGCGCGCGGGCTTTCTCTAGTTGCGGTGAGCGGGGGCTACTCTTCCTTGCGGTGCGCGGGCTTCTCATTGCGGTGGCTTCTCGTTGCGGAGCATGGGCTCTAGGTGCGCGGGCTTCAGTAGTTGTGGCATGCAGGCTCAGTAGTTGTGGCTCACAGGCTCTAGAGCGCAGGCTCAGTAGTTGTGGCACACGGGCTTAGCTGCTCCGCGGCATGTGGGATCTTCCCGGACCAGGGATCGAACCCGTGTCCCCTGCATTGGCAGGCGGATTCTTAACCACTGCGCCACCAGGGAAGCCCCTTACATCTTTTTTTGATTGCTTTGATAAAAAGATGGAGAAAAGGGTGAGGGAAAGCAAAAGGGGGTGAATGTAGCCCTGAGTGATGCAGGCCACTCATAAAACCCAGCTGTCTTCAGGTACCCCTCTGGGGCCCAGCATATACCACCCAGGACTGAATGATGGCATATGGTTGTCTGTTGAGACTACTCCACTGGAGGGTGTGGGGTGAGATATGTGAGGGTAACAGTCTTGCCAGATGGCAGTCACGGGTATGAGGGATCTTTAGTTGCGGCATGTGTGTGGGATCTAGTTCCCTGACAAGGGATCAAACCTGGGCCCCCTGCATTGGGAGCGAGGAGTCTTACCCACTGGACCACCAGGGAAGTCCCAAGAAGAGAAATTGCTTTTTGAAGTCCCTTTGTCGTATTTACTGAACACTTATACGTATTCCAGGCATTGTACTAAGCTCGTTACATGTGTTGGCATATTTGAGTCTCCCAATCATCTGTAAGGTAATATTATGTCATTTGACAGATGTGAAAGGAAACTGAGTCTCTGTGAGGAGAATTAACCCAAGGCTGGGAACCTTCTCATCCCCTGACCCCCCCCCCCCGCCCTCCCCCCCCTTACAAGCTGCCTCTGTAGTTTGCTGTGTCTGGAACTATGTGACGTTCATTATGGAGCCTCAAGGATGACTGTACCCAAGAATCCATGATTTCTAAGCGAATGGGTCACTTTGCTTTGGATCAGGGACTAGCTAAGGGGAGATGGGCCCCAGTGGGTGTTAATTCCTAGCACAGAGAGCATTTGGATGGGGAAGTGAGACCCAGGTTGCTTTTACGCACATTTTCATTTTCTCCCCTCCCTTCCCTTCCAAATTAGGGTGAAGGTTGCCGAACTGTCCCCCTGGCTGGACATGTGGGGTTTGACAGCTTGCCCGACCAGCTGGTGAATCAGTCAGTCAGCCAGGGCTTCTGCTTCAACATCCTGTGCGTGGGTGAGTATTTCCATAGCAGGAAATTCTATTACAGAATATGGATCCTTAATGGCTGGGTGTGGCTCTGCAGGTCATTAGGTTCAATAGTGTGTCATTCTGATCTATTTGCAGGAGTTTTTCTGCCCCTCTTCTTCTTTTGTCCCTCTGCTTGTTTTGGTGAGCAGCTGGCTGTAGTTACATTTTTCCCTGCCCAGACCAGAATGCGGGGCCATACTTTGGGGGGAGCTGAGCTGCGTGACACCCAGTGGAAATTCTGTAAGGGAGCTGGCTGGCTCAGCTACTCTTATCAGGTTTGTTCTGACTGCAGAAAATAGGAGCCAGGGCAGAATTGGGAGGGAGGTAATGGCTGTGGAAAGATGCCTGCTTACCAGCTGTGGGCAGTGGGTTGGGTCTGTCTGTTTCCTCTACAGCCCTGCTGTGCTTGGTACAGTTTGAGCTCTGTGCAGGCACCACACAGCTGTGTGCCAAGTTCTTTTTATTCCCTTTAAGTGTATCTGTGCCTGGACCTTTAGTCTCAAGTGTGGGAACCATGTCTTAGTCACCTCTACTGTGCTAATTACAGCACAAAGAGAGTTCAATAATGTATGTGAAATGAACGCATGAATTATCCCCGCAGGAACCGCTCACTACATTTCTCAAACACTTTCCCATGTTAACAGTTTGGGTCCTTACTAGGACTCTGGGAAGTGAACAGACCAAGTGGCATTCATATCCTCATGGAACAGACGGAGACCAAGAAACTCGGGCGGCGGGGATAAGGGACTTACCTGAGGCAACACAGAATAAGTGGCAGAGCCATGACAGGGACCCAGGTCTGCCTGACCCTTTGTCCCTCCCACTGCTTTGGTAACCGCTGCCAGAGACATCTCTTGAGAATGCAGAAGCACTTTGGAAACTGTCAAGCACCAGTCAAGCAAGTCTCAGGAACAGCGGTTCCTTGACATTCTTTGAGAATCTCTCCTTAGACCTTAAATAATCCCAAATTTGCAAACACGATCACAGTGTAAAATTTTCAGTATACAGTGCAGTCAGGCGTACCTGCATATTTTTAGTGACATACCTCCAAACCTTAATGATTCTATAAATACCATAATAATGGCAGTTTTCATGCCCGGTCGGAACACTCAAAACACTTTTGCTAATTGCCTTTTCCTGTTTTTGTACAGAGCATACGGGGAATTCATTCATACTGAGGGTGTGAACCACTACTGAATTGGATATTCTACTCTCTAATGTAGTCTAAAGTTCTGTTTTGTAACTAAGGTCATTCATTTTCTTGGACTCTGTTTTTTCTTCTCCCTCCCTGGCACTCCTCAGATCATTTTCTGTCGAAGAATTAGCTACACACTCGAGGACAAGTAGAGAAAACAAAGCCACTTCTAAGTATGGTTGACAGGCAGTCAGCTAGGCTCACTCACTAGTGAAATGACTCACTCTCACACACCAGCTTTGGAACCTATGAGATGAAAATATGTGCTTCACGGATTTACATATCATGGGCCTGAGAGTCCAGATCTAGGCTGTTAATTCTTCAGATGCCAAAAGTCTGCCCATGGTTACGATGAGGTGCTATTAGGAGAGGGATACAAAATAAACAGCAGTCATGGTGATCGACATCAAGATCGAATACCATCACGTCCAGTATTAGCACTGCCAGATCTCTCCCATCTTTGGCTGATGGCCAACTTATTTCACATAACATTTGATTACTGAAAACCTTCCACACAAACATATTGGAGTCCCTTGGCATTCCTCCCAGAGCTCCGGGTGACCTGCATTGAAGCTGAGGGGATGGGAAGTGAAGTGACAGGCCCACCCCCATCAGCCTCTCAAACCAAGTGCAATTGGGTGGGCTAGTAAAGCTTTAGGAGGGAGGCCGCATAGGTCAGGATGGCTCTCTGAGGGCGGCAGCGTAGGGTAGTTGGACATGTGGTCCACAGGCTCCCCTAGGGCCCGGAGGAAGAGGCAGCCAAGCTCAAGGCAAAGTGAGTGGGAGAAATATTTCTTTATTTCTTTATTATTTATTTTTATTTTTGGCTGCGTTGAGTCTCCGTTAATGCGCGCGGGCTTTCTCTAGTTGCCGCGAGCGGGAGCTACTCTTCATTGCGGTGTGCAGGCTTCTCGTTGCGGTGGCATCTCTTGTTGTGGAGCACGGGCTCTAGGCGTGCAGGCTTCAGTAGTTGCGGCTCGCAGGCTCAGTAGCTGTGGCGCACGGGCTTAGTTGCTCCGCGGCATGTGGGATCTTCCCGGACCAGGGGTGGAACCCGTGTCCCCTGCATTGGCAGGCGGATTCTTAACCACCGCACCACCAGGGAAGTCCCAAGTGGGAGAAATAGTAAACCCCTACCCACCCAGGCATCGTACATATGCAGCTGCTTCACTGTGCACCTGCGAGCATGGAATCGCTCAACTGCCCAGGACAGACCCTCCAAGAGGGGAAGGGTAGAAAGGAGACCCTCACACCCAAGGAGTCACCTCCTCTTTCTCTCTCTACTTATGAAGCTTCAGGAAACGGCTGCTCTAACAGCTCCCCTCTTAGCCGTGCAGGTGCACCCCTTGGATGCACCCGCCCAGGCTGGTTAACTGCACTCCCCATCCCTGATCCAAAAAAGCCTGCAACTCATGCATCCCCCACTCTGGCTGGGCTCAGAAGCCTGTCATTGCTCTGAGAACCCACAATTTGGGCCAAAGTCACAGGCGGCTTACGGTGGCTCTAAGGCTGCAATCTCAGCCCAGCCGTGGGACTGGGTAGCGTCACCGACGTGGCGAAGGATCCATAGCTTGGCTGCTGAAGGTGATCGTTTCTCTCACAGGACCTTCAGCGACCATACTTTCATGCCTACTGCCTGTGCATAACGGTCAGCTTTACTCCCTTAACGACGATTATAAAACGGTTCTGTTTGGGCATAGAATATGTTTCCCCAAAGGATTTTCTTTTCTTTTCCGATAGGGCATTTTAAGTGTAAAACTATGGTAACACTGGCTTTGGTTATTAACAGAGATCTAGAATATTTTTATCACCGTATTGTTTATTGTGGTGCTGGGCTGCCGATCAGAGGCCTCAGCCCAGTGGAGTGAGTACCCTCCGTGCATAAGTGCGCATGTGCATGCTGGCATGGAGAGGGAGAATTTTTATGAATCAAGAGCGTAATTTATACATAAGGGCACTGATGATGACACCTACGATCATTATTTTTAGAGGGCCAGGCACATGGCTGTGAGCATATTATGGCTCCTCTCCAACAGACGCTATGGTTGACAGTAATTACCGAGTGGGCTGAGGTCCCCCTCCTGTTCTAAACAGTCTACTAGCCCACTCCCAGTCTACTAGCTTAGCTTTGGAAATCACTCGGATCCCAGGATTCTAGATATAGCACAGGAGGCGTTGGAGGAACGACTAGAGTCAGCAGTGCAAACGTTCTGCTGGGAAAGAGCCCCAAAGAGACTCAGCCCGCGGAATGTGCCAGCAACAGAGAATGCCTGACGAGCGCGAAGGGTCATAAGGCTAATATTTACTTTGAAACTGCTCAGGATTCCAGGCTCAACTAGGCTCTGTTGAACTTGGAAAAACAAAACATACAAGAGAAGCAGGATTGAGGCTCAGTGCAGGAGGAGGGGAAGGGCAGCTAGCATTCTCTCAGGGTTAGGGAGCGATGGTTTCATCTCTCCATCTCTGGGAGAGGCAGCCGTCCACCTGTCTGAGCTCAAACCACCCACTCTCAGGAGAAAAGTTGCCGTGGTTTGTAGCATTTACCAATTTTTGTGCTGTCATTATTCCCACCATAGCTGGTTTTAAGCTGCCAACATGACATCACTGCACATGGGCTTGGGAAGAACTGCAGGAAGCCGGGCGAGCTGGCTCCAGCACACCCCTGTTTGCCAGGTCTCTGCAAGATCAGGAAGAAGTAGAGGGCAAGGTCACAGAGCCAGGCAGGACCTCGTCCCCATCCATAGGCTCCCTTGGCCAACAGGAGTTCCTGGGGAGTTCCCTTTTGGACACCTTCCGGTTGAACTCAGAGACGTTTCTCTTGGTTTATTGCAACATTCGGAGCCGGAAGAGACTAGCTCCTGATCATTGCTGTATCCCCGACTCCTAAACCTGTGCCTGGCTCCTGTTAAAGGTTCTAAATATTTGTCGAATGACTGAATGAAACAACATATCACACCTATGGGACGCACTGGAACATGCATGGGCTCCAGTGTCAGACTGCCTGCGGTCAAATGCTGGCATTGCCACATACTACTTTTTGTGACCCTGGGCCAGTTTCTTCCTCCACATTTTATAGATGAGGAACGTGACGTGCAGAGAGACTGAAGAGCAGGGGCACATTCACACAGCTAGGAAGTGGCTCGGTTAATCCATCTGTAAATTAAGGACAAATAGTAGTATTATCTAATACACAGCCTTATTTTAGGGAATAAATAAGGGAATATATGTAAGGTATTTACAGTGGTGCCCACATAGTAAGTGCTCCAGGAGCAATAGCTGTTATTATTACTACTCAAACCTGCTCATTTTATGGAAAAAGAGACTGGAGTCCAGAGAAGGGGAAGGGCTAGGCTTAGGTCACAGTCATTTAGTGATAACCTGCCTGGAACTCTGCATTTCATCACTTGCAAGGACTTAATTGCGCAAGGTACCAGAGGATGCAAATGTTAACAGCAGATGAGGAAAAGGGCTTAAGCTTTTCTTTGTCACAGTGGTTTTGAACTCCCGGTAGAGAGGTCAACATCAGACTAGCCCAGGGAGTATAGTTTGAAAAAGCAGATTTCATATTCCATGTTTTAAATTGAATTCTTTTTTGAAAAGCTGGTGTTTCCAGGATCCTATCTACATTAAGTCAAGTGAGAGGAAATCCTCTGGGCTGGTGGAGATGACTTAAAAAGGGTTAAGAAACCCCGCTATACACTCTGAGGAGGAGAGAGAAATTGACCCCTCGGGACTCCTCAGGTTTCCTGCTGGAATCTAATTGCCAAGTCCCTACCTTCCTGCAGGGGTATGGAATCTGCTGACCTGATCTGAGTTGAGCCGAGAGTGGCTCCCCTCCCCCGCTCAGTACCGGGCCCAGGACAACATCCCAGGCTCAGGCTGGGTCTGTGGCAGCCATCCAGAGAGAGAGAACTCCCACCCCTCCCCGCCCCCAGGCTCCACATTGATGGAAAACTGGAACGGGACAAGCACACTTGATTTTCTGCCCTCTTCTCATGCTGCATTTATCACAATTCCCTAGACACCCGCCGGGTCTTTTCTTCCAGACACTCATCATTGAGCATCTAATTTCCACAGCCCTTTTGCACTGGCAGGCGTCCGGGTGGTCATTTTCTCCGTTGCCCTGCCCTGCCCGGCCCACCCGGCCTGCCTTTCTACAGCTGCGCAAACAGGGCGGGCCCTTCCCTCTGTGGTACTGCTCCTGAGGCCTCTGTGTGAGCCTCTTGCTAGGTGCTCCGGGGAGTACCAGAAGTTGCCCATCCCCTGCTCTCTGGGAAGTCTTAGGATCAGGGAGTCAGGGAGCCAGCTCTGGGTGCTGGGGAGTCAGGGCCCGCCACGATCTAGGAGCTGCGGGGCGTTCAGCAAAGAGCTCACAGAACGGGAGAGAGGGTCTGAAAGTGGGGATGTACATGGACAACGTATTAGGCACAGACAAAGACCGGCGAAAATGTAGCTTAAGCTTCAGCGCCCAGAGGGAAGGCGAGTTAGGGAGACGCAGCCACCCTGTGTTCCCGTTTCAGAGGTGCCGGCCCCTTTGCAGTGGAGCGGCACCCGCACCTTGGGCGGGGAGGGGGGCGATTTCTTCCGTTGCTTAGCCAAGTCTGCCACTTCCCATGGCAGCCAAGTCTGCCACTTCCCACCTCACCAAGTTTTTCTGGGGACCCAAATACTTCCTGTTCCTTTAGGGAGGGAGAAAAGGGCCTCTTCTGGGAGAGTCTTTGCTGCTAGTAGGTATAACAGACCCTGGCTGGAAGCAGGATCTGTGTGAGGAACCATTTCCCTGCACCCTGGCAATCAACCACATTAGTCAGACCTGGCTATGAAATCGGGCTGGGGAGGCGGGTAGCCAGGCTGAGTTGAATGTTCTCCTTGTTTTCTCTCTCTCTCACACTGATCCCTCCACATACAGAAAGCTCTCAGCATAGATAGCTATTTTTAAAAGCACCTCCTGTATTCATAGCTCATTATTCCGGATAAAAGAGGTTTGCAAGATGCAAAGCTAGACACACCCAGAGGTGGGAGGGGAGATGGACCATTTACGGTTATGGGTTGTGCAGCTCGAACCCTAGCCCTGGACTGCCCTGCAGATATGTGCTGTCGGTCACAAGAGGGGACCTTCCAGGCCAGGATTTGCCCAGGGCAAACCCACTCCCCCCATTCCCAACTGGGAAGGTGTGTCAATTCCCACATCTAAAGGGTTGTGAGCAGGGAAAGGGAGAAGAGGGGTGATGGTAGCGGAACAGCAGGGTAGGTAGCCCGGGTCTTCAAAGCGCAGTCCTTGGTTCCTGGCAGTGACTTGACATCCTTTGCGTCTCTCAGGAATAACCTCCACAAACCTTCACCAGTCCCCGCAGCCCTTCCCCGACTCGTTGCCCTGGTGCGAAAGCCAGTGGTTTTGAAATTCCAGGGGTTTAATTTATTAGTATCCAGCAGCCTGTTAGTTAAACAAAAAACTGACTGGCTTGTTTGAAATTTAAAGGGAAGAATGACTTGTGGCCTGCTAAATTCCCTCTCCATTAGCTAAAAATGGTCTCCCCACTGGGATGCGTATCCGGGTGCTGTCTGGGCCTGGCTGGGAGAGGTGGGGACTGAGAGGAGAGGATACTTATTTGATGAGGGACTGCTGTCCCTTTCTTGTAAACTTGAAAATAGCCCTTAAATTTTTATTATGAAAGCTATACACGTTCCTTGTAGAAAACTTGGAAAATAGAGAAAAGCATAAAGAAAGAAGTGAAAAGCGCACATAACCCCACCACCCAGACATGACCGTTGGTAAGAGTACATTGTACGCCCTTCCAGTGTTTTTCTAGGCATAACTCTACCTCGCCATCACTGCCTTTAACACGGTTTCTTTTTCTGACTATAAAAACAATGCATACTCAATTTTCAAATAACACAAAAATATGAAGACTAAAAGAAAAATGACCCCAGTTCCACTATCCTGAGATGACTACTGCTAATATGTTGGTGCAGTTCCTTATACTCTTTTCCACTTAACTGAGATCAAATAGTCCATGTAGTTCTACGTGCTCTTCACTTAGTGTCTTACCGTGTACATTTTCCCATGTCAGTGAGTATGCATCCGAAACATGTGTAATGGCTGCGTGGTCATTGTGTGAATGCATCATAATTCATTCTTTTGTTTTTCAGGAGAGACAGGTTTGGGCAAGTCCACCCTCATGGACACCCTGTTCAACACCAAGTTCGAGGGGGAGCCAGCCACCCACACACAGCCGGGTGTCCAGCTCCAGTCCAATACATATGACCTTCAAGAAAGCAACGTGGGGCTAAAGCTCACAATTGTTAGCACAGTGGGCTTCGGGGACCAGATCAACAAGGAGGACAGGTAAGGGAGGCGGTGGGGTGGGGAGGCTACTGGGAGGCCACGGGGAGGAGCTCACCACCGGGGTCCCGCTGGACCTCTCAGATGATGCAGGCAGGCAGCAGAGAGCTCACTAGCGCCGCCTCCGCCCAGGGTCCCTGTCTATTTCAGTGTTCTACTCCACACGCTTTGCCCAAAGCAGGATGTTTTTCTATTCCATTCGACAGACATTTATTGAGCCAGGTACTGCCGTGCTCCAACAGTCTAAAAAGGAAAGACCTTGTCTCTGCCCTTGAGGCAAAGACTCACGGGAAACCTGGTCTTAAACAAACAAGTTCCTTTGAGTGTGACCCGCTCTGTAAAGGACAGGGTACACAGAGGTAAAGGACAAGCTACAATGAGAACATGAAGGAGAGAACAGTCAGCTCCATGCAGGGAGGTCAGGGAGGCCTGCACAGAGGAGGTGCCCCTGAGCTGGCCTTTGAAGGGTGAACGATTTTGCTGGACAGACAAGGGAAGGTTGGGAACCCCATCCTGGGCAGGGACAGCTGCTTGTGCAGAGGCAAAGGGATGTGGAAGACTGTGGCATGTTCTAGGGGACTGAGCTTGCTCTGTTTGGCTAGACCAGGGGTAGAGTTACTGTGAAGCTAGTGAAGCTTGTTTCAGGGCCCTCAGTTGCTCACGCACCTCCAAAGCCCTGGAACTAATTTCTAGTCATTGTGTTGTTTGATCTTTCTTGGAGGGCCCTTCAAATCGTGTAAACCTAGGGCCCCGCAATGCCTGCTGTGCCCCTGGGCCGGTGCTTGGCGTGAGCTGGGGGAAAAGCGAGGGGAGATGAGCCTGAAGAGGTAAGCGGGGACCAGATCATGGAGGGGTTTGTAGAATGTGTAGCTAAGGAGCCACTGAAAAGCTTTATGAAGTAGAACGATGTAGTCGAACTGGCCTTTGAAGAGGGGGCTTTGGGATAGTATGGGATGGGCTGGAGAGCAGGAAGACCAATTAGGAGACTGTTGGACCAATTTGATCGAGGCCAGCGATGACACAGGTGCTGAGACAGGGAAGAGGAGACAGAGTTGATAACTACTGAGTAGGTAGACTCAACAGGACTTGGGGGTTGGGAGGGCAAAAGAAGAAACTAGAATGAGGCTTGGATTTCTGGCTTTGGAGGGTGGACATATGGTTGGCAGCATTCAGTAAGAGTTACCATAAGAACCAGGTTTAAGAAGAATCAGCTCTGTTTAGGAAGTGTTGAGTTTGAGCTGCCTGCGGACCATAGAGAGAGGATAAGCAGCTGAATATGCAGGGTTTGAGGTCAGGAGAGGGTCTGCGCTGTAAACAGACTTGGGTTATCAAGGTATAGGCGATATGTTCCAGCCACAGACACACGTAAGATCATCCAAGGATTGGAGCCGAGTGAGATGAACGCTGGGCTAAAGATAAAAACCTGAGGATGTTAAGTCAGCAGATGGAGGAAAAGACATCCTGGAAAGAGACCGAGCTGGAATAAGCAGAGAGGTAGGAGGAGAGACTGTGGGTGGTTGAGAATGGTGTGCCAGTGAGGGCTGGAGTGAGGCTCAGATGAGGACGAGATGAGGGCTGGGTTGAGGGAGGGGGAGGGCGTCAGGCACCGTCTGCATTTAACTAAAAGTCACATGGTTATCACAGGTGCTCTTCACAGAAAAAGTCATTCATCATTTTGAGCAGTGCTCATCCTTTGAGGATTCCCTTGCTTCTCAGATGAACTGTATCCCAAATTCTTCTATTTCTCCCTTAAAATAACAACAGCCATACTCATTTCCTTATAATGAATAAATATATTTAGCTCCTTAATAATTGAACTGAATTCTGTTTTCCATTTGAAATTCTAGACGAAGGACACCTCTGCTTTGTATAGGCCTGCTTATTGTGCTAATCTTGTTTGGTGGAGAATAAATTAAACCCTGGGGAAAGGGGACATTTGGGTCACAATATGAGTGATTAATCTCAGCTGCAGATTGCTCAGCATCTCGTCCATTAAATTTTTCACAGTTCTCAGTAACATATAGTCGACATATCTAACATTGGAAAACGCCTGCATAATGATGGTTTGGGAGGGCCAAACTGATAGAGCCCCTTAGAGGCTAATCTACTTCTCTTGCCCCTTAGAGGCTAACCTACTTCTCTTATATTTTTAATATCCTTACTGTTTTTCCTGATTATAAATGTGATACGTGCTTATATCAAATAATACAAACTCGCATAAGTAAAAACGAGAAGCCTCCGGGAAATGGGCTGGGGAACAGAAGTGGAGTAAGCTCCAGGGATTCGTAATAAAAAGCCGTGTTTTCTCCATTCTGACAGGGCCATGAGGACATAGATAGGTCAGTGCAGCTGCACTGAAAGAGAGCATCAGAAGGCCCTGCTTTACCCAGGGTGCAGGGGCAAACTGAGAAGAGCGGTGACGAAGGCCATATCGTGAAGGGCACCATTTGAAAGCTGCTGAAGCAAAAGGAACTCAAGAGGGAGACAGAGGACAGGCTGGAAAGGGGTGTGCTTAGGAACTCAGGCTTTGGTCTCAGACAGACCTAGGTTCAAATCCCATCCTGCTACTTATTATCTCAGGGATCTTGGACAAGCGTTTTGTGCTGGTCTCGGCCTATCCATAACCAATGTTGCGGCTGGACCGGCCCTTGTGGTTCTTATTATGATTGCAAGACGCCCTCAGTAATAACCGTCAGGAAACTTGGAGGGGAAAAAAGGGTTTATTACTCACAGGTTCTGGAAAGGACAAGGCACACCCGGGGCTACACAGCGAGGTCGAGGGTAGAGAAAGAGAGAGAGAGCACCTGGGCCTGGGGTTCTGCTTTCATAGGGATCGAGGGTAGGCGGCCTGTGGTTTTGCGGGCTTCCTCTTTATTGGTGAATGTAAAACATAAGAGCGGGAATTTAACACGTGGGGAGAGAAAAAAAACAAGTGGCCTAAATGGTCAGTTATAGAAATCCACCAGTATCTTTAAAACAAGGACGCCTGGGGTGGGGGGTGGAAGGGGCTGGTTCCTTATCTTTCTGTGGCTGGCAGTGTGTTTATTCGTGATAGCTGTCCTTGAAGTAGGTGCCTTTTTGAAGTGGATGCCTCCGAAATCAAAGCTTAAATCAGACACTTGCGTTACAAAAATGCAAGTTACAACTGTCAGGGCTTACACTACAACTAGGCACTTAAATTCTTTATGCCTCAGTTTCCTGTGAAGTGGGGATGGTGATAATACTGATATCTACCCAGAGGGTTATGGGTGAGGCATACTCCACGTGTATGGCATAGGAAACGCTTAAACAGTGCCTGGCACGGGGTAACTAACGAACAGAAGATACTGTTATGATCGTGACTTTTATTGGTAGAAGAATCAAGGGAGAGTTGTATTGTGTAGCATATGTGAGGGAATGATAAATCGTGTCCAGAGAGATAAAAACTGAAAAATATCCATTGGGTTTGGCAACATGAAGGTCATTAATACACTTAGGAATAATAATTCCAGGGAAATCGTGGGTGGAAACTAGATTGCCATGAGTGAATGGGAGGTAAGGAAGTAAAGGCATCAGAATAGCAAAAGGAGGGACTTCCCTGGTGGCACAGTGCTTAAGAATCCACCTGCCAGTGTGGGGGACAGGGATTCGAGCTCTGGTCCGGGAAGATACCGCATGGCATGGAGCAACTAAGCCCGTGTGCCACAACTACTGGGCCTGCGCTCTAGAGCCGGAGAGCCACAACTACTGAGCCCTCGTGCCACAACGATTGAAGCCTGTGCACCTAGAGCCCGTGCTCCACAACAAGAGAAGCCACCACGATAAGAAGCCCGTGCACCACAACGAATAGTAGCCCCCGCTCGCCACAACTAGAGAAAGCCTGTGCACAGCAACGAAGACCCAATGCAGCCAAAAATAAATAAATAAATTTATTTATTTATTAAAAAAAAAAGAATAGCAAACGGAACAATTGAACAGAAAAATGAGTCCAAGATCAAATTCATGTTTCTATGGGCATTTAGCATTTGTAAGTTAGCAAGGAAAGAATGGACTATTCAAGAAAATGTGGGCTTCCCTGGTGGCGCAGTGGTTGAGTCTGCCTTCCGATGCAGGGGTCACGGGTTCGTGCCCCGGTCCGGGAAGATCCCACATGCGGCGGAGCGGCTGGGCCCGTGATCCATGGCTGCTGAGCCTGTGCGTCCGGAGCCTGTGCTCCGCAACGGGAGAGGCTACAACAGTGAGATGCCCGCGTAACACAAAAAAAAACAAAACAAAAGAAAAAGAAAATGTGCTGGGAAAATAGGCCATCCGTTAGGAAAACATAAGATGAGACCATCCCACACAAACACCATTCACAAAAATAGATTCCAGTTGGATTAAAAACAACTTCTAAAAATATGAGAAAAAATATAAGAGAATATTTTTATAACTTTGGGGGTAGAGAAGGCTTTTTTTTAAACATCTTTATTGGAGTGTAATTGCTTTACAATGGTGTGTTAGTTTCTGCTTTATAACCAAGTGAATCAGTTATACATATACATATGTTCCCATATTTCTTCCCTCTTGCGTCTCCCTCCCTCTCACCCTCCCTATCCCACCCCTCTAGGTGGTCACAAAGCACCGAGCTGATCTCCCTGTGCTATGCGGCTGCTTCCCACTAGCTAGCTATTGTTTTTTTGTTTGTTTGTTTGTTTTGCTGTACACGGGCCTCTCACTGTTGTGGCCTCTCACATTGCGGAGCACAGGCTCCGGGCGCGCAGGCTCAGCGGCCATGGCTCACGAGCCCAGCCACTCCGTGGCATGTGGGATCTTCCCGGACCTGGGCACGAACCCATGTCCCCTGCATTGGCGGGCGGACTCTCAACCACTGCGCCACCAGGGAAGCCCACTAGCTATCTATTTTACGTTTGGTAGTGTATATATGTCCATGCCACTCTCTCACTTTGTCACAGCTTACTCTTCCCTCTCCCCCTATCCTCAAGTGCATTCTCTAGTAGGTCTGTGTCTTTATTCCCATCTTGCCCCTAGGTTCTTCATGACCTTCTTTCTTTTCTTAGATTCCATATATACGTGTTAGCATACAGTATTTGTTTTTCTCTTTCTGACTTACTTCACTCTGTATGACAGACTCTAGGTCCATCCACCTCACGACAAATAACTCAATTTCGTTTCTTTTTATGGCTGAGTAATATTCCATTGAATATATGTGCCACATCTTTTTTTTTTAAACATATTTATTGGGGTATAATTGCTTTACAATGGTGTGTTAGTTTCTGCTTTATAACAAAGTGAATCAGTTATACATATGTTCCCATATCTCTTCCCTCTTGCATCTCCCTCCCTCCCACCCTCCCTATTCCACACCTCCACGCGGTCACAAAGCACCGAGCTGATCTCCCTGTGCTATGCGGCTGCTTCCGACTAGCTATCTGTTTTACGTTTGGTAGTGTATGTCCATGCCACTCTCTCACTTTGTCACAGCTCACCCTTCCCCCTCCCCATATCCTCAAGTCCATTCTCTAGTAGGTCTGTGTCTTTATTCCTGTCTTACCCCTAGGTTCTTCATGACATTTGTTTTTTTCCTTAAATTCCATATATTTGTGTTAGCATACGGTATTTGTCTTTCTCTTTCTGACTTACTTCACTCTGTATGACAGACTCTAGGTCTATCCACCTCATTACAAATAGCTGAATTTCGTTTCTTTTTATGGCTGAGTAATATTCCATTGTATATATGTGCCACATCTTCTTTATCCATTCCTCTGTTGATGGACACTTAGGTTGCTTCCATGTCCTAGCTATTGTAAATAGAGCTGCAGTGAACATTTTGATACATGACTCTTTTTGAATTATGGTGTTCTCAGGGTATATGCCCAGTAGTGGGATTGCTGGGTCATATGGTAGTTCTATTTGTAGTTTTTTAAGGAACCTCCATACTGTTCTCCATAGTGGCTGTATCAATTTACATTCCCACCAACAGTGCAAGAGGGTTCCCTTTTCTCCACACCCTCTCCAGCATTTATTGTTTGTAGATTTCTTGATGATGGCCATTCCGACTGGTGTGAGATGATACCTCACTGTAATTTTGATTTGCATTCCTCTAATGATTAGTGATGTTGAGCATTCTTTCATGTGTTTGTTGGCAATCTGTATATCTTCTTTGGAGGAATGTCTATTTAGGTCTTCTGCCCATTTTTGGATTGGGTTGTTTGTGTTTTTGATATTGAGCTGCATGAGCTGCTTGTAAATTTTGGAGATTAATCCTTTGACAGTTGCTTCATTTGCAAATATTTTCTCCCATTCTGAGGGTTGTCTTTTGGTCTTGTTTATGGTTTCCTTTGCTGTGCAAAAGCTTTGAAGTTTCATTAGGTCCCATTGGTTTATTTTTGTTTTTATTTCCATTTCTCTAGGAGGTGGGTCAAAAAGGATCTTGCTGTGATTTATGTCATAGAGTGTTCTGCCTATGTTTTCCTCTAAGAGTTTGATAGTGTCTGGCCTTACATTTAGGTCTTTAATCCATTTTGAGTTTATTTTTATGTATGGTGTTAGGGAGTGTTCTAATTTCCTACTTTTACATGTAGCTGTCCAGTTTTCCCAGCACCACTTATTGAAGAGGCTGTCTTTTCTCCACTGTATATTCTTGCCTCCTTTATCAAAGATAAGGTGACGGTATGTGCGTGGGTTTATCTCTGGGCTTTCTATCCTGTTCCATTGATCTATCTTTCTGTTTTTGTGCCAGTACCATACTTTCTTGATTACTGTAGCTTTGTAGTATAGTCTGACGTCAGGGAGCTTGATTTCTCCAGCTCCGTTTTTCTTTCTCAAGATTGCTTTGGCTATTCGGGGTCTTTTGCATTTCCATACAAATTGTGAAATTTTTTGTTCTAGTTCTGTGAAAAATGCCAGCGGTAGTTAGATAGGGATTGCATTGAATCTGTAGATTGCTTTGGGTAGTAGAGTCATTCTCGCAGTGTTGATTCTTCCAATCCAAGAACATGGTATATCTCTCCATCTATTAGTATCATCTTCAATTTCTTTCATCAGTGTCTTATAATTTTCTGTATACAAGTCTTTTGTCTCCTTAGGTAGGTTTTTTTTTTTCCTTAGGTAGGTTTATTCCTAGATATTTTATTCTTTTTGTTGCAATGGTAAATGGGAGTGTTTTCTTAATTTCACTTTCAGATTTTTCATCATTAGTGTATAGGAATGCTAGAGATTTCTGTGCATTAATTCCGTATCCTGCTACTTTACCAAATTCATTGATTAGCTCTAGTAGTTTTCTGGTAGCATCTTTAAGATTCTCTATGTATAGTATCACATCATCTGCAAACAGTGACAGCTTTACTTTTTCTTTTCCGATTTGGATTCCTTTTATTTCTTTTTCTTCTCTGATTGCTGTAAACCTTCCAAAACTGTGTTGAATAATAGTGGTGAGAGTGAGCAACCTTGTCTTGTTCCTGATCTTAGTGGAAATGGTTTCAGTTTTTCACCATTGAGGATGATGTTGGCTGTGGGTTTGTCATATATGGCCTTTATTATAATGAGGAACGTTCCCTCTATACTACTTTCTGCAGGGTTTTTATCATAAATGGGTGTTGAATTTTGTCAAAAGCTTTCTCTGTATCTATTGAGATGATCATATGGTTTTTCTCCTTCAGTTAATATGGTGTATCACATTGATTGATTTGCATATGTTGAAGAATCCTTGCATTCCTGGGATAAACCCCACTTGATCATGGTGTATGATCCTTTTAATGTGCTGTTGGACTCTGTTTGCTAGTATTTTGTTGAGGATTTTTGCATCTATGTTCGTCAGTGATATTGGCCTGTAGTTTTCTTTCTTTGTGACATCTTTGTCTGGTTTTTGTATCAGGGTGATGGTGGCCTCATAGAATGAGTTTGGGAGTGTTCCTCCCTCTGCTATATTTTGGAAAAATTTGAGAAGGATAGGTGTTAGCTCCTCTGTAAATGTTTGATAGAATTTGCCTGTGAAGCCATCTGGTCCTGGACTTCTGTTTGTTGGAAGATTTTTTTTATTATTTATTTTTGGCTGCGTTGGGTCTTCACTGCTGCACACGGGCTTTCTCTAGTTGTGGTGAGCGGGGGCTACTCTTCGTTGCAGTACGTGGACCTCAGTAGTTGTGGCGCACGGGCTTAGTTGCTCGGCGGCACATGGGATCTTCCCAGACCAGGGCTCGAACCTGTGTCCCCTGCATTGGCAGGCGAATTCTTAACCACTGTGCCACCAGGGAAGTCCTGTTGGAAGATTGTTAATCACCGTTTCAATTTCAGTGCTTGTGATTGGTCTGTTCATATTTTCTATTTCTGCCTGATTCAGTCTCAGAAGGTTGTGCATTTCTAAGAATTTGTCCATTTCCTCCAGGTTGTCCATTTTATTGGCATAGAGTTGCTTGTAGTAATCTCTCAAGATCTTTTGTATTTCTGCAGTGTCAGTTGTTACTTCTCCTTTTTCATTTCTAATTCTATTGATTTGAGTCTTCTCCCTTTTTTTCTTGATGAGTCTGGCTAATGGTTTATCAATTTTTTAAATCTTCTCAAAGAACCAGAATTTAGTGTTATTGATCTTTGCTTTCATTTCTTTTTCATTTATTTCTGATCTGATCTTTATGATTTCCTTCCTTCTGCTAACTTTGGGGTTATTTTGTTCTTCTTTCTCTAATTGCTTTAGGTGTAAGGTTAGGTTGTTTATTTGAGATGTTACTTGTTTCTTAAGGTAGGATTGTATTGCTATAAACTTCCCTCTTAGAACTGCTTTTGCTCCATCACATAGGTTTTGGGCCGTCGTGTTTTCATTGTCATTTGTTTCTAGGTATTTTTTGATTTCCTCTTTGATTTCTTCAGTGATCTCTTGGTTATTAAGTAGTGTATTGTTTAGCCTCCATGTGTTTGTATTTTTTACAGATATTTTCCTGTAATTGATATCTAGTCTTATAGCATTGTGGTCGTAAAAGATACTTGATATGATTTCAATCTTCTTAAATATACCAAGGCTTGATTTGTGACCCAAGATATGATCTATCCTGGAGAATGTTCCATGAGCACTTGAGAAGAATGTGTATTCTGTTCTTTTTGGATGGAATATCCTGTAAATATCAATAAAGTCCATCTTGTTTAATGTATCATTTAAAGCTTGTGTTTCCTTATTTATTTTCATTTTGGATGATCTGTCAACTGGTGAAAGTGGGGTGTTAACGTCCCCTACTATGATTGTGTTACTGTCGATTTCCCCTTTTATGGCTGTTTGCCTTTGCCTTATGTATTGAGGTGCTCCTATGTTTGGTGCATAAATATTTACAATTGTTATATCTTCTTCTTGGATCGATCCCTTGATCATTATGTAGTATCCTTCTTTGTCTCCTGTAATAGTCTTTATTTTAAAGTCTATTTTGTCTGATATGAGAATTGCTACTCCAGCTTTCTTTTGATTTCCGTTTGCATGGAATATCTTTTTTCTATCCCCTCACTTTCAGTCTGTATGTGTCCTAGGTCTGAAGTGGGTCTCTTGTAGACATCATATATGTGGGTCTTGTTTTTGTACCCATTCAGCCTGTCTGTGTCTTTTGGTTGGAGCATTTAATCCATTTACATTTAAGGGAATTATCGATATGTATGTTCCTATTACCATTTTTTTAATTGTTTTGGGTTTGTTATTGTAGGTCTTTTCCTTCTCTTGTGTTTCGTGCCTAGAGAAGTGCCTTTAGCATTTGTTGTAAAGCTGGTTTGGTGGTGCTGAATTCTCTTCCCTTTTTCTTGTCTGTAAAGGTTTTAATTTCTCCATCAAATCTGAATGAGATCCTTGCTGGGTAGAGTAATCTTGGTTGCAGGTTTTTCTCCTTCATCACTTTAAATATGTCCTGCCAGTCCCTTCTGGCTTGCAGAGTTTCTGCTGAAAGATCAGCTGTTAACCTTATGGGGATTCCCTTGTGTGTTATTTTTCCTTTGCTGCTTTCAGTAATTTTTCTTTTTCTTTAATTTTTTATAGTTTGATTAATATGTGTCTTGGTGTGTTTCTCCTTGGATTTATCCTGTATGGGACCCTCTGTGCTTCCTGGACTTGATTAACTATTTCCTTTCCCATATTTGGGATGTTTTCAAGTATAATCTCTTCAAATATTTTCTCAGTCCCTTTCTTTTTCTCTTCTTCTTCTGGGACCCCTATAATTCAAATGTTGGTGAGTTTAGTGTTGTCCCAGAGGTCCCTGAGACTGTCCTCAGTTCTTTTCATTCTTTTTTCTTTATTCTGCTCTGCAGTAGTTATTTCCACTATTTTATCTTCCAGGTCACTTATCCGTTCTTCTGCCTTAGTTATTCTGCTATTGATCCCTTAGAGAAGGCTTTTCTAATCATGACACAGGATCCAAAAGTCATAGAAGACTGACAGATTTAAATTTGTTAAAATTAAAAACAAAACAGAAACAAAAACCTTTTTCTTGTGGGTGAAAAGTGTCGCCTGCTTTTTCAGTAAACAAAGGATATTGAGGCCATCAAGCCAGCAGCCACTGAGGCCACCTGCAACAGTGCACCCTGCGGGGACTCAGAATGGATGGAGAAAAGGAGGATACTGGCCCTAGATAGTTAAGATGCCCGTCAAAGGCATGATTTCAGTGAGCCCAGCCAGACTCTTGTCTCTTCCCATACATAGAAAAGTGCTACATTCATTAACTTGAGATGTCTGGTATTCTTTAATTAACAGTAATCTTTTGATGTTCTGACTACCTGGTTTTTGTTGCAAAAACCCCTGTATATCCTGGCTCCTCCTTTACCTCTTTGGAGCAGTCCCTCAGAACTCTCTGAGAAGCTGTCTTCTGGGCTTAAGGCCTCAGTTTTGTCCACCAAATAAAACATAATTCTCAACTTTTAGGTTGTGCATTTTTTCAGTCAATAGTCTATTGAAACATACTATAAACAAAAGTAAAAACAAACTACAGATGGGGAGAAAATATTTGCAACCTGTATGGCAAAGGATTTTTCTAAAATGTAAAAAGAGCTTCTACAATTCAATGAGAAATAAACAAGTAATGGACAGAAGGGGAAATGTAAATGGCCCATCAACATATGAAAGGATTGTCATTCAGCTTCATCAGTGAGTAGGGAAATGCAAAATGAAGCAACGAAGTATTTTTTTCATCTATCAGATTTGCAAAAATAAAACATAAAAATATAATATCCATTAATACCAGGTAATTTTATTCATGTTGCTGGGAGTATAAATTGACACAGATTTTGTAAAGGTCAAATTTGATGGTATCTGTTAAAATTTTAAATGTGAATATCTTATGATCCAGCAGGTCCACCTTTAGGAATATAGCCTAGAGAAACAACTGTACATGTTCATAAAAAGCATAGAAAAACGATGTTCACTGCAGCATTGGTTATGGAATGAAAAAAAATTTTTAAACAGTCTAAATTTCCACCAATAGGGCAACTAAATGATCTATAGTACAACCATACCATGGAACTGTATTTGGCAGTGTAAAAGAATGAGTTAGATCTATATATACTTACATAAACATGTTGTTAAGTGAAAAAAAGAAGTTGAAGAATGATACACAGATCATGACGCCATTTGTATAAATCTGCCCCTTCCCAATAAAACAAACATTTCTCTCTCTGTTTATAGAAGCAGAGAAAAAAGTCTGCAAGAATAATCAACAAACTAAAAATGGTAACTACTATTAGTAGTTACCTCTGAGGAGGGTAGATTAAGTACATGTATTCTTTGCATAATTAAAAATAAATTTGGGGGACTTCCCTGGTGGCGCAATGGTTAAGAATCTGCCTGCCAATGTAAGGGACACGGGTTCGAGCCCTGGTCTGGGAAGATCACATATGCCGTGGAGCGACTAAGCCCGTGTGCCACAGCTACTGAGCCTGCGCTCTAGAGCCCACATGCCACAACTACTGAAGTCCGCGTGCCTAGAGCCCGTGCTCCGCAACAAGAGAAGCCACCACAATGAGGAGCCCGCTCACCGCAACGAAGAGTAGACCCTGCTCGCTGCAACTAGAGAAAGCCTGTGTGCGGCAATGAAGACCCAATGCAGACCCAATTAATTAATTTAAAAAATAAAAAGAGTTGAAAAAATTTAAAAAGAAGCAGATAAAGTGGATATACATTGCTCCTTTAAAAAGCTTTTCTGAGCTGGGAAAAAGATAAAGCAGTGTGTGGAGGGAAGCAAGAAGGTCACAGGTGAGTTTTATGAGGATGGGAGAGATGACAAGGGCTTGAACAGGAGCAGAAGCTTCCAGGATGGAGAGGAGGGGGCAGATGTGAGAGATAGAAAATAGTAACCAATTGATGCGGGAGATCTAGTTCAGTTTATAAAATACTAAATGCCTACTGTGTGCCAGGTACAGTGTGAGGTGCCAGGGCTACTGAGAAATAAGACACAGTCTCTAGTTAAGGAGCTTGTAGTTGAGTAGAGGGGGCAAATATGTAAACAAACTCTACATAATGTGGTAAGTACAGTAACAGAGGTATGTGGAGGGGGCCTGTGCGCACAGGAAGAGCAGCAGTCAAGCCTGGTGGCGGGAGTATAAGGTGCAGGTTGCTGAAAGGGGAGAGGAGGTGATCAGGAATGACTGGGCTAAGTCTTGAAATCTTGCAGGATGAGTACAAGCTAGTGAACTGGCTTAGAGTGGGTATTCAGTACACATTTGTTGAATGAATGAATGATATATACATTGATGGGAAAAAGAAAATAAACACCTCTAACTTTTCATCATTTAAAACCAAAAGTATCCAACCCACAGACATAGAAAACAAACTTATGGTTACCAAAGGGGGAAGCGGGGGAGGGCTAAATTAGGAGGTTGGGATTAACAGATACACACTACTATAGACAAAATAAACAACAAGGACCTACTGTATAGCACAGGGAACTATGTTCAATATCTTGTAATAACCTATTATGGAAAAGAATCTGAAAAAGAAGATATACAGTATAACTGAATCACTTTGCTGTACACCTGAAACTAACACAACATTGTAGATCAACTATACTTCAAACAACAACAAAAAAAACCCGAAGTACCCATTGAAGGTTTCAACTAGGATGCTGGTGAGGGTGGAAAACAGTCTACAGTGCGTTGAGGAATGCACGAGAAGTAAAAATAAATAAATGAGTAGATTATTCTTTCATCTACTCCATCCATGCATTAAATATTTATTGGGCACCTGTTACATGCCAGACCCTGTGGTAGGTGCAGAAAAGAAACTTGACTGCTAAGGGAAGAAAAGACACAGGGCAGTAGTTGGGGAGAAATGTGTGGTTGAGGAGGACTGGGCTGTGGAAAGATCTTTTTTTTTGGTCGTTGTTGTTGTTGTTTTGCGGTACGCAGGCCTCTCACTATCGCGGCCTCTCCCGTTGCAGAGCACAGGCTCCGGACGCGCAGGCTCAGCGGCCATGGCTCACGGGCCCAGCCGCTCCGCGGCATGTGGGATCTTCCCGGACCTGGGCACGAACCCGTGTCCCCTGCATCGGCAGGCAGACTCTCAACCACTGCGCCACCAGGGAAGCCCAGATTTTTTTTTTTTGAGATGAGGGAAGACTTAAGCCTGTTTATAGGTTGCGGGGAGGGAGTAGTCAGTAGTAGGTGAGGAGCTGATAGATGAAGCCAGGTTCTCAAAGAGCCTGAAAGAAATAAGATCAAGTACACAAGGGATGGTGGACCTTGAACAGGATGAGGGACCCTTCATCCTCAGAGACCAGAGGGGAACAGGGAGGGGGAGGGAGTGAGGTGGGTTGGGGCAGTGTGAGCCTGGTGACCTTGATTTTGTTGACAAAGTAGAAGATAATACCGTCTTGTGAGAGGGAAGGGGTCATGAATAAGTTCTGAAGCTTGAGGAAAGTGTTGAAAGTTTGGCATGGTCAATGAAAGCAGTAGGAATGGAGCCAATCAAGGCCGGGCAAAAGGATTGTCGTGCTGTTTTAAAAGGCCTATAATGAGGTTGGAGGCCAGGAATTTGGGTACCAAGACCCAAAGGTTTTTGTTTGTTTGTTTGTTTAATATTTATTTATTTATTTATTTTGGCAGCGTTCGGTTTCAGTTGTGGCGTGCACGTGGGATCTAGTTCCCTGACCAGGGATCGAACCCGGGCCCCCTGCATTGGGAGCGCAGAGCCTTACCCACTGGACCACCGGGGAAGTCCCCAGGACCCAAAGTTTTGTGATTGCTTCGAGTCAACTTCAGCAGCAGTGGTGTAGGAGCAGAAAGCAGATCCTGAAATTTGTTCCGCCCAGCAGGTTTGCTAGGCAGGGAGGGTAGAAAGCAGGGCTGTGGTGGGAGATGAGTTGATAAAAGAGCGTTTTGGACAATCAGTTATGGGGGTCAGCCTGGCCGAGAAGGAGATGAGGCCAGGAGGGGGTTGATATCCTGTGAGATAACGGAGAGCTCAAGGTACCAGAGGATTCTGTGAGGTGAAAGATCAGGTTTAGGCAGACTGAAAGCATAGGAGAGCTGGGAAGTTGTGCAGTGGTGGTCAGATAGTGGGGCGTTAGAAGCTGTCTTGGGTGAAGCTGGCCTGGCAAATGCTTTGATGTGTAGGTGGCTGAAGTAGAGGGAGCTGGAGGTTGGTGAAGTTGAGGCGATCAAGGAGTAAAGAGACTGAAGGTTGATGGCCTGTCCTCAAGCACATTGCAGTCACCAGAACAGGGAGAAAGACGGGGTCAGGCACCACCAGAAGAGGATGGAACAGGCCTCAAACGGAGACAGTTTTTTACACTGAGGTAGAGGAGTAACGCCCTAGAAGTGGCGCTGAGGGGCTACCTGAATGCCCACACACTGAGCCCAATGTACACAGGTTGTGGGAGAATAAGAAGCCTACACAGGGGACTTCCCTGGTGCCGCAGTGGTTAAGAATCCGCCTGCCAATGCAGGGGACACGGGTTCGATCCCCGGTCCGGGAAGGTCCCACATGCTGCGGAGCAACTAAGCCCGTGCACCACAACTACTGAGCCTGTGTGCCACAACTACTGAGCCTGCATGCCACAACTACTGAAGCCTGCGCGCCTAGACCCTGTGCTCCACAACAAGAGAAACCACTGCAATGAGAAGCCCGCGCACTGCAGCGAAGAGTAGCCCCCGCTCGCCACAACTAGAGAAAGCCCGCACGCAGCAACGAAGACCCAGCACAGCCAAAAAAAAAGAAGCCTACATAGGAGGGGGCTGCCAGGCAATGGGGTCCTCAGGGTTACGGGGTCCTCAGGGTTGCAGGGTCCTCAGGGGAGAATTGGATTACCAGTAGTGTGAAGAGGTAAGGCAAGTTCTGTGAAGAGAAAGATGATATAGGCCAGCACTTCTCAAACTTTAAAGTTGCATACAAGCCACTGAGGCTCTTACTAAGATGTAGATTCTGATCCTGTAGGTCTGGGTTGGGGACTGGAGAGTCTTGATTTCTAACAAGCTTTCAGGTGACCACAGTGCTTCCTATTCAAGGACCACACTCTGAGTGGCAAAGAGGTAGGCAGTTTTGCTTACCATGGTTCAGGGGTTTCAGAGGGCACAGTGGACACATTTTTGAGGGGTGATGAGTCCATGAGGAGAGAGTGGAATAGCAGTGAGCATAGCGGGAAGAGGTGGCTGGAAGGATGGAGTAGATTAGGTGTTGTCACTCTGGGCACTGTTCCGGTAGACCTGACCTTATGGTATCTAGGCTTTGATGGCTGAGATGGTGCTGTTCAAGTATAATGTCTGTGACCAGGCCTTCTGGGTTTCTAGCAGGGGAGCTTCTGACAGCTGCGTTTGCACTGAGGACTGGCACGTGGGAGAAGGAGACTGGGATGACTTCCGGGTGTCTAGGAAGCAGATAGGAGACAGTGATAACTGAGGCCATGGGAGTGACCAGGACCACGCAGGGCTAACGGGCATGTGATGTGTAGAATGACAACAAAAGATGGTCCAGGGGCTTCCCTGGTGGCGCAGTGGTTGGGAGTCCGCCTGCCGATGCAGGGGACGCGCGCGGGTTTGTGCCCCGGTCCGGGAAGATCCCACATGCGGCGGAGCGGCTGGGCCCGTGAGCCATGGCCGCTGAGCCTGCGCATCCAGAGCCTGTGCTCCGCAACGGGAGAGGCCGCAACAGTGAGAGGCCCGCGTACTGCAAAAAAGAAAAAAAAAATGAAGTAAAAAAGTTATGTAATGGAGGGAAAAAATGTAGCAGTGCCATAATTAGATCACTCAAGTGAGCCTGTCACCTGAAAATTAATTGGATAAACCTAAGGGATGTATCCCGCCGCCCCCACTCCTAATTCTTCAGGAACCTTCTAAGGATCTCTGCAACCAACAGATTCTTTGATGCTCTTACCCTTCAGAACAATGTTTGACTCATAGGGGTCAAAGGAAAAAGAAAGGACTATATTTTTAGCTTTTTCTCTGAGGCTCCAGAGGTACCCAGCATCTGGCTCTCTCTGTATGTAGCTCTCAGAATCTAGAATTCTGTGATTCTTTTTAAAAAAGCTCTTTTGCCTTCTCTACTAGGGGGATCTTTCAAAAAGGCTCACGGTGGGAGCTGCTGCTCCTCCTTCAGTCGTGTTCCCTTCCCACAGTGGTCTCTGCAGACTCCCTGTCCCGGGCCGGATGCTAAACCTCTTCCAGCTTGAAGGGAGAAGCCCTGGAGGGAGGGGCAGCGGACAGACAGGGAGATGAGAACAGAGGCAGGGCGGAGGCTAAGATGACCTAGCTAGAGCAGGAAGAGGCTGCAGGGGCGGCAGGAATGGCCTGGGAGAGAACAGAGAAGCTTCCCAGGACAGAGAGGAGACTCCCAGCAAGACTTGGAGCCACACGGGAGCGCCGTGCCTGGAGACTCAGTGAGCTGGGGGGTGGGGCGTGTGGAGTGTGTGTGTGTGTGTGCGCGCGCACATGTGTCAAGGTTGTGCAGGCGGGACTATCTTTACCAAATTTTGTCCGAATACGTAGACTTTAAAGTCATGACCTTAGAGGAAATGAGAACTGGAAAAATATCTGGACCTTAGGGGAGCCAAGTGGGGAGCGCCTCGAACCCAGGAAGATTGAGCAGAACCCACTGTGTTCTGGAAGATTCCCCAGCAATGGGTCAAGGAGAGGTCCTGACCACCACTGGGTACCAGCTTGAGTATTAGGCACTGCGGGGGAGACGCAGGAAGTGGAGACATGAGCCCAGGCTGGTGTGCAATCAGCCCAGCCACAGATACTGCCAGTGGGCTCCACACTGCATCGGGGCCCCATGGGGGCAGAGAAGGGCCCTTCACTGTCCCTGCCCTTCACAAGGACACAGTCTATTTGAGGGAACACTAATCCTTGTGAAGCAACAGTAAGCGATCCAATAGCATAATTCTGTTTTACACTCCTGGGTCACAGAAGGGATTTCTGGCAGAACTGGGGAATTGTGGAGGAGATGGGCATTCATCCGAGCCCTGAGGCCTGGGAGGGCAGGATTGGGATGAGAAGAGACAAATGCACATTCTAGAGAGAAAGCGCACTGACGGGCATATGGTTGGCTCACGTGGGGACCAAAGAGGTGGCCAGTCTGACGGAGTTGGAGGCCCCACTGAGAGGAGATGGAGAAATCCAGCTGGATGGGGAGAGTCGGATTACCAAGGACATTTGCAACTTCTAAAAGAGTTTCGAAGCCTATCAAAATGCAGGTTTTTGAAGTGGTCTGGCCATTTCCCTACTCTCTCCTTTAGCTACAGGCCCATTGTGGAATTCATCGACGCCCAATTTGAGGCCTACCTGCAGGAGGAGCTGAAGATTCGCAGGTTACTGCACAACTACCATGATTCCCGCATCCACGCCTGCTTGTACTTCATTGCCCCCACGGGTCATTCCTTGAAGTCTCTGGACCTAGTGACGATGAAGAAGCTGGACAGTAAGGTACCGAGGCCTGGGAGGCAGGGACCAGGGCAGGCGGGAGGCAGGGCAAGCTGGGCTCCCTCCTGCTGGTCTCCTGTGCAGTGCAGATGCCAGAGCTCAGGAGAGGTTTTGTGGCATCTTCATCCTCCCCTTCATTCCCTGTCCCTCCATAAAGATGGTGTTGATTGACCCAGCACCTGAGTTGTATGCTTTGCGATGTTTTCCCAGCACTGGGCATGAGTCTTCCCTGAGCTGTCTTTCTGCCCTGATCCCTCTTGGGAATAAAGGTGGATGCAAGCAAGACGGCTGTCTGGGTCTAGGGCCTTAGGCTTTGGCGATGCAAAGGTGTTTTTCCTTTGTCCTGATGTTAACTGACCTTTACTAGAATCAAACATGCAAACTTGACTTCAAAAGTTACTATTCTTATTATCAATAATAATTTTATCATAGCAGCTAACATTTTTTAAACCCTTATTATATGTCACCACTGTAAAAGTACCTCATGGAGTAGTACCTCATTGAATCCTCACAACAACTCGGTAAGGCAAACACTATCATTACCTCCCATTTTATAGGAGAGAAAACTGAGGCTCTAAGAGGTTAAGTGACATGCCCATTGTCATATAGCCAGCTCCTGGCAGAGCCTAGATTTGAACTCAGATCTGTGGCACCAGGTTATGTTGCCTCCATACCCAAGGAAGATGGCTGTGGGAATCAGGCACATCCTGCTTTAAGATAAACTGAAAAATGCAAGTCCCACATCCGATATAAATTAGACAGTGATTCTTCATGTTAAAGAATTATTGGCTGTGCAAAAGAGTCGACCACAGGATTCTTTTTTTTTCTTTCTTTTTTTTTTTGTGGTACGTGGGCCTCTCACTGTTGTGGCTTCTCCCGTTGCGGAGCACAGGCTCCGGACGCGCAGGCTCAGCGGCCATGGCTCACGGGCCCAGCCGCTCTGCGGCATGTGGGATCTTCTCGGACCGGGGCACGAACCCGTGTCCCCTGCATCGGCAGGCAGACTCTCAACCACTGTGCCACCAGGGAAGCCTGACCACAGGATTCTTTAAAAAGCCTAATTACTAGTACGTTTCCTCCCCTAACATTTCATATGTGTCTGGCACTGTGATGAGTACTTTATAGGCATTGTTTTTATTTCATCCTTCCAATAATCCAGTGTGGTGGGTACTACTATTATCCCCATTTTACACAGGAGGAAACTGAGGCACAGTCAAGTAGCTTGCTCCAGGTCAGACAACTTGTAATGGGTCTGGGATTCAGACCGAGCTCTCTCTGACTCCAGGGAATTTATTTTACCAGAAAAAATCTACTTTATATGCAGTTGTTTAGTAGCACATTCACTATAAAAACGGAGTTTCAGCTAGCATCGAAATAGGAGCAGTTTTTCGTTTTTCACAGCAGTGAGTTCCCTGCCCACGAGTAACGGGCCGCTTGGGAAGTGTCGCCACATCCTGCATGTCTTGAAGAGGGTAGCAGAGTGATGCGGCTGGCGGCCTGGCGGAGGAGCTGAGTTAGGTAGGCCTGTGTTTACAACGTGCCAGTGGGGGACGTGGCGAAAAGTGTTGCCACCTTGCCAAGGGCTTCGGTCCCCACGCCCCAAGGCTTTAAGGGAGGCACCTCCAAGGTGCAGTCTTTCTTTGACCAGCACCTGAAGCTGCGGTGTCAGCCTTGAGAGGCGCTCCTGAGGCAAAGAGCAAAGGAGGTGGGATTTGTCTTAAGCCTAGAGCTCTTTTCAGGGCCCAGGTACCATCCATGCCAGCCCATTGGAGTCTGCTGGCAGGACCAACTGTGCTTTCTGTGTGAACTTGAGCTTAGCTGTGCTGTGTCTCACTCAGGCATGTAGGTTTCTTTACCCTCCAGCAGTAAAAGCCTTGTCACTTCTTGGAGGTATTTCAAGGATTGAGGTTCAGGTGGATTGAACTTTGGGTAGCATTAGTCCTTTCTCCTGCTGTCCAAAATTGGGCATTTGTACCTACTTTCTTTTTTTTTTTTTGGCGGTACGCGGGCCCCTCACTGCCGTGGCCTCTCCCGTTGCGGAGCACAGGCTCCGGACACGCAGGCTCAGCGGCCATGGCTCACGGGCCCAGCCGCTCTGCGGCATGTGGGATCCTCCCGGACCGGGGCATGAACCCGCATCCCCTGAATGGGCAGGCGGACTCCCAACCACTGCGCCACCAGGGAAGCCCTGTACCTGCTTTCTTTATGCAGAAATTAATCATGAGACTCCGGCAGTATAACTCTTTTTGGCTAAGTCTCAGATCAAATTGGTAACACAGGGTCATCATCACGTAAGTGGGTAGGTTCATGAGTGTTTGCTGCCAGAAAGAGGGCCAGGTGTGCATCTTCACAGAGCCCTGCCCTTCTTCCCTTCGCATGTGGTTCCTTTCATACTGGCTGGGGCTAGCCTGCGCCGATGGGCTGGGACAATTTACTGTTAGCAAGGAGTTGCCACCTCTCCCCTTGTCCACTGTCGATTCCCAACTCTCGTCTTTGTGCTTCAAATCACCCAAGCAGTTCCCTTGATATTAAGATATCACATAGCTCATCAGTTTGGATCTGAGCTGGCAGGTTAAGACTGTGGACTTAGGAATAAGGCTAAACTTGGATGTGGATCCCAGTTCTGTTACTTACCTGCTCTGTGGCCTTGGACAAGCTACTTAGCCTCTCTGTGCCTCAGTTTCTCATTGTGGTACTAATACCTCCTGGGAGGGATTTTTGTCAGGGTTAATTGTGTTAATTCTTGTAAAGCACTTAGTTCAGTGCCCAGCAAACAGTAAGCACTCATTGTCGTATATTATATTGCTGTTTGGCCATGGTGGTGGCCAGTCCTGGACTACTGTGTTGAGCTGCTCCCTCTGGCAGCTGGTAGAAGTCCTAGGTCGTGCCGCTATCAGCTGCAGATTACCAACAATGACGCCGCTTTGCTCCTCCCTTCTCTAGGTAAACGTCATCCCCATCATTGCCAAATCAGATGCCATTTCTAAGAGCGAGCTAACAAAGTTCAAAATCAAAATCACCAGCGAGCTTGTCAGCAATGGAGTCCAGATCTACCAGTTTCCTACAGATGATGAGGCGGTGGCAGAGATCAACGGAACCATGAACGTGAGTGGGAGTACAGGGCTTCAACTTTCTGGCCATTTGCTCTTAATTATTATTATTATTATTTTACCAAATAGCAGTCAGACGTCACCATCCATCTTAGTGTAGTCAACTTTCATTATCCGAGTCTCAGGGATTCAGACCTCTCCTTCCACCCTCCTCTCTGATGCCACACTGGTCTAGGCCAGGCAGCCCCCATGGGACTGCCGGCAAGGCAAACGGTCCTTGTCTCTGACCAATTGAAAGAAGGCAAGGCTGAAAAAGCTGGCTGGCTTTGGAGACTCGAGGCTAATCTGTACTCAGATAATCAAGCCCTTTGCCCCTGGGACATGTAGCCTCCAATTTTTCTGGTGACTAGAGAAATGTTATTTTTAAATTTCAGGGTTACGCTCTGCTTTATGAAGTGTGAATGAATTGAAGAAAAAACCACAACCAACCGCTTGCCATCTTCCCTCTCACTCCCGCACTCCCCCTTCTTTACAATGTGTCGACGCTGTTGCCGCGAAATCGTCAATGTTGTGATTTCAAGGAGACAGATAATAGCTTGCAGAAAGCCTCTGCTTTGGGAACAGATTTCTTTTTCTCTGTTGAGAGGCATCAGTTTTTCCTAATGACATAATGCCTGGGTATAGCCAAACTCAGGAATGCCTTGTAATAAAAGCCATTTTTAGAAAACTTTCCTGCTGCCGCCACCCCCGAAGTTATCATTAGAGCGTCAGCTGCCACCTCCTATGAATCGGCCAACAAATTAGCATAGCGGGGCAGCAAGTCACTGTCTCGCCTGACTTCCTGCCCATCAATACACCCGAGATATGTCTGTGATGAGAGGTCCCTCATCATCTTTGACAGAAATCTGGCCCAAGGGTAGAGCTGTGTGGATTGTGGGAGGTGGAGTTGTAGCCTCTCTGACCCGTCATGAGCATTAAAAAAACTGAAAAAAAAAGATTAGTGTTTATCCTCTCCAGCAGTCAGGGCGTTTTGATGGAAACTAGCTTCTGGCATGATGAGAAAACCTGAAAGGGTGCCTAGTCTGCAAGAAAATTGGAGCCTAGAGAGAAGCGTCATCAGGCACTGATGTCTGGAAGCGCCTAGTCACCTCAGAACAGCAGGCCCCATAGACACCTTCTGAACGTGGATTCCGTAAGTCACTAGGCAGCTTTCAGGCTTGTGGCTTGCTTTGCTAAGGACAGATAGGGGCGAAGAGTCCTCAGCAATCTCAGGGCATCACACAAAACGACCTCTGGCTGCATTGTGGGTCAGGAGTGGCAATCACGTTGGGCTCTGCTCTCGACTTAGCTCTGGGCCCTTGCTTGGAGCTCGGGCAGCCTTGGCCTCAAGGTCAGAAACTTCCCGTGCTACGAAGCAGCAGTCCTCAACCATGCTGTTTTGGCTGTGAAGGGGTTCTGGGTCCTTTCTTACGTTAGTCCAGTGTTTCACTTTGAAAAACTAAATTTGAGTGGGTTCCGGGTTAGCCCTATAACAGCATCACTCAGCACTCATCCCCTTGCGTTCCCCCAGGCTTTTTTGACTGGGAAAGACGGGTGGCTCACAGCTAGCGTGCCTGGACTGGGCATGTGCACGGGAGGGGGCGTGCATGTGAACGCTGTGTGTTACATGTGTCGTGATGGGGGAAGGGTGGGGAGTTGCTGCTATAAAATATATACACAGGTTTGCTGAGCCTGCCTGCCACTGGAGCAACTGTGTCAAACTGGGTCTTCGGACAAGCCGTGCATATGAAGCTGCATCGTCAGAGAGCCGGGCTTGGCTGGTAGGAGGAATGGGTGCTGGCCTTTCAATTCTGAATTTGACTCCAGCCTCACAGCCTCGGCCACCCCAGCCAATTGTCATGGGAACTGGATTGGAAGAGGGGAAGAAGCCTCTTGCCCAAGTGCAGAAGAGCCCCCAGTCATCCTGCAGCTCCCCACTAGGGACTTTCATGGCAGGAAATGAGAGTCGTGAGGTCTGGCTTTCCCCTGGGCTTCTGGGTGGCTCTGAAAACCCTTATTTCAGCTTGAGGGGAAAGAGAAGGGAGGGAGAGGTCTTCTTGCCTGCTCCTTTCCACCTATGCTCTGAGAGCTCTCAAGGTTGTAGATTTTAATGCTTAAAATTGCTATGTGGTTCAGATCGAATGTTGTTCTTTGAATGCTTCAAATCATGGCCAGGGACCAGGGACTAGGCCCAGTTACTCGACTCGGCTCAGTCAGTTGGCTGCCTCCGAGGTCTTGGGTTTGGCCCCCGCAAAGGCATTTGGGCCCAGTGAGAGCGCATGGGTGACCGGGAGGGTCACAGGGAGACCCATAGGCACAAACCTGTCTCCTCCTGGGGCAGCAGTGCCATTTCCATTGTTGGCACATACTTTTGTGGGCATCACCACCAAGGGTTGACTTGAGAGAATCAGACAATTCTCGGTCACTGGTAGGAGCCTAGAATGGAGGCCAGCATAACCGGCAGAACGACTGGGAAATACTCTCTCCCTGGGAGGAAACCACACCCATTCGGGATATTACCAGATGAGAGATAAACGGTGGTCCTGACACTCTATTTCACGAGGCTTAGGGGGATGGTCATCTAACCTCCCTAGCAGAATGGGTGTCGTGGAACCAGAATACAATAATCATGCCAGTTGGATCATCAAACACTTTAAAATGTACCGAGAGGAATTTAAGGTACATATGAGGCTGCAAGGGTAGTGAGTCTGGGAACAGACTCCCGGGAGGAGGCTGAGACTGGGGCATCCGAGGTCTCTTGGGCGAGAGAGGGTAACACGGAGTCAGTCCCCTTAGGAACTTGTCCAGGTTTCAGCAGCTGCGCCGTCTTGCATCTCCCCTCTCCTCCCTGGGCCCACACATACAGAGTGTCAGCCCTGGAGGTGGGGTTGGTTGGAGGGTTTACCTTTTCCCTGCTCTGCTCGACTCTATTCTGGTTTTCAGAGCCATCAGTGTCTCAAGGGCAGCATGGTTAAAGCTGAGCTGACTTCCAGCCCTGGGTGGTTGGGAGAGGCTGGCGGCTACAGCGCGGTGTCCTCACTGCTCCCTGGGAAGATCTGGGCACGGGACTTAGGGACCTGGGCAACTCGGTTAACTTTTCTCTGCACCAGTTTTCCAAATCACGAATGGGGTTTATACTAACCGCCCTGTAAGCCTGTTGTAGAATCGAATGAAATCTGCCTGGGAGCACTTGGAAATGATATCCTTGCATGTACTTATCAGGACAGACTTTGACGCCAGTTGCAAAGGAGTGTGTGTGAGGCCTCGGGAGCGCTCTGGAGCTGCCGTGGCAGGGGCTGTGTGTCTTAGAGCAGGGAGGGATAAAATGACAGCAGTTTAAGGAGGAGGGAAAGTAAGTGACCCTGGCATTCTAACTAACAATGTTTTTTGGAGAGAAAAATAACAGTCCCAAGGGAATACTGACCTTTTTTTTTTTTTTTAAATTCCTTTATTCTCGTCCTGGATTTTGTTTTCTTTTTTTTGCTCTTAAGCCCAGAGAAGTACTTCCCACTTCACATGCCCTCCTCCTCCATCACTTTCAGCCGAGAGCCCAGGATGCGTGAGAAGGATGCAACATCTCCTCCCTCGCTCTCGCCCTCTGCCATGGCTGCCCCTTCGTGTGACTGAAGCTTTGGGCTGTCTGCAGGAGGGGCAGCCTTTTCCTTGAGAGTGTTTGGGGGTGGATTTGAGGCTCCCGATGTGTCTTGGGTCTCTGAGGGGGAATGAGTTGTGTCCAGATGACCCCCCCCTGCAAAGCCAGCTGGCAGAGGTCACAGACGCTCTGGCACTTAGGCAGAGTTTTCAGGATTTCATTGCCCCCCATGCCATGCTCTATATGTCGCATGCCCAATGATCCTCGTGATCGGTCCCCTACTAGGACTGATGAAACATTTCCCACCTCCACCCATCACCCACCTTCCATATCCATAACCTCATCTTTCCCTCTGTCCTCTGTCTGCACTTCGGGGACAGTCATTGAAGTGGGAACACCTGAGATGATCATTGGAGAGCAGCTGAGAGGGGGTGAAGGGGGAGCTGCTTCAGCTGGATAGCCAAGGACCTCGGGGGGTTAGCAGGTGTCCTGGGGCTGAGCTCCTGACTAACGCCTGTGTTCCTCCACTCTGAAGAACATTCTTGGGGTGCAGAGTTAGAGGAGAATGGAAAGGAAGGATTGGCTGTGAGATCAGATTTCAACTGCCTCTTACAATCTGGCCTTGCATGGCCAGTTCACCCCCAGGGTTTAGAGTGTTCCCCTCATCTGCTGCTCGAACCCCCCAAAAGGGAGTGGTAGACCAGCAGGGGTGGGCTTTGAAGTCAGAGAGACCTGGATTCCGCCCCTAGCTTTGCCTCTTACTGCGGTGTGGCTGCTGGCAAGTCATTTAGCCCTTCCGGACTTCAGTTTCCTCTTCTATAAAATGGGGATAATAAGAATACCTACCTCCTAGCGTTGTAAAGATTCAGTGAGATAATGCAACGTAGAGCACCTGGTATGTGGGAAACAGAGCTGCTGCTAATATCAGGTCCATAGCTCCCAATCCCGTTAGTACGATTGCTACTACCTACTCTGTGAAGCCTGCTTCGACTTCCCACGGAATTAGCTTCTCCTTCCTCTGAGTTCCTCCAGCCCTCAAGCCTCTGTTCATAGTCTGGACCTTGACTGTATTATCACTGTTGGTGCGTCTTTCCCCTACCACACTGTGCACTCGCCAGGGGCAGGCTCTGAGCTTTTTCGGCGTTGTATTCCTCTTAATGCCTGGCACGTAGTAGGAGCTCAGTAAATATTTGTAGACTGGATGAGTGAGCAAGTGGGTCAGAATATCTGAGATTGAAGCCTGTTTCTCCAAGCAGGCTAAGAAAGCTTGTTCCAGTGGACTTTTTCCTTCTCTGTGTAAAGCCCTTTTGGCTAAAACTCCACCCAGGATCACCTGGTTTGTAAACAGTATTTATTCAGTGCTTCCATTTGGCCGGTGGTGACTCAGACTTATAACCTGGCCGGCTCCCTGTGGAATGGGGTGCAGTGCCGGTGTCCCAGGTCCCACGCTACCAGATGGGGGTGGCTGCCTCTTCTCCAGGCCTCGCTCCTTGTTACCCCCCTCCCCCGCAAGCATTTGTACTTTTCCTTCCTCTGCTATTCCTGTGGTCGTGCCACTGCCATTCAAGGAGTATTTATTAAGCACCTACTGTGTGCAGGGCACCAGACCATACACTTGAGCCCTTGGGCATATTCTGTCTTATGTGATTTGGGGTATGTAATTCAGTCTTCCCCAACCAGAGTGTAAGCTCCCCGAGGGCGAGAGAGTGTGTCTTCTACTCCTTTTGCTTCCCTTACAGCCCCTGACGCAGAACCCCGCACAGGGATGGGCACGTTAAATGCTTGGGGACTTGACTTCTAGGCTCAAGAGCTCAATGCGAGCTCTTGCTCTGGGGAAGGAGCGTCCATGTCAGTCAGCAGTGTGGTCTCTGTATGTGCCTGTTCTCGGCGCTGTCACACGCCGGGAAGGGGGGGCAGTGATCCCAGCCCCTTGGTTCTCCTTTAGTCTCTCTCCACACATAGCCCCCCCTCATCGCACTCACCTGCGCTCCAAAGGCTCTTCCCCTCGGCAACTGTGAAGACTGACCAGCTGGCTGATCTGTGTATCTGCTTATTATCCTGCTTACTTACTGTCTCTGTTCCCTATGCACTCGGCCGTGTCCTTGTTACCTTCGATTGTGAATTTCTGAACAGCAGGAGCTTGGACTAGGCCTGTTCTCCCTACACAGCTCGGGAGCTTAAGAAAGGTCTCTTGATAATGGCGACAGCGAGGGACACTGCAGCTGGAGCGCCGAGGCCCCGGCGATGACCAGCAGCTGAACTGGGGGTCGCTCAGTGCCTTTCCCCGGAGTTCAGAGCTTTTGTCTGCCTCCCCTTCCAGGCCCACCTGCCGTTTGCTGTCATTGGCAGCACAGAAGAACTGAAGATAGGGAACAAGATGGTGAAGGCGCGGCAGTATCCCTGGGGCACGGTGCAGGGTGAGTGAATCTCCAGGAGGGGGGCTGCGCTCAGGGATCCCCTTCTGTCTGTCTCTTTGCTTGTCCTCAACCCCTGTGTGACCAGTCCCTAGCTTGTCCCCAGTCTCTACTCATTCAGCTTGGGCCTCAAACATCCGTAGGTGTTGCCAGCAGGCAAACTCTGGCTCCATACCTGGATTCTCTGCGGTGAGCAGGCTCTCTTTGTCTGTAATGGAGAAAGCATTCTTAAAACAAAAATAAATGTACTTGGAGTAAGGTAGCAAGGAGTGTGTGAGAAAGCATGTGTACTCGCCTGCGTGTACCAGGAGACCGACAACAGTGTCCACAGCAGCATTGTTTATAATAGCAAATAATTAGAAACAAGCCAGACAGCCATTAAAAATAGATTGGGAGAATTGTGGAATGTTCAAATAATGCAATATTATTCAGCAACGAAAATGGATGGACTTTAGTTACATCTACAGCAATGCATCTCAGAAACATAATGTTGAGCTGAGTAAATCATAGAAGAAGACAGGCCGTATGATTCCATTTATACGGATTCCAAAAGTAGATAAAACCAAACTTTAGGAATTCATGCATATGTGGTAAAACTATAAAGAAAAACAAAGGAAGGATAAATCCCCAACTCAGGCTAGCGGTTAAGTCTTGTTGCAGGGAAGGAGAGGCATGAGATCAGGGACTCAAAGGGACTTCTAGGGCCCTGGTAACGTTTCACCGGGGCCATGGATACATCGGTGTTCTGTTTTTTTTTTTTTTTAAACCTTTAAATTGTACATTTCAAGCACTCTTTTGTATGTATGATTATTTTGCTAATTAAAAACAGACGTATTGCCTACGGGCTCAGGAAATTTCCTTTTGTGGTCTGCCTGACACACATTATGTGGTACTAGTTAGTCCAGTGGATAAGGCCCAGGACATTGCCATGGGTGTACGAGGTGTCTGGTCCTCCGAGTCTCCAGCCATACGCTGGGTGGCAGATGGCAGGGGCACCGTGTGTGAGAGGGTGGCTGGTTCACTGTAAACTCATTCCGGCCACTGAGCAAACAACCAGAAGCTGGTGGGAAGTTGTCCACATCACATCAAAGGCTGGCAGGCTCTGGGGCACGCCAGACACCCTCCGGCGATAGCTGGCTTTTCCGCGGGTAAGGACAACGCTGGTCATCAGAACCATGCTAGGTTTTGGTCTTCTCTACCATTTGGGTCTGGGGATGCTCCTCCCAGAACATTTGCAAATGCTTTCTGGACCAACAGTCCCACCCTGGGAGTGAATTTTGGAGTCTGAGAGACAGGAACCTGAGGTGAAGTGAGGAGAAGCTAGCAGACGTGGTCCCAATGACATATTCCGATTCAGACCACCCCACGACCAACCAACAAAGGGGGTTTTCCAAGTGTTTCTTGTAAGTCGGAGTTCGTGGTTCTGTTTGAGTGAGAGAAGCCATGCATTGTCTGGGCCTTGCAGGGCCTTGGAGTCACTCCTTGTGACTGGCCATCAGGGACCACTCTCCAGGGATGGAGGAGGAGATTGTCCTGAGGAGTTGCCTGACTTAACGCTGATACGTTCTATGACAGCGAGGGGCTTTCTCCCAGAGGCAATGTGTCTTAGGCAAAGGGGTTATATGAGCTGATTTGGGCTTTGGAAAGATTGCTCTGATGACCGCAATGCAATCTGCTGCAACCCTGCCCCACCCTGTCATCCTCATGTCCCTCCCTGTCCCCACGACCTTCTCCCAGACCCGTGAGACAGAATCTGGGGTGACTGTGCCTGTTCATCATCTCAGATGCTACTCTTTTGAGGAGGGGGCTTGTTCACTCAGGCTGGAAAGTGGGGCCCACTCTGTCCTGGTCATCATTGCTGCCATCAGGCCATTATCCACCCTCTGAAAACACCTCCTTTGAAGCTTCTGCCATACAGATGGGCCACACCTGTGGTCCACATCCCTCCTTGTCACTGTCATCTATTGATGTCCTAGTTCTTCTCCCTTATTCTTTGGACTTTGGCACCTGGTCATAGCCTTTGTCTCTCCTTTAGAGGACCTGGATTGCAATCCTAACCCTGCGACTTCTAGTTGTGTAACCTTGCCTGACCTCATTGAGATCTTGCAAGGATGAGTCCCTTATCTGCCTGATTAATTCCTAGCCTTCCTTCAAGAGTCATCTTAGGGGTCGGTCATCTCTTTGTTGAAGCCTTCACTCTCCCTGGAGTTCCCAGGCCCCCGGGCTTTTCTGGGCTTTTGTTGCACCTTGGCTACATACCTCCATGTTGGTAATTTTTGCATTGTATTATGTTCTTCCACTAAACTGGAAGCTCCTACGGGCAAGACTCCATGTTTTTGAATTTCCAGTGCCTCACACGATCCTGGGAACAGATATTTTGCAAGTATTTATCAGATGGATGGTTGAATGTGCATTTGCCATCGTCCTAAAAGTGGTGCAGAGCAAACATTTCTGTGAATGTCTGATGGGTGAATTTGGGTTGAGGTGCTAATGAATGTCTTCTTAGATATTTTTATGGTATTGCAGTTTTCCATTAGTGTCATTCTTGTAACTTTTCATTTGCCTTTTTAGTAGAAAAGCCAATTAGGAGGCAAAATTGCGAGCTCTATATACACAGATTGAAAGGCGATGTCACTGTTAGAATTTCCCATCTCATTTTGTCCATTTCTGCTTCTTGTGACCTTCCTTTCCAATACCCCAACCGCTGCTATGCAGTTGAAAATGAAGCCCACTGCGACTTTGTGAAGCTGCGGGAGATGCTGATCCGGGTCAACATGGAGGACCTCCGGGAGCAGACCCACAGCCGGCACTATGAGCTGTACCGCCGCTGCAAGCTGGAGGAGATGGGCTTTAAGGACACCGACCCCGACAGCAAACCCTTCAGGTACCTCTCCCACCAGCCCGGCCTAGCTCAGCTCAGCGCACACGATGCGGGGCGGGGCGGGGGTGCGGTGGGGAAGCCTCGCCCTGGAGAATTCACAGGGGAGGTGAGACACGGGTGCCCAGACCTGGAGCCACAGGGCTAAGTCGCTCGCCACTTCCACTTGCCCGTCCCTTCTCTGCCTCGGCACACCTGCCAGGGGGAGCTGTGGCAGGACGGGCTTGGTAAGCATTGCTGTCCTTGCTTATAAGGGTGGGGGCAGGGAGGAGGCCAGGGGATGGGCGAGGCCGATTGTCTCGCCGCCACAAGCATTCACACGGCAGCTGCGAGCCCTGAGCCCGGGCCTTGTTCCGCCACGTGGCAGTTTGTGTCTGGCCACTGCCCTACTTTCTACATCAGGCTCCTTCTGCTCTGTCGGGTTTCCAGTCTGTTCTTTAGCCCCCTCCCTGTTATCAAAACCAGATGGGACCAGGCAGCAGTCATTGCACAAGTGTTGATGAACTTCCGGCTCTTCAGTCGCTGTCCTTAGTGTTTGTGTTCAAGGGCAAGTTTTGTTTTGACCACAGGATGTTAATAATCATTGACATTTCAAATCAGAACCAAGATGCTTTCAGAGAAGAGGAATGTTTTTGAAAACATTGCTTCAAATGCTTTCAAATAACTATGCTGATGGGAGCTATATGTTTAAGTGTTTGATCTAGATGCATGGTGTGTGACGTAAGCCCCACATTGTAAATTACCATGTGGTGTCCTTTATTGGAGCTCAGGTCCCCTTTCAGGAGCTGTCAGGCCTCGATAAGCAAGTTAGGGGAATGCTTGTGGGATAAGATGGCCTTCAAATGGCCTCTGAGATCCCACAGTACTTGTTCACAGCAGAAAGCCAACCTGGAGGCAAAGCATAGCCATTCCTTTGGGGATGCCTGGTTCTGGAGGGGCGAGTGAACGCCCCTTTCATGGACAGGGGCTGCCGGAGCCCCTGGAGTTGGAGGAAAACATGCTGGTCTCTCTGGTGGGCGTTGCCTTTGCTTTCTCCCTCCTTCCCTTCCGACAGCTTTAATCTGCACCTGCGGGGGAAGAGGTGTCGTCTAGTCCCCTCTCCTCCTAGGTCGCCTCCAGCCTGACTACCTCTGTTTCCCGCGTCTTTGCCCTCTGCACGTTTTCTCTGCTGGCTCCTTTCCATGTTGCAGGCAGACATTCTCATCCTAGAGAAACTCTCCCTCACCCTGCTCCTCGTCACCAGCCTCCGCCCTGTCAAGGAGTTTGGCTGTGACGGGAAGGGGAAGGAATTGTTCCGTGTTTACTGGCTTCCGCCTCCACTGCACCACTGAATGCAGACGCCTCTCTCCAAGGTCAGCAGTCACATACTCATGGCCAATTCCACTGTGGCCTCTGAGTCCCATCTTTTTTTAATCTCAACATAGCATTTGATACTCGTCCCCTCTGCCTCCTTCCCGAAATTCTCTCCGCCGTTGGCTTTTCTAGCACTGGTCTGGCTGGTTTCAGTCCTCTCTCGCGCGCTGCTACTCCTTCAAAGCCTCATCGACAGGTTCATTTTGTTCAGCTTCTGCCTTTCCCCGTTCTTTCTGATGGCCTCTGCTCCTTTCACGCTCTCTGTTCTTTGCAGCTGGTTCTTTCTACTCTCACAGCCCTAATTACCACCTAGAAATAGATTACTCCCAAGCTAACATCTTACTTTTGAGCTCCAAACCCAGTGATCCCACTGCTTACTGGATATTTTCACTTGGCTGTCCCATAGAGGATGTACCTGAAACTCAAGCTGTCTCAAATTTAATTCATCTCCTTAAACGTACTCCTTCTCCAGTGTTCCCTGTCGTAGTACATAGCACCACCATCCACCTGGTTGCCCAAGTCGAAAAACCAGAATCATCTTTGACTCCTCCCAAGTCCTGGGAGTTCTGCTTCCCTCGCTTGTCTCCCATTCCCACATTCCTTCCCAGCCCTTGACGTTAATTAAGATCCTGTCATTTCTTACTTGGATTGTTGGAAAGTCCGTCCTTCACACAATGCCCAGAGTGGTCTTTCCCATTTTCAGAATGTATCAGGTCAGCCCTGCTTAAAACATCTAAGTCTTAACATGGCATCCAATGCCTGCTCTCTCCTGCCACACTCAGGAGCCTCGTCGCCCACTACTCCAGCCAGGTGTGCCATTCCTTCTCCACATGTACCCTTCCACAGGCTGCCCTCTTCGGAGCACACATCCTCTTCCTGTTCACCAGGCTAACTCCTATTTCTTTAAAACTAAGTCCAGGCCGGGGGCAGGGAGACTTAACCCAGGCATCTCCGACTAGACTGTGAGTTCCTTGGCGGGCACAGTGGCTGTTGGCTCTAGATATTGAGTGACTAGCATAGTATCACTTATTTCTGTGTCCAGCACATGGTGGAGTCTCATCAAGTGTTTGTTGAAATCGTTCATCAGTGTGATCAGTTTCAGAGCCAGGACCTGGCAGCATAGTGCAGGTGGAAGGACCTAGATTATGAGACGAAACCCAGCTTCCGGTCTCAGCTCTCCCTCTAACTAGCTGTGTGATCTTGAGCGAGTCACCTCACTTCTCTGGGCCTCTCTCTTTATCTGTAAATCAGGGTATAGAAGCAGATGTTCTAAGTCACTCCCAGTTCCAGATATCTCTCGGGCTCACCGGGGTGGCCCCATAACCCCGCAGCACCCTGTGACCCTGCTGTCACGTGCCAGTCCAGGTGCCCACAGCTCTGTGCTTCTGCTTTTGCACGTCCCACAGAATTGAGGAAGAGAGGGTGGGAGAACCCAGGGAGGATCACTGGGGCCAGTTTTCAGTGAGCAGGAGCCATTCCAAAGGCAGGGGAATTAACCTGACCATGTTCGCAGCTTACAGGAGACTTATGAGGCCAAAAGGAATGAGTTCCTAGGGGAGCTCCAGAAAAAAGAAGAGGAGATGAGACAGATGTTCGTCCAGAGAGTCAAAGAGAAAGAAGCTGAACTTAAAGAGGCAGAAAAAGAGGTAAATGTGAGCCTGCGTGCCAGGTGGGAAGGAAAAGGAGGCTGAACTTGGGCAAGACAGGGGTTCCTGCCCCAAGAGAGCAGCTGGGGGAGTCTTGCAGCCTCGGGGCAGGAATGGGGCACAGCACCTGTCGCCGTGCCTTGGCTGGCACAGAGGAGGCTGTGAGATCTGTGTCCTCTCCATGCCTCATTCCCCAAGGCGGGGATGTTTTCTCATTCTCTGTTACTTAGTTCACTAGAGCCGCACTGTCCCATATGGTAGCTGCTAGCCCATGTAGCTATTTAAATGAATTGAAATTAAGTACAGTTTAAAACTCAGTTTATAAGTTGCATTAGCCACATTTCAAATGCTCAACCCTCATGCCACAGAAAGTTCTATTGGGTAGCGCCACTCAAGAGTCAAGACCTGACCTAGCCCCTCGAGGTCAGGGGCGGGCTGATATTCCCCGCCCCGCTTTCTGGGAGTTCGGAGCCCAGTAGGGACAGTTGATCACTTTCTTCGCAGTCCTGCTGCATCCTGCTTGCCCTGAGGGCCATGAGGAAAGATGGTCCCAGGGAGTCCTAGGTACCTTGCTGAATCCTAAACCAGTGACAGCTGCTGCATTTCCCCATCCACTTGAATATTCTATTCCATTTCATGCTAGCATTAAAGAAACATTTGTGCAGCTCTAGCAAGTTTTTAAACTAAGGCTTGATGGTCTATCTGGAGTTTTCATTACTTAAGCCGTGACTAATAGAGTAGAGTGCATTTAGCCCTCTAACCATTGCCTTGCCTCCGAGGTCCCACTACCGATTCCCCTACTGCTGCCGGATTAATTGGCCTCAGCCACCGTTTTGGTCACGTCAGCAACTGCTTCAGCTCTCTGGGCCTCGAAACCCATAAAGGAAGGAAGCACTTAATTACTTCCCAGCCTCTTCCTCTTTTAATCTGCTGTCCGGTGTTATTGCCAAAGCCCATGGCAAGAGAATTGACTTCATTTCAGTTTCACTTTTCAAAAGAATAATATCACCCAGTACTTTTATGAAGACAGGTGAGGGGATCTCAACGATAAAGAAAATGAGTGAAAGGCCAGTAAACAAAAGCCAGGCGAAAGCAACTGATCAGCAGAGCTTCCACCACCAGCCTGCCCCAAGTGACTAGCAAAAGCTGGTTTACACAGCAGGTCTGTCATCCACCACCCCTTACTCAGTGACAGTCCCAGATACCTGTAGGACACGTGACCTCCTTCACAGTGTACTGTGAGTGCTGCAGAACCCTCCATTCCCTCCTGAATCCTCAAAAGAAAGTGAAATGATGCTTGGGCTGCTCTTACTATTCGGGGTAGTTTATCACATTCTCGTTTGTTACCACCTACACCCCTAGCTCTCTGATCCACTTATCACAGTGGCATGCCAGAATATTCTTGCTCTTCTCCTTTGGGTCTCTGGCTCTATTCAGGGCTAGTTAAGCCTCCCCTTGATCAAAGCTGAGGTTTCCGCAATCATCCCATTTTCTAAAATTCTTTTATCTCCTTCCATGTCCAAGAACAAGTCTTGTCTTTGACCAGCTTCGGCACTGCTGAAATTTTCTCTGCAACTCCCCATGATCTCCCTGATTGGAGGGAATAAGAAAAGGCAGGGGCCCCTTTCATATTGAGAGAGATGTCATTATATAATCATCTAAAGAATGAGTTGAAGGACTTCCCTGGTGGCGCAGTGGTTAAGAATCCGCCTGCCGATGCAGGGCAGGGGACACGGGTTCCATCCTTGGTCCGGGAAGATCCCACATGCCACAGAGTAACTAAGCCCGTGTGCCACAACTACTGAGCCTGCGCTCTACAGCCCACGAGCCACAACTACTGAGCCTGCGCACCTAGAGCCCGTGCTCCGCAGCAAGAGAAGCCACCGCAATGAGAAGCCCACGTACTGCAGCGAAGAATAGCCCGCGCTCGCCGCAACTAGAGGAAGCCTGTGCGCAGCAAGGAATACCCAGTGCAGCCAAAAATAAATAAATAAAAAGAATGAGTTGACCTTGGGCAAATTCCTTAACTTCTCATACCTTCTATTTCCTTACAAAATGCAGACAATAACAGAATCTACCTCATAGGGTTGTTGTGATGATTAAATGAGTTAATACATATAAAGTGCTTATAAAAGTCAGTGCCTGGCCTATAATAAGCACTCGATAAATGTTCTGTATTATCACTGATGTTATTTTTATCCACATGTAGTAACTCTCGGGACTCTTTTAAATAAAATGCTTGATTAAGCAGAATGCACGGTTCCCTGACCATATTCCGCAGCAGAAACACAGAGGTAAGATGGCAGAAGGGAACTATCCAGAACATGGTGCCCTTTGGTGCTATCATAGCTGTCCCTGGCAGAAATGGCTCGTCAGGTCCCAGGGTCCTGAGGGTCGCAAGCCTGCCCATCCCCCCCCCCCCCGGGCTCAGCTGGGATCTGCTCACAGGGGGTCTCCCCAAACTCCCTGTGCTTCCCTGCCAGCTGCATGAGAAGTTTGACCGTCTGAAGAAACTACACCAGGACGAGAAGAAGAAGCTGGAGGATAAGAAGAAATCCCTGGATGATGAAGTGAACGCTTTCAAACAGAGAAAGACGGCAGCCGAGCTGCTCCAGTCCCAGGGCTCCCAGGCTGGAGGCTCACAGACTCTGAAAAGAGACAAAGAGAAGAAGAAGTAAGTAGTGGGCTGCTCTGGGGCGAGGGCCTCTCTCCCCTCCTGCTCATCCCCTCAGGGCGGTGACCGAGGCCAGCTGTGGGCTGATCTCGGTGTCCCCACTGGACCTTCGGATTCCCTGAGTTTGGGGAGCTGAGAGTAGGGGAGGGCGGTGTGTGGCCCCAGAGGCCCAGCCCCTCTGCTCGGCCCGCTTGGGAAAACCCTGCAAACTCAAGGTAGGAGGAGAGGGAGGGAAAGGGGGAGGAAAAGCAAAAGGAATGTGAGACAGGAGAAAGAAGAAGGGAGGAAACAACGAGAAGCTGCAAAGTTACAGGAAAGAGATGAACAGAAAGAAGCGCAGAGAGAGGGTAGCAGGAGCCTCTGGGCACCCTCTTTCCCCCGGGAGGCTGGAGCCGATCCAGCTCACAGGCCTCTGCTCGCTTGTCCTAGGTCTAAGGTGGTTCACCTCTCCATGCCTGGAGACCCCCCCCTCGCCCCCCCCGCTCAGTTCTCACGGCTGCGGCCAACAGGGTTCAAGTGCTGCCGCTGAAGGCTGCAACCTGGTCCTGATTTCTCACCCCTTCCCGTCCCTCCCTCTTGGCTGCTTTGTTGTTCCCAGCCTGGGGTACCGGGGACTTGGTGGGGAACCCTCAGATGCTAGTATCCTCCGCGGGCACCATCCTCCACACCCGGGGTGACTGTACAATCCATCTGTCTCCCCTGGCGTTTGGTGAGGCAGGATAGCATGAGCTCTTGGTTACCATGTGGGTCAGTATCCCTGACCCAATCCCAGGCCTTGCTTGCTGAAGTTATCCATCCCTTATCCCAGAACCAGAGAAGAGAAAAGCATTTCCGACGGGACCTGTACAACACCAGGAAAACATCCGGTGGTCCCTTGCGCTCTAGTTGTTTGTGCAGTGTGACTGGAGGAGCCCTCATTTGCAGTGTCAAGCAGTGTCCTTACTAAAGCGGCCCGAGGATCTGAAACATGTCCCTGGTCATTGCCTTCTGTTCTTAGCCACTTGTTGCTGGACTCAAGTATTGGATATTTGCCAGAAGGCGGAAACATCCTTTCTTCTGTGCCTGACTTATCACTTAAGGATAAAACAGTATAACATTTCACCAACAATAAAATACAACAGTAAAATAGCTTATATTTAAAGGCACTCAGTTTTGCCATCTGAATATTCTTTTTTCAAAAGTGTAATTTGGGTATTTTCACCAATTAGTCCAGAGATTTTTTGTTACTGAATCTCACACTCTATGTCAAAGTCACAGACTAACTTTTTGTGGTATTACCTGATAGATAAAGTTCAGGTAGCCCGAAAAAAGCCTCTTTGGGCGCACTGTATATTAACTGACTTGTGTTAGTTGCGCCGGCAGGAATGGATTCCTATTTTTAAGATCAGAAAAGTCTAAATTTGTCTTCCGGCCTTCGTAGTCCTGTGGTGTTTGTTAACTCAGTCCCTGGGGCAGTTTCACAGCCTGCTGGCAGGAATTAGGAGATTCATTTGTTGGGACCCCACTGACACTCAACTATAAATAGTCCCTATTGAGCTGTTCAGTGGAAGTTCCTCCCAGACCAGGCTTTCTCCTCGTTGCCCTCAATTAACTGACTGCCACCCCACCCCCAGGCAGAGGACCCCAATAAGGGGTCCTCTTCTGTATTTCCAGATATATAAGTGGCCCCAGGTGTGGGCTTCTTATGTAATTCCCTGAACAGTTGGCTAACCTCTGGAAGACCCATCATTAGACCTGTGTCACCCTTGTCCCGTGGTGATGATGGGGGGGCGGGGGTTGAGGGCGGAAGTAGGGGTAGAAGCATTTCTTCTTGAGAGATGGTGATCGGATCTAATAAAGTCACATACTGAGAACTTCCTCTGGCTGCCCTTAAAGAGGTTAAGAAAGAGTACCGGTGTTTCGGGGGTCCCTACCAGCACACCCTCCCTTCTTCCCCTCCCCACTCCTCCTAATCTCCTCTGACCTCTAACTCTTCATTGTGTGTGTCAGCATAATATTATGTTTGATTCATAATATTTGATTTCTCCCCAAGCTCACTCCACCTTCATCAGCTTTTACTGTTTTACAGTTAACTCTGCTGTTTGCTGCATGCTGCATGAGACCCAGGGTCCCGGTAAGCTTTATTAACTCTAAATAGAACTGCCAGTGGCTTCTAGAACACATCTCCCCGAATCCCACCCCCTGCCCAACACACGTATCTAATATCAAAGAAGCTGCTTCATTGTTCTAGCTGGTATTCTCTTGTGACTTATATTATGAAAAAGTAGGCTGGTGTGATTTCAAGTATACATGTGGGAATGTTTGCCTTCCTGATTACAAGTGGGGTGTTTTCAGACTTTTGCTGCTAGAAGAGCTAGGTAGCATAGGTAGATCCTGTGATCAATATTTGAAGTTTCAATTTTGGCCATTTTTTTTTCTAAAGGCGCCTTCATCATTACTTTCAAAATTAACTAAACTGCTGTGACGAGGGGAACTGTTGAGTTCACAAGCCCTGTTCTGCAACGTCACGGTCAGCCTTGGCGCCCAGGTTTGGGAATGTTTTGAGCCAACGGAAACTTGCTTCTCTGTTTCCCTCTGGTGGCTGTTTCTTACCTGAGGGGTTCAAGTTCTCTAATTTCGTTTGGCCCCCAAAACTATAATAAAAGTGGAAGAAAATGAAGGTTCTCAGATATTATCGAATATTTAATTCTACAAGTACCAGCTTCATGAACACCTTTGATAAGTAGGTAAGCAGGTAACCGTTGGTAAGATGGATTCCTCAGGGCTAGGTGTTGTGTCTGCAGGAGTGAATAAAGCAGCCCCTGGCATCACATAGTTTATACGTTGGTTATAGCGATGATTAAGTTGCTTCTGTCTTTTTAACTAGACTCAGGTAGTGAGTGGGGAGGAACATAAATATTTTAAATCTAACATAATTAGGCTTATTACCATTGTTAAACTTTACCATAGAAACTTTCAAGCAGGAAGGAAAGAAGAGAGAGGACAGTACAATGCAGCCCCATGTACCCACAACACAGCCCCCAAACAACTGTCAGCATACGCCAATCCTGTCTTATCTATTGCTCCAAACCGGCTGGATTACTGCAAAGCGAAACCCATATCATTTCATTTGTAAATACTTCAGCATGCATCTCTAAGAGCTCATGACTCTTAAAAAAAATAAATAACGACAACGCCACCATTATCACACCCCCAAAATGAACAATTCGTTCACATAAAATTTCTAGTCAGTGTTCAGAATACCCCGGCTGTCTCATAAATGCCTTTTACATTTGCTTTGTTTGGGTCAGGGACTATAAAATATTGAGAAGACTTCTCCCCACTCACCCATGGAACTTCTGATTTAAATGGAGAGCCTGCTGTTAGTCACCGAACTAATCGCTGCAGCTACTGCCCTGGGGACTTTGGGCAGCTGGCAAAACATCCTACTTTCAGGCAAATGCCGAAGAGGAAGTCCATAGAGGCTTCTGAAACATAAGGCCCGTGAAATTGGGCCAAAGGAAACAACCCGAAAAGAACAATGAAATGATTTATTGTCTGGCTTTAAAGCAAGTCTTGGCGCCCTGGTAGTTGACTTGAATGAAACAGCAGGTTTCCACCTAGGAAGACTCACAACTCCGAGAGTGTCTGTCCATGGCTGCAGTCCCAGTGCCCAGCACAGAGGCCGACACTCAGTTCATGTGTATTTTCTTTGCCCCCCCCCACCCCATTTTCAATGAGGACAACAGGAAAGTTGCATCCTGTTCAGTTAATGAAACCCAAATTAACGCTCTTTGACACAATTTGGTTCAGCCTTCCCAGAGTAAATCATTGGTAATGGCCATTACTAAAATGAGTCCTGGCAAAACTATAATTAAAGCCATACTTTCCAAGTGAGAGGCAATTGGCAAACAGTGGGAACAGCCAACCCCGACCCTGAGTAGGTTGGCTTTTTCTGGCATGCTCCTCGCCAGCACACCACAAAAGCCGTTCCAAACCAAATAGGGGAAGGAGGCCTTGGCTCCCTGGGGTCTGAAAGCAGCAAAGGCAACCCGTCCATCCCCCAAAGCCCTCATTTCAGGGGTGGATCACAAAGGCCACCCCTCATTAACTGGAGTGCAGGCAGAGTGAGGCTTACTGTTCCTTGCTGGTTTTGAAATGGCTTGAGGCACTGCTGGCAGCTGTCTGCAGTTGCAAGAGAAATCCTTCCTCTGTGACCCGCACGCAGTTGCAGGTGCTATGTCTCAGTGGTTGCTGGCCCCTTGACCCTTGGTTGGGGGTGCCCAGTGCATGGACGGTACACACATATCAAAATATTTCAGCCTTCCCGTGCAGCCCAGGACATAGGCTGTTGCAGTGTTCTATAGGTTTCTCTTCCCCTAGGAAGTAGACAAAGAAGAAAAATAGAGCTGAGCATTTGTATTACATTTTCATACTATTCAAAGTGTTTTTCCGCATGGTACCTCATTTTCACATTACAACAGTCCCGTGAGGTAGAGGAGAAAGGGCTGATCTTCAGTTGACAAGATGAACAAATGGAGGAGTGGGGAATTTAAGAGACTTGCCAATGCTCACACAGCGAGGAACAAGAATGCAAAACTCCTAGTTCCTGGTATACACTGCCATCCACGTGAGTGTGTGTGTGTAGGTGTGGATGTATCCACTCCGAGGAAGTGACTGTACAAACATACTCAGCATATGCTTTTAACTGTCCCTCCCCAGTATCTTTATTCAATGAGATAAATGTGTTCAGGTAAAAAATAACCAGGGGCTTAGATCCACAGGCAAGGAGTTCTCAGGGACACTGTGGCGTGAAGGAAAGAGTCTTGATCAAACAGCCAAGGGATTCAGGTGCTGCACCTCTTGGTTGTGACTTTCTCTGTGACCTCAGGCAAGTCCGTTGGCCTCACGGTGTTTCTCAGCCTCCTCATATGTCAAACTTGCGTCACAAGGATGAAGTTTAAATGGGAGAAAGTTCAAAGTGCAGTGTGAACACAAACCAATAATGGATTTCCATAGTTCAGGTTTTCAGCTGACTGTGGTTGGACCCTAGTGCAGAGCCCAGTTACTGCCCCCAGACACGTCTCGAACAGATCTTGCCCCAGGGGTACCAGGTAGTGGACTGGGACTCTCCGAAGGTGAAACCTCTACCTCCTCTGCTTTCCCTGTGGGGCGAGGCACTCAGTGGCTGAGAGCCTGGCGCGCTGTGCCGTGGCCTGAGGCCACCTGGAGATTTGCTAAAGGTATTCCTCTACAAGGTGTCTGGGTGGGGGGCACTAGTCAGGACCTAGGAATTAAGAGAGAAGTATTCTTGTGGCTGTTGATAATTGTTTTGCTAGCTAATGCCACTGTGGTCGCCACTCAGAGGTGTGTGGCTGAATGAGAGAGAAAGCATGTTCCCAGAAGCCAGTGCAATAAGGACTTAAGACCATCTAACACAGCTATATTCTAATTTATCCATTAGTCATCAAGACATTTTCTTCTAACCTTTTTTTTTTTTTTGACATTAATCCATCCATTCATTAACCCAACTTCTGTTTTCATTTTCAGTTTGGGCTTCCTGTAGACGCCCTTTTCCTGTGCAACAGAGCTGGGCTTCCCTGTCTCTAATTCCCCCTTAACACGTCTGTGGGCACAGAACCCGTGCCCTCCCCTTTCTTCCTGCCAAGGTTTATAGAAGCCGGAGAGTCTGAGGACGGCGTCTGGCCTCTGGTCAAGAAGCCATCAGTCACGTGGTTCAAAGATGCATCCTGCATCCCAGTGCCCCTCCCAGCGCCCCCAGCCGGCCACTCCCCACTCCATCTTTGCTGGACTGTAACATGTTCAGGGGTCCCACCTGCTCTTCTATACCACCAGCTTCCCTGGTCCAACTCTGGCTGCTGCTTGTTCCCCTGAGGTATTTGCATCCACCATGGCTGGGTGAGCACCAATCAGCACAGCTTTCCCCATTAGTCCGCAGTCACTTGGCTTCCCCAACCATCCCTCAGCCCCCAACAGAAGAGCCGCAGCCTCTTCTCAGAGGGTTCCAGAAGGAGAATCCTTTGGTGCCTTCTCCTCCTGGCCTGTCAGCCCAGCCCTTTCCAGTTTTGATTCACTCAAAATAATTGCACTCAAGCTGTGTTAAAAACCTGGAACGAGTTTACTTACAGCCAGCCCTTCCCAGACAACACGACTGCTGAAGACTGTAGCATCAATTTCCCCTCTCTGTTATTCTGAGTACCCCACAGATGCAGAAGGCAGAATAAACCTGAATATTAGTACCAACCTAGTGTCTTAGGGAATTGTTACGAGGTGTCTCAGCATCTCCTCTGTAAGTTCCCTTAGGACGCCACACCATCCCAATAAGGCAGGGCCAGTAGCAGGTATAACCATCCCCTGTCACAAACTGCTAAACTGAGTGGTCAAAGAATCAGTGTTTTCAGTTTTGCTCTGATGAATCTTCCAGTCTGTTTGGTGAATGTGATGATGAGTTTCAATCTGTATTTTGCGCGTGCCCCACAATAAGAAGAGGTGAGACTGTCAGTTGGAGAGGAGAAAAGAGGTGTGCCTTGGAAGGTCCCTAACTTTGTCTCCAGTCTAAGGATTTGGTATTTTAAAAATCTTCCAGCCCTGATTTGTATGATGGGGCCCATCCGATAGTGGCTTTGGGAGCCCCTTTGAAGTTGAGAGCCCTCCATTGTCAGGGCCATGAGGCACAGTGGCCTTTGGTGTTTGGCCAGTGAGAGAGTGAGAGCTGGAGTGACCTGGCAACGATCTGTGGCTAACACGCCGTTTCTCTGCCCTTCCTTTGCAGTAATCCATGGCTGTGTACTGAATAGTATTCCCCGCTACAGCTGGACTGGACTCCATTTAGCCTTTTAAGCCAAGGTTCCTATTGTAACTGACAGCTTTCCTTTGGAGCGCCAGGCAGCTGGGTCCCCTGCCCCTGCCATGTACTTCCACTTCAAGCCCCACCTCTTCTTTTGATTTCTGCCTCACAGTCCCACTGGCACTGACCATGACCTTCTTTTTTATTTTTGAGGGTTTTTTTTTTTTTGGTCACTTTCTTTCAAAACACACAAACAAGGCTATGTGAAATTTTCAGGCCTTTTTGAAGTATTGAGAATGGGAAGGGGAGTTCTCTCTTCAATAATAGATAATGACAGGAAGCAAAAAGCAGAAAAAAACGAAAAGCAAACAAATGCACACACTTTATCTTTTCTTGTTGGCAAAGCAAGAGTGCAGTTTTGACATGTATTGTTGGGTGAGTCACTGATTGGTGAGTGGCCAGAAGCAAGTATGAAGGTGGTGCTGCGAAAGCGTAAGCTAGTTTCTTGAGAACATCCAAGTCACACCGTGGAGCATTTTCGGAGACCCTGTGCTCGGAGATTTAAAAAACAAAAAAGCTTGGGTACTCAGCCAGTAGCTCAGGGAGATGCTAAGCTAGGGCTGTCAGGTCTTGGGAAAGGCTGCTTATTTGTAGCTTTGATGTTTCTGTGACCAGTTTCACGGCTGCTTCCCAAGAATCCCAAACATAAACAACGAATCGGTCTCCATCCGCTGTAATTATTTGCATTACAAATCGGAGGCTCCCTCATTTGCATTTGTTTACAGATTAACTGCTTGAGGCTTGAGGAGCTCTGAAAACTTCAAAAGGTATTAGAGCCACCCAGCCTTTGAGAGACCTTCAGAGACTAGGCAGGAATTTTGTATGAGGGGAGACATTTTGGTCCAGAAGACAGATAGGACCCACTTTCTTGTAAGAGGAAATTGAGGCCCCGAGAAATGAAGGGACTTGCCAGACGCCCCAGTCCTGTTTCATGGCAGAAGCCAGGCTAAATGCAGTGTGTCCTGAGTCCCGAGCCATTTTACAGATGGACTCAATGTGTTCATGTATGTTCCTAGAGACAAGTCTTTTGATGTTCCAGAGAAAATGAATAGTTAGTATTAGAGGGCCTTTGAGGTTTTTATCCCATAAGAAAATATTCGAGGATGGGGTGGGTAGGGACAGGCAAAGCAGAGGGCTCTAGGCCAGCACTGAGCACTTCCGCTGAGGATAAGAGTCACAGGCACCTGTTAGCTGCTCAGCTTTCCTGGGAGTCTGGAATGGGGCGTGCGGACGGATGTTTAACAGGTGCCCTAGATGATCCTTGTCATCAAGGAAGTTTGGTAAACAAAAATCTACCCTGTGAGTGAACACGAGACCTTTAGGAAGTCAACCAAGGCTATTAAAAGAATTAAAATGCTTATTTTATTGGGTAGCTTGTCTCACTGTAGACAGAAAGGTTTTCTTCCTTCTTCAGTGAAAAGACTTTTTAAGTGGTACAGTTATTACTATTTTAAAAAATACCCTAAGTACTCTGTTTACTTCTGGTGAAACAAAACCAGTCGTTAGAAATGGTCTGTGTCTGGCTCCACGCCCACCCCAGCCGAGACTGGGATAGAACGGTTTTCTTGAAAAATCCCCATGTGTACACACACACACCCCTCATGTCTCTTAAGCCAGAAGTTTGCTTTTCCTAGCTGCAGTACAGATCACTTTTTTGTTGTTTATGTTTTTTGTTTTAATTATTTGGCATTCACATGTGGCTGTTAATATGTGCTCTCTCTCTCTCTTTTTGTTTTAATTAAAACAAGAAGCTTTTAACTGGTGTGTGGTGTTCTTAAAACCTTCTCAGCACATTTCCCTGTGGTGATGGCCCATCAGCGACCCCATTTCTCACCTGTCTTCTCCAAGTATGCTCTGTGCTACCTCACACTGCCTACTTCCCTCACCCTGTCTTATTCTGAATATCCTTTTTCTTTAGCTAATTTCATGTTTTCTTTCTTTCTCTCTCCCTCTCCAGCTTTTTTTAATCTTGTCTTCAGCAGCTGCACTAAGTCTAAAGGAGAAGACTGCCATTGTAGAAGAGTTAGGGTTCCATATTGTCTCAAATCAGAAACCAACCAATTCCCTCTCCCTCCAAAGTGCGTGCGCATACACACACACACACACACACACCACACAACAAGTGTTCATTGTGTCCCTGTGTCCAGGCAAGACGCTCTCTCCCGACTTACGTGGTATTTTAAATGGAAGTGTCTTGTCCTAACCTAACAAGGCATGCAAAGAACCATCCGAGCTGGAGAATGGACCAAATGTAGCCTCAGAGAGACAACTGCAGGACGACTCACCCAAGTGTAAGTGACTGAGGCAGGAGACCTCAGCTGTGGGTGTGGAAGTTCACAAGTTTTCGTTTGAGTTTTCTGTTTTTCTTTTTAAACACCAATTCTCTCGTTCAATGGGTTGACTGTCTACAGCCACTATTAAACATTTCTGAATATGGATGAGAAAGTCGAGCAACATTCATGTCTTCTTCAGCATTCACAGACCTTCTGCAGAACCCCCAGCAAGTGGGGGAAGTGGATCTACTAACTCTCAGGTGGAGAAGGGAGAGTCGGGGGAGTTTAAGCTTAGTGAGAGCAAAATGACTCCGTTCAACCTTCCAAGGCCAGTTGGGGTTTTGAGAGAAGTTTCTGCTCAACTTGGGATCTGGAGGGAGAGCTTTGATGTTGATAAATCTGCCTTGAATTCATTGGTTTAACTTGCATCAAAATACCATGTGAGTGTGCTCATTCCCATATATCCCTATAACCATTGCCATTCCACTGTTCTGTGTCTCTTGAGAGAGCCTCTTTGCATGTTTTCCAGAGTCTGTTTCTCCTTTCTTCTCCTTTGTTCTTTTTGCTCAGAGATGTGACCAGTCATTGGCCCTCTGGGGCTTTCATTCGCCAGGAGAAACATCCCGAAACCAGCATTGTTTAGCTTGATACCTTTCTAATGTCCATGTCAATTTTCAATAAAATTCAAAGAAATGCTCAACGGCTGTGTGATCATTAGGTGATGGGCCCACCGCGGTTTGCCTTAGGAGGAGTGGGTGGCTTCCTTTCAAAGGGGGTGACCGAGGAGCTCAGGGAGGCACCATCAGCCAGTTTGCAACCTTCCTGGGTAGGCTGCTGGGCCTACTCCCCCCACCTGGGCTTGAAATTTCCATGGGGTGAGGTGGAGATGAGCAGGAAGTCCTTTACTTTTCCTTCATTAGCATGGACTTAACTGATGCGTTGAGCTCATTATCTTCCAGGATAATAAATAGATGGAGAAAGTGGAGTTGCCAAACCCTACAGAATAAGATTCGGGTGAGTTTTAATTCCAGAAGGAAAAGAACTCTGCGCTGCATGTCTTATTTAATACCGTGATGTGAGCATCCCTAAAATTCATGGATATGACTTGAAAAGCCTTCTATGGATAGGGTCTCCTAGGGAGGGAATCCTCCTTTTGTCCCTGCCAGCATTAAAGCGGGCAAGAGGGAGAGTGGTCAGTTTTCATAGTTCTGGTCGCCGTCGAGGTGCGGTTTCCTTTCCTCAGCTTCATTTCCCGAATGGCCAGATGCTGGAGACCGGAGGGTGGTGGATACCCTCTTCGAACCGAGGCCTGGAGGCGTCTGAGCGGGTACCGGGGGAAACGACACTGGCCTGCGTCTGCGCAGCTCGCACACTAGGGGGCAGCCGAGCGGGAACAACACTTGCCTGTGACGTCACCGAGCCCCGGCAGGCACTGAGGTGTGGAAAAATACCGGCTGTGGAGCCAGACAGACTTGCCAGCTGTGTATGCTCTGGGGCAAGTTGTGGTCAAAACCTCCCTGTAAAAGAAGAATATCAGTAACTCCCTTGCAGGGTGATTGCGAAGGTTCCATGAGCTAATGTAAATTAAAGATCTGGGTGTTCACTAAACGGAATCCCTGTTAAGGATGGAGTTTCCCCTTTACTAGAAGTATCTTAGGTTCTTCCAATCCACGGTTTCTCAACCTCAGCACTATAGTCTTTTGATGCCAGATAATTCTTTGCTGTGGAGGCTGTCCTGTGCACTGTAGCATCCCTACCCACTAGATGTCAGTAGCACACTATACCATCCCATCCCCAGCTGTGACAACCGAAACTGTCTCCAGATAATGCTAAATGTCCCCTGGAGGGCAAAATCGTCCCAAACTGAGAACCACTGCTCTAGGGCAGGGGCCAACAAACTTTTTCTGGAAAGGGCCAGCTGGTAACTATCTTAGGCTTTGCAGGCCACGTGGTCTCTGCAACTATTCAACTGTTAGCTATAGAACAAAACCAGCCATTGATAATATGTAAAAGGATGAACGTGACTGTGTGCCAATAAAAGTTCATTTGCGGACACTGAAATTTGAATTTCACGTGTGGGTTTCATTTTCACATGTTCTGAATTATTATTATTTTGATTTTTTCCAACCATTTAAAACGTAAAGACCACTCTGAGCATGAGGGTCATAGAAATGCAGGCAGATGGACGGGATTTGACCTGTGGGCCACGGTTTGCCGACCCCACCTCTAATGCATTTTGGTGCTTGTTGATATCGAGCCTAAAGGTGTTAGAAGTGACTGGCTGGGGACTTCCCTGGTGGCGCAGTGGTTAAGACTCCACCTGCCAATGCAGGGGACGCGGGTTGGAGCCCTGGTCTGGGAAGATCCCACATGCCGTGGAGCAACTAAGCCCGTGTGCCACAACTACTGAGCCTGTGCTTTAGAGCCCGTGCTCTAGAGCCCGCGAGCCACAACTACTGAGCCCTCATGCCACAACTATTGAAGCCCACGTGCCTAGAGCCCGTGCTCTGCGACAAGAGAAGCCACTGCAGTAAGAAGCCCAAGCACCGCAATGAAGAGTAGCCCACCCCCACCCCCCCACCCCCGCTCGCTGCAACTAGAGAAAGCCCGCGCACAGCAACGAAAACCCAACGCAGCCAAAAATAAATAAAATAAATTTATTTTAAAAAAAGTGACAGGCTGGTCAAAAGAGATCAGAAATGAAGACAAATGGCTGATGTTTTAATGCAAGTTAGTGGGGAAATGGGTTTGATTAACTAAAATTTGCATATAGTTTCGCTAGAGCATAGATGGGGGCAAGGGTCTGCTGGGGCTCTGAGAGCCAGTTGCTGGGGCCCTGCTGAGCAGTGAGAAGGCCAACTACTTCTAGGGACAGAACCAGGCCGCTAATACCCTCAAAAAGGCTGAGCAAACTGGGCTCCAGTTGTAAGCACTGAGGTTAAGCAGTGTCCTTTTGTGTTCAAAATGCCCCGGCTCGGGGAGATTCATCCCTTTGCTAAAAGGACAGATTTCTTGCAAGGCCATTCTTTTAAAATGACGGCGCCTCTTGAAAGACTTCTGCATTAGAACAGTTAATACCTCACGTTGGCTTTGCCACCTGGACCTACTACCTTCCGTCAATGTCCAGCCAGGTCCTGTACTATCTCTTAGCTTGTTTGGCTTGGACTTTAGAAAGTCCCTGCCCTCAGCTCAATACCTATAAAAATTATATATATATTTGTTATGTATAGGATTGGGGTCAAACTTCTTATCTTGGTTTTAGGCTCAATGAAATTATTTTTTCTTAATCAAGTGATAAGGGTGTATTGGACACCACCCGTGAATTTGGTCCAGTGCCCTCTGCTGTGGGGGATACTTTGCATGAGATCAGTTAGACACTGCTCTTGAGGAACTTACAGACTGGCCCTATCTTATTTACCCAACCATACTTTCCAATACTTCCTAATAGCCGTTTCCATTCCAGTCCATTCAGTCTCTGCACAGGCCTCTCCCTGAATTATGCAAACTATTTGTTGACATTATCTGAAATATCCTCTACTGATTTAAATCCTGCCTTTGAGGCTCAGGCCTACCTTCTCCTTGAAGCCCTTCTTGACCCCATTCACCTATCTTGATCTCTTCTTCCTTTTCTAACCTCCTGGCTGAAATTTTCTAACCTTCTCTGCTTCTCGTTTGAGGGACTTCATTCCTAAAGAGAGGTTAAACTTCCTAAGGGTAGGAACATCATTTCATAGCCCCCCAGAGGGCCAGGAGAGTGCTGGACACACAATAAGAAGTGATTAAGAGGTAGCTAGATTGACATTCTTAACCAATGTAGGGAACTATTGCACTTCTGAAACATTTAAATTTGAAATTAAGCTACAAGAATAATACCAAGTATACCCACATCCTCTTGACCCAGATGCACCAACTGATAATATTCTGCCCCATCTGCTTTATCATTTATACTCAGGCTCTCTCTGTATCTAGATAGATAGAGATACATAATATTTTTTTATGAACCATTTGAAGGTAATTTACATGTATCATGGCCCTTTACCCCTAAATATTCCAGTGTGTACTTCCTAAAAATAAGGATATTCTCTTACATAGCCACAGTCACCAACTTCAGTAAATTTAATATTGTTACACTGCTTTAATCTATTGAATAGTATACTTTACAGCAATTTTTCTTGTCATATAAGATTGGCTCTAGGATCACCCATTGTGTCCTGTTTCTTTAGTCTCCTTTAATCTGAAACAGCCTTTCTTCGTCTTTCCATGACATTGATATTTTTGAAGTCCCATTTAAAAAATAGACTGCTCTCATTTTGGGTCAAGGTGTTGCCCAGTGTCTGCACTATATAATCACTGTTTTTTCCCCTTCTTTGCTACTAGTAAACAATCTGTGAGGAGAAAGTATAAGTCCATGCAAATATCCTACTCCTCACCAAACATTTCCCCCTAGATTTAGCATCTATTGGTAATTCTTGCCTGAACCAATCTACAAAATGATGATTTTCCAACTCCAGCATTCCCTTCATATTTACCAGTCAGCACATGGTATTCTGTTGTAAGCAAAGGCCCTCCCTTCTCTCTCATTATTTCTTTATCTACTTGGTATCACTGTGGACTTATGACTTCCTATTTTTTCAGTGGCTCATAACTGTCCTTAATAATTTTTATTTTATTTATTTATTTATTTATTTTTTTTTTTGCGGTACGCGGGCCTCTCACTGTTGTGGCCTCTCCCGTCGCGGAGCACAGGCTCCGGACGCGCAGGCTCAGCGGCCATGGCTCATGGGCCCAGCCGCTCCGCGGCATGTGGGATCTTCCCAGACCAGGGCACGAACCCGTGTTCCCTGCATCGGCAGGCGGACTCCCAGCCATTGCGCCACCAGGGAAGCCCTTTTCCTTAATAATTTTGGTGCTCAAATTACCGGGATTTGGCCAGCTCCTAGCTATTGCTTTTAATCCATTTAGTAGCCATTCCTCAAGAGGCTATTGTAGTGCAGAATACTCTGGTCAAGAACTTTTGGTGATCTAATTTCTGGGATAGTTTATGAGGGTGGTGCTTAGCCAGGTTCCCCTCCTCTCATCACGCACTGGCTTCCCCACGGGAAAGGGCAGGGAAGGAAGCTCAGAGCTGTCAGACTCTGTGTGTGTGTTTCATGTAAAAACAGTGGCAGGAGCCTGTGTTAGAACAGAGAAGGATGATGGAGGGGAGGAGGACAGGTGATTACAGGAGATTTCTGGATTGTTTTAGGATGGCAATGGCTGCTGTTATCAGAGCCCCCTCCTACACCTCTCTTCAACCATTATTCCGATAATCTACTTCTGCTTAGGGGTTTCAATTCCTGCTCACTGAGAAAACATCTGTGGCTTGTGAGAAGGGAATAGGCTGAGATAGGTTGGCTGAAGGCTTTTTTTGATCAGAAGGATTACCAGGGAAAGGTCATGGAGAATCATGGGAATTTTTGTTTTGTTTCCTAGAGATGAAACTGCTTATTCCATAGCAGGATTTACAAATGGACTCCAGCTGTGGCTGTTCCAGAGCAAATGGCCTCTAACATCAATTTCATTGCCTTTCACTCTGTAATCCAAATTCACAAGTCAGATTGGAATTATTTGTTCCTGTATGATGGAAGAATTTTCATCCAAGGTGAGAGGAAGGCATTTTTATTTTCTCAACTCTTTTTCTAAGAAACCTGTGTATTTTTTTAACACTATGGTCTTTTGGTATAATTATCTGTACTTCTTTTTAAAATTTATTTATTTATTATTTATTTATTTTTGGCTGTGTTGGGTCTTTGTTGCTGCACGTGGGCTTTCTCTAGTCGTGGCGAGTGGGGACTATTCTGTTGCGGTGCGCGGGCTTCTCATTGCGGTGGCTTCTCTTGTTGCAGAGCACGGGCTCTAGGCACGCAGGCTTCAGTAGTTGTGGCTCTCGGGCTCAGTAGTTGTGGCTTGTGGGCTCTAGAGCGCAGGCTCAGTAGTTGTGACTCAGTTGCTCCGTGGCATGTGGGATCTTCCCGGACCAGGGCTCGAACCCGTGTCCCCTGCATTGGCAGGCAGATTCTTAACCACTGCGCCATCAGGGAAGTCCCGAAAGCTGTGTATTGATTGCAATGTTGATTTTGATGAAAGTTGGCATCTTAGGCTGAAATTAATCTAACTGTAAAATTACAAATCAGCTTAAAATGTAGGCCCCAAGAAAATGAATTTCACAAGTTTGGGACAACAGAAAGAGCCTTCATTCATTCAATCATTCATTTAATTCAACAAATACCTGTGGAGTTCCTACAGGAGCCAGGTATAGGTGCTAAAAGCAAGACAGATGAGTTCCTTGTTCTCATGGGGCTGTCACGGGGGGTGGGGAGGAGTCAAATTTTTTTAAAGTTCAGAAGGTGGTACACACTGCAAAGAAAGAAAACACAGAGCAATGCAATGGCAAGTGACTGGGGGAGCACTGGATGATGAGTCAGGTGACCTAGATTCTGATCTCAGCTTTGCCGGGAATGGTCTCTACAGTCTTCAGCTATCATTACACCTCTCTGGCCTTATTTTTCTCACTCATGCAATGATGATTTGAGTTTATGGTCTCTACGCTTCCTTTCTAGTATCATGTTCTTTGATTTGATGGTTCAAAGACTGTCATTATTTCAATAAACATGAATGCCTATCAGAGTCAAAGACAGCACTCCCTGTGTAATGGGAGAGACAGGCATGGAAATAGATCATTATGAAACAGTGTGAACAATGCTGTAATTTGCTCTTCTCAGTCCAACACATCCCTACACATAAATGTGTCACATAATGAGAAATACATCGTTAAACAAAAGGGGACAGTGGGTCAAAGCTACCTCATCCAACGGTCCTGCTGCCGTGGGACATTGAGTTCTGTGCAGGACTATTTCTCCCCACTAACACTATAATCAGTTCCAGGACAACAGAGAAAACCCAGTTTCTTTTTCCTTTGTATTGACTATACTGAGCACACAGTAGGTGCTGTGTAAATTCCCGCTGACAGACACTCATTAACTACTTTCATAGCACAGATTGGCAGACAGGGATTGAGGGATTGGGCTGGAGCAGAACCGCGCGTCTAGTAATAACGTTTGCCTACAGAGTGATTGAGCCATTTGCTGCTGTGCAGCTTTTAACCCTCTTTTGGGGGCTTCTTTTGCATTTTGTAATATTCTGCACGTTTTAAATTGATACAGTTAATACAGAATTATTTGAAATCGTGATCACTACTGTGTAAACACGATGCTTGTCAACAATTGGGACGCAGTATGGATGATAAAAGTGGTTGACTAGAGAAGTGGCGCTGTGGATGATTTTCTAAGTATTTCGTTTTTAGTACTACTTCACAGTAAAACACAAAGCTAATCCTCTGAAGAAAAGGCGCCTCGGAGAGCTGACATTTAAAAAATAAAAAGGGTAAAATACATTTCAAACCCAAGTCCCTCCCAAAGTACACGGTCCCACTGTCAGAAACCCAGGGAAAAGCATCAGGCGAGCTACTGCTGCCAAGAATCACCTGTAAGAGCCTTCCAGGGACTTAACGGAAAAAGGTTCCCAAGCCTCAGGGAACCTTCCAAAAATCCCCTTCCTGGAGCCCCGCCCCCCGCTTGTTATCACAGTGCGTCAAAGGCCCGTAGTCGTCAGGAAAGGGAAAAAAACGTACGTCGCGCGAGACTCAGCGACGGGATTTCGAAGTTAGGGAACAGCCGCGGCGCAAGCGCACTGGCTTCACAACCTCGGGGCTGCACGCGGGTAGGTAGACTAGAGGAAGGGGAGCAAAGCGTGCTGGTGTCTTTTTTTTTTTTTCCTTCCCAGTGCAGTGCGTGAGTCTGCGGGTAGCCGGAGGTGCGGAGCGCGGGGCCTGGCTCGGCCTCCCCGGCGCGCGTGTGATTGCGGCGGGTGCCCTCCTCCTGCTCCTCCACGAGTTGGAGGAGTGCAACGGGCGTGCTCCCCGGTTGCCGGGACGCGAGCTGGTGCTCGCCTTTTCAGCGACTGCCCGTCACGCACACACTCCAGTCCCCTGAGAGTTGGTCTTCGCGCCTCGGCGCGCCCCTCCTCACCCAGCCCCTCCCACCGACCCCCGTTCCCGCTCTCTCCTGGTAGCGAGTCGGCTTCATCCCTGGGGTCCCTGCTTGGGGGCGGAGAAGATGGCTGGCGGACGTCTGCTGTTGGGGGGCGACTTCCTGTCGCCGCCGCCGCTGCCCCCCCTCCCGCCGCCGCCGCTGCCGCCCCTCCCGCCGCCCCCGCCCGAGCCAGTGCTGGAGCAGTGGCGCTATAGCCACGAAAGTGACTGGCAGTGGGCTCTGCGGCGCAGCTTCATCTGTCGGCACCTGCACAGCTATCCCGGGGCTGCCCTAGACCAGCTCCTCGCGCTCTCCGCTGCCTGGACCAACCACGTTTTCCTGGGCTGCAGGTGAGGAAGGTGTGAGGGTCGAGTTAGGGACCCGGGTTGGGGGGGAATCGGCGATGAGGGTTGGGATAGGGACGGGGGGGGCGGGTATGGATGAGGGCTTAGAGACTGGAGATTTGGAGGTGCTGGAGGACTCCAGAGGGCTCACTGTTGGCCTGGGGGGGTTGGCCGAGCTAGGTGGCAGGGGATGACATAACAGCTAGAAGGGTGCGGGGATCGCGGGAGCGGCCCCTCCAGGACCAAGGATGGAGATAAAGAAGTGCCTGGGAGAGGATTATTGAGAGGTGGTCATTGTGATGGTGTTTTTGGACGGCGTGGGAAATGACGAATAGCAGAACCTCGGACCTGCGTAGGACCTTCCAGGGATGCGGTATCCGCAAAGAATATTCAACAGTCGGGGCTTTGAGGGTCTGTGGGGGGAGGGGAGGGGGACTCTTTGGTTCTAATTCTAGTCTCCTCCTGACTGGCCTCCCTTTCCATCCCCGTTAAATTAAACAACACCAGCCCCTCAGCTGGGTTGTACTGTCTTCTCCTGGGGAGGCGGTTTGTATGAGGTCTCTCAGCCGCAGGGCCCGCCTTCCTGTAGATTTGCGCATAATGTGTATGGATGCAAACAAAGAAATGGATATATCTGCTGTAAAAAAGGATTGCCCTCATTTCCCCTTCATTGTGATCAGAAGGATTAACATTTGGCCTCTGGGTGAGGTTTTAGGTATGAGTCCCCTACCCGCCTTTCCTAGAACCTGGTCTGTGTTCTGAACAGGCCTCTTTGAAAGCTCTTTGCATTCAATGGAGACTGCGGTATGGTTCCAACGCATTTTTTTTTTTATCAACAGACTACTTGGACCACTGTCACACAGAACCCTCAAACAGGCCCTATACTAGACTAATCATTCCTTTGATAGACTAAGAGGCTTCTTTTTTTGACACTCTTGCCTCACGGTGAATTTTTTATTAGGAAGGATGAGAAATTCTGGAAAATGATCAGATCAATTTCAGCCAGTTCAGTTCCAGGAATGACTGTAACAGATATAGATAAATAGGATTGTCTACTGTTAGTGCTTAATTGTTGAACATAGCATCCAGCGTGATACTTTGTTTTGCTTTCATAACACAAATGTGTTTTTTTCTACTCTAGGTTAGTGTAATTTCTGCCTCCAGAGATAATGATTATTTCACTGGAGGAACTGGTTGCAACTGGGGAAGCCTCAGTAATTAATCAAGTCAGATAAATCTAATTGACCTTCACTTAACAATATTATTCTGGCAGTAGAAAAGGTACCTTTGTCCTGTAATCATAGATCTCCTTAATATCACAGAAGGCCATGGGGAATCTGAATCCTTAAAGAAAAAAGTTATAGGTGAGGAGAATAACCATCCTTTGTGTTAATGATAAATCTTACCTTCCCATAAGAATGTGAGCTCCTTTGGGGAAAGGGTTTTTGCTTTCTTGTTCACACCTTTATCCTCAGTGCCTAGAAGAGTGCCTTCTTCATAATAGCTGCTCAGTAAATATGTGTGGCATGAACAGATGAATACAGCTTTGTAATATACAAAATACTTAAAACATTTATGTATCTCATTTAATACAACAACCTTAGAAATTGAGTGGTATCTCGTTTTTACAGCTAAATCAACGGAAGCCAAGAAGTTAAGTGACTTTTCCAAGGTCCCATAGTTGGGGCTGGGACCCAAGTCTTCCGATGTTCTTTGCACTGAGACACAGCTGCTATAGGGAAGGATGGACCAGGAGTGAAAGCAAGTAACGGACATAAGTCATTATTATTTCTCAGGATTTCATCCCAAGAACAACAGCAGCCTTGAGCATAACTAGGGCATTAAAAACATAAACCGGGCCAGTGATAGTGTTAAAAGCTCAGGCATCCAGAGCATTTGTGTGTATGCACTCACCCAGGCACATTTGTGTATAGTATATATCAACACATGTATTGTCATCATGTTGCATTGTAGTTAAGTCAATTCAATCAATACAAGAATTGCTATAACATTATCCAGTAGCTTAACTGAAGAGTAATGTTTGCATTGTACCTGATAACTTAGATATAGGAGAAATGGAAGAGGCAATAAAGAATCTTGGAAGCTAGGGACCAAGTGCAGTCTTCCACTTTAGGCAGGCTTTATATTAGCTGTCATCTTCAGGTGGGTAAAATCTGTATTCCAGTACTTGTTAATGTCGATGTTGGCAGAGCTCTTGTTTTCTGGTCTATTCTTCTGTGACGGAAGACTCTTCTTTTCTCCCAAGGGAACTGTGGAGTACATGGTGATACAGCCCATTCTACTCTAAAATTGTTAATTTGTTGTTCGAGGCTCATCCCTTGACTTACAGAACAGATTATAAACAGTAGCAAGAAGGGAACTCTTTGCCTTTTGTTTCCCACTCGCAGGACTTTCTGTGTTCTGATTTAGCTGGGGCTGAAAGAACTCCTAGGTTAAGGACATCTTTGAAAACTCCTTGATCATAAGACCAAGCCAGGAGGAGGAGCTCAAATGTGCAGGGAAGCAAACCACGTTTCATTCTTTTTGGTTATTGTGGCGATTGTCAGAGAACAAGTTTGAATATCTTCTTGACTATCTGTAACATGTTTCTCAGACTTAAGCAAGCATCAGAATCACCTGTTAGGCTTGTTAAAACACATTGCTGGGCTCCACTCCCAGAGTTTCTGATTCAGTAGGTGTGAGGTGGGACCCCAGAATTTGCATTTCTAACTAATTCCCAGATAATACTGTTGATCAGAAAATTCTCATCCAGGGACTACACTATAAGAACCGTTGCCTTATAGGATAAAATAAAGCAATGTTTTCCAGTCTGCTTTTTGATCATTTTTTCCCTCATAGTCTAGGCAATGAGGAAGCCCAAATAGCTGAAATTATTTCTCTTCACTTTTTCTTGTCTGCTTCATAAAAGTAAACAACCTGTCAAGATTGTTTTCTGTAGGCAATTTCTAAGATTGTCTTGTGGTTAATGAAAAGTTAGTGCAGTCTTCTAATCAACTACATCTACAGCACTGACATAATTGTTCATATGAATGCCTAGGGACCTCTGCAGTTTTTACTTAAAATTGTCAATAGTGTGTATATTTAATAAAGCAGAATGTTTGGTTAACTGGAGCATTCAGTTTTCCAATCATTCTTCATCAGTAGTATTAGAAACAGAATCCTGGCCTAATTACCTTTGATGAGATATTAATTAATAGAGAAAATATACCCTAAAATGAAATCAACTTTGCCACCTTGATTATTTGTCTCTTCCTTGTTGATTGAGATTGGTGTTTGGAAGGTAGATGCTAGCTGGGCTCATGTTGTGAAACTAACCTCGCACATAGTAGGTAGAGTGCATCAGTCACCAGCTAATGAAGTATGAGTGGGAGCTTTCAAAAGATGTATCAATAATCTTGGTTTTATGTTATTCACTGACTATGTTAGGAGTCTTAAGAATAGTTTTGCATAAATAATTTTACACTTGGAAATCCTAATCTTTGCTTAGTTTTCAAACCTCAACTTTTTAATTTGGACCTAGTAGAGCAGTTTAATAAATTAAAAAAATTGAAAGCATCTATTACTGAATATTCATTAAATTTCAGGTGCCATTGTATATCATAAGTATACACCTATATGCACGTGTCTTTTTTCAAGAATGTAAGATTCATGAAGTCAGATGTCTTTGTCCATTAGACATCATCTTTTTGTATGCTAGGTATGGTGGGACAGTTGTGATTTCCTAAAGCTTGGAACATAATAAACTATCTTTGGAAACCTTAAAGACTTGCTGGGGCTTTTTGGTTTTCTTTTTTAAGCATTTACAACCAAATGGGTGAATTAACAGACTTAACTACATAATATGCATGCATCTTAAAATTACTCTATTAGACTTGCCTTACTGACACTTTACATCATGGTCCCACCGTAAGATAGAATACTATATAGCCATTAAAACTCATGTGGTAATGACATGGAGAGAAAGTTTATGACATAGTAAATTAAGAAAAACAACACCCGCCCCCAGCAGATTACAAATCAACATAGATGATCTGATAGTGGTTTTTTTGGGGGTGGTGGGGGGACGTGGTATGGGAAGCATAGAAAAAGGAATAAAAAGTAAACCCCAAAATGTTAGTGAAGCTATCAGTGGTTGGGTTTGTAGGTGCTTTTCTTGGTGGATTCTCTAAAATTTCTGGAGTGAAGGTGTTCCTTTTAAATCCACTACAACAACAACAAAAAATACACTACGGAAAACTGAGTAATGAAAGCTTTACTGCCTTGGCTTATTTCAAATTTGTGGAACCACTTCTTTATCCCCGGGTAGCTACTCTCTGGAGACAGAAATCCTAGTGGTCTTCATAGTAAAGATTAATGCAAAGATTAATATTTGCATTGTTCTTTGAATAGTCAAGTGTTAGGCACTATACGGTCTGTTCCATTATTTTTTCAGCTGGTTGGGCTTCTTCAGTATTATGACTTCCTAACAAAGGGCTGAGAAGACGACTGTGTTGGCAACTAACACAGAGGTTTATTTTTATAGCCTATGGGTGATGTTGAATTTTGTGGCAGATGTAATGAACAGAGAACAGTAAGTAGGTATAATCATTACTAACGCTGGAAGAAACCTGAGAGAAAAAGTGAATGAATGGAGTAGGCCCCAAATGTATCATTCATGAACACTGTATGGCATACATGCCATTTACAGTTGTATACCGTATTTGGAATCAGACTATAATTTAAGGTCTGGCGAATTTTGACTGGAATTCAAGGTGAGTGGGTTGGTTGTAGTACCAATTTTGGTAGCAAGAGTGGCAATACCAGTTTAAGATTTGTAGACTTCATCTCACTTTCATAGTCTTTTGTTTTCATCACCTTGGAAATTGGACTCCCAAATCTTAATGAAAGTGATATATACAATGTATGACGTTTTAGGCGATGTCTTTTGATATTTAGATAAGAGTAAATAAAAATAAAATTACTCTTGGCGTTTAAACACTGGTGCTAGCAGCAGCAGTTATCAGTGGGAAGTGCGGGTTACAACTGGGCTGGCTTCCAGGTAATCTGTCAGTGAAGGCCACCATGTCACTTCTCTGCTTTGCAAGGAAAGACATCTGAAGGGTGTGGAACCTATTGTGTTGAAAATGGAAAATGTTATCCTCCTTCAAGTTCAGAACCTATTCATGTAGAGGTGTGCTAGTCACTCATTTTCAGAACTTGCTTGGGGAATTCCCTGGCCGTCCAGTGGTCCCTGGTAGGCTGGGAAAGGCTCTGAAGGTAGGAAGGGTGAGTAGATCCCCATGATAACCAAAACTTCCCATGAGCCCATAGTTTTGTTTCTCTGCAGGAAATTGATATTCTGTCAAGCTCCAATCTACTTCATAAAGGAGTCCTTTTAAAAATTGTATGTTTTAAAGCTTTTTATTATGGAAAAATCAAACACACAAAAATAGTTCAGTGGACACCCATGTGCCCATTACTCAACTTCAGCAATTATCAAGTCTGTCATGCTACCCTTCTCATTTCATCTTGCCCCCAGTTTTTTTGTGGGAGACAGTCTAGAGTATATTAAAGAAAATCTTGACATCATTTCTCCTGCAAATACTTTAGTATATATCTGTACCAGGTAATTTTTCATAATACCATTATTCATACTCAACAAAGTTAACAATAATTTCTTAAAATCATCCAATGCCTAGTCCATGTTTAGTTTTCTGCATTTGTCTCAGGATACCTTTTTACAGTTGGTTTGATTCACAATCCAAACAAGGTCCACGCATATCTGGTTGATCTGTCTCCTTTAACCTATAACCATTCCCTCTCCTTTTATTTCATGCTGTTTATTTGATGAAGAAATGGGCTGTCACATAGTGTTTCCTTCATTATGGATTTGGCTGGCTATTTTTTTAAAATATTTATTTATTTTGGCTGCACCAGCTCTTAGTTGCGGCATGCGGGATCTTCATTGCGGCATGTGGGATCTTTAGTTGTGGCATGCGGGCTCTAGTTCCCCGACTAGGGCCCCCTGCATTGGGAGCATGGAGTCTTACCCACTGGACCACCAGGGAAGTCCCTGGCTGGCTGTATGCTTGTGATGGTGTTTAACATGTTTCTAGGAGTTAGGGGCTTGATGAGGTTTGAGTTCAGTTATTTGGTGGGCAAGAACACTTTTTAGATCTTTGTCCTGTCATATCACATCAGGGACACAGGTCTGGTTGTCCAATTTTTAGTGATATTAAGATTATAAAGTTCTCCACCAGCTTTTTTTAATTGAAATTTTTATTGAAATAATTATAGATTCACGTGTAATTGTAGGGAAATAACACAAAGCAGTGCCCTGTACTCTTTACCCAGTTCCCCCCAGTGACAACATTTTGCTAAGTTATTGTATCATATCATAACCAGGATAATGACCTTGTTACAATCCACTGATTCTACACAGATTCCCCCAGTTTTACTAGTACTGGTGTGTGTGTGTGTGTGTGTGTGTGTGTGTGTGTGTGTGGTGTGTTTAATTCAATACAGTTTGTCACACGTAGGTTTGCATATCCACTACCACAGTCAAGATATTGAACTGTTCCAGTACCACAAGGATCCCTCATGTTGCGCTTTTATAACCACATCCATCTCCCTCCCACTCATACACAATATTGTGTGTATCAATAGTTTTTTCCTTTTTATTGCTGAGTAGTGTTCCGTGGTATGTGGTACCAGAGTTTAACCACCTGTTGAAAGACATCTGGGCTGATTGCAGTTTTGGGTTGTTACAAATAAAGCTGTTTTGAACATTTGTGTACAGTTTTTTGTGTAAACATAAGCTTTTATTTCTCTGAGATAAATGCCCAAAAGTACGGTTGCAAGATTGTGAGGTAATTGCATGTTTAATTTTATAAGAAACTTCCAAGTTGTTTTCCAGAGTGTCCATACCATTTTACATTCCCACTAGCAGTGTACGGGTGATCCAGTTTTTCTGCATCCTTGTCAGCATTTAGTATTGTCACTATTTTTCACTTTAGCCACTCGGATAGGTATGGAGTGATATCTCATTGTGGTTTTAAATTGCATTTCTTTGGTGGCTAATGATGTTGAACATCTTTTTGTGTGCTTCTTTGCAATCTGTATATCCTCTTTGGTGAAATGTTCTGTTTATATCTTTTGTTCATTTATATGTATGTGTACACATATATATGTGTATATACACATATATGCCCATTATATATATGTATATATCTTACTGTTGCATTTTGAGAGGTCTTTATACTAGATACTAATCTTTTGTCAAGTGTGTGGGTTGCAAATGTTTTCTTGCAGTCTGTAGCTTGTCTTTTCATCCTCTTCATGGGGTCTTTTGAGAACAAAAGTTTTTAATTTTGGTGAGGTCCATTTTATTAACTTTTTCTTTTTTTTTTTTTTTTGCGATACGCGGGCCTCTCACTGCTGTGGCCTCTCCAGCTGCGGAGCACAGGCTCCGGACGCGCAGGCTCAGCGGCCATGGCTCACGGGCCCAGCTGCTCCACAGCATGTGGGATCTTCCCGGACTGGGGCACGAACCCGTGTGCCCTGCATAAGCAGGCGGACTCTCAACTACTGCGCCACCAGGGAAGCCCTATTAACTTTTTCTTTAATGGATCATGCTTTTGGTGTCAAATGTAAGAACTCTTTGCCTAGCCCTAGATCTTGAAGATTTTGTCCTGTGTTTTTTGTAAAAGCTTTTTAGTTTCACATTTTACATTTCAGTCTGTGATGCGTTTCGAGTTAATTTTTGTGTAAGGTATGAGGTTTAGGTTGAGGTTGTTTGTTTGGCTTAAGGATACCCACTTGGTCCAGCACCATTTGATGAAAAGGCTGTCCGTCCACCATTGGATTGCTTTTGCAGCTTTGTCAACAGTTGAGCACATTCGTATGGGTCTGTTTCTAGGTTCTTCTCCATCAACTTTTCAACTGATAAGCTTAGCAGCCATTGATGATCACTTATTGTTGCATTATGGGTCGCAAAATGGTAGTAATCTATCATTCCTTCATTTATTAGCTGGAATGCTTCTGTAAAAGAGATTTTCCTCATCAACTCTCTAGATTCTCTGAGGTACAGTCTGTACAGGAAAATGCCAGATAAATGCTTGCTTTCATTACCTGTTTTTGGAATAATGTTTTGATTCCCTACAAAGGTGACCAATAATGAGTTTGTAAGTATTATGAACTAATGGATTTTTTAAATATTTGATGTGTTTCAGTCCACTGTGATTATTCTTACTGATACTCAAGTTGGCTCACTTCTGAGTCCATTTGACACAACCCCTGAGGTCTTTGACAGCTTCCTTGTTTCCAGGCACAAAAATATCTCCCAGGTTCACCTTATACATTTCTTGCCCCAGACTTGGATCCGATGCAACCATTTCTCTCGGGACTCTTGATTCCTTTTGGTGGGAAGTGATAGAAACCACAATCTGGATGTTAACAACCCATCCCTTATTATTTATTTATTTGGTTGCACCAGGTCTTAGTTTCAGCAGGCAGACTCCTTAGTTGCAGCACGTGGGCTCCTTAGTTTCGGACTCCTTAGTTGTGGCATGCACGTGGGATCTAGTTCCCTGAGCAGGGATCGAACCCAGGCCCCCTGCATTGGGAGCGCAGAGTCTTTATCCACTGCGCCACCAGGGAAGTCCCACAACCCATCTCTTATTAACACTCTTAGTACTTCTGTAAATATATTAATGTAATTATTTACACATAATATACATATATGATAGAGAAAAATTATGAGTTTATATGGATACTTTTAGTTCAAATTAAAGATAAGGTCTTCACCTAAATTTCTTGATTTTTATGTTTGTATGTCTCCTAATGATAGTAACATAGTTACTCATTTGATACATAACTATTTTATGGCAGATTCTTCAGTTTTATAGCCAAGACACTCTGTTGGTAAAGTCCTGTGGGAGCAATTATAAGACGGGTCATCTAGAAACTTTTTCAAAAACTGCATTCTTATCTGTTTTAACTGTAGATTATATTAATTTAAATAGGTACAGCCCACGCTTGATGGAAAAAATTCTCCAAATGGCTGAAGGTATTGATATTGGGGAGATGCCTTCATATGATCTGATGCTGTCCAAACCTTCCAAAGGTCAAAAACGTCACCTCTCAACATGTGATGGTGAGTATACTTATTTCTGGAAGGTGGGATTTGAAGAAACAGTGTGGCTTTTTTTTAATGATATGAGTGTGGTATATGATTTTAAATAACATTGGTAACTTTGGATCTTACACAAATGTAAAATTTTAACTTTCAGTTTATACATTTTTTTTTAGGATGCTAAATAGAACTGAAAACTAAGAATACTGAACTCACCCTATAATGCTGTCCTTGAAGTCCGTGCCATGGAACCTCCCTTTAAATAGAACAACCTTATACTCTAGATCATTTGAGCATCTAAGTAACTAAATCCTCTTGGATGGGTCCAGCGTGGACCAATTTTCTACTAAACAGTGTTATAGGGAGAAAGCTCTAGTGTCTGGTATAGCCTCAACAGAGTTCTTCCATAGCTTTAAATTTGATATCCTCCATAAATCATTAGTTTCCAGCTGTTCTAGAAATAAAATATAGCAAATACCTTTTTGTGCAGAATAGGTCAGAACTAAGATTTTGAAGTTGAAAACCTTTGGGATCTTTTGACAATTTTTTTAATTTGATTTTTCAGTCACAACCATGTAAAGCACCATCACAGAGTCAGTCACTTCTGGTACAAAAGAGAGGCTTTGTAAATGCCTCTGCTCATCATCTCTGTTGCATTAGAGCCATCTGTTCCGTTTGCAATCCTTAAGAAGGGAGCTTTTCAGCACAGGTGGTATGAGATCGTAGTGGAACAACCTCTCACTCGGTACACTTCACCTGTGCTTTAACGCATTAGATGTAGAAGCATCTAGCAGTCATGCATGGTGGTGACCTGCATACTCGAGTCAATGGCATATTTTCTATCAGGTCTCTTCCCTTACACATGGAAAGACAGGGAGCATCCCTCCTTATGCTGGAATCTTACATTGACGTTTGAGTACCTTCACCTAAATGACCTGAAGTTTTTGTGATGGGAAGTATCTTGTACCAACAATATAGTTTGCGAAAATAATATGGTTGGTACTATTTTCCTGCTTGGTTCTTTTGAAATATTCCTTTTTTAATGAATTGTAAATTTCACTCATTCTATAGGTCAAAATCCTCCTAAAAAGCAAGCCGGTTCCAAATTCCATGTGAGACCTCGTTTTGAGCCTGTGCATTTTGTAGCTAGTAGTTCAAAAGATGAAAGACAGGAAGATCCTTATGGCCCTCAAACAAAAGAGGTAAATGAACAAACACATTTTGCCAGCATGCCAAGAGACATCTACCAAGATTATACTCAAGACTCTTTCAGTATACAAGATGGAAATTCTCAGTACTGTGATTCATCAGGATTTATTTTCACAAAAGACCAGCCTGTAACAGCCAACATGTATATTGACAGTGGGAACCCTGCCCCCAGCAGCACATCACAGCAGGCAAACTGCCAGTCAGCTCCTGAGCCTTCACCATCACAGACGTTTCCTGAGTCAGTGGTAGCCGAGAAGCAGTATTTCATTGAAAAATTAACAGCAACTATCTGGAAGAACCTTTCTAATCCAGAGATGACCTCTGGATCTGATAAAATTAATTACACATATATGTTAACTCGTTGTATTCAGGCATGTAAGACAAATCCTGAATATATATACGCTCCTTTAAAAGAAATCCCTCCTGCTGACATCCCCAAAAATAAAAAACTTCTAACAGATGGTTATGCTTGTGAAGTTAGATGCCAAAATATCTACTTAACTACAGGTTATGCTGGCAGCAAGAATGGTTCCAGGGATCGAGCTACTGAGCTAGCTGTAAAACTCTTGCAGAAACGTATTGAAGTTAGGGTTGTCCGACGGAAATTCAAGCACACGATTGGAGAGGACCTTGTGGTGTGTCAGATTGGCATGCCTTCATATGAATTCCCTCCAGCTCTGAAACCACCAGAAGAGCTGGTGGTGCTGGCTAAAGATGCTTCCGGGCAGCCGATTTTTAATGCTTCTGCCAAACACTGGACCAATTTTATCCTTACAGAAAATGCAAATGATGCGATTGGTATCCTTAACAATTCTGCCTCATACAACAAAATGTCTGTTGAATACAAATATGAGATGATGCCAAATCGTACGTGGCGTTGTCGAGTGTTTTTGCAAGATCACTGCTTAGCTGAAGGTTATGGAACCAAAAAAACAAGTAAACATGCAGCTGCTGATGAGGCTTTGAAAATCCTTCAAAAAACACAACCCACTTACCCATCTGTCAAAAGTTCACAGTGCCAAACAGGCTCTTCACCCAGGGGATCTGGGAAGAAGAAAGATATAAAGGATCTCGTAGTTTATGAGAATTCTTCAAATCCTGTGTGCACGCTGAACGACACAGCCCAGTTTAATCGAATGACAGTTGAGTATGTCTATGAAAGAATGACAGGACTCCGATGGAAATGCAAGGTGATTCTAGAGAGTGAAGTAATTGCAGAAGCAGTTGGAGTGAAGAAAACTGTCAAATATGAAGCTGCTGGGGAAGCTGTGAAAACCCTCAAAAAGACCCAGCCGACTGTCATTAACAACTTGAAGAAAGGAGCTATTGAAGATGTGATTTCAAGAAATGAAATTCAGGGTCGCTCAGCAGAGGAGGCTTACAAACAACAAATCAAAGAAGATAACATTGGAAATCAGCTGCTGAGAAAGATGGGTTGGACGGGTGGTGGTTTAGGTAAATCTGGTGAGGGCATTCGGGAGCCAATCTCTGTCAAAGAGCAGCATAAGCGCGAAGGGCTTGGTCTTGATGTAGAGAGGGTAAATAAAATTGCCAAGAGAGATATTGAACAGATCATCAGAAACTATGCCCGCTCGGAGAGCCACACGGATTTAACCTTCTCTACAGAGCTGACTAATGATGAGCGGAAGCAAATACATCAGATTGCCCAGAAGTATGGTCTTAAGAGTAAGTCTCATGGGGTGGGCCACGATAGGTACCTGGTGGTAGGTAGAAAAAGACGGAAGGAGGATTTACTAGACCAGCTCAAACAGGAAGGCCAAGTGGGGCATTACGAGCTTGTGATGCCTCAAGCAAATTGAGATCTTACTAATTTATTTTGTAAATGCCTAATGAGGCAGATTTATGACTTAAAGAAATGCTACATGTTCTGGTTGCAGAGTATATTCATTCTTAAGATGTTTCACCTTGTTCATTTCATATAGTGCTTTATTAGATATTGGAACTTGAAGAATTCTGTCCACTTGTATTAGCTTAATCCAGCAGATAATATTGTGCAGTTACTGTTTGTGTCTTTGATATTGCTGTGTCCCTCAGATTTTAGTAGTTTGTACAAAGCAAGAACACATATCCAAATGGAATTTCACCCCGAGAAAGAAATTCCCATTTTAAAGGGCATAGCACAGCAATTTGCAACAATATGTAAAGTTGATATTGACTACAATAAAACTACAGTCTTAATTCCAGACTTCACTGAAAATGTCAGGTCATTTTGTATTATCTATTTTCATCTTTATGTGAAGCCAGTTATAGAATGTTTAATAGTAAATTGTGCTGTACGTGTAAATGTCCTTACCAACTAAATGATGTAAAACTTTCTTAAAGTAATTTTAGTGTTCATTTATTTATAACTTCTACCATGTGGTTTCCAGAATATTGGAAGTGATATACTGTATCTTGTGATATATGAGTGTTAACAAATTCTAGTCTTCACGCTGAGAGAGCACTACTTAAGAGAGCAATTGAAAAGTTCCCAAAACTTTGATTCAGTCTGAAGAAAGGAAGCTGGAACTGTCTGTTCTTGGTGCCTTGCAGAGAGACTCGCAGCAACTCTCCGTTATAGCTTTCACATGATTTGGGTGTATAGCACATCCAAGGTGGCCACAGCTGTGGTGGAGCTTGGTAAAAGACTGAAGATACATTGGTGCTTTGATGAAAAGGTTAGTTGGCTGGTCCCTCTCTCAAAAAGCTTATTTAGCCCCCAAAGCCAACTTTGTAACATATTTAAAACTGCTATTTTCGCTTATTTCTGGAATGTAAAAAAAACTGTATAAAAAGGATTAGTGTATGCTTCCTGAATAAAAAGGAGCCAAAGTTGATCAAAATGGTGGTGTGCTTGTTTCTGGGAAGCAGCCTGGTAGCGACACTTTGGGTCTTTGGAGAAGGGAAGTGGCGTTTGCACAAAATATTTCAACACTTAGAGCACATGTGGATGAACATAATGACTTAGCAGATACGAACAGCCAGTCAGCCACCCATCACGTTTTCTCTGGGGACCAACCTGCTGGCTGCAACCAAATCTCAGGCTGTTTACTTTTACGTGATTTTGTTTTTGTATCTCAGATAAATCAAGTGTTAATATTCAGAGATAAATACTGATATTGATAAACACTTCCAATGACTTCATATTTAGAACAATTAGGTTGTTTACAGTGTCTTAAAACATTTAGCACCAAAGTTGACATGTAATTGGCCCACAATGAACAATTTCCTTTCCCCTCTTATTTATATTTTACATTAAGCAGCTGTCCATTGTAGTTAAATCAGTATTTTAAAAATATAAAGGGATTAACTTTTATGCTTGGACCTCTGTGACTTTTAGTCACCTACAGTGATTAACACAGTAAGTGATGTTTGCTTTCCACTAACTCTTTTGTCCTGCAGTATATGGCCTTTCCTAATGTTGGTAGGAAGGGAAATGAGGTGTGCATTTTATTTTGGCACTTAATGTTTTAACAGTGGCAAAGGGAACTAAGCTAAAATGTTTACAGATTTTATAGGATTTTTTTTTTTTACCTACAAGTCTCATGCCAACTCTGAGAAGCTGTGGTTCAATTAGTGTTAGAAAAGCCAGGCTTCAACTCTCTTGCGTAAGAGTGGCTTTGGGGATTAAGGAGTGTGAAAACTCATTTCTCTACATTTCTTTTCTCTTCCCAAAATGATTTGGGGGCTGGAGGAGTAGGGTAGTGTTACACAAATCTGGTTTATCTATATAAGTTCAATAGAACAGAATATTAATATAGTTAAGCTCTGAAATAATGGGGCCAAGTGTATATTTGGTTCTCGATTGGAGAGTCCAGATTTCCTAACTTCTTAGATCTGCCTTGGTATAGATGTGGAATTAGGGTGAAGTCATTTAACTCTTGCTTGAGAATAAAGAATGTTGAGAAATGGGTTTGGCAAAAATGAGCTGCTGACAACCCTGCTGTTCTGTTTTGTCCCCTTTTTGTTGGTTCTTGTATTTTCCCTTTCTTTGAGATGGCAGTCGTTTTAACCCAGTAACCTTGCTATAAAACCTGCGCAGGTACATGAGCAGTTTTAAGTTTTATTTGAATCACTTAAATATACTGAGGAACTAACTCTGCTTTCAGTTATATTTATAGCTTTGAGGCTCACAGACCTATTGTTTAGATTTTTCCCCTCCCCTTTGATTAGAAAATGAATAGAAATTTCCTGCATTCTGTTGGGATTCTTTTTAAAATAGTATAGGTGCATTCACTGTGCTATGAGTAACTCCTGAAGCTGGAGATCGGTCCTAAAGAAAGGACTTTAATTACAGCTTTGGTTCTTCATCATACCCTCTTTGCCACACCAGCAGGTGCAGAATTGAAGGTTCAAGTTCAATTCTGCCATTTAAAAGGGGACCTCACAAATCTGGTTTATTGTTGTTATAAATTATTGTATGCAGGCAGCCTGTGGCATTTGTTTAAAAAAACTGTAAAGAAAAAAGGCAAATCAGCATTAAACTTTGAAATGAATGATTTGTGGGGCCTTTGACCATGGATATGATGCTTTGGGAGGTCAGCTTGTTGACGCCGTTGTAAGATTTTAAAAGGATTATCCCATGAAAGCGATTGGGAATAGTGTTTCTCAGGAGGTGTACAAAAAAAAAAATTAAACTTGCACATTCCCAATCTCACCTTAATTTTTTCAAGTATAAGTAACAGTGTCAATATTTAAGATACCCAGCCACAGGACTTCCCTGGAGGTCCAGTGGTTAAGACTCAGTGCTTTCACTGCCGTGGACCCGGGTTCAGTCCCTGGTCGGGGAACTAAGATCCCACAAGCTGCACAGTGTGGCAGAAAACAAAACAAAACAAAAAAAACAGAACAAAAAAAAAGATATCCAGCCACAGTAGGATGAAGAAATTTATGTAAAACTAATCTGCCAAATAAAGACCAATTTAATGTCATTCTACTTTGAAGTAGAAATGGACTTTGTAAGAGAAAGTAAGTGCATCTAAGGATGTTGCTTCTAGGTGAAACTAACCAGTTCATGTGTTCAGTGTAGGATGAGCTCCCTCATGTTGAGGCTCCTTTAAGTGCCATGTCTTAGAGGATGTATGGGTACATACACCATAAGGACTTAATTTCAATTAGCGCCCACCCCCCCTCCCCAAGAAGTGAGTTTCCACAGTCACTGTCCTTGTCTCTAAAATGAGATAGATTGCTCCTCAGAAGAAAGCAGAGTTTTGTTTAAACAAGGTAACATTGAGGATACCTGTACTCCCAAGCTTTACATGAGACTTAAAATACCATTTTATTATTTAGTTTGTTTGTTAAGCTAGGGCTTTTTTAAGAGGTGGAATGTCAGGATCAACAAGTTAGATCTTGGTCTCTGAGGATGCTGGTAAATCTCCAGGTTACTTCTCCCCCCTTACCACAATTTCGTTCCCTCGATTGACTGTAATATGTGCTGAAGTAACTTTGTTTTACCTAATAGATTTACAATCAATCTGTTAGCATGTTTAAAAAAAGCATTAAACACTTATGACTGAAAAGAAAATACGTCCTCTCCAGCAGTATCTACTCTTCTCCCTCTCCCAGAATCTGTATTTTTGCTTTTACCATGATTTTTATTTTAAGGGGGGGAATGAGTAGATATGAGAGTCCAATAAATTCATACTAAAAGTTCATACTGAGCTAAAATATAATTATACCTTGACTACAAAATTTTAAGGTTATTTTTATTTACAAGTTTTGAAAAATGTACATTTTTTACATGGGTTACTTGTGCAAAGTTAAATTCAGAAGAGTGATAAATGCACAAAAGGTGACAATGGAACATCAGACAAAACAAGCTTTGTCCCACACTGCTACTTAAAGGTACTGTCAATCTGAAAGTATAAATATCCAAAGAAAGATTACAGACATTGACTTTAAGGTTCTTATAATACTGAAAGGGAGGAAGAAACTAAAGCATGCAGCATTAACAGAGGATTTGAGTGGAAAATAGTTTACCACAGACATGTTCCCTTCCTTGGGTTAATTAAAACTCTAAAAAAAACAATGATTATAAATTTGTTCATCTAGGGTAGCACTGCTCCTTTAAAAGGATTAAAGGATCTCCAACCTTCCCTAGCTTAAAAACTAATGATTGTTTCCATTCCTCACCTCTCACACCTCTTTAAAAAGTGAAAATCCAGAAGACTTCAGTATTCTGAATCTTAGCTTGGGTGTGTCCATTGAACACCTTGCAAGGAGAGGAAGTGTCAGTTACTATGCTGCACTCCTTTGGCTGGGCCCTTTAACATTCTCCTTCCTACCAGTACAAAACACAACTCATGTTAGTTTGATATTAGTATCATAGCCTTTTTAGCTTCCATTGCTCTTTCAAAATGAGTGTTTATGTGGATTTGTTTCCCTGTTTTCTATAGGCCATATTCCAAAAATTCACTTCTAAATCCAACAAAAGTGAAGGACCAGCCAGGGTGAAACTCTTCAATAATCATTCTGTTAAAAATAACATTCTGGTCATCGAGCTATGCATAAGCACCACTTGTAAATTCATTCATTTTAAAAGCTTAGTGTAAAGTACAGTAACACAATACTGCCATAAAACTGGAAATGAGATACAACAGAAAAGGAATTAATTAAGCATTAGTGACTTTTTGCACGTAACCCAGGTACAGTACATTTGATCTCATAGAGGGTGTTTTCTGATGTTTAAGGAGAGGGTAGAAGGGGTAGGAAAAGCCTGGCAAGGGAAGATGGAAACAGCACAACAGCTATTTTGCTTTTAATAAAGTAAATGTAATGACACTGATGAATAGGAAGGGGACAAACACATCAATATATATTTTTCTTATGACCAGCTGCTTCTTTTCCTGCACCCGGGTCAACAGTCACGCCAGCTCTGTTCTACTATCGCAGAAACACGTTTTTCATACTCCCGCTTGTTCTCCTGGTACAGCTGAGCAGCCTGGCTGTTTGCTGGACTATTGGGATTGGGTTCATCCAAAAGAGACTATAGAGACAATTTGTAAAAAGTCAGTTCCTCAATGCAAATATACATATACATATGGTTGGCCAAAAACTTTGTTCAGGTTTTTCGTACCATCTTATGCAAAACCTGAACGAACTTTCTGGCCAACCCAATATGTATATTCAACACACTCGAATTGTCCTAGGTAGCAGCTAAATTTGCTCTCTTAGCATAATAATCTACAGTTACATTAATCTGCTAGTAGCTAGGCAAACGTATATGTTTTCTGGTGGGTTAGGTCTTACCTACTTTTTACTTATGACTTTCAAAAACAATTGCTAATATAAACATATCAAAGGCCATAGTCACATTAAGGAAAATTCACCTGTATGGATGTTAAAATGGAAGACACATCATATGTTGGACTCCAACGGTTCTGAAGTATGTCCAGACATATACTACCATCTGCATAGACTAAGAGCATAGAAGTAGGTTATGTTAAACATAACAAAACCATTAAGGTTTTAATATCATAGTCAAGACAAACACAGTCAAGAATACTTTGCTTTTGAGGTTTAAAAAAGACTACTTAGCTGCCTCTTAGTTACCTTCCTAAAAGTGTCATAATCACTACTAGTGAAACAGGATGATCAGAGAATGTCAAACATAATCAGTATAAAACTGGAGGATACCTAATGCTTGTTATTCTGAAAAGACTGCCCTGTTATCCAGGAAACCACGCACAATTTTTAAGAGGGTTCCTCATCATTGATAGACTTATGGGAAATTCACTCCACTAAATTTTTAAACTTTATCTCCTATCTGAAATAACCAAGATAGCTCAGAGTTCACAAGGTTTCATTTTGGTGTGAAGATAAAAATATCTGATACCCTGGAAAATACATTATTAACCTGAATAAAAGGCAACTTGTTCTAGGCTTACTACTAGAAAAAAAAATAAAAGCGCAAAATAGTAAGTTAGAATCACCTGTGGCACTTTTCCAATATACCGTATACCTGGACTCAACCACAGAATCTGATATTCAGTGGGTCTGGAGTGGGGCCGGGACATCCATGGCTTTTAAATGTCCCACGCTAATTCTGCTCTGCATCCAAAGCTGAAAACTATTGCTCCAAATGCTAGTGAAAATAATCACAACACAAAACTACCCCAATCTGGCCTTACATTAAAAGGAAACCTCAAGAACATCCTTATTTTTGTTTAGTAAGTAAATGATAAAATCATCAAAACCAGGAGGCTCTCAGATTCCAAGCAAAGGCAATGTCCCTTCACTGCTTCAGTTCTAGGACCACAGACCAAGACAGCAACAGACCACCATGAACAAGTTCAGCTTTCAGGAAACAGCAAGATGCCTAGACAAATACTCAGGTGCTACAGACAAATAGGAAATGTGGAATACCTCCCAAATAAACAGTGTAGTAGTTTGAAATACTGTATTAAAAGTGATACTTGCCATTTGGATGAAACATCTTAGAGACAAATCTAACCGTAGGTGGCTTATTCGGATATTCTTCAGTGAATTCTATTGTAAGCTTAAAGGTTCCTGTAATTAGAAAAGAAAGGGTTAAGAAAACCTACTTATCACTTTGTTCGGTAGTACTTTGTTTTTAATACTACATGACTTCTTTTTTCAAATATTATATGAAATAATGCAAAGATATAGAGTAGAGAGGAAAGAGACCAGGTAAGAGATACAGCTCCAGGGACTGCCCTAAAATGGACAGACGCTGTAAGAACCATCACTCAAAGGTGATTTGTTTTGTTTTTCCATTATTCTCCCCCAAACTTAAATACAGCCATTTTAAACTCAAAATTACTGCCTGCAGGATAACTTTAGCCACTGTACATTTTGAAGACATCCTTAAAATGACAAGCAACTAGAGCCAAAACGTGGCCTTCCCCCTTGAGAAGACTGAAAGACCTTAATAAAGGCCAATTTTAATCAGCTGTCATCTTAAATGGTGGTTTTTAAATGCACTAGAAAGAATGAGAGCACAAAGTTCAAAAACCAATGCTAGAAATGCAAATCAGTGACCAAACTATTTTTAAAACAGCAGGAAATAAGAAAAGTGTTCACTGGCTCCTCTTCATGTAATAGCAACTCTATAATGAAAACATAATTGAATGCAAGCCAGAAAAAACTTCACAGTCCCTCTTTAAAACCCTCAAGCATGACTCACAAGCTACTTCACTATAAAACCAACTCAATTATTCACACTAATGGTAGGAATTAATGGCAGAAATAATTAAAAAATCATATTAGATTGCATTCATGTCTCCAGTAAATTTCTTTCTAATGATGTTTACGCTACTATTGAAACAAATTATTTTTCTTGAATATGTGTCAACTAAGGTAGCAGGAGGCCCTAAAGTATGCTAAGTTAACAGACTTATTTATAAGAAATGGACAAACTGGATCTCATTCAAGAATTGCTGGGGACTTCCCTGGCGGTCCAGTGTTTAGGACTCTGCGCTTCTACTGCAGGGGACACTGGTTCGATCCCTGGCCGGGGAACTAAGATCCCGCATGCCCCACAGCACGCCCCCGCCCCCCACCAAAAAAGAATTGTTGGATGTTGTGATTTGGGGAAATTATTTTCTTCAAAATGTTATTTTTAATTGGGTTTAATAAATTCAAGAAAACAACTGGGCAATTGTTTTTTCCTGACTGAAATTTCTTCAAGTAATCTTAAGGAATCAGTTATTATCTAAGGTGATGCACGTTCCACTATATTAGTCTGGTCCATTTAATAAATTACTTATTCTAATACAATAGACCACACTTCAGATAGAGTATAATTTGTTACTGGTTCCTTCGAGTTAGCAATTTATTTCCTCCTTGCTTCCATTCCTCCTTTCCACTTAAGAAAAAAAGACTATAGGGCTTCCCTGGTGGCACAGTGGTTGAGAGGCCGCCTGCCGATGCAGGGGGCACGAGTACGTGCCCCGGTCCGGGAGGATCCCACATGCCACGGAGCAACTAAGCCCGTGTGCCACAAACTACTGAGCCTGTGCTCTAGAGCCCGCGAGCCACAACTACTCAAGCCCGCGTGCCACAACTAATGAAGCCCACGCGCCTAGAGCCCGTGCTCTGCAACAAGAAGCCACCGCAATGAGAAGCCCGCGCACTGCAACGAAGAGTAACCCCCACTCGCCGCAACTAGAGAAAGCCTGTGCAGCCACAAAAACCCAACGCAGCCAAATATAAATAAATAAATATATAAAAATGAAAAAATGCAACATATGGAGACATATTATATTCCCCAACTATAGTTACTCCCTAAACTTGAAAGTCAGATCTGAAGTTACTATGTATTATAACTAAGGACAAAAAGCAAAATATTTTGGAATGGATAAACATGCTATAGTCCATCAGAACACACTTCACCTTTATCACCACCTGGTCATAACTCTTCCTATTTTTGAGGAAGAAAGCATAGTTCTTTCTTTTCAGTTCTATTGATATTATAATACGCATGAAAAAGTGGGAATGAGTGTTAGTTCAAAACTCTGAGCTTCCTTATGTATCTCAAGTATAAACACATTTGGCTCAGTGTTGATACCCGCTTAAATTATAGCTTAGAGATTTATCATCAAGAAATTGCTCTAAAAAAACTGCTCTCAAATTGGGCAGATTTAATAGCATGCAGAGCTCCCAGGTACTTTAAATTAAAACCATCATTAAATATGATACCTAAAGGTGGTAAAGTCACACAGAAGGCAGGCGTAGGTGGAAACAGTGGAGTGCAGTGGGGCAGAGCAGAAGCTTTGCAGTCAGACAGATCTGGGTTCAAATCCTTGCTTTGCTACTTGCTAGTTATGAAACCTTTGGGGAAACTGCTCAACTTGAGTAAACCTCAAGTTCCTCATCTGTAAAATAGGGTTAATAATAGTACCTGCTACATAACATTGTTGTGAGGTTTAAATGAGGGAAAGATGCACAGTGACACAAAATAAGTGCTTCATAAATATTTTAGTTACAGTAATTCTACAGTTTCATATCTCTAGACCCAGCTGAAGGAGGCAAAACCCAAAAATCCAAACTTCACTATCAGTAAGAAAAATACAATTAATGAATTCAAATATTAAATAGTACTTTCTTTCTGACCTACATCAATCACAGTGAAAGCAAGTTGAGTACATACGCTGGTGGCTCACAAAACCCTTGACTTGAACTTTCTGCCTAATGCTTGCCTAAAAGTTCAATAAGGTGGTTACCTAGCTACCAAAGAAGTTAATCAAGTCTTTAAGAACAGCTCATTTAATATCTTGAGAAGTGAAACCAAGATAATTTATATTCAATGTGAATATAAATTAGGACGTACCTAAATCTTACTCAAAGCACACATTTAAAGGGATATTTCATACTTTTAGCCACCTTAAACAATGAGAACCTCTTTAGTACAACTCTCAATCCAATTTCTGAGGTCCAAAACAAATGTTAAGGAAATTTAAAATCTGAGAATTAATACTACGCAATCGAGACTAGAGCTTGTCCTCTGAATATTTAGAAGGCTAGGCTTTAAAATAATTGGAAACTGAAGCCTCACCATTGTTGTATACAATCTGTACTGATTTTTATATCTTCCTGAGGAGGTCACAACATTGTAAGGAAAGTATAAATTAATCCATCTATGTATAGGGACCAGGAAAATTATATAAATGAGTTAAATGGCGGGTGTATGGCAATAGGGAGTGATATGGTTAAAGCAGAGAGTGTATGTTCTGCCTGTCACAAATTCAATTTTTTGAAAATATTGTATTGGCCAAAGAAAGCACCTCTGTAGGTGTTTCCTGCCATTTAGCCACCAGTCTGTGACCCCTGAGGAGAAAGCAAAGTACATGTACTTAAAAAATTCTTTTTGGATGACTGAAAAAAGTCTGATTTTTAAGATAATACCTAAATACTCTTCATCATAGGATTTATTTACCTTAAGAACACCCCTAGTGGACTTTGATTCATTTTTTTTTAAAAGACACCAAATTCTTAAGAATACATCTATTATGAAAATCAAGTACTGGTATCTTACTGTGTCTATTAACAATTTTCAGATGATGTGATGGAGGATACATTGTTCCTTAACCTTCGTATTCAGCATACATACCAAGATATTTTATGAGGAAGTATTTCCCCCCAATGTTTTGTTTGGTAGTGTAAGCTCTTGGGAACATAGTCCTCTTACCTTCAAGTGTGTAAAGTTAAATCAAATACCTTTAAGAGTTCCTTTTCTTAAAATTTCATCTCTTTAACTAGGGTCTGGCTGTTCCAGAAACCTCCACTACAAATGGTTTACAAGGAAGCAGCAAAAGTAGTTTTGGAGCTGTTGATTTATATAACACATTGGCAACAGCAAAATCAACTATGCCACTTGTCCCTAATTGGGCCTTTCCAGTAAATTCCCTAACTGTAACTAACAGGGATTTTTAAATGGTCAAAAAATTTCTTGTAAACTTGGTCAGTGTTCTAGACACCTGAGAAAGCATCCATGGATAGCAGACTGATCAAAAGAATGAATGAGAAAAGGCTACTGTCATTTAGCCTGAGTAATTCCTTTCAGCAATGTCAGGGTGGAGATACACATCATCAAAAAAAGAGCCAGTAATGTCAAGGGGGAAGGTCCAGGTAGATAATGGATTCCACAAGTACCTTTTCAACTCATACCACTTAAAACGAGAGAAGCACCCTTGAAATATTTAAGTTGCCAACCCCAGCAAAGTGGTGTACTAGTAATAAAGCTGTGCCCAGCGTAAAGCAGTCTGAGTAAAATCAGGAGGAAAAAAGAAGCCAATGAAAACAAAGCCTGCTGGAGCTAAAGCAAATACACAGCTAATCTGCACATAAAACTTAAGTATGAAGAACTAGCACCAATCTAGTAGAGGAAAATTAAGCTTAGCTAGCTCTTGCTACAGATCAGGATCAGTTCAAATGATTTACTGCACCAAAGTATCAATAGTATGGTTTGAGGATCACACTCCCCTGCTGTCATTTCTTTTTATTGCAGCACTGAAGAGCAGTGATATCCACCCAGTGGGTGAAGGTAGAGAGGAAACTACAAGTATTTAGGCTATTGTCTACAGTCTTCTAGGGAAATGTGAGTGTTTGAGACAAATCATAGAATTGGTTAATATTGACCTACCTCACAACATCTTGTGGTTGGTAGCATCAAAAAGCAAACTGACTTGGCAACATAAGTTTGTACTTAGTAGTTTGCAGAAATGTTTTTGTTCCTGCCTTCAAACTGAGTTATGTGCATATGTGTGTGCATATGTGTACAATATCTCTCAAATGCTACGTGACCAAAGGAAGGTAAGTCATTGAGAAAAAAAATAACAGAAAGATCCTTTTCTTTTTAAAAATACCTCAAGATATTAAAGATGTCGATTAGTAGTTCAAATACTTTTAATCATCTTTTTAAATGTATTAAGCTTTCAAAAACAATTAACTACACACACACACACACACACACACACACACACACAACTGAATGCACTAAAACTATATCAATGTTAATTTCCTGGTTGTGCATAGTCATTCAAGATGACTTGTTACCAAAGGGGCGGGGGCGCAGGTGAAGGGTATACAAGGTCTCTCTGTAATATTATTTATTACAACTGCACATGAACCTATAATTATCTCAAAATAGGAAGCTTTAAAAAATCCTTAAAAAGCAACTAACGTGTGTTTTTAAAGGTCAAACCTAAACCCATTAAAAATCAGGTACCTATAAGTACATGTAGTACCTTGAAGTAGGTTGGACACTGGTCAAGACAGTACATTAAGGCTCCCCTCAACTGTGAAACTGCTTTGAGATTACTGACCATCAAGTCTTGGTAAAAGCACATACTGAAAACTCATTTAAAAATTAGAAACATTATGCTCAAACTGGCTATTAAAGGTGCCATTAAAGACCATCTTAAAGCAGTGAGGCTGACAGGCACTCAATGCCAGACGGTAGAAACCAGACAATTGTGTGCAAGGGATTCTTGCATCCATTCAACATCCAACAAACACACATTAAGCACCTGCTGAACACAGTTCCCGCCCTTGTGAAGAATTCTGAATCAAATGGTCCCTGGGGTCTCTGAGCCTATCAGCAAGTGGTTGGGTTGACACTTACTCAGTATCCTGATGGGGGGCTGAATTTAATAGGATCACAGCCCAAACCTCACAGACCCTTAACATCAGTGGTATGATGCTCCTTTTACTGCCTTACCCAGATTTTTTTTTTAAGAAGCAATAAAAAAGATGCAGTTCTAGTCAAGCGGACAATAGCCAGAACAACCTGCCACAGATTGGATTCCACTCAAGCCTTTAGTAGGCAGAGGCTAGGGAGAAGCGGGTTCCTAAGTAGGAGGCACTTCCAGGATGACTGGGAACCCTTTCCCCAGATGATCAGGCTCCTGAAAGGTGGGTAAAGAAACTCTCTTACCATCCTCAAACGGGGTCCCTTCAGGCCTGCAACACAGAGAAAAACCAATCAGTTCCCGCTTCGGGGCTCCCCTCTCCCCGATTCATCTGAGGAGATGGCTATTACGAGCCCTGCTCGCTCCACCGCTGGTAAACCACCGCTTCCCGGGTCGCAAAACCACTACCAGCAGAGGTCTGGGGCTCAGAAATCCCGGGCAGGCCGCCGCGCCGAAGCGCCACCACTCCCCGCCCCGCCCCCCTTAGTACCCCAAATGGTTCCCCTGGCAGCGGGAACCGAGCTAATCGAGGCACAGGCTCCGGGGAGGCGCCTAGGCCCAGCCAGCCCCAAACACTCTCCCTCTGCCCCCGCCTCCGCACCGGGCCGGTCTCGGAGGGCACACGCGCCCCTAGCCCTCGCCGCCACCCGGAACGCAGACTCACCCAAAAATGACCGCGTTCCAAACCATTATGTTGTTCTCGGATGGAGCCCCGCTGACTCCGGCCGGAGGATCCTCCTGCAACCTTCAAGGAAACAGACAGGGGGCCCGAGATCCGGCACCCGCTCGCGCCGCCAGCCGCCCCGCCGCCCGCCCGGCCCTCCGCCGGCCCCGCCCTGCGCCCCGGCCGCAGCCCCCGGACCCCGGCGTCCCGGGCGGGTTACCTCTTGAAGTCCCTCATGAGGCGCCGCCGAGCCGGGGTGGACATGTCTCTAGCGGGGTCAGGGGTGGGGCATACACCGAGCTCTCGCGTCCCCGCGGGCGGTAAGGCGGCCGAGGAGGCTGAGGAAGCTGAAGGAACCGAGGGGGACGCTCCCAGAGGAACTGCACTGCCTCTCCGAAGTCGAGGGTCTGTCTGGCGCCGGCTGAGCACCACCCCTGAGTAGACGGGGGCTGAACCAACCTAGAAGGAAAGGGCGGGGGTGGAACGCCGATCGCCGGACAGGCCGTACCAAGACGGGGCGGGGGGGGGGACGGAAAGTTGCTTAGGTCATTAAACCCGGGAGGGAGGCGGGGGTGTGGTGAGAGGCGAGCTGCGGGCCGCACGTAATTGCCTGGAACTCACTAGGATCGGGTGGTGGAAGGGGGTGCACCTCTATTTGCCAATTCTAAGACGAACCCTGGGAAGCTCTTTTCTGTTTTCCTTTTTCTTTTCCCTTTCTTTCTTTCTTTCTGTTTTTTTTTTTTTTTTTTTTTGAGATCAGATCACTTATTAAAGTGAGCACAGTGGCTGAGGGGGGAGAAGAACGATGGAAGTCTTATTCTCGAGATCTCGAGGTGGGAGTGGGTGGAGGCAAAACCGGTTGTCCAAAAGCCGGAAGTCTAGGGGACACACCCCCTGCGGACACGGGAGACTGGGGAGGATGTGTGACTGCTTAAAATGACTGAAAATCCAAAGAATAAATCGACCTCGACTATGAGGTCGAGGGTCCCTTCTCTATGGAATGTGGGTCCGTTCTCTATGGGGTGAATGTGCGGGATTTGGGTCCCAACATTTAGGCCAATGATCACCCCCAAAGCAGAATGAAGTGGTGTTGTGTGTCCTGGGGGAGGGAATGAGAGCTGCAGGCAAGCAGAATGAGGCTTTAGCTTTGGGCACTCACAATTTGGCTCTGGAACCACATTTCCCCTTGGCAGTTCAACAAGCCAAGCAGCTAATATATGTTCAGAAGAGTCCAAGGTATGAGAATATCCGACTGCAGAGAATTGGAAGAGCAGTGAGTCTGAAGTAAAGTAACGGTAAGATGCACGTGAAAAAGCTGCAGGTTGCAGGGAAGAGTCACAGTTAGAATGTGGACCTGCAAAAGCAATAACAGTTTTAAAGAATATTTTTTCAAAGGTCAACCCAAGGGCTTCCCTGGTGGCGCAGTGGTTGAGAGCCCGCCTGCCGATGCAGGGGACACGGGTTCGTGCCCCGGTCCGGGAGGATCCCACATGCCGCGGAGCGGCTGGGCCCGTGAGCCATGGCCATTGGGCCTGCGCGTCCGGAGCCTGTGCTCCGCGACGGGAGAGCCCACAACAGTGAGAGGCCCGCGTACCGGAAAAAAAAAAAAAGTCAACCCAAAATAACATAGAAGGTAGGCAAAATACTCATTTAAGGATTTTTGAAAATATGAGAAAGGTAGGTTTGGGTTAAGTCATGGAGAGTTTTGAATGCCAAGCTAATGGCTTCCTTGGAAGGTGGTTGAGCAGAAAAGCGACATGATCAGAGCTGTGCTCATCAGAGATGGGTCCCAGGACAGCAACTAGGAGACTCTTGAAGTATTCCAGGTGAGAGATACTGAACCAGGCAAAGACAATAAACATGGAAAGGAGGGGATAAATGGAGAGGACCTGGCAACAGATAGAATGTGGGGGCAAGAAAGAGGAAGGAGTCAACTATGGCTCAAGTTCTGGGGACTTCCCTGCCGGTCCAGTGGTTAGGGCTCCGTGCTTCCACTGCAGGGGGCACAGGTTCGATCCCTGGTCCGGGAACTAAGATCCCACAAGCCCCACGGCGCACTGCAGTGTGGCGTGGCCAAACAAACAAACAATGGTTCAAGTTCTAACCTCCAAGATAATCGGGGGTTTGAAGGTGCCATTACCAGAATTACAGAATAGAGAGGGAGGGGCAGTTTTGGGAGAGGACATTTGGGGACTTACTGAGTTCATGGGACTAGTGAGACATTTGCGTGAAGATGTCCAGAAGATATCAGATGTGCAGGAAATTGTTTTTAACATGGGAGGCAGGAGGCACTTGACGGTGGTAGTGATTCTAGCTGCTGCTTTACAACAAGTACTCTCATGGCCAAGGATTTATATGTCCCATTAACTCCAACGTATCAGTTAAGGCAAATCTCCCTAATAGCATCACATTATGGCTGTGATGGGAAGGGGTTACAAAAATAAATTTAAAACCTCCTTTTCCTCTAATCTAGGAGCTTGCAGTCTACTAATACGCACATATGAAATCAACAAAAGCAAGGTCTACGAAAGCAAGTGCGTTAGTTTTCTATTGATGTTTAACAAATTACCACAAGCTGTTAGCCAACTTCAGTTCCTTGTGGCTGTAAGACTGAAGGCCCCATTTCCTCAGTGGCTGCCAGCTGGGGACCAGTCTCAGCTCCTAGAGGTTACCTGCATACCTTGCCACGTGGCCTACTCCATCTTCAAAGCCAGCAATAGAGAATTTCTCTCCCATCAGATCCCTCTCACACTTTTTTTTTTAACGTATATATATTTTTTCATCTCACAGTTTGAATCTCTTTCTTCAGGAAGAGCCCAGTTCACTTTAAGGCCTTATCTGATTAGGTCAGGCCCACCCCAGATAATCTCCTGATCCTAAAATCATCTGATTTGGGACCTTAATTACATCTACAAATTTGCCTCATAGCAGAACCTAGATTAGTGTTTGACTGAATAGCTGAAAGAAGTGACCAGAAATCTTGAGGAAGGGGGTGGCATCTTAGAATTCTCCCTCCAGAGCAGCAGCAAGATACATAGCAGAAACATGTGAATCCACAGATGCTGAGGGGCTGTACAGCAAGGGAATCATCAGTCTGGTGGGGTTAGAAGAAGCTTCCTGGAATGGGTCTATTTCAAAGTTGTTTCAGAAGAGATGAAAGCAGGGCTTGGGAGGGAGAAACTCAAGCAGCTTCTATGAGGGCAACAGCACGAGCATGGACATGGAGCTTAACCAGGATCTGGGGATAGTGGGCAGATTAGAGTGGCTAATGCAGACCGACAAGACCTTGGCTTGGAAAAGTGAGGATGACAGAAGTTAATTAAATGCCCTCAAATGCGAGGATGAGGAATTTAGGCTCGATAGGCAGCTTTTGTAGGTGTTTGAGTCCAAGAGAGATGTACTGAAAACATCCTACTGAGAAGCAGCATATAATGTACTGGAGAGGAGGAGAGGGTCTGGGAGGCTCCTGGATATAAGGGACTGGGTATAAATGTCTCAAACTCATTGAAGGCTAGAGATGTGTTTGAGTTTGTTGCAGGCCTGTTTTCTGCAACTCCTGTGCTGTGTAGCTAAGGAATAGCTCTTTGACTACCTAATGAGGAAAAATCAAGAGCGTGAACCGAAGCAGTTTGGAAGCCCTGGGGCACCGGGATGTGGGGAGAGTGTTCCCTGACTGCACAATGGAATTGCTTTGCAGGAACGCTGTGCCCTCACATTCCCCATCAGAAGCAGGGTTGTCATAGCAAGCAGCACACAGAAGATTGTCCTCCAGCACAGGCGATTATAGGGCTGGAATATACTAACTATAGCAGAGCTGGCCGAGCATCCCTTCCACCCCATTCTCACCTTGACATCTTGAAGAAATACCCTCTTCACAGGCAAGCATCCCCCCTCCCCCCCAAGAACAGGGGTCAAGAAACTAGAGGTCCTTTTCAATTTAAAGAAAAGTGTGTTAGCAATGCAGCTGCAGAGGAGATTAAAAATTCCAAATTGTTCAGAGGCAAGGATCTGAGCATTTTCCTAAAAGGGAGGAAAAATATGGGACTATATGACTAGGGAAATTGTGGGATTTTGTTCTTGTTTTCAAAATGCAGAATAGATTGTGATCTTCCTCGACTATTTGGGGTTGGAGAGAGAAACCAAATAAAATATCATTTCCTGCCTTATGAGGCTGGGAGTTTGTATTTCTGTTAGCCAGTGAAGGCAAGGAATTTTATTTTTCTATAGTTCCCACTTCTATCAATAAAAATCAGTACAAATGACAACCAAGGAACAACAGAAAATAAAATCAAAAGATTTTTCTTGACTCCAATAATCTTGGAAGACAAATCAAGAGGATCACCTACACAGGAGACACCAGGTGTCACAGTGTGTGTTCTTGGCAGTAAAGGTAGTAGTATGCTGTCCATTTATAGCCCCTAGAACACAAGGAGAGAAAGAGATAGGGGGAGGGAGAGAGGAGAGAAGCTTAGAGAAATGGGGAAATTAGGGCCATGAACATAGGCTTTCACTACCTGCTGAACTGCTGAATAGAGGAAAACAAAGGCATGGCTGAATAATGCACCCCTCCTCAAGATCTCCATGTGCTAATCTTCATGTCCTAAACCTGTGAACATGTTACCTTATATGGCAAAAGGGACTTTGCAGATGTGATTAAATTTAGAATCTTGAGATACGGAGATTATCCAGGATTAAACAGGTGGCCCTGATAATAATCACATGGGTCCTTATAAAAGGAAAGGAGGAGTCTGAATTCAGAGAGAAGGCCCTGTGATGATGGCAGTAGAGATTGGAGTGATGCAGCTACCAGCCAAGGAGCCAAGGGTTGCTGGCAGCCTCTAGAAGCTGGAAGAGGCAGAGAATGACTTTTCCACTGGAGCCTCTAGGAGCAATCAGCCTGGATGACACCTTGACTTTAGACCAGTGAGATTGATTTTGGACTTCTGATCTCCAGAACCCTAAGATAACAAATCTGAATTTTCTTTAGCCACTGAGTTTGTGGTAGTTTGTTACAGCAGCAAAAGGAAACTAATACAAATGGCTACAGTGTTGCACATGAGAATTCAAACAAATCAGCCACATCCACCAGCAAACTACAACCGAATCCAGCCTGCCAGCATTCCCCCTATGGCCTGCAGGCTAAGAATGTTTTTCTGTATTTTTAAACGGTTGAAAAAAAAATCAAAAGAAGAATAGTATTTAATCATATTTCATGACACATGAAGATGACATGAAATTCAAATTTCAATGTCCATAAATAAAGTTTTCACTATGGCTGCTTTCGTGCTGCAATAGCAGAGTGGAGTAGCTGTGACAGAAAGTGTATGTGGTGCCCTCATCACTTCCCACTGTTGGTCGGTACACTACGAACCATGGTGACACAGTTATATGTCAACAGCATTTTGGATACCACTCATATCACTTGTGTTTTGGCATTATTATTATTATTTTTATTACAAGTGCATACCTAGCATGTCAAAACAAGAAAATAAAAGTGGATTTTGAATGTTGTGCTTTTAAGGCACAGTGGAGTGTAGATTACTTGGTCATCAATTTAGATGTCAAAACACTGTGTTTATTACACAATGACGCTGTAGCATGGCTAAAAGAATGTGATATACATCGACATTACCAAACTAAGTGCTCATTACAATGTTCCCAGTTCAGAGGAAAGCAATGGTTAGAAAAATTAGAAAGTTTAAAATAGAATATCTTACCATAGCAAAATGCTTCACAAAAATTAAAAATGAAAATGAGGTTGCTGCCAAAGTAAGTTTCTGAGTGGCTCATTTGTTAGCCAAGCAAGGAAAGCCATCTACTGATGGTGAGTTAATTAAATCGTGTTTGATTGCAGAAGCCAAAGAAATGTGTCCAGGGAAAATAAACTTTTTAAAGACTATTAGCCTTTCACCAAGAACAGCAGCTCAAAAAGTTGAGGACATTGGAAGCAACATCAATAGTCATTTAAAAAACAGGGCAAATTATTTCAAGTGGTTTTCCTTGTCTCTTTATAAGTTGACAGATCTTAATAATACTCCTCAGATGTTGTTGTTTATTTGAAGAGTCAATGCTGAGTTTAAAGCGATGGAAGAATTGGCCTGTATGGATAATCTGTAGATGATGGCAAATGAGAATATTTTCAAAAAAGTCAAGAGACCACTAATTCAATACAACCTGAAGCAGAATCTGCTAAGATGCATTTCAAACATGTATGAAGAAGAAAAAGGCTTAGCTGGACAAATGTACAAAGCTTGCAAAAATGTAAGTTGTTTAAATCCTATAGTTATTTGTTACATATTATTGAACAGCAGGTACTTCGCAGGAAAATATTTTAATCTATCTTGTGTTATTCAACCATTCGTGTCAACGGTGAACTTCATCCACTCTCATGGACTAAACCATTGTCAATTTCATGAATTTTTGTCAGAAAAAGAGGCTGAATATTCTGACTTGCCCTACCAACAGCAGTTCAACAACTTAGCAGTTATAAGGTTTTTTGTTGTTGTTTTGTTTGTTTGTTTTTGTATTTTTATAGCTCGTGGCTGGGATTGAGAATTTTCTGAGCCAGAAGAATCACCCTCAACCACTATTATTGAACACTGAATGGAATTAGCTTCTGCTGTAGAGGTAACAATGTTACTTAATAAATTTAACCTAAACTTACAAGGCAAAACGCTGCTTACATGTGAAATTTATACTGCAGTGAAATCACTTCGATGACAACTGACAGTTTTTGAACCACAAGTAATGTCTAGTTACTTAATTGCTTCCCGTGCTGTCAAATGTTAAAACAAAAAATCAAGATTTGCAATCCCACACAAATTTGCAGTGGATATCTTTTCTGAGCTCAGATTACAGTTCCAGTGGTGCTTTTTGGACCCTGATGCAAGTGCAAAGGAAATTTCTGTATTTCAAAAGCAATTTAACTGTGCAGTTGAGGAGCTTCCACCTAAACTTCAGTTGGAATTGATTATTCTGCAATGTAACAACATACTGAAAGGCAAATGTCAAGAGAAGAATCTGATAGAATTCTATAAGTGCCATCTAAGAGATGAATATGCTCAATTAAAACTCAGATGCCTGTGGATTTTTTTTACATGCCTATGAAGCCAGTTCTCTTAAACTAGAATTGGATTCATAAGCATGTAACCTGTACAATTGCATAGAGCTCTGCTTTCAGAAGGACCTTGCATTTGACTTAATGCTCAATTGTCACCATTTTGCAATTCTTTTTTTAAAAATTTATTTATTTATCTGTCTATTTATTTTTGGCTGCGCCGGGTCTTAGTTGCAGCACGTGGGATCTTCACTGCAGCATGTGGTATCTTTTAGTTTTGGCATGTGGGCTCTTAGTTGCAGCATGCATGTGAGATCTAGTTTCCCGACCAGGGATTGAACCCAGGCCCTCTGAATTGGGAGCATGGAGTCTTACCCACTGGACCACCGGGGAAGTCCGGAGGTGCCTGTGGATTGATATCAGTATATGGCAGTACTTATCTGTGTTAAGATTTTTCTCAAAGATGAAATACATAAATCTCATTACAGATAAGCATTAATGGATAAATATATGTAACAGATTTTTTATTAAGACCTTTATTAACAGGTGCTTGCAGTTTTTTAACTCTTAAAAAATCAAGTTGTAAACTTTTATTACAGATTAAAAGTGAGGTTCCTAAAAACCTTGACCAATTGAAACAAGTTAAAAACCTTTAAAAATATATTGAAAAACAAAAACAAAAACAGGGGAATTCCCTGGCGGTCCAGTGGTTAGGACTCTGCGCTTCCACTGCGCTTCCAGGGCACAGGTTCCACCCCTGGTCGGGGAACTAAGATCCCACATGCTATGCTACGCGGCACGGCCAAAAATAATAATAATAATAAGTGTATTGAGATTGTAACTGATTTGATGATAGGAAACACTCACTTTGAACCCTAATTAAGTGAAATATTATCCTCTCCATAAAAGAATGCCATTCTTATTAGGAGATCTGTATTATGCAAAAATTATACTCAGTTATTATTATATTTTGAATTTCATTGATAAAACATTTGTGGAAATTTGTTTTCTCTCGTTATATAAGTACCTACATAATGTTCTTGATTTTTCCTCTTGGCTTTCAAAGGCTAAAATATTTACTCTCTAGCCCTTTACCCACCCCTGCGCTTGACTGAGCCACTTAAGGGAGGGAGACTATTTATAATTGATCACTATGCAACCAGTATGTAGCACAGTGCCTAACACACAGTAGAAGATCAATAAATACTATTATAAAGAACATAGAATCATAGGGATGACACTGGACTAATATCTAAGGAGCAAACGCTATGATTCTTTAAGACTTGACATTTCTTTTCTACTTTATTAACTCATGTTCATTTGAGGGCTAGCAGATTGCTTTAAATTCTCATTGGTTTACATCTTGTGTATCTTGAACACTACACTTCTTCCAGCTAACCTGTCAGTTTTCTGGTCACCAGCTCCTGCTTCCTCCAGTAAGTTCTCTGTTAAAAATCCACTATTTTGGTGTCATCACTTGAAGCTATCCAATGTAAACTGTCTCAATGTCTTTATTCTGGATTGCCCCAGGCTCTGGTCCTCCACAGAGAGCATTCTGGGAGAGTTTCTGGGTTGAGGAAGGAAGGGTGGAAGATGTTCCCTAAACCTGTGGCAAATGGGATCATTAAGATGCCTCTATTTGCAAATCATTTACATGATTAGGGTCTAGTATCCAAAAATATATAACGAACTCTCACAATTGAACAATATAATAATAACCCAATTAAAAATGGGCAAAGGATTGGAATAGACGTTTCTCCAAAGAAGATAAGCATGTGAAAAGGTGCTCAGTATCATTAGCCATCAGAGAAAGGCAAATCAAACTCACGGTGAGATACCACTTCACACTCACCAGGATGGCTGTAATAAAAAAGACAAAGATAATTATTGGTGAGGACGTGAAGAAATCAGAACCCCACATACATTGCTGGTGGTAAATGTAAAATGTAAAATAATAAACTTGCTTTAGAAAACACTCTTAGCAGTTCCTCAAAAAGTTAAACATAAGGTTATCATATGACCCAGCAATTCCACTCTTAAGTAAACACCCAAGAGAACATACGTCCTCACAAAACATAAAAGCATAGAAACACATGTTCTCACAAAAATCTGGACACCAATGTCCATAGCAGCACTACTCTTTATATCACAAAAATGGAAACAACCCAATTGTCCACCAACTGATGAATGAATAAACACAATGTGGTATATCCATACAACAGAATATTATTCAGTCATAAAAAGGAATGAAGTTCCTTTTTACCGATTCATTACTACTTTTTTACTGATTCATGGTACAACAGGGTTGAACCTTGAAAACATAAGTGAAAGAAGCCAGATACCAACAGCCACATATTATATGATTTCATTCATATGAAATGTCCAGAAGAGGCAAATCCAGAGAGAGAAAGTTAGATTAGTAGTTGCCAGTGGCTGGAAAAAGGTGGGGAGAGTGACTGCTAAGGGATATGGGATTTCTTTTGGGGATGATGAAATATTAGGTAGTGGTGATAGTTGCAAAACTCTGTGAATGTGCTAAAACCCACTGAATTATACACTTTAAAAGGGTGAATTATGGGACTTCCCTGGTAGCTCAGTTGTTAAGGATCCACCTGCCAATGCAGGGGACACGAGTTCAAGCCCTGGCCCGGGAAGATCCCACATGCTGCGGAGCAACTAAGCCCATGCGCCATAACTACTGAGCCTGCGCTCTAGAGCCCGTGAGCCACAACTACTGAGCTTGCACGCCACGACTACTGAAGCCCTCGCGCCTAGAGCCCATGTTCTGCAACAAAGGGAAGCCACTGCAGCGAGAAGCCCACGCACCGCAACAGAGTAGCCCCTCTAGCTGCTAAAGAAAGCCTGTGTGTAGCAACGAAAACCCAACACAGCCAAAAAATAAATTAATTTTTTAAAAAGGGTAAATTATGTTATGTGAATTATATCTCAATTTTTTTTTTTCGGTACGCGGGCCTCTCACTGCTGTGGCCTCTCCAGCTGCGGAGCACAGGCTCCGGACGCGCAGGCTCAGCGGCCATGGCTCACGGATCCAGCTGCTCCGCGGCATGTGGGATCTTCCTGGACCGGGGCACGAACCCGTGTCCCCTGCATCGGCAGGCGGACTCTCAACCACTGCGCCACCAGGGGAGCCCTAGATCTCAATTTTTAACATTCCTCTACTTCATTAGGTATTCATCCTGAATACAGCCAATCAAAATCATATTTAGAGGCACACCTAAACTCTGTATCATGCATATAAAGTGTAAATAGTTCTTTCTTATATCTAGTTATATATATATGTATATATGCATATACATACGTATACGTGTATAGAAATATAAATGAATAATTTAAATTATTAAGGGTCCCAAGTAAAGCAGTCCCAGAGAACTTAGGTCAGGTTCTGGGAGGCTCACGATGCATCTTAGCCTAATGGTACGGCCGGTAAGCTCACACAACTACTATGGACGCGTGACCAGCCTACGTAGGGGAGATTCGCTACGAGTGGATGACGTCATTTCTGCGCGACTCTTACTTTTGCCTTCATTTTCCGGTGCTGCTCTGAGCTATGCCTAAAGTAGTTTCCCGGTCCGTAGTCTGCTCCGATACCCGGGATCGCGAGGAGTATGACGACGGCGAGAAGCCCCTTCACGTCTACTACTGTTTATGCGGCCAGATGGTCCTGGTGCTGGGTGAGTAGTCTGAAAGGAGCTAAACTTCGGGTTCTCGAGGGCGCATTTCCTCTGGCTGTGATCTGGCAGCCGAGTCTATGCGAGGATTTCCCTCTCCATCAAAATCCTCCGTACCCATCCCGCCCCACTCCAGGGCAGGTTTTCGGTTTTCTGTTTAACCTTGTGATTCTGTATCCAGAACTCTCTCAAAACTAAATTCCTCTTCCATAAAAAATATACTCACTCTCCTCCCACTCTGCGTCTAGAAACTTTGTAACCTTTCTGCCGGATACAAGTATATTGTAACAGCTCTGATGTTACATGAAAATAACCTCCTACCCGCATTGATCCTACATTCTCCTCCAGCTATAACCTCATTTCTTTGCTTCTTTTATAGCAAAACTTCTAAAAAGAATTACCTATATGGGCTGTCTCTGCATCCTCACTTCCCATTCCTTCTTGCCTTCACTTCAAGCAGGCTTTCCTTCTCACCTCACCATCCAAATCATATTTGTCAAAGTTACTAACGAACGTGTTACCAGTTCCAGTGGTCAATTATCAGTGCTCATTTAAATCCCCTCTCAGTGGCATTTGACAGATGATCACTCCATCCTTCTTGAAACCCTTCATTTGCATCCAAGACTCCACACTTTACTGATTTTTCTCCTACCTTGATTTCCCCCCCTCTCAGTGTCTGGCTCCTTTTTTTTTTTTTTTTTTTTTTTGCGGTACGCGGGCCTCTCACTGTTGTGGCCTCTCCCGTTGCAGAGCACAGGCTCCGGACGCGCAGGCTCAGCGGCCATGGCTCACGGGCCCAGCCGCTCCGCGGCATGCGGGATCCTCCCGGACCGGGGCACGAACCAGTGTCCCCTGCATCGGCAGGCGGACTCTCAACCACTGCACCACCAGGGAAGCCTCTGGCTCCTTTTTCTGTCTCAGACTTTTAGGCATTGCACGGCCCTACGGCTCAGTCCTCTCATCTGTTCTCAATCTGTACTCACTCCTTAGGCAAGCTCAACCATTCCCACGCTTTAAATACCGTTTATATGCTGATGACTCCCAAATGTTCCTCTTTAACCTGAACCTCTTCTCAAACTCCAGCTGCCTACTCAGCGTCTCCATTTGGATGTCTAATGGACCACTTAAAGAGACCGTGTTCTCACAACACTGTAAATCAACTATACTTAAATGAAATTTTTTTAAAAATTAAAAAAAGAGAGAGAGGGAGACCATGTTCAAAATTAACTTCATGATCTCCTACTTTCTTGCTCTCCACTGTACCTCTCCGACTTCCCTATCACAGTCAGTGGTACCACTCTTCACAGAGTATCTCAGAATCATTCTTGACTTCTCCATCCAGTCCATCAACAAATTCTGCAGGTGCTTCCTTGAAAATCTATCTAGAATCTACTTTTTACCACCTCCATTTCTCCAAGCCACCACCATCCCTCACCTGGATTGCCACAGTAGTCTCTTGCTCACCACTCTTTGTCCCCAGAGTCCTGTTCCAAACCAGTGTTTTCCTGTAATGCCAAGAATAAGACCAAAGTCCATAATGAGACCCTGTGTGATCAGACCTCCAGCTACCTCTCAGATTTCATCTCCTAACACTCTTCCCCTTGCTCACTGCACTCCAGCTACAGCGGCCTTTTTGATTTTTCTGTCTTGTCAAAATGTTCCTGCCTGCAGGGGCTTTGGGATCGGTATTTCTTCTGCCTCAAACCCTTTCCCCTCCATGCCCCCTTACTTCATTCAGGTCTCTGCTGAAATGTCACTTCCTTGGAGAACCCATCCGTGACTACCTTATCTAAAATAGCACCCCGTCACTCTTTGTCCTCTTACCGTGCCTGATTTTTCTGGGTAGCACTTATCACTATCTGGATCACTGTGCATCCTCTTAATATCTTGTCTAACTTTTTTTATTAGCACTTATCATTATCCAAGATCATGTTATATAATTATTAATTTGAAAATTTCTGCCTCCTCTGCTGGCCCGTAAACTTCATCAGGTCAGGGTCTTTGTCTGCTCTGTTCTTTGCTGAATCTTTAGCACAGTGTTCCAACTGTGCCTGGTACATAGAAGGCCCTCCCGTATTTACTGAGTAAATGAATTCCCTTTGATCACTTAGAGATGGGTCTGAATTCTTGTTCTGCTTCCTATTAAATGCGTGGCCGATCTCTTAGCCTTCCTAATCCTCAATTCCCTTACCTTTAAGCTAGGAATAGTAAATGTCTACTCCGGCAGGTCGTTGAGAAGAGTCACGAGCTGATGTGCAAACTGCCTCATGCTAACTCCCCTCTCCACCTCCTCCATGAATCTGCAATCACTCTGATCACTTGACTTCTCTGTCATCCTTTAGGTACTTAATTTGCATTGTATCAATTTTCCGTCTGCTTTATACCTGTACCTAATTTATTTCCTGTATGTTTTCATTGTTTTTGGATCAGAACTCCCCTAACTGGGATGGGTCATTCACATACCATATATATAATAGCATACCGCCTACCCACTCTCTCCTTTCCGAAGCACTTATCCAGCTTTTCCAATCAATGCCTTCCTCATAGGCATTCCAGGATGCTTGATCGTCTCTTCTCATTCTAATGCATTACAGCACAAGCCAAGTGTACCAGGATCAGAAATACTCATAGAAAACTTGAATTGCAGTGCTGGGAAGGACTTTTGAGATAATATAATCAAGTAAGGAGAAAGAGCCCTAGAGAGGAAGTGATTAGCCAGAGCTGGGGCTAAAATCCAGGTCTCCTGACACCAAGTCATTTTTAGTTGGAACATTCAATAATAGGCTTCAATAGGCATGATAATTATAGTAAAAATTAAAGTGCTAAGGGCTCCACTGAAAGCTTCTGATTGCCTCAGGGTATTTTTCAGTGGCTCTCGTGACCAAATCTTTCTCATTCCGTCAGACTGTCAGTTGGAGAAATTGCCCATGAGGCCCCGGGATCGGTCCCGTGTGATTGATGCTGCCAAACACGCCCACAAGTTTTGTAACACAGAAGACGAGGAGACTATGTATCTTCGGAGGTAAGAGGTTGATGTTCTCTGTCTAGGATTTCCTGGTTGTCTTGGGGTCTAGTTCTGAGGAGTAGAAATACCCCATCTAGTGTGGACCAGGTCATCCATTTGGGGCCCAGTACTTTGACATTTGTGGTGGGTCTCTAACTTCTGTTAATGTAGCCGTATCTTTATTGTGCTTTGTTGAAGTGGTGCTGAGATGTGATTCTGTTGCCATTTGATAGCTGTAATTTGGGGTTTTTGCAAGTAGAATGAGTTCGTTCAACCTGTAATCTCCAGCACACCAGGTGCCGGGCACTGAGCTAGGGACTGGATCAGCAAAGATAAATAAGGCACTGTCCTTATATACCATTAAAGAGCTCATGGCTCAGTGAGGGAACAGATTACCTATTGTGATATGATAAAATTCTGGTGTGGTGAACAGAAGCCTATGGGAAAACAGACAGCAGCAGATCATCTTGCCTGAATGGTGGTCAAGAAGGATACCAGAAGATGGTGGCATTTGTGTTTGGCCTTGAACTAGGATTTCACCAAGTAGATGGAGGAGCATTCCAGGTGGAGGGACTCTGGAAGCATTAAAAGCATCAAATATGGTGTGCCTGGGAAATTTAAGTAGTCCCTTGTGGCTAGAGCCTAAGTTACTTTACAGGAAGGGGTTCATGCATCCTGGGGTGAAGACAGAGTAGAATGCTAAAGTAGACAAGTTTGGACTTTATCTTTAGGCAATAGCCATCTTCTTTTTTTAAGTAGAGGAGTGACATGGTTAGATCTGTTTTAGATTTGGGAGTCCTTGGTGTATATGGGGAGTTGAAACCTGGGAAGGGATACAGTTACATGGAAAGTGTGTGGAGCAAGAAGAGAGGATTGAAGACATAATCCTGGGAAACATTGATGTTTGAAAAGCAGACAAAATAATTGGAACATAACCAGGAGAACCTGGTGATGTGGAAAACAGGAGAGGAGAGAATTTCAAGAAGTGAGGGAAGGGGGTGGTCATCAACAGGTGCCAAATGTCACAGAGAGGTCATCCTGCTCTAAGTCCATTCATTCATTCAGCAAATATTTCATTTATTGAGCTCCTACTGTGTGCCAGGTACTGTCCTAAAAGTCTGGGATATACTAGTGTATTAGTTTGTTAGGGCTGCTATAACAAAGTACCATAAACTAGGCGGCTTAAAACAACAGAAATGAATTGTCTCACAGTTCTAGAGGCTGGAATCTGAGATTACTGTGTCGGTAGGGCCATGCTGTCTCTGCAGGTTCTAGGGGAGGAGCCTTCCTTGCCCCTTCCTAGCTGCTGGTGTTTGCCGGCAGTCCTTGACATTCTTGACTTGTAGATGCATCACTCTAGCCTCTGTCTGCATCATTGTATGGCTTTTTCCCTGTGTTTCTGTCTCTGTGTTTCTTCTCTTCTTATAAGGACGCCAGTTATATTAAATTAAGGGAACATTCTGCTCATCTCTGTGACCTCATCTTAACTAATTATATCTGCAATGACCCTCTTTTCAAATAAGGTCACACTCTGAGGTTCCTGGAAGGACATAACTTTTTAAGGGACACTATCCAAACCAGTACAACCAGTAAACAAGCAAAGAACCTTGCCTGTACAGAGCTTATATTCTAGTGTTGAATCGGAAAAAGCTACAGGCTGACATCTAGCTATGTTTATTTAAGAAACCAAACTGTTATCAGCCCACACTAATGAAAACAGTTAGAAACTATTGCTAGGCGACATTCAGTACCAAATCAGGCACCACTGTGACAACTGGGCTTCTAGAATTATGTAGTTGAAGAGAAAATTGCTTATATACAGGATACAAGTGGGGACACAGATTATAAAACATATGAAATTCACAAAGGAAGGCCCTCCAGGTAACATTGGGGAAGTCCTCCATTGTGGTATGTAGGGAGGTTTATAAATAACACGCCCTATCTAAAGCTAATCCATTAGCTTGTGCTTTTTCTCCCTCTATTAACCTTTATTTGGGTTTCTGATTTTGAAAATTCTCAACTGACTGTCTTTAGGATTGCTAAAATATTTATTACATACATCATAATTATATATAACAGTTCTAGATAATATGTATTAAATGTATATATATTAGTTAATACAGAAAGTAATCTAACAACACAACTAGGCCACAGGCTCCTATGGCACTATAAGGCAGATGCCGTCACCTGTAGGCCAGAAAACTGCGGGGCCCTAGGCTGAAGTGGCAACCCTGGAATCCAGTCAGCCTGATCCTGGAAGTGAGCCAGATTTGGGCCCAGCCTTAGTGCCAGGTATTGCACAGGCCGGTGACCTCTGGCCAAGTGACTCTGTTGGGCCACAGAGTTCTCAGAGTTTACCCACAAGGCATGGTAGACTTCCCCCTTGGTTGACATGGTTCCTGCTCTAATCTTGAACTGTCTTTCCAAGGGCCCACTTTAGCATGCTCCTTTCCTATCAGGGGTGAAATTTCAGTCTGATCTTACCCCTCCTATTCTTTAGCCAGATGAGTGTGGGAGCCCCAGTTACTGAAAATATGGCAGTCTGCCTAATGCGTGCCCTGGAGCCTGTCACTTTCCACCTCCAAGTCTTCCATTCTAAAGTACCTCTCCTTTGACTCTGTTGTTCCCTGGTACCTTCCCTCCCTCATCCATTGCTTCCCCAGTTGCCCATCCAGTGGGTGCTTTTCTGTCTGGATCTTTGTTGACCATATGCCTCCCTTGATGCTGTCTCCTTCCTTGACTTCTGTGAAGCTACTCTTGTGATTCTCCTTCTACTTCTTTGGCTTTCTCAGTCTTCTGGATTCTTCTTTCTGCCCCTTAAATGTTGGCATTCCCCAGGGTTCTGACCTTCATTTTATCCCCTCTCTCTCTATACTCTCCTTGGCCATTCTCACCACCTCTTGTGGCATCAGTTACGCTTATATGCTGATGACTCACAAAATCTAGATCTGCCTCCGTTTCTCTCTTGTGCCCAGAACTGTATATCTAACTACCTATTCTACCTCTTCACCTGATGTTCTACCTCAGATACAGCATGACTAAAGCCAAACTCATTTCTCTAACGTGGAAAATCCCACAGATTGGTTCACTCAGCACCACTCCAACACTCTTCTATTTTACCTGCCTATATACCAGTGTCTGTAAAGATAGGGCACATATTCCAGCTTCTCCCCACTCCAAAAACCCCCTAAGATTCTGAACGTGACTTAGCTTTTGCCAAGTAAAATGGACAGAAGTAGAAGTTGTTGGGTGGGGCTTCCAAGGAAAGTCCTTTTTACTCTTCTCATTCCTTCCTGCTTTTTGGAAAACGGGCGTGATAATTGGAGCACCAGCAGCCATCCTGGGACTAGAAAGGGAAGGCCACAAGGATTGCAGAGTTTTTGCCACGCTATCCTTGGGTCTCAACCATCACCAGGAACCGCCTTCCTCTACACTTATTTTACATGAGAAGAAACTCTTGTGTTGAAGCCACTGCAGTCAGGTCTCTGAAGGTGTCAGCTAAACACAATTCCTTCTTTTTCCTCCTCCTACGATGACATCACCATTCACGCAGTGGCCCAGGGCAGAAATCTGGGAGCCAGTCCTGTCTTTGTCTCATCCATCCCTGCCCCCCACCATCCCCTGCACACATCCAGTCACTCACCATGTACTGTCGATTCTACCTTCTAGTCTGTCTTGTGGCTGCCTCCTCCTGTTCAGTCCAGCCACACTGCCATCATTCTGGTACCCAACATCACTTGCTTGGGCTATTGAAGTGTCCTCTTACCTCCCCCCACCCCCCCGCTCTCCTCCAGACTATCGTCTACTGCCTGAATGATCTCACATGCACGTGATGTCAGTTTCCTGCTTCAGATCTTTCAGTGACTCTTCATCACCTACAGCAGTGCCTTTCAAACGTTTTTAAGCAATGAATCCTTTCTTCAAATGAAATTTTTACCAGAAGTATAAATAAGCAAGAAGCTTCTCTGATTGGGGAAGAGTTGAGCCCAACCCATTAAGGACTTCTCCCCATTCTCCTATCCGATTTCATTTAGGGATCATTGTGGAGCGCAATTTAAAAAATCCTGGCTAGCAGGATAAAATCCAAGTCTGAAGGCTCTCTATGATCTGGCCCTAGCCTACCTGTTCATCCTCATCTCCTGGTATTCCTATGGTTTTTTGTTGTTGTTGTTTGTTTTTTTGAACAGCAAACATTGATCATCTCATATAGTTTCTGTGGGTCAGGAACTTAAGAACAGCTTAGCTGGATGGTCTCTCATAAGGCTGTGGTTAAGAGGTCGACCATGGGTGCAGTTATTTGAAGTCTTTAATTAGGGCTGGATGTTCCACTTCCACGGTGGTTCACTCACATGGTTGGCAGCTGAGTGCTAACTGTTGGGAAGAAGCATTAGTTCCTTAGAACAAGGATCTTCCATAGGGCTGCTTGAGTATCCTTGTAACATGGCAGCTGGCTTCCCACAGTGTGAGTAATCCAAGAGAGAGCGAGTTGGAAGCGATAATGTCTTTTATGACCAAGACTCAGAAGTTACACACCATCACTTCTTCAGTGTCTTATTGGTGTCACAAGTCAGCTGTGTTCATTGTGGGAGGGCATTATACAAGGATTATTGACATTATTATGTCAATACCAGGGGGCAAGAATCATTGGGGCCATCTTAGGTGCTGCTACCACAACCAGGGAGAATGTTTTATTTTGTCTTTGGCCTTTCCTATCTCACATATTCCTGGAGATTAAGGACAAGAAAGAAAATCAAGGTCCATTAAGTCCAAATATCTAGCTCCTATTAATCACTTCTTTATAATTGTACCACTTAAAACCCTTGTCTTATTTGTATTAGAGTCTCCATATCTCAAGAAGATGAACATTTTTTCTTTTTTGGCTGTGCCATGCGGCTTGCGGGATCTTAGTTCCCCGACCAGGGATTGAACCCATGCCCTCTGCAATGGAAGCATGGAGTCCCAACCACTGGACTGCCAGGGAAGTCCCTGTAGCTTTTTGTGTCTGGCATCTTCCGTTTAGTATATTTTCAAGATTCATCCATGTGTAGAATGACTCAATAAATCATTCTTTTTTTTTTTTCGCTGCTTTGGGTCTTCGTTGCTGCTCATGGGCTGTCTCTAGTTGCAGCCAGCAGGGGCTACTCTTTGTTGCGGTGTGCGTGCTTCTCATTGCGGTGGCTTCTCTTGTTGCGGAGCACAGGCTCTAGGCTCGCAGGCTCAGTAGTTGTGGCACATGGGCTTAGTTGCTTCACGGCATGTGGATCTTCCTGGACCAGGGCTCGAACCCATGTCCTCTGCATTGGCAGGCGAATTCTTAACCATTGCGCCACCAGGGAAGTCCTGTGTTGTTTTTTTTTTTAACTAACTTTTTAAAGTATTATGGCTAATGCTGCTGTAAACATTTGTGTACAAGTTTTTGTGTGAACATGCTTTTGCTTCTCATGGGTGGATATGTATGAGTTGCTGGATCATATGGTAACTCTGTGTTTAACCTTTTGAGGACCTTGTAGAGTGGTTTCAAAAGGAGTTGCACCATTTTACATTCTTGCCAGTAGTATATGAGGGTTCCTGTTTCTCCACATCCTTGCCAATAATTGTTGTTGTCTGCCTTTTTTTTTTTTATTTTTTATTTTTGCGGTACGCGGGCCTCTCACTGCTGCGGGCTCCCCCGTTGCAGAGCACAGGCTCCGGACGCGCAGGCTCAGCGGCCATGGCTCAGGGGCCCAGCCGCTTTGTGGCGTGTGAGATCTTCCCGGAGCGGGGCATGAACCCGTGTCCCCTGCATCGGCAGGCGGACTCTCAGCCACTGTGCCACCAGGGAAGCCCTATTGTCTGCCTTTTTGATATAGCTATCCTAGTGTGTATGAGATGGTATCATTGTGATTTTGATTTGCATTTCCCTGATGGCTAATGATGTTGAGCTTTTCATGTCCCTATTGGTCATTTATGTATCTTCTTTGGAGAAATGTCTAGTAAAATTCTGTGTCCATTTTTGGGCTTCCCTGGTGGCGTAGTGGTTAAGAACCTGCCTGCCAATGCAGGGGACATGGGTTCGAGCCCTGGTCTGGGAGGATCCCACATGCCGCAGAACAACTAAGCCCATGCGCCACAACTACTGAGCCTGCGCTCTAGAGCCCGCGAGCCACAACTACTGAAGCTTGCGCGCCTAGAGCCCATGCTCCGCAACAAGGGAAACCATTGCAATGAGAACCCCGCGCACCGCAATGAAGAGTAGGCCCCGCTTGCTGTGACTAGAGAAAGCCCGCGCACAGCTACAAAGACCCAACACAGCCAAAAATAAATAAATAAAATAAATAAATTAAAAAAAATTCTTTGTCCATTTTTTAAATGGAGTATTTGTGTTTTTTATTGTTGTAAGAATTTTTTATTATGGATACTAGTCCCTTATCAGATATATGATTTACAAATATTTTTTCCCATTCTGTGGGTTGCCTTTTCACTTTCTTGATGGTATTCCTGGAAGCACAAAAGTTTTTCATTTTAATTGTCCCATTTATCTATTTTTTCTTTGATTGCTTGTGCTGTAGGTATCATATTTTTAAAACCATTGCCTGATCTAAGGTCTTGAAGATTTATACTTATGTATTCTAACAGTTTTATAGGTTTGATTGTTACCTTTTTTTTTTTTTTTTTTTTTGCTGCACCTTGGTATGTGGGATCTTAGTTCCCCGACCAGGGATCGAACCCACACCCCCTGCACTGGAAGCTCAGAGTCTTAACCATTGGACCACCAGGGAAGTCCCAGTTCTTACCTTTAAGTCATTCATCTATTTTGAGTTAATTTTTAAATTTTTTGTTTATTTATTTTTTGGCCATGCCACACAGCTTGTGGGATCTTAGTTCCCTGACCAGGGATCATAGCTGGGCCCCCTGCAGTGGAAAAGTGCAGAGCCCTAACCACTGGACCACCAGGGAACTCCCCATTTTGAGTTAATTTTTGTACATAGTGTGAGGTAGGGATCTAAATTAATCCTTTTGTGTGTGGATATCCAGTTATCCCGGTACTATTTATTGAAAGACTATTCTTTCCCCCATTGAATGGTCTTGGCACCACTGAAAATAAATTAACCATATATGTATGGGTTTATTGTGGACTCTCAGTTCTGTTCCATTGATCTGTATGTCTGTCCTTATGCCAGTACCACCCTGTCTTGATTACTGTGGCTTTGTATTAAGTTTTGAAATTATGTACGAGTCCACCAACTTCGTTCTTCTTCAAGACTGTTTTGTCTACTCTGGATTTCTTACGATTCCATGTGAATTTGAGGATCAGCTTGTCAATTTCTGCAAAAAAACCAGCTGGGATTTTGATAGGGATTGTGTTGAAGTTGTAGATTCATTTGGAAAGTATTGCCATCTTAACAATATTAAGTCTTCAATCCATGAACATGAAGTGTCATTCTATTTACTTAGGTCTTTAATTTCTTTCAGTGATGTTTTGTAGTTTTCAGTGCACAAGTTATGCACTTCCTTTGTTAAATTTATTCCTAAGTATTTTATTCTTGTTGATGCTATTGTAACTGGACTTGTTTCCTTAACTTCATTTTTGGATTGTTCATTTCTAGTGTATAGGACTACCATTAATTTGTGAATATTGATCTTATATCCTGCAGCTTTACTAAACTTGTTTATCAGTCCTAATAGTGTGTGTGTGTGTGTGTGTGTGTGTATGCTTTAGGGTTTCTATATATAAGATTATATCATCTGCAAATAGAGATGGTTTTACTTTTTCCCTTCCAATCTGGATGCTTTTTATTTCTTTTTCTTGCCTAATTGCCCTGGCTAGAACTTCCAGTACAGTGTTGAATAGAAGTGTTGAGAGTGGATATCCCTGTCTTCTTCCTGATCTTAGAGGGAAAGGTTTCAGTTTTTCACCATTAAATATGATGTTAGTTTATGTGGCTTAGTAGATGTGAATTTTTCATAGATGCCCCTTATAAGGTAGAGGAAGTTCCCTTCTATTTCTAGTATATTGAAGGGGCTTTGAATTTTGTCAGATGCTTTTTATGCATCTGTTAAGATGACCATGTGTGTTTTCTCTTTTATTCTATTATTGTAGTGTATCGCATTGATTGATTTTTTTTTTTTTGTATGTTGCACCAATCTTGCATTCCTGGGATAAATTCCACTTGGCAATGTGGTATAAACCTTCTTTATATGTTGCTTGATTCAGTTTTGCCTGTATTTTTAAAAATTTTTATTTATTTATTTTATTTTTGGCTGTGTTGGGTCTTCGTTTCTGTGCAAGGGCTTTCGCTAGTTGTGGCAAGCGGGGTCACTCTTCATCGCAGCGCGCGGGCCTCTCACTATCATGGCCTCTCTTGTTGCGGAGCACAGGCTTCAGACGCGCAGGCTCAGTAGTTGTGGCTCACGGGCCTAGTTGCTCCATGGCATGTGGGATCTTCCCAGACCAGGGCTCGAACCCGTGTCCCCTGCATTAGCAGGCAGATTCTCAACCACTGCGCCACCAGGGAAGCCCAAGGATAACTTTTGAAAAGCCCTTTTAGCATTTGAAGTAGTGAGCTTGGTAGGTTATGAGATTTGTTTGTATCTTTTTTTTTTTAACTTCCATTTTCTGTGCAGGCCTGAAGGCATTGAACGACAGTACAGGAAGAAATGTGCAAAGTAAGTATTAACAGTGTGGGTTTCTCTGAGAATAAGTAAGTAGAGGCAATGATGTGTTAGGAAAAGAATCATTTGGAGACAATTCTCTGTTATATCTTTATCCCTATAATCTTACCTGCCTTCAAAGTTCAGTTATGCAAATACCAATATGCTTCTTAAAGAGATGCAACTGACCAAGTTACATCTCTGACCAGCTGGCCACAAAAATGGGTTTTTAAGCATAGTATTATTTTTTTCACTGAGGTGTAACTTATATATAATAAAATTTGCCCTTCCTAAGTGTACAGTTTGATGAGTGTTGACAGAAGCACAGAGCCATGTAACGTCACCACTCCTGTGACATAGGCGTTTCCAGTGCTCCTTTGCAATCAGTCTCCTTCCTCACCCCTCCCCTCGCCAGCACTGATCTGCCTTCTGTTACTGTGTTTTACCTTTTCTAAAATGTGATGTAAATTCTACAGTACGTGTTCTACTACATACAATGTGTATCTCTTACATCTGGTTTCTTTCATGTTGCATGATGCTTTGGGGATTCATCTGAGTTGTATGTGTATCAGTAATTTGTTCCTCTTTATCTCTGAGTAGTAGTCATTGTACCACAGTTTGTTTAACCATTGACCTGTTGAAGGGCATTTGAGTTGTTAATGGCTTTGGCTATTATAAATAAAGCTGCTATGAACATTCTAGTATAAATCTTGTGGGAACATGTGTTTTCTCTTGGAGTGGAATTGTTGGGTCATATGGTAAATGTAACATAGTGTAATTTTTTTTGATATTTTTTATTTGTTTTGGTTGCACCGGGTCTTAGTTGTGGCAGGCAGCCTCCTTAGTTGTGGCACGTGGGCTCCTTAGTTGTGCCATGAAAACTCTTAGTTGCAGCCTGCATGTGAGATCTAGTTCCCTGATCAGGGATTGAACCCGGGCCTCCTGCATTAGGAGCGCAGAGTCTTAACCACTGTGCCACCAGGGAAATCCCCACATAGTGTAATTTAATCCAAACTTATTTATAAAGTCTGTTATAGGACTACAGACCCAAGAACTTTAGAGACTATTATTTAAAGATATATATGATTTCCAGCTTTAGGTTGTTAACAGTGAGAATATTAAACTATAATAAGTTTAATCTTGTTGATGAATTACAGTTCAATCTTGGCTCTCAGAAGACTCAGACTAGAATTAAAGCAGGGAAGTGGCTAAGAAGGCACTTTAGTTTACAGCCACATTAGATTTGTTAGACTACTTTAATCATATCTTATGGGTATGGGTCTACTTCACTTAGCTGAAGAAGTATAATAGAAGTGAGCAAACAGGACTTCCCTGGTGGCGCAGTGGTTAAGAATCCGCCTGCCAATGCAGGGGACACGGGTTCGAGCCCTGTCTGGGAAGATCCCACATGCCACGGAGCAACTAAGCCCGTGCGCCACAACTACTGAGGCTGCGTTCTAGAGCCCGCGAGCCACAACTACTGAGCCTGTGTGCCACAACTACTGAAGCCTGTGCACCTAGAGCCCATGCTCTGCAACAAGAGAAGCCACCGCAATAAGAAGCCCGCACACTGCGACGAAGAGTAATCCCCGCTCGCTGCAACTAGAGAAAGCCTGTATGCAGCAACGAAGACTCAAAGCTGCCAAAAATAAATAAATAAATATTTTTTTTTAAAAAAGAAATGACCAACCAAAGAAAGCATGACGATTGCTACAGAGCTTAGTTGGCAGACCACTGCAGTGGAGCCTTTATGCTCCTTCTTTTTTTAAAATAATTAATTAATTAATTTTTATTTTTGGCTGAGAGGGGTCTTTGTTGCTGCACGCGGGCTTTCTCTAGTTGCAGCGAGCGGGGGCTGCTCTTCGTTGCAGTGCGCAGGCCTCTCATTGTGGTGGCTTCTCTTGCTGTGGAGCACGGGGTCTGGGCACGTGGGCTTCAGTAGTTGTAACACGCGGGCTCAGTAGTTGTGGCTCGTGGGCTCTAGAGCACAGGCACAGTAGTTGTGGTGCACGGGCTTAGTTGCTCCGCGGCATGTGGGATCTTCCCGGACCAGGGTTCAAACCCGTGTCCCCTGCATTGGCAGGCGGATTCTTAACCACTGTGCCACCAGAGAAGCCCAACTGTCAGTGATTCTTATCAAGTAGTTTTGGGAAACACTGGGAAGAGCTAATCATCAGTTTATGCCACAAACACAAATATCCCCAGAGTCTACGCACACTTTGTGAAGCACCGTTTTGGGGATTTGCATTCTGAGGCCTCCCTGAGATTCACTGTTCTGTTTGCAGGTGCGGGCTGCCACTCTTCTACCAGTCCCAACCGAAGAATGCTCCTGTGACCTTCATTGTGGATGGAGCAGTAGTCAAGTTTGGCCAGGGTTTTGGGAAGACGAACATATATACTCAGAAACAAGAGCCTCCTAAGAAAGTAATTATCACTGAAGGAGACAGATGGGTTAATACAGCTACAGATTTAGCCCTACAATTTTAAAGAAGATTATGGTGCATGAGAAACTGCCCCTTATGAGCACTCTCTTTATTAAGAGAATGCCATTTTTGTGTATAAGCAGGTGCTACAAACTTGTAACACCTATTGTGTGTTCTCTTTTCTTTCCTACATCTGCTCTATGAGCAAAGTTAGAAATTGTATGATTTTTATTCACATTTACTTCCTTTGAAATTTCTTCTTTTTCCAGTGTGAGCAATTAAACATTGAATGAATAAGGCTAGTCTTTAAATATACTTTTAAAAACCCTTGATGGCAAATACCAGAAAAATATAATGCAAATTAAAATATGGGCACTTTTAGATAGGCCAGCCTGTCCCAAGGAGGTCCCCTGCCCCCAGGAACCAGGCTTGTACACTTGCACACACCCACTCACACATACACACTCACACACACACGACTCACAGAGCCTCTTGAGGTAAACTAGACTGATTCTTCTTCCTGCAACTCCAGGTGATGATGACGAAACGGACTAAAGACATGGGCAAGTTCAGCTCTGTCACTGTGTCTACTATTGATGAAGAGGAAGAGGAGATTGAGGCTGTAAGTGCTTCTGCTCTCAGGGGGATTGGAATGCGGGGCCGGGGGAGGGGGCTCTCCAACCAGAGCATTGAGTAACAGAATAACTAGGAACTTCGCTCGTAGATCTTGCTCTGCTACTAAGAAACGCTGTGATACCGGGCTGGTTCCTGTTTCCCTGGATCTCAGAGACATCTCTGTAAGATAAGGAGCAGGGATTTGGACTAGATCAGTCTTTTTTTGTTTGTTTTTTGCGGTACGTGGGCCTCTCACCGCTGTGGCCTCTCCCGTGGCGGAGCACAGGCTCCGGACGCGCAGGCTCAGCGGCCATGGCTCACGGGCCCAGCCGCTCCGCGGCATGTGGGATCTTCCCGGACCGGGCCACGAACCCGTGTCCCCTGCATCGGCAGGCGGACTCTCAACCACTGCGCTACCAGGGAAGCCCAGTCATTTTTTTCCTACTGTTTTTTGAGATGCCTTAGGGGGCAAATCCCTCCTCATCCCTCTTCAGTTGAAAAACTACTGGGCTCAGCAATTTCAAGTCCCTTCCAGTCCAGCTCTGATGGTGTGGGAGTCTGTCCTTAGCAAGAGCAGCAATTACCTTTATGGTATTTCAGTATAATGATGTTTACAGAGAGATGTTATCTGTTACTTAAATGTGGTTTCGGTTGAAACCTGACTCTCCCGGATTATGGAAAAGCCGAAGAGTTGAAAGGGAGCAGAGTCTTGCCATTTCAGTAATAATGTCATAATTTGAGGAGTATAAACTTCTCCCGAGGTCTCTGTTGCTCCTCTTTGGTGAGACTGCTGGTCTAAGGGTGCTTCTTTCTTCCCTCAGAGAGAAGTTGCTGACTCGTATGCGCAGAATGCCAAGGTGATTGAGAAGCAGCTGGAGCGCAAAGGCATGAGTAAGAGGCGGCTGCAGGAGCTGGTGAGTGGCGCGGGCGGGGGCTGGCAGGCGCTGGGCTGGACTGTTTGGGTTCCTCGGTCTGAAAGACCCTCCGGCAGGCAGGGGAATCCTTTCAGAAGTCTGTCGGGGGTTATGGTGTGGCTGGCTGCCAGGTGTCTAACCGTGGGCCGTGGCTGTCAGTACATACCCTACTCTGGGATAGTGACCACAGGATCCAGGCCCCAAATGATAGTTCTTGTTAGCCAACCCTAACGAGAATGGTAAGTTAATCTGCTACTTGTGGTCCAAGGTCAGGAGTTCAAGATCGGGGCTCATGGGTGCTCTCCCAGGGTATGAGGCATACAGTGGGGCTACAATTGGGGTGCCAGGATTGGGGCTGGTCGCTACTTCTTAAAGCACTGCTTCCACCACCACTGTCTGCACCATCCCTAGGCTCTTTGTTGAGCACACACGTCTATATGTGATGGTGCCTATGTTTCTGTCTTCCTGATAATAAGTTACTTATGATATTTCTTTGAAATCAGACATCCCAGCATTGGTGCCTCATCGAAAAGTATACCAGTCTATTCTACTGACCGTAGAGGAGTTTTTGGTGACAGAGGTAGTAGGTCTTGAGAGCTGCTTTACCTTGCCGTAGTGATCTAGAGCACTGCTTATCGAATTTTCTGAGGTGAAGGACCAGTGCTTGCTTCTTGTTTTAAAATTTGTCAAGAGTAGATTTGTAATTTATAAAATGCAATAAAAATGAGTTTGCCTGAATTCTTCTTACGAGATGATTTCACTTTCTTATTGCTCTGTCAAATTGCTATAGAAGCTTCTAAATGCTTACTCTCAATTTTTGTGTGTATCTTCATGGACTGCACAACTTTAAGTAGCACTGTTCTAGAACAGTGTTCTTCCTCCTGTTCTGCCACAAATAGGATACTGATATGTCATGATATTGATTCCTCCAGTCCTTCAGGGGTCCTGGAGCTGTGGGATCCCTACACTGGTAGACCACAGCCCTGTGTGTTTACCCGTTTTACCATACAGATATTATTATCTTCAATGTGTGTCATAACATCAGAAAGTTTGGAAAGCAGTTGCTAGAGTTTCATCACAATTTTAGAAACACGGTTCTACTTTGTATACTAAATGAGCATGAGGGGATAGTGTTGGGGCAGTTAGAATAAGGCAGGAAAATCAGAATTTCATGTCATGTATCAGGACATATACTCTTCTTCCTTTCCAGGCTGAACTGGAAGCCAAGAAAGCGAAGATGAAGGGAACCTTGATTGACAACCAGTTCAAATAATCAGGACCCAGACTGGAGGCAAGCATTTAGATGAGGAGGGAAAAGAGTGTTTTCTTGACTACATGGACTGGTTCCTACCTTTATGCCCCAGCAGAAGGCTTTACGTGTCCTCCAGTGATTCTCCTACATTCAGTGAGGTCTTTTTTTTTTTTTTTTCCCCGTTACGTGGGCCTCTCATTGTTGTGGCCTCTCCCATTGCGGAGCACAGGCTCCGGACGTGCAGGCTCAGCGGCCATGGCTCACGGGCCCAGCCGCTCCGTGGCAATGTGGGATCCTCCCAGACCGGGGCACGAACCCGTGTCCCCTGCATCGGCAGGCGGACTCCCAACCACTGCGCCACCAGGGAAGCCCTCAGTGAGGTCTTTGAGTTCATCTGACCTGCTTTCTAGAGATGGATTTTTCTCAATCTTTCTGTGTATAGGTCTTCTGTACTATTTTTTGTCCATTTGATATAAACTTCTTCATCTGTGTAGAAGCTCTGTGAATAGATCAGTGCTTCAGTGTGTCTAGTTTCTAAAGGAGCTATTCTTATTCCTTCTTCAAAGTTAATAAATTGTTTAAAGATTTTTGAAAAAAAATAAAAGTAACATGAATTACATTTAAAGTTACAGCAAGCCAGATCCTTTTAAGTGTCTCTGTCTCTGTTCTTAGACTGGCAGGTACTGGCTAGGGTTTGAATCTCTCTACTGTCAGAGAAAATCCATAACAACCCAGAATCTGCATAAAGTTTCCTTTACCTCAAATGTTACAACTCTAGGCACGCCAACCCTTATCAGATGTTGTACATGCAGAAGGAAAAGCCAGATTCAAGTGAGGGGGTAGGATAGCTCTGATCTGAATGAAAATGGGGTCTTGGTAAGCAACCCAAGGGAGCTACCATCCTGTCAAGCAGCTAAGAGCGTGCTTCCATGTGTGGGCATGTGGGAGGGAGACATGGTAGAGTAAGAAATGACACCGACTCTAGGTCCAAGCACCTCACTACACATAACTCAATTTCGTTTCTTTTTATGGCTGAGTAATATTCCATTGTATATATGTGCCACATCTTCTTTATCCATTCATCCGATGATGGACACATAGGTTGCTTCCATGTCCTGGCTATTGTAAATAGAGCTGCCATGAACATTGTGGTACATGACTCTTTCTGAATTATGGTGTTCTCAGGGTATATGCCCAGTAGTGGGATTGTTGGGTCGTATGGTAGTTCTATTTGTAGTTTTTTAAGGAACCTCTATACTGTTCTCCATAGTGGCTGTATCAATTTACATTCCCACCAACAGTGCAGGAGGGTTCCCTTTTCTCCACACCCTCTCCAGCATTTATTGTTTCTAGATTTTTTGATGATGGCCATTCTGACCGGGGTGAGATGATATCTCATTGTAGTTTTGATTTCCATTTCTCTAATGATTAATGATGTTGAGCATTCTTTCATGTGTTTGTTGGCAATCTGTATACCTAGAGTCTGTCATACAGAGTGAAGTAAGTCAGAAAGAGAAAAACAAATACCGTATGCTAACATATATATATATGGAATCTAAGAAAAAAAAAAGGTCATGAAGAACCTAGGGGTAAGACGGGAATAAAAACACAGACCTACTGGAGAATGGACTTGAGGACACGGGGAGGGGGAAGGGTAAGCTGGGACAAAGTGAGAGAGTGGCATGGACATATACACACTACCAAACGTAAAACAGATAGCTAGTGTGAAGCAGCCGCATAGCACAGGGAGATCAGCTCGGTGCTTTGTGACCACCTAGAGGGGTGGGGTAGGGAGGGTGGGAGGGAGGGAGATGCGAGAGGGAGGAGATATGGGGATATATGTATATGTATAACTGATTCGCTTCGTCATAAAGCAGAAACTAACACACCATTGTAAAGCAATTATACCCCAATAAAGATGTTAAAAAAAAAATAAAAAGAAATGACACCGAGATAAACAAAAGTTATCTGTTGACTGTCTTTTATTTCACATCTGCTATTTGTGGAGGAGTGTCGTATACATAAATATTTAATGTCACACTGCTTCAGTGACATTAGTATGTAGTGTTTGTACCCATGTTTTTATCTGTTCACCTGTATTGCAAGGTGTTGGGACAGGAGGAGTGTTTTAGCCTCTTCGTATTATTTACATGGCTTGGGTGCCTAGTAGGCGCCCAAGGCGTGTATGTGAGGTGCTGCTGGGAAACAGTAGGGCATTTTTCTTTGCTTTTTTTCCCCCGATTTCTGAATTTGGAAGGAAAAGTAGGTTAGAGTGAGGGTAGATGTGAGCTAGCAAGAACTGGGAGAAAGAGGGGTGGGGGGTCCTGGGAAAGCCCGGGGTGGGGCTGTGTGACCAGCTTCCCAGTTACTCTCCTGCATCCAATGGGGGCTTTGCAACTGAGTCTTCCTCTCCACCTCATTTCCTGGTCCTCATGTTGAGAGATAATTAGGCATCGTGTGGATAAGCAACCATAACCTCCTCACAATTCCTTGACCCCAACTCCAAACAATAACCTTTACCTTCACCCCCCTTTAGCCACAAACTCCTTGGATATCATCTACACCACCTGTGAGAGCCAATACTCTGCTCTGACCACAGCCTCCTAACATTGCTGCTCTTTCATACTTACTTCCACTAAACCTGTTTTGTTTTGTTTTGAGATTTGAAGAGAGATTATTTTTTTTTTCATTGAAGTATAGGTGGTTTACAATATTGTGTTAGTTTCAGGTGTACGACAAAGTGATTTGGTTATACATACATATGTATATATATTTTTTCTATTCTTTTCCATTATAATTTCTTATAAGGTATTGAGTATAGTTCCCTGTGCTATGCGGTAGGACCTTGTTGTTGATCTGTTTTATATATAGTAGTGTGCATCTGTTAATCCCATACTCCCAATTTATGCACCCACCCGCCCCCCTTTGGTACTCGTAAGTTTGTTTTCTGTGTTTCTGAGTCTGCTTCTGTTTTGTAAACAAGTTCATTTGTACTATTTTTTAGATTCCACATATAAGTGATATAACATTTGTCTTTCTCTGGCTGGCTTCACTTAGTATGATAATCTCTAGGTCCATCCATGTTGGTGCAAATGGCATTATTTCATGCTTTTTTATGGATGAGTAATATTCCATTGTATATATGTACCACATCTTTGTTATCCATTCATGTGTCCATGGACATTTAGGTTGCTTCCATGTCTTGGCTATTGTTAACAGCGCTACAGTGAACGTTGGGGTGCATGTATCTTTTCAAATCATGGTTTTCTCTAGATATATGCCCAGGAGTGGGATTGCTGGATCATATGGTAACTCTACTTTTAGTTTTTTTTTTTTTGGTACACGGGCCTCTCACTGTTGTGGCCTCTCCCATTGTGGAGCACAGGCTCCGGACGCTCAGGCTCAGCGGCCATGGCTCACGGGCCCAGCTGCTCCGTGGCATGTGGGATCTTCCCGGGCCGGGGCACGAACCCACGCCCCCTGCATCGTCAGGCGTACTCTCAACCACTGCGCCACCAGGGAAGCCCAACTTTTAATTTTTAAAGGAACCTCCATACTGTTTTCCACAGTGGCTGTAACTAACTTACATTCCTACACCCTCTCCAGCATTTATTATTTGTAGACTTTCTGATGATAGCCATTCTGACTGGTGTGGGGTGATACATCATTGTAATTTTGATTTGCATTCCTCTCATAATTTTTGAGCATATTTTCATGTGCTTTTTAGCCATCTGTATGTCTTTTTAAATGAAATGTCTATGTAGATCTTCTGCCCATTTTTTGATTGGGTTTGGATTTTTATTATTGAGTTGTATGAGCTGTTTATATATTTTGGAAATAAAGCCCTTGTTGGTCACATCATTTGCACATATTTTCTGCCAGTCCATAGGTAGTCTTTTTGTTTTGTTGATGGTTTACTTTGCTGTGCAAAAGCTTATAAGTATGATTAGGCCCCATTTGTTAATTTTCGCTTTTATTTCTATTGCCTTGGGACTGACCTAAGAAAACATTGCTATGATTTATGTCAGAATGTTTTGCCTATGTTCTCTTCTAGGAGTTTGATGGTGTCATGTTTTATATTTAGGTCTTTAAACCATTCTGAGTTTATTTTTGTGTATGGCATCAGGGTGTGTTCTAACTTCATTGATTTACATATGGCTGTCCAGCTTTCCCAACACCACTTGCTGAAGAGACTGTCTTTTCTCCATTGTATATTCTTGCCTCCTTTATCAAAAATAAGGTGACCGGGGCTTCCCTGGTGGCGCAGTGGTTGAGAGTCCGCCTGCCGATGCAGGGGACACAGGTTTGTGCCCCGGTCTGGGAAGATCCCACATGCCGCGGAGCAGCTAGGCCCGTGAGCCGTGGCCGCTGAGCCTGCGCGTCCGGAGCCTGTGCTCCGCAACAGGAGAGGCCACAACAGTGAGAGGCCCGCATACCAAAAAAAAAACCAAAAAAAAAACCATGATTGGGAACAGATCACACTTTTATTCTGAACCATCAAGTAAAGTGCAATGTAAAGACCCTTGCATAGAGGACTCCCTGTAGCAAATGCGTGGTTACCTTTCTACATATTTTCTGAAGTACTTGCCTTTAGATGATAATCCGGAACCATTTCAACATCTGGTTCAACTTATGCATTTTATTTCATCTTTAAGACTGCAAATTGTTATGTCACTAGCACCAAACAAGCATGTGCTCTTCATTGTGTTTTATTCTTTCATGTTGAAATAGTTATTAAAATAACATGACATAGTCTCTCTATTCTCTTTAGTTGTAGTGTTTTAGCCACAAACACAGTGTTTTAGAGTTAGTATAAAGAGCCATATTGAAATTTTGGAGAGTCTTATTCTATTTTTTTGTTTGGTTTTGCAAATTCTTGACTGTGATAATATAGTAAAATGTTTTAAAATGTTGCCACCGCAATAACCGTTTACATTTGGAAGTGTAATTTTATTGTTTAAGAGAAATTGAAAAGCTATTTATTTATTTATTGGCCACGCTAGGCAGCTTGTGAAATCTTAGTTCCCTGACCAGGGACTGAACCTGGGCCCTGGCAGTGAAAGCCTAGTCCTAACCACTGGACCACCAGGGAATTCCTTGAAAAGCTTTTTAAAAACTAGCGTGTGTCAACCATTTTAGGAGCCTTACTGCTGCAGACCACCTCCTTTTCTTAAGGGAAAATATGCCCTTTTTTATTCCTTTGATGTTTTATTCTGCTTCTTCACCTGACTACTCCTCTTTTTCACTCAGTTTTAACAAAGCACAGTCCATTACACTTGACCGTTTAATCTTTTATATTCCTCCAGGAAAACAAAAAGCATCACTTATGGTGAACTCTACCTGTTTTTATTTTGTATTATTTATTTATTTGTTTGTTTGTTTGTTTATATTTTTTGGCTGCACCGCATGGCTTGTGGGATCTTAGTTCCCCTACCGGGGATTGAACCCAGGCCCTCAGCAGTTAAAGCGTGGAGTCCTAACCATTGGACCACCAGGGAATTCCCTCAACCTCTTTTTAAACTTTATAGAACCTTGATCCTCCCGTTTTCTCCCAGTATTGCAGTTCTGTCCCCCTCTTTCTTCCTTTTGACCCAGCCTGATCCTGTGATTGATGATCACAATTCCTCTCATGAGCCCCTTTAACTCTATTTTTTATTTATTTTTTTGGCCACGCCGTGCAGCATGTGGGATCTTAGTTCCTGATGAGGGAACCCGTGCTCCCTGCATTGGAAGCATGGAGTCCTAACCACTAGACCACCAGGGAATTCCCACCTTGATTTTTCTTTTAGATTTTAAAAAATATTTGGATAATTTTGGATTTACAGAAAGTTCCAAAAATAGTACAGAGTTCCTTTATACTCTTTACTACACTTCCTCTAATATTAACATCTTATATCAGGGGTCCCCAACCCCCAGGTGGAACAGCAGGAGGTGAGCAGTGGGCAATCGATTGAAGCTTCATCTGCCACTCCCCATCACTCGCATTACCGCCTGAACCATCCCTCCTCCCCATCTGTGGAAAAATTGTCTTCCACAAAATTGGTCCCTGGTGCCAAAAAGGTTGGGAACCACAGTATTATATAATGCTATGAGCTGAATTTTGTCCCCCTCCAAATTCACATGTTGAAGCCCTAATCCCCAATATAATGGTATGTGGACATGGGCCTTTGAGAGGTAATTAGATTTAGATGAGGTCATGAGGGTGGGACCCTCGTGGCAGGATTAGTGCACTTACAAGAAGAGACCAGAGAGTTCTCCTTCCCTTTCTCTGTCTCTCCCAGTCTTTCTCTTTCTCTCCACCTCTCTCTCTCCCATGTGCGGACACAGCAAGAAGGTAGCAATCTGCAAGCCAGGAAGAGAGCTCTCACCAGGAACTGAATCAGCCAGCACCTTGATCTTGGACTTATTAGTCTCTGGAACTGTGACAAATAAATGTCTAGTTTAAGTTACCCAGTCCATGGTATTTTGTTATAGCAGCCCTAGAAGACTAATATATATAAAACCATAGTACATTGGTCAAAACTAAGAAATTAACATTGGTATAATAACGTTAAACTACGGACTTCATTTGGTTTTCATCAGTTTTTCCACTGTGTCCTCTTTATGTTCCAGGATCCAATTCAGGATCTCACATTGCATTTAAACTTTCATGTCTCTTTAGTCTCCTCTGATCTATGACAGTTTTTCAGTGGTATCTCGTGCTTTTAATTTGCATTTCCCTAATGTCAGATGATGTTGAACATATTTTTCTTCTTTATTATGGTAAAAAAACACATAACATTTACCATCTTGGGGGGAGATTGGTTCAAGATGGCGGAGTAGAAGGACGTCCTGTCACTCCCTCTTGCAAGAACACCAGAATCACAACTAACTGCTGAACAATCATCGACAGAAAGACACTGGAACTCACCAGAAAAGATACCCCACCTCCAAAGGCAAAGGAGAAGCCACAATGAGATGGAAGGAGGGGCGCAATCACAATAAAATCAAATCCCGTGACTGCTGGGTGGGTGACTCACAAACTGGAGAACACTTATACCACAGAAGTCCACCCACTGGAGTGAAGGCTCAGCCCCACGTCAGGCTCCCCAACCTGGGGGTCTGGCAATGGGAGGAGGAATTCCTAGAGAATCAGACTTTAAAGGTTAGCGGGATTTGATTGCAGGACTTCGACAGGACTGGGGGAAACAGAGACTCCACTCTTGGAGGGCACACACAAAGCAGTGTGCACATCGGGATCCAGGGGAAGGAGCAGTGACCCCGGGAGAGACTGAACCAGACTGACCTGCTAGTGTTGGAGGGTCTCCTGCAGAGACAGGGGGTGGCTGTGTGTCATCTTGAGGACAAGGACACTGGCAGAAGAAGTTCTGGGAAGTTCTCCTTGGCGTGAGCCTTCCCAGAGTCTGCCATAAGCCCCACCAAAGAGCCCGGGTAGGCTCCAGTGTTGGGACACCTCAAGCGAAACAACCAACATGGGGGGAACCCAGCCCCACCCATCAGCAGACAAGTGGATTAAGTTTTACTGAGCTCTGCACACCAGAGCAACAGTAAGCTCTACCCATCACCAGTCCCTCCCATCAGGAAACTTGCACAAGCCTCTTAGATAGCCTCATCCACTGGAGGGCAGACAGCAGAAGCAAGAAGAACTACAATCCTGCAGCCTGGGAACAAAAACCACATTCACAGAAAGATAGACAAGATGAAAAGTCAGAGGGCTATGTACCAGATGAAGGAACAAGATAAAACCCCAGAAAAACGACTAAATAAAGTGGAGATAGGCAACCTTCCAGAAAAAGAATTCAGAATTATGATAGTGAAGATGATCCAGGACCTCAGAAAAAGAATGGAGGCAAATATCAAGAAGATGCAAGAAATGTTTAACAAAGATCCAGAAGAATTAAAGAACAAACAAACAGAGATGAACAACACAATAACTGAAATGAAAACTGCACTAGAAGGAATCAACAGCAGAATAACTGAGGCAAAAGAACGGATAAGTGACCTGAAGACAGAATGGTGGAATTCACTGCTGCGGAACAGAATAAAGAAAAAAGAATGAAAAGAAATGAAGACAGCCTAAGAGACCTCTGGGACAACATTAAATGCAACAACATTCACATTATAGGGGTCCCGGAAGGAGAAGAGAGAGAGAAAGGACCCGAGAAAATATTTGAAGAGATTATACTCAAAAACTTCCCTAACATGAGAAAGGAAATAGCCACCCAAGTCCAGGAAGCACAGAGAGTCCCATACAGGATAAACCCAAGGAGAAACAAGCCGAGACACACAGTAATCAAGTTGGCAAAAATTAAAGACAAAGAAAGATTATTGAAAGCAGCAAGAGAAAAACGACAAATAACATACAAGGGAACTCCCATAAGGTTAACAGCTGATTTCTCAGCAGAAACTACAAGCCAGAAGGGAGTGGCACGATATACTTAAAGCGATGAAAGGGAAGAATGTACAACCAAGATTACTCTACCTGGCAAGGAGCTCATTCAGATTTGATGGAGAAATCAAAAGCTTCACAGACAAGCAAAATCTAAGAGAATTCAGCACCACCAAACCAGCTCTACAACAAACGCTAAAGGAACTTCTCTAAGTGGGAAACACAAGAGAAGAAAAGGACCTACAAAAACAAACCCAAAACAATTAAGAAAATGGTCATAGGAACATACATATTGATAATTACCTTAAACATGAATGGATTAAATGCTCCAACCAAAAGACACAGGCTTGGGCTTCCCTGGTGACACAGTGGTTGAGAGTCCGCCTGCTGATGCAGGGGACACAGGTTCGTGCCCCGGTCCGGGAAGATCCCACATGCCACAGAGCGGCTGGGCCCGTGAGCCATGGCCGCTGAGCCTGTGCGTCCGGAGCCTGTGCTCCGCAATGGGAGAGGCCACAACAGTGAGAGGCCCGCATACAGGAGAAAAAAAAAAAGACCCAGGCTTGCAGAAAGGATACAAAAACAAGACCCATCTATATGCTGTCTACAAGAGACCCACTTCAAACCTAGGGACACATACAGACTGAGAGTGAGGGGATGGAAAAAGATATTCCATGCAAATGGAAATGAAAAGAAAGCTGGAGTAGCAATACTCATATCAGATAAAATAGACTTTAAAATAAAGAATCTTACAAAAGACAAGGAAGGACACTACATAATGATCAAGGGATCAATCCAAGAAGATATAACAATTATAAGTATTTATGCACCCAACATAGGAGCACCTCAATACATAAGGCAACTGCTAACAGCTCTAAAAGAGAAAATCGACAATAACACAATAATAGTAGGGGAACTTAATACATCACACCAATGGACAGATCATCCAAACAGAAACTTCATAAGGAAACACAAGCTTTAAATGACACAATAGACCAGATAGATTTAATTGATATTTATAGGACATTCCAACCAAACACAGCAGATTACACTTTCTTCTCAAGTGCACATGGAACATTCTCCAGGATAGATCACATCTTGGGTCACAAATCAAGCCTCAGTAAATTTCAGAAAATTGAAATCATATCAAACATCTTTTCTGACCACAACGCTATGTGATTAGAAATGAATTACAGGGAAAAAATGTAAAAACATAAACACATGGAGGCTAAACAATACGTTACTAAATAATCAAGAGATCACTGAAGAAATCAAAGAGGAAATCAAAAAATACCTAGAGGGCTTCCCTGGTGGTGCAGTGGTTAAGTGTCCACCTGCCGATGCAGGGGACACGGGTTCGTGCCCCGGTCCGGGAAGATCCCACATGCCGCGGAGCGGCTGGGCCCGTGAGCCATGGCCACTGAGCCTGCACGTCCGGAGACTGTGCCCCACAACGGGAGAGGCCACAACAGTGAGAGGCCCGCGTACCACTAAAAAGAAAAAAAAAAAGGAGAAAAAATACCTAGAGACAAATGACAATGAAAACACGACAATCCAAAACCTATGGATTGCATAGGTTTTGCAGCAAAAGAACTGCAGCAAAAGCAGTTCTAAGAGGGAAGTTTAAAGCAATACAAGCCTACCTCAAGAAACAAGAAAAATCTCAAACAGACAATCTAATGGTACACCTAAAGGAACTAGAGAAAGAAGAACAAACAAAACCCAAGGTTAGCAGAAGGAAAGAAATCATCAAGATCAGAGCAGAAATAAATGAAAGAGAAACAAAGAAAACAATAGCAAAGATCAATAAAACTAAAAGCTGGTTCTTTGAGAAGATAAACAAAATTGATAAACCATTAGCCAGACTCATCAAGAAAAAGAGGGAGAGGACTCAAATCAATAAAATTAGAAATGAAAAAGGAGAAGTTACAAAAGACACTGCAGAAATACAAGGCATCCTAAGAGACTACTACAAGCAACTCTATGCCAATAAAATGGACAACCTGGAAGAAATGGACAAATTCTTAGAAAGGTGTAACCTTCCAAGACTGAACCAGGAAAAAATAGAAAATATGAACAGACGAATTACAAGTAATGAAATTGAAACTGTGATTAAAAATCTTCCAACAAACAAAAGTCCAGGACCAGATGGCTTCACAGGTGAATTCTATCAAACATTTAGAGAAGAGCTAACACCCATCCTTCTCAAACTCTTCCAAAAAATTGCAGAGGAAGGAACACTCCCAAACTCCTTTTGTGAAACCACCATCACCCTGATACCAAAACCAGACAAAGATACTACAAAAAAAATTACAGACCAATATCACTGATGAATATAGATGCAAAAATCCTCAACAAAATACTAGCAAACAGAATCCAACAACACATTAAAAGGGTCATACACCATGATCAAGTGGGATTTATCCCAGGGATGCAAGGATTCTTCAATATACACAAACCAGTCAATGTGATACACCATATTAACAAATTGAAGAATAAAAACCATATGATATCTCAATAGATGCAGAAAAAGCTTTTGACAAAATTCAACACCCATCTATGATAAAAACTCTCCAGGAAGTGGGCATAGAGGGAACCTACCTCAACATTATAAAGGTCATATATGACAAACCCCCAGCCAACATCATTCTCAATGGTGAAAAACTGAAAGCATCTCCTCTAAGATCAGGAAGAGGACAAGGTTGTCCACTCTCAGCACTATTATTCAACATAGTTTTGGAAGCCCTAGCCATTGCAATCAGAGAAGAAGAAGAAATAAAAGGAATACAAATCAGAAAAGAAGAAGTAAAACTGTCACTGTTTGCAGATGACATGATACTATACATAGAGAATCCTAAAGATGCCACGAGAAACCTACTAGAGCTAATCAATGAATTTGGTAAAGTTACGGGATACAAAATTAATGCACAGAAATCTCTGGCATTCCTATACACTAATGATGAAAAATCTGAAAGAGAAATTAAGGAAACACTCCTATTTACCATTGCAATAAAAAGAATAAAATACCTAGGAATAAACTTACCTAAGGAGACAAAAGACCTGTATGCAGAAAACTATAAGACACTGTTGAAAGAAATTAAAGATGATATCAACTGATGGAGAGATATACCATGTTCTTGGATTGGAAGAATCAATATTATAAAAATGACTATAGTACCCAAAGCAATCTACAGATTCAATGCAATCCCTATCAAATTACCAATGGCATTTTTTACAGAACTAGAACAAAAAATCTTAAAATTTGTATGGAGACACCAAAGACCCCGAATAGCCAAAGCAGTGCTGAGGGAAAAAACGTAGCTGGAGGAATCAGACTCCCTGACTTCAGACTATACTACAAAGCTACATTAATCAAGACAATATGGTACTGGCACAAAAACAGAAATATAGATCAATGGAACTGGATAGAAAGACTAGAGATAAACCCACGCACCTATGGTCAACTAATCTATGACAAAGGAGGCAAGGATATACAATGGAGAAAAGACAGTCTCTTCAATAAGTGGTGCTGGGAAAACTGGACAGCTACATGTAAAAGAATGAAATTAGAACACTCCCTAACACCATACACAAAAATAAACTCAAAATGGGTTAGAGATCTAAATGTAAGACTGGGCACTATCAAACTCTCAGAGGAAAACATAGGAAGAACACTCTTTGACATAAATCACAGAAAGATCTTTTTTGATCCATCTCCTAGAGTAATGGAAATAAAAACAAACATAAACAAACGGGACCTAATGAAACTTCAAAGCTTTTGCACAGCAAAGGAAACCATAAACAAGACGAAAAGACAACCCTCAGAATGGGAAAAAATATTTGCAAATGAATCAACGGATAAAGGATTAATCTCCAAAATATATAAACAGCTCATGCAGCTCAATATTAAAAAAACAAACAACTCAATCCAAAAGTGGGCAGAAGACCTAAATAGACATTTCTCCAAAGAGGACATACAGATGGCCAAGAAGCACATGAAAAGCTGCTCAACATCACTAATTATTAGAGAAGTGCAAATCAAAACTACAATGAGGTATCACCTCACACCTGTTAGAATGGGCATCATCAGAAAATCTACAAACAACAAATGCTGGAGAGGGTGTGGAGAAAAGCAAACCCTCTTGCACTGTTGGTGGGAATGTAAATTGATACAGCCACTATGGAGAACAGTATGGAGGTTCCTTAAAAAAGTACAAATAGAACTACCATATGACCCATCAATCCCACTACTGGGCATATACCCGGAGAAAACCATAATTCAAAAAGACACATGCATCCCAATGTTCATTGCTGCACTATTTACAATAGCCAGGTCATGGAAGCAACCTAAATGCCCATCTACAGACGAATGGATAAAGAAGATGTGGCACATATATACAATGGAATATTACTCAGCTATACAAAGGAACGAAATTGGGTCATTTGTAGAGACGTGGATGAATCTAGAGACTGTCCTACAGAGTGAAGTAAGTCAGAAAGAGAAAAACAAATATCGTATATTAGCGCATATATGTGGAACCTAGAAAATGGTACAGAGGAACCGATTTGCAGAGCAGAAATTGAGACACAGATGTAGAGAACAAACATGGACACCACGGGGGGAAAACGGCGGGGGTTGGGGTGGTGGTGTGATGAACTGGGTGATTGGGATCGACATTTATACACTGATGTGTATAAAATTGATGACTAATAAGAACCTGCTGTATAAAAAAAAAGAAAATAAAATTCAAAAAAGAAAAAGGAAAGAAAATTGCAGAAAAGTGTGCATAATATGACCCTGTTTTTGTAAAACTAACAGCAATAAAAATATTTCGTGTACATGTAAAAAAGAATTTACCATCTTAACTATTTTAAAATGCACAATTCAATGATGTTAAGTATATTCACAGTGTTGTGAAACACATCTCTGGAACTTTTTCATCTTATAAGTCTGAAATTATATACCCATTAAACAACAACTCTCCCTTCCCTAGCTAGTTCCTCATAAACACAATTCTACTTTCTGTTTCTGTGGATTTTACTAGTCCAGAGACCGCATATGAGTGGAATCATGCAGTATTTGTCTTTTTGTGACGGGCTTACATTTTACATAGAATAATGTCCTCAGGGTTCATCCACGTTGTAACATATGATAGAACTTCCTTCCTTTTTAAGGCTGAATAATATCCCAATGTATGCATAGACCACATTTTGTTTACACATTCATCCATTGATGGACATTCAGGTTGCTTCCACCTCTTGGCTATTGTGAATACTGCTGCTGTAAACATTGGGTACAAATATCTCTTTGAGACCCTGCTTTTAATTCTTTTGGATATATACCCAGAAGTGGGATTGCTGGATCATATGGTAATCCTATTTAGTTTTTTGAGGAACCTCCATGCTGTTTTCCACAGTGGCTGCACCATTTTACATTCCGAGCAGTAAAGTACAGGGCTGCAATTTCTCCTCATCCTCAACAACACTTCTTATTTTCTGTTTTCATTTTTTTCCGATTTTTTTTTTTTTTTTTGGCTGCACCTTTCAGCCTGTGGGATCTTAGTCCCCAGACCAGGGATTGAAACCGAGCCCTTGTCAGTGAAAGCTTAGGGTCCTAACCACTGGACTGCCAGGGAATTCTCTATTTTCTGTTTTTTGATAGTAGCCATCCTAGTAGCGATGATATTTCATGGTTTTGATTTGCATTTCGTCAATGATTAACGATGTTGAGCAAGTTTTTATATACTTGTTGGCTATTTGTATATTATCTTTGGAGAAGTGTCTATTCCCAAAAAAGTCCTTTGCCCATTTTGAAAATTGGATTATTTGATTTTTGCATTGTTGTGAGCATAGTTTTACTTGCTAATTTTCCATCTCTGTATCTTCTTTGGTAAAGTATATGCTCAGATCTTTTGCCTATTCTTAAACTGTGTTTGTTTTTATATTGTTGAGTGTTAAGAGCTCTTTATATAGTCTGGATATAAATCTTTTATCAGGTATGTTATTTGCAACATCTCCCAGTCTCTGGTTTGTCTTTTCATTGTCTTAATAGTGCATTGCCTTTCATGACCCAGGATCATGCAGCTTTTTTTCCTATATTTTCTTCTAGAAGTTTTATATTTACATTTAGACATATGATCCATGTGTTAAGGTTCTTTTTTGCATAAAGATGAGCAGTTGTTCCAGCACCATTTGTTGAAAAGACGTTCCTTTCACCATTCAGTTGCCTTTGTAGGTTTGTCAAATATCTGGGAATTCCCTGGCGTTCCAGTGGTTAGGACTCAGCGCTTTCACTGCCATGGGCCCGGGTTGATCCCTGGTCAAGGAGCTAAGATTCTGTGAGCCACACGGTACAGCCAAAAAAAAAAAAAAAAAAATAGTTGACTATATTTTTGCACTTTCTTTTCTGTCTATTGCCTATCCTTGCATCAATACCACACTATCTTGATTTGACTATTATAGCTTTATAGCAAACTTAAAATTGGGTAGTATGATGCTTCTTTGTCCTTTTTGAGAATTGTTTTGGTTACTCTAGTTCTTTGCCTTTTCATATAAAATTTAGAATCAGCTTGCTGGTATGTTCAAAATTCTTGCTGGGATTTTGATTGGAATTGTATAAAATCTAAAGATCAAGTTGGGGAGAATTGACATCTTAATGATCTTGTACCTTCCAACCCATGAACATGGCATATCTCTCCATTTATTTAGATCTTTGATTTCTCTCACCAGCATTTTGTAGTTTTTCATGTACAGATCCTGCAAATATTTTGTTCAAGTTTATACCTTCATTTCTTCTGGTGCTATTGTAAACCTTACCTCCTTTCAAACAAGGAAAATAATCTCACGGTGTATTTGCAAACTCGCTAAGCCTATTCTTATATAAACTCAGGCTGAAATTTCCATTTATCTCCTGACCCCAGGTCCTGAGCCCCAAGTCTGATTTGTCTCATGGTGGCGTTCTGACTCCCCAGAGCCAGTGCCTGAGTATTGTCCTTTTCTTGTTGACAGAAACTCTGATAATTACTTTTGGGGAAGGCCATAAAGAAACTTCATATTACATACTTGTGGCAAGGTCAAGGGGATGCATTAGCTCTTGGTTCAAAGGTCTCTGGGTAAACCTGTCTGGAATTGGCAACAGGCCTGGGAAGTGGGTGAGAGGCAATGACATTTCATTACAGTGACAATGATTAGAGTTAGGTGTACACGGGCCAGACCTGTAGTTCTTTTTTTTTTTTTCAAAAAAAGTTACACAAATCTTTAGGGTAACAGTCTTCTGCCCAAATATTTTAAGCCACTGCCAGTGAGTCCTAATTATCAAATACTTTGATTAAAACTTTGGACTTGACTTCTGTTACAGCATGCTTAATTGAAAAAATAAATAGATAAATCTTACCTTTTTTTAACATTATAACATCTGCCCTGCAAGCTCCCAATTTAGAATCAGTCTTACAACCTGCTTTCTCTGATCTTTACCCAAATAGATGAGTGTCCATATCTTATAAATTAGTGGAGTTTGACATTGTGAATTTATGGTTCCAGTATCAGCTGGGTTCTCACCACAGCTAGTTAATCCTTCTACGATGTGTTTTGGGTCAGCAAGTCTCCTGTTTCCCTCAGGAACAATGTAGAGCCTTCACCACTTTTCACAAACCTCTCTGCCTACAAGGCCTCTCTCTCCACAGATGATTTTCCTCCACACAGCACCAAGAACATACGGGCGCACTTTGTTGCATCTGCTCCCATCCTGTTCTCTCTCCAGTCTCAGAGGAAGAGGTGGCCCTCTGCCTGCTCAAGGCTAATCCACCTTTTATTCAATCAACTGATATACATTAAGTATCTGTTATATGCTAGATATTGCACTAGGAGCTTGGGACATAGTGGAGAACAAAGCAGTTCACATTCTGGGGGCAGGGGTGACAGACAAACAAGTGAACAAGAAAATTATCAGTTAAAATAGTGTGATGTAGGACTTCCCTGGCGGTCCAGTGGTTAAGACTCTGCACATCCAATGCAGGGGACACGGGTTCGATCCCTTGTTGGGGAACTAAGATCCCACATGCCGCATGGCAAGGCCAAAAAAAAAAAAAATAGTGTGATGTGATAGAGAATGCTGGTGGTCAGGGATGGGCTCTGAGGAGGAGCCGTGTGAGCCATGTAAGACCTGAAGGGTGAGAATGAGTCAGCCAGGTGAGGACCAGGAGGAAAGCACTCCAGATGTTTGCAACAGAAAATACAAAGGCCCTATGGAGGGATAAGCTTAGCATGTTGGAGGAACAGAAAGAAGGCCAATGTGACTAGATTGTAATGAGTGAGAAAATGAACAAGCAGCAAGAGGTGAGGTCAGAGGAGTGGGCAGAAGCCAGGCCGTGTGTGGCCTCACAGGCCCAAATAAGGATTTTGGATCTTAAAGGTACAGTGGGGGCTTCCCTGGTGGCGCAGTGGTTGGGGGTCCGCCTGCCGATGCAGGGGACGCGGGTTCGTGCCCCGGTCCGGGAAGATCCTACGTGCCGCGGAGCGGCTGGGCCCGTGAGCCATGGCCGCTGAGCCTGCGCGTCCGGAGCCTGTGCTCCGCAACGGGAGAGGCCACAACAGTGAGAGGCCCGCGTACCGCAAAAAAAAAAAAAAAAAAAGTGGGAAATTATTGGAGACTTTTAAGCAGAGGAGTAACATGATTTATGTTTTAAACTCATTCTGGCTGCTACATGGAGAATGGCTTGTCGTTGGGAAGCAAGAATGGAAGCAGGGAGACCAATGAGGAGACTAGTGTTGTAGCCCAGATGGGAGATGAGAGTGGTTGGACCGGGGTAGTAGAGAAAGAATTGGGAAAAGTGAAAGGAGATGTGTTTTGGAGGTTTTGTTATCGGGACTAGCTGATAGATTGTGGGGAATGAGGGGAAGAGGGAAACCAAGGACAACTTCTTGATTTGTGGGTCAAATAACTTGGGTGAATTGAAGTGCAATTTATAGAGATGGGGAGGAACCCCATTCAGGGGAAAGCCAAGTGCTCTGTTTTGGACATGTTATGTTTGAAATGGCGATTGGCTACTGAAGTGGAGATGTCAGGTAGGCAGTTGAGTATGTGGTTGGGCAGAGAGGTCCAGCTAGAGACAGAAATTTGGGAGTGTTCAGCACATTGATGTTATTCAAAGCCGTGAGACAGGATGAGACTCCCAAAGATGTAAGTGTAAATAGCAAAGAGAATAGGTCCAGAGATTGAATCCTGCAGCACTCCGTCATTTAATGGTCAAGAGATGAGGAGAAATCAGCAAAGATGACCGAGTAGAAATGGCTAGTAAGGTTGGAGGAAAACACAGTGAAATATCCTGAAAGCTAAGAGAAGTAAGTGTTTTATATCAGACAGGGGCCAGTTAGGAAACAGAAACCACACTCAGAATTTTAAACAGGAAGAATTTAACATGAGGAATGGGTTACTTAGGTGAGAGCTGTTCTTCTTGGGAAGAGCTGAGAAGCCAAGGAGGGGATGGTGAATTAACCCACAAATTTAACAACAGCAGGAAGCTGCTTCACTTCTACTGGAGGTAAAAGTAAAAGGTGGTGTTGCCCAAGTCCAAGATCAGGGACCACACAGCAGAAGCAGGAAGGCTGGCCCAGCAGGAGCTTGGTCCATGGAGGGAGGGTCTATCCAGTGGGAACCAGAGAGGACATACAGTCACTGATAGAGATGACACTCCAAACAGAGGGAAAGGAAAGGGAATACCCTGGCTTCTCCCCTTCTCCTGCTCTTTAATCTTAAACCAATGATTCCCATTGGCCAAATGTATCAGGAAGTCAGAGGGGAAGGGCAGCTGGGAAATGTAGTCTGTTCTACACAGCAGAGCAGGAGAAGAGGGAATGGCTCTGAGAGCAAATAGGCAAATGATCAGCACATGTAAGTAAGATGAGGACTTGGAAATGGCCATTGCATTTAGCAATGTGGAGGTCATTGGTGACCCTGACGAGAGCAGTTCAGTAGAGTGGTGTGAGCAAAAGCCTGACAGGACTGAGTTCAAGAGGGAATGGGAGACGAGGAGTTGGAGGCAGTGAACACAGACATTTTTGTTTGTTTGTTTTTGGGAGTTCTGCTGTAAAAGGAAAGGAAAGAATTGGGGAGGTATGTGGAGTGGGAAATCGGATTGACATTAGGTATTTTCAAGATGGGAGAAATAACAGCATATTTGAATGGTGATGAGGAAAATGCCAAGAGAGAAGTAAAACTTGATTAAAAAAACAGTTACCTGCGAGGAAAGAGAAGAATTACTGGAGTGATGTACTTGAGTACGCAGGAGGGGATGAGATCCAGTGCAGAAGTGGTTTAATAATAGGATCTGGAGAGAGTCATTCATAGAATCGTTAACACTTAAGTTTGGAAAAGACCTTAAAAATCATGTGCTCTAGTGTCCCATATGCAGGAATTCCCTGTGCAGATTCCCAGACACATATTGGTCCAGGCTTTGCTTGAAAGTCTCCAGTGATGGTAAAATTCCAATTTCCCAAAGAAGCCATCTCCATATTAAGACAAATACAATTGTTAGAAAAAAACTTTTCCTTTTCAAAATAACCAGATTCAATTAGTGCCTTGTTCTGAATTGGGTTTTGCTTTGGACAAACCAGCTATAAGGGTCATTCTGGTGTCAGTTGGGAAAATATAAATATGTGGTATTAGATGAGATGAAAAATTATTTAAATGGTGGAGATCGTTGGCTGAAAAAAGTTTGCAGAACAGCATGCAGAGTGATCTTATTTGGTGTATTATATATCTGTTCCTGCGTACTCACATACACACAGAGAGAGATCTGCAAGGATATGCATTAAGATATTAACAGTGGTGATCTTGGGTAATGAGAATGTGTCACTGAGTTCTAGCAAAACTTCAATAAACGGATAGTTCTTAAACTGTTTTAGGGAATAGAAAAAGATAACTTTTCCCAATTTTTGATATGAAAATAGGATAACTGATACCATACCTGACAGTGATAGCGGGAGAAAGAAATATATGGACCAATCTTATCTGCAAACATAGGTATAAAAATCCTGAATATAGTTGTAAAAGTTCTAAATAAAATATTAACAAATAGGATCTATTTGTTAGAAATTTGTTAGAAATTCTAGAGGCATTTTCATTAGTGTCAGGAACAAGACTAGGATGCTTGCCGTCATTGCAATTACTCAGTATTATTCTGGACGTTCTACCTCACTGAATAAGAAAATTGAGAGGTATAAATATTTAGAAGAAAGTGTCAAATTATTATTGTTTTAATTAAGCTCTTTTGGATGTTAGGAACAGGTACTCAAGTTATCATAGTTAATAGGGATTTATTGTAAGGATACACATGGGAATAAGGAACTATGACTAGAAGAAATTTATTAACTATGATAAAAGGTATATATATAAAAGGTATCTATAAAAAAAGTATACACCAAGTATCATACTTAAAAGCTTGCCTCCTGAAATTGGAAATGAGACAAGGATTCCCTGTATTACCATTGTGTTGGAAATCCTACACAGTGCATTAAGAGAAGAAAAAGAAACAAAAAGTTTAGAGGTTTGGAAAGGAAGAAACGACACTGTCATCACTTGTAGAAAACATGATTGTGTACATAGAATATCCAAAAGAATTGCAGGGTAAACATTTGAATTGATAAATGAATTTAGAAAGGTTGCTGAACATGTGGGTAATATCGAAAATCAATTGCATTTCTGTATATAATCACCAAACAGTTGGAAACTTTAAAAATATAAACGTTGTCATAAAAAAAAACCTAGGGGTAAATCTAGAAAAACACATGCAAGGCCTTTACATAGAAAACTATAAAAATTATTGAGAAAAATTAAAACCTAAATCAATGGAGTAATAAACTGTGTTCACGAATTGAAAGATACAGTATCTTTAAGGTGTCAAGTCTCTGCAAACTGATTTATAGATTCAATGAGACCCCATTAAAAAACCGCAACAGTTGTATGTGTGTGTGTAAGTGGGGGAGGCTTGAAGCTAATTTAAATTATATGGAAATGAAAAGGTTTAAGAATAGCCAGGGCATTCTTGAAGAACTAGGTGGGAAGACTTGTTCTACTAGATATTATCTTTTTATATAGAGAAAGTAATTAAAGCAATGTGATATTGACCCAGTGATAGGCAAATAGATCAATGAAACAATAGAGGGTCCAGAAACATCTGGACATATCCTGTAGAGATATAACAGATATACAACAAAGGTGTCACTGGGAAAGGATTTAAAAAAAAAAAAAACTTTGCTGGGACAACTGTCTATCCATATGGCAAAAAGAAAACTTGACCACTACCTCATATCATCCACAAAAATCAATTCTAGGTAAATCATAGATCTAAATGTGCAAGGTAAAATATAAAACTTCTAGAAAATAATATAGCAAAATATTTTCATTATCTTTGGGAAATGAAAGACCTTTTAATTAAAACACAAAAGTACTAATCATAAAAGAAAAGATGAGGGACTTCCCTGGTGGCACAGTGGTTAAGAATCTGCCTGCCAATGCAGGGGCCACGGTTCAAGCCCTGGTCTGGGAAGATCCCACATGCCGCGGAGCAGCTAAGCCCGTGCGCCACAACTACTGAGCCTGTGCTCTAGAGCCCGCGAGCCACAACTACTGAGCTCGCGAGCCACAACTACTGAAGCCCGCACGCCTAAAGCTGGTGGTCTGCAACAAAAGAAGCCACCGCAATGAGAAGCCCGCGCACTGCAACGAAGAGTAGCCCCTGCTCACTGCAACTAGAGAAAGCCCACACGCAGCAACGAAGACCCAACACAGCCAAAAACAAATAAATAAAAAGTTCTTAAAAAAAAAAAGATGGATACATTTGATTACATTAAAATTAAGAGTTTCTGTTATTAAGAGAGTGAAAAAGCAAGCCACAGAGTAGGTAAAGATATCTGTAATGCAGAAAAGTATATACAGAAGCTCATAGCCAAAATATCTAAAGAACTACAAATCATCTTTTAGGTAACGGAGGGTCTGACTTTCGACTCTTTGGGGACAGTGCAGGCCCCAGATCCCCAAAGGGAAGCAAGGCCACTTATTCTTTTTGCCCCTGAAGGTAGAGCCAGAGGGAGGGAGGGAGGTGGGAAAGCAGGACTTTGAAAAAGAATTTATCTAAAGACCCTAAATTGAGAGTTTTTTCCCTCAGAAGGACCAGAGGGAATAGGTGGCCACATCCCGTCACGCCCTTCATCATAGGATCTCAAAGGACAAATGAGTGGAGTACTTTCTAGAGGTAGAAGGATGGACTGCACAAACTCTAAAGGAGGTCAATTCTTCTTCTTCTTTTTTTTTTTTTTTTTGCAGTACACGGGCCTCTCACTGTTGTGCCCTCTCCCGTTGCAGAGCACAGGCCCCGGACGCGCAGGCCCAGCAGCCATGGCTCACGGGCCCAGCCGCTCCGCGGCATGTGGGATCTTCCCGGACCGGGGCACGAACCCCTGTCCCCTGCATCGCCGGGCAGACTCTCAACCACTGCGCCACCAGGGAAGCCCTAAAGGTCAATTCTTAATCTCAGCTCGCTCCTGCTGGCTCAGCTCTAAACCCAGACCGAGGAGGAAGAGGACTTTCAAGAAAGCCCCTGTCTGTTCTCCCAGTGATGCCTTTGGAATGGAGCTGCAGAGAGAGTGAGTTATTAATAGGCATTCCTGTGGGGCCTCCCCTGCGAATCGCAGCAGGGTTTGGAGGGCTGCCATGCCGTGCAGCTGGTTTGTTTCCCCCGCTCCTAGGCACCAGATGCAGTCTCCGCTACCTGCTCCTTCATTCGGACCTCAGCTCCTACTATGATCCCCCTCAGCTCAGTCCCCTCCAGCCACAGCGGCCTCCTCCCCGGCCCTCAAACCTACCAGGCACGTTCCCGCCCTGAGCCCTTTGCATCTGTTGTTCCCCTGCTTGGAACACTTTTCCCTCAGGTATCTGCATGGCCCATTGCCTCCCCTGCTTCAGGTCTTGGCTTAAATGTCATTTTTCTCAGAGAGGTCTTTGCTGCCCGTTCTGTCTAAAATTTCATTACCTCCCCATACCTCCTATCTTCCTTCCTTGCTTTCATTTTCCCCTAAGACTCTATATTTTTTTGTTGCTCATTTTGTTTGTTTATTGTTTGTTTGTTTATTGTCTCACAGTGAGGATGGATTTTTTGGGGGGAGGGGGTTATTTTTGTATCCCAGAGCCTAGTAATTCCTGGTAATGCAGGAGATGCTCAATAAGTATTGGTTGAATGAATGAATTAGGTAAACATTTACTGAGTGCTGACAAGGTCCCAGCCTGTGCTGGGCACTGAGGGTAGGATGGAGAAAGATGCAGGCCTCGGCCTTGCCCTCAGGGAGCTCGCTGTCTCTGCAGGGAAAGAGCAACGAGGGAACAGGTCTGTGGGGACACCCCAAACAGGAGGCAGGACACTTGATTGGTTCCTGCACTTCCTGATGGGAACCTCACTCACAGTGGTTTGCTTTCCAGGCTTCAGAGTGGGAGCTGAACCCACCACCAGAAATGGGTCCCCTCCTTCTTTCTGTTTGGCTCCTTTGAACCTGGACCTGAGAAAGGATCCCTGTAACCTGTCGGCAGCTGCTCTGGAGCACAGCCATAGCGTCCCCACCCTGATCCAGGAGCTCATCAGGATGTGCTGTGATTGCCCGTCAAGTGCTCTGGGGCCAGTGCTAGAAGGTAAGCAGCTTGGAGGCGGGACCAAGTCTGTGCCGCTCGGGGCTCCAACCTCTGTAGGTGTCCACCAGCCCAGTGCCTGCATCACACTCGCCGCAGAGCATGGGCGCTGAGGGCCAGACTGCCTGAGTCTGAATCCCAGCTCCGCCACTTAACTAGCTGTATAATTTCGGGCAGGTCACTTAATATCGCTTGTGCTTCAGGCTTTCCATCTGGAAAATGGAGACAATAGCAGTGCCCCTCTCATCGTGGTGTTACGAGAATGAAGTGGGTTAATATTTGTAAAGTGCTTAGAACAGTGCCTGGCATATGGTAAGTGCTTGGTCAGTAGACACGTGCTAAATACTAGCTGTTGCTTGAATGAATGAACTGCAACCGCGGTTGCCCCCCCCCCCCCCCCCCGCCACCCCGTGCTGAGCTCGAATGGGAATCCCACATGTCTTTGCTGAGAGCTCTGAGCTCTGGGACAGCTCACATCGACTGAATCTCTGGTAGTGGAGGGCACACCGCAGCACCTAGCCTGGCCGCCCTCAGAGCAGGTTTCTGTCTGTGTCCTCTTGTATCCTTTCCTGACTTGATCTCCAGTTCTGGCCTGTGGCAGTGCTGGCAGCATCCTGGACATCACCAGTTTTCATCTGCTCTGCCGGGGAGCTTGATTACCCCCTCCCTCTCTGTTTTTGCATTCAGAGCACGGTGCCCTGGTCTCTTTGTGAAAATTGTTAGAGCTTTCTGATCATCTGTGAGCCAGGGCTGGGCTAGCCCACCAGAAACCTCATCTTGGTGCGGCAGATGGCACTGGGCATGGTACCAGGGAAAATGTGAGGTCACAAGTGTCAGGTTACAAAGCCAGAGCATTCTGAACTTCAGCTGTGAGAGTAGCCCCGAAGCAGTGGACACGTGCTCTCCCGGAGGAAGCTGGGGGCCTGCTGAGCTAGGTGGGAGTCTAGGGCAAGCTGCTTCCTGGGAGTAGACTAGCCTACAGCAGAGCTTCTTAGCCTGGGCTCCATAGAGTTCAGGGTGAACTTCAGAAAGTCCTTGAACTCTTTGAAAGTAATATGTTGTGTGTATACGTGAGCAGGTGGGCATTTTTCTGCAGAGAGGATTCATTCGTTTCACCAGATTTTCAGAGGGGCCCAAGACGACAGAACAGTTAGAAATCACTAGTCTAGTCCTCAAAACGTGGGAGGCATCATAGCATTCTGGGAAACATACAATCTTGCCATCAGATTGTTTGGGTGCCGGCTCTGTCATGTATTCCTTGTGATCTTGGACAAGTCACTTTACCTCTTTGTGTCTCAATGCCCTCATCTATAAAGTGGGGATAATGGCACTACAGGCACACTTTGGAGATATTGTGGGTTTGGTTCCAGATCACTGAGCAAGCAAATGTTGCAATAAAGTGAGTCACATGAAGTTTTTAGTTTCCCGGTATATATAAAATTTATGTTTACACTATACTGTAGTCTCTTAAGTGTGTAATAGCATTGTCTAAAAAAATGTACATACCTTAATTTAAAAAGACTTTATTTCTAAAAGATGCTAACCACCATCTGAACCTCCAGCGAGTCATAATCTTTTTGCAAGAGTAACATCAAAGATCACTGATGACAGAATACAGTAACAAATATAACAAAGAAAAATTTGAAATATTGTGAGAATTACCAAAATGTGACACAGAGACATGAAGTGAGCAATTTGCTCTTAGAAAAATGGCACCAATAGACTTGCTCGATGCAGGGTGACCACAAACCTTCAATTTGTGAAAAACACAGGACTTCCCTGGTGGTCCAGTGGTTAAGACTCCACGCTTCCACTGCAGGGGTCACGGGTTCGATCCCTGGTCAGGGAACTAAGATCCCGCATGCTGCGTGGCCGAAAAAAAAAAAAAAAAAAAGAAGCAACACAGTATCTGTGAAGTGCTGTAAAGTGAAGCGCAATAAAACAAGGTCTGGTTTTCTCCGGATGTATGCCCAGGAGTGGGATGCATCCCAATGTTCATTGCAGCACTATTTACAATAGCCAGGACATGGAAGCAACCTAAGTGTCCATCAACAGAGGAATGGATAAAGAAGATGTGGTACATATGTACAGTGGAATATTACTCAGCCAATAAAAAGGAATGAAATTGGGTCATTTTAGAGATGTGGATGGACCTAGAGAGTGTCATACAGAGTGAAGTAAGTCAGTCAGAGAAAGACAAGTATCATATGATATTGCTTATATGTGGAATCTTTAAAAAAGGCTACAAATGAACCTATCTACAAAACACAAATAGAGTCACAGATATAGAAAACAAACTTATGGTTACCAGGTGATAAGTGGGGGGGAGGGATAAATTGGGAGATTAGGATTGACATATACACACTACTATATATAAAAGAGATCACTAATAAGGACCTGCTGTATAGCCCAGGGGACTCTACTCAATACTCTGTAATGACCTATATGGAAGAAGAATCTAAAAAAGAGTGGATATACGTATATCTATAACTGATTCACTTTGCTGTACAGCAGAAACTAACACAACATTGTAAATCAACTGTACCTCAATTAAAAACCAAAACCAACCCCCCCATAAAACCAAGGTCTGCCTGTACCTACTGTATAGGGTTCTTCAGAGGAAAAAAATGAGGTCATGAGGGCACAGCCCTTAACAGATTGTCTGGAGCATGATAAAGTACGCTGTGCATGTGTGTTTCTGAGGGATGGGGAACAGTGGCTGGAGCTCCTGGAACTCGTGCCTAGGTCTGGCAGGCTGCTGGAAGGAGCTGTAGGGTGATATTTGCTGGGAGCCGTCCAGCCCTGGAGGCTGTGGGCAGCCCCATCTCTTTTCTAAGGTACAGCTGGAAGCAGGAGCACCTCCCCTTGCATCTAGAATGATTTTAGGGTGCAGCAAGGCAATGCTCCCCTATCAGTCTGCCACTCTCCGTGAGCTAAAATTTCTACAGTTAGAGTTGCTGATAGCTTGGGCAAAAAACGTATGCTCAGCAGCAAATCTGTGCGGGGAAGCAGGGTGAGGGCCCCATCACGAATGTTTACTTTGTTCTTGAATTGGCTGTGTCATTTATTTCCTAGGAGCCATATTGCTACTGCCAGTTATACAGGTTGTTGCTACTCACTCAGTTACTCATGGATGAGAAGCTGGTTTCCTGAACCAGGCACAGTTGCCTAGCCCACACTCTAAGCTGAGTGAATTTTCATTCTAACCCCTCCCCCTCGGGCGGGGACCCTCTCTTCTCTGAACAGCAAAGTGTCGTTTTTTTGGTTTTTGTTTTTAACATCTTTATTGGGGTATAATTTCTTTACAATGGTGTGTTGGTTTCTGCTTTATAACAAAGTGAATCAGTTATACATACACATATGTTCCCATATCTCTTGCGTCTCCCTCCCTCCCACCCTCCCTATCCCACCCCTCCAGGCGGTCACAAAAAGCATCGTTTTTGAATGACTAGCCACATACTTCCTGTATGGATTTTAAAAGCTCATTTCATTGGGCAGTGTACTTGTTTTTTATCACTCTAGTACCCGATGAGCCACCTGTTCTGATTTCATCATAGCAACGGTTTTTCCTTTGTGGCTTCATCATTAATTTTCCTTGGAAATTTCGTACATTTTGGATTTGCCTACTAATTAGGTTTAATCCTGACTCCTGTCATTTTCATTCATCTGCTCATAGACAAGTGTTTATTTATTGTCATCTCTGAAATAGTTTTCTGATTGGTGTGTAACGGTTAATATCCACATCGTTTGATTTGCCATTAGCCAGATTGTTGCCATTAGCATAAGTAACTATTGTCATAACAAAAATGAGTTAGATACTGAAATCCTTGAATTTAGTTCTTGTTTAGGCAATAGTTTAGGTTAAAAGTTTGTGAGTTTAGGAACATGGTACAATAAAATATTCCTCTCTAAATAATATAGACGTTTCCTGGTACAAACTAACTAAATCGGAAGGAGGGAGGACAGATCCACATGGCAGAGGATGAAGGAGCTTGAAATCTGAACGCTATTTGGGACTGCCAAAATGATCCCTTCTCTGGTTTCAACTAAAACCCCAACGCCACCTGGCAATCCTATCCTGTGTCCCTGGGCAGATCCTCTTCAGGGTCCTGAAGCAGCCATCCCACCGCCATTCCACTTTCCTCCAGCCCCCAACTCCGGCCAGCCCCCCTTTTCAGCAGAAGGACTTGTTTCCATTTTCGCAGAGCAAAATTCAGGCCAACAGTGTAAACTTCAGCGGCAGCCTGACTGGCCCACAGATTCAACTCAAATGCAATGGCGCCCCCTTCCTCGCTGTCTCGGGCACTGTGTGTGCTTCCCTGACCCCCTTCAGGACTGAAGGACTCGGTACCTAAGCCGACAGCCCTCAGCTGTCAGGCCCCCTTGGGGACTGCCTCAGCAGAAGAGAGCTGCTTTGCCCAAGGGCGAGCCAACTTCCTAGGGCAGCCTGTATCCAATGAATGACTGGTGAGGGATATAAAGGCCCAGCCCCTGTCCCAACGCCTGGCTTCAGAGCTTCCCTTGGGGCTGGCTGAGGCCTCCGTGGAACCTGCACTGTAGCCCAATCCTGCTTCCATTCCTTCCCTTCCGCGGGTGGTGACCCCGGGAGCACTCCCTCATAACCCTCCTGCGTGCTGATCTCCATCTCAGACTCGGCTTCTCAGCAAACCCAACCTGCTACACCCTCTTCCCTACCCCCACCCCTCCTCCTGCCCACAGCCGGGAGCCGCCTCCCGCAGGTACTCACGTCCAGGACCCTGGCTTCCCCTTGGGTCTTTTTAAAAATTTATTTATTTTTATTTGGTTGTGCTGGGTCTTAGTTGCGGCTCGCGGGCTCCTTAGTTGTGGCATGCGGGCTCCTTAGTTGTGGCATGCGAACTCTTAGTTGCGGCATGCATGTGGGATCTAGTTCCCTCTCCAGGGATGGAGCCCAGGCCCCCTACATTGGGAGCGTGGAGTCTTAACCACTGCGCCACCAGGGAAGTCCCCTCCCCTTGGGTCTTGCTCCATCACTTATGTCCTCTCTCTTTCCTGTAGCTTCAACCTCTCCCTCTCTCTCCATCTCTTTGCCTCAGCCTGGAAATTTGAACAGATACCTTCAACAAAAACTCCCTTTGACACAGAACCCCCTTCTAGCTTTGGTGGTCTCTTGCCCTTCACAGCCTAAGCTTCTGGAAGCAGCCCTCCCTCCAGCACGCTGCTGAAATGTCTCTCCTCGCGTTTCCACTCTATCTTATTTGACTTCTCTGGTGCATCTGGCTCTGATGACCAGTCTCTCCTCCCTTCATGGCTAGGACACGAAGCTCGCTCCCATTTTCTTTCCATTTCTTAAGTGCTTGTGAGCTCCAGAGTTCCGTCCTTAGCCCTCTTCTCTTCTCATTCCTCATCTCATTCCTCATCTCATTCATGACCTTGGCTTCAGCTCCCCTCACATACTGAAGACGTCCAAATTCGTATCTCCAGCCAGACCTCTGCTGCTGAGCGATAACACTTTTGTATCCAACAGGGTCTTAGACATCCCCACCTCGATGTTCCACAAGTATCTCACAGCCAGTATATCCACAGTGGCGCTTGTCTCCCTCCCCTGCCCCAGCCTGGGTCTTCCCTGTGTTCCCGAGCTCAGTGAATGGCACCTGCCCAGTGACTCAAGCCAGAAACCTGACACTTCCCTTGCCACGACCTCTCTCCCTTATCACCTACTTCCGTACAACCACTACGTTCTGTCGGTTCTGCCTATTTAAGGGCTGTCAAATCCCTCCTTTATACCCTCCCTGACAATGTCCTAGTTCAGGCTTTGGACCCATATAACCCAAATGACTGCAGCGGCCTCCTCAGCAATGTCCCGGCCTCGACAGTCTGCCCTTCCCTCTGCTGCCAGAGCAGCGTTGCTTAACGGTGACTTGGATCAGGGTGCTCCCCTGTTCAGAGTGCCCAAGCGGCCCCGCATTGCCTTCAGAATGAAGTAAAAACTCCTTTCATTGGCACCTCTCCGATCTGGGCGCTGCCAGCCTGGCTTCATCCCCCTCTACCCCAATCCCATCCAGCACTTTATACCCTAGCACAACTGGACTCCTCGAAGTGCTTTGAACATGCCTCATCCTCCCCCATCTCAATACCTCCTTTGTACACGTCCTTCTCTCTGGAAAGCTGCCTCGTTATGCCCCAGTTACTCTTCCCTTCCCCACCCCCCACGTATTCTTCAAGTGTCCTTGCAAACTTTCTTGCGTCCCGGAGGCTGTCTTAGGCCCTCGCACCTTCCCTCCTCTTACAGGCATGCCCTCTTCAGCGCCCCTCTTTCCTTGTCTGTCTTTCTACCAGACTGAGTTCCTTGAAGTCAACAGTTCCATCCTGTAGTCCTAGTACTTGGCATGGGGCTTGGCAGTCGGCTGCCACTCGTGAAGGGCTTTGGGGAGCAGTGAGTCAATGAGGCCTGAGGGTAGCAGGAGGAGGAGAGAGAAGTAGCCTGCGGGGCGACAGACGGCAGATGCCCCGGACCCACAGATATTTGCTCTGACTAGACACCGTGTCTTTGGTCTGCGCTCCACACAGACTATGCCCAGATGCAATCTGCTTTGGCCCAAACATCTGTGGGGTGGCTGTGATCTCTTCGCCTCTCTGCACCGGGAAAGGAGCACAGGTAAAGCAGAGCCTGCAGAGCCCTGCCTTGGGGCCGAGGCAGGCATGTAAGACCCTTGCCCACTGCTCAGTGGCCATTCCCACCTGGACCTGTGGTCACTACAGGGCCACCCACCAAACCCTTTGCTGGCTGTCTTGTATGGAAAGTAGGGAAAGAGAATCCTGACAAGGCCCACCACTGCTTCTGCGACAGGAGTGCTGAGATGTCGATGCTCTCAGGCTTTGGGGGAGCTGGGCCGAGAGTGGGACAGCTCTTCCTTTTTATCCCAGTGTGCTAGACAAATGTCCTCTGTGTGCTGTGACACGAAAAAAGGTTGATTCACATTGTTAAGTAATATCTAATCATTCCGGTCAGGTGCCAAGAACTTCACGCGTGCCCCCCGGGGCCTTGGCATCTTAAATCTACCCATCCATTTGCCACCAATGAAAGCTTTTTCTCAGGTTTTAAAGTATGGCGGGGGCCTTTGTTTATCTCCATTTTACAGGTGAAGAAACTGAGGCACAGCAAGCTGAAGACCTACCCGCTTCAGTACTGGCCTAGACAAATCAACCTGGTAGGGGTAGCTGGCTTCCCCCAAACAGGAAGATGTGGGAGCACAGCTCGGCTGAGGGCCAAACCCAGCCAGCCGCGGTGCATTTGCATTCTGCCCACAAGAGGTCAGTAGGTTCCATAGAAGCAGAGGGGGTACCTGCAGGTGGCCGCGTAGCGGCAGGTGGAGCCCTCCTCCCTGATAACAGCCCGGGCTGCGGCAGCTCCCTTAAAGGAAATCCTTCTACCACAGAACTTCCGGGATGTGCTCCCTCCTAGGACAGATCAGAGGTTGTGCCGGGCCAAGGGTGTGCCTATCCCGGGAAGGCTGTGGAAGTTCCCAGGGGCAGCCGCCTTATCTTACGGCCAATCCTCGGGATACGATGAGCCACTTGTGGTGGGTAGTGCTTGTAGTTGGGGCAGCTGTCATAGGTGCCCTCCGTCGGGAAGGCTGCAGTCATCTCCACAGGAATAACTGGAACCAAAAATATCACAGGGCTGTGTTCACTGAGCCAGAACCTTCCTGGGCGAGGGAGGTTGAGGGGAGGCTTGAAGAACCATATATAGTATAAGCGTCCCCAGGATTTAGAATCAGACAGACCTGGGTTTGAATCCTGACTTGTCCTCTTATTAATCATGACCTTGGGCAAGTTACTTAACTTCCTTAAGCTTCAGTCCCCTAATGAGTAGCATGCTCATAATTAATAGCATGGGGAATAAAAATATTTGCTTTTCAGGGTTATCCTGACCACTTATTCATTCATTCATTTGACAAGAAGCGGAGGTCCTATCCTAGACTTGCTACTAGAATCAGGGGATACAACGCTTAGACTCAACGCCTGGCACACTACTAAGTGCCAAATTGATGATAACTTCTCTTTGAAGGTCAGGCCATGAATTTGGACTCAAGATAGCAGGCAGTTGGAGGCATTCTGAACAGAAGAGTAGCAGGAGAAAAGCCTTATTAGGGAAGGCTCCACTCATACGTGCAGTGCGGGGCAGGGTAGGAAAAGGCCAGCCTTATCATTTCCACAGGGTTATTATGAACATCATAAAGTACAGGCAGAGCAAGAGGCCTAGAGCTGACTCATCAGGAGTTGAGCCCAGACTGCAGTTGGGGACCAGAAGTAGCAAGGCAGGGAAGGGGCCGGGAGGAAGCCTCCTCTCGGCGCCCTGGAAACTGCCGGGCTTCGTTTTCAGATCACCTTGCCTGTCCTTGGGCAGTGGTTTCAGGATGTGGGAAGAAGGTGTGGGCACGTCTGTGCCGCAGCGAGGACGTGAGCCAGGGCGTTTGAAGGACATGAGAACACAAGGGTATAAAAATGCCACCCTGTGGGTGAGGACCCCATTCCTCTGACTCAGACAAGGGCATCGTGGGATGCAAAGACCCGAGTGTCGTCCTTGAGTCCTTCAGTAAACTGTCAGCCACGAGTCTATCCAAGCCTTTTGGAAGCTGTAGTATTTCTTTTCAGCCTCCCTCACCAACTGGGATGTTTTCGATACGCTTGCTTACTCCTAAAGAGAAATTCTTTTCTTAAAAACACACCTTTCCCGGGACTTCCTTGGTGGCGCAGTGGCTAAGACTCCGCGCTCCCAGTGCAGGGGGCCTGGGTTGATACCTGGTCAGGGAACTAGATCCCACATGCCGCAACTAAGAGTTCGCGTGCCACAACTAAGACCCGGCACAACCAAATAAATTAAAAAACAAAACCCCCAAACCCCCACAGCTTTCCCAAGCTTCACATGATGCCCTTCTTGTGTATCAGCCTTCCCTCACTCACCCACCCACCAGATTGCAGGTGTGTGTGTCAGCAGTAGCCCCCGACACAGCAAGGCTGGAGGAAACCCAGGAGATCTTCTAGAGTAGTCCCTTTAGATAATTTCCTACAAAAGCAGACTGACGATCAGAGAGGTGAAGTAACTTGTCGAAGGTCTTACAGCTACTAGGTGGTAGGTAGAACTGGAAATTTCCATAGGCTTCTAGTCGAGAGACTGGCCTGCACTTTTCTTCCCAAGCCAAATGGTTTCCCATTTGGATTGTATTTTTCTGGACTTCCCTCATTGCCTCACGTCTCCCCAGCCCACCCCTCAATTTCTTTTCATTCTGTCCATTTGTCAGGCGAACGCACCAAGCTAGCCGAGGCCAACGTGGAGAGCCAGCATCCAGGAAGTAAAGCAGTGGACCTTCCTGTCAGGCACCAACATGACATGCTAGAGCAGGAGGCCTCTCAGAGATGGACTGTGGTGAAGCCAGGAACCTGTGTGGGGGGCAATTTCTAGGCCTGGGTCTCCAGTCAGGGCCCTCTCTGCATGATATCTTGAGGAAGAAGCTAAATCAAAGTTAGTTGGCATAGAAGAACCATTCATAGAAGAACCTCCTATTGCCAGGCACTCGCTAAGCACCCAGGAGGCCACTGTGAATAAGACAGGCAAAGTCCTTACTTTCATGGAGTTTAAAGCCTAAATGATGTTTTAGAAAAGATTTTTCTTTGTTTGCATTTAAAAAAAAACAAATCACATAGATGTTTTTAGTCACGTGTCTGTCCTCTACCAGGTTTTGGCCAGGGTTGGAATACCTCTTGGACCCTTCAACCTTGTGTTTCTGGTGCCAAAGAAGTTCTGAACCTTGGACCTTAACCAGTGGTGGGTTGGTAAATGTTTAACAACTGGCTCTCTGGGGGGAAGTGTATATATGTATATATGTACATAAGTTAATTATAAATTTTACTGATATAAAGGATGTAGAGCACACAAATTACACATAATAAAATATACAATATAATAAATGAATTATATTGTTGATATTCATATTAATTAATAATATTAAGTGTATATATGAATCAGTAGCCAACTGATTCCCACAGAATGCTTTCATTGATTTCTGCCAGACTCTTATATCTGCAGCCAGCCTGTGGTTGCTTGTATCTGATGAACAAATGTAGTTTTGACGTGAATGTTGGTTGATATTTTCACTTACGTGTGAAAGAACAAAGACACGTCAGAACCTCATTAATTTGTCAATAATGTGAGTGACTTCTTTGTAGGTAGGACAATGGTTTTCAAACACTTGAAGATTATTCCCTCATTTTTGGTATTATTCACAATGTTACAGTTACAGACATGGCTCACAGTTGAGTTTAATCTGCATTATTAACATTTTTCCCCTCACTTTCTTAGGTTTAGATAATCAGCAAAACAATAACTCAAACCCTGATTCATAGCATTTACTGATTTCTGAGTTGTAAATACTCCCACCCTGCCTGTATTCAAGCTGCCAACTTCACTGTGATGTTGGGAAGAGGTGCAGTTGCACTTTGTTATACAGGATTTCAACCACACAGATATGATAGCCAATAAATAACCTCAAGGGCACAGATAAAGTAACATGTAGTAAAATGAATAGGAAGTGATGAGTTTGAAGGTATTTGTTACCTTCGTTTTTGATAGAATTTATTTCACTGTAAGTATATATGTTTCTAAACAATAGCTGTGCTTAACAAGCAGCCCACATTTCTGAAAATGTAGCCTTTGGCTCTCATGGGTCGGAAGGCGGTAGCTCCAGCACCCCCGGGGCCTGACTATGCTGCCAGGTCCTGAATGACCCTCATCCCTACTACCCACTCCCCTCTGCCATTAATTCAGGCCCCCCAGCTGCCACCTTGAACGAGGGCCCTGGGGACAGATTGACAACAGTGGCTTTTCCATGAATGGGTGGCCTCTTTCTGCCTGAAAAAAGCAGGGGTGGAAGAGAGCCAGGGACACTTGCCATGAGTCTGGAAGGCACATCTGGCAAGCACTCAACACTAAGGGGAAGAGGAAGGATGCAGGAATGAGGGCAGAGGAGCTATGGCCCAGTCTCTTGTCCACTTGGCCCTGCTCCTGGCTGGGCTGTAGTTTACTGTTTTTTTAAAAATAATTCTTTTAAATTAATTACTTTATTTACTTATGGCTGCGTTGGGTCTTTCTTGCTGTGTGCTGGCTTTCTCTAGTTGCGGCGAGCGGGGGCTACTCTTCGTTGCGGTGCATGGGCTTCTCATTGTGGTGGCTTCTCTTTTTTGCGGAGCTCTAGGTGCGTGGGCTCAGTAGTTGTGGCTCACGGGCTCAGTAGTTGTGGTGCGCGGGCTTAGCTGCTCTGCGGCATGTGGGATCTTCCAGGACCAGGGATCGAACCCGTGTCCCCTGCATTGGCAGGCGAATTCTTAACCACTGCACCACCAGGGAAGTCCCATAACTTACTGTTGAAGGCTTTCCAGAAAGGCTCGTGACACTGGAGACTGTAGGCTGGGGAGGGGGGCCGAACCCTTCTCTCCTGCCTCTAGGATGTCAGCCAGGGTCCTGGAAGCGACTCCTGAGGGTGGCCCAGGGTTTGCCCTTGGGGTCTACATTTGAGGCCCTGTTTTCTTTTCAGCAGAAGGAGAAGGTGGCAGGGGGACTTTGGGTGTGGGGTTGGGCCTCTTGCTGGCTGGCTCGGTCTGCTTTGGAACATGACCCTTTCTGGTGGAAAGCACTCCCAGCATTCTGGGACATCCTCTGTGTGCAGGCCACGAATGAACCCTGTCTGCTTCCAGGCCACAGGCACTTGTCTCCACTCCCCAGTTCACCCTGGGCAACTTAGCAGGCACAACTGCATCCAGTTGCTGCCGTGCTGGGATATTCTGCTCTGACGTCATTGCATGAATGACTGTTCTGTGTTTGCACCTAGGCTGGTGGCTCTCCAAGGGCATAGTCTCCAGTCCCACTCCACCCAGCACTCAGTACAAAGACCAGCCCTCAGTGACTGAATGAATCAGTGAGTACAAGCCTGGCTGCCATTCAAGATTTCGTCCTGGTGAAACAAGCTCAGTGTGGACTCCTGTGTGGGAGCGCTCAGCTTGTCATCTTCTACCAAGAATGTCCTTTATTATCCTAACACTTGGAGGGAGGGGAAACTCCCCAATCCCCACCCCCAGGCACACACAGGTTTCTGCTAGCTAGATGTTCTATAACCAGGAAGTTCAGACACCAATTGTTTCTCTTCCAACCTAGGAGAAAAGTCACCTCTGCCACCTTCCTCCCCCTCCCCCCCTCGTCTCCCCCCTCCCCCCCCTCCCCCCACTGCTCCACCCTGTGCCTACCTAGGCCTGCAGAAGTGCTGACTGGGAGTGATTTGCTCTTGGCCTCAGCCTGAGAATATCCTGTGCAGCTGAGAGTGTGGTGCTGCCCTCCCTGTAGTACACAGGATGGGAACGGACCAGGGTGAGGATGCAGACACGAAGGGCTCAATAGGCTCTGAAAGGGGAAGGATCAGACAGATTTACAAGTGTTCCTTCCCTGCCAAGCACCCAACACCCACCCCAGCATTCCCACACATCCTCCAGCCCATGCCTTCTGACAACGCCATTCACAGAAGTTGAGGGGCGGCCTGCTGTGTAGCCTGCAGAGAGGCATGACTCTGGAGTTTCAGGACTCAGATGTCTCCGGGCCACTATTACTGTTGTCCTTATGATTACGCACAATGACTATTAAGGAGGCATTGTAAAACCACCGTGCAGGCAGCAAAGGAAACCATAAACAAGACGAAAAGACAACCCGCAGAATGGGAGAAAATATTTGCAAATGAAGCAACTGACAATGGATTAACCTCCAAAATTTACAAGCAGCTCATGCAGCTCAATATCAAAAAAACAAACAACCCAATCCAAAAATGGGCAGAAGACCTAAGTAGACATTTCTCCAAAGAAGATATACAGATTGCCAAGAAGCACATGACAAGCTGCTCAACAGCACTAATTATTAGAGAAATGCAAATCAAAAGTACAGTGAGGGGCCTCCCTGGTGGCGCAGTGGTTGAGAGTCCGCCTGCCGATGCAGGGGACGCGGGTTCGTGCCCCGGTCCGGGAGGATCCCACATGCCGCGGAGCGGCTGGGCCCGTGAGCCATGGCCGCTGAGCCTGCGCATCTGGACCCTGTGCATCTGGACCCTGTGCTCCGCAACGGGAGAGGCCACAACAGTGAGAGGCCCACGTACCACAAAAAAAAAAAAAAAGGACAGTGAGGTATCGCCTCACACCATTCAGAATGGCCACTCTCAAAATTTCTACAAAGAATAAATGCTGGAGAGGGTGTGGAGAAAAGGGAACCCTCTTGCACTGTTGGTGGGAATGTAAATTGATACAGCCACTACAGAGAACAGTGTGGTGGTTCCTTAAAAAACTAAAAATAGAATCACCATATGACCCAGCAGTCCCAATCCTGGGCATATACCCTGAGAAAACCATAATTCAAGAAGAGTCACGTACCACAATGTTCACTGCAGCTCTATTCACAATAGCCAGGACATGGAAGCAACCTAAGTGTCCATCGACCGATGAATGGATAAAGAAGATGTGGCACATATATACAATGGAATATTACTCAGCCATAAAAAGAAACAAAATTGAGTTATTTGTAGTGAGATAGTCATACAGAGTGAAGTAGGTGAGAAAGAGAAAAACAAATACCGTATGCTAACACATATATATGGAATCTTAAAAAAAAAAAAGGTTCTGATGAACCTAGGGGCAGGACAGGAATAAAGACGCAGACGTAGAGAATGGACTTGAGGACACAGGGAGGGGGAAGGGTAAGCTGGGACGAAGTGTGAGAGTGGCATGGACATATACACACTACCCAACGTAAAATAGATAGCTAGTGGGAAGCAGCCGCATAGCACAGGGAGATCAGCTCGGTGCTTTGTGTCCACCTAGAGGGGTGGGATAGGGAGGGTGGGAAGGAGATGCAAGAGGGAGGAGATATGGGGATATATGTATATGTACAGCTGATTCACTTTGTTATAAAGCAGAAACTAACACACCATTGTAAAGCAATTATACTCCAAAAAAGATGTTAAAAAAAAAAAAACCCACCGTGCAGGGACTCTCCACACCTTCTTCTGTCAGCTTGCCCTGGGCTGAATGATCTTGCGAGTATACCAGGTTGGAAGTTCTGGAGTGTGTGTGTGTGTGTGTGTGTGTGTGTGTGTGTGTGTGTGTTAAAATATTAAAACTTTCTGTTTGCAGGCCAGACTTTGCTCCTCTGCTCCAGACCATACACTGCCCCCTCAATCCAAATGGCTCTTGGCCAGCCCCACTTGGCTGTCACACAGGCAACTCAAATTTGATAGCCCCAGGGACTTCCCTGGTGGCACGGTGGTTAAGAATCCGCCTGCCAATGCAGGGGACACGGGTTTGAACCCTGGTCCGGGAAGATCCCACATGCCGCGGAGCAACTAAGCCCGTGTGCCACAACTACTGAGCCTGTGCTCTAGAGCCCACGTGCCACAACTACTGAAGCCTGCATGCCTAGAGCCCGTGCTCTGCAACAAGAGAAGCCACCGCAATGAGAAGCCCGCGCACTGCAACGAAGACACAACGCTGCCAAAAATAAATAAATAAATGTATTAAAAAAAACAATTTGAGGGCTTCCCTGGTGGCACAGTGGTTGAGAGTCTGCCTGCCGATGCAGGGGACGCGGGTTCGTGCTCTGGTCCGGGAGGATCCCACATGCCGCGGAGCGGCTGGGCCCGTGAGCCATGGCCGCTGAGCCTGCGCGTCTGGAGCCTGTGCTCCGCAACGGGTGAGGCCACATCAGTGAGAGGCCCGCGTACTGCAAAAAAAAACCCGAAAAACGAAACAACAAAACAATTTGATAGCCTCCAGCACACTATGATCCTTTCTTTCCCCCTCACGCCCATAGTCTGTCCTGTCTGATGATCCCTTTCTGAATAAACGGCACCACCACTCACCTATGTGGCTAAGCAGGAAACCGGGGCACTCCCTCATCCCACATCTCCATAGGTCCAGGCACCAAGTCAGGCCTGTTCCATGCTGCACATTCTCGCTTCAGTAACCTAGCCCTGCACACCCTGGCAAGACTTGAGGTCAGGCCACCGTCTTCTAGACGTGCAGCCACAGCTTCCTGATGTTCTTTCCTGCCTCCGGGTCCCCCATCATCTCTACCCCACCCCCCTGCATTCTCCAGCCCGTCTATAAACCAGTCCTGAATGATGTGCCCAAGGCAGCAAGAAGAAGGCCCGGCCTGACCAAACAGGTCTTTCTCTCCAAGTCTCAGGGGCCTGAAGTTCTGGTCAACTCTGGGGACATACGCTGGCTTAACAGCTAGCTCGCTGTTGAACACAGCCCAGCTTATCTGATTTATCCTACTGACGTCGGATTTTCCTGGACAGAAAGAAAGGAACATGAAGTGAAAAGGAAGTTCTGACACCAATGAGAAAGTCGGGGGCAGGCCCAGGGCAGGATAATGTGCATGTCCACAGGGCCAGAGGGGATTCCTGGGATTTGGGGAAGTGGCTTCCAGAGAAGGAGTGGCCTCGGTCCTGCAGGGCCCGCCCTGAGGAAGGGCCCGTCCTGGGGACAGAGAGGTCTCAGGCGACCAGCTCCCGTGGTGACTGGGGCTGTGCTTCCCTCCCTGGGTCTCTCTGGGGTGGGACCAATGAAGATTTCCCAGAGGGAGGATGCTCAGATCTCCCAGAACATGGTCTGGGGTCTCCCATCCAGAAGGGAGGGAGAAACCAGGGAGAGGAAATCGGGGATGCGGCTGGAGAAGCAGCTCCCATTCTCCCCACTGAGACCTCTGGCCCGAGGAGGCGACAGCCCACGTTTCTGCTCTGGGTGGGCAGGGCCTGATTCTCAGAGTCTGAAGGAGGCTCTTCAACTTACTTTCATGGTAATTCTTTACAAAACACAAGTCTCTCTTCCCAACCACCATCCTCTAGGCCAGCTGGAGAGACGGCCCCCGAAAGTGACAGCCCCGCCAGCCCCCCATAGTCCTGCAAGGCCAGGTTGAAGCCCAGGCCCTCTCGTGGCTGCCCTGACAAATCCAGGACACCACCCTGCCAGCCCTCCAGCAAGGTGACACCACCGGACTTCTTGGGAAGGGACCACCGTGCTCATCTTTGGACCTCTGGGGTGAAGTGTCCTCCAAACATAACAGGCACTCAGGAAATTAGCCCGACGCCTCCCTCTGCTCAGCCTGCAACGTGCTGTCTTTCCTCTCCATCCTTGTACATCCTCCGAGGCCAAGCCCTTTCCCTGCACTCAGTTGAGAGTACACCTTTACCGTCCCTCCCAGACCTGTTATACACTGTATGTGACAGCTGTTCCAAATCTGTAAACTACCAAAAGCTACAAATTAGAAAACCAAACATGAATCAACACTGTGGTGCAAGGTCTTTTAAAAAAATGTATCTGTTGTGTGTATCTCATTGTACTCAGGATAAAGTTCAGATTAAAACCGTGATATTCAAGTCTCTTCAATATTTGCCTGCTGCCACATGGGGAGATGTTGGTCAAAGGGTACAAACCTCCAGGTATAAGATGAGTCAGTTCTGGGGATCTAATTACTGCATGGTGACTATGACTAATAATAGTGTATTATATACTTAAAAATTGCTAAGAGAGTAGATCTGTTTTTAAAAATTTTATTTATTTATTTATTTTTGGCTGCGTTGAGCCTTCGTTGCTGTGCGCGGGCTTTCTCTAGTTGCGGCGAGGGAGGGCTACTCTTCGTTGTGGTGCGCGGGCTTCTCATTGCGGTGGCTTCTCTTGTTGCGGAGCATGGGCTCTAGGCGCGCGGGCTTCAGTAGTTGCAGCACGCAGGCTCAGTAGTTGTGGCGCACGGACTTAGTTGCTGTGTGGCATGTGGGATCTTCCCGGACCAGGGCTCGAACCCATGTCCACTGCATTGGCAGGTGGATTCTTAACCACTGCACCACCAGGGAAGCCCCCTTGCTAACACTTTTAACAGAATGAATGCTGTTGTTTCCCTGCTGTTTCCTCACGATTTGACTGGGGATATGCATCTCTGCTGGCACGCGGCTGCGTAGCTAATATGGTGCCTAATCTGGAGGCACTCAGTGGACGTCTGTCTCTCATTGGTGATGTTAATTTTGATCACCAGTTCAAGGTGGTGCCCGATTTCTCTGTAGCTACTTTTTTTGTTTTGTTTTGTTTTGTTTTGTTTTGTGGTACATGGGCCTCTCACTGTCGTGGACTCTCCCGTTGCTGAGCACAGGCTCCAGACGCGCAGGCTCAGCGGCCATGGCTCACGGGCCCAGCCGCTCTGCGGCATGTGGGATCTTCCCAGACCGGGGCATGAACCCGCGTCCCCTGCATCAGCAGGCGGACTCTCTGCCACTGCGCCACCAGGGAAGCCCTCTCTGTAGCTACTTTTAAATGTCTCCCTTGCACATAGTAAACAGTCTGTGGGGAGATACTTTAAGACCATGCAAATATCCTGCTTCTCATTAAAATCTGCACTCAATTTAGCATGCATGGATGATTTTTGTCCAATCTAATCTTTACAATGACGATAGCCATAAAATGACGAGTTTCCAACTCCCACTCTCCCTCCATCCACACTTACCAGGGTCAACTGTATATACAAAAGGTGTGTGTGGAGAGAGAGAGAACCCAAATGATAAAGGAACAGGATAAAATTTTAATTTTAAAATTTACCACTCTAGCCATTTTGTGCCACTTTTGTTTCGTCACACCTATTAAGCACTCTTGGCTAATTCCTAGTCGTCCTTCAGCCTGGGCTGCTGCAAATGGCGGTACACAACTCCAGGGGGCGCCATTTACATTGTAGCCATGCCAAGTGGCAGCCGTGGATCTCGGTTTATCGGAACTGCCTGTCTGGAAGCTTTCCCAGATTCCCCAAGTGTCGGTGAGGCATTCCTGCTCTTTGCTTCCAAAACTCTGTCTGCTGACCCCATCAGCATCCTTGTTACATTAAATTATCATCGTCTTCTTACTTCTCTGTCTCCATCATGGAGATATGAGCTCCTCAAGGGTAGGACTTTCTCTCTCTTCTTCTCTGCTGTGCCCCGCCCAGCATATGTATTCAGCAAATGTCAAATCAGTTAAAGAGATGCGTCTCATATTTCAGCTGGTTACCTATATGGCTGGCGTCTCCAGTAGAGGACAGTCTTTAAGGGCAAGGACCTCACTTAACTCGTCTCTGTGTCCTCTTCCCCTCCCCTCAGTACTTGGCACAGGGCCTTGTTCATAACAGGCACTTGAACCTTTGCTGAATGAGTCCATACGTGTATACTGGTCGTTAAGGAAATGCTTTCGTTCAATTTCCACAGAACTGTACTAAACTCTGTGGGCAACACCTGTGTGCCAAGTGGCGTGCCCTTTGAACCCCTGCTGTTCTGGCACAGCTGGGCCCAGCCCCGCCTGATCACAAGGTACAGGACACGCAGGGGTACGTGGTCAGGGTCATCGGGGTTCCTGTCACTGAGTGCATCTCTGAGAGTGACCAAGGGCTGTCCAGGACCCATCCTGAGGCCTGAAGCCTTCCCAGATGATAGTCCCTGGCTCCTCCCATGGAACATTACCAGGAGCTCCTGGCTGAACTATACACACTCGGCGAGCTGACTTTGGATGTCTTTCTGGTGCTAGGTCATTTGGAAGGCACGCCGCTCTGTGTTGGGCTGATGCAGAAGCAGGAGAGACCGGGCGGGAAGGCCTAGGAGGAGCCCTTTGGAGAGCATGGGGCACCCCTGTTGTCTGCAGCATAGCCTGCCAATCCGGTAGAATGACCTCTGATGACCGCCAAGATCTGGACCTGGATTCCAGGCTGCCTTCTTGCTCCGCAGCCCCTCAGGGCCGAGGCCCATTGCCATAACAGCATACACATCTTTGGAGAGGCTGAGCGCTGCACCCAGCTCGGCAGCCAGAGCAACTCTTCCCAGAAGGCACTGGCTGGGGCAGCTCTCGAGAGGGCTCTGCTCACCCTCTAGAGGCAGAGAGGGGCCCCAGAGCAGCCCCAGGCAAAGGCCAGCATAGTGACGCAACCCTGCCTTTATCCTGAACCTTTACCCTTCATAAGGGCTGTTCTTTCGGTTTTCCTCTCTAAGACAGCATTCGGCTTTTTCCCAATGGGAAAATAAAAATGCACCAAGGGGCCCCAGATCAGTAAGTGAAACCCTTGAAACTTACAGCTAGGGAATGGCTAAATTCAGGAAAATACATCTAACACAGGAACCACTAACATTAAAAGTCTTATTTTTATTTCAAAAGCACTTATATAGCATTTACCATATGCCAGGGACGGTTTTAAATGCTTTACAATCTAGCACATTAAATTCTCAAAACAATCTTTTAAAGTAGGTACAGGTATCATCCCCATTTTACGGTTAAAGAAAACTGAGGCACAGAGAGGTTAAATCACTTGCCTAAGGTCACACAGCTGCTAAGCGGCAGACTCAGGACTCCAGCCCAGGTAGTGTGACCCCAGACTCTGTTCTCTTTACTCTTCTGCCCTGCTGCCTCCCTGGGTTTGCAAACATTGTGAGAACAGAGCAGGACAAGGAGTGGCCCTTCTCCTCCCCGCTTTCCTTTCTTCCTTAGGTGCTTTCATACAGATCAAGTAGAGTCCAACCTGTCCCCTAGTCACATGAGGAGGAGAGAGAGTGAGAGAGCAAGAGAGAGAGAGGGAGGGTGAGAGAGAGAGAGAATGCGAATGAGGGCACTGTCTGAATGCTTGGATGCTTCTGGAAAAGCCAGCCCTGGCAGGGGCTGAGGCATGCCGCAGTGGTTCAGAAACTCCTGCATTTTATTTCCTGAGCCAAAATTCTGAGCTGAATGAGACTCCCCGCAGATGAACATGGCATCAAAATCTCTTTAACCCTAGCCTCAGGCGAGCACTACCACCAAAGAGCGGCCATAGCTCAGCTTCGGTTTGACACCAAAGAGAGCAGGGAAGAAAATGAGTGCACCAGGATGGTGTTTCCGAGCTCTAACGCGAAAGATAATGAGTCGTTTATAGTAAGCAAGGCCCCAGTGGCCTCTTTGTAAATCTCAGTCCTGAGAAAGTACAGCCAGAGCCCGCGCCCAAACAGGGAACTTGCTGATATGCCCGTGGGAACATCAACCAGACAGTACAGACACCCAGGGCTGGGATGAGGGCAACAAACTTTGCAGCAAACAAACATGCAACCAACATACTTTTTTGGAAGGCCTATGTGTTTGGCCCTCTGCTGGGCACCAGGAATACAAACGTGAGTAAGAATGCTACCATTTGTGGGGCTTCCCTGGTGGCGCAGTGGTTAAGAATCGCCTGCCAATGCAGGGGACACGGGTTCGAGCCCTGGTCTGGGAAGATCCCACATGCCGCGGAGCAACTAAGCCAGTGCGCCACAACTACTGAGCCCACGTGCCTAGAGCCCGTGCTCCGCAATAAGAGAAGCCACCGCAATGAGAAGCCTGCGCACTGCAACGAAGAGTAGCCCCTGCTCGCCGCAACTAGAGAAAGCCCGCACACAGCAATGAAGACCCAACACAGCCAAAAATAAATAAATTAAAAAAAAAAAAAGAATGCTACCACTTGTGCTGACGTATGTATGCTTGCGTCTTCACAGATGATCTCTGGAGGGGACCGGCGGAACGCGGGAACAGGGATTACATTACCTGGGGGTGGTTAGGGAACGGTGGTGGGAGGGCGACCATGTTGCCACTGCAAACCCTTTATGCCTTGTGAGTTTGGTATCAGAGACACATGTTACCTGTATATTACCTCTGCAAAAAATAAATGACGTAAGAGGGAGAGACAAACGTGAAGACATGTAAATGGGGAAATAAACAGGATAAGGGCTCACAAAGGCGTGTCCAAAGAGCTTTGGGTTGTGGGCAATGGAAGATCCAGGACATAAAGACTGAACTTACCAATTTGTCTTCCTGGCTTGGGACACAGGCCAGGCTTTAGCCATGACAGTTATTTCCAAGAGGTCTTTTTACCATGTCCTAGCTAGGAAAAAAACCTGTATGTTTTCTAGTCTTTTTTTCCAAACATGTCACATGAGGAAACTGCTAACCTGACAAGAATTCGGAGGCAGGTGAGGCCCGCCCAAGGCAGAAGGGATTTGGCCTCCTTCCACAGGCTTTGGCCTCCTCCTCCCTCTTCACAGACAAAGGTGACCACGTGGATAACAACCATTCACCTGGCAAACACACACCTGGCCCCAGCCGGGCCCGCCCCGGGCACAGAGAAGTGCTTCCCAACAGGCTCGGTGTCCAGCTGGTCGCCGCCCAACACCACCTGCTCACCCTGGCCTCAGTCGGCTGAGGAACTGGCGCAAGTCTGAGAACAAGGGTCGAGAAAGCAGGTTCTGGTGGTTTTCAGGATAACAAGTGGACACAGTCAGTTTTCTAGTGTGGACTGTTTTTTCTGGATTGTATGCTGACAGTCTTTAATCCTGGTCTGACTTTCCCTCACATGCCCGTCCCCCAGGATACCTGCCGGCTTCCTTTCTCCAAAGCCCAACGGGTCTGCTGGGAGAAGAAGAATAATGTGAGGACCATTATGACCACCACCCTTACGGAATGCTTCCGTGGGCCAGGCTGGGGCTAAGTGCTTTACATGCGTTGTATTTCACGCAGTCTTCACAAACACCCAGGGAGGAAGGGACTCTGGCTCTTTTCGTTTTACAGATGAAGAAACTCAGCTTCAGAGAGACAAAAAGCTAGTAAGTGGTGGTGACCAGACAGTGTGGTTATGAGCCTGTAACCACGGTGCTATTAAGGCTTTTATGCACTCTGAGGTACTGCCTCTCATAAAGTTCATTTTATTTTTTATTTTATTTATTTTTTCTTTGCGGTACACAGGCCTCTCACTGTTGTGGCCTTTCCCGTTGCGGAGCACAGGCTCCGGACGCGCAGGCTCAGCGGCCATGGCTCACGGGCCCAGCTGCTTCGCGGCATGTGGGATCTTCCCGGACCAGGGCACGAACCCGCATCCCCTGCATCGGCAGGCAGACTCTCAACCACTGCGCCACCAGGGAAGCCCTATTTATTTATTTTTGGCTGCATTGGGTCTTTGTTGCTGCGCGCAGGCTTTCTCTCGTTGCGGCGAGCGGGGCTGCTCTTCGTTGCGGTGCGCGGGCTTCTCATTGCAGTGGCTTCTCTTGTTGCGAAGCACGGGCTCTAGGCACATGGGCTTCAGTAGTTGTGGCACACAGGCTCAGGAGTTGTGGCACACGGGCTTAGTTGCTCCGTGGCATGTGGGATCTTCCCGGACCAGGGATCGAACCCCTGTCCCCTGCATTGGCAGGGGGATTCTTAACCACTGTGCCACCAGGGAAGTCCAAAGTTCATTTTAATATTAGCCTAATCCAACCCTATTTAGGAAGGGAAATGTGCTGCCAAAAAATCACTTATGATACCCTAAAGCTAAATATAAAAGGCTTTTCTGTTGTCTCTTGTTCGGGGCTATTTAGGCCAAGGCTTCCCTCCAAGGGCCTAGGTAACCAAGGGTTATATGGGTGCATACCATTTGCGCAGACAGGAAATGAGCCCAGCTCAGCTGGCCCTGAGTCAAGGCCTGAGAAAGATCTGCTTATAAAATCAGCATGGAAATGGAAGCCTTAGACCAGGCCCTGGGATTTAAAAATGCCAAAAACCTCCTGCCAGTTTACCGCCCCTGGGTTGGGAGTGGGGAAGGTGCTACCTGGGATGAGCATTTTGCAGCTGATAGCTGAGGATTTTGTGGGTAGAAGCTGACTTCTAGGTCCCTTTGGGTCATCACCTTGGAATTGTTGATACGTGTTTAGGGTCCAGAGCAAAGAAATTTTCTGACTCCCTTATTCCATACTCTCGGTTTAGTCCCACCGGGGCTTCCCCTGCCTGGAGAGAGCCCTGGGGCCCTTCTCTTCCTTAGCTTGCTGTCGTTAATTTTGTGTCGACTAGGCTAAGGGATGCCCATTGTTTCTGGGTGTGTCTGTCAGGGTGTCTCCGGAAGAGATTAGCATTTGACTCGGTTGTAGAAGTAAAGATGGTCCGGTCACCCTCCCCGATGTAGGCGGGCATTATCCAATCTGTTGAGGGCTCCCCACCCCAAAAGAACAAAAAGGCAGAAAAAAGTCAAATCTGCTCTTTTCACTTCATCCATCTTCTACTTCCCTCGGACATTGTCGCTCCTGGTTCTTGGGCTTTTAGACTTGGACCTGGACTTATGCCATCAGCCACCTGGCTCCCAGGCCTTCAGAGTCCAACTGAGTTACATCACCAGCTTGCAGATGGCAGGTCTTGGGACTTCCTGGCCTCCGTAATCACAGGAGCCAATTCCTATTTTATGTATACATTCTGTTTCTCTGGAGAACCGTGACTAATACACTTGCGCTCATGGCTTTGCTTTCCTCTTCTAACATGCTGAGGCTGGAGACCAAGAGGACTTCTCTAGCAATAATCACTGGAGACACTCGCTCATATCACTTCCCTGGCTTCTTCATGCTGAGGTGAGGACTCAGCTGCCTCCCATGCCTGGCCCACAGGTCCTGCTGCACCGGCCCCATCGCAGCAGCCTCCGTCCTTGCCAATGTAGACCCGGCGAGCCAGCCGCGTGAAGTCACCTGCCAACTCTGAAGACATCGGCCCTTTCCTTCTGCCTGGAATGCCCTCCCCGCTCTGCTCTCACAACTCCTGCCTCTTTACCTTCAACAACTCAGGGTAAAACCCACCTCCTACGCACGCACCTGCCATTGTGTCTTCCAAGTTTATTCAATATGTAGCACATTGCTTTATTGTTACTATTAACAATAACGAGGACTCCAGCTACCGTTCATTGAGCGCTGTTTGTTAGGCTCTCTCTCATTTACACATTATCTCATTGAAACGCCACAACTGCTCTGTGAGGCGGGTGCCGTTATTACTCTCCCCATTTTCCAGATGAGGAAACTGAGGCTCAGGGAGGTTAAGTGGCTTGCCCTAGGACATGGAGCTAAGAAGTGGTAGAGCTGGGATCTGAACCTAGGCCACTCCGATCCCAGAATCATTCTCTGAACTAATGTGGATTCAGTTCGTTAAGGGAGTCCAGAAAGCACTTGTATCCTCACTCTTTGCAGTAAAACCCACTTGGGAGGTCTCTGCATCTTTCTGACCTCATACCTGTCTCCCCTTTTATTTCTTATTATTAATTTATTTACTTACTTACTTTTATTTATTTATTTTTGGCTGCGTTGGGTTTTCGTTGCTGCGCACGGGCTTTCTCTAGTTGCGGAGAGCAGGGGCTGCTCTTTGTTGGATGCGAGGGCTTCTCATTGCGGTGGCTTCTCTTGTTGCGGAGCATGGGCTCTAGGCGCGCAGGCTTCAGTAGTTGTGGCACGAGGGCTCAGTAGTTGTGGCTCGCGTGCTCTAGAGTGCAGGCTCAGTAGTTGTGGCACATGGGCTTACTTGCTCCAGGGCCTGTGGGATCTTCCTGCACCAGGGCTCGAACCCGTGTCCCCTGCATTGGCAGGTGGATTCTTAACCACTGCGCCACCAGGGAAGTCCCTGTTTCCCCTTTTAGTTTGCAGCCATTTCCAGGCAGTCTCCTTTCAAAAATAACAAGTCCCCTTGCTTCTCCTCTTCCTATCATCCCTTTCCATTTCCACTGCCACCGCCCTAGCCTGTCCTAATCCTCTCCGAGTTACAGCAGCCTCGCACCTGCACCTCCTCCCTTCCTGCCCTGCAGCCCACACCTCACCCCACCTTGCATAGGAGGTTCCCGCTGCCTACAGGGAAAAAGTTCAAAGTCCCCAACCTTCCTCTCAGCCAAAAATACTGACTGATGGACTATTGTGCACAAAGCAGTCCTCCGAAATCTGCTCCAGCCTCAGGGCTGTGATCACAATGGCTACCGAGTGTCCCTGTGGGTTGCCGCGGGTGCTTTATACACATCCCGTCATTGAATCTTCAGGACAGTCCTGCGAGGTGAGGATTATCATCAGAAGGGAAAATGAGTCTCAGGGATGTTAGACAACTCTGTGTCCCTCTAGTTTCCGTTCGTCTGCTTGTCCTGACTCGTGATTCATGGGAAGCTTTGGTCTCAACTTGGCCAAATTAATTCACTCCCTCCCTCCCTTTCTCTCCTCCCTCCCTCCCCCCTTCCTTCCTTCCTTCCCTCCACAAATACTTATTGAGAGCCTACTACACGCCAAGGACGGGATACGATAGCAAAAAACTACCTGCTGGCACTGGCAGTTTCCAACCACTCATTCCTTCCTGCCTCGCACCTTTACAGGCATTCCTCTGCCTAGATGCTCTTCCCGGTGTTTCTTTACCAAAATCCAATCCAGTTCTCAAGGCTGATCCCGAGACTTGTGCCCATGGTGGAGCCTCCCCTGACCATCTACCCACAGTGATTTCTGGAGTCATTCATTCGACACTTACCATCTGGATAACTCAAGTGTCTGGACAAGTCACTTGGCACACGCCAGACCTTCTTGTATCCTTAACTTCCACGTTTATGTATGGATCTTGTAACCTTGAGTTAACTGTTCACCTCATCACCTGGGAAACATTTTCATCCTCCTCAAGAAGCATTTACCCGAGTGCCTACTATGTATTTTTAGCAGTGGAAAAAGTGATGAACCTTTGTGGAGCCTCTTCGATTTAACAAAAAGCTTTCATAAATATTTTATCATTTGATTGTCACAAAACGCTACCACTTCCACTTAATTTTTTTGACTTAAAAATATAATATAAATTTCTCAGTAAACAAATATATTCTCCTCATGAAAGTGGAAAAATTATAGGTCTGGCTACAGTAGATGTTGATCACCCCTACTCCACCCCACTCCAGACCCTCTTAGAGATACGTATGAAGACACTGAGACTCAGAGAGGCGACACGATGTGCCCAAGGTCACGCAGCTAGCATGTGGAAATTTTCTGACTCTCCATCTCGTTTCCATTTTTCCACGCTGCCTCCCATGAGGGCAAGGACCTTGTTTATATCTCTGTGTCCCGGGTGCCCAGCACAGGACTCTGCCCTGAAGCCCGGGCTTGGCAAATGTTTCCATATCCGTGGGCTTCCCTGCAGACCGGTTTCCTCTGCACAAGGCACTGCCTCTGGAGGTGGGCTATATCAGTCCCACCCGGTTAGTGAAGGCTCAGGTGTCAAGGGAGGCCATGCAGGCATCCCGCTAGGCGCCCCTTCTGCCAACCCTGGGCTCTGTTGGCAGACATCGGGGACCCCGAGAGTCTCCCTGGGGAGTCATTACAGCGGGACCTCGTAGAGGCGAGTCAAGTGTTCGCTGGGCACTCGCTATGTGGCTACCGGTGCGCCAGGGGCCGCGTGTGGTGCGGGGGAGAAATACAAGGTATGATATGTTGTGAAGCCAAAACTTCCCAATACATCCGACACAGCGAACCAGCCATCACATATCCGAGTTCTAAATTATGCAAGCGCGGATGATGCTTTAGGGGATCAGGGGAGGAAGACTGTGGTCGAAGTGGTCAGGGCAGGCTTCTTGGAGGAGGTGGGTTGGCCCGAGATGGTTGGAGAGCTGCCTGCGTTTAGGGCGCCGCACTCGCAGCCGCCGGGCAGCAGCGCCGGGCCGAGCAGAGAAGCAGCGCGCCCTCTGCAGGCAGCTGCGAGGAGGCGGCTGAGCCCGGCGAGGCGAGTTTGCCGTTGGCGGCGGCGGCGGCGGCTGCGCGGCGGGTCTCCTAGCCCGTATCTCTCATCCAGCCTTGCGCTTCCAGCGGCTTTCAGTCGCCATCATGCCCACAGCAGCTGCGTTTTCCCCTCAGGGTGTGCCCGGCCCTCCTCTCTCCTAGGTAGCTGCTTTCAGTCGCCCCCGTGGCGGGAGGGGACATCTCCCTCTGCTACTCCTCCCCCACTCCCCGTCCGCAGCAAAGACTATCGTAGCTAACATGCCGAGAGCGCCTCCTACAACGTTTCCCTTGAAAAAACCAGCACCTCAAGGGACGAGGCTGGCGGTCTCCAGAGAGCCCGGCCGTCATTTAACACTTAAGCACGTACTCTGTGCCAAGCTCTGTTCCATGCGCCTCGCAAGTACTGACTCATTTAATCCGCACTACAGTGCTCTTTTTGACCCCATTTTACAGCTGAGCAAGCTGAAGCACTGAGAACTTAGCACCTTGTCCACCGCCTGGCCTCACAGCTGGAAAGAGGCAGAGCCATCTTCTAACCACTACACCAAGGCGTCTCCTGATGCTGCAGACCACTCTCCTTCATCGGATGTCCCTGGTCATTTTCCAGGAACCACATAATCCTGCAGTGCTTCCTGCTCCTCTCTTAAGTGGGGGGCCTCTGCTTTAAGGGTTTTCAGCTGCAGGTGCTATATATATATATATATGGCTTGCCTCAGTTATCCACATCTGGAAAATGGTAATCATAGCACCTGCATCATAAAGCAGCTGAAAGGATTAAATGACAGAATCCATACACAATTAGAAGAGTGTCTGGCCCACAATAAAAAGCTCTAGAAATGACAATGGGTGAGCAGTAACAGAGCAAGTCCCTGGGGGCTTCCCACCCACCTTCAAGAGAGCAAACCCACTTGCCTTCAGAGCAGATCAAAGAGGGCCACATTCACTCTAGGGTTCTCATCGGCTTTCTGTGGCTGGGTCTGTCTTAGAGGCTGGGAACATCAGGCCCAGGCACAGGAGTATGTCTGGCCTAATCAGCCCTAATAAGTCACGTGGGTGTGCAGTCGGTACAGCTCTGATGGCAGCGTCCTCAGGTGCCCCAGTAACATGCCTATTCCTCTCCCCTTGCAGTGGCCTGAGTCATCTTGTGTGACAGTCAGTGTTCAGCATTGTCACCATCACAACCAGATACCCATCAAGCACTTACTATATGGAGGGATCCGTGTTTGGGGTTCGTGACTGAATAGGCAAGCATACAGGTTGCTAGGAGGACTTGCTGTGGAGTCATACCTATTTTTCACACAGATTTGGGGAGGGGGGTTTCTAAGACCGTGGCTCTAGCATGGACAATATAGCAGCAGTGTGGGAACCCAGTGATTTCCAAACCCCTGCTATATCCACAGCCTCCCTCTACGGCCAGGAGCTGGGCAAACAATAGATGCCAATCAAGAAGGCCCTGTGCAATTTATTACTGCAGAGTCGTTCCCAGGGAACAAGATGCTGGATCCAGCCAGTATTCACTCCTGAGGGAGCACAGTTTACATGTTCATTCATTCATCCTCTCATTCATTTCTCCCTCCAATGGACATTTACCACACATCCGCTATGTGTTAAGTTCTCTGCTCCATGTTAGGAATGTAAAGAGGAACGAGACATAGCCCCTAACGGAGACAGACAAGTAAATACTTAGTCATCATACAATGACACAGACATTATAATTCATTTGCTTAATAATTTCTTGAACAACTACTATGTGCCGGGCACTGTTCTAGGCACTGGGGGTACAACCATGAATTGAACAGACAAAATTCCTTGGCTCATGGAGCTGACATAAGTAGACTACTTCAGCAGTTCAAAGGAAAGGGCAGCGACCACTGGCTAGTGGAGTCTGGGAAGGCTTGCAGAAAAAGGCGTGATGGCAACTAGGTCCTGAAGGACCGTGCCTTGACAGAGAGGTAGGGAAGGGCAGGTGGGGCGGAGCAGAGGGCGGGTAACTGCGGACAAAACCGCCTGCCATTTCAGTAAACAAAGAATGTTGCCCGCCATCAGGCCAGGGGCCACTGCAGCTGCACCCCCAGCCCAACACGGCGTGCCCTGAGGGGAATTCAGAAAGGAGAAAACCGGGATACTGGCTAAAGATAGTTAAGATGCATATCTAAGGAATGATTTCAACGAGCCCAGATTCTTGCATCTTCCCATACACAGAAAAGTGCTAAAATCATTAACTTGAGGTGCCTGTTTTTGTAATTAGCAGTAATCTTTTGATGTTCAACCACATTTTTTTTTTCCAGCAAAAACTCCTATATATCCCGGCCCCTCCCTTGCCTCTTTGGAACAGTTCCTCGGAGCTCTCTAAGCTGTCTGAGAGGCAGTCTCCCCGGGTGCAGTCCTCAGTAAGGTCCCCGAATAAAACATAACTCACGACTTTTAGGTTGAGCGTTTTTCTGTAGTCCACATAATAGTACAGCAAAGCTTAGAAATATGAACGTGAATGCCTGGTGAGGGAATGGCAAGCAGCTTGGTTTGGGACTTTGGAGCATGAGTGGAAGTAGCAGGACAAGAGGCACAAGTTACTGTCTCTCCATAGCTGGTGCAATCAGCTAAAATAGACCAACGCCCGGGTGTCAGCATTTTGCTGAGACGCCCCCTCCCAACCCCTAACCCTGGCAAGAGGTGAGGGGGCGCCAAACACCACGTGGTCATGTGGTTGTGTTAGTTAGGTCGGGCCTTACCCAATGGCTCAATAACCCAATAACCCCAGCCTCAGGCAATAACATTAGACGGGCGCTTGCTCAGTGCCTCCTTTTAAAAGGAGGGTCTGGGGGCTTCTCTGGTGGTGCAGTGGCTAAGAATCCGCCTGCCAGTGCAGGCGACACGGGTTTGAGCCCTGATCCGGGAAGATCCCACGTGCCATGGAGCGACTAAGCCCATGAGCCACAACCACTGAGCTTATGTGCCACAACTACTGAGCCCGTGTGCAACAACTACTAAAGCCTGCGCGCCTAGAGCCTGTGCTCCGCAACAAGAGAAGCCCGCGCACCCCACAAAGAGTAGCCCCCGCTCGCCGCAACTAGAGAAAGCCCGTGCACAGCAACGAAGACCCAACACAGCCAAAAATGAAATAAATAAAATAAATTTAAAAGGAGGGTCTGTCCTGAAAAGCTTGAGAAACTTGAATAAAATCAAATGTAGCTTTAGGTTCAAGTAATTATTCTTAAACAATAATTGTTAAATTGGCTGGAATAGTAAATAACCCATACTCTAAAAATGAACTCTGTAAACAGTGCTTTGGTTATTACAATTTCTATTTAATTGAATATTTGTCAGGTGAATTTTGTCTGTTGTTGAAACTAGCCAGCTTTCATATTTTAATATATTTCATGACTGAAAATAAGTAGTTGGACAGGATAGCCTTGAAGTTCTCTTTGAAAGTCAAGGACAGCTCAGAGTACGTTACCTCACCTCTTTAAGCCTCAGTTTCATCAGCTGTAAAATGGAGCTAATAACAATACCTACCTCTCAGGGCTGCTGAGAGGGCCAGGAGAGTTAATCCATGCAAAGTGCTTGGCACAACATTGGCATATAGGAGGTCAAAATAATTAGCTATGATCCTGATTCTGTAGTTTTAGAGAAATCATGGTATTTGGTTGTATCGATTGTTTAATCAGCAGAAGCAGGCTTAACAATCCAATACGTCTAGATCTAGAAATTCTGAAAAGGGCCACAGTCCTCGGTAGAAGACTTAAGAAATGATATTGTATCCGATTCTGTAAAAATATTTATATATGTGTGTGTGTATAACTGAATCACTTTACTGTACACCTGAAACTAACAGAACATTGTAAATCAACTACATTTCAATACAAATTTTTTAAAAAAGAAACCAAATGGTATTGTAACCCAAACAAGAAAAGTTGATTCCCAATCTTCCTGGCAGACAAAATGAGGCACTAACCCATGATGAGGTGTGATGTGACCCAAGACAGACAGAGAAACATGGAGCTGAAGTGGGATTACAATTTCAATGGCCAAACTCGCAGCTTTTAAATCCTAATTGGCAAACAGCATGCTTTTACCCAGAAGTGCAAGCACTTTTACCCCCGACCTTCACTTCTAGGGTAAGCCCACTACAAGGCTCAATTTTTGTAACAAAGGGACTCCTGATTCCTGAACTTAATTGCAAAAGTGAAAGGATACCTTTTGCTTCCAAAGGTCTTGGTGTGTTGCCTCTCCCCAGCAGCTTCTTTCCCTAGGGAGTCACATCATAGACTTGGGTAATCAGGCCGGGACCTCATGGATTCCTTGAAATACTACAAGAGCAAAGGGAACCCCGGTGATCCCATAGTGCCCCTGGGCCAGCAGGGCAGTGGGGTCTGGGTATGAGGCAGGATGGATTTATTTTTGGCCTTTGCTCCCTTGAATAGTCAGTGTTGTAAAATAAGTGCTCTACCTTAGAGTTCAGGATTACCACTATAACCACGTTTCTACTCAGTCCACTCCAAGTGTCCTTTTCTTTCTTTACAACCTTTACTTTGTTCGTGTGTGTGTGTGTGTGTGTGTGTGTGTGTGTGTGTGTGATTCACTGTCTATAGGACATGTGGCATTTTCTTGAGACTGTTTCAGAAATCTGTAGGTCAGGGATAAATCCATTACATCAGTCTCCCATGAATGAAACAAAAATCATTTAAAGAATTCCAATAAAACAATAACAGTCATAATAATAGCAAAACTGTGTAAAGCGGGTGCCCACATTGTTCTAAGAACTTTACACATATTAACCTTGCTAATCTTCACACTATTCCTATGAGGTAGGTACTGTTGTTATCCACGAATGGCAGATGGGGAAACTGAGGCACAAAGCAGTTAAGTAAAAATTGGATAGCTGTCGGGAAGTCCCTGGAAGTCCAGTGGTTAGGAGTCTGTGCTTCTACTGCAGGGGGCACGGGTTCGATCCCCGGTCGGGGAACTAAGATCCTGCATGCTGAGTGGTAAGGCCAAAAAAAAAAAAAAAATTGCACAGCTGTCAAGTGAGAAAGTTTGGTATTTGAAAATGAGACCTCTAGTCCAAAAGAGTCTCATGAGCGAGTCCTGAGTGGGAAGATGGGGAGCAGTGGGGAGACCAGGTGACCAGGAAGTCCCAGACCTGGGTGACGCCTCTGCCTGATGCACAGGGCTGCCTCCAAATTCCTTTATCTATTCCAGTTCCATCAGCAGGAGTAGATGCAGGTTTTGTGGGGATATCAGTTTATATAGTTATATATAATCTGGGTGCCCTCTTTTTAAAAACACAAACATATCTTTTGAACATTTTACAAAACCAGATGACCAAATGAATATATTGCCACGGTGCCTCCCAGGGCGGGAAAGGGGCCCGTGCAAGGCGGTGGCTCCGAGGCTGAAGCATCGTTAGGTTCGCGGCATGTCTCTCTCTGCCATGACAGAGTACATTTGCCCCTCACCCAGCAGGGCATTGGAAGCTCATTTAGACGGAAGACTTGCCCTTTTCACTCCCAAACACGAGGCCCTCGGAAGTTGATCTGTCAAGAGTGGTCTAGCACAGACTTTGCCCTGGTTATGTCTTTATGGCCACAACTATCTCCGCTGTGGGAGTGGAAACATTAGAGACGGTGAAACATGTTGGGAGATTAGATCCCACAAGTTCCCTTAAATCTCAACAGTGCTAAATTTCCTCCCTGCATTACAAAAGTCACACAAGGAAATGAAATCCCAGGATGGACGCTCACCATCAAAATGAGACCCCTCTTCGACTGACAGCCATGGAGAAACCATGGATTAATACTCTTTTCATGTCACTCAGTTGTGTCTCCGAAGAGGGAACAGTGAAAATACTGCCCAGTCTGTCACTTGAACATTGTTTATATTTGTTGCCGGGATACCAAAGGCTCTTTTAAGCCTTTGGCTAAGAAGAACACCATGCATCTGAACTTGTTCACCTGCACTTAAAGCAAATGGCTGAAATGATGGGCAAGCTCCTCCAAACATTTTGAGTGGACCGCAAGGCATTTTTGTGTGTATCCAGAAATTGTAGCATCCAATATTTGTTGTTCCAATAAATGTCCACCTGCATACCGAAGTGCACATTACACATAATAAAATGAGGCTCTGAAAAGACCGAAGTTAATTATTTTGAGGTAAATCAGACCACCTTTGACCCAAACTCTGAGCTGTAATTTTGTTGCTCAGCTTCTTGGTCCTGAAATTAACGTAAATCTTTACATTCGTAATTTTATTTGCCAACGCCAACCCACCCACACAGTCTGCAAATGACTGTTCTGAGTCAGAGACTATGCACTTAACGACTGTGTTAGATATTTTAAAATGTTCTCTGGAAGGATTCAATCACCTAATCCCAGTCCTTTCTCAGATTCTGCTTTATGTAAAACTGATGGACCCAGAGAACATCTAAACTGGAAGGACTTTAGAGGAGAAATTAAGGTTGTGATGTGAAAAGTGACTTGCCCCCGGGTCACTCAGCGACCAAAGCTAAAAGCGCAAAGGAAAGTACTGGCTTCCTTTTAAGGTTTTAATAAAGGGTCACACTTAGAAATCCTTGCTCAGAGTCCAGAAGCTACCCTTTCCCTACCCTCCTGCCTCTGACAGCGTCTGTGAGTCCTGATGCCCACAGTCTGACACCGGTCTAAACGAATCATGCCATTTTGAATCCAAGCAGTCAGAATATGATTCAGATAAAAACAAATCAGCTACTCTTACAAGATGCATTACATTTTTTTTTGGATGGATAGACAAGAAACTGTTCATAATGGTTACTTTTGAGGAGGGGGATTAGGGATGGGAGAGGGAGGACAGGGAAATGTTTGCTTTTCATTTTATATCTTTTTTTTACTGTTCAACTTTGATGACCATGTACAGATACTGTGTTGAAAACCTAAAAAACAAATTAGAAATACTATGCTCACAAACTTCACAGGAGAAATGCAATTTACCACAGGAACACGGACGCTTGAAAATCTAGCATCCGGTACAGCAATACTTTAAGATTTTTTCTACTGAAGTGTCCATAATGGCAGAGAAGGCTGAAAGGTTTCCCCCTGGGGTCTGAGGGCAGTGCCAGAAATGGTCCTCTATACACAAGAACTCTCTTTGCCCCTTTAAAACACATTCAAATTGTGCAATAGACTCTCTAACATATCCGCATCTCTTTTAATACAAAAATAATGGCTTAAATGACTTACCATCCACGACAACTGCCCCTGTGGGGAGACACCCCTGGTTTCTTTCTCCAGCGGTTGGAGCACCCGGAGCACACTGCCTTCAGTGACTGGGCGGAGTGGCCCCTGGAATGGGGAGCACGGCTGTGTGCGAGCTGACCTGTATTCTGGCTCTCTCACCTGGAATCAGGCTTCACGGATGCTGTTAGGCTTTGAATAGTAACAAAACAACGGCATAAATTAGGGGGTTGCTAAGATTGTGTACCATCAATGTTCGCATGAGCATAATGGACATAATGAATTCTATAGCACTATCCTGCACAGCTTGGAGAGATTAAAACCACTTTGTCTTTAAATTAAATTTCAAAAATCATTGAACAACAAGAATAGAAAGAGAGGAAAAAAAACACCTCATCTGTCAGCCACCCAATTGTAGGAAGCGCCACTTCTTTCTTTCTGATCATTAATGCTCGGTCCTAGGTTTATTTTAATAGCTGCCAGCTCAGTGAGTCCACATCTATTGTAATAACCATAAAGGGGGCTTGGGTTCTCTTGTATTGTGGTTTGCAGCCCTAAGTGGAGAGCCTCTTATCCCCTTTCAGGAACAAATTCTCTGAAAAAGACCTAAGCTGAAGTTTATTTTATATAAATTCTGCAAAAAATAGTACGTGTAGGCTGTTGCAGAGAAAGAAAAGTGGATTTGAATTCATTTTTAAGTAGTTCTCTGCTTGGGCAGATCTTCATTCAACAAAATGGATGTCTGATTATGAAAAAGTCACATGAGTGCTTACTAGATGCCGGGCGCCATATTGATCGCTCTACACGCTTTACGTTACTTAACCCTCACTCCCAACACCCCTAGGAAATATGGCTAGCACTATTAAATCCCCACTTTACAGATGAGGAAACTGAGACCCAGGATAAGTGACTCGCCCAAGGCCATACAGCTAAATAAGCAGCAGAGCCAGGATTCAAATCCAGGTACTTCCGATTCTGGAGTCCCTGAAATCTTAACTGTCTCGTAATGATTATCACAGTTACCATTTACAGTGTTTATTATGTAGATGCTTTGCATAAATTATGCTTTGCATACATTCTTTAATCCTTGAAACAACCCTCGGAGGCAGGCATTATTATTCTCATTTTATAGAAGAGGAAAACTGGGGCTGAGAGAAATTAAATAACTTACCCAACAGCAGAGCAAGTGGCAGAATCCACGCCTGATGCCAGTAGAGTCCTGGGTTTTTCTAACAACTTTATTACCACACCTTTTACACGTAAACACTATATATTTAAGGTATACAACTTGACGATTCGATATGTATACATTGTGAAGAGTTCTCAACAACTAACCTATACTACAATTAAGGTGCTTGGCCGGGGGACGCATAACAAACTCTACGATCCCCTGGGCACCAATGCCTGTGATGCAGACCCCGTCTGTGAGTGGCACTTAAACATGCCAGCGTGCGAGATGTTCCTCAGGAATGTTTTACCTGTGCACATGGACCACCGATCCTATCACTTTCTACTTTGAAATGTTGTGGCTTGACAGCCACGGTGCTTTATTCTTCATACAAATCTCGTGTTACAGGTAAGATCCACTGGATTTCTGAGGCCTTATCAAGAGCTACAGAAATTGCAGATACTCTCACGTGGATCCCAAGTAAGGGTTTATCCAAAAAAAACAAATGTCCTCCATCGACTAGGCTTATTTGCATGTTAGGCAAGATGCAGATGCTCCATTTTCTCTTTGTAAAATGAGTTTTGAGGTCGCGGCAGCTCTCTCCATAATCGTTAACAGCACTGCCATCTCAGCACCAGGTAACTGTGCCAGCTCTAATCCTCTGCTTTGAACAGGATTAAATTAAAATGACTTGAGACAGGTGAAGATAGATGAGGGAAGGCAACTGGACAGAAGTTGCTAGCCGTTACCACCTTATGTTTTACAATACTTCTGTTGAAATGAGGTGAAATTCATAGAACCACCATTCTAAAGTGAACAGTTCAGCTTATATTTCTTGATTAATAACCACAAGATAGGAAAGCTGGGTACATAGTACTTTTTAGAGAAAGCTCATCAGCTATGACTGTCCACGGGCAATGGACCAATGGTTTTTTGGATGCTTTGGGTCTGAATTTCACTTTGCTAATGTATTGGGAATGCTGATGGGTCACACGACCGAGCTATTCTTCGCTAAGTAGAAGAAAGCGCTTCACCTCAGGAGATACTGTAGCATTTATTAAACAGGTAGCATTTTACTCAAACACAGCACTTACTGAATTATAAAATGTACTTTTACATGAAAATAAACCACAAACAAAATTATATTTCAGGTATTTTTTATTTCTTCAAATTTGTTATTTCATCAGGAGTGACTAAAATAAAAAACATAATTGTGTCCCATCATCGTCATGGAAATGGCTTTAAGAGAAAACTGGTCAGGTGTATATTATTGCTTCCCATTTTCAACCGGTAAATAGTTGCCATTGATAAATAGACAGCCGACAGTCTGTCAGGAATGCTCAAGATATGTTACATAATACAACATGCCTGTTCACAGAAGAAGAAAAACTAGGAAATAACTTATGTGAACTTCTTGATTTCATCATACAAGACAAGCACAAAAGCACCACCCATGCCTCTGAGGACATTGGACCACGCGCCCTTGAAAAAGGCTTTGGCTCCTTCGTCACGAGCAATCTTCCTCCAGCAGTCAAGTGTGCCTGTGTACATGATATCCGCTGCAAAGGACAAAGACAAGGAGCTGGTGACCTGAGGCTGATGAAACATCCTTAGGTTTAACTAGACTAAACCAGAGCCCCACCTCTAAGAGCTAATGTCAGTTTTTAAAAATCCAACACTGACACATTAGTGTGGGCAACACTGAAATCTTCATCTGGTGACTAGAGAACAACAGGGATATGTAGACTACCCGCTGGTCTTAACCTCTAATACCATGGATGCCTCTTGGGCATAAGCACCCAAAGGGCCCACTCAAAGGCAACTGTGCAGTAGACACAGACCAACCAACCCCATCTGCGATCTCAACAGATTGCCATTTTCAAAGACAGGCACGGCTAGTTTGTGCCCATGCTCCATGCCCACATCTTCGTCTTCTGCTCAAGTGGAACTTACTTCCTTTGCGCCCTGACTGCATCATCATGCGGCGACGCACTGTGTCAAACGGATAGGAAGTCAACCCAGCAACCGCTGTGACGGACTGTGCGATCATCCAGCTGATGAAGATATGCGTATTCTTGGGATCTGGAAGCATTCCTGAGGATAGAAAAGAGACACTTTGACCAGAAAGCAGAGTCCTCCTGACTTGTTGTCTGCCACATCCCCTCATCCCCAACATCTCATCTGTACACAAAGGGCTGTACTGGGTGACCGTGGCTTCCATCGGCAATTACAAAGAAATCTCTGGCTCCTGGAAAATCAGGATGGCACAACGATCTTATAAATGATCTCACGAGAACACAGTTTTGAAGCACACAGCAAACTTACCCTTCGCAGTGTCATAGATACCGAAGTAGGCAGCTCGGTAGATGATAATACCCTGCACAGACACGTTAAAGCCTTGGTACAGGCCCTTAATCCCGTCAGATTTGTAGATCTTAACCAGGCAGTCACCAAGGCCTCTGAATTCCCTTTCAGCTCCAGCTTTGCCCACGTCGGCTGCTAGACGAGTACGGGCAAAGTCAAGAGGGTACACAAAACACAACGATGTGGCCCCGGCGGCGCCACCTGATGCCAGATTCCCTGCGAAGTAGCGCCAAAACTGGGTCCTCTTGTCCACACCACCCAGGAAGATCTGCTTGTATTTATCTTTGAAGGCAAAGTTGAGAGCCTGGGTGGGGAAGTATCTGATGACATTGGCCAGGTTACCACGCCAGAAGGACAGGACTCCCTGCTCCTTGGGGATACGAACCACGCAGTCTATGATGCCCTTGTATTGCTTATCTGCAGTGATTTGCTTGCTGGCATGCTGCACCTGACAGATAAGGAGGAGGCCAACAGGGAGAGTTATAACCATGGGGAAGGGAAAAGCGAGGAGAATATATCATCTCAATAGACACCCTTAAAGGTTAGCTGGCTCCCACTTTCCCCAAATCTAGTCTTCTATGTCACACAGGCTGGACGCCCCCCAAACCTCTGACGCTGTCACAGGTGGAAGAGGTGATCTGCACCCTTAGAAGCATTAAGCCTCCATCCCTTTGGATGGGGAGGAGGCACCCTCAAGCGGACCCGTGACCTTTAAGCCTCGGAGAAAAGTCATTACCTCAGACCCAGGTTCAGAAGCATCAGGGCGAGGCCCACGTCGGGCGCAGTCACCTTGGTGACCGTGGCCTACGCCTCAGGGTCCCCGGAGCGGCTTCCCTCCCGCTCTGGCCCCCCTCCTCTCCTGGAGGTGACCCGTGGGCCACCACCCCTACGCCCGTGCAGGCGCGCCCTCTAGAGCCGGAGCGGGAGAGCGCGCCGCGCAGGACGCCAGGCCGCGGGGACGCGCCGGCGGCTGCGCGGGGGAGGACGCAGAAGGGACACGCGCTTCCCTGCGCCGGCTTCCGGCCCGGCTAGGTCAGAGCGCGGCGGCCGGCTGTGAGGCAGCTCCACCGGCCGCACGGCCTCCACGGGGCTGCTATCTCCTTGCCGCGACCTTGAGGTCTTCGGTAAGGGCAGGTGTCCCTCTTTTCAGTGCCGGCTTTCAGGCTTAGCCCTTGACCTCAAGGCCCGGGAGCCAGTCACCCCCGGGCTGTCCCATCCGAATTCGCTGCCTCCGGGATGCCCAGGCCCTGGGCTTCCTCCCCCGACCCTCCGCCCCTGACCCTTTCCTAGATCCTGAACTTCAGATCACTAAAGCATCTCCCTCAAGTCTGCCTTTTGGTCCGACCCTGCGGCCACCCCTGCTCCCACGCTGCCACTTCCCTGGACTGGTCCAGAGGGTTCGTTCTCCCCAGGCCCTGGGGCACCGCTTCCCGCGCGACCCCCTCCCCCCACTTCCTGGTCGGGCTCTCCGATTCCGGGACGTACCTGCAGCAGCAGCTTGACCCGCTCGATGGGCGCTACGGCGGTCTTGGAGATGGCCGCGGCCACTCCACCTGCCAGGAAGTCCTTGGCAAAGGACACGGCGGCATCTGTCATGTTGGAAGGAAAGAGGAGGCGGGCGACTGCGGGAACAGTAAGAAACCGGCTTGGACTCCGAGGCTCTGGGGCGGAGCGAAGCAAATGGCCGATTTATATAGGGGAGGCCGGCGCCCGGGCGGCCGGCGTCGGGGGCGGGTGCCGGGGCCGCTGAGTGGCTCAGCGCGCGGAGGGAGGAGCCATGGAGTCGGGCACCGGCCGCCCTCCGCGTCTACCCGGTTCGCCCGCAGCGCCTGACCCGGCCCGAGGAAGGGGCGGCCCCAGAGAGTACCCGGCCCGGACGCGGGACCCTGGGGGAGGCCTGGGGGCGCGGAGGGAGGGGAGGTCACGACGTGCCTGGACAAGGGTGAGGCGCGATATTTAAGGGGACTCCAAAGAACAAACACCCCCCTCCCAAACTTGGTAGTCAAGATAAATAATATTTAATGCAATATTTTAAAGAAAGATTCGTGTAGACAAAGTATGGCGCTCTGGCCGGTCGCCTGTTTTTGTAAATAAAGTTTACTTGGAGCCCCAGGGCTGGAATGAGGGTGAGGCAAGTGAGGCAGGACCCTACAAGTGCAAGATGGGAGCCTGTCTTTATTATAAATTTCGAAACGTTGTTCATCATGGATTTTTGTATTCCTTTTGATATTTTAAAATAGTGCATTAAAATAATCATTCGTCTTGATTACTGAGTTGTTTAGCGCCCGCTTACATTTGGTACCAAGGCAAGTGCCTCACTGTCCTCACCCTAGACCTAGCACTGCCCTGGAGCTTGACGGGTGACGCTAGAGGAAACTGGGCAACAGCAGAGCTGGGACACCGTCAGCGTGCCCCAGACCCCGATTTGCAAATGCAGTTTAACAGAGATCTTGCCGGGAATGGGCAGAGGAGAGTCCAAAGAACTCGGGAGTGGGTGGGGAAATTATTTTAGCCAGAAGCCAAAGATAGAGGTTGTACCGTTAAGGTTAAGAGGTTGTGTGAATTAGACTGGTATCTGGGTGCCTGGACCCCAGGTAACGTGCTCTTGAATTGAGTAGATTCCTGAACTCCAGAAAAGTTTAGAGGAATCAGTAGAACTAGATTGACACCCATTGTGTCAAGGGACAAGTGCTTACTGAGTCCCTTAATCTCTGCACTGGGGGAGCATTTGCCACACATGTCCTTGAAAACTTACTTGTTAGCTTGAGTACACTCCCTCAGATTCAGAACAGGAGCTGAGAGTGTCATCACAAATCCTATGTAAGTAATCACAACCATGTTTATAAAAGTAAGGATAACTGTTGAAAACTCCAACTGCAGCTGAGCCCTGGGTACCCAGCACACTGAAAACATAGGTGGCATACCCCTCACTTTACTTTCTTGCCCTCTCCCACCTTCTCCAGATCTGCCCGTTAAAGGACCCAATTCTAGGATTCCTCCAGGAATGTCAGGTCCTTCCTCTAAGTATACTTTGCAATTCCTTAGTCTTCCCAAGAACCCCAGCAATCCGAAGTGTTGAGCACACACAGCAAGTTTTCAAAGAAGTGAAATTTTCACTCCAGCTTTGTTGATCCTGGGGGCTATCTTTGACCTGTATTCTCGAGAGGCCGCTAGGCTCTTGTTAGCTGATTATAATAGAAATGCAGCTGGATACAGAAATGACCTTGCTGTGCAATTTCAGTGACAGAGTGTGTTCTCTGAAAGCGGTAGCCAATCCTCTATCTCTACTGGTGAGAGAATGAACAGCTAAAACAAAAAGTCTCTGGAGCATTTTGTTTAGAGGGAGGTGGGTTTTAGAATGCATTTCAAAATACAGTTCAAAACCTTTCTAGTCTGAACTCTTGACATTCTGATGAATGCATTTTTATTCAAATATTAATTACTCTGACCCACCTTACCATCACTTATGTACCTTTTTCTACCTTTCATTGGCCACATCTGCTACTCCCTTTGAGCATGACGTTCCTACCATATTCTAGTCCAAAGCTCTTTTACTGTTTCAAGCACCTCCACATTTATTGTTCTGTTAGATTTCTCTCTCTCCACAAAAAGATGATCAAATAACTACATAGAACTTGTCCCTTTTCAGACTTTGGGTGCTTAAGTATAGTTTTACTGAAGATGAAATACATTTAAAAGCGAGTCCATGTCATGACTCGGTATTTTGCTAAATCTACTGTGAGCTGGAGCTCTCCTGGTTGCCAATGACCAGGTGTACCTCAAGGAGTCAGATGTTCTCAAAAGTGTCAAGGTCATGAAAGACAAAGACTGAGGAACTGTCACAGATTAAAGGAGCCTAAGGAGAATGACAGGTTAATGCAATGTGTGATCCTGGATTGGATCCTGGACCAGAAAAAGGACATCGATTGTACTATTGAAATTTGGATACATATCTGTATATTAGTTAATAATAGTCTACCAATAGTACTTTTAGTTATGGTAGTTATGTAAGATGTTAACATTTGGAGCAGCTGAGTGAAGGATACATGGAAATTCTTTATACTGGTTTTTTGGGGGCAACATTTTTATTTCTGAAAGTTAAAAAAATGAAAACGTCAAAAGAAAAAAAAAGGAAAAAAAATAAAGAAACCAGTAGCAAAAGTCCAGGAAAACAGAGACTAATGTCAATGATAATGATGTTGATAATGATATATGGCTAGTCAATTCATCAAAAACAAATTCCTCCAGTGAGACATAGTGGGAGCTCTGTGTTAGTAACTATTGTGTTCTGGAAGTTGTGTAGAATACATGTATAATTAAGAAAGAGAAACTAAAGCTAAGGCAGTGCCTAGTAACTCTCAGAAAAAACAAGGAAGAGGGTCAGAAATGATACTTAAGACCTCAGTTATCTATGTACGAACACACCCAGAGTATGGGTAATAAAATGAATGTAAAATGTCAATACAAGCAAGAAAACACAATTTGATAGGTATTGTTCAAACTTGATGGAATGGGACTTCTGACTGGCATCAGGAAAAGGAAGGGTAAACCTGGTTCAGAGAGATACCATATAGAAGGAGAACAATTCATTGGTGGGAGGGTGAAAAGCATTCCATGAAAATGAAAGGGAGAGATGAAAGTGATTGTCATTGTGGAAGCATATCTAGAGATTGCCTAGATAGATAAAAGCTATGAATAGTACTTCATAAAGCCATCACCTAGACTAGAAATGTTGATCAGGGACAAACCATCTGAATATCTGCTGTAGGTTTCATTATTCTGATAGCAACACACTGGATAAATTCTTTACTCTCTTGCTGATAATTACAGTTCTCAGAACACTGAAGAAGCAATGAAGTAACTTGCTAAACTAGGCTTAATCCTGATAATAAATAAGGAAGATCTGGTTAGCAAAGTAAAAGTGACAAGAATCTGAGGGAAACTGACCAAGACTGACTGGTCTGGATCTGTCAAACCAAAGAATGCTCGGCATAGTCAGATAGGTTAACTAACCTGTGGAGTGTGTGTGTCAGACTTCAGAAGGATCAGAGAAAAGATAAATATGATCTCGTGGCCAAGTTCCAAACAGAAAGATAGCTCAGGAGGGTGAGAGATTCCCAAGGTAAAATTCAGACCTGTACAATTTGGAAAAATTCCAATGAGAAATTAAAAAGGGAGATATATCTAATCAATTAAATGCCCTTCCAGGTTATCCTCTGATGAGCTCAAATTTTGGAAGTACATATATAGATGACACAGTGAGGGCTAGGCTTCCAAGGACAAAGACCAAAGAGTATCACAAACCTCTAGGAACTGAGTCAGAAGGGCTAAAGTCCAGCATAAACACAGGCTTATAAAATGGAAAGGACCACAATAAAGGTTTCTAATGCTCTATTTAGTGCAGGACATTTAAGGATAAGGAGCTAGAGCATGTGTGAAAAAGAACTGAGGGTCTTACTTGACTGTGAGTTGGCAACGCCAGAAAATGCTAATGAGTCTTGAGTTGGGTCAAGATGATGGTCATCAACAGATCAGGGGACTTTTAGTCCCATTTGGGCCTCTGCTGGTCCACCCATAGAGCTTTTTTTTTTTTTTTTTGGTACGCGGGCCTCTCACTGCTGTGGCCTCTCCCGCTGCAGAGCACAGGCTCCGGACGCGCAGGCTCAGCGGCCATGGCTCACGGGCCCAGCCGCTCCGCGGCATGTGGGATCCTCCCAGACCCGGGCACGAACCCGCGTCCCCTGCATCGGCAGGCAGACTCCCAACCACTGCGCCACCAGGGAAGCCCCCAAGTTTTAATTTTTTAACTTTTTATTTTATATTGGAGTACAGTTGATTAACAATGTTGTGTTAGTTTCAAGTGTACAACAAAGTGATTCAGTTATACATATACATGTATCTATTCTTTTTCAAATTTTTTCCCAGTTAGGTTGTTACAGAATATTGAGCAGACTTCCTTGTGCTATACAGTAGGTCCTTGTTGGTTATCCATTTTATTTTATTGTATATATATTTTTAAACATCTTTATTGGAGTATAATTGCTTTACAATGGTGTGTTAGTTTCTGCTTTATAACAAAGTGAATCAGCTATACATATACATATATCCCCATATCTCCTCCCTCTTGCGTCTCCCTCCCACCCTCCCTATACCATCCCTCTAGGTGGTCACAAAGCACCAAGCTGATCTCCCTGTGCTGTGTAGCTGCTTCCCACTAGCTATCTATTTTATGTTTGGTAGTGTATATATGTCCATGCCACTCTCTCACTTCGTCCCAGCTTACCCTTCCCCCTCCCCGTGTCCTCAAATCCATTCTCTGCCCATAGAGCTTTGTGCTTACTTCTGGAAACCGTGTTTAAGAGGACGTTAACAAACTGGAACATATTCAAAGAATGCAGTCAGGAAAGTGAAGTACCTGCAAATCATGTCATATGAGAAATGGCTGAATGAATGAGAGAGATTTAACTGGGAAAGAGCTTTGGGTGAAGGAGGGCCATCATGACTGTTTTGATAATTGAAGGGCTGTCAGGTGGAAGAGAAAAAGACATTCTATATGGAATCAACACCAGCTGGTAGAAGTGTCATAAAGGTAGACTTCAGCTGAACAAGAAATAACTTTCTAAAATACGAGCTGCTTGGGAATTCCCTGGTGGTCCAGTGGTTAGGACTCTGTGCTTTCTCTGCTGGGGCCCTGGGCTCAATCCCTGGTTGGGGAACCAAGATCCCGCAAGCCGCATGGTGTGGCAAAAAAACAAAACAAAACAAACGAACAAACAAAAGAGCGACTTAAAGGTGGAATGGGTTGCTTTACGATGTGGGGAACTTCTTGTCACTGGAAATGTTAAGAGTTGGGGTAAAATGGCCACTTGTTAGGGACACTGTAGACGAGATTGCTATGTTGGCTGGGAAGAGAGTTCTGCACCCGTCTAATTCTAAGATTCTGTGGCTCTATTCCTTTGTATCTATAAGATTGAATGGATTGAGCTTCTGAGTTTGGGAATCTGGGACAAAGTAAGAGAGAGGTAATTTGGCCTAGTGGTCAAGAGGGTGGGCTCTGCAGCCAAACTGCTAGAGTTCAGATACTGGTTCTGCCACTTGCTGTCAGGCCTTGGGTAAGTTGCTTAACCCCTCCAGACTTCCATGACTTCAGGTATAAAATGGGAATGATAATGGTACCTGTACCTTGAAGGACTATAGGGACAATTAAATGAGATAATATATGCATAAACAGTCTAATACATAGTAAGCATTCAATACATGTTAGATTTTATTAATACTAAGAAAAATACTGGGCTTCCCTGGTGGCGCAGTGGTTAAGAATCCACCTGCCAATGCAGGGGACACAGGTTCGAGCCCTGGTCCAGGAAGATCCCACATGCCACAGAGCAACTAGTCCCATGTGCCACAACTACTGAAGCCCACGCGCCTAGAGCCCGTGCTCTGCAACAAGAGAAGCTACTGCAATGAGAAGCTCGCACACCACAATGAAGAGTAGCCCCCGCTCGCCACAACTAGAGAAAGCCCACGCACAGCAACAAAGACCCAACGCAGTCAAAAATAAAATTAATTAATTTTTTAAAAAGCCCTATAAATATATATCTTAAAAAAAAGAAAAATACTAACTTAGGTTGACTAACTCTGCGTTTTAATGAACAAATCACTCCATCCCTGCTTAAGTAGGGTGGTAAGCCAGTTCTCTATCCCAGGTAAGGACCCTACTTATAATCTGGTAACCATATCAGAGACCATTTAAGGAGGATTTGAGACTCTAAGAGATACCCCAGAAAAATCACTCACTTTTTAGACCGGGCTTGCATTTGCAGTGTGGAAGCCTGTAACATCACACTTGTGTTTGCAGTGTAATCATTGAGGGAAATTCCCTGGCGGTCTAGTGGTTAGGACTCCAGAGCTCTCACTGCCGAGGTCCTGGGTTCAACCTCTGGTCGGGGAACTAAGATCTAGCAAGACGCGTGGTGCAGCCAAAAACAAACAAACAAAGAAGCAAAAACCAAAACAACAACAACAACAAAAAAACCCACACCAAACCAGTGTAATCACTGAGGAGAAAACAGTGCCCCTCGTTTGCTGGCCAATCTTCCTCTCTCTAGTCTCTCATTTCTATTTCAGCTTCTGGAACAATCTTGCTCACATCCGGTTTTCATCACATCACTGGTTTCCTCAAGAAACCAGTGACTACCTTTTGCTTAGTGGATCAATCCTAAACTCCTCAGCTTAGCGTTTGAAGCCCCCTGCCCCCCAATCAAGGACTTTGTTTCTGGCCCCTTTGGGCAGACTTAGAAAGTGTTTGATGGATTCCATCCCTGGTTAACTGCTTCAAACAAAACAAAATGTCAGTCTTATTGAGGTATAATTATATACAATGAAACTTACATAAAGTATAAAATTTGATACTTTTTTTTTTTTTTTTTTTTTGCGGTACGCGGGCCTCTCACTGTTGTGGCCTCTCCCGTTGCGGAGCACAGGCTCCGGATGCGCAGGCTCAGCGGCCATGGCTCACGGGCCCAGCCGCTCCGCGGCATGTGGGATCTTCCCGGACCGTGGCACGAACCCGCGTCCCCTGCAATGGCAGGCGGACTCTCAACCACTGCGCCACCAGGAAAGCCCAAATTTGATACTTTTTAACATACATATACACCTATGAAACCATCACCACAGTTAAGATAGTGAACAGTATCCATCACCACACTAAATTATCTCTCGTCCCATTGTAATCCCTCCCCAAGCAACCACTAATCTGCTTTCTGTCACTATAGATTCGTTTGCATTTCCTAGAATTTCATATAAATGGAATCATATAGTATGGTACCCTTTTGGGGGGATGGGGGCATCTGGCTTCTCTCACTTGATATATCAATGTATATACTCTGAGATTCATCTATGCTTTTTTTGTGTGTCAATAGTCAGTTCCTTTCTATTGCTAAGTAGCTCCATGGTATGGCCATATCACATTTTGTTTAGCCATTCATCACTTGATAGACCTTCGGGTCATTTCCACATTTTGCCTATTATGAATGACACTGCTATAAACATTCCTGTACAAGTTTTTGTGTAGACATATGTTTTCATTTCTCTGGGGTAGATACCTAGGAGTGGAATTGCTGGGTCATTTGGTAACTCCGTGTTAAAACAGTTGAGGAATGGCCAGACTGTTTTCCAAAATGATCCTACCATTTTACACTCCCAACAGCAGGGTACAAGATTTCCAGCTCCTCCACATCTTGAGGCCTTTCCTTAGCCACCATCTCCTCAGTGTCATTTCTTGTTGCTTCCCCCTCCCCCAGGAGTTTCTTTCCATCCACTTCTTTGGTTGTCTCCTTCGGTTGTCTCCTTCCGTCTCTTGGCTTAAAGGCTATCTACCTGCTGACCACACCCAACTTTCTACCTCCAGCCACCACTCCCTCCTGAACTACAGACTTGTCCTATTCGACCAGGACAGTCCAGGTTTATGCCTATTACTCTGACACGATTATCAATAGTGTTCTGGTATACTAGTTTTCTATTGCTGCTGTAACAAATTATTACAAACTCAGTGGATTAAGCAACACAAATTTATTATCTTACAGTTTTGGAGGTCAGAAGTCTGACACAGGTCTTACTGGGCTAAAATCAAGGTGTCTGGCAGGACTGCAACCCTTTCTGAAGGCTCTAGGGGAAAGTCTGTTTCCTGGCTCATTCAGGTCATTGGCTGAATTCAATTCCTTGTGGTTGTAGGACTGAAGTCCCCATTTCCTTGCTGACAGTCAGCTGAGAGTAATTCTCAGCTTCTAGAGGCCACCCCCATTTCTTGGCTCCTGGCCACCTTTGTCTTAAAAGCCAGCCAAGTCCTTCTCATGCCCCATTTCTTCTGCCTCTTTTTGCAACCTCAAGTCTCTCTTCCACCTTCCTCTTCCACTTTATCTGGGTCCACCCAGATAAGCCATGATAATTTCTCCATCTCAATATCCTTAACCTTAATCACGTCTGATAAGTCCCTTTTGCCATGTAAGGTAAATATTCACAGGTTCTTAGGGATTAGGGTGTGGACACCCTTGATGGGGGGGGCCGTCATTATTCTGTCTACCACAACTGGTTTGGACAATTACATGAACAGCCTATGCTCCAGTCAACTGTCTACTTGACTTCTCTACTTGGATGTTTCATGGGCATTTCAAATTTAACATGTCCAAAAGAGAACTTTTAATTCCTTTCTCACCAAAACTCCGGCCCTCACCAGTCTTTCCCACCTTAGCAAATGGCAACATTATCTACCTTTTTAATCAAGTCAAAAGCGAAAAACCTAGGTGCCATCCTTGATTTCTTTCTTTTATTCCCTACATTCAGTTGCTCAGCACATCCTGCTGAGTCCAAACTCCAAAATATATCTTGAACCCATTCACTCCTCTCCATCCTTATTGCTACCATTCTAGTCCAAGCCATCATTTAAAAAAATTTTTTTTAATTTTTTGTTTTTGGCTGCACTGCTTGTGGGATCTTAGTTCCCCGACCAGGGATTGAACCCGGGCCCACGGCAATGAAAGCACTGAGTCCTAACCACTGGACTGCCAGGGAATTCCCCATAAGCTATCATTTCTTACTTGGACTTTGTAATAGCCTCTTAACTGGTCTTCCCACTCATTCTTCCCATCTATTATCCACACAGCAGAGAGATATTTTAAAAATGAAAATCAGATTATACAGCTTCTCTGCATAAAAACCTTCAATGACTCCCCACTGCATTTAGAATAAAATCTAACTTTTTACTAAGGGCCAAGTGGCCACATATGATTTGGCCTTCTCTCCAACCTCATCTCACCCATTCTCACTCACCACACTCTGGCTACGCTCACTTCTTTGCTGTTTACCAAGACTTTCCCATTACCAGTACCACTTTTGCATCTTCTGTACTCCCTGCCAAGATGTTCTTCTCCCTAGTTCTTTATGTGGTTGGTTCATTCTTATTTTTCAGATCTCATTTCAAATATCACCTCTCATAGTGGCTTTCCCTGGCTCCCTGATTTAAAATATTTCCTTTACTCTCCACATAATTCTCTGATAAAGCACCCTGTTTATTCCCCTCATAACATTACAATCTATACTTACCTAACTTGTTGATTAGTTTTTTATTGACTGCCACCTTCACTAGAACGTGGGCAAGGAACTTAGCTGCCTCATGTGCCACTGTGCCTGGAGTGCAAGCGGTCATTGAACGAATGCACGAAGCCAGTCTTCTCAGCTTATTCCAGATACCTTTTGCTTCCTTCCACCTCTGAGACACCACGTACACCCTTCCTTCAACCTTCAACCTACTCTCCCTCCAACCTCCTCTTCACCAACTATTATCCTCTCACGTCTCTCAAAACTTAGTTCAAGACTCATTCCCTCCCAAACTGCCTGCTCTCACCTGTGATTATCCCTTTAATCATTGATTCACTAAGTTTATATGGAGCCCCTCGGTAATCTTGTAAACAGTTGCTGCTGCATTATCATGCCCTTGCTTGTATTTGCTTTGTAATTATAGTCACTTCATATGCATAGGTATGTTTTGTCCCTTAAGGCTATAAGTTACTCTTGGGTCAATATTGCATCACACAGGCTTCCCTGGTGGCGCAGTGGTTACGAATCCACCTGCCAATGCAGGGGACACGGGTTCGAGCCCTGGTCTGGGAAGACCCCACATGCCGCGGAGCAACTAAGCCTGTGCGCCACGACTACTGAGCCTGCGCTCTAGAGCCCACGAGCCACAACTACTGAAGCCCGCGTGCCTAGAGCCCGTGCTCCACAACAAGAGAAGCCACTGCAATGAGAAGCCCGCGCACTGCAACGAAGAGTAGCCCCTGCTCGTCGCAACTAGAAAAAGGCTGCGTGCAGCAACCAAGACCCAACGCAGCCATAAATAAATAAATAAATATATTAAAAAAATATATTGCATCACACATCTTTACAATCCTCCTGAAGTACTTAGCCCAGTTTTGTGGTGCCCACTGCCAGCCATAAGGCAGAAAAGCAGAACACTTCCTTCATACCTCTGAGAAAATGCAAAGAGCTGGAAGTTCATTTCAGGAACAGAACTAGAGTTTTAATATAAGTTTTTGCAGCTTTCAGAATTTTTTAAGAAGTTGTTCACCTCAAGGAAAATCAAGAGTAACTAACATGAATGATTCATTCTGGGTTAAGAATTTGCTACCCTCTAAACTCTAACAGATTGGGTTACAGATGAGATTTTCATGTGTGTATTAACTGCTCTTCCCCATAAAACACAGTCTGCCCAGCGGTTGGAAAAATGAGTTATTTTGATATATTTCAATAGGACAGGTTTCTAAGAGTTTAAAGATTTTGGCCAGTATATATAGATAGCTATAGTTTTACAACTCAGATTAGTAATAAATGACCAACATCATTTTTCTTTGGAAAATAAATTTAATAGGGAAAAATACTTTCAACATACTGCAAGTCTCTCTGTGTGTGTGTATAAATTAACAACTTAATATTAGATAGTTTTTTAATGTATAGATAGGCACTATTCAAAAGGTACAGTTACATAAACTTGACATAGAATCCCCAAGGTGGAATAAACCCGAAATTTGATTTTAAAAAATTTAGTAGAGATGATTAGACTGAAGTATTTTTTGTTTAGTTACATTTTGTGTGTGTGTGTGTGTGTGTGTGTGTGTGTGTGTGTGTGTGTGTGTATGTGTGTACATCCAATGTTCTATTTGATCCTTTCTAGGCAACTGGGACATGTTGTGAGAATAAGTTGACTAAATAATTTATTTTCAGGGTAGGCTTGTAAAGCAAGTTAAAAAGGCAGAGAATTCAGGCCACTTGAACTATACATGACTTCAACTGAAAGAAGGTCTTCTGGGCCATGATGAAGCAGTCATGGTATAAATTACCTTCCAGAAACACAAGATTCTAAGCCTAGGATGCTTCAAATTAAATAAAGAAGGATGGTTCTACTATGACAGTGGTAACTTTTGGGTTTTTTTGTTTTATTTTTTGTAATTTATTTCTTTTCTCAGTTCCCCATTTTTATTTTCACACACACACACACGCACACACACACACTGTATTTTATTTTTACAAGAGATAAACTGACACCAAGCATTGTAAATGGATGACCACAACAAAAGCAACAATGATTGCAATTACCAAACACGAAACACACTCATGCTATGTCATAATATTGACATTAAGTCAGGAATCCTCCACTGTAACGGCTCCTTTACTTTGCAGTGAAAATTGATTTGTATATTTTCTGCCTCTGAGTCCTTGTGGGATTTTTTTTTATTCAAATGGAAAGTCACAAAAATTATAATCATCCTCATCAGTTCACTCAGTCCCATGTAATTAATTTTTTTCATCTTGATCTTTTGTTAGCACTTTTATGAATTCATCAGTTTTCCATTAGAGTTCTGAAAATGCTTATTCATTCAGTTCAGCAGTATAGTCAGTTACCAGAAACCTGTACTTGTCAGTCTTTTCCATGAATTCCTTGAAGATGAAACCCTTTTATAGGAACATTTTTGCAAAAGCATCAGAGTACACCCAGAACTGTCTGTAAATGACGAAAGCCTTAAAAATGACCACGGTTAAAGATTTGATGAAAGTTCATAATAATGCAATTGACAAGGAAATTTAGTTATTTTTGAGATATACATTTTAAAGTAATAACTAGAATTATGACTTATAACATTATACCAGAACATATAAGATTTTTAGAAATTTCATGTAATGTCTGAAACATTTATATTAACATATTTCCATACAAATAACCCAAAGAAAGTTTAGTATTAGTTGTTTTTTTGGTTTTTTTATACTGCAAGTTCTTATTAGTCATCAATTTTATACACATCACTGTATACATGTCAATCCCAATTGCCCATTTCAGCACACCACCATCCCTACCCCATTGCCATTTTCCCCCCTTGGTGTCCATACGTTTGTTCTCTACATCTGTGTCTCAAATTCTGCCCTGCAAACCGGTTCATCTGTACCATTTTTCTAGGTTGCACATACATGCGTTGATATACGACATTTGTTTTTCTCTTTCTGACTTACTTCACTCTGTATGACAGTCTCTAGATCCATCCACGTCTCAACAAATGACTCAATTTCATTCCTTTTTATGGCTGAGTAATATATGAGTATATATGTACCACATCTTCTTTATCCATTCGTCTGTCGATGGGCATTTAGGTTGCTTCCATGACCTGGCTATTGTAAATAGTGCTGCAATGAACATTGGGGTGCATACGTCTTTTTGAATTATGGTTTTCTGTGGGTATATGCCCAGTAGTGGGATTGCTGGGTCGTATGGTAGTTCTATTTTTAGTTTTTTAAGGAACCTCCATACTGTTCTCCATAGTGGCTGTACCAATTTACATTCCCACCAACAGTGCAGGAGGGTTCCCTTTTTGCCACACCCTCTTCAGCATTTGTTGTTTGTAGATTTTCTGATATCCATTCTAACTGGTGTGAGGTGATACCTCATTGCAGTTTTGATTTGCATTTCTCTAATAATGAGTGATGTTGGGCAGCTTTTCATGTGCTTCTTGGCCATCTGTATGTCTTCTTTGGAGAAATGTCTATTTAGGTCTTCTGCCCACTTTTGGATTGGGTTGTTTGTTTTTTAATATTGAGCTGCATGAGCTGTTCATATATTTTGGAGATTAATCCTTTGTCCATTGATTCGTTTGCAAATATTTTCTTCCATTCTGAGGGTTGTCTTTTCGTCTTGTTTATGGTTTCCTTTGTTGTGCAAAAGCTTTGAAGTTTCATTAGGTCCCATTTGTTTATTTTTGTTTTTATTTCCATTACTCTAGGAGGTAGATCAAAAAAGATCTTTCTGTGATTTATGTCAAAGAGTGTTCTTCCTATGTTTTCCTCTGAGAGTTTTATAGTGTCCGGTCTTACATTTAGGTCTTGAATCCATTTTGAGTTTATTTTTGTGTATGGTGTTAGGGAGTGTTCTAATTTCATACTTTTACATGTAGCTGTCCAGTTTTCCCAGCACCACTTATTGTAGAGACTGTCTTTTCTCCATTGTATATCTTTGCCTCCTTTGTCATAGATTAGTTGACCATAGGTGCGTCGGTTTATCTCTGGGCTTTCTATCTTGTTCCATTGATCTATGTTTCTGTTTTTGTGCCAGTACCATATTGTCTTGGTTAACATAGCTTTGTAGTATAGTCTGAAGTCAGGGAGTCTGATTCCTCCAGCTCCGTTTTTTTCCCTCAAGACTGCTTTGGCTATTCAGGGTCTTTTGTGTCTCCATACAAATTTTAAGATGATTTGTTATAGTTCTGTAGAAAATGTCATTAAGGAACAAAGTTCCGTAAAAAATTTGATAGGGATTGCACTGAATCTGTAGATTGCTTTGGGTGGTACAGTCATTTTCACAATATTGATTCTTCCTATCCAAGGACATGGTATATCTCTCCATCTGTTGGTATCATCTTTAATTTCTTTCATCAGTGTCTTATAGTTTTCTGCATATGGGTCTTTTGTCTTCCTAGGTAGGTTTATTCCTAGGTATTTTATTCTTTTTGTTGCAATGGTAAATGGGAGTGTTTCCATAATTTCTCTTTCAGATTTTTCATCATTAGTGTATAGGAATGCAAGAGATCTCTGTGCATTAATTTTGTATCCTGCAACTTTACCAAATTCATTGATTAGCTCTAGTAGTTTTCTGGTGCCATTTTTAGGATTCTCTATATAGAGTATAATGTCATCTGCAAACAGTGACAGTTTTACTTCTTCTTTTCCAATTTGTATTCATTTTATTTCTTTTTCTTCTCTGATTGCCGTGGCTAGGACTTCCAAAACTATGTTGAATAATAGTGGTGAGAGTGGACATCCTTGTGTCATTCCTGATCTTCGAGGAAATGCTTTCAGTTGTTCACCATTGAAAATGAACTTTGCTGTGGGCATGTCATATATGGCCTTTATTATGTTGAGGTAGGTTCCCTCTATGCTCACTTTGTGGAGAGTTTTTATGATAAATGGGTGTTGAACTTTGTCAAAAGCTTTTTCTGCATCTATTGATATATCATATGGTTTTTATTCTTCAGTTTGTTAATATGGTGTATCACATTGATTGATTTGCATACACTGAAGAATTCTGCATCCCTGAGATAAATACCACTTGATCATGGTGTATGATGCTTTTAATGTGTTGTTGGATTCTATTTGCTAGTATTTTGTTGAGGATTTTTGCATCTATATTCATCAGTGATATTGGTCTGTAATTTTCTTTTTTTGTAGTATCTTTGTCTGGTTTTAGTATCAGGGTGATGGTGGCCTCATAGAATGAGTTTGGGAGTGTTCCTTCCTCTGCAATTTTTTGGAAGAGTGTCAGAAGGATGGGTGTTAGCTCTTCTATAAATGTTTGATAGAATTCACCTGTGAAGCCACCTGGTCCTAGACTTTTGTTTGCTGGAAGATTTTTTTTTTTTTTTGGTGGTACGCGGGCCTCTCACTGTTGTGGCCTATCCCGTTGTAGAGCACAGGCTCCGGACGCGCAGGCTCAGCGGCCATGGCTCACGGGCCCAGCCACTCCATGGCATGTGGGATCTTCCCGGACCGGGGCAAGAACCTGTGTCCCCTGCATCGGCAGGCAGACTCTCAACCACTGTGCCACCAGGGAAGCCCGTGTTGGAAGATTTTTAATCACAGTTTCAATTTCATTACTTGTGATTGGTATGTTCATATTTTCTGTTTCTTCCTAGTTCAGTCTTGGAAGTTTATACCTTTCTAAGAATTTGTCCATTTCTTCCAGGTTGTCCATTTTATTGGCATAGAGTTGCTTGTAGTAGTCTCTTAGGATGCTTTGTATTTCTGCGGTGTCTGTTGTAATTTCTCCTTTTTCATTTCTAATTTTATTGATTTGAGTCCTCTCCCTCTTTTTCTTGATGAGTCTGGCTAATGGTTTATCAATTTTATCTTCTCAAAGAACCAGCTTTTAGTTGTATTGCTCTTTGCTGTTGTTTTCTTTGTTTTTATTTCATTTATTTCGCTCTGATTTTTATGATTTCTTTCCTTCTGCTAACTTTGGGTTTTGTTGTTCTTCTTTCTCTAGTTCCTTTAGGTGTAAGGTTAGATTGTTTATTTGAGATTTTTCTTGTTTCTTGACGTAAGCTTGTATAGCTATAAACTTCCCTCTTAGAACTGCTTTTGCTGCATCCCATAGGTTTTGGATCGTCGTGTTTTCATTGTCATTTGTCTCTAGGTAGTTTTTGATTTCCTCTTTGATTTCTTCAGTGATCTCTTGGTTATTTAGTAACATATTGTTTAGCCTTCATGTGTTTGTTTTTTACGTTTTTTTCCCTGTAATTGATTTCTAATCTCATAGCGTTGTGGTCAGAAAAGATGCTTGATATAATTTCAATTTTCTGAAATTTACTGAGGCTTGATTTGTGACCCAAGATGTGATCTATCCTGGGGAACGTTCCGTGCGCACTTGAGAAGAAAGTGTAATCTGCTGTGTTTGGATGGAATGTCCTATAAATATCAATTAAATCTATCTGGTCTATTGTGTCATTTAAAGCTTGTGTTTCCTTATTAATTTTCTGTTTGGATGATCTGTCCATTGGTGTAAGTGAGGTGTTAAAGTCCCCCACTATTATTGTGTTACTGTTGATTTCCTCTTTTATAGCTGTTAGCAGTTGCCTTATGTATTGAGGTGGTCCTATGTTGGGTGCATATATATGTATAATTGTTATATCTTCTTCTTGGATTGATCCCTTGATCATTATGTAGTGTCCTTCCTTGTCTCTTGTAACATTCTTTATTTTAAAGTCTATTTTATCTTATATGAGTATTGCTACTCCAGCTTTCTTTTGATTTCCATTTGCATGGAATATCTTTTTCCATCCCCTCACTCTCAGTCTGTATGTGTCCCTAGGTCTGAAGTGGGTCTCTTGTAGAAAGCATATAGATGGGTCTTGTTTTTGTATCCATTCAGCAAGCCTGTGTCTTTTGGTTGGAGCATTTAATCTATTCATGTTTAAGGTAATTATCAATATGTATGTCCCTATGACCATTTTCTTAATCATTTTGGGTTTGTTTTTGTAGGTCCTTTTCTTCTCTTGTGTTTCCCACTTAGAGAAATTCCTTTAGCATTTGTTGTAGAGCTGGTTTGGTGGTGCTGAATTTTCTTAGCGTTTCCTTGTCTGTAAAGCTTTTGATTTCTCCATCGAATCTGAATGAGATCCTTGCTTGGTAGAGTAATCTTGGTTGTAGGTTCTTCCCTTTCATCACTTTAAGTATATCATGCCACTCCCTTCTGGCTTGTAGAGTTTCTGCTGAGAAATCAGCTCTTAACCTTATGGGAGTTCCCTTGTATGTTGTCATTTTTCCCTTGCTGCTTTCAATAATTTTTCTTTTTAATTTTTGCCAAGTTGATTACTATATGTCTCAGCATGTTTCTCCTTGGGTTTATCCTGTATGGGACTCTCTGTGCTTCCTGGACTTGGGTGGCTATTTCCTTTCCCATGTTAGGGAAGTTTTCGACTATAATCTCTTCAAATATTATCTCTGGTCCTTTCTCTCTCTCTTCTCCTTCTGGGACCCCTATAACGTGAACGTTGTTGTGTTTAATGTTGTCCCAGAGGTCTCTTAGGCTGTCTTCATTTCTTTTCATTCTTTTTTCTTTATTCTGTTCCGCAGCAGTGAATTCCACCATTCTGTCTTCTAGGTCACTTATCCGTTCTTCTGCCTCAGTTATTCTGCTATTGATTCCTTCTAGTGTATTTTTCATTTCAGTTATTGTATTGTTCATCTCTGTTTGTTTGTTCTTTAATTCTTCTAGGTCTTTGTTAAACATTTCTTGCATCTTCTCGATCTTTGCCTCCTATCTTTTTCTGAGGTCCTAGATCATCTTCACTATCATTATTCTGAATTCTTTTTCTGGAAGGTTGCCTATCTTCACTTCATTTCATTGTTTTTCTGGGGTTTTATCTTGTTCCTTCATCTGGAATATAGCCCTCTGCCTTTTCATCTTGTCTATCTTTCTGTGAATGTGGTTTTTGTTCCACAGGCTGCAGGACTGTAGTTCTTCTTGCTTCTGCTGGCTGCCCTCTGGTGGATGAGGGTATCTAAGAGGCTTGATGGGAGGGACTGGTGGTGGGTAGAGCTGACTGTTGCTCTGGTGGGCAGAGCTCAGTAAAACTTTAATCCACTTGACTGTGGGGCTGGGTTCCCTCCCTGTTGGTTGTTTGGCCTGAGGCCACCCAACACTGGAGCCTACCTGGGCTTTTTGGTGGGGCTAATGACAGACTCTGGGAGGGCTCACACCAAGGAGCATTTCCCAGAACTTTTGCTGCCAGTGTCCTTGTCCCCATTGTGAAACAGAGCCATGCCCCGCCCCTGCAGGAGACCCTCCAACACTAGCAGGTAGGTCTGGTTCAGTCTCCCCTGGGGTCACTGCTCCTTCTCCTGGGTCCCGATTCACACACTATTTTGTGTGTGCCCTCCAAGAGTGGAGTCTCTGTTTCCCCCAGTCCTGTCGAAGGCCTGTAATCAATTCCCACTAGGCTTCAAAGTCTGATTCTCTAGGAATTCCTCCTCCCATTGCTGGACCCTCAGGTTGGGAAGCCTGATGTGGGGCTCAGAACCTCCACTCCAGTGGGTGGACTTCTGTGGTATAATTGTTCTCCAGTCTGTGAAGCACCCACCCAGCAGTTATGGGATTTGATTTTACTGTGATTGTGCCCCTCCTACCCTCTCACTGTGGCTTCTCTTTTGTCCTTGGATGTGGGGTATCTTTTTTGGTAAGTTCCAGGGTCTTTCTGTCGATGATCGTCCAGCAGCTTGTTGTGATTCTGGTGTTCTCGCAAGAGGGAGTGAAAGCACGTCCTTCTACTCTGCCATCTTGTTTTCCTCCTCGACAGTGGTAACTTTTAAATGTTAAATGTTTTCATTTAGTTTCTGATAAGGCATAATTTACACCATGGTGTGTGCACTCAGAAGTCAGCAAAGATTATGAGTTCCAGGACTGTATCAGGAAGCCTGGAGTGAATCTGGGTGAAACTAGGCTGCTGTGGGTTGGTGTAAGATGTGAGCCTGTGGCGGAGCTCCCGGCGTGGTATCTGCCCAGCCGCTTCAACTACATGTTGCTCTGAGGAGTCATGGCAATGCCCTTTTTTGGTGTTGTGTAAATTGCCTACTTACATTCAGAGTGTGAATTGCACATTTCACTACTGCTAGGTTCTGTTGTAAAACCTGGTGGGATGCCATCCTGCGACGGTCATGTTGGGAAACCCTCGGTGGTGTAGATGTTTACAGGGCCATCAGTTTGGAGCTCAGGTATGGCCGAATCTTCTCATTTCCAAGAGCAGCAGACAGGAGCACCCTCTTGTCACTCCACGCATGCACAATTCTGAGGCTACATTTCTCTCTGATTGCAACACACCTTCAGTCAGTGCACTTCTAGCTCCATTCCGTTTTAAAGAGTTGGTTTTTTAGACTTTAGTTGTCCAGTTTTGAAAAACTTCTTTAATTCCCGTAATTCCTGGGGCTTCAAACTCTGATCCACCCCTGGGGTCAATTTATAGCTCAGAGGAGACACGATGTAACCATTCTGGTAAAGACAGATTCTCTTGCAGAACTCAAAGGTGCCAAACATAACTCCAAAATATGGAACTATCTGTTTAAAAAGAAAATGAAAATCATGTTAAAATCTTAAAAGAAAACATCAATGCGTCTGCAATCGACTTGGATCAGGGTAAACTAAGATAAAGGCTGTAGACAATACAACATGGTCATTCTTTTTTGGAATCAGGGAAGATGGCAAAATGCAAGCTGGCCCAGTGAGGACTGGGGAGAGGAATGGCAGAACCATTGAAGGGCACGCCCTGGGGAAGCCTGGGTCTGGGTTGATATGCATGTAGGCAGTCTGACACTGCCTGTCAACATATGCTTGTCCTTTTTTTTGGCTGTGCCTCGCGGCTTGCAGGATCTTAGTTCCCCAACCAAGGATCAAACTTGGGCCCAGCAGTGAAAGCACCGAGTCCTAACCACTGGACAGCTAGGGAATTCCCAACATGAGCTTGTCTTGATTGGAATCAGGAATCACTTTGCATCAAGGTTAGTCCAAGTTTAGTCCACAGTTCTTAACTTTTTTTTTTTTTTTTGGTTATGAAGTTCTTTGGGAAAATAATGAAAGTTATGGATCCTCTCTGCAGAGGGATGCACAAATGCCCATATAGACACATTTTTGCATACAATTTTAGGATAGGGGGTTAAGTTCCCTTTGGAGTCCATGAACCTACATGTTGGGAACCTTTACACTAAATGCTCAGCTCCCCTGGGATGGGGTGTCAGATGCCCCAACACTGCACAGGGTCCCCACTCCCCAGGGCTGACAACCAGCCTGCTTTGTGCTAGAGGAGTTGTTTCCAGGCAAACTGTAGGGGGAGCATCAAAGGCACAGAACAGGGTAGAAGTGAAAGAGGCAGACAAGCAGTAGACTCACCACTCCTCTCACCTTCAGTAAGTTGGCTGCCAATCCATTCCAGAGCCCCAGGACCCCTTGGGCTTTCACTATCTGCCGGAAGCAGTCCACTGCTCCTGAGAAATGGACATCTACTCCTCCACAGTGGGGAAGGTAGGAGCTCTGAGCCTGGCAGGAAACAGAAGATGGGATGAGGTGATTTAGTCACTGGGAAATAATGGTTCTAGTCAAGTAGTCAAGGTCTCAAGTCTGGGCTCTGGATGCAATGTCCTGGCCAAGATGATGATAAAGAATGGCTGCCACAGGGCTCTACCTGTTGCGTGGGCTTAGAATGAATATTAACATGCAGTAAAGCCATGACACCCCATTCACATATTTGTGGCTATTTTTTCTTGGAAGGAAGCAGCCATTTGGGATGGACTCAACTTCACACTTAACATTGCCTCCCAAACTATGCCCGTTGGATGCAGTAGACACCTCTCAGGCCCTTCATCTTTTCTTAAGTGCCTTCTGTTTCCTTGTCTTAACCGATTCCTCCTCTGTGAAGTTCTCAAGTGGGCGCTGCTCATCTCCCCACATCACAGATGTCCCAGGCTGGGGACATTCTTCCAGCTCCCTCTTTCTGTTCCCAGACCCTGACTCTGCTGCTCTCATGCCGAAAGCTCTCAGCTGGGGCTCGTGCCACTGAACCACAATCCTGGTCCCTGCTCTCAGCTACTGGCCTCCTGGCCACTCTTTCACATTCACTGAGGCCTGTGACACCTGGTAGCTGCCCATCTTCCAGACTCACTTCAGCATCTGTAGTCACAAGCCTTCCCATACCTAGTTTCTGGACCTCGGCTTCAGTGATCCTCACCTCTACACCCCTTTGGCCACCCCATGGATTTCATCATCACCCCCAGTACCATCCTGACTGACCACCAAAATGCCCCATCTTTGAAAGTAACTTTTTTGTCCTTTAGAAAAACAATTTTACGATCAGATGAAATAACTTTTCACTATACCATCTATATGCAAATGGACTCTATTTGTTCACTGTGAGGGGGACAGCCCCTCATAGCTGGCTTTCAGAAATGGTGACAAGTTTACCTCAAGCTACGCACCTACTTTGGTTCGTTTCTGAAATGTCTAGCTGAGGCTAGTATAGCATTTTATTGCAATGGAATCAAGCCCTTCCATGTGGGAGAGGCAGTAGAGTATAAGAGTCGGAAAAGCATAAACTCTGGAGTCGGACAGGCTGGGTTCTAGCCCATGGCTGCCCCACTTGCTTACTGGCCATGTGACCCTGGGCAACTCACCTAACCTTTTTGAGACTCAGTTTCGTTATTTGGAAAATAAGAATAGTATCTGCTGTGAGAATGAATGAGATGTGCCTGCAAAGCACTCAGCGGTGTCAGGCACATGGAAAGGATCAATAAATATGAGCTAGTGCTGCTATTACTATTATGTAGAAATTATTCTAAATATCAATCACCTGACCTATTAGTCCTGTCTCCACTTCTGAACTGCTCGGACCAGTGTCCTCGTCCATCCAGCTGCCCCGCTCCCTGATGCCTCTTTTTTTTTTTTTGCGGTACGCTGGCCTCTCACTGTTGTGGCCTCTCCCGTTGCGGAGCACAGGCTCCGGACGCGCAGGCTCAACGGCCATGGCTCACGGGCCTAGCCGCTTTGCGGCATGTGGGATCTTCCCGGACCGGGACACGAACCCGCGTCCCCTGCATCGGCAGGCAGACTCTCAACCACTGCGCCACCAGGGAAGCCCCTCCCTGATGCCTCTTTTTTTTTTTTTTTTGAGGTATGTGGGCCTCTCACTGCTGTGGCCTCTCCCGTTGCGGGGCACAGGCTCCAGACGCGCAGGCTCAACGGCCATGGCTCACGGGCCTAGCCGCTTTGCGGCATGTGGGATCTTCCCGGACCGGGGCACGAACCCGCGTCCCCTGCATCGGCAGGCGGACTCTCAACCACTGCGCCACCAGGGAAGCCCCTCCCTGATGCCTCTTAACCGCCATTGTTCAGATCACTAACCCCTCTAGTCACATGCCCTCTCCCTTGTCTCCCAGGCCACCAGTTCCCTGCTGGCTACACGGTCCTCTTTTTTTGTCCTCCCAGCACTTCTTTTTGTTCCTAGTCTCGAAATCCTTTGTCTTTCAGCTGATCTCCATGCCCCCCTCCCCACCAACCCCTCCTCTGCTCCAAGCCGCTGAACATGAATCCACAAAGGGGCAGGTCTGTGCCACCAAAGCTTTGAGGTCTCTAACCTCTGCTGGATCCTCATACTGCAGAGCGAGCCCTGGAAGCATCCTTTCCCATTCCTCACAGTGGCTCTTCCCAACCTTACCGCATCCCTCAACGCCCCGCATGCCACACTGTGTCCTCCGCCCTAGACAGGCGACCCTGCCTCCCAGTTCATAGGGAAAATAGATCATCTTTTCTTCCCACTGGTGCCCTGGATCTCACACCTTTGAATTCCTCTTGGGCACCCTTCCCAAGAGACCTGATTTTCCCCCCTAGCAGAGGAATAAACTCAAGTCCCTCCCAAATTAAAAATGACCCCTTCCTCCAATCTTTGTCCTATAGACACTGCCCAATCTCATTCCCAAAGTAACATACAGTAAAGTTACCTTGTTTCGGTGTAGAGTTAGTTATATGAGTTTTAACACATGTATAGATCTGTGTGACCACCCTCACAATCAGGATACAGAACTGCTCCATCAGCCCCCAGAATGCTCCAGTGCTGCCCCTTTATGATCAACGTCACCCCCAGCCCTGGGTAGCCACTGATCTGTTCTGTCCCTATAGTTTTGCCCTCTGAGAATGTCATATAAATGGAAACATACAGCATGTAACTTTTTTGAGACGGGCTTCTTTCACTCAGCACAATGCCTTTGAGAGTCACCATGCTGCGTTCATCACTAGTTTCTTCTTTATTGCTGAGTCGTATTGCATCGTGTGGATGTTTGGTTATCCATTCACCTGCTGAGGCACAACCCTTCCCACCTCCCCACTCACTGCTCTACCCACTCCCTGTGGCATCTGTCTCCATGACTTCACTGAACTGATTCTGACCAGACCTATATCTTTTCCCTGCCTTTTAATAGTTGGTGTAATTATTTACTTTCTTTACTGGTCTGCTCCTACCCCCAACTAGAAGTTCAGCTCTGTAGGAAAAGGGATTTCTGTCCTCCATCAGGGCGAAGGGTGAACTTTGGGGTTTGGCCTTCCCTTTGAGGTACAGTAACAACCAAGCACAGACCAGAGTATGAGAAACAGGATATGAAATGAACAAGCTGAGTCTCCAGCCTGGAGTTACAGGAACCAAAATGGTCAGGGGACTTTGGCGAATGTCTTATTTTAAAGCATTTACCTTAGCACTGTTCTGACTCGGCCTCCTTCCCTTCTTGCCCCATCGAGAAAGAACTGCTGTCAAACAGATATTAAGCCTCCTTTCCCTTAGAAAGAATCAGCCTAATCACAAGATTTGAAGCTCCTCCTGCTACTGTTAAGACTGAAATATTGAAAAACGGAGATTGTGTTCATGTAGGAAATTAACTGTCTTATTCTGCTATGAGATAATATTATTGATTTATTTTCTGCCAGTTTCCAGTAAAACTGCAAAAAGCTCCCAGTCATGAGTCAAGGTAATAATTTTGCAACCTGAGACCCCCTACCACAACTAAAACAGAAGACACTAACCAAGTGTCTAACTCCTGTATAACTCATATACGTGAGTTATATGACAGGTCAGTTATAATCAATTTGTGATGAATCGGGGGCCATCTGTAGTCAATCTTAGGACCCTAACAATCTTCCAAATGTCTTTCCTTCACTCCACCTTCACCGCCAAGCCACCATCAGTGCTCACATGGACCACCGCAGCAGCTTCCTTAGTAGTCTCCTTGGGACATAAAAAGTTTGAAACTCCTTGCCCTCCCTCTCTATAGAGCGGCTAGAGTGATTAAAAAAAAAATCAACGCATTTTATTCACCTGCTTAAAATATTTTAATGGCTTTATTAAAGCCACTTAGGATAAAATATAAATTTCTTACTGTTGTCTGTAAGCTGCAGTGGTAATATAGTGGTAAATATTTAACAACTGGTTCTGTGGGCGGGGGAAGCCCTGAGTTGTAGCATTTGCTGACCTCAATGGTGTAAATACTCCCACCGTGGCAGATTGCAGGCTACCAACCGTGAGGTCAACCAGCTCCCAAATTTGCTGCAATTTAATAATCAGCTCTCCTGAGCCAGTAGGAGATGGCTGTAGCACACGACTCAAAGGCTCAGGCCCTGAGTGACTTGCCCCCATACATATTTTCAGTTTCATTTTGTGTCACTCTCTTTGCTTACATACTACACTTCAACTGCACTGGCCTTCTTTCTGTTCTCCTCTTCCCGCCTCTCTCCTCTGAGCCACAGGATCGTGTAACCAACTATCTACTTGACATCTCCACTCGAAAGTCTAACAAACACCTCAAACTTTATATGTCCTGCTCAGAACTCCACCCCAGCGCTGACTGTCTCTAGTTGTCCTCATGTCAGGACATGGCACCGCCATTGACCTATTTGATCAGGCCCCAAACTGGAGTCACCCTTAAGTTCTCTTCATCTCTCACCTTCTGCTATCTCATCTCTCACCAGCTAGTTCCAGTGCTCCAAATGTATCCCAAATCTGTCCACTTTTCTTTCTTCCCACTATCATCGCCCTTGTCCAAGCCACATCATCTTTCACCTTCACCACAACCACTGCTAGCTCGTCTACCTGCCCTTATTCCCCACAGAGCGGCCAGGGTGATCTGATCTGGTTACTCCTTGACTTCAACTCTTCAGGGTGCCCCTGTTGCCCTCAGAATGAAGTCCAGACTCTTTCATCTGGCTTACCAGGCCCTCCATGACCTGGTCTCTGCCTGCTTCTCAGGCTGATCTCCTGTTCCTTCCTGCATTACATTCTAGGCTTCAGACACTTTTCAGCTCCACTGCCAGTACCTCTCATCTCTCTTGAGTGATGACCAGACTTTGCTTACCCATCCCTTCATCTCCAGTCTCTGCCCTCTCCAATCCATCCTGCACACAGCAGCCAGGTACCACTCAAAATTCATCAGATGCTGTCACTGCTTTGCTTTGAAACTTTCACCAACCCCCAATTTTCCAAAGAACGACTTCCAGAAGGAGTGTTTTCCAAAGAAAACAGAATTCGAAACTCTCTACAGTTTGGCCCCCACCTGTCTTCCCAGTATCATGTCCCACTATCACCCCATGATGGTTAGTTTCATGTGTCAACTTGGCTAGGCCGCCGTCAGTACCCAGCTATTTGGTTAAATACCAGTCTGGATGTTACTATAAAGGTATTTTGTAGATGAGATTAACATTTAAATCACTAGACTTTGTTAATTTGATAAATTAGGAGTTTGGGATTAACATATACATACTACTGTATATAAAATAGATAACCAACAAGGAGCTATACTCAATATTTTGTAATAACCTATAAGGAAAAAGAATCTGAAAAAGAAGATATATAAAACAGAATCACTTTGTTGTACACCTGAAACTAACACAAATTGTAAGTCAGCTATATTTCAATTAAAAAAAAAGAATCACTAGACTTTGAGTAAAGCAAATTACCCTTCATAATGTGGGTGGGCCTCATCCAGTTAGTTGAAGGCCTTAAGAGGCAAAAAGACTGAGGTGCCCGGAGAAAGAGGGAATTCTGCCTGCAGTCTGCCTTTGGACTTGAACTGCAACATCTCCAGTCTGCTGGCCTACCATGCGGATTTCAGACGTGAGCCAAGTAACTAAAATCCATCTCTCTCTCTCTCTCTCTCTCCATATATACATCCTATGGGTTCTGTTTCTCTGGAGAACCTTGACTAATACCTACCCCCACCCCAGGAACCCTACATCCAGTCACACCCATTACCTCCTGAACATTACGTATACTTTTTCTGATGGGCAAAATTCTCCTCACCCAGGTCCAGGTCAGATGCCACCTCATCTTGAAACTTCTTGATGCTGTGATTGGAACTGCTTGTTTCCTTGCTCCCTCTTCCTTTGTCTCCTTCCCTCCTTTTCTTGAAATTTACCTCTCTCTGTGTTTTTTTGTTTTTTTGTTTGTTTTTTGGCTGCACCATGCGGCATGCGGATCTCAGTTCCCCGTCCAGGGATCAAACCTATGCCCCCTGCAGTGGAAGCATGGAGTCCCAACCACTGGACCACCAGGGAAGTCCCTGTTTTTTTTTAAAAAAACACTTTTTATTGTGGAAAATATCAAACATATACAAAAGTGGAGAGGCTAGTAAAATGAATGGAAAGTCCCACCACCCAGCTTCAACAATTAGCAGTGTATTGACAATCTTTTTTCATCTCTATCCCTTGCAAGACATAATTTTAATTTATCTGTTTAATTTAAATTTAGTTATGTTCCTTGAAAATACAATGGCTTCTTCTCTAAAATATAAAATGTATTACATATATAGAAATATATAATACCATTACCACACCTATGATATTTCCTTAATATCATCATGTATCTAATCAGTGTTCACATTTCCTTGATTGCCTTATAATTAGTTTATAGCTTCTTTGTTTGAATCGAGGTTCTTTTCCTGTTTTGTGCTCCCTTAGTTATTGGTTAGACCTCTGCTGTGGTCCAGGCTACCTGGTATGAGTTATCTGGGTGCAATTTCTGGGCTGGCAGCCAGCAAGCTCATGGGAGCAGGCACTAGGCCTTCCTCACTGTCCTAGCTCTTTGGGGTCTAATACCCTTCATTGCACATACTGGGCGCTCATTAAATGTCAAACAAGATTCCCCTTAATATCTGTGTCACTAGTAGTTTTTCCCAAATACAACTGTTTACCCATGACCAGGCTCAAGTAAGCCACATGGATGGCCATGAAGTAAAATAATGGCCAATATTTACAGAGTGTTAGGTGCCAGGCGTTACACGGAGTATTTGACATGTACCAGCTCGTTCAATCCTCACAGAAGCCCCATGCAATAGGGAGTATTATCTTATTAGCCCAAGTTTATAGATGGCAAAATGGAGCCCGAGAAAGGATAAATCTCCCAAATCACAGACTGTCTGAAAAAAAGCATCAACCTGAATTTGGGTCTGTTCGACTCAGATTCAAGCTCTACGCCACTAAGCTACACTGTTTCCTGATGCCCAGGACTGAGATGACTACCTCAGCCCTCGACAGACTCGTTTCCACACATCATCCTTGGATGTGAGTGCCACATGCACACCAAATGAATTCTTTATGCTAAGACTGGAGCTCATGGTGCGGTATGAATAAATGCCTCTACAAGTGTCATACTAAACAGATACCCAGATCACAAAGGCAAACCATATTGCTGGTTGCCCCTTGGACTAAATGTCTGTGCACCCCCAAAGTTCATATGTTGAAGCCCTAACCCCCACTGTGATGGTATTTGGAGGTGAGGGCCTCTGGGAGGTGATTAGGTCATGAGGGTGGAGCTTTCATGAGTGGGATTTGTGCCCTTATAAGGAGACACACAAGAGAGATAATGTCTCTCACTCCACGATGGGGGAAACACAGCAAAAAAGTGGCCATTTGCAAACTGGAAGTGGGTTCTCACCAGACACCAAATCTGCTGGCACCTTGATCTTGGACTTCTCAGCCTCCAGAACTGTGAGAAATAAGTGCTTGTTGTTTAAGCCAGCAAGTCTATGGATTTCTGTTACAGCAGCTCCAACTAAAATACCCCCAAAGAAAGAAGGAATGGTAAGGCTACACAGCAGTGCTTTTCAACCTTTAGCTGCATGTGAGACGAAACAGGGAAGCTTTTCAAAACCATCAGTGATTGGGATCCACCCCCAGAGACTGAGATTTAACTGACCTAGGGTGAGGTCTGGACGTCAGCATTTTTGGCAAGCTCCTCACATGAGTCTGATATGCAGACAGGTTGAGGATCACTGGTGTAGGCCCTCCGTAGCACAAGGCAGCTCTGGCTGAGACCTGAGCCCATCAATCTGCTGCTGACAGTGAGAATGCGGGGGGAAAGCACACGGGTCCTGAGGCCAGACTGCTTAGATGGAATCCTCACTTTGCCACTTACTAGCTCTGGGACTTTGAGCAAATGCCTCGACCTTCCTGAACCTCAATTTCCTCATCTGTAAAATGGGACAATAATAATAACACCTACCTTACAGGATTGTTGTCAAGATTAAATGAAACATATGTAAGGTGCTTAGAACAGCATTTGACATATAGTAACCACCATTATCATTATTATTTAGTATTTAAACTTGGAGAAGAGGGAATTCCCTGGTGGTCCAGTGGTTAGGACTCTGCACTTTCACTGCCGAGAGTGCAGGTTTGATCCCTGGTCAGGAAACTAAGATCCCATAAGCTGCTCAGCATGGCCAAATAAAAAAAAAAATCCCCAACCCCCCAAAAAAATTAAAAACCAAAACTTGGAGAAAAGTATACTGAAGACTAAACCAACCCAGTAGACTAGAACGCTAGACCGCCATTTGCCCGAACCGTATCTTCCTAGCAAAGACACACAAAACATGTCAGGTTACTAGCAACAAGGCTCTGAAGTTAAATCCTCCCTCCACACAAACCCAGGCAGCTATCCCATGGCGTCTAGTTCAGATCTGCAGCTGCCAGGTGGGCATGCAGCACTCTGCAGCAGACATCATCTGAGAAAGCCGGGTCCTAGTCCTGGCTCTGCCACTATCTGCATAACCTTGACCAAGTCCTTTAGTTCATTGAACCTTAGTTTCCTCACACGTCAGGTAAGGAGACTGGAACTAAATGAACTTGAAGGCCCTTTCTTGCTCCTCTAATCCATGCTGTTGGTCCCACTCAAGGCTCCTTCCTGCCCCTAGGACTTCAAATCTGCCGTTCCCTCTGCCTAGCTAAGTCTCTCTTACTAATCAGACTAAACAGCACTTCTTCAGAGAAGTCTTCCCAGATCTCCAGCCTAAGTCAGGAGCCTAGTAAACACTTTTGGTCACCCTGTACTTCTCTTTCCTGGCACGTGACACAGTTTGAATGATTTAGTGTATAATTATTTCTTTCATGTCTCCCCCACCTCACAGACTATAAATACCAGGAGGGCAGTGACCATGTCTATCTATCTTGTATGTGGTTTTAGCCCCCAAATCTACCAATATGCCAGGCATCCAGTATGTGCTTAATACATACTGAAGAAAAGGAGGAACGAACTTGCAGTTGATGGAAATGAAAGGTAAATGCTTCAAAGCAATGTGCTCGATTGTTTCTGTGATAAACTCCATAGAGGCCTGCCAAAAGAGGCAACATTCTAGGTTGTTCATTCTTTCCATGAGTTCTGAAATAATTAAACAATATTTATGAAGATGTAAAACTCATATACCCTTGACCAAAGCAATCCTATTTCTAGGAAACTATCCTACAGATATATTTGCCCCTGTGGGAAATGATGTGTTACGAGGATTTTTGTTGCAGCATTGTTAGTAACAGCAGCAAGTTGGAAATAATCTAAATGTCCATCAATGGGGGCTAGTTAAAGAAACAGTACATCAGACTATGGAATACTATGTCACCATTTAAAAGTATGTGGCAGCTCCATCTGGACTGATAAGGTGACGTCTCCAAGATACATTTTTAGGTGAAAAAAACAGTGCAGAAGAGTGTATGTAGCATGCTTCTGATTATCTAAAAACAAAAAGAACATAAATGTGCACGTGTATGTGTATCTCTGCACAGACCACCTTTGGAACGACCAGGTAAGAAACTGGAAACAACCAGTGTTTTCTCTGCAGTGAACTGGGAGTCCCAGGGACAAAGGTTGGGGAAGGCTTACTTTTCAATGGACACTCTTTGTACCTTTTGGATTTTGTATCATATGCATATGTTACCTATGCAAAAGGTAGAATATTAATTTTAAAAGAGCATTAATTAAGACAATGAGAAGACAAACCACAGACTAGGAGAAAATATTGGCGAAAGTCGTATCTGATAAAGGACCGTTATCCAAAACATACAAAGAACTCTTAAAACTCAACAATAAGAAAACAAACAACCCAATTACCACTACACACCAATTAGAATGGCCAAAATCCAGAACACTGATAGCAACAAATGCTGGTGAGGATGTGGAGAGACAGGAACTCTCATTCATTGCTGGTGGGAATGCAAAATGGTACAGTTACTTTGGAAGGCAGTTTGGTGGTTTCTTACAAAACGAAATATATTCTTACCATAGGAGCCAGCAATTGTACTGATTAGATTAGATCTTAGTATTTACCTAAAGGAGGTAAAAAAAACCTTATGTCCTCACAAAAACCTGCACATGGATGTTTAAAGCAGCTTTATCTATCATTGCCAAAGCTTAGAAGCAACAAGATGTCCTTCAGTATGTGAATGGATAAATAAACTGTGGTATCAGACAATGAAATATCATTAAGCATGAAAAAGAAATGAGCTACCAAGCCACAAAAAGACACAGAGGAAAGTTAAATGCATACTATCAAGTGAAAGAAGCCAATCTGAAAGTGCTACATACTGTATGATTCCAACTATATGACATTCTGGAAAAGGTAAAATATGAAGACAGTAAAAAGATCAGTGCTTTGGGGGAGAGGATGAATAGGCAGAGCACAAAGGATTTTTAGGGCAGTGAAAACACCCTGTATACTATAATGATGGATATACATCATTATACATTTGTCCAAACCCATAGAATGTACACCACCAAGAGTGAGCCCTAAGGTAAACTACAGACTTTGGGCGATTCTGATGTGTCACTGTAGCTTCACGCTTGGTAACAAATGCACCCCTCTGGTGCGGGCTGTGGGTAATGGGGGAGGCCGCGCACGTGTGGGGAAGGGGTACGTGGGAAATCTCTGCACCTTCCTCTCAATTTTGCTGTGAACCTAAAACTGCTCCAAAAAACCCCCTAAGTCTTAATTAAAAAAAAAAAAAAGCATTTAAAAGGAGAGACCAAAGAAAGACAACAAAGACAAACAAAAAAAATGAGAGTCTGCTAGTTGGAGCAAACAGGAGCTCAGAACCTTTCACTTGTTATTTGGAAACAACTTTTATCTTCTGTAGCCATATGGGACGCAACCTGAAGACCAAGTGGTCCACTTCCCAAGCCATCTGAGGACATACATGCGTGGAAGGCAGTTGTGGTAGGAGGCTTTTGTCCTTTGGCAAATCCCCAATAGTCAAACAAGCCAAAAAAAAAAAAAAGCCAATGGTATTGAAGTAAAAGGACCTTTATGTCCTGTGAGCCACATGGCCCAAGTTTCTCTTGGCAGAGCTAGGTCCCCAAGAGTTATCCTCATACAGCCGAGAAGCACTCTGGCTCTGTGGTGGGGACGTCCACAGAAACGGGTGCAGGCAGCTGCCCCCGGCTTGGCAAGCCTACAAGTCACCCCCATCCTGGCCGAGGTGCCCGAGGACCGCTCGGAAAGCCCGCAATGACATGGGGGAAGCGAGTAAATGGACAGCAGGTTAGTATTTTGCTTGGGAAGAGAAGAGAAACAGTTCCCATGTGCCGATCGGGGGCGGGGGCGGGGAAATCCAAAGTGCAGCTGGGGCAGAAAGCAATTGAGATGCATGCAAGCGAGAGCAGCGGAGGGAGGCCGTGGGAGCACATGCTGAGCAGCGGCGGCCGAAGAGCCAACTTTCAGTGTCACCTTTTTAAATTTAATTTTTAATTTTTTTAATTTTTATTTTTTGGCTGCACCCCACGGCTTGGGGGATCTTAGTTCCCCGACCAGGGATTGAACCCAGGCCCTCGGCAGTGAAAGCGCGGAGTCCTAACCACTGGACCGCCAGGGAATTCCCTAGTGTCACCTTGATTGGGAGTGAGACTGGGTAGGAAGGGTGCAGGAGAAGATTTGGCACATGTCAGTTTTCTGCAGGCTCGAATACAGACATAGGCAGTACCTGCACAGGGTGGCCTCTAGGTAAACGCCTGTTAAATTAACCCAACGAATGAATGATCCACTCCCCTACCACCCCTGATCACCATTATCTAGAGAGAGGGAAGATCTGTTGAGGTCTCACAATGCTAGCTCATTTGCGTGTTTATAGCGATCATACGAAACACACAAACACACCTGGCCCGGCTTTTATGGTTCTAATCAGGCCTTCAACGCCATGCGTAGATTCTGAAGAGATGCTTCAAGAACAATAAAAATAGTACCTCGGTTTTATTGAGTATTTATATTGAGTGTTTATCTTGTGCCCGGCTCTGTATCTGCATTAACCCAATTCAGTCTTCTCCATGGGGATATGAGCCAGGCATTAGGCTTCTCCCCGCGTTTTACAATTGAGGAAGATGCGGTTCAGAGAGGCGATGTGGCTTACCCAAGTTCACGGAAAGAGTAAGGGACAGGGATGGCATCCAAAGCCCACACTCTGGACCAATGAGCTAATCTGCCCACGAAAGCTTTAAGATGAACACAGCTGTCAAAAACAAATGAACACTCTGTGGGGGAAAGGAGGTAAAAACTGGTGCTGCGTTTCTAAAGCTGGCTTGAGGCCAGCGGAGGGACGGGCAAACCCCAGTGTTCATCTCCTCCTGACAGCAGGAGCCGCAGATGACTGCTCATAGCTGCAGGCCTTTCTTGGCTTACAGAAGGCCTTTTCTGGGACCTTTCTTTCCCTTTCCCCTACCTCTCTCTTCACCCCCACTCTGGAGGCAGGGGGAAGGGGGACGCCTGTCTTAGCTGCTGTTATTGTTTAGCTGGAGCTCAAAGAAGTCTGCTTAGCAGAGGGTGGCCATTTTGATACCCAGACTTTATCTCTTGGAAGGAGTAAGCCAGCTCAGGTCAAGAGAAAGGGCAGAGTGACTTCACAGTGAGTGGAATTAGGAAGGCTCCTCCCTGCTCCCTCCTTGCCTGCCCTCTAGGGGATAGTCTCCTTTCCATGATCAACAACTGTCATCCCCAAAGTATTTAGGGCACTCTACACCTTTGGAAAAAACAAAGGGGAGACTTTTCCTTTCCTTACACCTTAACGATGATGCTCAAACGAAGCCACCTGGCCTGAGGGATGTCCAGACATCTACCTGGATCTGAAAAGCATACTTTTTTCTCAGAATTGCCAAGGCAATGCTACTGACTTAGGCAGAAGAAGTCAGTCCCCAGAGGGGCCAGCCCCCAGAGCAACATGATGGCAAGGAGTTAAAAATGCAACGAACTAAAAAGGTAAGGTTCCCGTCCTCTCTAAGCTCTCTAAGCCCCGAGAGCTTAGAGCCCAGCAGTGTTTGTACTTCAGGATCGTTGGGCGCAGGATCGTTGGGCAAGTTGGCTGTGCTGGGGAAACAGAACTCTGTTCCTGCTGACAACAGACACGATGTCAACCAAGAAATGTTGAACTAGGCGGAACATCTGCGCCTCGCTTAGCGCTTCCTAGCAGGTGTGATGAGAACAATCTACTTTCCCCTCCTGGGGCTCTGCACCTGCTCTGCTAGGGGCTCGGTGGGCCAGAGGGGCTTTCTTCCCAGTCCGTCCCAGCGGCGTGGCCAGTCTGAGGCAGCCAAAGGTCCATGGCTGCTGAACGTTCTCTGCTTCTCGTTGCAACCTGCCGGCTTCAAGCCTTCCATTGTCAGGCTGCCAGTGACCAAAGAAAGCCAGAGGCGCCCACAGCCTGGTTTTCCAAAGGTTTTTTTTTTTCTCCAACTTGAGTTAACCATTCCCTGGCCAAAGCCACCCTCGTGCCTGTTTCTGAGCTTGCGCACTACTGTTTCTTTCAACCGAGGCCGTGTGCTCCCAAATCTCAAGGTTAGGTTTCCCTCTCCCTCATCCTCTACTCCCACACCCAGGGCAAGGGAACTGGAAAAAAAAAAAACCGATTACCTAGCATCTAGGACCAAGCCCCTATAGTCCTGGTGGATAAAGCTTGGGCCTGAAGGAGAGACCTAGGTTCAATCCCAGCCCCCCGCCCCACTTGCTAGCTAAGCGACTGTTGGGCAAGTTACCCTCTCTGTGCCTCAGTTCCTCACCTAGAAACTAGGAATAATAACAATACTTAATAGGGTCGATAAAGAGGATGGAATGGGAGGATAAACTGCCTGGTCTGTATCACATGACCAATAAATGGTAGTTATTATCACATTATTACAATTTCTTATTCCCATGGAAAACTTTCCCTTTGTTACCTCCTCCAGACATATTTTGTCCCCTGACAAAAGCCTCCCCACCAAAGGAGGGCACAGATTTAGACCTGTTCATTCATATCACATTTACTGAAGTCAACAAACTGACGAATACAAGTGCTATGATGCTGATTCATCAGGCACTTCCAGGCACTGTACAAAGCGGTGGGAGGTTGCCATGAAGAGGGGGGTGTACATCAAGACTGTTTTACTCTGTCCTTTTAGCATATTTACTTCTCTTGAAATGGTAACAGCTGTTGGAGCTGCGATACACAACTGGAGAGCTAAGGTAGGGGGTGGGAGATAGTGCACTTTCAGAGCGAGGATTGCAGGCGGTCTGAGACGGGACAAGTCGAGGTTTCCCTAGGTCAGCAGGCCGGGGAAAGGGCAGGCTGTTCTTACCTTCAGCAGGGGGTAGGGACGAGCACACAGACTTGGGGCTCACCCAGCAGCAGCTAAGGTTCAATTCTGTACTCACAAGGCAGTGAGATCTCAGAAGCCGGCCCTGAACTTCATTCATTTTTAAACAAGTATCGAGTGCCTGCTACATGAGGCTACGTGCTGTGGGGACATACAAATGTGTAAGACATATGTCCCAAAGGCAAAGAGCTCAAAGTCTAGAAGGAATAATGGACACAGAAGATTACGATACAAGGAAGCATGTGACATGGGCCTGAGAGCTAGAGCGAGAGGGAGCTTTGGGCATTCAGAAAGGGGAGACTTCTTCCTCTTGAGGAGGGGAGAGAAGGCTTCAGGAGGGGCTCACACAGGGTGGGGATGTGCTGCAATGGTGGAGAGATAGCAGAAGGTGGGGCACGCGGAGAAATGCTGTGGAAAATCAACCAGCTGGACCAGAGCACACATACAGGCTAAGAGCATCATTTAAAAGGGGTTGTTCACCCATAAAGCTTTGGAACGAAATATGCCCTTGGGGGTGGGGTGGGAGTGACAGTGAAAACAGCATCTGCAGTTATCGGCAGAGCACCCTGTTAGTTAATCTGGATTCTCCTACCCCCGAATCCCCTCCGAGGCCGTGGGGAACACCCCCATTTGTGGTTCTACAGAGGCAAAACACCTGCCTTTATCCATCACGATAGAATAGCTGTTTGAGGGGTAGGAAAAGCCAACTCCTTTATCAAACGAAAGCAACAGATGTGTGCTGTTGTAGGTCAGAAGAGACAGCCACCACGTGGCAGATGTCAGGTGAGATGGAGGTAGACGCCCCAGGCAGAGGGGACAGGAATGTGAAATACACTTATTCTTCAGGGGGATGGGGGAGGGGGGCTAAGATAATTTTGATTGAATTGGAGGCTGGAACAGAGCAGAGGTCAGAAAAAGGCATGTTCTGTTTAGCCCTGGCAGGATTTAACAATTTTTATTTGCCAACATTGAAAAATTGGGATCTTACATAAAAATCTGGATTTCAGGCTCCCTTGAAAAGTGGGCCCACATTTCTAAATGGCATCTATCCTTTGGAGAAGAGGAACTTGCTGCAGCTTCTCCTGGCCCACTTTGTTCCACGTTGCAATTCATACTTAGATGCTGGTCACATTTTGTGAGCACAGTGCAGTTAGCGCTCCAGAATGCTTCTGAAAGCCAGGATGGCTCAGACTGTATCGGAATCCTTATTCTCTAGGGGGTGAGTGTTATGTTACCTGGGTTTCCCTACTTTCTCTTTTTCCTGTTACTTCCAAGTTCCTGCCGGCATCTGATTTTGCGACTCCTGATATAGGGGGCCTCTGTGCAAAGAGCGCGGCAAAGTTGGTAAGGGCAGCCTGCCAGGCCAAGGGGCTCAGCCTTTATGCTTTCAGAGCAATAAAGGACACGACGCAGGCAGATCTTAAGAAAATTCGTCTGGCAGAAGCCTGGGCTGGAGGGGACTGAAATGAATATTGGCCCTGGTGATAAGTTACATCTCAGGTTACTCAGTGACTGAGTGCGTGAACTTGGGCAGGCTACAGAACCTCTCAGTGCCTTGATTTTCTCCTCTGTGAAATGGGCTTGATAAGCACAGTGCCCACCTGGCAGATGTACTGCCAGGATTAAATGAGATAATGAGCATAAAGCCCTCAGCACAGTGCCTGGTACATTAGTACCCAATGCTTATGATCAGTTTTAGAGTTAATCCTGAGACCAATTAGAGGATTACTGCAGTAGCCTAGGTATGAGCTGATAAGGTCCTAGATTAGGGCAGGGACAGTGACAAAAAGAAAGACCAACGTGGGACGTTAGGAATGAAGACCCAACTGGGTTCAAGGTTGACTGGGGGAGGGGGAAGGGAAAGAGTCAAAGACAACTTCCGGGTCTAGCTGGGGGAATGACAGCACTGAAATGCAGAACCTTGGGAAGACAGTTTGATACATACTTAGAGGTGACCCTGGAGAGGCGACAGCCAAATGGCAGTGTACGGCAAACAGTGAGAAGTGTGGGGCCAGGGCTCGGGAAATGTGGCTCAGGGCTGAGGATGTGGACCTGAGTAGGAGGAGCCACGAGAGGGGCGGGGCGCCCTGGCGGGAGTGCGCAGTTCAGCATCTCAGGCAGGTTCAAGCATCTGTCTGAACAGCTGGGGCCCTCTCTTCACTCAGGGACCGTGCCTCTTCTGCTCAGTCAGCTGTGCCCCTTGGATACTACCTCTGTCCCTCATCTTACGTGCTTTCAGTTCAAATGCTGACCTGGCCTAATCCTGCTTGCCTTGTGAGCCCTAATGGGGTCGAAGTCCCCTGGGTAGAAAGCAACAGGCTAACACTTGGTTTTATGTTTAATGAAACGGAGACACCTAATACGGGCTGCAGGGAGGAGGGTCAGGGAGAGTTGTGGGAGACTGAGCTTGTGCCTGGTGCCTCCCTCCTGACCCTCTCAGAAGGCCCACCAGATTCCAAAGCTCCACCTTCTCAGCTGCTCCCCGGATTTTCCGGGCAGCTTATCTTCCTCTTTTTTTACCACATGAACTGTCCAGAGAACCATCTGCTCAGGACTCCCATGGAGAGCCCACAGACTCGTCAAACTAATTAGTTCCAAGCTCAGGGCCAGGTGTGGGAGAGACAGAAGTGGAAAGGCCGGGTATGTACCCGGAAGAGCTTGAGCTGAAATGTGCTGAAGTGTGGCCAAGGGCATTTCAGGCAGGGTGGTCTTGGGGGCCATGAAAGCGCCCCAGGTATGGGGGCCCCTCACCCTATCTGTGCGCAGGGCTGACTCACCCCCTTCCCAGCAGAAACCATCAAAACATGCACATGCATAATTTATTTACCTCTCCAGTCTCTAGCATGCCAGCGAGGAGCCGGGGTGAGAAAAAGAAAAAGGAATAAAATGAGTGTAAGCACGGTGAAGGAAGGGCTCAGCTGGTTAAACAAGACTTACGATTACTGTCATTAGTGTTCAAGAGACTTCCAACCTGATGCGGCATTAAACGGACAGATTGTGTGTGTGTATGTGTGTGTCTGGATAAAGCATACATTAGGAGAATGAGACATCCAGACAAAGTGGCCAGTCGGTATGGGGGTTCAGGAAATTCCCTGTCCAGCTTGTTATCCAACAGACACCTGACATTGATTTGCTTCCTGATGGACAGTGTAAGGAGGAAAGCCGATGGAATGCAAATGTTACCATTAAGTGTGTTCAGGTCAGAGCAGCCCGGCTGCCCCGCAAAGCTCTCTCCTCATAAAGTCTGCGGGCAAACCCTGCCTGCTCCCACAGCGCGTGGCGGGGAGACTTATTAAAGCTCTCTCTTCTTGGAGAAGTTGGATTGAATGCTCTGCAGGCACAAACAACAGCCACAATACAATTTACGGTTAGCCTGTTGTTTCTAGGTTCCTTACTCTCCGAACTGAAGATGTATTTTGAGCGGGGATTAGGGGGTTGTTAACTAGTCGGTGATCACCAGCTGCAGGGCTCCCATACCCTCAGGTAGTGCTCAGATAAGCTCCGTTACTGCAGCGACATCTAATGGCCAGAGAAAGCAACGCACGTTTGCATTTTAAAGCAGTCTGTGGTTCTGTTTTGGGGAGTTGATTCTTTTTAAGTAGGTGGGACAAGGTATTAGTGTTTATTAACTCCTGTAAAATAACACTTTGATCGCAACCGTAAGATTTCGCTTCCCGTATCTTTGGATGACATTTATGTTGTCATTCATAACTGGATGCTGATCACATATTGTGGAAACCATGCAATTGCCTCTTTGGATTTTTTTGTTTTTTTTTTTACAACCATCATGACTTTGCACTTATTTGAAAGCTTCCTGTTGAAGCTCTGTGTATGCATTATGCATAAGGTTTCCATACAAGGGAAAATATGATCAAATTTACCCCCAAATACCCACTTCTAGTGTACAGCAGATTGTTGTGGTAGGTATATATTCTAGAGTAGAATGTAGTGGTGGCTAGATTACCCCATAAGAGGTCATTGTTCTAGCTCTCAGGTGGAAAAAGGAAAGCTAAAAGTTTACAGAGAAGACTGAAACCTCCACCCTCACATTTAGATGTCAGTGAATTTTATCTGAAACCCTTTGTGATATTGTGATGTATAATAAGAAATATATACTTGGTCTTCGTCCCCATTTCTGGCATAGAGCTCCTATAATCCTTGACATTACCTAAGTGATGAGAGCAATAAAGGTGCCTTGATATTCATAACAAACCCCTTTCAACCAAGTCTGAGTTTATGTTAATGCAGCGACTTTTGGAAAGCACCTAAGGATGGGGCCTGGTTGCCAGTAATCTAGTGAGTCAACTGGTTTCCTGAGTTCTGTGAGACACTCTAGCAAATTAATTGAATCCAAGGATGGGGCTGTGGGAACCTCTAATTTATACTTCAGAAGCACAGGTGACAACCTGGACTTGACATCGGCATTTGAAGTGGGGGGATAGTCTTGTGGGACTGAGCCCTTGACCTGTGAAATCTGATGCTGTCTCCGAGTAGAGTGTCCGAGTTGAGTGGAATTGTAGGACACTCAGCTGCCGTCGGAGACTTCCTTGGTGTAGGGAAAAAACCCACACACCGGAGTTGGTCCTAGACTCTACCCTTTCTCACTGACTGCTCCAACCCCCAGGCGCAAAGCCCTGGGTTTGAGCAGGCTTGCTATGGGGAGGAAGTGAGCTCACTAACCCTTGAACTCTGCATAAGGAACACTAAATTATAAGAGGTGCCAGAAAGTGCTGGCGAGACGCCTCTGGCTCTACTATTTCAAAAAGCAATCCTCAAAGCATGGAAGCCAGTGGTATAAGCCGCCTTAGTTTCATCCATCTTCTGATGGCCAACCAGCGAGAGCCCATTCTCACTCCTGACAGGAAGATAAATTCCTAGGGCCAGGATGTTAAAAAAAATGAATAAAAAGCTTGTAGTATATCATACCTCCTTCCCACTCAACCTCACCCTGGATTTTTTTTTAAGAAGCTATCTTTTTTAGAAAGAGCATAATTATCATATGAAGAAATCAACTTTTATAAGAGTTAACCATATGAAGTTGCCCTCTGGGTATGTCAAAAAGGTAGGATGTTGGCAATGTCATACGGTTCAATGTAAAGAAAGAAGACTGAAGCTATAGGGGAGATATACAGTATTCCTGAATAAAGATAGAATATTTTACATAAATTATTCCAAGTATATAGGTTGAACATAACTCCAGTCATAATCACAAGGTAGTTCTAAAGTTCATCAGGAAGAACAAGTGACTGAGAATAATCAAGGAAATGTTGAAGAGAAGAGTGGTGAGGGGGTAGATGCCCTGTCAGACACTACAAGGTATGATAAAGCTATAGGAATTGAAATAGTGTGGCACTGGCATGAGGACAGACTGACAAATCTACAGCTCAGAATACACAGCCCCAAGACAGACTCTAGAACATATACAAATATCCAGGATGTGGTAAAAGTCGCAGCACGGAGTAGTGGGGAAAAGAGATTATTCCAAAAATGGTGCTTAAACAATTGGTAAACTATTTTTTTTAAAAGTCAGATGATTACCTCACATCATACCTCAGGTAAATTCTAAATAAAGTGATAAGTGTAAAAATTACAACAAAAATATTTAAAGAACTATATAAGTGAATAGTCATATGATTGTGGGATGGGGTAGGCCTTTTACACAGAAGAGCAAAGTCAGAAACCAAAAAATAGTAATATATATATATATTTGCATAAAACTTTAAAAATATGTATAATAACAACATAAACAGTATTAGAAGCCAACTGTCAAACTGGGAAAAATGCATGCAGTGTATGACAAAGGGTTAATATCTTTAACATTTAAAGACTTCTTACCAATTAGTAAAAAAAGCTGAATAGCCTAGAAAAATAGGCAATGGACACAGAAAATTTACAAAGAAATACAAAGGACAAATTGATATATGAAAAACATGCAATTTGCTTATAATCAATGAAATTCAAATTAAAGTAATGTGTCAGCATTTTCCAGCTATTATTAGGTTCACAAGGATTTAGAAAGTGATAGTCATTACAGTTGATGGGAGTTGAGATGGACCACCCCACTCACTGCTGGTGCAGGCGTAAACTTACAGCCTTTCTGGGGTGCAAACTTCATTAAGAGCCTTAGAATTATTTTTATCTTGTGGCCTGTATTTCTAGGAATACAGCTAAAGGGTGTCATCACAAATGTGAAAAAATACAAGGGCTTTCACTGTGGTGTTATCGTACTGAAGCATTAGAAACAGCCTGAATATTAAAAAACAGAAATTGTTATTTATGGAACGATGGAGCCAGAGATTGAAGTTGTATTGCCACAAACCAAGGAATGCTTAGGGCTACCAGAAGCTGGAAGAGACAAGGAAGAATCCTCCCCCAGAGCCTTCAAAAGGGGCATGGCCCTGCCAACACCTTGATATTAAACTTCTAGCCTCCCGAACTTTGAGGGAATAAATTTGTTTTTTATTTTTTTAAGTTGTGGCACGTCCATATGGTGGAATACATGTGATAATTAGAAAAGATGCTCTTAATACTTGATGGCCTGAGGCACTATCCATTATAAAATAAGTGAAAAAAACAGATATTAATTTTTATATATAGTAGGAATGCAGTTTTGTGAAAAATAACTTTCCATATGCATATATTATATACTTATATTTATGCGCACACACATATGCATACACATATGAACATACACAGAAGTAAAACTATTAATCATCATAATGCATAGGTGTGGGGCTTATAGGTAATTATTATTTTCTTTTTTGTATTTTTCTGTATTTCCCAAATTTTCTATAATCTATATGCATTCCTTTTTTTTTTTTTTTTTTTTTTTTGCGGTACGCGGGCCTCTCACTCCTGTGGCCTCTCCCGTTGCGGAGCACAGGCTCCGGACGCGCAGGCTCAGTGGCCATGGCTCACGGGCCCAGCCGCTCCGCGGCATGTGGGATCTTCCCAGACCGGGGCACGAACCCACGTCCCCTGCATCGGCAGGCGGACTCTCAACCACTGCGCCACCAGGGAAGCCCTCCTTATTTTTTAATTGTGGTAAAACACACATCATAAAATTGACCATTTTAACCATTTTTAAGCGTATGTACATTACTCTTAAAATTAGGAATAATGGCTTTTATAAATGGGCATGCACTAAGCAGGTTTTAAACTTGCATCTACGTTAAACTTACAATAACGTGACAATTTAAAAAATGTGTTTGGACAAAGGACAGGAAAGGAACGCAACCCAGACGGATGAAAAGTTTGATGGATTGGAGCAGCAGAATTGGGTGTAATTGTGATGTGTATTGTTCTGAGGCAGCTTTTCTTTATAGGTTGAGATAAGTACTTGCGGGCTTTTTAGTGCTGAGGTAAGTGAGGCCTGGCCTGGCCTGGCAAAGAAAACCACATGGGGAAGCCGGGGCGGGGGTGGGCACTGAGATAGCAGAGGGACAAGTTAGAGACATGGGGAAAAACAAACTCAGTGGGGACTGATCATTTAAAATTGGATTCAACTCCCCCAAATTAATATCCAAGCAGCTCTTCAGGAGTACATCGATTGTATAAATCAAGATTTGCCCGGAAGAGGCCAGGGAGGCAGGCAAGCCTATGGATGTGGAGTCTGAAGGGAGGCTGGTGGAGAGTGAGCAGGGTTCAGGGCAGACGCGAAGCCTTGCTTGATTCTGAGTCCACCGACTCCCACCCCTGCCCTGTGTGGACCTGCCTGTAACCCCCAACCTTACTTGGACTACTCTGATTTTTTCTTTGATCAAAATCGGCTGATTCTAGGCTAAGCCAATTCCTCTCTTTGAGACCTCAGATATCAGGCTTTTGTCTCTGTGGTCTGTGAGTTTTCCTAGGTAACAATTAGGAAAATGTAGGGCCAATCCCACTAAGACACCGGCCCATTTCAAATGCAGTTACTGCCTCAGCAGGGGAATCAGGGACTACTGGCCCCTTGCTATTGATAATTCCTGGCTTATTTTGGTTCTTTCCATCTGTTTCACTGAAGTATGGAGAGGCTATGAAGGCAGGGGTGCCCTGTCCTCACTGTGGAGGCCGCCTTGATGTAACGGGCAGTGGCAGCTATGAAGAAAGGAAAGAAAAGTGCTTTATACAAGACTAAAAAGCAGAGGATGGGAATGGGGAGGCGGCTTGGGCTCGAGTCCATTGCCCTGAGGTTAGCAGCAGAAATGCCACGGAGTGAGGGTTTGCAGAGTGTTTGTATGAGCAGTCACGAGCTCCTTGGAAACCTGGCATCGCTCAGGCTCCATGTTCTTTGCTGTTGTTACCCACCCACAAACACTGCAAGCCATCCCTCCCGCATACCCACAAAGCCCCCCAAACATAACTCTTCACCTGCATCTTTCTCTTCACCGTGTCGAAGGGAAAGGAGAGTGTCTGGGTCACCGCGGCAGCCAGGCAGACATTGGCGAAGTTCTGGAGGAGAGAGAACCGATCTCGGGGTCCATTCCAGATTTTCTCCAGGTTCATGTAAACTAGAAGGGAGCCGGCAGAGAAAGGGAGAGCACCTGAAAAACAAGGCCAGGGAGAGGCTGTGATGTCTCAGGAAACACTGGCTTGAGAACATAAATGCCTGTGGGGAATCCAGGGAAAGTAAACAGGACCGGCTCTGGGCTTGTTAAACAAGTCACTCCAACCGAAGCAGCAAGCACTCTCTTGGGTGATGATAACGTGCTATATTTTGATACGGGTTGTGTCATTGATCAAAATGCATGCATCAAAAGATTCCCTAGGGCTTCCCTGGTGGCGCAGTTGGTTGAGAGTCCGCCTGCCGATGCAGGGGACACGGGTTCGAGCCCCAGTACGGGAAGATCCCACATGTCGCGGAGTGGCTGCACCCGTGAGACATGGCTGCTGAGCCTGCAAGTCCGGAGCCTGTGCTCCGCAACGGGAGAGGCCACAACAGTGAGAGGCCCACGTACAGCAAAAAAAAAAAAAAAAAAAAAAAGATTCCCTAAATATTTGTGTACTCTATGTCGATTTTACTTTTAAAAGAGCCATAAACAAATATTGAACTCTAGTTAATGATATGCATGTTGAAGGGTTGAGGGGTGAAGTGTATTGATGTTTGCAACTTACATGGAAATCATCAAAAAATATATGACTGATGAATGGTTAGAGGGACAGATAAAGCAAAACATTAATTGAAGGAGCGGGTACATGGTGGCTACATGGGTGTTTCCCATGTTTAATTTTTAATTAAAATTTAATTAAAATTTAAGTTTTTATTAAAAATTTAATAAAAATTAAACATGGGAATGTTTAATTTTTTAAAATTAATTTAATTTTAAATTTATTTTTTTAATTAATTAATTAATTATTGGCTGTGTTGGGTCTTTGTTGCTACTCGCAGGCTTTTCCCTAGTTGCGGCGAACAGGGGCCACTCTTCGTTGCGGTGCATGGGCTTCTCATTGCGGTGGCTTCCCTTGTTGCGGAGCAGGGGCTCTAGGCACGCAGGCTTCAGTAGTTGTGGCTCGCAGGCTCTAGAGTGCAGGCTCAGTAGCTGTGGCGCACGGGCTTAGTTGCTCCGTGGCATGTGGGATCTACCCGGACCAGGGCTCGAATCCGTGTCCCCTGCATTGGCAGGTGGATTCTCAACCACTCCGCCACCAGGGACGCCCCTCCAATTCTTTTTTTAAAAATTTATTTTATTGGAGTATAGTTGATTTACAATGTTGTGTGAGTTTCTGCTGTACAGCAAAGTGATTCAGTGATACATATATATTCTTTTTCATATTCATTTCCATTATGGTTTTTTACAGGATATTGAATATAGTTCCCTGTGCTATATATAGTAGGACCTTGTTGTTTATCCAGGCTGTTTCCAATTCTCTTAACTTTTCTGGGTGTTTGAATTTAAAAAAATAGAGTGTTGGGGAAAAAATTCACTCCCATGAAAAAAAAAGTTAGTGGGCAGTACTTAATCAAGTTTTGGAGACTAGCGGGGACCTGATCTCTAGCTGAGAAGGAGACATTCTGTGAAACCTGAAGAGTGAGGTAGTATGAGATGTGGCCATATCAGGGCTCAGTGTGTACCCTGCACTGTATGGCAGCCTCACCTTTCTAGGAAAAGATGAGGAAGTAGTGCAGTAGTTGGCACCTTGAAACTTACAGAGACTTTGCGAGCAATCTGAAGTTTACGCAGGGACTAAATTTCTCCCTCAAAATGAGATTTAAAAGAGGGGCTAACACCAGTGGGGTTGCTCATCTTTAGAAAAATGTAATATTTATTTAATAAACACATTAAAAATGACGCACCAACCCTACATTTTCCTTCATTCAGAAAACATCTGTGGAGCTTATGCTATGTGATGGGCCCTATGCCAGGTGCCAGGAATATACAGAGGTGTAAGTAGGCTAATTCCTGGAGATGCTCACCATCTAGTGGGAGAGACAGACAGATGACATATGCCATAGTAAGGGGGCTATACAAAGTGCTTTAGGTACACAAGGATCAGAGGGATTAATTTTGCCTGGGGGAATCAAGGAGGACTTCACAGAAGAGAGAACTTTTCAACTGGGTGTTGAGGAATGAGTAGGAGTTCATCAGACATTGGGAGAGCAGGCAGAGGGAACAGCATGTACAAAGAGAGTGGTGTTTCCAAGAAATGCAAGTATTTCTAGATGGCCAAAGCAGGAGTGCAGGTAGAACGTGACAGGAGATGAGGTAGGAGGGGCTGGCAGGGCCAGGTCTGAAGGATCTAGTATGCCACAAGGAATCTGGGCTTTTCCCTGTAGCTCACAGGAGTCAGTGAAGGCTTTTAAGGAGGGCAGTGGAAAGAGGTTGGTGAAATGATCAACTTGCACTTAGAAAGATCATCACACCCTGGCAGCAGGGCACAGGGCGGACTAGGGCAGCAGAGACCCAAGACTGGGACTAGGTAGGAGCCTCTCATAAGTGTCTGCAGGAAAGATGATGATGAGAGTGTGACCTATGGCAGAGAAGATGGGGATGGAGAAGGGGGCAGACTTGAGAGTTAAAAGAGGTGAAATTGACAACACTAGTGGCTGAAGTGGGAGTGGAGTGAGAGGAGGAGTTGAAGTTGAAGTGCTTCTAGGTTTCTTCTGGCTTGGGCCACTGGATGAAAGAAAGGCGGTCTCGTTCATTAGGGAACACAGGAGGGGGGCAGGTGTGCAACTAACGAGGCCATCAGCTTTACTCTTGACTTCAGTAAGCCAAGGGAGCATCAGGTGAGGGTGTCCAATAGCAGGCATTTGTACTGCCATTGGGAAGTGGTAGTAGCCAGTGGTTAAGAGAGAGGGCTCTGGGGTTATATTGCTAGATTCTTCCACTTTCTATCTGTGACCTTGGGCAAGTCACTTAGCTTCCCCAAGCATCTATTTCATCTGTAAAATGAGGCTTAAATGAGGAACTGTACGCAAACCATTTAGCACAGTGCCTGGCACATAGTAAACTGCAATAGATGTTAGTCGTTGTTATTATAGAGATGAGATTGGGAGTCATTAGAGTATAATGATGCTTGTTCAAGCCACTAGTTTAGATGAGGCCACCCAGGGAGGGTATGGAGGGTGAGAAGAAAGCTAAGGCAGGAGCTGGGGGATAGTGACACACAGGGGGCTGGCATCGTCAGATGAGCCAGATAAGAAAGAGCTGCAGAGAGGTGGGAAAGCCATCTAGGAGACAGTGGGGTCCTAGAAGCCAAGTTTCCAGAGTAGAGTGATCGATCTCATCAAATGCTGCAGCAAAGGTCAGATAAAAGGCAAAAGTCTACTGGACTGGCAATTGGGGGTCCTGGTGACCTGTAGCCCTGGCAAAGGTTCCAAAGAACACAGAAGCTACAGTTGCTACGCTGGTTGTGTTCATACGTGTACCGATGCACGCAGAGACTCTTTGCTGCAGTCAGATGGGGAGTGTGTGGGACTGTCTTCTTATCAATTTGTGCTGAGCCACATGCACTCTGTCCTACTCCCTCCCTGGGATATAACAGACCAGAGTTAGGAGTGGGGTATATGGCTATGGAATAGAATGAAGCTAATGGACTCTGTGTGGATTGAATCCATATGACCTTGAACTCGGTTAAATGGATTTAACTGGTTACAAACAAAGGTATACAATACACTCATATATATATATATATATATATATATATATATCCCTTGAACTCAGTAAAATGGATTTAACTGGTTACAAACAAAGGTATACAAGTCATTTGCATGTATCAAAGAACACAGTCTTTTCTTGGACAAGGTGAAAAGTTCCATCTTACCTAAAATAGTAAGGGAAACCCCTCGATAAAGGGCCAGGAACCCTTCCTGTTGATAAATAGTAGAAAAAGCGTGGAGGATCCCCCTGTAAGATGGTTCCAGCATGTTCTGCACAATTAACCGGGTTTTGATGAGGTCTGTAGGATATGTCACGATGGTGGAAACCATGCCCGCAAGACTCCCAGCCATGATGGACCTCCACTGGGAGATGTGGCCCAGGTCATCCGTGAACAGCACAACAAACCTGGGAGAAAATAGGGAGAAAAGCCCAAGGGAATCAGCCACGGATTGTGCTAGAGTGCTCGATGCTACTTATTGCACCATTTCCCTGCATTTGGAAATGCTTTACAAAATGAAAATTACTAATGTATTAGGATTAATGAATAACACATTCAATTCTACACATTCAATTATGCTCATAGTAATGAATATAATTCTAGTTATAGAAAATTAGCTGTTATAGTTTATATAACATCTATAAGGAAGAGATACCTAACCCTCTTATTTCTATCTACCCTAAGTCCTCACTTCATTTCAAGCATTTCCCCCTTTTATCTGCATAACTGTCAACCCTGGCTTGCCTGTGGGGTGTAAATGAACAGAAATACTTGGTAAATACGGAACTGGAATGTGCTCCTTTGATTCTGTTGCAACGTAAATGAAATTGCTTGAAACGATGACTTTGAGCATCCCTAGTCATAGAGTTTTTAAAAATATATTGGTTTAATAATTATAAGAGAAGATGTACCACCCCACCAACTGTCAGGGAAATAACAAATAAGAACAATAACACAATACCACTTCTCAACCAGCAGACTGGCAAAGATGAAAAAGTCTGATAATATCAAGTGATGGTGAGAAAGTGTGGAAACAGGAATGCTCACCCACTGCTGTGAGAAGTGTAAATTGGTAGGTCACTTTGCAGTATCTAGTAAAATTGGAAAAATGCCTACTTTCACCCCAGCAATTCCATTTCTAGGTGCATATCCTAGAGAAACTCTTGCACGGGTACATATGAAGACACATACAGCGTTGTTTGTAAGTGAAATCGAACCATCTAAATGTCTATCTGTTGGGGAATGGATAAATTGTAGAACAGCGATACAATGATACTTTAGTTAAAATGAATGTGCTTAGAACTATGTATTTACACGGATAAATAGTAAAAGCATAAAGCTGAGTGAAAATAGCAAGTTGTAGAGTGACCTATGGTGTATGATAACCATTTGCAGCCATCTCTGTATATCCACAGGTTTCAGGACCCCCTACGGATACCAAAATCTGCAGGTGCTCAAGTCGCTCATATAAAATGGTATACTATTTGTCCTCTCGTATGCTTTAAATCATCTCTAGATTACTTATAATTCCTAGTACAATGTAAATGCTATGTAAATAGTTGCTGGAGTGTGGCAAATTCAAGTTTTGCTGTTTGGAACTTTCTGGAATTTTTTCCCCCAAGTATTTCCAATCTGTGGTTGGTTGAATCCCTGGATGCAGAACCCGAAGATACAGAGGGCTGACTACACTTAAATTAAGAAACACATCCACAAAACCATATATTACACCAATCATGGATAGATATAGACACATATAAAAAAGTATAAAATAGACCCCCAGGAAGGTGGAGAGTGGATGGGACTGGGAATCAGAATGAAGGGAATTTCAGCTTTATCTGTAATATTTTACTTCTTGTGTAAAAAAAAGATACTTGAAGTATCTTTTAAACTAATTATCTTTCATGCTGTCAATTCTGCATGGTGGGTATATGAATGTTTGCTAGACTATTCTTTGTGTTTCTCTGCAGTTTCACAATTTAGTAAAGAAATGGCTTTGGGTGGACTTTTCTAAATGCAGAATAGAAAGCCACTCTGTTACAATCCCTCTTTCTGGAAGCAGTGCATCCCCAGGCATGAGGGCCTACCTTGGCAGAAATTGTTCTAAGGGGCCTTTTACTTGGTGCATGTTCCCTGGCCAGGAAGCAAAGGAATTTTACTCATTCTTGCTGATGAGGACAAAATAAAACAAAGGGCTTGGAAACCAGGAAAAATAATATTTTCTGTCGGAGGGTGGGGAGAGGGAGAGGGAGAGGGATAGCAAGGATCTGAATAAAAAGAAAGTGAACAGAGCTAGGCTAAAATAAAAGCATTGTATCTTTTTAAAAATGAGAGCATCCCCAGTTCTTTGGCTTTCCAAGCTCCAGTGAAGCTGTGTATTTCCTGCTTTTTCACTTTGGCAGCAGGCCAGGGCCCCCTCTCTGATAAACAAGAGGAGCCAGAGTTCAGGTGAAACCACTGAAGGGGTTCTAGGACCGCTCCTTTTCTCCCAAGTAAACACTGGTCGATTAAAAACGTCTCCTTCAAGCTGTAGGAAAGTCTGGACTTCATTCTGTCACCCTACCTTAACTGTACCAGCTGAAACAGTCATTTGAGTGAACTAGCAACCTTTTAAAGATGCAGGTAACTAAGCTGGCATTCACCAGTGGGCCTTCCGTCTGCCTCGGTTTCGCTGCCTGCACACTCCCTCGATCCTCCCTCCTCCCTCCCCTGGCCAATAAGTGGCAGCGGAACCTTAGCCAGGGGAGGGGAGACAGGAAGTGGAAATGCTTGGCTGGAGGGGTGGTCTGCAGCAAGCGGGAACCATCTAGAAGAAGCAGGAGTTTGAATGCCAAAAGAAACACCATTCATTCTCATTGCCTCCTCCTTATTCCCCATCCCGCTCGCCACTCCCAGGGCGTTAATGCATCCATTCCCCAGTCACCGAACATCCACACTGCCAGACACTGCGCTAGCATTCAGCATAGATCTGAAGAGAGTTCAACAGCCCTGCCAAAGAGATGACTGATGGGGCAACAAGAGAGGCATTCGGCCCTTGGTCCTCTGAATGACTTGATGAACGAGGACGAGGAGTTCTGTCTTCTATGAGTTTGTTTTATAATGTAGGGTCTTGCTATCAAATATACAAAATTAAAAAGAAGAACCAAAGCAAGTCCTTCCTCTCAGACTTTTACTATACGGAGACAAAGACTACAAATCGTTCCTCTTACAATCAGAGTCAAGGCAGGGCACCCCTGATAGGCCATCGATTACATCATCCTGGTCCCCACATCTTAAGTGCTTGTCTGACTGGGTGGGGCAGCAGTGTTCCCCTTTCTGCTCTTCCTCCCACTCCTACACACTGCACAGCAGCTTGTTCCAGCGAAACTGGATAAGCTGGTGAGCAGCAGTAACCCCTTCCTTTCAGGCACATGGATATTACACACACCCTGGATGTATGTAGGTAGAACTGCCAACACTTCAACCTAACACAAGTTAGCAGGCAAACACAAGCTCATGAATCGATTACAAAATAAGGAAATGGTGTTGGTTATGAGCAGTTTCAGGGACCCAAACCAATGTTTATACAGCTACACAAACAGTTGTGGCATAAAGTTGGGTGAAGGTCTACTATATGATATATTTGAAAGCCATCCATTGTGTTAGGTTTTATTTGTTTAGCACAAGGACCTAGCTCCTAATAGACTCTACTGAGTGGATTCTTTTAACTGTAAATCCAAGTAAGGAGACACTTCAGCATCACAATGTTGGGCCGAGCCCTGCACTAAGGAGCTAGAAGACCTGGTTTCAAGCTCCAGCTCTGCCATTAATTGCGTTTGTGGACAAGTCACTGAACCACTCCATTTTCTGAACATTCTGGAGGTTTATGCTTAGTTCAAACCCATAATCATAGGCTGTACCATTACCCCCAACCAACCGTTTTGCAAAGTCCTGGTCAGGAGGGTAGAGATTAATCAGTATAATGATGGCCCCAAGGTCTTGTCTTTATGTAGGAAGGCTGGCACCATGATTAATCAACCACTTTGCTGTCTATCACTGAAATATTTCTTTTGAATTTCCAGAAAGAAACTAATCTTGCAGGAAAAAATTATTAGCAAACCTAGCCTGGGTAACTATCTGTTCTTCCTCTCCCACACATCTCCTCTTCTCCACTCCCACTGTCATCAGCCTATTTCAGGTGCCTTCAGCCGCCACATGGACTAGTGCGACGGGTGGTCCTGCCACCCCCCACCCTTCCTCCTCTTTAGCCGTCCTCCACTGCTACCAGGTGACAACTCCTGTTGAATTGCTTTAATCACAGCACTCCCCCATCAAAAATCCCCCACAGCTACCCTTGCATTCCAAGTAAAGTCCAAACTCCTTAATCTGGCCCTCCAAGATCTCATTCCAACCTGCTTTTCTGGCTGTATTTCCCATTACAGCCAGAGACACACCTTATGCTCCAGTCACGCTGCATGCCTTCCCACCTCTGTGCCTTTGCTTGTGGCATTTTCTGCAGTATCTTTCTCCCCATCTTTGATGGAAAACTCCTACTCATTCTCCCAACACCAAACTCCGGTGGTTTTTCTCCACTGTGACATCTTCACATCTTCTCCTCCTCCTCCGTCATCAGAGGTGTGAATTGCTATAGCACTTTAACCTTAGCAATCACATGCTATGGACACACTAGTCTTATTCTTTTGCTCTGTAAGCTCTGGGGCACAGGGACCATGCCCCTTTCATCTTGCGTTGTCCCCAGCATCATGCACACTGTGATCACTTAATGAAGGCAGAGAGAAAGGCAGCAGGAAGTAACAGGGCATGGGCATTGGAGTCAGAAGGCCAGGTGGTGGAGCTCAGCTCTGTCACTGATGAGTGGTGTGGCCAATCTGAGCCCAACTGTGCATCTGGAAAGTGGGCATAATACTTCGTGCCCTGTGGACCTTACAGGGCAGGAGGCAGGTGTCGTAAAAATCCAACGATTTACACACACACACACACACACACACACAGGAAATGGTAACTAGGTAGAGGTGATGGATACGTTAATTAGCTTGATTGTGGTGATCATTTCACAATGTATACATATATCAAAACATCAAGTTGTACACCTTAAACATACAATTTTTATGTCGATGATATCTCAGTAAAGCTGTTAAAAATCCAATGAGATGAAGTCAGCCCTCCGTATCTGTGGGTTCCACAACTAACTGTAGATTGAAAATATTCAGAAAAAAAATTCCAGAAAGTTCCAAAAAGCAAAATTTGAATTTGCTGCACATTGGCAACTATTTGCATAGCATTTACATTGTATTTACAGCGATTTATATAGTACTTACATTGTATTAGGTATTATAAGCAATCTAGAGATGATTTAAAGTGTACAGGACGACTGTATAGGTTACATGCAAATACTACTCCATTTCCTGTAAGAGATTTGAGCATCTGGGGATTTTGGTTGGGGGGCCGTGTCCTGGAACCAATGCCCTTCCGGATACGGAGGGATGACTGTATATATTCTAGATGGTTAGCAGCAAAGCCACAGTACTTAAACCAGCCTTTGAAGTTCTGCTTCCCTCCCCTTGGTACACATTCCAAAGGAGGAGTTCCATACTTTATGGAGAGCAGAGTGAAGTGGGGAGAAACTGAGTCATTAAAATTCAGAGGAGAACTGTTTACAGACTGCAAGCCAGATGTTGCTGAGGGAAAGGGGGCTGGGGAAGAAAGAGAGCCTTGACAGAAATGCCCCACGATCTCACTACCCTCCCTTCCTAGAGAAAGAGAAGGCAACTCTATTCCCAGGTACAGGTGAAATGTGCACTGGCCTCGAGGACTCAGTGATAAGGAAGATTCCATCGGGCTTGTTTGTCAGCTGTCAGGTGAGACTGCCAGCTCTGGCCTCCCAGAGCCAAAGGCAAAATGCTTTGACTGTTAGCCTCCAAGGCCGACCTACGTGGTCAAGACTGTGGGCTGTGTTTCTCTAATTCTGAGCCAAGGCCAGTCTTCCGAGTTGGTAGTGTGCCCAGCGAACGAGGAACACGGGGAACATCCCCCCAGCTGCAGAACTACCTGAAATTGCACCATTATCGCTTCATTCTTTTAGACTTTGTTTCCAGTTAAAATGCAGGTATCTCTGAGCTCGAGGGAGCTTTAAGAGTCATCTGGCATTACCTCTTTAGATGTTTTCCTAAAATGCAGCTGTTTTGGGGGGAGGTGTTAAAAGCCCAAAGGAGGAGTCCAGGGCGCAGCGAGGTTGGAGCTGCTTGCAGTTTGGGGAGGGGAAGCTGCAGCCTCTGTAGGACCCTAAAGTCCAGTTTCTTGGGGGGTGGGGAGCGCCGAACTCCGTGGCCTTTTTGTCGCAGTGGATTGGGCCCTGTGCCCCTACCAAGCACGTTCTTCTGGGGGCTCTGACACACTTCCATACACGCATCTTCAAAAGGGTCTCTCTCCCAAGCCAGCCAAAGCAAAATTTCCAAGTTGGCGGATGGTGGGAAGGATTAGGGGCTATCTCTCCGGAGATCTCTTCACTCCTTCCCTCCAAATCTCCTTTGGCCCCCTTCCACCTCCTCGCCCGGCCAACCCGGTCAGCCTCTCCGGGCCAGAGCTGCGTCCCCACAAAACTGCACCCGGCGGGGCAGGAATCCCAAGAAAAGGTGAAAAGGAAAAGGTGGGGGCTGCGCTTTGGAGGCCGGAGAGGTTGCCTTCTGGCCCGAGGGGCTCCCACGCGCTCCGGAAGGGGGCTGTGGCGCGCCGCTGGCCGGATCCCGGGCACCCGGGCGGCGTCGGGCCGCGGGACCCCCGGCGGCGGCCTCCCGGGCCCCGGGCCCCGCCCACGCCGCCCGTGCCCGGCTCTTACTTGCGGTAGGCGGCCAGTTGAACGGCGCTGCAGGGGAAGAGGCGCAGGCAGGCCACCGCGTTCCCCTTCCACAGGGCGCGGGGCCCCTCGGCCCGCCAGACGCGAAGCCCCGCGCCCCACGGCCCCCGGGCGCGGCCGCGCACGACGCCGACCTGGGCCAGCACGGTGGCGAGCTCCAGCGGCGCGGTGAGGCTGAGGCTGAGCGTCCCCGCCAACCCCGCGCACAGCAGCCGCTGGCTGCCCGTCAGCCGGCCGTCCCGCCGCCAAGTCGCCATCGCGCGTCCCCGACCCGAGCCCCGGGCGGCCAGCAGATCGCGTGGCTCGGGCCTGGGGCTCCCGGGCTCCGGTGCGGGGGGCGGGCCAGGCTCCGCCCGGCGTAGGGCTGACCCGCGGCCCGGAAGGGAAGCCGGTCCGCGCCCTGGCCGAGCCGGCCTGGGGCCGGGGCGGGGTTGAGGATGCCAGCTCTGGGCTGAGGCCGCGCCGGTTTAATGTCTGCTCTTTGGCCGGTAGGTTTCTGTTTGCAGTTGAGAAGGAGTCACCGCGTTCTCTCAAGGCCTAGCCCGCTCCACTTCTTACGTCCTGATTATTCAGTGCCCCCTCCACCGCCTTTTTTCCTTTCCACGTTCCACCTCGCCCCCTTCCTCCCCTCGCCTCTGTTCTCATCCCTCCAACCTTTTTTTCTGCCCCAGGAAAAAGCCTTACGGATTTCCCAGTGCAGAAGGAAAAAAACCTTCTTTAACATACACACGATATCAGACACTTGAATTAGGCTTTTCATACATTTACTCCTTTAATCCTCAAAACAGCCCTTAGTAGGTGTGTCCTCATTTATTGCTCTCAGTTGGAGAGGCTGTAGGTGTGGTGGTTAGGGCCTGGACTCCAACATGCGTTAGAATCTTGGCTCTGCAGTTTACCAGCTGTGTGACCTTGGGGAAGTCACTCAACCTCTCTGTGCCACAGTTGCTTCGTCTATAATTTCTTCCTCTAGGGGTTGTTGTAAGTATTAAATGAAAAATGAGGCAGGTAACACTACAGATGTGCTAGCCATGATTAGATGTTATTTTACAGAAGAGGAGACCAAGACAGAGAGATTGACTTGCTCTAGGCACAGCTGCTAGACACCATCAGGATTCAAATCTAGGTCGATTTTATGCCAACATCCACTACCAGCTACACTAACACGTCCACGGCGACTGTAGAGTGTCTCTCAACCATTTTCAGTGGTTCTGCGAGCTAAGGGGACAACAGAGGCAAAGAAGGGTTAGGAGTGACTTGGCCAGAGTCTAAGAAGGATTTTGATAAGTTAAAAAATTCCAAACTTCTCCCTGTTTTCTCTTCTTAAAAAGCCATATCAGTAATAATAGTGAAAAGGCAGTCTAGCAGTCCATTAGTAGAAGACATCCCAGGTACACAGTTGCTTTTAGGCTTGTATAGTTACTTTCTACATTTACTAACACACATGATGATAAAGGATCCTTTTCTAAACGGCATTGCAGGGTCTAGATCAAGAGGACTTGTTCTACCTATTTATGAGACAAACAGGCAGAGAATATACTTGTGGTTGCCAAGGGGTATGGGGAGTGGGGGAGGGATGGGTTTGGGAGACTGGGATTGGCAGATGCAAACTATCATATATAGAATGGATAAACAATAAGTTCCTACTGTATAGCACAGGGAACTATATTCAGTATCCTGTGATAAACCATAATGGAAAAGAATATGAAAAAGAATGTATATATGTATATAACTGAATCACTTTGCTGTATAGCAGAAATTAACACAACATTGTAAACCAACTATACTTCAATAAAATAAAAAAGAAATGGAAAAAGAGGACTTGTTCTAGTTACAGAAGCCTTGCTCTGCTCTCAACCACTGGGGATGCTTATTTTTCTTGTTTTGTGAATTCGCCTGTCTTGCTGTAAGCTAATTTCATGGCTGTGGGAGGTTGGAGAAAGTAGGTTGATGACTCTAAAGACCACTGCACCACCAGGGAAGCCCGACACTGGACTTTAAGAGGGTTCGAATTAGAATGTGGGGACTACAGTAAGGGAACCTTCAGTTACCAGTTCTGTCCTAAAGCACTCTGTTGGACAACAGGACTAGATCCTAAAGGTCCTTCAGGGAGCTCTGCCCTGGGAATGGAACAGTTGATGCAATAACCCCATTGTATGGAGATTGGCTCAACTGGGTTGTATTGGTTTTGTTTGGTTTGAAGGCAACTTGTGTAAGCCTTCAATTGCATCCACCTTGGGAACCAGGTATACCCTTTTCTTTAGCACTGCTGTTCTTTTTGTCTTCAGCAGGAATAAGATGTTCAAGTGAGCCAGAGGCAGGAAGAACCAGTTTAGTCTTCACAGCTGTGGGCCAGGAGAGATCGTGAGTTGATGGTATATTTTAACGTCGAAAGTAATTTTTCACAACAGGAACCTTGCACAGTAAAATGAGTAACAGCAAAGTATTTATTTGCTGCCTTCTGTCTTTGCATGATAATGTGCTAACGTAACGAGGTTTGTTCATATTTTACTCAGCCAGAGTCTCATTCATTTGCTAAGCATTGGGAATATTATGTAGGTTGATCTTAAACATAAATCAGTCCTTGAGGGTGTCCTATATTTGGATTGTGATTTGTAGCCTCAAGCTAATCTCATTGCCTCTTTTTCATACTTGTTGAAAAGTCTGTGAAGGACATAGTAAGTTAAGGATCTCCAACTTTGTAAAAGGCACACGATGTGAAACTGGACTGCTGTGTTAAAGATAAATTTATGGGCTTCCCTGGTGGCGCAGTGGTTGAGAGTCCGCCTGCCGATGCAGGGTACACGGGTTCGTGCCCCGGTTTGGGAGGATCCCACATGCCGCGGAGCGGCTGGGCCCGTGAGCCATGGCCGCTGAGCCTGCGCGTCCGGAGCCTGTGCTCCGCAGCGGGAGAGGCCGCAGCAGTGAGAGGTCCGCGTGCCGCAAAAAAAAAAAAAAAAAAAAAAAGATAAATTTATGATAACTGAAAAAAAGAAAACAGAAAAACAGGAAAGAGGCAGTAAGTAAAGTAATCTTAGAAGTAGTATTGTAATATGAGGAAAAAGGGTGGCTGGCTGATTCAGGCCCGTAGGCAGCCTCCTGTCGTCCTCATCAGGCCTTGGGAGATGCTCACAGTTTTTGATTCTCCAACTCTCACTTTTTGTTTCTCTTCTCACCGAGTTAAATCTTCTGTTAGTACATTACCTTAGTTTAACTTGCTGATGTTTCTAAGATTATAGTTTATCTTGCTATATTTATGCCAATGTTGGTTGATTCCTGCTCTCTTAATTTGTATTTTATTCTTTAACCTTATGGAATTTTGTAAATTGCAAAAGTAGAATATACCTGTCATACCAAGAAAAACAGTATAGAAGTGTATTAAAGAAAATTAAGTCCCCCTGCGCATCCTCTGAGGTAACATTAGAGCAACCAACGTTAAGAGCTTGGTGTGTGTGTGTGTGTGTGTGTGTGTGCGCGCGCGCGCGCGCCTATATCTTTCCTGCAGTCAGATGCTCTTCCACTGAACTATACCCCCTCTGCTGTGTGCATCTTTCCTCATCTTTTTTTTTAATGCTCAGACAAATATTCATTTGTATGGATTTTCCCCCTCTCTCCCTCCCTTCCTCTCTTCTAAAGAAAAAAGATAATTCCATTGGAAGGATATAAAAAAACCCCTGATAATCAGATTATCTCTAGGGAAGAAAACTGGGAGAGGTAGGAACAGAGGTGGAAGGGAGATTGACTTTTGACTGTGTGCCCTTTTGTACTGTTTGCTTTTTCCCCTCTTTTCTTTTTACCACGGGTATGTATTATCCATTAAAAAAAAAATCTCTCCGCCATCATCAATTTTGCCTGAAACATCCCCATTAGCTGCAGTGTTTCTGGTGATATTTGCCTTGCCATGAGGGAGGTGTTGGTTTTGAAATGTTGAACAACTCTTGGTGCAGTTCTGAATGAAACAAAATACAATCTGCTTTCTATTTACATGGTGATTGCATTCTTGGGAAATTCTGTGTACATAAACACTGTGAGAAAAATGTTTTGTATTTTAGAGTTAAGCAGAGTTAAGTTTTCAACTCTGATAATTAGAAACAGCTTTTCCACCTACATGGGTGCCTGGTGGGATCTTTGAAAGCCATGAAGGATGCAGGACAGTCTGGTGCATTGCAGATATGCAACATCCTTGCCCTGCCCATTAAATGCCAGTAGGGTACCCCAATCACTCTGGCTCCCCTCTCCCCAGTGTCCAAAATGCCCTCTAGGAGACAGTGCCATTCCTTTTGAGAACCACTGTTCTAGCTGCTCTCTCTGGAAATTTCTTTCCTCAGATATTTGCAGAGCTGGTTCCTTGTTATCTCCTGTTAGAGGGCTCGCCTGACCACCCAGTCTACACAGCCCCCATTCACTCTGCCACATCGCCCCATTTCAATTCTCTGTATAGCATTTATCCCTAACTGCTCTTTTTCTTTTCTTGGTTTATTGTCTGTTTCCAGCTACCAGAACGTAAGCTCCATGAGGGAAGGGATGTTGTCTCTTGTTCACAGCTGTGTCCCCTGTGCCTGGAACACTGGCTGGCACATAGTTAGTGCTCAGTAAACATTAGTTAGATGAAGGAAGGAAGGAAGAAAGAAAGGAAAGAAGGAAGGAAATCTTCAGTTCTACAAGTTGGAAAAGATTAGCAGAACATAATGTCTTCACGAAATTATTTATTTAGGTCATATATGATAAATAGCAAAAGATTAACTGATTCACAAGATTGGTAGATTTATCAATTCCCAGTGAGTAATATAAGCTTTGTCAGAAATTGGATGCTTGCCATTTTAAATTTCCAGCCCCATCTGTAATTCTAAAGTGAACTGTGATATTTGACAGAGACTCCTTGTCCCTAGTCATCATTTTCACCATGTCTTGAGCAGCAGTTTTGGCAAGTGTGTCAACAATGACTTCAGCAGCTCTGACCTTTACAGTTAAATATAACACTATAAAGTGTGGCTTCCATAGCTTTTGCATTTCTCTCCCTTGGCACACTGTATTTAACTTTAAGCAATGCTTGAAGCTCCTTCCATTCTGCTTCAAAGTTTTTGATGACGTTGAGGCAGGAAGGGTTCATATCAAAATGTGTGAGCCTTTTCCTTCTCTCGTTTTCTCACTCATTTATTCATTCCACAAATGTTTATTGAATACTTACTCTGTATCAGGAACTATGTTGGGGATACATATTTCACATAATGGAATTTAATTTGCTCCCATTACCAGGCTATGGTAATTCAAATTACAATGGCTTTTTATGGTAGTCACCTAATAGTTTTAGTTTCTTTGCAGCTGGTATTTTTAAAGCACTAAGAGGTGGTCCAGGTGATGAAATGATACACCTTTAATATCTATCTGAAGACCTAGGGCTAAACTCATCACATTTTTTTTTATTTTGGCCACATGGCATGTGAGGTCTTAGTTCCCTGACCAGGGATCGAACCCGTGCCCCCTGCAGTGGAAGCGTGGAGCCCTAACCACAGGACTTCCAGGAAATTCCCTAAACTCATCACATTTTAATCACCAGCTCCACCTCTACACTTTTTGCCATTTATGTACAGTAAAATTACCTTGTTTTGTTGTAGAGTTAGTTATATGAGTTTTAACGCATGTATAGATCTGTGTGACCACCCTCACAATCAGGATACAGAGCTGCTCCATCAGCCCCCAGAATGCTCCTGTGCTGCCTGTCTGTAGTCAAGGCCTCCCCCACCCCCAGCTCTGGCAGCCATTGATCTGTTCTCTGTTCTCATAGTTTTGCCCTTCGAGAATGTCATATAAATGAAAACATACAGCATGTAACCTTTTGAGACCGGCTTCTTTCACTCAGCACGATGCCTTTGAGATTCACCCACGTTGTTGTGTTCATCACTAGTTTCTTCCTTTTTATTGCTGAGTCATATTCCATTGTGTGGATGTACCACAATTTGGTCACCCACTTATCCATTGGTAGACATTTGGGCTGATTCCAGTTTTTGGCTATTATGAATAAAGCTGCTATGAACATTTGTGTACAGGTGCTTGCATGAAAATGTCTCCTTTTATCACATGAAAGGTAACATTCTATAGATATAACTTTGGTACTTTGCTTTTTTCACTGTATACTATATCCTAGGGGTTACTCCAACTCAGTTCATGGGTATCGTTGTCGCTCTTATTTATAACCACATAGTATTCTATTGTATGGATGTACCATAGTTTATTTAGCCGTGCTCCTAGGAATGAACATTTAGGTGGTTTCCAATATTTTGCAATTATAAACAGTGTTACAATGAACAACCTCTTGCGTGTGTATTTTTGTATTGTTGGGGGTTTATTTTCATCCACTGTTAAACTTTAACATCCCATTTGTAAACGCTGACCCATGGTGAGTCCAATGGAAAACAAAACAGAAAAGAATGATAATTCTTTTATAATTCTAATTCCTAGTAAACTATACGCGCCTTTACATAATTCCTGTGCTAAAGGTTTGTCAGCTTCTGGAAATCATGTGTGGATGTGTAAATGAAAAAAATGCATTGATGTACATGGACCTTCAAGATCCAGGGCCCCATACTGCTGCTCCAGATTGTGAAGTGCTCTGCAAAATGGCAGTGGTCACTGGCAGTGGACAGATTGAGGAAACAAGAGGCCAGGGTGCTTGTGGTTGACCGTGTGAATGTCGAAATCACTGAGAATGATGAGAGAAGTTGGGACAGAGGACAGACAGTCAAGAACTAAAGCCTTTATGAATGAGGGCAGTGACCAGGAAGGTGACAGAAGACTACCAGCAGGATGGGGAGAGGGTGAAATCACAGGATGGTGTGAGTCAAGGAGTAGCCAGAGACTTCTCAAGAGTGGGGAGGAGCGAAGATCAGGAAGTGGCCTTGGGGAGCAAGGAGAGCTCCAGCTCCACCCCTTGGCACTCTCGAAGGTATTTAGCTGTGGGGAGATGAGAGAATAAACAGCCTGCACTTTAGAGGGGTCAGCAGACAGCCAAGGTTTCAGTTACAGCAGGATGTGGAGGGAACATCCCGAGGAGAGGCTCAAGGCCACTGGGATTTAGCCCATCACAGACGGGAAGTTCTAACCTTAATCCAACCTGAACACTAATTTAACCCTCACCCTCACCCTAACCTGCTGGTAGGGTCCAGCTGTTGTCGTGGAAAGTGTTCCTTCTAGATCAGCTGGTGTTGGCAGCAGCAAGGAAAGTAGCAGCAGCTGGCTGCAATGAGCTGTGTAGCCCTTTGCCATTGGGGCACTGGGAGTGGTTTTCATTGTGTCTTCTGGAAGCTCTCCAAGATTGGGCCTGAGAGCCTGGTTGGAGGGTCACAGGGCTGAGCTCCTCCTGCAAGTGTGGCATGCACGGTTCTGGTGTTTAGTATCCTCAACCAGAGACTAGCCATATCTCCCACAATATTGCCATGCTGCTGCTATCTTGCATATAATTTGCATGAGGTTTGTTGCATTTTGAAAGATGGCCAAGGGAAAAGCTGACTGACTAATCAGCCAGATTTCCCAGGACAGTAGTACCTTGGTGGGAGTCCCTGCTATCTATTCCTTAGCTTTGCAGATCCAGAAATTCAACGTTGTCGGTGTACCCTGCAATAAGCTGATTCCGGGGGCTGACTCTTGATAACTACTGGGCACTCCTTCTCAGTCTCCGTTGCTGGTTCTTCTTCATCTCCACAGCCTCTAAATATTGGAGTGCTTCGGCTCAGTCCTTGAGCCTCTTCTCTGTTTAAACTGATTTCCACGGTGATCTCATCTAGTCTTGTGGCTTTAAATACCATCTATGTCCTGATGACTCTCAAATATGTATCTCCAGCTTGTAATCCTCCCCTGAACTCCAGATTCTCATACCCAGGTTCCTCCTTAATAGCTCCACTTGGACATCTAATGGGCATCTCAAGCCTAATGTGTCTCAAACCAAACCCCTGGTTTTCCCCACCAAAGCTGCCCCTCCCCTTGTCTTCCCCATGTCAGTAAATGAAACTTTTTTTTTTTTGGTAACTCAGGCCAAAAATCTTGTAGTTGTGCCTGGCACTCATTTTTCCCTTTAAAATTTATTCTCTCTCCCTTACATTATTGGAATTTCCTCCTAACAGGCCTTTCTATTCCCACCACTGCCCCCTTCTCTGCTTTCTTTTTCTCTGTAGAATTTATCACTATCTGACATACTATGTGTTTTCCCTAAAAACCTGTCTTCCTTTAGCCCACTAGAATGTAAACTCCATGAGGGCAGGGGTTTTGTCTGTTTTGTATACTTATATATTTCTGGCTCTTAGAATGGTGCCATGACGCATAGGCTAGTAGGCACTCACTAAATATTTGTTTAATATATGAATGAATGAATGAACCGAGTCATATGACACTGATATATGCATCAGAATGTTTCTTAATTGACTGTGAGAAGTAGGACTGCTAAGCAGACCTGAATACTCACATTAGATATTCAAGGCACCCTCTTCCCTTTAGGGGAGTATTAATGGGCTATCATACTAGAATGAGAAGTTAGGGGAATATTAGGATAGATACTCTTTACAGGTAAATGTGATCAACCCATCTTCGTTGTAGGAATATGCCTTCCTATAAGACCATAATATTCATGGAAGCTGCTTTGGAATCACCCCTGCATTGGGCTCTTTGGCTCTCTTTTTTCTGCTCTTCATGTAAAAGAAACAAGGATAACTTCTAAATTTTTGACTTGAGTAAATGGGTGGATGGTGATGCAATTAACAGAGATACGGAAGGACATCATGAGAATAATTTAGACTAGGAGTGACGTATAAGGATAAAGTATGAAAGGTGTTAAAACTGTAGTAAATCCAACTTGAGGCCTTGTTTCAAGTATTCAAGCTGTTACACCAAAAGCAAAGTTCTATCGTGGAAGAGATTGTACGCCAATATCCATGTGCTCGTCTGTATTTCCCCTTGGCTTTCCTTTTAGCCAAGTGGGGTCATGTGGTTTTGTTCTGGCCAATGGAATGTGGATGGGATTGATAACTGCCACTCCCAGGCCTGGCCCATCCAATAGCCTTCATAATTTTTCATGCTGAAACTCTCTGCTGTTGCCGCAGCTGGAAGCAAAGGACTTGAGATGGCAGAGCACAATGCAAGGAACCTGGATCCCTGAGTTCATCACTTAGAGGAGACCTATCTAGGAGAGTTGTTTGACAGGAACCATCTCATAGGACTTTGTGTGAGTGAGAAATAAATCTTTGTGTTAAGTCAGTGAAATTTCAGGGTTGGTTTGTTACCACAGCAGAGTCTAATCTACCCTGACTAACACATCTATCTACACACTATTATCCACAGGAAACCTCTCTCTACCTGAGCTACACATGGAGATTCAAGAGAAGCACTTAATGCTTGTCAGTTATGTTAAGGATTTTCTTCCTCAGCTTTATGAAGAGATGGGCAATGACTATAAATGACTACTTTTGCTCAAGAAAGTCACTGACTTTCATAAGGAAAAGTCATCACTTGACTATTTGAGTTTCAAGAAAAATCTGAGGCTTCCCTGGCGGTGCAGTGGTTGAGAGTCCGCCTGCCGATGCAGGGGACACGGGTTCGTGCCCCGGTCTGGGAAGATCCCACGTGCCACGGAGCGGCTGGGCCCGTGAGCCATGGCCGCTGAGCCTGCGCGTCCGGAGCCTGTGCTCCGCAACGGGAGAGGCCACAACAGTGAGTGGCCTGCATACCGCCAAAAAAAAAAAAAAAAAAAACAAGAAAAATCTGTGTCTTTCTGGGGAGAAAACCTTCAATTTGAATGATCATAAGCATAGCTAGGATTGACTTTGAACAACCCAAATTTATGCTTTTATGACAAGCTTCATCATTGTAGTACCATGCAAGAGAAACTGAATGCAATGATTGCAAAAACTGTAGCTGTAGCACATATGCTTTGATGGAGATTGTGAGTTTGGGGTATTAAATGATTTTCATTGTCTAGATTACCTAGTTGTGAATTCAACTGAAGAACTTGCTGAAAACATTTTCATCATAATGAAGAGACCCTTGAAATGCTTGATTAAGTGTCTTCTGCAGAATTTCTCAAAGTGGATGCCAGTGGTGAATGGCTAATTGTGCTAATTTGGATCCTCCAGGAAGCAGATGCTAATATGGAGTTAAGAATACAAGATGTTGGGCTTCCCTGGTGGCGCAGTGGTTGAGAGTCCGCCTGCCGATGCAGGGGACACGGGTTCGTGCCCCGGTCCGGGAAGATCCCACATGCCGCGGAGCGGCTGGGCCCGTGAGCCATGGCCGCTGAGCCTGTGCGTCCGGAGCCTGTGCTCCGCGACGGGAGAGGCCACAACAGTGAGAGGCCCACGTACCACAAAACAAAAAAAAAGAATACAAGATGTTGACTGGGGATAATGCCTGTGAAAGCTAAAAGGGCAGGGAGCAAGAAGACTGGGCAAGGAAAACCCTTAGACCATAATGCAGATCTGACACATGTGAAGGTGTTGGGGGAGGAAGGGGAATTGGGCAGAGATAACTTAGGCTGCAAGGCAGATGTGACAAAATCTTGATCAACCCAATGGAGAGTTCTGGAGGAAAGACGGCCTGTTAGAAGAGTCCAAAGTTGGACAGAAATGGCCAGGCCCTAGTATTGCCGCCATGCTCCGTCATTGGCTGTAATCTTCCAAGGGAAAGCATGGTCTTGTCGAGAATGCTGCAGCTGATCTTGGAAGGTGCTGCAGCTGGAGGCTGTCAGCTAACTTCACTCCTTACAGATATATGGCAAATTCTTTCTTGAAGAGTGATCTAAGCCGTGCACCTCCATGCCTGCCCAGTTTTCCCTTTGTGTTGCCTGGATTTTCTTCTCCAAAACTGCACAATTTTCCTGTGAGCCTCTCTTTCTATGGGAAACATAGTAGAGGAGGTTAATGGGAAGAATTACACCTTGCTGCAGTTGGTCTCAGGGCTTCCACTGGTTGTCATCTTCTCCCTTCTCCACTCTCCACTCTATATTCATATTGATTTTCTGTCTGCTTGATCTATCAATTACTGGCAAAAGGATGTTGAAGTCCCCAATTCTGATAGTGGGTATATCCATTTCTCCTTTCAGTTTTGTCAGTTCTTGCCTCACCTATTTTGGTGCTCTGTTGTTAGGTGCATATACATTTAGGATTGTTATCTCTTCTTGGGAATTGGCCACTTTATCATTATGTAATGCTCCTCTTTATGCTTGATAGTATTCCTTGTTCTGAAAGCTACTTTGATAGAAATGTAGCAACTTCAGCTTTCTTTTGGCTAGTGTTTTCTTGGTATATTTGTGTCTATTCTTTTTATTTTATTTTATTATTTATTTATTTTTTTAAATTTTATTTTATTTTATTTGTTTATTATTTTTGGCTGCGTTGGGTCTTCGTTGCTGTACGCAGGCTTTCTCTAGTTGCGATGAGCGGGGGCTACTCTTCTTTGGGGTGCGTGGGCTTCTCATTGCGGTGCCTTCTCTTGTTGCGGGGCACGGGCTCTAGGCATGCGGGCTTCAGTAGTTGTGGCTCACGGGCTCTAGAGTGCAGGCTCAGCAGTTGTGGCACACGGGCTTAGTTGCTCCATGGCATGTGGGTTCTTCCCGGACCAGGCTTGAACCCGTGTCCCCTGCACTGGCAGGCGGACTCTCAACCACTGCGCCACCAGGGAAGTTCCTATCCTTTTTATTTTTGACCTACCTGTCTTTATGTTTAAAGTGGGTTCCTATAGACAACATATAGTGGGTCTTGTTTTTTTATCCACTCCAACAATTTCTGTCTTTTAATTGGTGCAGTTAGACCATTCACATTTAAAGTGATTATTGATATAGTTGGATTAATATCTGCCACCTTTGTCAGTGTTTTCTATTTGTTGCATTTGTTCTCTGTTTCCTCACCACCCTCTTTTTCTGTCTTCTGTGATTTTAATTGAGCTTTTTATATGATTCCATTTTATTTCCTCTCTCAGTATGCCAATTCTTTTCTTTTCTTTTTGTGTTTCTTTATCTATTTTTTCCTGTTAGTGTACCAACTATAATTCTTGCCCTAGAGTTTATAATATACATTTTTAAAAACTTACTCTTTTTTAAAAACATATTTACTTATTTATTTGGCCGTGCTGGGTCTTAGTTGTGGCACGCGGGATCTTCGTTGCTGCATGTGGGATCTTTGCTGCGGCATGCGGGATCTTTAGTTGCAGCATGCATGATCTTTAGTTGTGGCATGTGGGATCTAGTTCCCTGACCAGGAGTTGAACCTGGGCCCCCTGCATTGGGAGTGCAGGATCTTAACCTCTGGACCACCAGGGAATTCCCTATAATATACATTTTTAACTAATCTAAGTCCGCCTTCAAATAATACCATACTGCTTCATGTGTAGTACAAGTTCCTTATAACAGAGTATTTTTGATTCCTACCTCCCACCCCTCTGGCCTCCAGAGTGCACTGCTGGCAGCTTATAGTTCAGTGGGACTCTTGCTGTGCCCCTGGTAAGAGTGTGCCCTCTTCGAGGACAAGTACCTCTTACACTGCAGAGCACAAAATTATGGGGGACTGAAAGTACAATGTCTCCCTACTAGTAAGTTATTGGGAATGACTGTGATGTGGTGACTTCTGCTTCCACTCCTTGGTCCCTGCACCCATGTACTTCTCCTCTGGGGGAGATGGTGCTATACAGAGGTCTCTGATTAGCATTTACTTTGTATCCTGGAGGGTGGTACCACATCCTCGCAGAGTATTGCTTCTGAGCTGGTGCTTCAGCTGCACCTTCAGCAGGCCATTCATTGCTTTATCAGGTCAGCTGCTTCTGAATGGTGTGGAAGGTAACATGCCAGGGGGTCCTGTGGTCACAAGCACACTCCCACACTTCCTTTGAAGCAAGTCCCTGGTCAGATTCCATGGTGTGCACAGTCAGGCACTCCTTAGGTCCCTGGATACTGTGGTGCTGGCTGAGTTTCTGTGGGCAGGAAAGTCAAAACCACACCCAGAATAAATGTCCCTTTCCATGAGAGTGAATTTCTGGTCCTTCCTGGACGGAAGAGGCCCTGTCATCCCTATTGCTAGTTATGAGACCAGTCCCGTGTTTGCCTCTCCTGCTATCCACCCTGGCCTGCATGTGGCCTGCACATGAACTTCTTAGTGATGTTGGCGCCCTCTCACCAGCACATTCCTCATGGCCTTGGTGAACAGTGTGTTTGTTCCCTGAGCCCTCATGTGCAACATAATCCTCCAGTGGATCTTCTGGCCTCACATAACATATCCACTCCCAGGGTCCACTCTGAGCCTTCTAAGCCACTGTCTGTCATGGCAGTTCAGGCATTTCTACCCAAAGTTAATATCAACCAACATGTTTTCTATGCTTCTAGGATCCAACCTTCAAGGTGTGTTTGTACCATATTCCAGGGACCTTGCCAGGGTGTTAAATCCTGTATCCCAGGAGAATACACCTATATTTACAAACTATCTTTTATCCAAATTTGTGTTCTACCTCCCTATTTATTACCTGGAACCCCTTCCTAGAGAGACACTTTAGATCTCTGGGTATTCAATGTCTAGCGGTCCTCTAAATGTCTCCCCTTTCCCCAGCATACACTCACCTAAGTAAATGGCCGTAGATCCCTTTAGGGAAGGACTGGAACTATTATTATGGTCTGTAATTACCATGGTGATGCGGTGTCCTTCCTCCTGGGGACCTGGCCACTTCTTCAGTCAGCGGGTTCTGGGTCTGAAAACTGACTCAGGTCCAGGAACTGGGCAGAGCATCATGGCTTTTCTGGGGGGTGTTAACCCTCAGCCTCTTTTCTATTGCTGCTTTTTAAAAATTATATAATTAAACAACATCCTTATTGGTTGTCTGTCTATTTGCCCCTAGGGGCGCCATACTCTAGTAATCCTCTCCCTGCGGGTCAAACTCTCTTGGCTGCCCCTCTGACATTGCCAGTCATTATAGTTATTGTGACCTCCCGGCTTTGGGCAGTTAAACACAGCCAAAGCTGCGGTCCTTATTACTTTGGCCTCTATTAATGAACCCAACTCTGTGATTGCCTCTCCTAGCATCTCCCCTGGCCTGCAGAGAAGAGCCACCGCAGAACTTCTTGGCGATGCTGGCCTGCCTCTCACCCGCGCATTCCTCTTGGCTTTGGTCAGTGGTGTGTCTCCTGAGTCCTCCCATGCCGCGTTACTCTCTGGTGGGTTTTCTGGCCTCAGGTAACATATCCACTCCAGCATGCTTACTTCTCTGAACCTTTGAATTCCTTTCTTGACCATGTACTGTGGCAATTCAGGCATTTTAACCTCGCTCAGTGTGGTTCATCACTTTCTCCAGGCTTCTAGGAGCCACCATAACAGTGGGTTTGTACCTACCCCTAGGGTCCTTGCCAAGGTGTTAAGACCTGTATCCTGAGAGTGCTCCCAAGTCAGTAAACCCTCCCTTATCCAGTCTTAAGTTCTGGACCCAGAACTTGAAACACCCTTGAAATCCAATCCATGGGATCTCTCTGGCTCCTTCCAGCATATGTTGGCAAGGTCTGGCAGCCCTTTTGGTGTATATAGACCCTTTTCTTTCTTACCAAGTCCAGTACATCCCTGGCTGGGTTATACCCTAGTTATTGGCCTGATAACCAGGAGAAGAGGTGAAGGCAGATCTTGTGCCTTATAGGGGAGAGGCCTTTTTACCGTCTTCCCTAAAGAAGTGGGGTGAATGCTAGCCCTTAATACGGAGGAATGGGTTACCTCCGCACGCTCTGAGGATTCCGAGCAGTCTGGGGAGCCAGAAATCTTTGGAGGCATCTACTTAGATGTTCTCATGCCATTTGTCAGGATCCTGGGTTTTCCCAACTAGAGCCCTGACCTTGGCATAACAGATCTGCTTTGGATAAGCATTCAGTCATCTTTGAAGCTTGGTGACTCTAATTATTAAGTTCTAAGTTTGGTCTGTAGATTTTTCTGCTCGCTCATTGAAGAAGGTAAGGACCTCTTTGTGAGCTACCAAAGAGGCACCCTGGCTTTTACACTTAGTTTTCTGATGTTAGTTGCCCTCAGCAGTTCTATTATTCCTCCATAGGGTTTCAATGCAATTTAATAAGAGCCAGCCAATTCCCCTGTCCTTGTAAACAGTGTTATCCACATCTTCTTTTCATTGCATCTGCCAGAACATTGTCTTTCACCAGAGCATTCTCCCAACTCACTACCAGTGAAAGTTTTAGCAGCTGGGCCTTGGCCCACATACCCCTTGGGATGACGTTCTCATTTCATTTCATGTAGCAAATGATCCAGTCCCAAAGCCCCACCTTACCTCTGCTTTCTCAGACCAATCCTAGTACCAGCTGTTGTCAGTTCAGGTCCTCTGGGAAGCAGATACTGAGACAGAGTTAGGAGTGCAGGAGGTTTACTGGAGGTACTACCTGTGAAATACAAAGCAGGAGGAAGCAAGATTGGGCAGGAAATGCCTCAGACCATGATGCAGACCTGACACTTGTCAACAGAGAGAGGCTAGGCAGGAGAATTAAGAAGGGTGAGTCTCAGATGACGATGCAGATCTGACAAAGTCTAATCTCAAAATGTGAGAATGCTCCAGGACTCAGTCCTTGGTCCACATCTGTTCACCAGCTTTGCTTCCTCCCTTAATAATCTCTTCCAGTCCCATGGCTTTAAATACCACCTATACTGATGACTCAAAATAAAAATCTAGCCCAGACATTCCCCTGAGCTCCAAACTTGTATATTCAACTGACACCTCCACTTGAAGATTTAGTAGATTTCCAGTTCAACATGTCCAAAATGGAACACTTGATCCTCACCCTGTTCCAATCTATTCTTCCCAAGGTCTTCCTCACCTCAGTAAATAGCTATCACTGTTCACCCAGTTTCCAAGTTAGCCATCTTTGATTGTCTCCTCTGCCTTATTTCCCATGCATATCCATTTTATTAATAAGTTCTGCTATCCCTTCTGTTCTTCAGACATGCCAAGCTATTTCCATATGCAGTTCCTTCTGCCAGAAATGATCTTCCTCTGTCTTCACATGGGGATCCTTCTACTTCAGCTCTCAGCTTAAAGATTCTCTCTCCGGAGAGAACTACTACAAACGCTCTCTTATACTCTCTCATAGTGCCCTGTATTTCCTTCATATCACTTTCATTGGTCCCTATACATTTGTTTGTCTCATGTCTTTCTCCCTCATGAGCACGTAAGCTCCATGATGAGAGGAGCCTGCCTGTTTTGTTCACTACTGTATCCCCAGTAAATGCCATATAGTAAGTGTGCAATATTTATCAGATGAAGAGATGGATTAAAAATATTTCCAACAACTTGTTGTCTTCTGTCACTGAATAAAATCATTTAAAAAATTGTGGGGCTTCCCTGGTGGCGCAGTGGTTAAGAATCCGCCTGCCAATGCAGGGAACATGGGTTCGAGCCCTGGTCCGGGAAGATCCCACATGCCGCGGAGCAACTAAGCCCGTGCGCCACAACTACTGAGCCTGCGCTCCAGAGCCTACGAGCCACAACTCCTGAAGCCTGGGCGCTCTGGAGCCTGTGCTCTGCAACAAGAGAAGCCAGTGCAATGAGAAGCCTGCGCACCGCAACGAAGAATAGCCCCCTCTCGCCGCAACTAGAGAAAGCCCTCACGCGGCAACGAAGACCCAACACAGCCAAAAATCAAATAAATAAAATAAATAAATTTAAAAAAATTGTGGATTAGGGAAATGAAGAAGTACCCTTAAGGACATCTAGTTCCAGTAATATAGTGGACACGGTCAGTGCTTCCCAACTGCATTAATAATATTAATATTAACATCACTAGCACAGCAGCAGTAACAAAGTACCACAGACTGGGGGCAGACATTCATTGTCCTGTAGTCCTAGGGGCTAGAAGGCTGGGGTCAGCTGTCAGCAGGGTTGCTTTCTTCTGAGGGCTGTGAGAGAGAATCTTTTCCATGCCTCTCTCTTAGCTTCCGGTGGTTTTCCGGCAATCTTCGGTGCTCCTTGGCTTGGAGGTGCATCGCTCCAGTCTCTACCTTCACCCTTACGTGGCATTTTCCCTCAGTCTCAGTCTCTGTCTATGTGTCCAGATTTTCCTCCTTTTTAAAGGATACCAGTTATGTTGGACTAGGGTCCACCCTAATGACCTCAGTTTTAAGTTGATTACCTCTGTAAAGGCCTTATTTCCAAATAAGGTCACATTCTGAGGTACTGGGGGTTAAGATTTCAACAAACCATTTGAGGGGCTATAATTCAACCTTTAACTCCAACCCTTTTGAGGAGGGGGACAAAAATATGAGAATATCGATTTTTATTTTTAAATCAGGAAGTAAGGTATTAATATTTAACATGTGAGTTTACAACATGAGCATGCTGACTTAGTCTTATGTCTGACAATTGGTGTCAGAAACAGGATACAAAGATCGTATCCTGAAACAAGAATGGGAGTTCCACAATACAGAGGGTTTAGCAGTGGTGTCATACTCCTTCTTTTACTTCTAGTGTATTGCAAGGTTTTGCCATTTGCTGTGTCAAATTAAGTGAATTCATGAATGATATGAGGATCTTGTTTTAATTAACCCTTATAAAATGTAAAAGTAGATTAAAATGATTCCTGTAAAAACAAATAAATACCCCTCTGCTCAACCTCCCCACAAACCCAGCCATAGATTAAAAATAACACTAATACTTCAGGCTCAAAGAAGTAGCAAAAAAGAAAAAAAAAGGGAAAATAGGGCAAGTAGAAAGCACAAATTAAAGTCATAGAAAGAATTCCAATAAACTAGCAATGACAAGTGTAAACAGATGAAGCTTACAAGTTAAACAATATATACTGACAAATTGTATTTTTAAAGATCCAGCTATGCTGTTTATAAAAGATATATCTAAAATATAAGGACACAGAAAGTTTGAAAGTAAAAGACAGAAGAAAATATGCCCAGAAATGTATAACCTTTATAACCAAAAGAAAACTGGTACCATGATTTTTTTAAAAAATTAATTAATTAATTAAATTTTGACTGCGTTGGGTCTTCATTGCTGTGAGGGCTTTCTCTAGTTGCGGCGAGTGGGGGCTACTCTTCGTTGTGGTGCACTGGCTTCTCATTGCGGTGGCTTCTCTTGTTGCAGAACACAGGCTCTAGGTGCGCAGGCTTCAGTAGTTGCGGCACGCGGGATCAGTAGTTGTGGCTCGCGGGTTGTAGAGCTCAGGCTCGGTAGTTGTGGCGCACAGGCTTAACTGCTCTGTGGCATGTGGGATCTTCCACAACCAGGGCTCAAACCCGTGTCCCCTGCATTGGCAGGTGGATTCTTAAGTACTGCGCCACCAGGGAAGCCCAGTACCATGATGTTAATATCAGACAAAATGAACTTTAAGGTAGAAAACATTAGGCCTAAATATGGTCACTACATTATGATGAAAGGATCAATCCATCAGGAAGGTATAAAAATTCTAAACCTGTATGTAATCTAATTATATTATTGTAAAAAAGCAAAAATGGACAAAATTACAAGGAGAAAAGGAGAAATACACACAAATAGGAGAGACTTTAACATACTTCTCTTCATATTTGAGAGATTATGCAGACAAAAAATTAGTAGTGTATAAAAGGTTTGAAAGCACAATTAAGAGACTTTCTCTACTGGACATATATAGAAACTTACATTTATCAATTAGGTAATACATGTTCTTTTCAAGCACAAATATAACAGTTTAAAAAATTGATCATTAAATTGCAAACTAACAAACACCAAAGAATATTAATCATGGAAATCGTAGTCTTTAATCACAGTGAAATTATATTAGAAATAATAAGCAAGAGGATAAGTTTTAAAATAAATTTATTTATTTTTGGCTGTATTGGGTCTTAGTTGCTGTGCATGGGCTTCTCATTGCGGTGGCTTCTCTTGTTATGGCGCGTGGGCTCTAGGCATGCGGGCTTCAGTAGTTGTGGTGCACGGGCTCAGTAGTTGTGGCTTGCGGGCTCTAGCGCGCAGGCTCAGTAGTTGCGACACACGGGCTTAGTCGCTTCGTGGCATGTTGGATCTTCCTGGACCAGGGCTCGAACCCGTGTCCCCTGCACTGGCAGGCGGATTCTTAACCACTGCATCACCCAGGAAGTCCAAGAGGATAATTTTAAAGCTACATATACTTGGATATTTATAATCACATATCACATGGGTCAAAGAAGAAATTGTACTGGAAACTAGAAAATATTTAGAACTGAATGATAATGAAAATACGAAGTATCAGAGCTTGTGAGGGTGCAACTAAGGTGGTCCTGAGGGGAAAATGCATAGCTTTAAGTTCTTGTATTAGCAAAGGTGAAAGGCTAAAAAGTAACTCAAGAAGTTAGAAAGTAAACAAGAAAGTAGAAGGAAAGAATTTCAAAAAGTTAAGAGCAGAAATTAATAAAATAGAACACCAAGCCAAGTCAAGAGGAACAACAGAATAAAACACTGGTTTTTTATATAAATATAAAGATGACATATATACATGCTGGATATGCCAAGATAGGGCTTGATCTCATGTGCTTAACTGTTAACGTTAACAGATAATTACTCTTGTTAAAGTTTGTATTTCTTCTTGTGTAATTTTATTCTAATAAATGTTATTGATTAAATAGAGAATTAAATGTGACTCAGTCTTTGCAAGTCTATCTTGTAAATGCATTTACAAATCAGAAAAAAATGAACACCTGGTTGTTTGAGAAAGATGAATAAAGCACACAACTCTAGCTAGATGAATAAAACAGACAACTCTCTGGAAAAAAGGAGAGAAGGCACAGATCATAAGAATGCAAGAGTTGTAAAGTAACTGGCACAGTGGATAGGATATTGAAACAATAATAAGAGAGCTTTATGAACATCTTTATGCCAGTACATTTGAAAACTTAAATAAAATGGATAATTTCATATAAAACTACAATTTACCATAGTTGACTCAGGAAGAAATGGGAAAACTGAGCAAACATGATTATTAGTGAGACTGAAACAGTCATTAAAATCTACTAAGGAACCAACAAACAAGCACAATACACAACTCACCACACACCCAGTAAATGGTTGTACGGGTGAGTTCCAACAAACATTCAAGGAGCAGATCATCTCAATACTGTCTAAACTGTGGCAGTAAATCCTCTCCAACTCATTTTATAAGGCTAGCATAACCTTGATGCCAAACCAGGCAAGGCTATTGAGAAAGGAAAATTACAGGCTAACTTCATTTATGAATATACATGCAAAAATCCAAAATAAACTACTAGCAATCAGAAACAATAATGTATTAAAAAATACATTATGGCCAAGTTGCGTTTATCTCAGTAATAGAAATGTTTTAAGATAAGAAAAATCTACTAAGTCACCACTATAATAGAATAAAGAATATATATATAATAGAATAGAATAGAATAGAATAGAATAATAGAATAAAACTAGCACTTCTATTCAACCTTGTACTGTGGGTTCCAGTCAGTATAGTAATAAAAAGAAAATAAATGAAAAGTATCAAAGGTGAAACAAAGATTATTAACAGATGACATGATTGTCTATGTAGAAAATACAAGAGAATATGCAAACATTGAAACAAATAAGGTTTGAGGGTATAAGAGCAATATAAAAAAATCGACAGTGCAACAGTTAGAGCTTGCAGTAGCAACAAAAACTAAAAGACACCCAGGAATAAATCTAATAAAAGATGTGTTAAGGCCTCTATGTAGAAAAGTAGAAATCTTTATTGAATAACATTAAAGAAAACCTAAGGTAATGGAGGGACAAAAATATGTTCATGTATAGGAGAACTTAGTGAGTAATGGTGTCAAGTCTCCCTAAATTCACTTAGAGATTTAATTAAATTCTAATTAAAATTCTAAATAGGAACAAGAATAAAAAAGACAGTATTAAGCAGCACGAAATACCATACCAGATGTCAACACTTCTTATAAGCTATAGTAATTAAGATATAGCAGAGAAAAAGAAATAGATCAGTGGAACACTATAGAGAGACCAGAAACAGACCCACACATAGATGAAAACTTGATACGTAACAGTGCGGAAAGGAGGAATTATTTAACAGATGTTACTGGAACCATTGGTTATCCATATGGAAAAAAGTTAGTCAGATTAGATCCTGACCGCACATTGTATACAAAAACGAATTCAATGTGGTTTTATGACCTAAATGTGACAAGTACTTGAAAACTTTTGGAAGATAATTGCAGGCAAATATCTTTACAACCTTGTGGTAGGGAAGAATTTCTTAAACAAAATGCAAAGAGATAAACTGTAAGGAAAAGCTTGATAAATTTTACTACACTGAAATTTAAAAATTTGTGTGTAAAGAAATGAATCATGAACAAAATGAAAAATGAAAAAAAAAACAAGCCACAGACTAGGAAAAATATTTGCAACATGCTTGCTCCTGCCTTAGACCCTTGGCACCTGATCTTCCTCTGCCTAGAACAATCTTCATCCAAATAGAGGTTTCACTCTCTACTTCAATTCAGTAATGCCTCTGTTCAAATGTCACCTCCTCAGAGAGGCCTTTCTGACCACCCTGTTGAAAATAACACCTCTGTCACTTCATCATCTTCCTCTGTTTTCTCTTCATAGCACTTATTACTATCTGACATCCTATGTCTATTTGCTCGTTTATTTATTGCCCATCTCTCCACTCCTTGAGAGTAGGGACTTTGTTTTGCTGACTGTCATATTTCTCACACCTCAAACAATGTCTAGTGCATGGTATATACTAATATATACTTTTCAAGTGGATAATAAATGAATATAAATGATAAGGGATTAGTATTCAGAATATGTAAAGCACTATAGATCAACTAGAAAACTTTGAACAAATGGCTCAATAGGAAAATTGTTAAGGGCTCTGAACAGGCAGTTCACAGAAGAGGACACCTGAAGGGGCAATAAAAATATGGAAAGAGATTTAATATCATTTGCAATGAGGAAAATGCAAAGTTAAACGATAACTTCACACTCAAGAGACTGGCAGAAATGAAAAGTCTGATAATGCTGGTTGTCAGAAAGGACTTAAAGGAAAAGGAACTCTGTTCACAACCATCCTGGAGAAGAATTTGGGAATATCTAATAAAGATAAACATGCACTTACCTTAAGACCCAGAAATTCAACTCCCAGGCAAATATGCTAGAGATGCTTTTTCATATTTGAGTCAAATGACTACACAAGAATGTTTACAGCAGCATTGTTTTAATAGCAAACCACTGGATATAAACCGAATGTATACCACCAGTAGAATAGACAAACCATGGTATAGTCATAAAATGGGATACTCTACAGCAATAAAAATTAACAAATTACAGCTGGCCCTCCATAACCACAGATTCTGCATCCGCACATTCAACCAACCTCGGATTGAAAATATTCAGAACAAAATTTCAGAAGGTTCCAAAAAGCCAAACTTGAATTTGCTGCACACTAGCAGCTATTCGCATAGCACTTACATTGTATTTACAGTTATAGCATTTACACTGCATTAGGTATTACATACTTACATGATTTGAAGTACAGGGGAGGATAGTGTCGGTTATATGCAAATACTGCACCATTTTGTATAAGGCACTTGAGCATCCATGGATTTTGATATATATGGGGGGTCCTGGAACCAATCCCCTGTGGATATGGAAGAACAACTGTATAACTACACACATCGTTGTGGATGAATCTCATAAACAGACAGAGCAAAAGAAGCAAATTGCCGAATACATGTTGTATAATTCCATTTATGTAAAGTTTCCAAATATGATAGACCGTGCCATATGTTGTCTATGTATAGATGGACATGTGGTCAGAGGGTAGTGGTTAACTCTGAAGTGGGAGGGAGTGGCGTGGGATTAGAAGAGGGTACAACAGGGGGCTTCAACTGTCTGTGTTCTTTTACTTTAAGAAGAAGCAAATATATTAAAATTTGACAGAGATGGGAGGGTAGTGATCATATCGTGACATAACATGAGTAGTAATTTCATTATTCCCTTAGTGTGTGCTTGAAATGATTCATTTGAAGAAATTACCATTAGTTCAGTATCATCTGTGTTTGGGTATGTGCGAGTTAAATGCTTAACCAGTTTGGTAATGCTACTATTTTCCCACCCTCATGGCCTCCTCTTTCTGTTTATAGTATCCCAGCTTTAGAGTTATTTGCTGAACAGGGATCACACAGTTCTTGAACTTGAAACTCAGCTTAATTTTGGACAGGAGTCAGCCAACTTTTTCTGTTAGGGCCTAGCTCGTAAATATTTTCCGTTTTGTGGGCCACATGTTCTTTGTTGCTTCTACTCAAGTCTGCCATGGTATCTGGAAAGCAATGTGGTGGGCAGAATTCTAAGATGGCCCTCAAGCTTCCAGGCCCCTGATGTACATACACTTTATCTCAGTTGTTCAATTAAACACTAATCCAGGTGCTGCTGAGAAGGGATTCTGGAGATGTAATTCAGATCCCAAATCAGTTGAGCTTAAGACTATCCCTGGTAGGCTTAACCTAATCAGATAAGAGGAGAGACTCAGCTTTGAGGGAGAGTCTCTTGCTGGCTTTGAAGATGGGAGATCCATGGGGCAAGGAATGTGGGTGACCTCAAGGAGCTGAGAGCAGCTCTGGGCTGATGGCCAATAAGAGAAAGGAGGCCTCGGTCTTACAGCTGTAAGGAACTGAATTCTGCCGACAACCTCGTGAGCCTGATAAAAGACTCTGAGCCTCACATGAGGCTGCCACCCTAGCCAAAACCTTCATTTCAGCCTGGGGAGACCCCGAACAGGGAACCAACTAAGTCCTGCCCAGACTTCACACCTACAGAAACTGTGAGGTCATCAAATGGTGTTGTTTTAAGCCGCTAAGTTTGTGAGACTTTGTTATACAACAGTAGAAAATGAATGCAAGGAGCCATAGACAATGGGTAAGTGAACGAGCAAGGGAGGCTGTGTTCCAATAAAACCTGACTTGTGGGCACTAAAATTTGAATTTCATGTAATTTTCATGTGTCACAAAATATTCTTCTTTTGATTGTTTTCAACCGTTTACATATATAAAAACCATTCTTAGCTCGTGGCCTATACAAAAACCAGTGGTGGGATGAATTTTGGCCTGTCGGTTATACTTGGCAATCCCTGATCTAGGAATTGGTGCATTTTTTAATCAAACCATCTAAACTTTTGATAATTTTTCAGATCTCATTAGAATATGGAAATGAGTCTCTAAAACATTCTTTAAAATTTGAAATGTGTTACATCTTATTTTCTTCACATAGCATCATAAGCATCATAGCTTTTCTCAAACATATGATACATTTTAAAACAATTTTCTCTAATGGTCTAAGGCTCTTCTAAATATCAAATCTGAACTATAAAAGCATTTCATTTATACATCAATTTCTCACACTCGAATAGGTTCAAAGGAACATTGCCAACTATTTAATGAAAATATTGTAGTTATTTATTTATTTTATACCCCAAGGAAGCATTCTTTATTCTTTTGATTGTGTGATTCTAATTAGTTGATAAACATGCACGGCCTTTCTTAAGACATGTTAATTAGTATGGACGTTGCTATAACAATCTTCTAGTAATTTACATTTTCTGAATATCTGGTATATCATGCATTTATTTTTAACATTTAATGAAATTACTAAATCAGGAATTTAGAATGCTGTGCTTAAGCTTTCTTTAATTAGAAATAGAGATATGAAAGCAGGCAGGACCCTTGGAAACAACGGTTTGATAGCACAAGATAGACATGCTTTTGGGAAAACTTTCTGGATTAGTTTCCCAGGGCTGCCTCAACAAAGTACCACAAACTGGGTGGCTTAAGGCAACAGAAATTTATTCTCTTACAGTTGTGGAGGCTAGAAGTCTGAAATCAAGGTGTCAGCAGGGCCATGCTCCTTCTGAAACCTGTAAGGAAAAATCTTTCATTCCCTGTCTCCTAGCTTCTGTCTTTTGCTGACAATTGACGGCTGGTTGGTGTTCTTCGTTTATAGATGCATTATTCCAATCTCTGCCTCTATCACCACATGGCCGCCTTCTCCCTGTGCCTTTCTTTCTTTCTCTTTCTTTCTCTCTCTCTCTTTCTTTCTTTCTTTTTTTGAAGTTCCCTCTCTCTCTTTTTTAAATAAAACATCTATTTATTTACTTAATTTTTTTGGCTACGTTGGGTCTTAGTTGCAGCATGCAGGATCTTTCGTTGCGGTGCGCGGGCTTCTCTCTAGTTGTGGTGTGCGGGTTTTTTCTCTCTAGTTGTGGCGCGTGGGCTCCAGAGCCCGTGGGCTCTGTAGTTTGTGGCACACAGGCTTCTCTCTCGTTGAGGCGCGAGAGCTCAGTAGTTGTGGCTCACGGGCTTAGTTGCCCCGCATGTGGGATCTTAGTTCCCTGACCAGGTATCGAACCCGTGTCCCCTGCATTGGAGGGTGGATTCTTTACCACTGAACCACAAGGCAAGTCCCCCACCACCACATTTTTTTTTGATTAAACAAAAGCATGTGTTAAAACATCTTCTTGGAAATGTTAAAAATTAATGCACTCTAAACTTTATGGTTTCCTTGAGGTTATAATTTTTGGCTGCTCTTAGTACTATTTCACAGACCACCTTCCAGACACCCTGATATTTAACAATCGGTAGCTTTACTTTCAACTCAGCAACCTAAACCCAAGAAGCAGTGTGATTTTATATACGTTCTACTGTATTAATACAAAGTTCATTAAAGTCAATTAGAAAGTTTGTTTTATGAATAAAGAATAGGAAGTCAAAATCTGCAGGCTGCTATAAAAAAGAATGTTTCAAAATTGCTGTCAAATGCCCAAGAAGTCAGAAAAATAAGACTAAAGAATTTGTTAAAGGTTATTTTTTCCAGTTTGTGAAAATTTCAGGGTAGAAACGTTACTTCATGGTATAGATATATTGAGTTTAAAAGGTATATCAGGGCTTCCCTGGTGGCGCAGTGGTTGAGAGTCCGCCTGCCGACGCAGGGGACACGGGTTTGTGCCCCGGTCCGGGAAGATCCCACGTGCCGCAGAGCGGCTGGGCCCGTGAGCCATGGCCGCTGAGCCTGCGCGTCCGGAGCCTGTGCTCCGCAACGGGAGAGGCCACAATAGTGAGAGGCCTGCGTACGGCAAAAAAAAAAGAGGTATATCAAGTTGTTTGATAAGTTTTAAAAGTATTTTTGGATCACATTGATCTGCATGTTAACTTTGATGCTTAAGAAAGTTGTTTCTGGGTTAAGCACCTGCGACATTCAAGGTTGGCCCTAGGAAAGAAGTGGAAATCAGGCAAAGTTTACCTGAGGCTTTCTTCCGTTTCCTTCGTTCCCCTCTTCCTCCTTAGCTCTACTCTCCTCCAGAAGCAGCTGATACTTACGGAGTGCTTCCTGTGTGCTAGGCATTGTGCTAAGTCTTCTGTGGCACCATTTCCTTTAATTCTTGTAACATAGTGGTAAGTGCTGTGATGATCCCGTTTAAAAATGAGGAAACTGAGCCTCAGAGAGGTTAATTAACTTGTCCAGAGTCTCACAGCTTGCAAGTGGCCAGGCTGAGATGCAAACACAGGCAGAGGCCACATTCTTAACTACTTTGCTACCCTGCACCTTCCTTCTGGCCATTGACCTCTCCCCACCACCATGCTTGCACAACCTTTAGACTTTGCCCAAGGACCCTCCTGGAGGCCACCCACCTTCCCAGAGAGGGTCCCCCATTGCAGAATCATCCCTTGGACTCTGCCTGTTGCATGATGAGGTGGTAAAGAAAGAAACCAGCTGATTGTACAAGCAGGGCCTCCAGGGGCCTAGGGTTTGTTTCTCAGATTCGAGGATTCAGAAACTTTGTCTTGTTGGCATCCCCAGGAGCGTTCAGGTCTAGGGTCAGAATTCCCCTGTCTGAATTTACAAGGGGTTGATTGCTAATCCGGAATACCAATTTGGGAATTTACACTGAGAAGTATGCCTGCCAAGTGTTGCAAATATTGCCAAGAGAGCAATATTGGAAAGGAAGAGCTGCTCAGTCAGCGCCTTGCCAGGGGTCCTTCGGTGAGATTCTCATGCCCACAGTCTGGGTCCTGGTCTACCCCCGCCACAAAAGGGACCAGGGCCCATGGGGTGGGAGTGGTGGCACAGGCTTGACTTCTGGTAGCAGGGTCCCAGGGGCTGGGTTGTCTCAGGACTTTTCTGCAGCCTGAGGCAGAGGGCCAGGCACCATGTGGAGAAGAGCCAAGGTTCTGGCAGGAGAGCCAGCATCGTGAATTGAATCCAAAGGATGTGGGAGGACAGAGAGGGGAACATGAGGAGGGAATTTGGTAGCTCAGAGGGACCGGGCCAGCGAGCTGAGAGGAAACACAACGCCAAATTCTTAGCTCAGTCTGACTCTTGCCTCCAACTCTTTGGATCTGGGCCTGGGGGAGGTCATCCTGGTGATCAGACCTCGGCTCTCTCCTATGGGCTTTCTTTTTAACTTAATTAATTAATTAATTAATTTATTTATTTTTGCTGCACTGGGTCTTCGTTGCTGTGTGCCGGCTTTCTCTAGTTGCGGCGAGCGGGGGCTCCTCTCTGTTGTGGTGCGCGGGCTTCTCGTTGCGGTGGCTTCTCTTGTTGCAGAGCACGGACTCTAGGCACGGGGGCTTCAGTAATTGTGGCACGTGGGCTCAGTAGTTGTGGCTCGCAGGCTCTAGAGAGCAGGCTCAGTAGTCGTGGTGCACGGGCTTAGTTGCTCCGCGGCCTGTGGGATCTTCCTGGACCGGGGCTCGAACCTGTGTCCCCTGCATTGGCAGGCGGATTCTTAACCACTGCACCACCACTTGACCTGACCTTCATGTTCTTGGCAGCCTCTGCTACCTCTGCTAGAAGCCTCACACTCTGGCTCTGGCCCCATAAAGCCCAGTCCTCCCCAGGAAGGGAGGATTCAGACACTTAGCCAAAAATCTATGGTTTCTGAGGGCCCCACAGCTGCCTTGGCAAGACCCTGCCCCTCTCTACTCCCTGAATCTGTGATGATACATACAGAAGGAGAATGCAGCGTTCCATGGGTGGGTTTCCACTTTGGCAACCCAAAAAGCAGAAGGAATGGCAGAGTCAATTTCATAGTCGGTTCCCAGAGCCAGAAAGGCTTTAGGCAAAAGTTTTATGAGAAACATGTTGGATTTTTTCAAAGTCGCTTGCTTTTGGCATCATTAGATCCAAATATTCTGCCTCTGACATGTTCTGTCTCACTTTTGGACATTCTTGTGATCAGCATTAACATCTTATTTTATTGGTTGCCGTTAATCATACACACTTGGTCAGGGCCATATCAGCTGCTCCTGTGGCTCAGTCACTTTGACTGCTGCCTTTAGCGATCACCCAGGTGAGTGAGCTGCTTTGGATCAGGGCAAGTGCCTGGCATATAGCGGGAACTCAAGAAGTATTTATTGAATGAATGAGGAAATGAACATGTGATTGAATGAATCACTGAAGACTCATTTGTAAACTTTGCTTGCGATCCGATATGCCTAAACATTCACAAGAAAGCAGGTTGTAACTGCTCTTTCAGTAAAGTTATGAGCTTCTTCCGAAAAAAATTACACAGGTACTACATGAATACATTCTCATCATAAAAGATTCAAACATTCTAGAAGTATACAGAACAATAGTCCATGTTACCCTCCCTCCTACCATCTGAATCCCAGTCCCCTCCTTAGAGGTAACCACTGTTATCAGTTCAGTGGGCATAATTCCCACCTACTTTTCATATATTTACATACATGTGATGTATGTGTGTTCATATGAGCATATGACTTTCCTCTTTTCCATAAATGGGATTCCATTATGTTTATGGTTTTGCAACTTGTTTTTGGGATTTAGCAATATATTATGAGCATCTTTCCACATCAGCTCATGTACTTCATTATTATTAATGACTGTTTAGTACTCCGTAACACGGACATACCATATTTTATTTAACTAATTTGGTAAGTATTTCAGTGGTCCACGGTTTGTGTCTAATACAAACATTGCTGTAATAAGCATCTTTGCTATTTATATATATTACATATGCTTTAATATCTAGTAGACTAGTCTGCCCTGCCCCATTATTCTTCCTTTTCAGCAGTTTTCTGGTTGCTCTTCCTTGCTTATTTTTCCATATGAACATTAGATAAGCTTCTTGAGGCCCCAAAGTAGGCAGTTTTCCTGGGATCATGTTAAATCTATAAGTTAACTTAGAAAGAATGAACATATATTTTTTAAAACATCTTTATTGGAGTATAATTGCTTTACAATGGTGTGTTAATTTCTGCTTTATAACAAAATGAATCAGTTATACATATACATATGTCCCCATGTCTCTTCCCTCTTGCGTCTCCCTCCCACCCTCCCTATCCCACATATTTTGATGTTGTATCTTCCTATTTGAAAATATGGTATGCCTTTCTATTTAAGTTTTTGCCTGAGGCTTCTAAAAATATTTGGTTTAAACATTATTACAAATTAATAAATGTCTGTTGTAGAAAGTTTAAACCACTTAGAACTGTATAAAGTAAAAATTAAACTCTTCTGTTCCCATCTCCTGCCCATTCCCACTGCCCATGACTGTTACTACAGTCATGATGTTTTAGTCTCCCCTCCCCCTTCTTTTTTTTTAAATTAAAGTAGAGTTGATTTATAGTATTGTGCTAGTTTCAGGTGTACAGAAAACGGATTCAGTTTTATATGTGTATATATATATATTTTTTCAGATTATTTTCCGTTATATGTTATTATAAGATACTGAATGTTGTTCCCTGTGTTATACAGTAAGTCCTTGTTGCTTATCTATTTTATGTATAGTAGTTTGTATCTGTTAACCCATACTCCTAATTTATCCCTCCTCCTCTTTCCCCTTTAAAAAAGTAAGATCATGCTTTTCATGTGATCTGCAATTTGCTTTTTCCACTTTAAATATCCCCTGAGTAACTTTCTGTGTCAGCATATACAATGCTGCCTCAATCTTTTTAAATTGCTGCAGCACATTACACTCTGTGGAGATACCATATATATATATATATATATATATATATTTTAAATGCAATGCAATGTGATAGGTATTTGGGTATGTCTAAATTTTACTATTATAAACCATTTTATAATAAACATCTTATAAATATTGTTACATTAATTATGTGAATATTTTTGTAGGGTAAATTCCTAGCAGTGGACTTGCTGGTGTCAAAAGGTTTTGTGCATTTAGAATTTTGATTGATGTTGCCAAACTACACTCTCAAACCTTTTAACCAATGGTAAAAGGTTTTTTCAAAATAGTAAGGTTTTTCTCAAAACCTTATCAACACTAGGGTTATTAATCTTTTTAATATTTGCTGATCTATAGTTTTCATCTATTTCTGAATTAAGGGTCAGGTTGAGCATCTTTTCATTTGTTTGTTGGCCGTTTATAATTGGTTTTCTGTGCTTTACCAATTTTTGTCCCTTACCAGCTTGTCTACTTTTGTTTTGTCTTCTCTTACTGACTTATAGCAGTTCTTTGTGTATTACTAATGTTAGTCATTTGCTTTTCACATTTGTTGCAAATGTTTTCCCCGATTTTATGCCCTTTGGCTTTGTTGATGATGTTTTGGCTGTTTACACTTTTTAAAATTGTATATAGCCAAGTGTTTAAATCTTTTTCCATTTTGGTTTTTGGATTCCAAGATTGTAAAAATATTATCTTATATTTTATTTTACTCCCTGTATTGTTTTATTTTTAAATTGAAACCTTAACTCCATCTGGAATGCATTTTTGTGTAGGATGTAAGATAGGGATACAGCTTTATATGTTTCTAAATGACTAATGAGTTAAGGATCTTTAGCTGCTAGTAAAGGAGCTAACTTAAACTAACTAGATGGGAAAAAAGAGAATTTACTATGAGAATATGGAGTATTTCCCTGAAACCCTAGTTCTAGGATTGGAGTTTAATTTCCAAAAGGGTTGGAATCTGGGAAGGGAAAGGTGTCAGGAATGCAAAGAGTACTAGTTTCTTTCCATCTCTCATCTCTGCTACTCTCTGAGCATTGGCTTCATTCATCTCTCTTTGTGGATTGGTTTTCTCTGCTACTTGGTCCTGTGGTGGAGGCTAGCCATACTAAAGCTCAACAATTAAGGTTTTAGGTCTCCTCCCTTCTAGACACCAGCTCTTCAGACTGGCAGAGACTCTGATTAGTTCAGCTTAGGTCAGGGATTCACCTTTGATTTGATCGGTGACATGGGTCATTTAATATAAACATGGCTGTTGTGAACTCAATCCTGAGACCCTATGGATTGGAACGGAGAAGTTAGAGGGTGGGCGTTCTCTAGGAGGAATCATTGTGAATTGATTTGGGCAGACACGTCTACTACACCATTTGTCCCAGTGCCTTATTTGAAAAATGTATCTTCTCCCCACTAACGTCTCTCCCACTCTCCTGGGTAACTATATCACGCTGCATTCACAGTGGCAGGTGAACAGGGTTCAGTTGCTAAAGGAGACTCACAGGACCCAATGGCAATGCTTACAGATGTACAGTTTACTACAGAAAAAGGATACAGCAAGGGGTCCACTTGCCCTCCTCTGTAAGTGTGGTGGCAAGACATCTTTTCACTCGGACCAGGAGCCACTGACATGTGCATGGAACACCTCAGAACCAGGGAGTCGAAAATGGAGTCTTGTTTGGGGTTAAAAAAACTTTTTTTTGCCACTCATATAGGCGTATTCCAGCCTCAACGGAAGAGCCCTGGGAGGAAGGGGCAGGTGTCATACTGAGGCCAGGTGCAAATCATTAATCTCACTGTTATCAATACATAATGTGTACAAACCCCCTTACATCTCCTCAGACCCATGGTTACACAGCAACACCATTAATCAGTATGCTTCATGCCTTGATGAGGGGTCAGTGCCATGCAGGAACTTCAGTAAAACAGGTCAGGCTAATTCTAGACCTACTGGCATTAACCTCACAGCCCACATAATTTTTCTTCTTTTAAGCCTCTGCACCCCCTCTCTCATCTTCTCTCCTTGCTTCCTATTTCACTGAAAAGATAGGAGCGATCAAAAGAGAACTTCCGGGGCTTCCCTGGTGGCGCAGTGGTTGAGAGTCCGCCTGCCGATGCAGGGGACGCAGGTTCGTGCCCCGGTCCGGGAAGATCCCACATGCCGCGGAGCGGCTGGGCCCGTGAGACATGGCCGCTGAGCCTGCGCGTCCGGAGCCTGTGCTCCGCAACGGGAGAGGCCACAGCAGTGAGAGGTCCGCGTACCGCAAAAAAAAAAAAAAAAAAAAAAAGAGAACTTCCACAAGCTCTCACTGTCACACCTGCCCTCTTACCTACAACTCTGTCTGTATTCACTGCTGTCCTTCCTAATGCTGTAAACCAACTGTCCGTGACTCTGTGTACAGCCCCTCCCTCTGTGTGTGCACTAGATTTCATCCCCTTTCTCCTACTCAAGGACCTTCCCCCAGCAGCTTCCCTCTCCCTCCGCCTCATCTCCATTTCTCTCCATTGTGTCATTCCTACCAGCATACAAAGATGCTATTTCTACTCCCCATCTGGAAACTTTCTCTTGAACTCACTTCCTCCTCTAGTTACTTTCTCTGGTCCCCTCTAAAACAAAAGTCCTTAAAAAGTTGCCTGTTCTTGTGGTCTCTAATTCCTTTCTTCCCATTCTCTCTTCAACCCACTTCAGCCATTCTTTCACGCTCACCATTCTGCTACAACTGCTGTTATAAAGGTCACTCATTACCTCCCTGTTGCTAAATCCAGCGACCTATTGGTGACGTTTGCATCATTGATTACTTCTCCCTCCTTGAACCGTTTTCTCCACCTGGCTTCCCGGACACACATTTTCCCGGTTTTCTTCCATCTCTCTTGACTTGCCTTTTCAGTTTCCTTTACCACTTTTCCTTTACCACCCCCTCCCATGCCATCCTCCCAACACCTGACCTCTTAACATTGGGCTGTCCCAGGGCTCAGTTCTTAGACCTTTCTCTGTCTGATCTACTCCCATGGTGATCTTATCTGGTCTCATGGCTTTCAATACCACCTATATGCTAGTGACCTCAAATTTATATTTCCATCCCTGACCTCTCCCATGAAATTCAGAGCCGTGTATCCAATCAACTGCATCCCTCCACTCTGATGCCCAAAAGACCACTCAAAGTCAACATGTCCAAAACCCAACTCTAACCTTCCCTCAAAATTTGCACCCCCTGAAGTTTTCCCCATAACACTAAATGGCAACTCAACCTCTCAGTTGCTTAGGCTAAAACCCTGGGAGTCATTTTTTTTAATATATATATATATTTTAAAAATTATTTATTTTATTTATTTTTGGCTGCACTGTGTCTTAGTTGTGGCACGCGGGATCTTCACTGTGGTGCATGGGCTTCTCTCTAGTTGCGGCATGTGGGTTTACTCTTCTCTAGTTGTGGCATGCAGGTTCCAGGGTGTGTGGGCTCTGTAGTTTGCGGCACGCAGGCTCTCTAGTTGAGGCACGTGAGCTCAGTAGTTGTGGCGCGTGGACTTAGTTGCCCCACAGCCTGTGGGATCTTAGTTCCCTGACCAGGGATCGAACCCACGTCCCCTGCATTGGAAGGTGGATTCTTTACCACTGGACCACCAGGGAAGTCCCTGGGAGTCATTTTTGATGCCCCTCTTTTATTCATATGTCAGCGAATCCTGTTGACTCTACCATCAAAATATATCCAGAATCTACCACTTCTCCCCACGTCCACTACTATCACCCTAGTCCAAGCCTTTTTGAAGCCACCGACACCTCTTCTCTGGCTTATCGCAATAACTGGTCTCCCTGCATCTTCCCTTGCTCACCTACAACCTATTCTCAGCACAACAGACTGACTGGGTCTCCGAAAATAGAAGACATCAAATCACTTCTCTGCTCAAAATCCTCCAATGGCTTTTCATCTCATTCTACATAAAAGATAAAGTCATCACAGTGTCTTACGAGGTCCTGTATGATCTGCCACAGACCACCCCCTCCCCCCAAATATATTACATCATATTCTACTAGTTCTCCTCCCAGCCCCCCATCCACCCTGATCCTTGACCCGTGCTCACTCCACTCCAGTCACAATGGCTTTCTTGCTGTTTCTTTAACATGCCAACCACTCTCAGCCACTCGGGACATTTGCCCTCACTGTTCTCTCCAAACCAGAGGTTCTCAGTTGGGGGCAATTTTGCTCCCCAGGTGACGTTTGGCAATGTTCACAGACATTTGTGATTGTCACACCTGGGAGGAGGGTAGCTACTGGCATCCAGTGGGTAGAGGCCAGGGATCCTGCTAACGATCCTATGATGCACATGACGGCCTCCCCTACAACAGAGAATCATCTGGCCCAAACTGTTAATACTGCCCATGTTGAGAAACCTTCCCGTATCTGATCTACTCTTTCCTTAGGTATCTACATGGCTCATGCCTTTACCTCCTAGTCTTTGCTGAAATGTCACCTTGTCAGAGATGACTGTTCTATTTAAAATTGCAATTCCCTCCAACTCCCATCTCTCTTTCCTGCCTGAGTTTTCTCAATAGCACTGATTACTGTCTGATGTACTATATATTTTATTGTTTGTTTGTTTGTCGGTTGGTGTCTTCCACGAGAATTTAAGCTCCACTCAAAGCAGAAATTTTGAATGTTGCATGTCTCCATCAGATATAGCTCAGTAAATATTTGTTGAGTGAATGGATGCCAACTTTGTCACATAGGACTATGTTCTCCCATATATTTAAGTCCATTTCTATACTCCATTCTGATCCATTAAACTGTCAGTTCCTGTCAATTCCTGTATCACACTCTTAATCACTGTGGCTTTATAATACACTTCACTATCTGGTAAGATTAATCCCCACTTATTACCCTTCTTTTCCAGATTTTAATGTATTTTATGATGATTTTGTTAAGTTCTCCATCTCTCCTTTCAGAGAATTGCTTTCTAGAATTTTGGTTGGGTGTGTGTTGGATTTCTAGACCAATTTATGGAGAACTAAAATGGTTATAATGTTGAGTCTACCTATTTAAGAATGTCTCCATTTATTGAAGTCTTATTTTATATCCCACAAGAGTTTTCTTTATAGAAGTCTTCCTGCTCATTTCTCATTTAGTTCTAGATATTTTATGGGTTTTACTACTATTGTGAATGGGATAATTTCTTCTGTTGTAAGTTCTAACTGGTTATCGATTTTATATGATAATCTCAAAACCAGCCATCTCAGATGATAAGTATGAGGAAAAAAATTTAAATAGAGAACGTTCTTTTTCCTAGTTTGCTTCCCTAACAAGAATGCTTGAAGTGTGTGTTTCTGCATTCTGATAGTTGAACAACTTCGCAGTTTCTTGCGATCTGAAAGATTTTGTAAACTTTTTTGGGGGGCAATAATTGAGTCCAGATGCTTTATTTGGTTTTCTTTATTTTGGACACTTACTGAATTCAAAATTTACCTCTGAAACACCTGCAATACTTTGGGAAAGAAACAAGATTGAGGAGCCTTTCTTCTGTGGGTAGTTGACAGCAATTTTTTGAGTTGACTTGTTAATCATTAAGAAAATTACTCTTAACAATTCAGCTCATACTGAAACTCTTTTGTTTCAGCTTTTAGGTTTAAAGAAAGTTCAACTTGCAGTATTCAAATACTGTGGAAGCCACTTGATTTAATGAACCAGTTGTGGTTTCTAACCCATGCAAGGCAAAAACCTGTTACCTAAAGAGCTTTAAAAAACTCATGATTAAAAAATATTTTGGAATAGAAGTACTTTATTTCAAGTGTGTTTTATACACGGAATTAACCGAAATGCATTCAAACTTAGAAAACCGCATGGCTACCATTTTATGCAAATTGCATGCTGAAAATGTTATATGTATTTTACACAAGAGCTGAAAAAGCTCCTAATAGGCTGCCTTACTTGTGTTTGTTCTTGTGTTTGTTAGAGAAAGCACATGGTCCCATTTGCCCCTGGGTTTTGTGAGGCCAAATACACAGAAGCATTCACTGAATACACAGAGGTCTCAATTAGGCAGTAGTCTTTGCCAACAACGTAAAGAAAAACATCTTGATTAAAGTTGGGGGTGGGAAGGGGCAGTTTTGTCCCCATTACAGATGTCTGATTAGCTATGAAAAGAGAACGTGTTCTCTCTAAGCTTTGGGTTAATAATCTTAAAATCTATTTCTGCTGCTCTTGTTAAAAAACAATCAGATGTGACATAGATGGCAGAAGCCACTAAATGAAAACAATGAAAGCTTGGAACACATTACAAAAAGTGAACCAAAAAAAGCCCCCAGAAAAACCAAACTCTACAAGAACACCGTAAATAATTTTTTAAAAAATTTTATTTTATATTGGAGTATAGTTGATTTACAATGTTGTGTCAGCCTCAGGTGTACAGCAAAGTGATTCAGTTATACATATACAAGTATCTATTCTTTTTCAAATTCTTTTCCCATTTAGGTTATTACAGAATATTGAGCAGAGTTTCCTGTGCTACACAGTAGGTCCTTGTTGTTGTCTATTTTAAATATAGTGTGCGGGGACTTCCCTGGTGGTCCAGTGGTTAAGACTCTGTGCTTCCACTGCAGGGGGGGGGCGCGGACTTATCTCCCCCCTTTCCCCCTGGTAACCATAAGTTCATTCTCTAAGTCTGTGAGTGCTTCTGTTTTGTAAATAAGTTCACTTGTATCATTCTTTTTTAGATTCCACATATAAGTGATATCATATGATATTCGTCTTTCTCTATCTGACTTACTTCACTTAGTATGATAATCTTTAGGTCTACCCATGTTGCTGCAAATGGCATTGTTTCATTCTTTTTATGGCTGAGTAATATTCCATTGTATATATGTACCATTCTGTATCCATTCATCTGTTGATGGACATTTAACACCATAAATAATTTTGCAGGTCAAACACATTTTGGGGAGAAAATATTTGCAACATTTATGACATGTTTCTGACAAACTGATTAAAATAAAAAGAAGACATCCTCAAACAGAAAAATGGCAAAGGCCCCAGTTGTAATACAAAAGAAGGAATACAAATGGAAATAAATATGAAAAGCTGTTCTGCTTTACTGGTGATCAAAGACATGCAAATTAAAATAACATTGCTATTTAAAAACCTACAGGGTGGCAAAGATTAAAGGATTATTAGTATGCAGTGCTTTGGAAGGTGTGGGGGAGGAGCAGTTCTCTCATATTACTGATAAGAAAGTCACTTGAAGGCAATTTTGCAGTCTGTGTGAGACTGAAAATGTGCATATAATCAGCCCTTCATACCCTCAGGTTCCGCATCTGTGGATTCAACCAACTGCAGATAGAAAATATTGGGGAAAAATAATTCCAGAAAGTTCCAAAATGCAAAACTTGAACTTGCCTTGCTCTGGCAACTATTTACATAGCACTTACATTGTGTTAGGTACTATAAACAATCTAGAAATGACTTAAAGTATATGGGAGGATGTGTGTAGGTTATATGCAAATACTGCACCATTTTATTAAGGGACTTGAGCATCCCTGGATTTTGGTATCCGAGGGAGTCCTGGAACCAATCTCCTGTGGCTACCAAGGGAAAACTACTCTTTATTTAGCAGTTTCAGAATTCAGAATCTTAGAGGCATATTTTGCACGTGCACAAGAATGTATGTTCAGAGATATTCGTTATGGGATTATTTATAATCACCAAGATTAACAGCCTGAATGTCCATCGAAAGAGAACTGGAGGAATAAATTATAGTGATCCTTACACTAAAGAACTTTTTAAAATAATGAAATAAATCTATATATGCTAATAGGAAACAACCCCAAGAGCTTTTACTGAGAAAAGTCATTTCCAAAACACCAAGTATGACCACTGTCTCTAGTTCTACTCCTTCCATACTCTGACTCACTCCAGCCAACTCTTGGCAAATTCTCTGTTACCTTGACCTCAGTGATGCTAACATTTAACCTTAGGTCTAATCTCTCTCTCTTTCCTCACTCCGTATCCAATCTCATGGTTTTAAATACATCCCATGTGCTGTTGTCGCCTTAATTTAGTTCTTCAGCCAGTCCTCTCTTGGGGGCTCCAGACTTGTATATCCAACTGCCTACTTGATCTCTCCTTTAGCTGTCTAATAGACATCTTACACTTTTCCTATCCCAAACTGAACTTCTGATTTCCCCCCGAAACTTCTCTTAATCTTCCGTATCTCAGTAAACGGCAGCTCTACTCACCCAGTGACTCAGGCCCAAAACCTGGACATCATCCTCGACTCCTCTCTCTCACTCCACATCTAGTATTACAGTTACTGTGACGCTAATGAAGCTTAAGTGTCGGAGCCCCTCACTTGCGGCAGCTTCTTACAAGGCCCCAACAATGGGATAACACTGCTACACACTTTTGTAAAATTTGCAAAAGTGAAATATTTTAATTGCCATCAGTTAAGATAGGTGTCTTGGGACTTCCTTTGGCGGTCCAGTGGTTAAGACTTCGCCTTCCAATGCAGGGGGCGTGGGTTCGATCCCTGGTCGGGGAGCTAAGATCCCACATGCCTCGATGCCAGAAAACCTAAAATATAGAACAGAAGCAATATCGTTACAAATTCAATAAAGACTCTAAAAATGAAAAAAATCTTTTTTTAAAAAAAGGTAGCTGTCTCTTTCCACTCCAACTTCCCCTCTGTCATTCTTCCCCTTGTGGTAGGGTTGGTATTGGATGGCTGTGGACATTTTGGGGTCATACAAAGGAGAAGTTGAATTGGGTTTACATTTATTTGGGGTTTGATGAGATATTTTTACATGGCTTGCAGTCACTTCTATGTCACTGCTAGCCATCCCGGCATAAGAATGTCATCCGGGAATACTCTTATCTCTCACTATGCTGACTAATGGTGTAGAGCCAATGATCGTATCTTGGAACTAATGTGTCCTGCAGCACCAGTGCTGGAGATATGTGTAGCTGAGAAGAAATAAGGTTGGGAATGTACAGAGCAAAAACCAGCCTGTGGAAAATTCTCCCGCTCACTGGACTTGTAAAACTATATATGGAGGATTCAGTACTGCCTACTCGGAATGGGACTCCCGTCACTCATGTGACAGAATATGCAATAATGTGGCATATGCAACTCAATGCACCATCCATTCTTTTAATTGTGGCAAGAACACTTAACATGAGCTCGTTCCTCTTAACAAATATTTAATTGTACAATACATTTTTTTTTTTTTTTTTTTTTTTTTTTGCGGTACGCCGGCCTCTCACTGTTGTGGCCTCTCCCATTGTGGAGCAGAGGCTGCGGACACGCAGGCTCAGTGGCCATGGCTCACGGTCTGCGGCATGTGGGATCCTCCCGGACCGGGGCACGAACCCGTGTCCCCTGCATTGGCAGGCGGACTGTCAACCACTGTGCCACCAGGGAAGCCCTACAATACATTTTTGATGACTGTAGGTACAATGTTGTACAGCAGATCTCTAGGAATTACCCATCTTGTATAACTGAAACTTTATACCCATTGAAGAGCAACTCCCCATTACCCTCTCTCCCCAGCCCCTGGCAACCACCATTCTACTCTCTGCTTCCGAGTTTGACTATTTTAGATACCTCATATAAGTTCAATCATGCAATTCTTATCTTTTTGTGATTGGCTTATTTCACTTAGCATATTGTCCTCAATGCTCATTCATGTTGTAGTGTGTGAAAGGATTTCCTTTTTTAAGGCTGAATAATATTCCATTGAGTGTGTGTATGTGCGTCTATCTTTTTATCTCTCTATCACATTTTGTTTACCCATTCATCTGTCAATGGACATTTAGATTGTTTCCATAACTTGGCTATGGTGAATAATGCTGCAGTAGACATGGGAGTGCATATGTCTCTTTGTGATCTTGAGTTCAATTCTTTTGGATATATACCTAGAAGTGGGATTGCTGGATCATGTGGTAGTTCTATTTTTAATTTTTTGAGGAACTTCCATACTGTTGTCTATGGTGGCTGTACCAACTTACATTCCCACCAACAGTGCACAAGCGTTCCCTTTTCTCCAGATCCTTTCCAACACTTCTTATCTCTCGTATTTTTGATGGTAGCCATTCTAGCAGATGTGAGATAATATCTCATTGTGGTTTTCATTTGCATTTCCCTGTTGATTAGTGATGTTGAGCATCTCTTCATGTACCTGTTGTCCATTGTATGTCTTTTTTGGTCCAGCCTATTTTTAAATTGGATTTTATTCGTTGTTTTTTTTTTTTTTTTTTTTGCTATGGAGTTGTGAGTTCCTTACATATTTTGGATATTAACCCATTATCAGATAGATGATTTGCAAATATTTTCTCCCATTCTGTAGGGTGCCCTTTCATTTTGTTGAATGATTTTTTTTGCAGTGCAGAAACATTTTAGTTTGAAATCCCACTTGATGATTTTTTTTTTTTTGCTTTTGTTGCCTGTGTTTTTGGTACCATATCTAAAAAATCATTGTCAAGACTCATGTCAAGGAGTCTTTTCTATGTTTTCTTCTAGGAGCTTTATGGTTTCAGGTCTTACATTTAAGTACTCCATACTGTTTCCATAGTGGCTACAGCAAAGTTTTCTGGGAATCTTGAAATAGAATTGATCAGAAACCCTGTTTTTGCAGAGCACCAGCCTGTAGCAGTACTACACATTGTGATTTTGTCTATGTATGAATTTGCATATTTTGTGCATCTTAACATATTGGATCATGTTTTAGTGTATCTGACTTATCTTGTTCTGATGAAGTCTGGCAGTTTCTGATGAAATGGCACATGAAAGTATCATGGACACAGCAGGCAGCCTGAAGAAACAAGTTTTCTTGTCACAAAAAGCCAAAACATATTAATCAATAGCTCAGTGTATGGAATATTGAGTGATTTTTATACAATTACATAACTCAATGTGGTGCAGTGTCAATTTTTAAATACATTCATATCACTCATATAAATATCTTGTTTTCAGGTCAATTTTGTATTTGTTTTCTGGAATTTTTGATGAATAAGAATTTAAATATGATAGGAAGGAAGTTAATATGTAAGAAAGAAAGAAGACTCACCTGTCAAAACCTGTCTTATTATTACCACAATGGCAATTAAAAACTCTAGCGATAATAAAACTGAAATAAAAGTATCAATAAAACAGAAATCTAAAAAAATTTATTTTATATTGGAGTATAGTTGATTTACAATGTTGTGTTAGTTTTAGGTATACAGCAAAGTGATTTAGTTATACATATACATGTATCTATTCTTTTTCAGATTCTTTTCCCATATAGGTTATTACAGGGTACTGAGTAGAGTTCCCTGTGCTGTTCAGTAGGTTCTTGTTGTTTATCTGTTTTATATATAGTAATGTGTATATGTTAATCCCAACCTCCTAATTCATCCCTCCCTCTGCCTTTCCCCTTTGGTAACCATAAGTTTGTTTTCTAAGTCTGTGAGTCTGTTTCTGTTTTTTAGATAAGTATTTATGTTAATCCCAGTCTCCCAATTCGTCCCACCCCCACTTCCTCCCTTGGCGTCCATATGTTTGTTCTATACATCTGTGTCTCTATTTCTGCCTTGCAAACCGGTTCATCTGTATCATTTTTCCAGATTCCACATATATGCATTAATATACGATATTTCTTTTTCTCTTTCTGACTTAATTCACTCTGTATGACAGTCTCTAGGTCCATCCAGGTCTCTACAAATGACTCAATTTCGTTCCTTTTAATGGCTGAGTAGTATTCCATTGTATATATGTACCACATCTTCTTTATCCATTTGTCTGTTGATGGGCATTTAGGTTGCTTCCATGACCTGGCTATTGTAAATAGTGCTGCTATGAATATTGGGGTGCATGTGTCTTTTGGAAGTATGGTTTTCTCCAGATATATGCCAAGAAATGGGATTGCTGGATCATATGGAGGTTCCTATTTTTAGTTTTTTAAGGAGCCTCCATACTGTTCCCCATAGTGCCTGTACCAATTTACATTCCCACCAACAGTGTAGGAGGGTTCCCTTCTCTCCACACCCTCTCCAGCATTTATTGTTTGTAGACTTTTTGATGATAAAATAGAAATTTTGATCAACTATGCTAGAAGAGAAAATTATCTTACTGTTATTTTATAGAAGATATTATAAAATTATCATATGGACAGGTGAATAAATAGTATGCAACAAACTATATAGTAAAAGGCTTTATAAGGGTGTGTCAGGAAGTTAATATTAAGTTATTTTCTAGGCTTTCTGATGTTTGTAGTATTTGTCAGCTTTTATAAATTTGTGATATATTGTGATTCCTTTTCTCATTTTAAATAAATGTTCATTTTGTGTCTAATTTTGTATCCTTCTTCTTAACAGAGAACCCCCCAAATTGTATAAGCTTCAGGTCTTTCAAAGCCTAGATCTACCTCTGCCTATATCCAGCCCTTCAGCAAACACTGTTGGCGCCACCAGCCACATACGTACAGAATCTGATCACCTCTCCCCGTCTTCACTGCCACCACCCTGGTCTCAGCCACCATCATTTCCCACCTGGGTAATTGCGCTAGCCTCCTAATTTTCCTCCCTGCTTCTTGCTTTGCCCTCTTTCAGTCCGATCTCAGCGCAGCAGCCAGAGTAATCTCTTTTAAGCTAAAGCCATATCAGGTCCTTCCTCTGCTCAAAACTCTCCAATGATTTCTAGCCTCACTCAGAGTAAAATCCAAAGTCCTTCTTATGGCCTTCAGAGACCCTCCACACTTCTCTGACCTCCGTTCCTACTCCCCTCCCCTCACTTACTCCTTTCCGGTCACCCTGGCTTTTCTATCGTTCCTTGAACATGCCAAACCTGCTTCTGCCTTGGAATCTTGGCCTTGGCTGTTCGCTCTGCCTGGAAAGCCCTTCTTTCAAGATGTCTGCATGGCTAGCTCCCTCCTTTCTTTCAGGTCCCTGCTCAAATGTCACTTTATTAGTGAGGCCTTCCTTATATACAATTACAACCTCAACCTCATTATCTCCCTTCTTTGCCTTATTTTTCTATCATTTATCACCATCTGACATGATACATACTCTCCTGTTTGTTTATTTTCTTTCTTTCCCGTTAGGAGTAAGTTCCACAAGGGGAAGGACGTTGTTTTGTTCACTAATGTTCACTAATGTGTTTGTTCTCAGCACCTAGACATGTGCTTGGCATATAGCAGGCATTCAGTAAATATCTGTTGAATGAATGAATGATGAATCCTATATGCCAACTTAAGCAGTGGGATTAGAGGGCTATCTTCCCTTTCTTCTTTTGTTTAGAAGTTATTTATTTTTAAAATTATAAAATATACACAACATGCAGTTTACCCTATTAACCTTTTTTTTTAATTTTTACCTTTTTTTATTGGGGTATAGTTGTTTTACAGTGTTGTGACAGTTTCTACTGTATAGCAAAGTGAAGTAGAGCTCCCTGTGCTATACAGCAGGTTCTCATTACTTATCTATTTTATACATATTAGTGTATATATGTTAATTCCAGTCTCCCAATTCATCCCACCCCCTGCGCTTGGTGTCCATACGTTTGTTCTCTACATCTGGGTCTCTATTTCTTTCTTGCAAGCCAGTTCATCTGTACCGTTTTTCTAGATTCCACCAATATGCGTTAATTTACGATACTTGTTTTTACCTTTTTTAAGTGTACAGCTGATTCGCATTAAATACATTCACATTGCTATGCAAATATCACCACCACCCATCTACAGAACATTTTTCAGCTTGCAAAACTGAAACTCTGAATCTCCTTTCTTCTATATACACTAGGTTAATGCCTGAATTTCTTACAACAAATATTTATCATAATGATGTTAAAAGGCCGTTTCCATTTTGGGAACAGACTAATCAGAAATTTATATTCATTCTATAAAACGATTATTGAAAAATGACTGTGTTCCTATTCCTTGAGCAGATTAAGTGTGAAGCTGTCCGGCTTTAAAAATGATTCATTACTGTGTTCCTCTGGGAGTCTGAATATTCAGAACCAGCTGTTTTCCTTATTAATATTTGAATTTAATATTTTACCATAAGAAATCTGATACCAAACGAACAGTAAATATTTAACTACTTATGATATTATTTTAATTAAACATTTTTTCTTTTACCTAGAGTTTAATTAGCAATATTATCGCAGTTATGCAACATCGTTGATGCAGGGAAAGGAGGGAGGAAAGTGGTATGGATTGAGAGCCTACTAGGTGTCAGGGGCTTTGTCGATATGTCAAGTGGCCTCTACTTCCTCACACCGCACTCACTTGTCCATGCACTCAGCCCAGGCTGACTTTAACCATCTATATTTTGTGGAAATGCGCTTGACAAGATCGCCTGTTACTTCCGTGTCACTAAATTCCAATGGACACTTACTTTTCAGTCCTTGTTAGCTTGACCCCCAGCAGCAGTCAGCACAGATGACCACACCCTTCTTATCAAACGTCCTTCTTCTTTTGGTTCATCATCAGAGGTTTCTGATTCTACTTCCTAAATAAAAGGTCTTTCCACTTCTCTCCGTATCCATTGTCACCATCCAAAATAGTCTGAGACACCATCGCCTCTTGCCTGAACTACTTCAATAGCCTCTTAACCGGTATCTTTGCTTCCAGTCTTCACCCCCTTACCCCCCTCCCCAACCCCTGCCATCACCATCACAGGGCTCCCTTTTCTATACAACTGCCAATGATGTCTCTGAACTACGATCACACCACTCCCTTGGTTATAACTCCTCAATGGATTTTCCCTGCTCTGAACTTCAATATCCTTATCCTGGTCTACAGATTCCTCCCCGCTCTGGCTCCCGCCTGCCTGGCCCGGCTCCAGCTTGAGCCACTTTCCTTTTTGACTTACTCCTTGAGACTTCTTTGAATTCCTTGAATAAGCCGCACATCTCTCATCTCTGGAACTTTTCACATGTTCTTCCCACCCTTGGTTCATTTATTCATTCATTCAACAAATATTTATTGAGTACCTACTAGGTGCTAGACACTATTCTAAGTATTGAGGATATACCAGTAAGTTAAGATTCCTGTGCCTGTGAGCTTGCAGTCTAGGAGGAGAGAGATTCAAGAGAATAAACATAATCAATAAGTAAACTGCCTAGTGTTTTAGAAAGAAAAAGTAGAGAGCAGAGTAAGAGGGATCAAGAGTGCAAAGGAGGGTGGGTGGGTGAGATTTTTAATGGAGCGATCAAGGTAAGCCTCCCTGAGAGGGTGCTACTTAAGCAAAGACTTGAAGGAGGTGAGAGAAAAAGCCATATGGATGTCTGAAGGAAGAATTTCTGTGGAGGGGTGGGGAGGAGGAAACCTTGTGGGGTGTGTTTGAGGGACAGCAAGGAGCATGGTTTGGCTGGAGTGGAGTGAGCACGGGGAAGCATGCTTGCAGATGATGCTAGATTGGCCACTGGAGGCTAGATCATGAAGGGGCGGGCAGGCTGCTTTACGGAGTTTCGTTTTTCTCCAAGCAAGATATCTGAAGCTGGGCTTCCCTGGTGGCGCAGTGGTTGAGAGTCTGCCTGCCGATGCAGGGGACGCGGGTTCGTGCCCCGGTCCGGGAAGACCCCACATACCGCGGAGTGGCTGGGCCCGTGAGCCATGGCCGCTGAGCCTGCGCGTCCGGAGCCTGTGCTCCGCAACGTGAGAGGCCACAAGAGTGAGAGGCCCGCGTACCGCAAAAAAAAAAAAAAAAAAAAAAAAGATATCTGAAGCTATCGGAGGGTTTTAAGCAGAATAGTTAAATAATCTAATTTACGTCGTGAAAATATCCTTCTGTCTGCTATGTGGAGAATAGACTGTCGGGGGTGGGGGATGATGGGGATGAAGCAGGGAGAGGCTACTGTCAGGAGGCTACTGCAGTAAGCCAAGTGAGAGACGGTGGCAGCTGGGGCTGGGGTAGTAGCAGTCAAGGTGGTGAGAAGGGGTTGGATTATGGATATATTTTGACAGTGCAGCCATCTGGACTTGCTGGTTGGATATAGAGTATGAGTAGGGCTGCAGTCTATGTGTAGGGCTTGAAGATTATAAGATTTGTGGGACCTTGTTTTTAAAAAAAGAGTACAAAATTAAGTACGAAAGTGAGTACGTATTTAAAGTGAGGAAAAAAATCACAACAATGAGTCAGGCTTTGTCAGGACAAGACGGATGGGTCAGATACTCTAAGACATGATTTTGTATGCTGGGATTCATCAAGCAGACATCACCTCACACACACACTCAATGCTTGTAGTACTGCTACAGGTGTGTGCCCTACAAACATAGGGATTCCGGTCCATTTTACTTAATGGGATTTCCATCAAAAAGAACAAAAGAGCAGGCTGCACTTATAATCGTGTATGCTGCATTATCCAGTATATATATATTTTTAATTAATTAATTTTATTTTTGGCTGTGTTGGGTCCTAGTTGCTGCACACAGGCTTTCTCTAGTTGCGGCAAGCAGGGGCCACTCTTCATTGCGGTGCACAGGCTTCTCACTGCGGTGGCTTCTCTTGTTGCGGAGCATGGGCTCTAGGTGCGCAGGCTTCAGTAGTTGTGACTCGTGGGCTCAGTAGTTGTGGCTTACAGGCTCTACAGCGCAGGCTCAGTAGTTGTGGCGCACGGGCTTAGTTGCTCCGCAGCATGTGGGATCTTCCCGGACCAGGGCTTGAACGCGTGTCCCCTGCATTGGCAGGCGGATTCTTAACCACTGCACCACCAGGGAAGTCCCTGTCCAGTATATTTTTAGCAAGACAGAAATTCCATCTTTTTTTTCTTTTCTTTTTGGGTTCGTGGCAAGTGGGATCTTAGTTCCCCAACCAGGGATTGAACCTGTGCCCCCTGCAATGGAAGCACAGAGTCTTAACCACTGGACTGTCAGGGAAGTCCCAGAGAAATTCCATTTTTTATTTAGACATCAATAAGAACCAAATCCTCTGCATGTAATTCTATAATTTGGGAGAATTCTCCATAGACTAGGTTCTGGCTGTGTACATATCAAACCTTGTGTCACTTCTATGACCTTTATACTGCCCGTGCCAAGTGCCATAGGACAGATTCCCATCTCAATATGACTTGTGGTCTCCCAGTGTTCTGTCATGACACCAGGAAGTGAATGCAAACCACATAAATGCCCAGCTAAATGTGTCCCCATCTTAACTTCCCCTAAGCAGGATCCCAAAATGTCCATGGTCACTCCAATACCATGCAACACAAGGGGAAATGTGATGGAAGGAAAGTTGGAGTGGAAGGAAACAGTGGTCTTAACTGACCGCAGTTAAAATATCTTTCCCAATTATACAAAAATGTATGATAATGTGAACACATTCCTAGGGACCTGTCCAGGGCCTTGGAATGTGAGGGTCCCTGAAACTAAAACTTTATCAGCTTCAAGAGAAGCTGGCACTGGATATGGGGTGTGACAGAGGGAAACATTCAGGATGATTCTAAAGTTTTTGGCCTGAGGAGTCAGAGGGATGGAGTTGCCATTTCTGATGTGGTGAAGATGGTAGGAGCAGGCTGGTCAAGTGGTGGGGGAAGGGAGGGGGAGACCAAGAGTTTGGCAGGATCGTATTAGGACTGAGATGCCAAAAAATGATACAAATGAACGTATATAGAAAATGGATAGAGACCCACAGACATAGAAAACAAACTTATGGTTACCAAAGGGGGAAGTGGGGAGGGCTAAATTAGGAGTTTGGGATTAGCAGATATACACTACTATATATAAAATAGATAAACAACTAGGTCCTACTGTATAGCACAGGGAACTATGTTCAATATCTTATAATAACCTATAATGGAAAAGAATCTGAAAAAGAAGATAAACAATATAACTGAATCACGTTGCCATACACCTGCAACTAACACGACATTGTGAATCAACTATACTTCAATCAAAAAAAAAAGGTAGGGGCTTCCCTGGTGGCGCAGTGGTTGAGAATCCACCTGCCAATGCAGGGGACACGGGTTCGAGCCCTGGTCTGGGAAGATCCCACTTGCCGCGGAGCAACTGGGCCCGTGAGCCACAACCACTGAGCCTGCGCGTCTGGAGCCTGTGCTCCGCAACAAGAGAGGCCACCATAGTGAGAAGCCCGCGCACCGCGATGAAGAGTGGCCCCCGCTTGCCACAACTAGAGAAAGCCCTCGCACAGAAACGAAGACGCAACACAGCAAAAATTAATTAATTAATTAATAAACTCCTACCCCCAACATCTTCTTTAAAAAAAAAAAAGTAAAAAAAAAGAAAAGATTATGCAAGGAAAAAAAAAAGACTGAGACACCTGTTAAACAGCCAAGCAGAGACGTCAAGTGGCAATTCTCTCCATTCCTTTGTGGCTTTACTCCTACTCATCTTTCACAGCTCAGCTAAGTGTCGGCTCCTCATCCCGGACTCACTGTGAAGCTTAAGTCTCCTACATTCTACAGCGCCCGTACCTCTCTTTTTGCAAGACTTAGCACCCCTGTGATGACGTTTTCAATGGTTGTCTCTCCTTCACTGCACTAGACAAAGCTGAGGCTGCGCATTCCATGCTGTCCTGCGCCTGCTGTGTACCACACTGCCTGGTGCTAAGTCCTCAAGAATTGTTGGTTGAGTAAATGAAGAGAGGCCAAGTAACTTTTCCAACTCACAACAAGAAGATGGCAGAGCTAAGATTCACGGAGGCATATTTTTTCAGCTGTTCAAAAAGCAAAGCCAAGCACATGGATAGGAAAATGCATGAAACACCAGTGGATTAGCACCAGTTGAACACTCTTGGATAACTAGCGCTCAGGCCAAGGAACAGCACAGTGACAATGTCCCAGAACCCCCTAGTGCCCCTCTTCTGAACCACTACCCGCTTCTTCCCCCAGGTGACCACCATCCTGATTTCTGACATCATAAATTAGTTTTTCTTGTTTCAGAACTTTATATATATGGAATATCCAGGATCTATGCTTTTGTGTCTGTGTGGGTGAATTTTAGAAATGCTGTCGTGAATAGCAGTGGTTGATCATTTTCATTGCTGTATAGCAGTTCTCAGACTTTGTGGTCTTGGAACCCCTTTCCACTTATAAAAATTACTGAGGAACCTAAAGAACTTTTGTTTCTGTGGGTTCTGTCTATTGATATTTACTGTATTGGAAATTAAAACTGAGAAATTTAAAAATTATTTAATTAATTTAAAAATAACAACTTCATTACATGTTAATATATATAACACATTTTAATGAAAATAGTTGTATTTTACAAAACAAAAAAGAATTAGTGAGAAATGTGGTAGTGAGTATGAACGAGAGTCTTGGCAAATATGTCAGAACACTGACACTGGGTGGGGCTGGGAAGGCCTGGCTTCCAGAGGTCTTGGCCAAACCCCAGAGGGCACAGGAATGATGATGGGGAGGCGCTAGGATGGGGACCGTGCACCGTTTTGCTGTCTTTGAGTTTTGTGCATCAATTAGCAATAGATACAAATGAGCGGGCCAAAGAGACATACCATTAGTATGTTGCAAAACACCCAATAAATCTGGTAAATGTGTAAATGTATGACTTAATGAATAAAGTTGATCCGATTTGGGTAGGAGGTGAAGAGGATAGAAAGGCACTGTCCAGGCAAGTGGAGAAGCGAATGGTGGCAGAAAATAATATTGTTTGTTTGGGAGGCAGAAGACATACTTGTCAGGGTGAAGGTAAAACCCTTAGTGTGGTTTTCATGGCCCCTGTCGGCTTTTCAGGCCCACCTGCCACTCTATCCGATGCCCCAGCCATTTCCTTCCCCAGATACGTACAGACACATGCACCCATGTCGTCCACTCTTCGTGCTGCTTCCTTTACCTGCAGCGGCATCCTTCTCCCCCTCTTTACTACCAGGTAAACTAGTGACCCTGGGGACCTACCTGAAATGCCTCCTCTTGAGCACCTTCCCAGGCACCAAACTATTTCCCTCACCTCCCCCCTCCAGCTAATATTCGCTCTCCCGTGCTCCCATAGCGCTTTGTGCTCACCTCTGTCCTAGAACTTGACATCTTTTGTCATCATCATCCAAGTGTCTGTCTTCCCCTCTAGACCATGAACTAGGGCAAGCCATGGGTCTTACGTACCTGTGAGTCCCTAACTCCTAGTACAGCTCCAGACAGGTAGTGGCACCTGCTTCTCTGTCCACAGCAATGTCTCATACGAGGCATTGCACATAGGTGTGCCGTACATATTTACTGACTTATCTGCGATGGGTGGAGCAGACTGGTCTGAACCTTTCAGAGAACCTCAGGTCGTGTTCATTTACTTTGTCGGTGTCTGGTTAATTAACCTTCCATTGTCAAGTTGCCTCTGGAGCTGGATAGACAAGAAACAGTCCTCGTTTAAAGGTCGATTAAAGGTCAGGAAATCCCTTTGGAAAACATTTGGGCAGTTTCTAGAAATGTTTTTTTTTTTAAAAATTGGAGTATAACTGCTTTACAATGTTGTGTTAGTTTCTGCTGTACAACGAAGTGAATAAGCTATATGTATACATATATCCCCTCCCTCTTGGACCTCCCCCACACTCTCCCCCCCCATCCCACCCATCTAGGTCATCACAGAGCACCGAGCTTAGCTCCCTGTGCTATACCACAGGGTCCCACTAGTATCTATTTTACATATGGTAGTGTTACACCTACCATATAATTTAGCCATTCCACTCTTAGGTATTTACCCAAGAGAAATAAAAGCCAATGTACATACAAGGACTTGTACAAGAATGTCCGTAGCAGCTTTATTTATAATAGCCAAAACCTAGAAACAACCCAAATGTCCATCAATAGGTGAATGGATAAATTGTGGTGTATCCATACAATGGAATACTGCATGCAACAATATGGATAAATCTTAAAATAATTACGCTAAGTAAAAGAAGCTAGACCAAAAGCGTATGCACTATATGATTCTGTTCATATAAAATTCTAGAAAATGAAAACGAATCTATAGTAACAGAAGGCAGATCAGTGGTTGCCTTGGGATGGTGTGGGGGGGAGAGAGAGGTGCAAGAGAATGATTACAGAGAGGCATGAGCTAACTTTGTGGGTTTTAGATAATGCTCATTATCTTGATTATTGTTCTGGGTTCATGGGTGTCAACATGTGTCAAGACATCAAATTGTATATTTTAAATATGTACAGTTTATTGTGTGTCAGTTCTTAATACAATTGTTTAAAAAATCCATTAATCTATCCTGCACTTCGATCAATCTTTTGCCCATGCTTGATTTTATAACATTCTCTATTGGTCATTTGGAAAATATTGTTTCACTCAGGTATGCAGACCTTCCAAGTGTTGACACATTTTACTATACATTATCAAAAAAAATCACATTTGTTAGTATTAGCGCAGATCTCATCAGCAAAGTCTTTAAGCATTTGGGAAGCTGTCAAGTTCATGGTGGTGGATAGCTTTTCCAAAATTTGTGTTTTTATTTGAAAGCAAACACCGTCAGTTAAGTAACAGACTCACCTCGTTCATTTTCAAGGAACTGTCTGCCAAAAGCCTCAATCTGAATAATTAGAGTTTGTCTGTCAGTCATCTTTTCAAGCAAAGTTGGTGTTCCATGAAAAAAAGTATCTAGTTCAGCTCACAAAAACGAGTACTTTTCCTTTGGGCAATAATTGCACATTGATATGTAACAGATGTGCTTTATGCATGCTTCCCATTTTATCCCATGGAAAATAATTTTTAAATGTACTCAATGGTTGAGATTTAATACAATTAATTTTTATACTGCTTCATCAAGGACTTTGTTCATTGTGAGTGTGTGGGGTGAAGAAGGCAGTGAATAGCAGTACAGTTGGTATCACTACCTTGGTATGTGCTAAGGCGCTAGCAGTTTTTTTTAATCTACCTTTGCTTTTGCACCAGCAGTGCAAATGTCAATGTAGTGAAAAAGGCAAATATCCTTTTAGTATTATTATGAAAAGAGCTTTGACCTTGAGGACCCCCTAAGAGGGTTTTGGGGATTCCCCAGGGGTCCACAGACCACATTTTTAAAAAATAAATTTACTTATTTATTTATCTATTTTTGGCTGTGTTGGGTCTTCGTTGCTGCATGCGGACTTCCTCTAGTTGCAGTGAGCAGGGGCTACTCTTCCTTGCGGTGCGCGGGCTTCTCATTGCAGTGGCTTCTCTTGTTGCAGCGCATGGGCTCTAGGCGCACGGGCGTCAGTAGTTGTGGCTCGCGGGCTCTAGAGCGCAGGCTCAGTAGTTGTGGCTCACGGGCTTAGTTGCTCCGCGGCATGTGGGGTCTTCCTGGACCAGGGCTCGAAACCATGTCCCCTGCACTGGCAGGCGGATTCTCAACCACTGTGCCACCAGGGAAGTCCCACAGACCACATTTTTAAGAAGAACTGCTCTATAGTATTTTATTGTAGGAATATACCACAACTTAGTTATGTTTACTATTGTTGGACATTTGGAATGTTCTGTTTTGAGCTATTACATATAGAAGAAGTGTTAAGAGCTGGACTTCCCTGGTGGCGCAGTGGTTAAGAATCTTCCTGCCGATGCAGGGGACATGGGTTTGAGCCCTGGTTGGGGAAGATCCCACATGCCTCGGAGCAACTAAGCCCACATGCCACAACTGCTGGGCGTGTGCTCTAGAGCCCACGCGCTTCACCTACTGAGCCCACACGCAGCAACTATTGAAGCCCACACACCTAAAGCCCGTGCTGCACAACAAGAGAAGCCACTGCAATGAGAAGCCCGCGCACTGCAAGGAAGAGTAGCCCCCGCTCACCGCAACTAGAGAAAGCCTGCCTGCAGCAACGAAGACCCAATGCAGCCAAAAAAAAAAAAAAAGGACCTCCCATATAAAAATCTGGGTTTCTCAATTCTCTTGAAAAATAAGTTCCGGCAGCCTTGGGTCTGCATCCTGCACCTGAGACACCCCCTCTAGATGAGACCTCACCTGTGGGTCACCAGCCCCACCTGCCACCTTGCCTGGTCCTGGAGGCATTTATCTCCATGACACTTGCTAAAACTTTCACTATAGAAAAAAAAAAAAAAGAATCATCACTGGATGCTAAGATTAATGGGCAAAGTATGATGAGAAACAGGATATTTACATAGTCTGAAACTATCTCCCCACAAGAAACTTATTAATTACAAAAGAAAAAGTAGTAACTTTACAATAGAGAAACCTAGCAGACACCCCTTAACCAAATGATCAAAGTGAACATCATCTGGAATGAGAATATTGACATCGTGCGCCTCCTGATATGATGAAGTGAGAAGGGCCTGCCATCACTTCTGTGGTTTTCTTCCCCAAAATGCATAACCCGAATTTAATCACAAGAAAACATCAGACAAACCCAAACTGAGAGCTATTCTTCAAAATAACTGGCCATTACTCTTCAAAAGTGTCAAGATCATGAAAAACAAAGAAAGAGCGAGGGGCTATCCCAGAATTGAGGAGAGTAAGGAAAAATGACAACTAAATACAAAGTAGGATCCTGGATTGAGTCTTGGACTAAAAAAAGAACAGCAGTGGAGCAGCTGACAACTTCTGCATGAGCTCTGTGGGTTAGTCAAAAGTATCATATCAATGTTAACTTCCTAGTTTTGATAATTGATTGTGGTTCTGTAAGATGTTAACATTTGGGCAAGCTGGGGGACAGGTATAAGAAATTGTTTGTTCTTGTTTTACGCCTTTTATATGTCTGAGATTATTTCAAAAAATGAGTTAAATATGAAAAATGTATAAACATATATTGCTTATGTAATCAGGAAAAGAACCAAAAAAAAAAAGCGCCCTATTTTTATTGAGAAAATAAGCCAAAATAGAAATAAGCCCTCAAAATTGAAAAGTAAAATCATCTTTCCCTTCACCCTCATCCCCAGCTCCATTCCCTGGAGGTAACCATTGTTACCATTTTCTTGTTTATCCTTCTAGAAAATTTGCTTTATATACAAGCATATGGTGTGTGTGTGTATCCCTTTTAAACACACACACACACACACACAAACACAGGAGATCATGTTATTTATACTACTCTGCTCCTGTTTTTTTTTCCTTTCACTGAACTGTATATTTTGACCACATATCAACGTACATATAGATGGATCTCTTTCTTTCTTTCATCATCTAGTTGAATCTTGATCAGTTGGCCAGTCCCTGTTGATTGCCGTTTAGATTGGCTCCTGTTTTTCACTACTTCAAGAAACGCTGCAGTGAACACCCTCATCCACTGGACCACCAGGGAATTCCCTCTTGTGGCACTTTTGAAGTCATTCAGGGGCACGCACAGAGTGGCAAAAATTTGAATTGCCAGAAGTGTACATTCTCAGCTGAGGTCAAGCAGAGCAATGCCTTCTCGTTTCAGCTCTCATGTTGTAAAAAAAAAATGTCATTGCTGGGGTCTATTTAGTGCCACATTTTTATTGGTGATTTTGCTATTTAAAATGACCCTCAAGGGTAGTGCTGAAGTGCTGCCTAGTATTCCCAAGTGCAAGAAGGCTTGATGTGCCTCACAGAGAAAGTCCATGTGTTAGAGAAGTTTTGTTTAGGCATGAGTTCAATGCTAACGAACCAACTGTATATTAAATAAGGTATCTTTAAACAGAAACACATAAAACAAGGTTACTTACTGATCCACTGATGAACATGTTTTGACCAGAGGCTAGTAGGAACCTAACCCTGTATTTCCCCTAGGGTCACGGGTTCAGGATTCATTACCTCAGCGTGCGTGGTGACTCTATAGAACATAACTACAGCACTTCAAATAATGAGAACCAATTGTAATTCATCCCCAGCAGACTTGTTCCATAAGAAATATTAAAGGAAATTCTTCAGACTTAAGGGAAATTATACCAGCTGGAAATTCAGAGCTACGTGAAAGAATGAAGAGCACTAGAAACAGTTAATATCTGGGTAAACATAAAAGGCTTGTTTTTCATTTAGTGTACTGAAAAGACAACTGACTGTTTTAAACAAAAAGAATAACAGCGTATTGTGGGGTCTGTAATCTATTTAGAAGTAAAAGTGCATGAAAACAATGTTACAATGGGAAGGAGGAGTAAAAGGAAGTGTACTGTTATAAGGCTCTTACATTTTATGTGAATTGGTACAATATTAATTCAAAGTACACTGTGATAAGTTACGGATTCATATTGTGATGCTCAGATCAACTACTAAACAATAAAATAAGACATATGGCTAAAAAACCAAAATAGAGTACTAAAAATACTCAGGAAATGTTAAGGAAGGGAGAAAAAGAGGACAAAATGAGCAAAGAATAGGTAGAACAAATAGGAAAAAATACCAAGATAGGAGACTTGGAAACGACCATATCAGTTATTACAGTGAACGTAGTAAGTGCTCCAAATAAAAGCTAGATGTTATCAGACTGGCAATAAATAAATAAATAAATAAATAGATTAATTAAAAAGCCTGCCCTATAAGAAACCCAGTTTAACAGTTTAAATGCTTGGGTTAAAGTAGAAGGACAGGGAGTTTTCTGGAAGTCCAGGGGTTAGGACTCTGTGCTTGCAAGCTGCACAGCATAGCCAAAAAAAAAAAAGTCAAAGGACAGGAAAATATATATTACACAAACATGAAGCATAAGAACTCTAGTGATTATATTAACATCAGATAGAGTAGACTTTAAGACAAGGAGTATTACCAGAGATATGGAAGGGTATTTCCTAATGGTGAAAGGCGCAATTCATAAGGAGACAGAATTCTGAGTTGTGAAATATGTGAAGCAAAACCTGGTAGAGCTTAAAGGAGGAATAGACAAATCCACAATTATATTTGAACAAGCAGACAATCATTAAGATACCATCAATCAACTTTTCCTAATTGACATTTTAAATATCTCTCTCCCTCCAACGACAGCAGAAGACACAGTCTTTTCAAGTGCGCAAGGAACATTCAGCTTGAGAAACCATGCTGGACCATAATGAAAATGTTAATAAATTTAAAAGGATGAATATAATAGAGAGTACGTTCACTGACCATAAAGGAATTACATTAGAAATCAATAATTAGAAAGGTAACTGGGAAATTCCCTAAGTGTTTGGAAATTAAACAAATGCAGTGATAACTGGGCACTTTTGATCGACTTGACTGGAAGCCAGTTGCTACTAAAGTATACAATCTCCCTCCTCCCTCTCCCCCAAACACCTATCAGTGTCTTTTTGTTTCCATTCATATATGTGGGGTCTTCTGCTTTGTAACCAAGAGAAAAGAGTTTTTGGTGGTGAAGAGGCCTAGACAAACGTAAGAGGAGCTCTGAGGGGATAAAATGGCATGGATTCCTTTTCTGGACCCTTAACTTCCATGGTTAAGCAAATGAGAACCATGAATTGCTGGACTTGCTGGAGGGAGACTTTGAGAGACTGAACGAAGGCAGGACTGTTTCAAGGCCCAGGTGACAGAGGATGGCACAGAGTTGGGAGGATACCCATCTAATCCAGAGCCGCTTGGGCACCCCAAGGCTTGCAAGCTTTGGGAGGAGCTACAGAAAGCACTGGTAGCATGGACATTGGTATCTCATCATGGACACTAAGCAGTCAGATTGCTCTAAGTAGCCTTGCAAGCAGAGGGGGTGGAGAAGTGGAAGCTGGAACAGTATAGGAAAAACAAACAAACCAGGGTGGGACTCCCAGAAACAAATGGGATGGGGTGGGACACTTGAAAGTGGTGTGTGGTCTTACAGGTCTATGCTCACCTAATAAGCATATATAACTTACTGGGAGCCAAAGGTGGAATAGTCTACTTTTCTGGAATAAGTACAAGATCCTTCAGGGGCCAGTCTTAGGGACCCTTTTGAAAATCTAAAGTTGTTTGAGGGTCTGTGCAGAAAGAGAGGGACGTAGCAACTCCTGATGGCTCTGTAGCCTGGACTGCAACAGATTTCCCTGTGCAGAGAATTACTGTCCCTTGTGGATTCTTGATGAAGAAAGGTCCCTTCCCTTCAGTCCTTAGCAGATTAACTTTGGAAAGGAGGCCCACAAGGCCACCGATAAGTGCAGGAGGCTGGTATAGACCTGCATAAACAGTGTTCAAAAGACTAAGCACCAGATGTAGACCTGGGACTGTCAAAGAATGGTAAGGTCACCATAAAGAGCTTTTCACAAGTAATGTTAAGAGCAGGAAGAAAATCAAGAAAGGGATACAATTGGCAATGATGTAGTGATGGATGATAAAGACAGAGCAGAACTCCTCTGCGCTCACTTTGTACCTGTATTTCTGTTAAGGAGAAATTTTCATACTGAAAAGTCTAGCCCAGGGCTTTTCAAACTTTAACATGCATGTGCATCACTTCGGGATTTTGTTAAAATGGAGATTCTGACTCAATAGGTCTGGGTGGCGCCCAAGAATATGCATTTCTAATAAACTCCCAGGTGACACTGATGCAGCTGGTCTTCCAGCCCCACTCTGAATAACAAGAGTCTAGACCAAACATTGGTAAAGGAACAAAAGTCCAGGATGGATAAAATGGTTATCTAAAGAGCATCTCATTGCTTTAACCAAGTCTCCAGTCTGGACAAATTACATCTCTCGGAGTATTGGGAGTGCTTGCAAATGAGAACCCTAAACCACTCTTGAGGATACTTTTATTTTCATCGATGTGGAGACTAGGAGAGGTGCTAGAGGCCTGATGACAGGCAGATGTGATCATAGGTTTCAAAAAAGGAAATAAGAGAGGAAGTGTAACGGACAGATCAGTAAGTTTGATGCTGATTCCAGGAGACAATCTAAAATGGATTATTTGAAAGGGATGGTTTGTGTTCACTGGACCCAGGGTGACTTCACTGAGAATAAAACCTGTCAGACAAGTTTCATTGTCTTTGGTAGGTTTACCAGAATGATAGCTCTGAGCAGCAAGTGAAATGTAGCAAAGCACTAGCTGAGGACTTTCAAGATGTTATTTGTGCAAAGAAGCACAGCAGTGACTGGCTGTGAAGACAATGAGGGGGATTAGTAACTGGTTGATCCAGTCGGTCTAGAGGGCCCTGATTAATGATTAATAGTCCCCGAAGGATAGCCTCTTGGACTGTTATAGGGCTTCATCGTACGCCTGGTCTGTTTCAGTAATTTTATCACTCACTGGCTTAGATCAGTGGTTCTCAAATGTTAGGGTACACCAGAATCTCATGAGGGAAGAGGATGCTTGTTAAAATGTTGGTTCCAAGTCTCCAGTCCTGGACTCTGATTCGGCGGGTCTGAATGCATGTTTAATAAGTATCTCAAGGTGATTCTGAGGAAGGTACTCTGTGGAGCTGAATTTGAAAAAGCAAACAAACAAACCCTGATGAATAGGAACGAACACAGGCAGCTCAAAACACTCTTTTTAAAGTGTGTATTTGGGGTTTCCCAATTGACTAAGGGATAGCAAAGCCAGGGGTAGTATTTCCTAAGAGAGAGATCCCTGGGTCCTGAGGCTGCCCATTTTCTTGATTCTGAATGCGACTGAGAGTTTTTACCTTTGCTCTATATTGTTTGAATTAATTTTTTTTAAAGTCCAGGACTTCTGCTTTCTAGAAGATGGAATACACATACTTTTTGCTATTTCTCTGGTGAAATACAACTAAAAATTCTTGACATTGTATATGAAACAAACATATGAAGACTCTGAAAGGTGGAGAGAAGAAGGCAGATCATCTAGGGATTTTAGGACCCAAGGAATGATCTTGCGGTGAGTTCCTCAGGTTTCCTTTATGCCTCATATAGCCTAGACTTGGAGCTGAAGAAGGTGACAACCCAGAATGGCCGAGGAGGGCAACCTGGAACTGACAATGAATGCAGGCAAAAAAGCCCCAAGAAAAGTGGGGCCTCTTTAGCCAAAGGCCAGAAAAGGGACAGCCTAGAGTGACAGAAAATGTTTAGATAGTAACTGCTTTACTCCAGCCAAGCGCTACAGAAAACAATGTGGCCTCACCCCACCCCCATCAGCAAAGGCCAAGTGGGGAGCTGAGATTTCCACCTCACCAGGTTGTAATGAAGCACCCCGAGCCCCTTGCCAGGGTGGTGTCAGAGGAGGCGTGGAGGAGAGTGAAGACTTCATCGCTGCCCAGCAGTAACGAGGCTGCCTCTCCTCATGGTGTCACTAGAAGCCACATGGAGGCCAGTGACAAGGTATCTACACCTCTTGGCCAGGGAGGTACCAGCGGAGCCTGAGTGGGGAGCTGGGACTTCCAGCCTCACTCAGCAGCCCCTCCTCAGCTGTGAAAGAAGGCTCAGGGGTAACCTGGACTTCCACCACCACCTGGCAGGAGCATGACAGTATTTCCTCTTCCCCCGGCAGAAGTGTCACAGGAAGCCAGCTAAGACAGAGCATTTACCTAGGATCCAGAGTCTCATAACATAATACCCCACATGTCAAAGTTTCAGTCAAAAATCACTCATCAGAGCAAGAACCAGGAAGATATCAAACCAATTGGTTGATGAAAGACAATCAATAGACACTGGATATCTTTCCCAGGGTGGCTGTAACATGGTGCTACAAACTGCGTGGCTTAGAAACAACAGAAACTTATTGTCTCACAGTTTGGGAGCCAAGAAATCCAAACTCACGGTGCTGGCGCAACTATACGCCCTCTCAGACCCACAGGGTTACTTGAACAGCCCTGTAACTATTAAGGAAATTGAATTTATCATTTAAAAACTCCCAGAAAAGAAACCTTCAGGCCCAGATAGCTGCACTGGAGAATTATACAAAACATGTGAAGAAGGATTCATACTAATTCTACCAGTGCCTTCTAGAAAGTAAAAGAAGAGGGACTACTTCTCAATTTGTTTTATGAAGTTAGTATTGTATTAACCTGATATCAAAACCAAAGATATCACACCATGAACAAAAAACTATACACTGGTAACTCTCATAAACACAGATGCAAAAATCCTCAACAGGTTATTATTAAATAGATTTCCACAATGTATAAAAAGAATCGTATAGCATGACCAAGTGGGATTTATTCCAGGGATGCAAGGCTAATTCAGTAATTCAATATTCGGGCTTTCCTGGTGGCACAGTGGTTAAGAATCCACCTGCCAATGCAGGGGACACGGGTTCGATCCCTGGTCTGGGAAGATCCCACATGCCGCAGAGCAACTAAGTCCGCGAGCCACAACTGCTGAGCCTTCGCTCTAGAGCCCATGGGCCACAACTACTGAGCCCGCGTGCCTAGAGCCTGTGCTCCGCAACAAGAGAAGCCACCGCAATGAGAAGCACGCACACCACAACGAAGAGTAGCCCCCGCTCACCGCGACCAGAGAAAAGCCCTCATGCAGCAACAAAGACCTAACGCAGCCAAAAATAAATAAATAAAAGTAAAAAAATAATTCAGTATTCAACAATTAATCAGTGTAATCCACCATATTCACAGAAGAAAATTTACATGATCATCTCAGATGGAGAAAAGACTTTTTTGACAAAATGCAGCACTCATTCAGAATAAAAACTCTCACTTCACTAGGAATAGAGGGGGGACTTCCTCAACTTGCTAGAGAGCATCTACAAAAAATCCCTGGAACCTGTTATCTCACATGGCAAAAGAGACTTTGTAGATGTCATTATGTTAAGGATCCTGAGACGGGAAGATTATCCTGGATTATCCAACATAATCACGGGGTCCTTATAAGAGGGAGACAAGAGGGTCAGAGTTAGAGAAGGAGATGTGGCGATGGAAGCAGAGGTTGCAGTGATGTGCTCTGAAGATGGGGTAAGGGGTCACAGGCCAAGGAATGTGGATGGCTTATGGAAGCTGGGAAAGACGAGGAAACAGATTCTCCCCTCTAGAGCCTCCAGAAGGAATGCTGCCCAGCTGGTATTCTGATTGTAGGACTTCTGGCCTCCAGAACTGTAAGATAATACATCTGTGTTGCTTTAAGCCACGAAATTTGTGGTAATTTGTCAGAATAGCAATAGGAAACAAAGGCAGAAAGGATGGCCTTGCTAGTGGAGGTTTGAAAGCCTCTCTGGCAACACCCTTGGCTCCTGTTGATTCCTGGAACACAGAAGTGATGCAGAGCTGAATTCATAACGTGTTTTCTATCTCGTTCTTGTGGCCCTTAGCATTTGTTTCTCTGGATAACGTTAATTAGCCTCCGATTAGATGTGTGCTACTTGTGGACAACTTGAGTCAGCACGTCGCACAGGACGACCTTGTGTGCTTAACAGGCAGGCAGTACTAATGCTTTGCAATTGTGTATTATGTTGGGGTCTCTAAAAGTTTCTCACGTATGACACAAGCATCAGCATAAATTGAAAATCTGAGAGCGGGAATCGTAGGAGGTCTCCAGAAGGGGCTGTAAAAGTGACACTGAGTGAAGGAGAGAGAATCCTTCCCAACTGGGGAAGGGCCAACTGCCAGGGAAAGGAAATGAATTCTCCTTCCCCTGTAAAAATCGGTGAAGGCTCACAACCTTTAAATCTTATCCTGAAAGCAAGCCACTGGGGATTAAGAGGTGGCATTATTCTGCCTACCATGATTTTCCATCTCTCTGGAGAGGCCATTTCTCTCCATCCTCAACAGATGCCTTTCCCTGTGGCACCTCCCACATGCCTGGTGCTGGGCTTTCTGTTTATGTTCACTGTACGGATATATAAGAAACTTTTGGCTTTTGAATTTCTTGCTTTTCTGTTTTGCTTTTAGTTAGAAGAGCCTCAGGATGAAAAAGATAGCCTCAGTCCTCACTGGCAGGGAATCCCTGAGTGTAAACTAGCAGAGCCTAGGAGGACTCCTTTCAGTCCTGAGATATCTGGGTCTCATTCACAACAGAGTTTAAGGAGTGAAGCTGGTGGGTGTTCTGAAGTGGCCTGTCCCTGTGAGCTCATACCAGTCAGTCAGGCCCTTGGTCTGTACCACCCCTAGCCTGCCCCTCCCACAGTGCCTTCCCATCTCAGTAAATAGCAAGTCCAATTTTCCAGCTTCTCATGCAAAAGCTTTCCTCTCACATCTGACATCTAAATCATCAGCAAATCCTGTTGACTCTACCTGCAACATATATTCAGAATCTAACCCCTTCTTACATCTCCCCGCTACCGCCCTGGTCTAAGCCACCATCACCTTTCTCCTTAGTCATGGCATTAGGCTTCTATTTGGTCTTCCTTCTTCCATCCTTGCCTCCCTTCCATTTATTTCCAACACAGCTGCCACAGAGACCCTCTTAAAAGGTAGGTCACATCATGTCGCTCCTCTTCTTATAACTCCAATGGTTCCCCATCTCGTTCTGAGGACAAGGTAAAGTCATGGCCCGCAAGCCTCTGCACCCATAGTCTGGCTCCCAGGTCCCTCTCTGACCTCGTCATCTACTCCTCTCCCCGTCCTTCCCTCAGTCCCACCCCCTGGGACTCCTTGTTCCTCCTTGAACATAATAGATAGGCTTTTACTGTGGGTCCCTTGTTCCCTCTGCTAGAATGCTCTTCCCCCAGATATCTGCATGGCCCTTCTCTCACATCCTTCAGATCGTTGCTTAAATATTTCCTTCTCGATGAGTCCTTTTCTGGCCACCATTTCTAAGATCACAGTGTCCCCTCCAACACCCCCGTCCTCCCACCCCCTTTCCCTGCTTAATTTTCCTCCATAGCTCTATTCTCCATCTCACATATTATCTCTATCTATCTTTATATTATACAATAAATTGTATATTAAGTATATTTTGTTATAGAAAGCATAATTTGTTAATTGTCTGCGTCATCCCCACCAAACGTAAATTCTCAAGGGCAGACTTCTTTCTCTGTTTTGTTCATTGATGATTCCCCCAGTGCTTTAGACAGTGCCTGTCACATAGTAGAAGCTAATAAATATTTTCTGGATGGATAAATGAATGAATTTTACATGTTCCTCACAATCCAGTCCCCCACTTACTACTTTCTCACCCAGTTCTAGCCTCACAAACTTCCATGCCTTTCATTGAGACAGGAGTTCACTTTGTGTCTTAAAAACCGATGTCCCAAAGATCAGCCCCACCCCCACTGAGGGAGCTTCAGGTGTTCTTACCAGAAAGTTATCATTCTTGGACGATATCTCGGTTTGGGGACCAGGTAGACCTGGATATGAACGCTGGCTCTGCCACTTGGTAGCTGCGGGTAAGACCCAGAGCAAGTTGCTTCATTTCTCCAAGCCCCAGCCTCCCCCATGGAGAGTGAGAATATGATCTGCGATCGTGGGGTTGCTGGGGGGACTGAAAGTAGGCATGTATTGCTTCTGCCAAGAGCAGTGCCCGGCACAAAGGTGGGATCATACTGTATACAATGATCTGCAATTGGCAATCCCTGCACCAATCAGTTTTGTACATATATCCTTAGATACTTTAATCCTTTAATCCCTATAGGATAGATTCCCATAGTGGGGTTGCTGACCGCAGCGGTATGTACGTGCTTTAAAAAGAGTAAATAAATGGCGCCAGATTATTTTCCAGAAACAGTTGTTAACAATTCATACTCCTGCCAACTGTGTCTGAGAACGCCTGTTTCCCCCCCACCCTTACTAGTACCAGATGTTATCAGTCTTTTTCATTTTTGCCCATCTGATTGGGGGAAAACGGTATCTTGTGTTGATTTCCATTTCCTTTATCACTTGTAAAGTTGAACATCTTTTCACATGTATAGTATTCATTTGTATGTCCTCTTCTGTGATTGCCTTTACTTGTCCAGTCGTCTTTTGAGTTCCGTATTTTTCTTATCAATTTATCGGTTGGGGATATGGACAGTGACTGCTAATAGGTATAAGTTTCTCTTTGGGGCGATGAAAATGTTCTAAAACTGGGTTACAGTGATAGTTCCACAACTCTGTAAATACACTAAAAAGCTTTGAATTTACACTTTAAACCAGTGAATTTTATGGTATATAAAGTATATCTCAGTAAAGCTGTTAAAAATGACAAAAATATTTGAAAAGGTGACTTTAATAGCTGCATAAAATTCCCCTTTATGGAATTATCATATTTTATTTAATCACTTCCAATCGCTTCTAATTATTTCCAAGATTTTACTCATAAAAAATTCTGATGAATATCTTTGTACATAAATATCTGCTTTTTCTTAGGATACATTCTTAGACAGGAATTACTGGGGAAAATATATTATTTTTAATAAAAAAATAGTTGACAGCGATTCCATGTCAATCTGAACACTTTAGAGTTTTCTTAGGTTCAGAACGCCATATACAGTACCTCAAAACTGTTGTTGGCAAGGTCCTTCCTGCTATGGTGACACCAAGTGCCACTATAATTGATGCTAGAAAACAATTTCGGGTTCAGTCACACAAAAATATACAGTGTACTTCTTGCTTTATCGCCAGTTGTTTACTTGTTACAAACTGATTGCTAGAAAAACAAAATGAGAAGCGAAATTGCTTTCCCTGGCCCAAATCCATGGGGAACAGAGGCTAATTCTAGCGTAATTTTTGGCAAAAGCAGGAAGCAGTGCCTATGTTGGTTTCATTTCATCTTGTTAACATATGCTGGAGAAAATGCAATAATAAGAGTAATAATAATAATAATTGATACTCTTGACTGATAACTCTAAGGTCCTTCTCTGGGCAGAAAAGAGCCTATCTTCTTGGTTAATTGTGCTACATAATAAGAAAGAAATTCACCCAGAAGGATCATGAAGGAAAGAGCTTATATTTCCTACCTGTTCTCTACACCCACCTCAACCCAAGCACTTCCTCCATCATCATATCTTTAGATTTAGCTGGACAAATTTATTGATGGTGGTTGATGTATTGATTTCCAGGACATTAGCAATACTTAAGAGAAGAGGCTCTGTGCTATAATGGGAAGTTTTTTGGGCTAGGAGCAAGAATCCTGGATTTTAGTCCTGACTCTGCCATTTACCTGTTATATGACTTTAGGCAAATCATGTGCCCTATGTGGATCTTAGTTTCCCATCTCTAGTTGATTTCTAAGGGCCCTTCCAATTCTGACATGCTATGGTTTTAAGGAACAATAGAATTAGATCTCTTCCTTTAAGGAGTAGGGCAGGGAACAAATTTGGGAGTTGAGGCAAGAAAAAATAAATTGAGTCATGTCAGAAACCTAATATGATCTAGGATATTTTACGTTAGGTTCTTAAGATCATCATCAAAAAAATACATAAAAAATACATCATTAAAAAATACAACTCTATACATTTACTAGAAATCACAGAGCCATAAGCATACAATGCTGGATTTTGTAATATGTAAACTATACCTAGATAAAGTCTTAAAAATATACATTTGATAGTAATTTTATCTCCAGATAATCTTGGGTAGGGTGTATCAAATCATGTGACTTGAGATTCTGCTCATTTACTTGCATGCATGAAAATGAGTGAGAGTCGAGGAACATGTTAATAATAATCTTGGGAGTTTTGTTGGCCCAGAGAAGCTGCTGGGCTCCGGGGAGATTGATGGAGCTAAAATGTCATTGTCGCAAGGGAGGCAACTATTGATTTCACTGACAAACCATGTAATTATGGAACACAATGCCTAGTTACATTAATTAGAAGGGAGTGAGAGAGTGGAGCTGGAGGCCCTGCTGGCAGGAGAGAGGAAGAGTGTAGATCAGTCTTCTCTAAGGTGTGGCTGGAGTGAGCAGGGGCTGGAGAGAGGGAACCTGGAAAGTAGGTTGAAGGCAGAAACCAGTTTGAAGGTCTCTATGAAAAAGGTATAAGATTTACTACCTTGAATTACATGTATTTTAAATAAAATCATATATTTAAAAATACTCTAAAAATTGTAAAGCACTATATAACTAAAAATATTTTTAACAGGTAATACAAGCATATGGTAAAATTCAGATGGTATAAAGAAATGGAATAAAGAGATAGTGAAAAGTAAGTCTCCATCTACCCTTGTCGCCCATTTGTCCTTCCCAGGAACATTCAGTATTTCAATTTTTTTGTGTATCCTTCTGGAGTTATTCTATTCTATATATATATATATATATATATATATATATATATATATATATATATATATATATATATATATATATATATATATATTTGTTTTCACTTAACAATATAGTTAGTTTGGAAATCACACCTTTATATTGATTTGCCTTATTCTTTTTTAACATCTATATACTGCAATTCATTTAACCAGTCCCCAGGACATTTAATTTGTTTCAATGGCATCTGGTTTATTTTCTTAAATTAAAGTTCACCACTGAACAGCAAAACCAGTCCCCAACATGGTGTTATTGATGAACATTTTGAGGTTTTTTTTGTTTTTCTTTTTGGTTAATATACCAATTTCTTTTTTTAATTTTTAAAACATTATTATTGGAGTATAGTTGATTTACAGTATTGTGTTGGTTTCTGGTATACAGCAAAGTGAATCAGTTATACATATACATATATCCACTCTTTTTTAGGTTCTTTTCTAATATAGGTCATTACAGAGTATTGAGTAGAACCAATTTCTTTTTATTTGTATTTTTTCAGTGAGTAATAATCTTAGTATCCCCCGGACATTTTTTAAAAACTGTATTTTAATGATGCAATAAAGAGCTGCAGGTAAATCCTAGGACAAATCACTTCTAAAGAACTGATTTAGCCTGGCCAAATTGAGTCTGCCAGGCTGGGCAGAGGTTCCTACAGATTCAGGCTCCACTTTGGAAGGGGAGCTCAAGTCTTCAAGAACACTTCTTTGAAGGAGAAGAACCCAGAGAGGTAGCCCAATGTAGTAGAAAGATCTCAGGGTTTGGAGTCAGAAGACTTGAGTCCCAGCCCCAGTTTTGTCACTAACTAGCTGTGTGACCTTGGGTAAGTCACACCCTGAGAGTTTCAGTTTTTCCCCATGTGTTAAAGAGAGGCAGAAGTTTCAAACCCATAATGCTGTTGTAAGGATGTGATGAATTAACTGCATTTCATAAAGTGCTTTATAAATATTAATTATATGTATTACCTTAAGGGACAGAGGCATAAAACCAGAATAGCTAGAGCTCCAGTTAGAGAAAATGCACATACGTGCACAAATTGCAACCTGAAAGCTAAAAGATGGGCTGAGAAAGAAATAGCTCCTTCTTGGCTTGATATGTACTAATTCAGAACTTAACAAAGGGCAAGGTAACTCTTTTTGAAAAAGTTCCTGTAGGTCTACAATTTGAATGTGCATCCTTGTCACAAACTGTTGGAAAGCATACCGCTCTTCTTTATAAACAAATACTTTCTTCTTCCTCCTTTATACTTCTCTGAATTACAACCCACTGACCAAGGATGGAAGCCCATAACTGTCAGTGAGCGTGAAAGAGGATTTGCAGGAAAATGTTCTCTATTTAGACATGCCAGTACAGAGAAGCCCAGCAGGTGGTTTTAAGAAGAATTGAACCACTTGACATTTCATTGGGATGAGACCTAGAAACAGAACTAGGAAGGAAAAACCAACCAGCATCCTGTGAGACGAGGAAAGGACAGGGTGAGGGAGAGAGACTAGAGTGTAAATTTATTTATTTACTTATTTGGTTGCACTGGGTCTTGTTTGCAGTGGGTGAGCTCCTTAGTTGTGGCACGTGAACTCTCAGTTGCAGCATGCATGTGGGATCTAGTTCTCTGACCGAGGATCAAACCCCGGCCCCCTGCACTGGTAGCATGGAGTTTTAACCACTGCACCACCAGGGAAGTCCCTTTTTTTTAGAGTGTAAATTGATGTAAGATTTTTGGAGGATAACTTGACAGTATATATATTAAAAATCAAAATGCACATACACTATCCTTTTGACTCATCTTCCTGAAAAATCCAGTCCTAAAGCCATTGGGTGAGGCAGAGCAAGGTAGGCATCCATGGTGGGGAGTATGGGGGTGCATACTGTGGTGTCAGAGACCCAGCAGGGTGAGGAGGTGTCCCTGTGGAGGGCAGATCAGAGTCCAAACAGGTGGATGGATGTGTCGTCATGGAAGAGAGGCCTGGTGTGGGGAGTCAGAGCCTGAGAAGGATGAGGAGGAAATCTATGTAGGGGAACAGCTGGTGATGGGGAATGAGAGGCCCCAAGCAAGAGCAGACGTAGTGTCAGGGAGGGTGACAATGGAAATGGGAGAGTGGTTACTGTGCTAGTTATCTATTTCTGTGTAACAATTTACCTGAAACTCAGTGGCTTAGGACAACAAACATTTAGTTTTTATTTTTATTAAAAAATTTTTTTTATTTAGTTCTTGGCTGCATGCGGGGGATCTTAGTTCCCTGACCAGGGTTCAAACCCGTGCCCTCTGCAGTGGAAGCACAGGACCTTAACCACTGGACCACTAGGGAATTCCCAACAAACACTTATTATTTCCGTTTTTTGTGTTAGGAAACTGGGCACAGCCTAGCTCGGTACCCCTGGTTCAGAGTCTCTCACAAAGCTACCACCTGAAGGGTCAACTGAGGGAGGATTTGCTTCCAAGCACATTCATGTGGTTGTTAGCAGGATTTAGTTCTTCACAGGCTGTTGACCGAGGGCCTCAGTTCCTCCATGGCTCTTGGCCAGAAGCCTCCCTCAGTTCCTTGCCATGTGGGCCTCTCCATGGGGCAGCTAGCTTCCCTGAGAGGAAGAGAGAGAGAGAGAGAGGAAGCACATGAGGGATGGAGGGAGAAAGAGAGAGAGAGAGAGAGAGAATTAGACAGAAGTCTAACCTAATCTTGGAAGTGACATCCCATAATTTTTGCCGTAGTCTATCATTAGAAGTGATTAACTAGATCCAGCTCACACTCAAGGGGAGGTGATTACACAAGTGGATGAATAGTACCAGGCAGGGATTGTTGAGGGCCATCTTAGAGAAAAATATCCATACTACCCAAAGTGATCTATAGATTCAATGCAGTCCCTATGAATATCCCAATGGCATTTTGTACGGAAATAGAAAAACAATCCTGTAATTCATATGGAACCACAAAGGACCGTGAATAGCCAAGCAATCTTGAGAAAGAAGGAAAAAGCTGGAGGCATCACACATCCTGATTTCAAAACACATTACAAGGCAACAGTAATTAAAACAGTATGGTTGGGCTTCCCTGGTGGCGCAGTGGTTGAGAAGTCCGCCTGCCAACGCAGAGGACACGGGTTCGTGCCCCAGTCTGGGAAGATCCCCCATGCCGCGGAGCGGCTGGGCCCGTGAGCCATGGCCGCTGAGCCTGCACGTCCGGAGCCTATGCTCCGCAATGGGAGAGGCCACAACAGTGAGAGGCCCGCGTACCACAAAGAAAAACACAAGCAAACAAAATAACAGTATGGTACTGGCATAAAAATAGACATATAGACCTGTGGAACAGAATTGAGAACCTAGAAACAAACCCACACATGTACAGTCAACAAGGATGCTAAGAGTACACAGTGAGGAAAGGATAGCTTCTTCAACAAATGGTGGGGCTTCCCTGGTGGTGCAGTGGTTGAGAGTCCGCCTGCCGATGCAGGGGACATGGGTTCGTGCCCTGGTCCAGGAGGATCCCACGTGCCGCGGAGCGGCTGGGCCCGTGGGCCGTGGCCGCTGGGCCTGCGCGTCTGGAGCCTGTGCTCCACAGCGGGAGAGGCCACAAGAATGAGAGGCCCGCATACCGCAAAACAACAACAACAACAACAACAAATGGTGTCGGGACACAGGGAATATAGCCAATATTTTGTAATAACTTAAGGGAAAAAAGAAAAACATTTATAAACATCAAAAAATAAAATAAAGCAGTAAAAAATAAAAAATTTAAAACAACAACAAACCCAAATGGTGTTGGGAAAACTAGACATACACATACAAAAGAATGAAATTGGACCCTTATCTTACAACACACACAGAATCAACTGAAAATGGATTAAAGATTTAAATGTAAAACCAGATACAGTAACTCTTAAAAGAAAACATAGGGGAAAAGCTTCATGACATGGGTCTTGGCAATCATTTCATGGCTATGACACCAAAAGCACAAGCACGAAAAGCAAAAATAGACAAATGAGACTACATCAAACTAAAAAGATTCACCACAGCAAAGGAAACAATTAGCAGAGTGAAAAGGCAACGAATGGAATGGGAGAAAATATTTGCAAACCATATATCTGATAAGGGGTTAATATCCAAAAAATGTAAGAAACTCCTACAACTTAACAGCAAAAAAAATCAAATAATCAGATTATAAAGTGGGCAAAGGACTTAAGTCGACATTTCTTCAAAGAAGATGTACAATGGCCAGCAAGTATATAAAAACTGTCAACATAACTAATCATGATGGAAACGCAAATCAAGATCACCTCACATCTGTTAGGATGGTTATCATCAAAAAAGACAACAGATAAGAAGCGTTGGCCAGGATGTGGAGAAATTGGAACCCTTGTGCACTGTTGATGGGAACGTAAAATGGTGCAGTCACTATGGAAAACAGTATGAAGTTCCCTCAAAAAGTTAAAAATAGAAGTTCCGTATGATCCTGCAATGCCACTTCTGGGTATGTATCCCAAAGAATTGAAATCGGGATCTCAAAGAGATATATGTATTCCCATGTTCATTGCAGCATTATTTATAATAGCCAACATATAGAAACAACGTAAGTGCCCATTGACAAATGAAGGGATAAAGAACATCTGGCATATATCTGTATATACATACACGTACAATGGAATATTATTCAGCCTTAAAAAATAATGAAATCTGCCATATGCAACAGCATGGATAAACCTTGAGGACGTTATGCTAAGTGAAATAAGCCAGTCACAGAAGGACAAATACTGCATGTGTCCGCTTAGATGAGCTGTCCCAAGTAGTCAACTTTGTGGAAAAATAGAGTAGAATGGTGGTTGCCAGGGGTTTGGGGGAACAGGGCATATGGAGTTGCTGTTTAGTTTCCAGTATGTAAGATGACTAAGTTCTAGTGATCTGCTGTACAACATTGTGCTTACAGATTACTGTAACCGTAAAAACGTGTTAAGAGGGTAGATCTCATGTTAAGTGTTTTTACCACAATAAAAAAAAGGAGAGAAAAAGAATAGTATGGTGCTTAGGAGGTAATCTACATCTTTGTTTGAACCAGGCTTCATTTTAACTAGCTATCCTACCTTGAGCAAATTACCCTTGCTATGCCTCAATTTCCTTTCTAAAATGGGGATAATCATGCTTGTCTCGCAAGGTATACTGAGAATTAAATAAAATTTTGTCTGTAAAGCAGGTAGAACAGTGCTTGGCACATGATAGGCAGTCAATAAATAGTAGTTATTATTAAAAATGAAAAAGAAACCTCCCAGCACACTTACATAAGGGGGATTGATAAAATGAGAAAATATGTTAAGAATATGGAAAGGGAGAAAACTAGAATGAACCCTGTGGTGTTGGCTGGGATACAGCAGAGTGAACTCATGGCCAAATAGATAGATAGATAGATATGGATATAGACATAGGTATATTATGTGTGAGTGTTGTGTGTGTATAAGCATGTGAGTAAAAGAGTATAAAAGAAGCCTCTAGAGGGCCAGGGAGCAGCAACACACCGATAGCAATATCCACACCTAGCGCCCAGATTTGGCTTCTAAATACTATTTTCCATGAAAGAGAACCAAGGCTTCTCAGAAAAATGGCTGATTTCAGGACTGGATAACTGAAAGTATGAGATGAACCTGGACCATCTTGTGCCAGAAAGTAAGGAAGTGCACAAAAAATGATGGGGACACATTAAAGGGATACAGAAGCCAGGTTGAAGGAGTCCCCACTGGTCAGATCTAGGACAACTTGAGCATCAAAGTAAACAATGATAGTAATGGATTATAACCCATTGAATAAAAGAGGAAGCCATAAGTCTATACTGATATAAATAAACAGGTGAACAAATTGAAAGTTTGATGGGAAATGGAAGCTTTACATAGTCTCAAAGGACTTCCCCACAAAATATTTATTAATTACAAAGAATAATTTCACAGTGGAGAAGCCTGGCACATACCACTTCAGTCAAGTGATCAGAGTGAACTCATCAGTAATAGGACACAGTGAAATCGAGCTCCACCTGACAGAATGAAGAGTACAGTGTCACTTCTGTCATAGGCCTGCCAAAGGTATGTAACCTGAATCTAATCATGAGCAAACATCAGGCAAACCCAAGTTGAGGGACATTCTCCAAAATAACTGGCTCATAGTCTTCAAAAGTGTCGAGGTCTTGAAAGTCAACAAAAGACCAAGGAACTCTTCCAGACTGAAGGAGATGGAGGAGACGTGACAACTAAAAGCACCATATGGGTCTGAACTAGATCCTTTTGCCATAATAGAGCCTTTGAGGACAACTGGTAAAACTTGAATGGGACCTGAGGATTCCATGTTAGTAATCTATTAATGTGAATTTCCTGATGTTGATGGTGGTGTCATAGCTAGATAGGAAAATATCCTTGTTGGGCAAAAAAATACACACGAAATCATTCAGAGATGATGGGGCATCAGGTTGGTGACTTACTCTCAAATGGTTCAGGAAGAAAAATCCAGGACATTCTGTATTGTACTTCCAACTTTTCTGTAAGTTTGTGATTGCTTCCAAAAAATAATAATAAATACTGAAAAGAATGTCATGGTCATGAAAGGCAAGGACAGCCTCAGGAACTGTTTCAGATTAAAGGAGGCCAGATAGAAATGACAAATGCAATGTCTGATCCTGAATTATATCCTGGAACCACCCCCCCACAACCAGTTCTTTTTGCTACAAAAAATATTATTTCTACAAGAGGAGAACTATGAATATTTTCTGTAGGTTAGATAATAGTATTTTATCAATATTAATTTCCTGATTTTAATAGTTGCACTGTGCTTATGTAAGAGAAACATTTTGTTCTGAGACATACATGCTCAAGTATTTAGGGTTAAAGGAACATCATGGCTAAAATTCACTCTCAAGTGGTTCAGAAAAAAAGAGAAATATGCATATATATTGAAAGGAAATGATAAAGCAAATTAATAAACTATTAACAATTGGGGAAGCTGAGTGAAAGGAACATGGATATTCCTGCAACTTTTCTGTTAAGTCTGAACTTATTTTATAATCAAAAGTTATCAAAAAAGCACATACACTTTATCCTGGCAATTCCTTTGCTAAAAAAGTACCTCACATGTATATTAAGATACATGGGTATTCATTACAGTATTATTTGAAATAGCTGAAGACCAGGCTCAAACAAACTGTCCATTGATAGAGGTTTTCCCACATCACAAAACACTGTGTAGCTGTTAGAAATAAGGAGAAAATCACCTCACACTCATTAGAAGAGCTACTATTTAATTTAAAAAAAAAACCCAGAAAATAACAACTGTTGGCCAGGACGTGGAGAAACTGGGAACCCCTGTACAGTGTTGGTGGGAATGTAAAGTGGCCCAGCTGCTATGGGAAACAGTATAGAGGTTCCTCAAGAAAATTAAAAATAGAATTACTATATGCTCCAGCAATCCCACTGCTGGGTATTTATCCAGAAGAATTGAAAGCAGGGTCTTGAAGAGTTATTTGTACACACATGTTCATAACAGCACTACTCACAATAGCCAGGAGGTGGAAGCAACCCAAATGCCCACTGACAGATGAATGGATAAACTAAAATGTGGTATATACACACAGTGGAGTATTATTCAGCCTTAAAAAAGGAAGGAAATCCTGTCACATGCTACAACATGGATGAAGCTTGAGGGCATTATGCTAAGGGAAATAAGCCATTCACAAAAAGACAAGTACAGTATGATTCTACTTCTATGAGGTATCTAAATTCATAAAAACAGAAAGTAGAATGGTTGTTACCAGGGGCTGGGGGAGAGGGGAAAAGAAGAGTTGTTGTTTAGTGGTTATAAAGTTTCAGATTTGCAAGTTGAAAAAGTTCTAGAGATCTGTTTCACAAACAATGTCAATATACTTAAACACTATTGAACTGTACACTGAAAAATGGTTAAGATGGTAAATTTTATGTGTCTTTTATCACAATAAAAAAGGAGTAAATCTAGATGTTCTGCTATGGAAAGATCTCCAAAAGAGATAATTAAGTGAAAAACCAAGGTGAGAAATAGCATGTATGCTATGATTCTGCGTGTGCCTGCCTGTGTGTGTGAAAAAGAGGATATATGTTTGCCTTTGCCCTTAAAAATTCTGGATGGATACATAAGAAGCTGTAAACAGTGGTTACTTCTAGGAGTGAGGCTGGGGGTTAAAGAGGGGAAAAGTATTTCTACTTTTTCATTTTACTTTTTATTTTAAAGTCTTCTGCGCTTTTTTTTTTTTACCATATGCACATATTATATTTCCAGTAAATGTTTAACATTTTAAATAATGGCTAATAATGGTGCCAGGCATCGCTCTAAGAATGTGCATGGAGTAGCTTATTTAATCTGGAAAGTAACTCTATGAAGTAGGTCCTTTATTAGTATTATTGCCATTTTATAGAAGGGAAACGGAGTCTCACAGGGCTTGAAGAACTTAGACTCTAAATCACACCATTTTAACCACTACTATATGCCTCTATGCTTCTTATAAAAAGGAGTCACTCTTCTTCCTTTTGTTAAAGACAAACTATACATATATACATACATATATGTAATATATATATTATATAATCTTTAAGCACAATACATGCTCATTAAATGTAAAAAAAAAAGCTAAAGTGCAGGGGAAAATCTAACTCTGGATCCTGCCAGCTAAAGACCAGCCTGTTAACCTTCTGGTGTATGGCCATACGGTCCTCAACATATGCACTATTTTCTAGCCTAGTTGAGATTATATTGTACATACAATTTTGTATTCTGCTTTTCTTCCTCTCCATATAATGTCATTTTCCTTTTAAAACATCTCTTCTCAAGTCCTCTTATAAATAGTCATAGTGTTTTTAGAGCTGGTAATGAGGGCCCCAGATTCATTTTAGGGAAGAGGAAGAGTAATAAAATCCTTGGAAAAGAAAAGCATGGAAAAAAGTTGGGAAGAAAAAAGTGTGGGTCTGCAGTCACTAAGAAATGGCTTCTGTTTACTTGTTCATGACTGTGAAAGTCTAGATTCTATTTTCCCTTCTTTCTTTATTTTTATTATATTTTTGCTCTATTCATATTTGGACAGTTTTGTTGGGGTCAGTATGCCTAAGTGACTGTGTCTGGGGAACAGGCAGACATTTTGGAAAATTTTCCAGGAATCCAATTTTAGGAAAACTGGAAAACCAAAAGTAGATTATTGCTGTTTTAAGCTACTAAAAAAAAAAAAAAGGATATAATGATGGTGAGTCCTAGAGTATTACAATGTTAGACCCAAAGTACAGAGATTATCTAGCCCAATTCCCCCTCGTTTTACAGATGGAGAAACTGAGCCCCAGAGAAGTAAAATCAATCACCCTACTCACGAGCGACAACTACTGAGCCCGTGAGCCACAACTGCTGAAGCCCGCACGCCTAGAGCCTGTGCTCCACAACAAGAGAAGCCACCGCAATGAGAATCCCCTGCACCGCAATGAAGAGTAGCCCCCGCTCACCGCAACTAGAGAAAGCCTGCATGCAGCAACAAAGACTCAACACAGCCAAAAATAAATAAATAAATTTATTAAAAAAATAAAAATTAAAAAATACTTAGGAGTTAACCAAAGATTAACTTATACAATTATAAGTTACATAATTAACTTATACAATGAAAACCACAAAACATTGCTGAAAGAAATTAGAGAAGACACAAATAAATGGAAATACAAACCAAGTTCATGGATTGGAAGACTTAATATTGTTAAGGTATCGGTACTTACCAAAGTGACCCACAGGTTAAATATAATCCCTATGAAAATCCAAATGACATTTTTTGGCAGAAAGAGAAAAACAGTTCCTAAAATTCATGTGGAATCTCAAGGGCCTCTGAATAGCTAAAACAATCTTGAAAAATAACAGAGCTGAAGGACTCACACTTGTTGATTTCAAAGCTTACTGCAAAGCTACAGTAATCAGAACAGTGTAGTACTGACATAAAGACAGACATACACCCATTAAACCGAATAGAGAACCCAGAAGTAAACCCTCACATGTATGGTCAAATGATTTTTGACAAGAGTGACAAGACCATTCCATGGGGAAAGAACAATCTTCTCAAGAAATGGTGCTGGGAAAACTGGATATCTACATGTAAAAGAATGAAGTTGGACCCTTACCTAACACTGTGTACAAAAATTAACTAAAAATGGATCAAAGACCTAAATATATGACCTAAAACTATAAAATTCTTGGTGCAGAAGTTTGAATTAAACTCCTTAGTTCGTGTCTCATCATTTGAGCCTCAAAAGGTATATCTGTTGTTTCATTTGTTTACTCTTTTTTGCTTTATTCCCTGTACTCATAATCAGTTGAATGTATTTAATGACTAACCTTTTATTTATGTGTTTTTTTAAAACAGCTCCATTCAGTTTTAATTTACATGTCATAATATTCACTCATTTGAAAATACATAATTCAGTGATTTTTAGCAAATTTATGGAGCTGTGCAAACACCACCACAATCTAGTTTTAGAACATTTCCATTACCCCCAAAGGATCCCTTTTGCCCATATGCAGTCAGTGCCCCTCCTATTACTAGTGCCAGGCAATCACTAATCTGCTTTCTGTCTATAGATTTGCCTTTTCTGAACATTTTATAGAAATAAATGACTGCAATATGTAAAAAAAAAAACCAGTCACTCTAGGCCACACAGCTATTAAAGGCAGAGTCTGCACTAAATTTAGGTCTCCTGATTGCTAGGCCACTGTTTTATAAAACTTCTGAAACCCTTTAAAATCAATTAATTAATCCTTGTAAGAACTCAGTGAAGTAGGTTAGTGTTATTTATTCTGACTTTAGAGCCATTTACTGAAAAAGTGATTAGATGTCTGGAAGCCAAAACTGATTCTCCTGTAATTAAACATGTTTTTAATCACTCCAAAAAGAACAGACTATTAAGCAGGCTTATCATCTTAGGAATTAACTCTCAGTTTCTTGCACAACCAGTTTAAAGATCACCACTCTCACCCGGCATCTTAAATTCCTTTTATATTAGGCATGAAGCCCGTATTTTCGTGGTAATATTAAGCAAATGCATAGCCCTTAGATTAGCTGTGTCTCAGTGTTCCTCTAGTCCTCAGCAAATGAGAGAGCGGGGGATGGGGAGTGTGTCACCACTGGACTTGCATAAATTATTAGAACGCATCCATTTGCCTCTTGGTTTTCCTTCCAAATGACTTCCTTCGGCTGCAATTTCCTTTTGGCCCTTTTGCTATGTGGAATAAGGAGGGGACACACGATAGATTTCTTTATGTAATTTATTGTGGTAATTATGTCTGAATATGATAAAATAGTTTGCCAAAGCAGACTTTAATTAAGATTTGCATAGAAGATTCTTTAATCACTAAAGCAAATAAGTTGGAATGTTGAGTTCACAGTTGGAATGGCAGTGGTTGTATTATAGAGCTAGGGAGTAGGTGGGTTTGGAGCTCAGGGCCCCTTGTCTTTCCTTTCTCAGATTGCCTTGCTTCTAGTGTTCACTGCTCTCATGCTGTCAGCTTTGGCATTCCACCAGAGCTTGTCCTTTCCAAAATGTATCTCTAGTGCCAAAATTATTTCCTGCCACCATGAAAATGCCCAGGCCCCCAGTTCCCTGATCTCAGCCAGCAGGAGACAAGGGATTAGAGACAGAGCTGAAAGAAACCTTGGAAAGCATCTCATTTGATTTTATAGATGGGGAAACCGAGGCCTAGAGTGGCATGGTCATGTGTCCAAGGTTAATAGCAGAGCTGGAATTCAAATACCCTGAGAAATGATTTAACCTAGGTGAGTCTTAGCTTCCTCCCCTCTAAAATGGAAATCAAGATATTTACTCAGGTTACTATGAGGATCAAATACAACAAAATAAATGAAAACACTTTGAAAACTGCTGTTTGTACAGGTACCTTAAAATTTATTTTTCCTATTAAGCTATGCTGCTTACCTTATGCTAAGGGTTGATAACTAATAAACGTTAGCATGTGGATCTTCCAAGTGCGATCTGCATTTTGAAAGAGGAGGTCCTGAGGACACATCTAACCCTAGAGGGAAAAAATGGACAGAGAAGCATTCCAGGTGCCCCTCAAAGCACTTAGCTGGGCAAAGCCATATATTTTAGCGGTAAGAACAAAGCCTGCTTTCAGAGGCCAGGGAGCTAAGAACTTTGTAAAGAACCTGAAAAACTGCCCACACAGTCATTCTAGCATCTAGGGTGGGGTTTGATTACATTAGCTTAAAAGCCCCCTTTAACACTGGAGTTCTGTAATTGTGTGATTCCAGTTGATTCATTTTTACAGCATACAGTCCTGTTCATGTGCTTTCTCTTCAGACCCAGAAACATGAACATCTATGTCACAAATTGCTGTCCTGATCTTATTGTATATACATTTTTTTTCTTTTTTGCGGTACACGGGCCTCTCACTATTGTGGCCTCTCCCGTTGCGGAGCACAGGCTCCGGACGCGCAGGCTCAGCGGCCATGGCTCACGGGCCCAGCCGCTCCGTGGCACGTGGGATCTTCCCGGACCGGGGCACGAACCCGTGTCCCCTGCATTGGCAGGCGGACTCTCAACCACTGCGCCACCAGGGAAGCCCTGTATATACATTTTTTATTGAGATATAATTAACATATACACATATTGTGTAAGTTGGAGGTGTACAATGTGGTTTAATTTATCCTGATCTTAAAAAAAAAGAGAAAGCAAAAGAAAAAAGGACCCAACACACTCACACGATAAGCACATACACACACGCAGAACACTTTAACAAGCTGGGTTTTTGTAAGTTAATGTAAACATGAAGGAAAAGGGCCACAACCTCTGGCCTTCAAACTGCCAAACTTAATGGAATAAGTTTGAGTATTACTTAATGATACTTGGCAAGAAAGAAAATCCCAGTCTCAGTCTCCCCCAACCCTTCAGTTAGTTGGATGGGATGAAGTCCAAACCAATCATTGCAATCGGTGGCCTGATGTCTGTGTAGCAATGTGAATGGAAGCAGAATTGTTACATTCTACTTGGAAGCACCTGATGGAGGGATCAAATAAAAATTTTAAAAATCACATGTTGGGCTTCCCTGGTGGTGCAGTGGTTGAGGGTCCGCCTGCCGATGCAGGGGACATGGGTTCGTACCCCGGTCTGGGAAGATCCCACATGCCGTGGAGCAGCTGGGCCCGTGAGCCATGGCTGCTGAGCCTGCGCATCCGGAGCCTGTGCTCCGCAGTGGGAGAGGCCGCAGCAGTGAGAGGCCCGCATACTGCAAAAAAAAAAAAAAAATCACATGTTTATGCCCCCCATATAAACATGTGATTCAATGAATGAATAAAATACACCAGTGTGATTTACAACAGCGAAGACATAGAAGCAACCTCAGTGTCCATCAACAGATGAATGGATAAAGAAAATCTGGTGTATATATACAATGGAATATTACTCAGCCATAAAAAGAATGAAATATTACCATTTGCAGCAACATGGATAGACCTAGAGATTACTATATTAAGTGAAGTAAGTCAGACGGAGAAAGACAAATATTATATGATATCACTTATATGTGGAATCTAAAGAAATAATACAAATGAACTTATTTATAAAACAGAAACAGACTCACAGACATACAAAACAAACTTATGGTTACCAAAGGGGAAAGGGGGGGAGGGATAAATTATGAGTTTGAGATTAACAGATACATACTATTGTATATAAAATAGATAAACAACAAGGACTTACCATATAGCACAGGGAACTATATTCAATATCTTATAATAACCTATAATGGAAAAGAATCTGAAAAAGAATATATACATATATATATATATAAAACCAAATCACTTTACTGTACACCTGAAACTAATACAATATTGTAAGTCAACTATACTTCAATAAAAAAAAAATACATCAGTGTGTTGTAGGTCAGGATTAGGAGGGTAGGAAGCAGGTTATTCCAGAGCTCTGTGGTGGAGGTGGAACCACTGGAAATGAGGCTGCAAGGCCAGATCACCAAGCATTTTATATGCTTTGCCATGGGGTTTGGATCTTATCCTGAAAGCAAAGGAGGGCAGAAAGGAGGTAGAAAAGGATTCAAAGCTGGGATGGGCTTTGAAGTTGGAGTGTGGTGGCATGATTATATTTGTGTTTTAGCGACAACTCTGGCTTCTGGTGTAAAATGGATGAGGAGAGGATATTTGGAAGGCCAGCCAGGAGGGTGCAAGGCTAGAGGCAAGCGGCCCGGTTAGGAGGCTCTTTGGCAGTTGTGCAAACAGGATGGGGGCTGGAGCAAGGCAGTGGTAGCAAGCAGAGATGGAGAGAGATTTAGGACAGAAGGAGCAGGCAAAGAGGTCTCAGTAGAAGAGAGTGAAATTAGTACCCCCGCCCCCAAGCAAAACCCAATGACATTTACCGGCTAATCAAGTAGAAAACAGACCCTTGTGGTAGCAGCAGCAGTGAGAAGTAGCCCCGGGGTGAGTTAATCTAATATGCATCAGCCATGTGTATGGCAGTCAGGAAAGCAAATGCCATCCTTAAGAAGCTAGAGTAGAAGAGTCTAGTGGCTGGACAAGGGACACGATCAGGCAGAAGCGTCTGTGCCCTGGGGTTGGGGCGATGGGGGGGGGGGAGGTTAGACTCAGTTCCTGCTTTCTACTTTTGAAAGATGTAAGGGAATTGGCTTCAACTCGAAGCAGAGCCTTGAACCCAGGTCTTTGGAGCAGGCTCTAGTCTGGAAGAATTGTGGGGCCGGAAGACTTGTCTTCAAATTGTTGGACCACCATGGGGAAGAGGGGCAAAGCTGGCTTTGCGTGAAGTTACCAGAGGGCCGGTTTCACTCAGCCTCAAGCCACGAGACAGAGACCCAAGCGGTGGTCTCTGGAGCCAGTGAGTCCTTGTCATTGGAAGTTGTTCAGACTAGAGGGCAGGGACACTGTACGTGGGAGAACAAAACCAAAAGCCCAAGCAAAAACAACCAGTTCGAGGATACAGTCAGTCGATGACCTTCGAGGTTCTTGCTGACCCTGTGATGTGTAAGTGCTGGCCAAGCGCGTGTACATTTCTCAGCAGTCCTGCCTCAGGGATGAGGTGGATAACGGTACCTCTCTCGTTCGCTTTCTTATACTACTTTATTCAAAGCAAATAGGTCATGTGGAGGTCGGCAGACCAGGTGAGTTGCAGCCTCTAAATCACTGTAATTCCGTCCAGGGGTGGGGTGTGGGGGGAGCCTCGCAAAGCCTTGCAACCGTCAAGAGCAACCGCGCAGTGGGATAAACTTTGGCTGGGGCTTTGCCGCGAGAGAGGGGCGGGGTTACTTGAATGGGTCCTCAGGAGAAGGCGATTGGTCCCGGGGGAATCGAAGGGGCGGGACTAGTCTATTGTTGCCATTGGTCCTGCGGGCAAGTTGAGGGATGGCAGTGAGGGGGGCGGAGCCCGCGAGGGGAGGCAATTGACTTGGCGAGAGCCCACCGAGGGGAGCTAGAGGGCCGGCCGGCGGGCGAGCCCGCAGCCAGGAACCAGGAGCTGGGAGTCGGCAGCCTGGAGCCGGGAGTCAGCTGCGCGAGCTCGCCAGGGCCGCAGCGGGGCGAGGGGCGCACGGGGCGTTGGCACCCGGACGCGCGCCTGCGTCGCCGACTTGGATGCGGCGGGGACGATTCTGCGCCCCGTGCGCTCGACGCGAGCCATTCAACAGCTGGCTTCGCGGGCTACAGTCGCAGGGAGCGACTGGGAGGTTTGCAGGTTGAGACTGCGGCGACTGGAAAGAGGCGGCGGCAGCGGCAGTCCGGGTACCCCAGCGGAGACCCGAGTGGAGACAGCGGCTTCCCAGGCTCCCGGTAAATGCCCTCCGCTCTGCTTGCAGAGCAGCAGCCACGTCCCGCTGCGTCTCGGCCGCCTGGCCGGCCTGGCCTATGGGAGCTGGGTGCCTGCAGACAGGGCTACTCCGGACACTTGGCGGAGATTGGGGAGGGGATGCTCAGGAGACCCGGGTCGCTCCGCCAGCCCCTTCAGAGTCAGTTTCCAGAGATGCACCTGGGCTCTTCCCCTGGTCCTTTCTCTTCACCCTAGACCTTGCCGCAAGTCCCCCGGTCCTGGCGCCGCACTAGGGGGCGCTCTGGCACCCACTCAAGGGCTCGCTTCGGCCGCTGCTCCCGCCGAGGTCACTCGAGGCATTCCCCTGGGGTACCGCCATTCCCCTGGCGGTGGCATCCCGCTAACGGGAACTGAAGGTGCCCTCCTGTTTGGTCCACACGCCACGGGCCGGGCGCTCCGCTTCCCCGCCTGCTCCTGTGCACTCATCCAATTAATCAGCAGCAGGGCCCCGCCGCCCCCGCCGCCCTGTGACCTGGTCCTTGGCTTCAGGGATTTGTCGAGAGTCTCGCTTGAGGTTTCCAGCGCGGGTGGAATAAAACTGTTCCCAATCTGACTGGGGTAGCAGGGCTCACCCACGGTCACGGGGTCCTGAGCTTGCTTCCAGGGAGGAAGCAAGTTGGAGAGGCCCATGCTGTGGGAGAAACTGCCATCCCCGAATGCGGGGCAATCAGGTAGTCTTGGTCCTTGGGACTCGCATCTTCTTTACATTTGGTCTCCTGCATTTTGCGCTTTTTTTAAAAGCCAGCCACTACCGGAGAACTTTTGAATGCTGCTAACTCCGAGGAGTGAGATTTATTGGAACACCGGGTTCCAGCATGAGGACTGGTTACCCTTTGGACTTTTTCACTTTCTCCGTGTCTTTTCTAGATTGAGAATAAGGTCTCAAAGATCAGGCCCATTTTTCCCTGTTCTTCTACCTGCCTCTGATCTAACTTTGGAACTTCATGCTGTTGAGAGAGTAAACTTGTGCAGGGATAGGGCTCACTCTTCATGCTGAGAAAACCACTCTTGGGGATAATATAGTTGGGATCTCTCCAGTTCTGAATTTTTTATTTGCTTTTTAAAGAATGTGGCCTTCCAGTAGTAACATTGTTCTGTGCCCTGTTTCTTGTTTGGGAGGGAGTCCCTCAAAGCATGGAGTGACTTGAAGCATGGAGTAATGGTACATGAAGATATTTTTACTTTGGCTCTTGTTCAGCACAGAGAAAGTGGCAAGTGGAATAGGCCCGCTGGCACGGGTGCCCAGGGGATGCCAGCTATCATGTATATCAGAGGATGGGTAGGGCTGACTGGAGGTGGAGTAACATGGTGGGGAGGGGCAGAGCCAGCAGAGACCATCTTGGCTCCTGTGATGGGGCATGAGATTTCCATGTAGTCCCAGCCAAAGAGCACACCTGCAGTGTGGCCCATTTGTCTGGGTTCCCTGTCATACACTCATGCAAAGAGAGTGGGCTTTGACTGGCTTCATGTGTCATCTTCAGCATCAGAAGGAAAGGTGAGGTGCAGAGAGTTGGGAATGTGAAGGTAATGGTGGTGGCAGTGGTGGTATGTGTGTGTGTGTGTGTGTGTGTGAGGGAGAGAGATTTGTTTCAGATGCTGAAGCAGCTCTCTGCCACGGAGACTGGCTACGTGTTTGTCTTCCCAGCATACATTCCTGCCTTTGCTAGAGAGAGGGACTTTGGCTGAGTTGTTCCAGAGCCAGTGTGGTGTTACTTGTGTAACTCTCTCAGTGTCCCCTTTGGGCCTGTGTCAGTTCGATGTTATATCCAACATGCTCCTGGAACTTTAAGATGCTTTAAAGCAAGCTGGAGGCTGAGGTAGACTAATGCCTGGGGCACAGTCTGAGCAGACGTGAACCGCATGGAATCCAGTGGTGTTTTGCTCAGAAGAGACAGCGTAAGGGCTGGACCACTTACAGAGAAGGGCTGGACCACTTACATGGAATCCAGTGGTGTTTTGCTCAGAAGAGACAGCGTAAGGGCTGGACCACTTACAGCGTAAGGGCTGGACCACTTACAGAGAGACCACTTACAGCCATAATAATAATAAGCTAACCTTAACTGAGCACTTATGAGCGTTAAATACTTTCTTGCATCATTTTCCTTAAACCTTCAAACATTCTGTAAGGTAGGCACTATTATCACCTTCTGAAGCTCAAAGAGGTTAGGTAAATCACCCAGCTGGTCAATGGCAGAGGTGGGATTTGAACCTGGGTCTGGTTGACACCAGCCCTTGAGCTCGAAAGCATTTTACTGTTTCATGTCACAGAGGAGGTTTCATAAATGAGGTGGGATGTGAGCAAGGCTTTAAAGGGTGGGCGGGACTTACATAGGGAGAGAGGACATTTGGAGAGAGGGGGTGGACATGTCTGAAGGAACTCAAGGGAGACTGGCCCAACTAGAATGGGGGGTAGACACAGGGCATGATGAAATATAAGGCTGGTGAGGTGGGGTGGAGTCGTGTTCTGGAGAGCCTTGAAAGGAACTTGTGACTTGATGCAGTAAGAATGAGGGAGAGGTTGAGAATTTTTGAGCAAAGACCAAGGCAAAGCCAGTCCCAATCCCTTGGTGTGGGTCCCTGCCTGGGTCCCTGAGCCCATCCCTGCCTGGGTCCCTGAGCCCATCCCTGCCTGGGTCCCTGAGCCCATCCCTGCCTGGGTCCCTGAGCCCATCCCTGCCTGGGTCCCTGAGCCCATCCCTGCCTGGGTCCCTGAGCCCATCCCTGCCTGGGTCCCTGAGCCCATCCCTGCCTGGGTCCCTGAGCCCATCCCTGCCTGGGTCCCTGAGCCCATCCCTGCCTGGGTCCCTGAGCCCATCCCTGCCTTGCTCTTTCTTGAAAACCTTGCCCAGTTTTTTTGTTTTTGTTTTTGTTTTGTTTTGTTGTTTTGGCTGCATTGGGTCTTCGCTGCTGTGCGTGGGCTTTCTCTAGTTGCAGCAAGCGGGGGCTACTCTTCATTGCAGCGTGCGGGCTTCTCACTGCAGTGGCTTCTCTTGTTGCGGAGCACGGGCTCTAGGCTTGTGGGCTTCAGTAGTTGCAGCATATGGGCTCAGTAGTTGTGGCACACGGGCCCTAGAGTGGGCAGGCTTCAGTAGTTGCGGCACGTGGGCTCAGTTGTTGTGGTGTGTGGACTCTAGGGCACGTGGGCTTCAGTAGTTGTGGCACTTGGGCTCAGTAGTTGTGGCTCGTGGGCTATAGAGCGCAGGCTCAGTAGTTGTGGTGCACGGGCTTAGTTGCTCCACAGCATGTGGGGTCTTCCTGGACCAGGGATTGAACCCTTGTCCCCTGCATTGGCAGGCGAATTCTCAACCACTGCGCCACCAGGGAAGTCCAGCATATTTAACTCTTGTTTAAAATTTCCCGAACCTCTGGGGAGCACTGGGTGCATGTAACCAAGAAGAAGGAGCAAGCTAGGGGTCCAGGGTCAAGTTCAGCCCTAGATGGGTGTGCTTCAGCCTGTACAATATTTTATAAAGCAATTGAATTAGGGACCAACGTTGAAAAACCAAAGAGCCCAATAAAAATCAGGATTTTCAGCTTCTCTTGAAATGGCAGAAGACTTGGTCAGAGTTTCGCTAGGCAGGGCTGTGCAGTGCTGACTTCTTAGCCAGGGACACGTCCCCCACGTCCTGGGACGCATCTGACCCCGTGGGTTCCAGACCCCTACTCTAGGGAAACAAGCCCCCACTCAGGAAGATGCTAATCCAGGATTGGCTTCTTTTCTTACTGTGTAATTAGGGAATTGTCAGACCTGCAGAAGAACTGACTCTGAAATGCAAATAGTCTTAACACACAGGAATGCTGTGGCCATGGCTGGGAAGGGCTACTGGCCAGGAACTGAGCATCATCCTTACGTGGTACCTTTCCTCTGGGCTGGGGTTTCGAAGCCCACTCTGCTAGGGTCCCCAAGAGATAGACTGGCGGGCCTTGCTTGGACTCAGGTTTTCTTTCCACTGAATACTTGGTGTGAATAGGATCTGGGTCAAAATGATGAAAAGAGTTCAGGGGCAAAAACCAACTCAGAAATGATGATCTAAGAAGCAGTGTGTTAAAATGGTTAATCTAGGGCTTCCCTGGTGGCGCAGTGGTTGAGAGTCCGCCTGCTGATGCAGGGAACACGGGTTTGTGCCCCGGTCCGGGAAGATCCCACATGCCGCGGAGCGGCTGGGCCCGTGAGCCACGGCCGCTGAGCCTGCGCATCCGGAGCCTGTGCTCTGCAGCGGGAGAGGCCACAGCAGTGAGAGGCCTGCGTACCGCAAAAAAAAAAAAAAAAAGGTTAATCTGAACTTCGCTGAAGGCACTTCGTATGTTCTAGAGGGACAGGTACGAGCCATTTCTGTGCTGGCATTTGGGGTGAGAAGTCTTCACTGTGCAGGTCTGTCCAGGTCCTGCAGGACATTTAGCAAGTCTGGCCCCCTGCTCACCCAGTGACAGCGGTGCCTGTCCCTGTGCCAGTTGTTGTGACAACTACAATCAACTGTAACTATGCACATCCCACCGCTTTTGCAGGGCACGGTGCTAACACATTTGAAAACCACTGAAGTCTAGTCCCAGGAATTCTAACACTCATTTCATGAGGAAGAGTGTTAAAGCCATTATCACTTCTTTGTGGCCCACAGTATCCTGTGCTTCCCATGGCGCTCACTATTTTCTTCCTCAGATTGCAGTTGTCTTACTTTCTTTCAGTTTCTAGACACAGTTCTTTGAGGGTAACTCATCACTGTAGCCCCCGAAGTGTCTTAAAGGAGTAGCTGCTTGGTAGGTGCACTTGACTGATCTCCACGTTCACTGATTAACGTTAGTGGCTTTGGGAGCCTTGAAAGAAAAAGCAGCTCTGTATTAGCATTTCACTATTCGTCTCCATGTGCTGTTATTAGTATTTTCAATATGGGAGCAACACCTTTTTTAAAAAAAAAATTGAAGTATAGTTGATTTACAATGTTTTGTTAGTGTCTGCTATATAGCAAAGTGATTCAGTTATACAAATGTGTGTGTGTGTATTATTTTTCAGATTCTTTTTCATTAAAGGTCATTACAAGGTATTGAACATAGTTCCCTGTGCTGTACAATAAATCCTTGTTGTTTATCTATTTTAAATATAGTGGTGTGTATCTGTTAATCCCAAGCTCCTAATTTATCTCTCCCCCTGCCTTTCCCCTTTGGTAACCATAAGTTTGTTTTCTACGTCTGTGAGTCTGTTTCATATGTAGTTGATGAGCAAATTCTTTGTTTCAGGTAAGACTTAGTATTGTTAAGTCCCTACCATGTGCCAGGCTCTGTTCTAGGCTCTGAAGAGAAAATGGTGAAGCAGACAAATACAGTCCCTACCTGCTCTCCTGGAACTTACAGACTGGGGGGTGGGGTGGGTTTGGTTTTATTTAAGCCAAACATGTCTGCTTTTGATTTTTTTAGGATAAGTGGTATATATATATACATATATATATATATATATATATATATGTTCGCCTTTTAAATGTAAATGTTTAAAAGTAGGCAATTTATGTGTTTCCACAATTGACATCTGATGCAGACCTCATTCTCTCCCCCTCTTCCACTCTCCTCTTTTCCCTCTTTTCATACTCTTGTATTGGTTCTAATAAATGTTGCTTTTCAAAAAAAAAGAAAAGCAGTAAGCAAGGCCAATGTGACTGGGACTGAGAGGACAAGGGCAGTAGGGGAAGAGCATACAGGATGGGTTGAAAGAGGTAGGCAGGGGTTGTATTTGAGGAGAAGCAGTTTGGATTTGGTTCAAAGCATGCTGGGGAGCCACTGAAGGGTTTGTGGTTTTTTCAAAATTAATTTATTTATATATTTATTTTTGGCTGTGTTGGGTCTTTGTTGCTGTGCGCAGGCTTTCTCTAGTTGCAGCGAGCGGGGGCTACTCTTTGTTGCGGTGCGCGGGCTTCTCATTGTGGTGGCTTCTCTTGTTGTGGAGAACGGGCTCTAGGCACGCAGGCTTCAGTAGTTGCAGCACGTGGGCTCAGTAGTTGTGGCTCGCGGGCTCTAGAGCGCCGGCTCAGTAGTTGTGGTGTACGGGCTTAGTTGCTCTGCAGCATGTGGGATCTTCCCGGACCAGGCCTCGAACCCGTGTCCCCTGCATTGGCAGGTGGATTCTTAACCACTGCGCCTCCAAGGGAAGCCTGGCTGTTGCAGTCATCCAGGTTAGAGATGATGGTGGTGCGGACCCAGGGCGTAGCCGCAAAGACGGAGACGGATTTGGAATGTACGGTCAAGGTGGAGTCGAATGGGCTTGCTGAAGGACTGAATCCGAGAGGAGGCAAGGAAGAACGCCTGGTTCTGAGCCTGAGCACCTGAGTGAAGGGTGGCTCTATTTAGGGAGATGGGAGTCACTGGGTGGGGGAAGTAAGTCTGAGGTGGGGGACAGGTTTGCAGGGGAGGGAAATTAAGGTTGAGATGCAAATGGAACATTCAGCTTGGAGACATTGAATAGGCGGTTGAATAACAGTGTCAGGCTTGGCTGGAGCTTCAGCCTACAGAAAAATTAAATGCAAATTAGAGACACTTTAAGTCACCACTATATACTAACAAAGGTAGCAGAAGTCAAAACGATAAGGATCCAATGTGAACAGGGCTGCCAGGAATTCAGGCATGTTAACACTGCTGATGGCATGATAAACTGACTTTATCTTCCAGGAGAACAACTTGACAATATGTAATGAGCCATATACACGTATTCCTAGCCTTTGACATGGGAACATATTTTGAGGAAACAGTTTTTGAAAAGATCTGTACAAAGATTTTCATTAGGGTTGCTTGTTCTCATACTAGCAGTGCAGAGTGGTAGTGGCACTCTTTCGGAGAGAGTAGTGCTCTTTCAAAAGAAAAATGTTGGAAAACACAAATCCCCAGGAAGGGGGACTATCTAACCAAATATATAGTAACCCTATAGCGTTTCTATAGACTGTATCTCTATATAGAATTTCTACAGAAATTTCCTGTAGGCACGAAAAATGAGAAATGTGTTGATCACGTGAATATCTGGAATTGTTATTCAGCAGGTGCAAAACCCAGATTGTGATGGTCCATAAGTACAACCGTGTAAACCTCACACGCTGTTCGTGCTGAAAATCATAAATATACAGTTGTTTTTTAAAACCACCTCATCTGCTTTTGACTTTGTCCCTCTTTCTCTCTGGCAGCGTTCCGTGGTCAGGATGCCACGACACAGTGGTCCACCATGAAGAGTTCACATGAATTGTGGCTTCTCCAATCTTTCTTCCCTTGATCACATTTTCGCCAGAAGGTATTAGGTAATATCCTCTTCTGCAGGCCTTATATTCAAATAAATTTACCTTGGGATTTTAAAAAGGTTGCGAAATACCGCAGTTCTCACAAACTGCTTAGAAGTGCAAAGTACGGTCCCATGTAAAGGTTGCTTTTCCCCTGTAGGTGGCGACTTGTAGGCAGGAATTTTGCTGGTAATCTTCAGAGAAGCAAAACACTGGTGACTTGATGACATGCATTTCCCACAAATAATACTCCGACCCTTCAGTGAGTGAGGCAAAAGTACAGAAGATAGCCACATTCCCTTAAATCCCTGATAGCTTTTTTTTTAAATGTGAAGAAGAGAAAGAAATGAGTCTACTTTAGTAGCATCAAAGTAAATCAATCCAAGGTTTAAAGTGGTATTCCTAGCTGAAAGTGACTAGAGAGAGGTGTTCTTTAACAAAAATGTTCCTGGTGCTAAAAAAAGAGGCAAAAGACCAAAAGATTGGTGAGATGGGTCTGCCGACTGCCCTGTGCGTATTTTAAAAAATAGCTCCCTCTCTTGCACCCATGGAGTGACTCCTGTACTCGCTAACAGAGTTACGTAAATGCAATATGCACAGAAAGACCTAACACAAACCTTTCTTTAGGTTAATTTATTTTTAAATTGAAATAGAGTCGAGTTATAATATTGTGTTAGTTTCAGGTGTACAGCATAGCGATTCAGTATTTTTGCAGATTAGATTCCATTATAGGTTATTACAAGATACTGGGTATAATTCCCTGTGCTACACAGTATATCCTTGTTGCTTATCTATTTTATGTATAGTAGTTTGTATCTGTTAATCCCATGCCTCTAATTTGTCCCTCTCCACCTCCCTCTCCCCTTTGGTAACCATAAGTTTATTCTCTATGTCTGTGAGGCTGTCTGTTTTGTATATATATTCATTTGTATTATTTTTTAGATTCCACATATAAGTGATATCATATAGTATTAGTACTTCTCTGTCTGACTTATTTCACTAAGCATAATATTCTCTAGGTCTATCCACATTGCAGCAAATGTCAACATTTCGTTCTTTTTTATGGCTAATTGGGTTAATTTATTTTTATTAGTCTCAGAAACACTTTGCTTTGACCAACATTATCGCATAAAGGAAACATTCGTATGATCTTTTTTTTTTTTACATCTTAATTGGAGTATAATTGCTTTACAATGGTGTGTTAGTTTCTGCCTTATAACCAAGTGACTCAGTTATACATACACATATGTTCCCATATCTCTTCCCTCTTGCGTCTCCCTCCCTCCCACCCTCCCTATCCCACCCCTCTAGGTGGTCACAAAGCACCGAGCTGATCTCCCTGCGCTATGCGGCTGCTTCCCACTAGCTATCTACCTTACATTTGGTAGTGTATATATGTCCATGCCTCTCTCTCGCTTTGTCACAGCTTACCCTTCCCCCTCCCCATATCCTCAAGTCCATTCTCTAGTAGGTCTGTGTCTTTATTCCTGTCTTACCCCTAGGTTCTTCATGACATTTTTTTTTCTTAACTTCCATATATATGTGTTAGTATACGGTATTTGTCTTTCTCTTTCTGACTTACTTCACTCTGTATGAAAGACTCTAGGTCTATCCACCTCATTACAAATAGCTGAATTTTGTTTCTTTTTATGGCTGAGTAATATTCCATTGTATATACTTGCCACATCTTCTTTATCCATTCATCCAATGATGGACACTTAGGTTGTTTCCATCTCCGGGCTATTGTAAATAGAGCTGCAATGAACATTTTGGTATATGACTCTTTTTGGATTTTGGTTTTCTCAGGGTATATGCCCAGTAGTGGGATTGCTGGGTCATATGGTAGTTCTATTTGTAGTTTTTTAAGGAACCTCGATACTGTTCTCCACAGTAGCTGTATCAATTTACATTCCCACCAACAGTGCAAGAGGGTTCCCTTTTCTCCACACCCCCTCCAGCATTTGTTGTTTCTAGATTTTTTGATGATGGCCATTCTGACTGGTGTGAGATGATATCTCATTGTAGTTTTGATTTGCATTTCTCTAATGATTAATGATGTTGAGCATTCTTTCATGTGTTTGTTGGCAGTCTGTATATCTTCTTTGGAGAAATGTCTATTTAGGTCTTCTGCCCATTTTTGGATTGGGTTGTTTGTTTTTTTGATATTGAGCTACATGAGCTGCTTGTAAATTTTGGAGATTAATCCTTTGTCAGTTGCTTCATTTGCAAATATTTTCTCCCATTCTGAGGGTTGTCTTTTGGTCCTGTTTATGGTTTCCTTTGCTGTGCAAAAGCTTTGAAGTTTCACTAGGTCCCATTTGTGTATTTTTGTTTTATTTCCATTTCCCTAGGAGGTGGGTCAAAAAGGATCTTGCTGTGATTTATGTCATAGAGTGTTCTGCCTGTGTTTTCCTCTAAGAGTTTGATAGTTTCTGGCCTTACATTTCGGTCTTTAATCCATTTTGAGCTTATTTTTGTGTATGGTGTTAGAGAGTGATCTAATCTCATACTTTGACATGTAGCTGTCCAGTTTTCCCAGCACCACTTATTGAAGAGGCTGTCCTTTCTCCACTGTACATTCCTGCCTCTTTTATCAAAGATAAGGTGACCATATGTGTGTGGGTTTATCTCTGGGCTTTCTATCCTATTCCATTGATCTATCTTTCTGTTTTTGTGCCAGTACCATACTGTCTTGATTACTGTAGCTTTATAGTATACTCTGAAGTCAGGGAGCCTGATTCCTCCAGCTCTTATTTTCGTTCTCAAGATTGCTTTGGCTATTCGGGGTCTTTTGTGTTTCCATACAAATTGTGAAAATTTTTGTTCTAGTTCTGTAAAAAATGCCAGTGGTAGTTTGATAGGGATTGCATTGAATCTGTAGATTGCTTTGGGTAGTAGAGTCATTTTCACAATGTTGGTTCTTCCAATCCAAGAACATGGTATATCTCTCCAACTATTTGTATCATCTTTAATTTCTTTCATCAGTGTCTTATAATTTTCTGCATACAAGTCTTTTGTCTCCTTAGGTAGGTTTATGCCTAGATATTTTATTCTTTTTGTTGCAATGGTAAATGGGAGGGTTTTCTTGATTTCACTTTCGGATTTTTCATCATTAGTGTATAGGAATGCCAGAGATTTCTGTGCATTAATTTTGTATCCTGCTACTTTACCAAATTCATTGATTAGCTCTAGTAGTTTTCTGGTAGCATCTTTAGGATTCTCTATGTATAGTATCATGTCATCTGCAAACAGTGACAGCTTTACTCTTCTTTTCCGATTTGGATTCCTTTTATTTCCTTTTCTTCTCTGATTGCTGTGGCTAAAACTTCCAAAACCGTGTTGAATAAGAGTGGTGAGGGTGGGCAACCTTGTCTTGTTCCTGATCTTAGTGGAAATGCTTTCAGTTTTTCACCATTGAGGACAATGTTGGCTGTGGGTTTGTCATATATGGCCTTTATTATGTTGAGGAAAGTTCCCTCTATGCCTACTTTCTGCAGGGTTTTTATCATAAATGGGTGTTGAATTTTATCAAAAGCTTTCTCTGCATCTATTGAGATGATCATATGGTTTTTCTCCTTCAATTTGTTAATATGGTGTCTCACGTTGACTGATTTGCGTATATTGAAGAATCCTTGCATTCCTGGAATAAACCCCACTTGATCATGATGTATGATCCTTTTAATGTGCTGTTGGATTCTGTTTGCTAGTATTTTCTTGAGGATTTTTGCATCTATGTTCATCAGTGATGTTGGCCTGTAGGTTTCTTTCTTTGTGACATCCTTGTCTGGTTTTGGTATCAGGGTGATGGTGGCCTCGTAGAATGAGTTTGGGAGTGTTCCTCCCTCTGCTATATTCTGGAAGAGTTTGAGAATGATAGGTGTTAGCTCTTCTCTAAATGTTTGATAGAATTCGCCTGTGAAGCCATCTGTGCCTGGGCTTTTGTTTGTTGGAAGATTTTTAATCACAGTTTCAATTTCAGTGCTTGTGATTGGTCTGTTCATATTTTCTATTTCTTCCTGATTCAGTCTTAGCAGGTTGTGCATTTCTAAGAATTTGTCCATTTCTTCCAGGTTGTCCATTTCATTGGCATAGAGTTGCTTGTAGTAATCTCTCATGATCTTTTGTATCTCTGCAGTGTCAGTTGTTACTTCTCCTTTCTCATTTCTAATTCTATTGATTTGAGTCTTCTCCCTTTTTTTCTTGATGAGTCTGGCTAATGGTTTGTCAATTTTGTTTATCTTCTCAAAGAACCAGCTTTTAGTTTTATTGATCTTTGCAATTGTTTCCTTCATTTCTTTTTCATTTATTTCTGATCTGATTTTTATGATTTCTATCCTTCTGCTAACTTTGGGGTTTTTTTGTTCTTCTTTCTCTAAGTGCTTTAGGTGCAAGGTTAGGTTGTTTATTTGAGATGTTTCCTGTTTCTTAAGGTAGGATTGTATTGCTATAAACTTCCCTCTTAGAACTGCTTTTGCTGCATCCCATAGATTTTGGGTCGTCGTGTCTCCATTGTCATTTGTTTCTAGGTATTTTTTTATTTCCTCTTTGATTTCTTCAGTGATCACTTCGTTATTAAGTAGTGTATTGTTTAGCCTCCATGTGTTTGTATTTTTTACAGATCTTTTCCTGTAATTGATATCTAGTCTCATAGCGTTGTGGTCGGGAAAGATACTTCATACAATTTCAATTTTCTTAAATTTACCAAGGCTTGATTTGTGACCCAAGATATGATCTATCCTGGAGAATGTTCCATGAGCACTTGAGAAGAATGTGTATTCTGTTGTTTTTGGATGGAATGTCCTATAAATATCAGTTAAGTCCATTTTGTTTAATGTATCATTTAAAGCTTGTGTTTCCTTAGTTATTTTAATTTTGGATGATCTGTCCATTGGTGAAAGTGGGGTGTTAAAGTCCCCTACTATGAATGTGTTACTGTCGATTTCCCCTTTTATGTCTGTTAGTATTTGCCTCATGTATTGAGGTGCTCCTATGTTGGGTGCATAAATATTTACAATTGTTATATCTTCTTCTTGGATCGATCCCTTGATCATTATGTAGTGTCCTTCTTTGTCTCTTCTAATAGTTTTTATTTTAAAGTCTATTTTGTCTGATATGAGAATTGCTACTCCAGCTTTCTTTTGGTTTCCATTTGCATGAAATATCTTTTTCCATCCCCTTACTTTCAGTCTGTATGTGTCTCTAGGTCTGAAATGGGTCTCTTGTAGATAGCAAATATATGGGTCCTGTTTTTGTATCCATTCAGCCAATCTGTGTCTTTTAGTGGGAGCATTTAGTCCATTTACATTTAAGGGAATTATCAATATGTATGTTCCTATTCCCATTTTCTTAATTGTTTTGGGTTCGTTATTGTAGGCCTTTTCCTTCTCTTGTGTTTCTTGCCTAGAGAAGTTCCTTTAGCAGTTGTTTTAAAGCTGGTTTGGTGGTGCTGAACTCTCTCAGCTTTTGCTTGTCTGTAAAGCTTTTAATTTCTCCATCAAATCTGAATGAGATCCTTGCTGGGTAGAGTAATCTTGGTTGCAGGTTTTTCTCTTTCATCACTTTAAATATGTCCTGCCAGTCCCTTCTGGCTTGCAGAGTTTCTGCTGAAAGATCAGCTGCTAACCTTATGGGGATTCCCTTTTCTGTTATTCATTGTTTTTCCGTTGCTGCTTTTAATATGTTTTCTTTGTATTTAATTTTTGACAGTTTGATTAATATGTGTCTTGGCGTATTTCTCCTTGGGTTTATCCTGTATGGGACTCTCTGTGCTTCCTGGACTTGATTAACTATTTCCTTTCCCATATTACGGAAATTTTCAACTATAATCTCTTCAAATATTTTCTCAGTCCCTTTCTTTTTCTCTTTTTCTTCTGGAACCCCTATAATTCGAATGTTGGTGCGTTTAATGTTGACCCAGAGGTCTCTGAGACTGTCCTCAGTTCTTTTCATTCTTTTTTCTTTCTTCTGCTCTGCAGTAGTTATTTCCACTATTTTATCTTCCAGGTCACTTATCCGTTCTTCTCTCTCAGTTATTCTGCTATTGATCCCATCTAGAGTATTTTTAATTTCATTTATTGTGTTGTTCATCATTGCTTGTTTCCTCTTTAGTTCTTCTAGGTCCTTGTTAAATGTTTCCTGCATTTTGTCTATTCTGTTTCCAATATTTTGGATTATCTTTACTATCATTATTCTGAATTCTTTTTCAGGTAGACTGCCTATTTCCTCTTCATTTGTGAGGTCTGGTGGGTTTTTATCTTGCTCCTTCATCTGCTGTGTGTTTTTCTGTCTTCTTATTTTGCTTATCTTACTGTTTTTGGGGTCTCCTTTCTGCAGGCTGGAGGTTCGTAGTTCCCGTTGTGTTTGGTGTCTGTCCCCAGTGGCTAAGGTTGGTTCAGTGGGTTGTGTAGCCTTCCTGGTGGAGGGGACTAGTGCCTGTGTTCAGGTGGATGAGGCTGGATCTTGTCTTTCTGGTGGGCAGGTCCACGTCTGGTGGTGTGTTTTGGGGTGTCTGTGGACTTATTATGATTTTAGGCAGCCTTTCTGCTAATGGGTGGGGTTGTGTTCCTGTCTTGCTAGTTGTTTGGCATAGGATGTCCAGCGCTGTAGCTTGCTGGTCGTTGAGTGAAGCTGGGTGCTGGTGTTGAGATGGAGATCTCTGGGAGATTTTTGCCATTTGATATTATGTGGAGCTGGGCGGTCGCTTGTGGACCAGTGTCCTGAAGTTGGCTCTCCCATCTCAGAGGCACAGCACTGACTCCTGCCTTTCATCCACACGGCTCAGAATAAAAGAGAGTAAAAGTAGAAAGAATTAGTAGAAGTAGAAAGAAAGAAAGAAAGGAGGGAGGGGAAGGGAGGGAGGAAGGAAGGAAGGAGGGAAGGAAAAATAGAAAGAAAGAAGATAAAGTGAAATAAAATAAAGTAAGATAAAATATAATAATGTTATTAAAATTAAAAATATTTATTAAGAGAAAAAAAAGAAAAAAATTTTTTAAAAAAACGGACGGATAGAACCCTAGGACCAATGGTGGAAGCAAAGCTATACAGACAAAATCTCACACAGAAGCACACACATACACACTCACAAAAAGAGGAAAAGGGGAAAAAATCATAAATCTTGCTCTCAAAGGACACCTCCTCAATTTGGGATGATTCACTGTCTAAAGGAGGGAAGGAGGGAAAGAAAGAAAGAAAAAGGTAAAATATAATAAAATAAAGTTATTAAAATAAAATATAATTATTAAGAAAAAAATTTAAAAAAACAAAAACAAAACAAAACAGACGGATAGAACCCTAGGACAAATGGTGGAAGCAAAGCTATACAGACAAAATCTCGCACAGAAGCATACACATACACACTCAGAAAAAGAGGAAAAGGGGAAAAAATCATAAATCTTCCTCTCAAAGTCCGCCTCCTTAATTTGGGATGATTCGTTGTCTATTCATGTATTCCACAGATGCAGGTACATCAAGTTGATTGTGGAGCTTTAATCCGCTGCTCCTGAGGCTGCTGGGAGAGATTTCCCTTTCTCTTCTTTGTTCTCACAGCTCCCAGGGGCTCAGCTTTGGATTTGGCCCCGCCTCTGCTTGTAGGCCGCCAGAGGGCATCTGTTCTTCGCTCAGACGGGGTTAAAGGAGCCGCTGCTTCGGGGGCTCTGCCTCACTCAGGCCGGGGGGAGGGAGGGGCACGGAGTGCGGGGCGGGCCTGCGGTGGCAGAGGCTGGCGTGACGGCATGACATTGCACCAGCCTGAGGCGCGCCGTGCGTTCTCCCGGGGAAGTTGTCCCTGGATCCCGGGACCGTGGCAGTGGCGGGCTGCACAGGCTCCCCAGAAGAGGAAGTGTGGATAGTGACCTGTGCTCGCACGGAGGACCGTTGGTGGCGGCAGCGGCAGCCTTAGCGTCTCATGCCTGTCTCTGGGGTCCACGCTTTTAGCCGCGGCTCGCGCCCGTCTCTGGAGCTCCTTTAAGCAGCGCTCTTAACCCCCTCTCCTCGCGCACCAGGAAACAAAAAGGGAAGAAAAAGGTCTCTTGCCTCTTCAGCAGGTCCAGACTTTTCCCCGGACTCCCTCCCGGCTCGCTGCAGCGCACCTCACGCTGCCAACCCCAGTCCTCTCCCTGCGCTCCGACCGAAGCCCGAGCCTCAGCTCCCAACCCCGCCCGCGCCGGCGGGTGAGCAGACAAGCCTCTCGGGCTGGTGAGTGCCGGTCGGCACCCGTCCTCTGTGCGGGAATCTCCCCACTTTGCCCTCCGCACCCCTGTTGCTGTGCTCTCCTCCGTGGCTCCTAAGCTTCCCCCCTCCGCCACCCCCCTTCTCTGCCCATGACGGGGCTTCCTAGTGTGTGGCAACCTTTCCTCCTTCACAGCTCCCTCCCACTGGTGCAGGTCCCGTCCCTATCCTTTTGTCTCTGTTTATTCTTTTTTCTTTTTCCCTACCCAGGTACGTGGGGGAGTTTCTTGCCTTTTGGGAGGTCTGAGGTCTTCTGCCAGCGTTCAGTAGGTGTTCTGTAGGAGTTGTTCCACGTGTAGATGTATTTCTGGTGTATCTGTGGGGAGGAAGGTGATCTCCGCATCTTACTCTTCCGCCATCTTCCTGGAGGCTCCCCATACAGGTAACTCTTGATTGTTCCAATTTCTCAGAAATTTGGACACATTTACTGTCTCTATAACATCTCTTTCGCGCCGCCCTAGTCTCGAAGCTCCCGCCACTGCTCCTCAGGCCGGGTCCCCGTGGGCTCGTATGATCTTTTAAAATAGGGAAACAAAAACAGGAAATTAAGTTGCCCAAAGAGGTGAATTAACACAAATCCAGTTTTCTTCATTTCAAGATCAAAATTCCCCATACTAAACTCTACCTTAGAGCAGATTTTTTTTGAGTGCTGGTAGAAGAGATTCTCTCTCAGTAGGACTCCAGTATTTCATGGTCACAAATTTATCATTCCTGCAGGTCTCCAAAAGTCACTGCCTTTCTGCCCTGAAAGCCCCCAGTGCCACAATAAGCCCTTTAGGACCATCTTAATTTGGGAATTTCATCATTTGGGCGGTCCTATATTGGTTGTATTCCACTTGTTGCAACACTGCGTGCTGTTCATTTTAATGATGTGATTTAAAGATTTTTCAAGATCAGAGCATATGGTCAGCCTCAGTTTTAAAATTGTTGTTTGCGCTAATGATGTACCAAAACACATGAAAGTTCATCCATGACCTCTTGACTGAAAAAGCAGGGAAGACTTCTGTTTGGTCAAGACTTACGGGGATTCTGTACTAGTTGGGAGGTTTGGAAATTGGCTATGTTGATTTGACCCAAATACATTTTGGCTGTCCCGCTGACAATAAATATGTCGATATAACTTTATACATCTTAAATGCTTTCAAAATGACTTAACTTTGAGATTCAAAAGCCTGAAAAAAGAAAGGCAGCAAAGGACTACTTCGAAAGAGGATACGGAGTTGTGCAGATGGTCCTGTTTTTTTCCCACTGTTTTTAAAAAACGTGACTCAAATGCCCTTGCTAGCACTCTGACAGCAAATATTTGAGAGTGAGAAAAAGGGAAAGAAAATGGATGAGGGATACTTTGCTCATGACTCAAGTGCTTTTAGAGTTTTAAAGTCATAGTTCTGATCTAAAACACTTGAAGGTGTAGCAGAGGAATCTCTCTAGTATCTTCTGAAATGAGATAAGGTATTGGAGGAACTTTGGATGCAGAGCCCGTAGAATTTATTGAATTTTCACTGCAGGTTCAAACAACTGTTTTAGGCCTGTGGAAATATCTCAAAACTGTTTCCTTTTCTCTAATCTCTTATTCTACTGCTATTCAGTCAGCTTTGCTATTAGGTATAGAGGCAGGAAGATGAGGCAGACCCATGACTAGAGAAAGCAGAGAAGCTGCTAGAAATGTTCTGGCATTGAGAGCTGGTTGAGTGAAATGCTTTGGTAGAGCTATGTACACAAGATACTGCTGGAATGCGCACTGTGTAAACATTATTGAATAACTCTAATTTTTGAAGGTTAGAGGAGCTCTCATTTGCCTCTGCAAAGGCGTTAAAGAATAAGTGATCTCAGTGGTGTTGCTTTTAATCACAAGACTAGAAGAAAGATGTGTGTATATGTGAGGGGGCTGGGGAGGTCATGGTGGAACATACTAGAACATGGGACTAGTTGAAAATCTTTATTAAAATTCAACTTTTTGATAATTTATGGTGGCTATACTTATGACACTCCTTGCCATCAGGGCTCAGTTTATATTAGGCTCTTAAACCTTTGCATATGATAGTGATTGGTAAAAATGATGGGAAAATTGTTAATGAATTCTACCATTACTGTCAGTTGAACCACAGACATATTAAAAGGGAATTTAGCATAATACTCTCAAGGTCCATCCATGTTGTCACAAATGGCAAGATTTCATCTTTTTTTTTTTTCTTTTCTGCGGCATGCGGGCCTCTCACTGTTGTGGCCTCTCCCGTTGCAGAGCACAGGCTCCGGACGCACAGGCTCAGCAGCCATGGCTCGCAGGCCCAGCCACTCCGTGGCATGTGGGATCTTCCCGGACCGGGGCACGAACCCATGTCCCCTGCATCGGCAGGCAGACTCTCAACCACTGCGCCACCAGGGAAGCCCCATCTTTTTTTTTAATAGGGTTTTATGCTATATAAAATAAGTCAGACAGAGAAAGATAGATACTATATGATTTCACTCACATGTGGAATATAAAAAACAAGCAAACAGAAACCCCCCAAATAAATTAGCAAACTAAACAAAACAAACACGTAGATACAGAGAACAGAGTAGTGGTTACCAGAGGGGAAGGCGCAGCCAGGAGGGTGAGATGGGTAAAGGGGGTCAACTGTATGGTGATAGATAGAAACTAAATTTTTGGTGGTGAGCACACTGTAGTGTATACAGAAGTGGGAATATAAGGGAGTTCCCCGGTGGTCCAATGGTTAGGATGCAGCACTTTCAGGGCTGGGGTTCAATCCCTGGTTGGGGAACTAAGATGCTGCAAGGTGCGTGCTGCGGCCAAAAAAAAAAGAAATATGATGTTATACGCATGGAATTTATATAATGTTATAAACCAATTTACCTCAATTTTTTATAAAGGGTATTTAGAGGGCAAATTAGGTCATTCTAAAGAATCAATTTTAGGGCTTCCCTGATGGTGCAGTGGTTAAGAATCCTCCTGCCAATGCAGGGGACACGGGTTCAAGCCCTGGTCCGGGAAGATCCCACATGCCACGGAGCAACTAAGCCCACGTGCCACAACTACCGAGCCTGCGCTCTAGAGCCCACGAGCCACAACTAGAGAAAGCCCGCGCGCAGCAACGAAAACCCAACACAGCCAAAAATAAATTTTAAAAAAAGAATCAGTTTTAAATCATATCCTGATAACTTGATCTCAGTGATTCCACCTATTTGGGTAGATATATTTTTATTAATATGTATAAATATACATAAAATCTATAGCTATATCTACTAAATAATATATCTAATTTAAGTAGATTACCTTTTTAAATTGAAGTATAGTTGGTTTACAATGTTGTATTAGTTTCAGGTGTACAGCAAAGTGATTCAGTTATATATATATATACATATACATATATATATATATACACACATATATATACATATATATATATATAACTGATTCTTTTCCATTATAGGTTATTATAAGATAATGAGTATAGTTCCCTGTGCTATACAGTAGGTCCTTGTTGTTTATCTATTTTATATATAGTAGTATGTATCTGTTAATCCCAAACTCCTAATTTATCACCCCCCCCTTCCCCTTTGGTAACCATAAGTTTGTTTTCTATGTCCCTGAGTCTGTTTCTGTCTTGTAAATAAGTTCACTTGTATCGTTTTTTCTTAGATTCCACATATAAGTGATATATAATATTTGTTTTTGTCTGACTTCACTTTGTATGATAATCTCTAGGTCCATCCATGTTGCTGCAGATGACATTACTTCATTCTTTTTTATGGCTGAGTCATATATATATATATATATATATATATACACACATATATAATATATACATATATTATATATATATAAATATATACCACAGCTCCTTTATCCATTCAGCTGTTGATGGACACTTAGGTTGCTTCCATGTCTTGGCTATTATAAATGGTGCTGCTGTGAACATTGGGGTGCATGTGTCTTTTCGAATTAGAGTTTTTGTCTTTTCCGGATATATGCCCAGTAGTGGGAGTTCTGGGTGATACAGTAGTTCTATTTTTAGTTTTTTAAGGAACCTCCATACTGTTCTCCATAGTAGCTGTACCAATTTACATTCCCACCAACAGTGCCATAGGGTTCCCTTTTCTCCACACCCTCTGCAGCGTTTATTGTTTGTAGATTCTTTGATGATGGCCATTCTGACTGGTGTGAGGTGATACTTCATTGTAGTTTTGATGTGCATTTCTCTAATAATTAGCAATGGTGAGCAACAGATTACTTCCTGAACATGTTTAAACAGGGTTAAAAACAGGGATTGTATGGGGAGAAAAGCACAAACCTTTTTCAACCTGTTTTTCAAGAGCAAGGTAGGGCCTCGTACAGCTTTAACTAGATTCAAGGATTGGCACATTTAAGCTTAGAGTTGAGAAACTGTCCTGATTTAGAAGAAAGCACCTGTGAAAGTTGAGTATTGGATTGTAACTATGAGTATTTTCCAGAAACACCTGTCTGCTTTTGCTATAAAATAAATCAGTTAAGACTTAAACATTCTGCAGGCAAATCAGTGGTCACTGGAGGTGGGGGGAGGATTACAAAGGGGCACGAGGAAACTGAAGGGGATGATGGGCATTTTCACTCTCTTGATTGTGGTGATGGGTTCATAAGTGTGTAAAGATATGTCAAAACTCATCAAAATGTACACTTTTGATACGAAATGTGGTTTATCATATATCAATTATGCTTCAATAAGGCAGTTTTTAAAAATAACTTCTGCAGCCTGTGGTACAGCTAGTATTGAAGTGGCCAAGTGCTCCGTCATCACCCAAAGTCCTAGTCTGATCTCCCAGGCTTCAGTCAGGACTCACACAAACTTGGGTCATGGGTCCAGATGCCTGTGGGCATTTACAGTGATGGCAGACAGAGGGCTGTCTTTGATGGGAAAAGGGAGTTGCTTCTGTATTACTCTGTTTTGATTCTTTTCTGGGCCAGTTTGTATCAGCAACTGTGAACTGCTTCCTTTCAATAGTTTGTTATTATCATGTGAGTTTCCTCTTTTTTTTTTTTTTTTTTTTTTGCGGTACGCGGGCCTCTCCCTGTTGTGGCCTCCCACTATTGTGGCCTCTCGCGTTGCGGAGCACAGGCTCCGGATGCGCAGGCTCAGCGGCCATGGCCCTCGGGCCCACGGGCCCAGCCGCTCCGCGGCATGTGGGATCTTCCCAGACCAGGGCACGAACCCATGTCCCCTGCATCGGCAGGCGGACTCTCAATCACTGCACCACCAGGGAAGCCCCGAGTTTCCTCTTTTTAATAAAAAATTTTAATACAAAATTAGCACATTTATTATAAACATTCAAAAATTGAAGCAAGAATACTCCTAATCCATTTCCCAGATGAAATGTTGACAATTTGATGTACATCCTTCCAGACTTTATAGAGAGGTCTGTATGTGTGCGCGTGCACGTGCGCCCACCATGCATGTGTGTTTATATTACTTTTATTACTTTATATTACGTTTACAAAAACAAGATCACATTGCACATTATTATCCTGCAACTTGCTTTTTATTTTTTCCTCTAAAAAGTATCATGGGCATCCTTCCATGTCAATAAGTACACACCTATGCCTCCCTCCCTCCCTTCCTCCCTTTCTTCCTTCTTTCTCTCCCCCTGCCCCTCCTCCCTCTCCCCCTCCTCCCTCTCCCCCTCCCCCCCCTCCCCCTTCTACCTGTCTTCCTGGTAGGAAGTCTCCTCCCCCTCCCCCTCCTCTTCCTCCTTCATTTTTTGTTAGTTTTGGCTTGAGACCTCTTTAAGGAAAAAGCATCGCAATAGGAATTCATAATTATCGTGCACCTATGCGCCAGGCACCATCTGGTTAATTTTCAGCGATCTGGCAGAAATTGCCAATGACATTGCTGTAGCATTGAAGCCATGGCATATGTAAAAAGCTTACTTCTTGGTACACAGTAGGTCCTCAATATTTAAAAGAAAAATAAGATTGGAAGGTTAGCTCCCTATTCTGGGAGAGTATTCAAAGATGAAATATTCACAAACATTTCATTTTAAAGCCTGTGACCAGCAGGGGAAGAGAGGAGAAGCAATGTCTAATTTGCTGCTGTTGCTGAAGTTGGGAAAGAGGAATTGGAATTGAGGTTTTTAAAGGAGGCCAGTTTTTTTTTTTTTTTTTTGAAAACTAATTGGGTCCTCTTGAGAAAGTCAGAAAATAACTTAAATGCTTCCGAATTGAGGTGTAGAGTCCTGTCACTGGAGGGCCGGGTGAGCAAACATCGACCCTAGAGCAGAGGCTGTGGGCAGGCAAGGCAGCAAGGCCTGCAGGTCTGTTTATTTGCACTTCGCAGTGCTTGTAAATTGTTTTCCTTGATTGCCAGCGTCTGAAAAAGCAGATTTCGCTTAAGAACCTCAGTTTCTGGCCTCTCTGGATTAATAGGAGGATGCGGCCACCCCAGGCCCTCCTTCCCTCACTGGGGGTTCAGATGAGGCACTGGTCTCCGCCTCTGTTCAGTGTTTTTTGCTCGCTGAGACCGTCTTGCTGTCCACTGTGATCATCTGAGTTGTAACCTCTGCTGTAGAATTTACTGCTTATTTTTGCTTCGGTGTGAGATGGAAGTGATAGCCAGTTTTGTTTTGTTTTTTCATGTGAACAATACAGCACATCAAGCACTATAAAATACCATCTGACTTTTCCCTCCAAATTTGAGGAGAACCTTTATTATACTTCAGGAAAGCGGAGAGATCTGGCTAAAATATAGAAACTGTTTCACTGTGTGGAAATCACCCTTGTGAAGGATATGAGGCATATATTTAACCTCAAGAAGTTGATGATTTTTAGTGGGCTTTGTGAGGTTAATCTGAAGTAGAAGGAAAAATTGAAGTTTTTAATAAAATCCGTTTATATTGACCATAATTTTAAATGAATGACTACAAGTGCATCTGTTAACACTGTAAGTCAGCAAAAAGTTTTATTAAAACCACTTTGCAAAAAATCATGCAATTCTGAACTTCATTCCTGTGTATACATAGTTGTGACAAAATTGTGTCTAAAATGACACTGCAATAAGCAGCTTTGAACATGTTCTTTTCTTATTTTTAATTCTTTCCTTAGCATGAGTTTCTGGAGCAGGTTACTGGACCAAAGGGGATGAACATATTTTATGGTTCTTGGTTTGTTTTGCCAAGTTATTCTAAAAAAAGATGTAATTAATTTTCACTATCTCTAGCAAGATACGAAGGTGCCTAGTTTTTCTTTCTTCCCAAAACTCTCCCAGGAATGGGTTTTTGTAATTTTTATTTATTTGTGTAAAAACTATTAAATGGGATTGTGTATCTTGAAACTAATTAAAATTTAGATGTTTGTATCAGTTAGCTGTTGTCGTATAATAAACCATCCCCAAACTTAGTGGCTTAAACAAAAGCCATTTATTATTTCTCACAAGTCTATAGGTTCTCAGGACTGTTCTGCTGATCTGTGGTGGCTGCATCTGATCTTGACAGGGTTTGCTCATGTGTCAGCCATCAGTTGGTGGGTTGGCTGGGGGCTGGCTGGTCTAGGACAGCTCATCTGTCACAAGAGGGCTTTTTCATGTGGCCTTTCATCCTCAAGCAGGCTAGCCCAGGATTGTCCTCATGGTATGGCAGGATTCCAGGAGAGTGAGGGCCACTTGACACCTCGTCTTAGAACTAGCACTTGGACACTTCTGCCACATTCTGTTAGGGAAAAAAAAAGGCCGTCTCAAATTCAAGGGCTGGGGAAAAATAGACTCTATCTCTTGATAGCAACAACTCAAAGTCACATTACAAAGGGTGTGGATACAGGGAGGGGTGGAATATTAGGATCATTTTTGCAACTGTTATACTACAACAGTCAATATTGTCCTTCAAACTTGCCATCTTTCAAAGCTTTATACCTGTTCCAGCAATGTACGCACTAATTAAAAAAAAATAATTAGCGCCTTTCTCAGAATCTCCTTGTAAGGGGACTTATGAACCAATTAAAAAGTCAGTTTATTCTTTATAGTCGTTCATTTTATCCAGCATTCTTGATTCTAGATAATTTTTGATGATTTTGAAATATGAAATACACAATAAAAGAATTTCAAAATTGACCTCCATCAAGGCTATTTAAAAGAATGTAGCTCAGACTTTGAAATCAATCCAAGCGAAGCATTCCAAAGTGTTTAAAACAAAAGCAGTATCACTGGAATAAATGGAGAGCATGACAAACTGGTTACTTTGAAGTGATTAACTAGTTTGTGAATATTTTTTCTGGAATATTTTTTAAAGCCTTGCTTTAAATTAGGTTGTATAAATAAATACCTCTTGATTACAGATAAATTTGGGGATTCAGTATATCTTAATTGAATATCAAATTAATTTTTCTCCTAAAGGAGTTTCGTGTTGACTCTTATTTATGTTGCAAATTGCAGCAAATGGACTGGATTTTGTCTTCATTATGCTCTTTAGATAATGTTTTTGGAGAAGGAGCACATGTTTATGCTCATATCATCCCAGTTCAGTGTTGCTAACATAAGGATTTCTAGAACCTAATATAAGATGCTGCTTTTGGTGGCCTTTTTTTTTTTTTTTTCCCCAGTACTCCAGTCCCGAAGTAGAGGGAAGATTCTCTTTGTCACTCACTAGGAGAGGCTGTCTTCTCTTCCCTTGATCTTAGAGTTCAATTTAGTGAAAGTCGACAGACTGGAGGAATGAGAGTAGATATGTCCGTGTGAGACTTGGAAAGCAGCCTGGACGAAGGATGCTAGATCAGGTACCTGGGTTAGAACTGTCGGCCGGGTGTGTGTTCATGAATGTGCTACGTGTATTTTACCCCGGCCCTGTTTCTGTGCCATCCCCAGCAGGTTTTTCTGGGACTTTACATTTGAGCTCAGTTGTACAATAGACTGGAGATTTGGAATCTTGGAGTGTCAATATATGGGCAAGTCGTTTAATTTTCCTGAATCCATCTGAATTTCCCCATCTCTAAAACAGGCATGAAAATACCTACTCACAGGTTGCTTCAGGAACCAAATGAGACAAAGTAGTATAAGTAATAGCCATAGGGCTTCCCTGGTGGCGCAGTGGTTAAGAGTCCGCCTGCCGATGCAGGGGACACGGGTTCGTGCCCCGGTCCGGGAAGATCCCACATGCCGCGGAGCGGCTGGGCCCGTGAGCCATGGCCGCTGAGCCTGCGCGTCCAGAGCCTGTGCTCCGCAACGGGAGAGGCCACAACAGTGAGAGGCCCGCGTACCACAAAAAAAATAAAAAAATAATAGCCATAGCTTATGTTGATTGAGAACTTCCTGTGTGCTGGGCACTATTCTAAGGATTTCCTGTACTCACTCATTTACTCCTTCCTGAAATCCTATTATTTCTATTTTACAGTTAGGGGAACTGAGACACAGTCTTTGGAAACTCTTTGAAACCTCTAAAACACATTAAACAAATGTAAGCTATTGTCTTAATTCTCCCGATAGTATACGTTCCCCTATTAATTTGACCTAAGTCCAGCAAATGGCAGCATTCAAAATCTAAATCTGCGTTTTGCTCCATTTGTATCAAAATGTTCCCTTTCGCCCTCTCAGGTTTCCCGCAGATACCATGACGGTCACGATGGTGTATGATAATTCAGAGGCAACGGAGCTCTGTGCGGCTCAGCACCTCTACCTCAAGCCCATAGCAAAGTTGATGATCAATGTATTGCTCCCTGAGAGCACGGAACCCATGAGGCCCTTCTCTAACTGGGAAGTTCTTGACCAGCTGAAGAGCCTGATTTGTCCTGACCAGTTCACCACAGTGCGGCTCTCCAAGAGCACTAAGGACTTCATCCGATTTGAGGGGGAGGCTGAAACTCGAAGTTTGGTTCAGATCCTGAAGGCCAAGTTACACGGGAAGATCATCAAGCTAAGCGGTTTGAAAACAGACTTAAGAGTAGTGGCCACAGATGCCCAGGGGGAGTGGGAACACTTCCCCAAAGAAAACGGGGCACCGTTGGCTGACGGGTCTGAAGAGCAGGACCACGATAAGAGCCCAGATTCCATATACTTCGAAGGCCTGCCCTGCAAGTGGTTTGCACCTAAAGGTTCCAGCGGGGAGAAGCCATGTGAAGAGATCCTTCGGGTGGTCTTTGAAAGTTTTGGGAAGATCAAGAATGTGGATATTCCGATGCTCGACCCCTACCGAGAAGTCATGACTGGTGGGAGCTTTGGGGGGTTCAGCTTCGGCTTGCAGACGTTCGAGGCCTTTATACAGTACCAGGAGTCAACTGACTTTGTAAAGGCCATGGAGTCCCTCCGCGGGATGAAGCTGATGCTTAAAGGAGATGATGGGAAAGCTCTGGCATGTAACATTAAGGTAAGGAACAGCCAGGGGTTTTTAAACAAAATTTCCCACTGTTCAGGTGGTCCTGAGTAAAAGCTAGGAGGGAGCATCTGCAACAAATTTCCTTAGACCCCAGTAGGCTCTGATCAATAGCTAATGTAAAGATTTGTGTTATCGTTAATCAATGGATGATTAGGGGAAAAAATATCATCCTGATTTGAACATCCTTCTGCTATCAGCCATGCTGCCAGCTGTGGTTTGAAAACGATGGTTGTTATAGTCTGGGGCTCTGCCCCAGCTTCTTGGGGGCATCAAAGGATTCTTCATGGTCCTTATGGAAGTATCTCAGATACTTATTCCATTTGACAAGTTGCCAGGAGAGAGGGCAACATGCAGCTTGAAACCACGAGGAGAGCAGTTTACTCCCTCTTTGCTACTGGGGTCACAATTTATTATATGTTCCTGTTGTCTGTCAGGTAAATTGCTGAAACAAAATCCCAACAAACCTGGATCCTTTCCTTTCAGAGTCAGCCTGTCTATGCAGGCATGTCACTCCATCACTGTCTGAATGCCTGGTCACCTCCTTCTTGAAGCTTTAATCCAGCAGAAGAAAAGATGCAGCTAAACCCTCCTTTTTCTCTAAATCAGTCTTTAGTGTGAATTTGGACTTTCAGCTTCGGTAGCTTCGTGTGTGTGTGTGTGTGTGTGTGTGTGTGTGTGTGTGTATGTGGGTTAAAATATATATTTGAAAATTATGAGCTATTCAGTCCGACAAAAGATATAGCAAATACTATAATGACCGCCCATGTACCACTGCCCAGCTTAAAAAATAAAGCATTACCAGTGATATGAGAACATGCTCCCCTCTGTGTACCATCCTCAGTCTCAGGCCCCTCTCTCCCCTCAAAGGTAAGCATGATGGTGAATTTGGTGTTTATCACTCATGCATATTTAAATAGCTACTTCTGCCTCCATTTATTTTTTAGGCAAGTTTATTTGTAGCACCTCAATTTGACTTCCACTTTATTTAGAGATTTGCAAAGTTGTTTAATAATCACTGTAGTCAGATCTTGTATCTCATTTGGTCAGTTTTCTTACATCTTTGCTCTCCCACCCTCCTCTCACCCATTTTTGGACTCTTTTTGTCTCTGGTGATTAAAAAATTAACTCAGTTAATCACTATAGCAAACCAGAGGCAATATACTCACATCCCTTAGAACTTGCATCCATCATGGCACTGTGATGCCGCCTATGGCTGTCAAGTGAGCTCCTCAAGGGTTCTGCCAAAGAAAATTCTAGAGCCCCACAAGGACTGTTTGGCAGGTAACTGAGAAGCAGTGGAACAGTCTGGGTGCTGGGATGCAGAGAAGGCATTTTTAATTCATTTGGTTTGGCACTGCCACGTACAAATTAGTTTTATCTCTCTGGCCTTCGACACACCCAGCCAGTGGGCAAACTTTTCTAATGAAACTTTGAATTGTTTGGGGGCAGGTGATGTTTGATACAACCAAACACTTCAGTGAAGGAGCTATAAGGAGGAGAAATCAAGAAAGGCTGAAATTACAAGAGCTGGAGGAAGAGAGGAAAAAAAAGAAGAGAGAAGAGGAAGAGGCTGAAAGGTGAGGAGACCAACTTCAATGAAGAGGGTTTTTTTAAACTTTTGATTTATGGATTAATCCCTTCAGGTGAATGGCTGCGGGGAGGAGAAATTGGTACAGTCTTTCCACTGTGCTGTTACAAAACCAAAAGAGAAAACAGTTGAAAGCAAGAGACTTAAAAAGTATGCTTGTCAGGAAGAACAAGTAATGAAGAATTGTGGGACCAGCCAGATTAAGATGTCTGGGAGGAAATGGTCATTAAAAAAAGACCAGGAAATTTTAGAGTGAAAATTCTAGCAGTTTACCTAAATTTACCAAATTTTACCTTACCTATCAATTGAAATTTTGGGGAAAAATTCTTTTTAGGTCTGGAAAAGATTTTCTTCCATAAAATGATCAATAATCATTCTAAGCCACAGGCCAGAAGGCGTGGATTTGTTGAGACTGTTTTTCTCGTGGGCCTAAGTTCTTTCTGTGAATTTGAGGAGCCTCTGTATTTACTTCTTTGAGTTTATCATTGTTCCCCAGTTTAGGAGCTTGAGACTAGAAAGGGCTATTGGATCGCCAAAGGTTTGCTAAGAAGGGACAAATGGTCCAGAACCACAGGGCTCCCAAAACCAGTTTTACCTCCCGGCTCCTCCCCTTGCATGTTTATTCTTCCAGTCTTTTATGCAAATTATAGCCATTCAAAAGAGGAGTTTAAGAGTACCCTTCCATCTTCCTCTCACTTTTTTTTGGCTGGCGGAGTGCCAGGAGTTACTTGAGGTCACGTCTGTGAAACCTGGCCAGACGCTGAGCCCAGTCAAGGTAACGATTCCCCCCAGATTTCCAGATTGACCATGCAGTTTAGCTAATCCTCCAGTTTTTGGCTAAGCCCTCTCTCAGGCCACTGTCCTTTTTTCCCCCCTTTTCCATGTTTCCATGAGGGCCTACCCAAAACAGCCGAAATTTTCAGAAAATGGCAGAACAATAAGGCCGTGTGCTTCTAAGCCAGTCTTTTTATGGTGGTGTACTCTGTTAAGCAGTCTGCACCAAAGACCAGTTCTCACCTTTATTTTCTGAGTGCCTTGACTTACTGTCATTTGCCCCTGTGCCACCAACTCACGGAAGGTTTTGATCTCAAGAGAAAAGGAATCTTCGCTGTGAAAGCTGGATCCAGTAGCCCCTGCTGATGGTTTGAGAAGGTGGAGGCTAGAGGCCTCTCCTTTGAATTCAGTTGCTTTCTTCTTCTTTTTTTAATACTCTCTGCATGAGGTCTCCTATACATGTTTCTAACTCATCAACTTAGTTATGCGTTGTCGGGCCCTGGCAGGGGGACGGGAGTGGGAAGGGCGGCAAATGACTGATAAATACCTTCTGAAGGGTTGACTCTGTTAATCATTATCCAGAAAGAGAAAAGAGGAGGAGAGGAAAGCCCAGGAAAAGAGGAGAAAGGCCAGAGTCAGGAGGCACGCCCTGAAGGAAAGAGACAGACACCGGCAAAGGAGACAGAAGGACAGTGCCAAAGCGGAGGCCCGTCAGGGGCCCAGCTCTTCCGAGGACTCGGAAGAGAGGAAGGGCCTGCTGGCCAGGAGGCGGCTGGAGGCCCTCCGCCTGCTGCGGGCGCTCCTGAGGAAAATCACAATAAGGCCCTTGCCCCATTGTTCCTCGCTTTGGGTAGGTACTGACCTTTCTGAGACACGACCTTTACTTTTTTTTTTTTTTTTTTTTTTTTTTTTGCGGTACGCGGGTTTCTCACTGTTGTGGCCTCTCCCGTTGCGGAGCACAGGCTCCAGACGCGCAGGCTCAGCGGCCACGGCTCACGGGCCCAGCCGCTCCGCGGCATGTGGGATCCTCCCGGGCCGGGGCACGAACCCGTGTACCCTGCATCGGTAGGCAGACTCCCAACCACTGCACCACCAGGGAAGCCCACGACCTTTACTTTTAAACAATGGCCTATCCTTTAAACAGCACACGTGGAAGGCTCACTGTATTCATTGGGGTTTATTTTCAATAGGCTGTTCTCTAATAACCCCAATTGTGCATTTACCAAAGGGATACCCAGATTTTCTGAAGGCGTTGGGTCTCACACCCCCTTCCCCGCCCCCCCCCAACCATCTGGCACACACACACTTTGTGTTTCTAAACTTTAGGGTGGTTTCACCCGGGGCGATATAGCTCATGCATCTACTTTTGTAAGTTCCTAATTGAGGTAACAAAAAATGCATGGGGGAAGAAATGGGTGGTGGGGGTGTTGGGTTTGTAGTCCTCCATTAATTTTCATTGGCCATTCATCTGTGACAGGTTTGGATGCGAAGGGAGAACCTTGAACAGAGACCTTGGTGGAGCAAGCTCCTGTTAGTCTAGTCCTTTTTAAAACTATTTATTTATTTATTTTTGGCTGTGTTGGGTCTTTGTTGCTGTGCGCGGGCTTTCTCTAGTTGTCGCGAGCGGGGATGACTGTGTTGTGGTGTGCGGGCTTCTCATCGTGGTGGCTTCTCTTGTTGCAGAGCACGGGCTCCATGCATGTGGGCTTCAGTAGTTGTGTCACGCAGGCTCAGTAGTTGTGGCTTGTGGGCTCTAGAGCTCAGGCTCAGTAGTTGTGGCTTGCAGGCTCTAGAGCGCAGGCTCAGTAGTTGTGGCACATAGGCTTAGTTGCTCCGTGGCATGTGGGATCTTTCCGGACCAGGGCTCGAATCCGTGTCTCCTGCATTGGCAGGTGTATTCTTAACCACTGCAGCACCAGGGAAGTCCCTTAGTCTAGTCTTAAACTATTTGCTAAGGAATGTCTCACATCACAGGCCAATTGTTTTGCTTGGAGAGTTTCAGTTTCGGAAGTTTTTTGTTCTCCCACTTACTGGCCTCCTAAAGATAACCAGACTCAGCAGATGTCCCAGAGTAAAGGCCAGAAAGGCCTCCCAAAGTGTTAATTTAAAAAGCCATATTCAGTGTTCTTAAATATGAAAAGTGAATGGCATTCGTTTTATTTTTTTTTAATTTATTTATTTTATTTCTTTATTTTTGGCTGAGTTGGGTCTTCGTTGCTGCACACGGGCTTTCTCTAGTTGTGGCGAGCGGGGGCTGCTCTTCGTTGTGGTGCGTGTGCTTCTCATTGCAGTGGCTTCTCGTTGCGGAGCACGGGCTCTAGGCGTGTGGGCTTCAGTAGTTGTGGCACGCAGGCTCAGTAGTTGTGGCTCTCGGGCTCTAGAGCACAGGCTCAGTAGTTGTGGCACGTGGGCTTAGTTGCTCCGTGGCATGTGGGATCTTCCCAGACCAGGACTCGAACCCGTGTCCCCTGCATTGTCAGGCAGATTCTTAACCACTGCACCACCAAGGAGGTTCCGTGGCATTCATTTTAGATAGAGCTAATTTTATGTGTATTTGCCATCTCAGCTTTTTGTTCTCATTGGTGTGGCCAATCAAACTGCATGAAATCAGGATCAGAAAAACCTCACATTTCCCTTTACAATAAGGTGAGCTTGATCTTTTTTAGTTTACCTTAATGACTGCCAAGGGTGACTCCTCTTGAAGAATTTCTCTCTTTAAATATGTGTGGTGCCTAATTCTTGGCCTCATCAATACCTTACACTGATTATGCAGTCCGCAGGTTCTAATTCCAAGTCCTGGGTAAGCTCTGTGCCCTGATTTGTGCCAGGTGTCAGTGGGAGCTCAGTACAAGCTCTCCCAGCGAGATAGGGCCCATGTGCAGGACCTTTCACCTGCCCTGCAGTCATGCAGAGTAGAGAGCACCACAGAGAGAACCACTGTCACAGCCATATTTTCTACTTGCTGTCTTGTTTCCAACTGGGGCGGGTGAGGTGGGCAGCTCAGGGTCATGCCCCTCTGCAATCCATGGGAAGAAGCTGGACTATAGCCCAGAAAGCCCTTTGTTTATCTTTTTCAAAGGCAGCTGACCCTTTTAGACACACATTTCACCCATCAGTCTTTTCTTGTTCTAGGATTGTAGCCCCAGGGAGGGCTCTAGAGCATTTCTTATGCCTCTTCATGTCCCCAGCCCCTAGCATAATACCTGGAACAGTAAGTAGACTCATCCATTTGTGAACAAAGGAAAAAGAGTCATGTGCTTTTAAAAAAATTTTTAAAAATTGAAGTATAGCTGATTTACAATGTTGTGGTAATCTCTGCTGTGCAGCAAAGGGACTCAGTTATATACATACAGACGTTCTTTTTTTAAATATTCTTTTCTATTATGGTTTATCACATGATATTGAATCTAGTTCCCTGTGCTATACAGTGGGACCTTGTTGTTTATCCATCCTATATATAATATTTCATATCTGCTAAGCCCACATTCCCAGTCCTTCCCTCCTCCACCCCCCGCCCCCTTGGCAACCACAAGTCTGTCCTCTATGTCTGTGAGTCTCTTTCTGTTTTGTAGATGGTTTGTTTGTGCTGTATTTTAGATTCCACATATGAGTGATATCATATGGTATTTGTCTCTCTTTCTGACTGACTTCACTTGGTATGAAAATCTCTAGTTGCATCCACGTTGCTGCAAATGGCATTATTTTGTTCTTTTTTGTGGCCGAGTAGTATTCCATTGTGTATATGTACCGCATCTTCTTTATCCATTCATCTGTCGATGGACATTTAGGTTGTTTCCATGATTTGGCTTTGTAAATAGTGCTGCTATAAACATAGGGGTGCATGTACCTTTTTTTTTTAAACATTTTTATTGGGGTATAATTGCTTTACAAAGGTGTGTTAGTTTCTGCTTTATAACAAAGTGAATCAGTTATACATATACATATGTTCCCATATCTCTTCCCTCTTGCGTCTCCCTCCCTCCCACCCTCCCTATCCCACCCCTCCAGGCGGTCACAAAGCACCGAGACGATATCCCTGTGCCATGCGGCTGCTTCCCACTACCTATCTACCTTACGTTTTTTAGTGTGTATATGTCCATGACTCTCTCTCACCCTGTCACAGCTCACCCTTCCCCCTCCCCATATCCTCAAGTCCATTCTCCAGTAGGTCTGTGTCTTTATTCCTGTCTTACCCCTAGGTTCTTCATGACATTTTTTTTCTTCTTAAATTCCATATATATGTGTTAGCATACGGTATTTGTCTTTTTCTTTCTGACTTACTTCACTCTGTATGAAAGACTCTAGGTCTATCCACCTCATTACAAATAGCTCAATTTCGTTTCCTTTTATGGCTGAGTAATATTCCATTGTATATATGTGCCACATCTTCTTTATCCATTCATCCGATGATGGGCACTTAGGTTGTTTCCATGTCCTGGCTATTGTAAATAGAGCTGCAATGAACATTTTGGTACATGACTCTTTTTGAATTTTGGTTTTCTCAGGGTATATGCCCAGTAGTGGGATTGCTGGGTCATATGGTAGTTCTATTTGTAGTTTTTTAAGGAACCTCCATACTGTTCTCCATAGTGGCTGAACCAATTCACATTCCCACCGGCAGTGCAAGAGTGTTCCCTTTTCTCCACACCCTCTCCAGCATTTATTGTTTGTAGATTTTTTGATGATGGCCATTCTGACTGGTGTGAGATGATATCTCATTGTAGTTTTGATTTGCATTTATAGTTTTGTCTGGGTATACGAAGGGTCATGTGCTTTTGAAGGTATGTAAACCGGGGTGCCTTCTAACATAAAGACGGGCACAGACCTAATGAAAGCAGCTCCTGTTAGACCGAGACATTTAATTTAGCACCTCCTGTTTCTTCAGTGTGATATTGTTCCTAATTTCAATCTATCCTAGGTGTAGTTAGAAACCTCTTCAGAACAATGCTAGAAAGCCCAATTTTCTTTGAAAATTTTAGTCTGTTTAGTTTTTCATGTGAGATTTTTAACCTTTTTCTTTGAAGGGGTCTATACAATTTAACCCACGGGAGGTAGATGTTGCAGTCTCCAAAGCTAATCGTGCTCCGGGGACCACACTGGGAGCTCTGAAGAAAGAAGAGTTAAACACTCAGTATCTTCAAAATCAGGAGGAAATACCAAGATATCAGGTTTCCAAGTCAGATAACAAGCGAAAACAAAAAATGAAGGAAAGAGCTACAGCTCACTTACGTAAATCTTCCCACTACCTTGGGGAAAAAAAATTAAGATATTCAGCTAGAAAAGAGAGAACTGGAAAATTATTAACCAGTGAATACAATCACAGTTTGCTCCCTGATGGGAATTCTTTGCAAATTGCCATGATTCAAGGTCAATCTCTTGCGAAAGAAGACTACCATGGTTCTAATAAATCCTATTCTTCCAGATTAGTTGAGAGAGACCATGGCAGGAAACAGAAGATCTATGAAACAGATGAATTTATTGACTATCTTCTTAACTATTATCACACTCCAAAATATGCCCGTATCTGCCTAGAACCAAGTCACATAACAAGCACATGTCAGTGGCACAGGGCCGTCCACGCGAAAGGAAGTGGATTTCAAATCAATTTGAGAAAACATAAGCGTCATTTAACCAGTTTGAGCCAAATGCAAAACCTAGATAGGAGAGAACAGGTGCAAGAAGACGATTCCTGCACAAAGATTTGTACTCAGGATCCTGAGCATAAAGCACAAAAGAGGGGAAAAGTGGATTATGCCAAAGAGTGTAGAATGTTTAAGGGGTTTAAACATCATTGCAAGGACACAGTATGTGAAGCTGGTGATCGGCCATCCCCAGCTTTTGGAAAGAGCCATCTGTTGGAACAGACTCATGCTTACCAGGTCCAAGATTCCATATCCACAAGTCAAAGCCAAGTTTCCTCGCCCAACAGGTCAGCAGACTTTGATTTGAGGTTGACAGATTTCTTAGAGGAAATTAGCAGTGATTCTGAATGTTTCAGTGAAATCCTTAGTATAAACAAAGAGGAGAAAGAGAAATCTGTGGCCACATATGATAGCTCCCCAGAAAAGGGATCTCTTGACACTGATGAAATCATCACTTGCGATCCAGAAATTAGGTCAAGTCAGCAAACCTTGTATTCAGAGTGGACACATGAGGAGGAAAGAGCTTAGGAAACCAGGCAAGAGGCCCAATTATGAACGGAGATGTTCATGGCTTGAGGGTGAAAACAATTCTATTAGAGATGAGAAGAGCAACAGCAAAAAGAGTGAAATATTGGCCCCCAAATACTTACTTGATAAAAGCTACCACCACGAATCCAGTGCCAGTGATCAATTAGACACTGTCACAAGAAAGAGGATGCAGTTTAGCGATAGCACATTTAACCAGAAAGTGAACTATAGGCCCTTTCATGTGCCAATAACATCATCAAAAAGTGCTAATGCTTCCTATTTGGGGGATTTTCCCAAAAGAAGAGAGGCTCCACGGAAGTCAGAATATAACCAGGATGCAAGGAGGTTTAAAAGATATGAGAATTCTGAAGATTTCATGCTGAATTCTGATAATTACTATACCAGACATAACAGTCAGGAGCACATTGACTACGGAAGCTGTTTAGGAAACAACCACGCTAGTTCTTTATATTTTCAAATGTTTTGAAGGTCTCTTAGATCAGGAAACTCTTACTCACAATAAAAATGTGCAAGAAGAAGATTTCAGACCAAATGTAGCTATGTAGTTAGCAACTACAGAGCAAGAGAGCAACACTTCGGAGCACGAGCAAGGTCAAATGCAAAACCTTGTTTCTCTTGCCAAAGGATAAAGCATAGATCTAAGTGTGTGTGTGTGTTGCAGGTGTGTTGGCAAACTTTGGAAACACAAAACATCCAGATTCTGAAGGTTGGTAAAATAATGTGCTTGCAAAACTTCCTTATCCAAGGACAGACATTTCTACAGTTCGATTGCAACTTCAATTCGGTGCCGTCAAAGGAGCAAATTAACGCTGAGAGGAGTGAAGGTAGCCCTCGATGGCTCTTCAGCGGTCATAACGTTATCATTTAGCATCATTTATCTTCAGAGGGAATGGCAGTGAATGAATAATGATCTTTTTACTTGTTCTTTAATTTGGTCAGAACACCATGTGCAGCAACAAACTTTCCTGACTTTTATCTAGAAATACCTATAGATAAGAGGAGAGATGACACCTAGAACATATGATAGACTTCTTCATGACATTAGACAGTTCCATGAGCATCTACTAGAAAGAAATTAATCTTATTAATATGTTCATAGGACTTAAAGAGTTGTCCTTTTAGAAACAAAGCCTTGGAAGAAGAATCTGAAAGGGGCTCAGATCGTCCTTTGAGGTTTACACAGATAGTGGACCATTAGCAGAGTTGTTTTTTTGGAAGAACCCCATGTCATTCCCTCCTAGAAAAGCAACAGGATTGAAGCAATATAACGTGGGATTTGCCAAAGGAAATACTGAACGATCCTGGGGCACCAGTAATGGCACTTGGGAAGAGAGGACATGACAGTATTCCACTTCAGGTTATGTAATCCTTTCACTCAGGGTTGGGTGACATCAGTTTGTAAAAAGCCACTGAATATCCCAAAACTGACTTTTATAAAACAGTAACAAGTGCCTCCTCAATCCTCAATAATGCCATGGAGTTAGGAAGAGTCATGGGTAAAGCCCATAGTTTTCTAGCGGGGGAAAAATTGTATGTGTGCCGGATTTGTAAACTCTTAACATAAGCAATTTATCTTTTTACCTACTGGTTTTGGACTCCTTGAATATGTTTTTAAATTGAGATATTTTATAGATTCGTAAAGACATACATCTTAATGCAGTGCATGTTCTATTGAAAGCTCGGCTGATTCATTCTGCCTTATATTGGATTTAGGACCTCAGGGGGCAGTAGATGACTTTTTTTCTTCCAAGAAAGCTATAGCTGACATGGCAATTGAAGACCTCAATGAGATTAGATTGCCTGCAGTGGGGAAAAGGTGATTTTAATCCACTGAAGTAGTGGAAGGCAACATTTTCATATGACATGATTCATTTCAAATAGTCCTAACTTGATAGTCCATAGAAAAGTACCAGGCTGGTAAAGCCAAGGTAGGATGCCAGTCCTTGTGGTTGCTCAGAATGACGAGGCACGATGTGTGCTCATAACCACCCTCTTGAGCAACCTGATATCTGAAATGGCTATAAAATCTTCTAATTGATCTAAAGTAAGAGCCACAAGTTGTTTCATTGATCTCCTCTAATAGCATTTAATAGAGGTATGCCAGTACAAGCAAAAGTTCAGAAAAGAATGTAACATAGCAGATTGATTATACTTATTATCAATGAATGATTTGTTGGCTCCCTTATATTCAACTCCACTTGCAAGCCAGTGACTCTGCCATCAAAACCAGGCTTGTCTTGTCCAATCTGAAACATTGCTCCTAGGGCGAGTGCCTTTTCTCCTCTGAGGGCTAGCAGTGATTATTAACGTTCAGAGGACTGTTGTCCGGAGTAGGCTTTTAAACTACTAACAGCTTGTATTTTGTCAGACAACTTTTGGTAACCAGGTATTATTCTCCTCCAATGAGACTCCACCTCCTTATTTTTTCATGTTTCGTGCCCTTGAAACAAAGAGCATTGTGGATTTGTAGTGGAAAGCAGCTATGCTTGTTTTGAAAAAGAAAAAACCCCAACTCAATCTCTTCTGTCATTTGATAATTTTTCTTTGCAGAGATTTTAGGCGTGAAAACAATTTGCTGCTCAGTAACCAGACATAAAAAAATAAATTGCAGAATACAGCATGTGCAATTAAAAATTTTTTTTGTATAATAGAACTGGTGCTAAGTCACTTCTATATAATATTTTGGTCTTGTTTTGTTTGCTAAATACCATCCTGGGACCTAGAAGAAAGTAAAATTACTGGTTTTATGTTTACTTTCCGTACAACCTTGGATTTTTATGTCTCGTGGTAATGCATTCTAGATTTGAGTAAACCTCTTTTTTGGGGGGTGTGTAGGCCTTAAACAAGGAAGAGAACAATTTATCCTGAACTTTTCAAATGAATTGGCTTAGTAAGGAATGAAACAGAGCCGAAAATGTTGTAATCACTTTCTGTTAACATTGTTATTCTTTGTTGTGCTGTTGTTTAAGTGGTGCAGAAGTATTTTCTCATATCTTTTTCCTATGTCCCATTAAGTGAGGGCCTGAAGTTTAAGCTGTGTCTTTTAAAATAGATGTTTTTCCTTGTACGTGCTAATAGTGCTTTAAGAAAGCTAAAAATCTGTCAGTGTGTTTTTGTTCAATTTGTTTGAATTTCTCAGGGTAGAAAGCCATGTAACCTGGTAATTTGGAAAATAAGAACCAAATAAATGTATTTTCACTTGTTGCAAGACTGTTCAAAATGTTAACTTCTAAATGCTGATAATTCCACTTTGGGGGGTTGGGATTTCTACCCGTGGTATGCTGCTTTGCACTAACGTTGTTGATCCTTTTTGTCATTTGCATTGGTAGAGAAATAATACATATTTGATTTTCAGATATATTAAAAATAAAGGCATAGAGTCTTTGTTCATTGACCGCATGTACTGGCTAGAAGGTTGCACACCTGCAGTAACATTCTCTATGAAAATATGTCTGGTTTCAGTGGTTTCGAGGCAACTTCCCCAGTTTATGGTAATTGCCTGTCAGAGCTCATGAAACCACAGTTGTGTTTTCATCTTGGATAAATTAAAATCATGGTATTTGGACTCAAGACTATTCTCCCTTCAGCAAAGGTTTTAGTTCTTTAAAGGTAGCAAAACGGACTCCACAGAATTTCATCTCATCCCTTCAGGCCTTGCCTTGGTAGAAGTGTTGAAGTTACTCAACATCCAGAAACAAGTCAGAGACATGGGGGGCTTCAGTGATCAGTCTTTGACCCTGCAAGCTTTAGCTCTATTTTCACATGAAATGTACAGCAAACCGCCTCTAAGCATCCCTAACAAAGGCGGACTGTACCTTAGAGAACAACTGGGCACTTCAGAGCTGAAAGGGTTCTTGTTGGGTTCAAAGAGCTCTTTCTGAGACAGCAAGGGCTGTTCTTGCTTGTTCTAGATTGAGGATTTGCATGAAGTTTGGCCCTCTGAGGTAAGGTGAACAGGACATTGTGTAGCGAGGCCACAGATACCACAAACGCATAGTGAATGCTGCTTCTGACCCACAGATGCTGGGACTGAGAACAGTGTATCTGGGCAGGGGCCAGAAGCAAGCAGGTGGGGAGCAAACAGCGGACCCTTCCCCCGCTGAAACCACCACTCCCTCATCTTCTTAAATGGCGCCTTTTACATAGTATGGCTTACGACTATGCGAACTGGATTTGAGTTTTTAGATCAAAGTCCTGCCTGATGGTAATATCACTTTACCTGTAATCAATACAATGTTGATTTAGTTCTGAATGGAGGGGAATCCGGCTATTTGGGATTGAAGCTTTTAACCAGGCTCTGGATGTTTTCCTCCTGGCATCAGACAACTGTTTAACTTAGTAAAGGGAATAGCCTAATCTTCACATCTAAATGAGATTTCAGGCTGCAAAGGTGGCCCAATTTCTCTCTCCCTCCCCTTCCCCCATAGCATATGGCCTAACAGGTTGCTTGGCACAAAACGGGCAACTCGAATATTTGTTGAATGAAAGCTAGTTGGGGAAAAGGACACATTTAAAAACAACAAAAACAGGCAATATGGTTTGAGAACGTAAAAGCTGGAAAGCTTTTGAGCCCTCTTTGATTCAGGGAGTACTTCCTTTGTAAGAAAAGTCTGCCAATTTTAACACTAAAATGGCAGAACACTAATATTCAGGGTAATAGGTTGTCTGTGTTTATACAACCAACTGCACGTGCAAATCTGATATCCTTCTTTCGGCACAAAGTGAATCAACTTTACTACTATAAGGATTCCTGAACACTTTACTAATCCGATGATACATCACAGCAAAAACAAAACCTGCCTTGGCACTCGGTAACAGTCTTCACTGGAGTTACTCCTTAGTGACCTTGCCGTAGACCTCAAGGTGGAAGTCTGCCTCTGAGTTTATTAAGTTCTGACTTAAAGAGGCAGAATTTGACAAGTCACAAAAAATAAATTCAATTCACTATTTTTTTAACAGGACAAGCTGGTATTTGGTTTGTAGTGTGAGGCCTCTGTAAAGTTCTGCCCCTTTACTTGTCTCTTTTGGAATACAAAAAAAGTCACTCAAAAGTGAAACTCTTGAAGCTGGTTACTCAGATTAAGGTTTAAAAAAACAGGGCAACCCACCACACTATACTGGGTAAAACCATTTTATTAACTGACCAAAGCACTTCGTTTTGTTTTCTGATTTGAGGTAAAACCATTAAACACAGTTCACAAGAAAATACAATGACTATTCAACTACAAGAAACCTCACTAATTGTTCATATAATACTTTTACAAACTCTTACAACTGTACAGTCTACTTAAGCTAAGTTTATTGTTAACCAAAAGACCAATATCAAAGACCAAGACACTTGACTACTACTCTTGCAGTGGCTATAGTTTTGTAACAACAGAAGAATAACTGTTACTTTATGAATACACTTTAAAAACCACTTGGCTAGTGATGTATTCGGTTTCCTTATTCTTCAGGGGTGTGAAGGCTCTTAGGAGAGCAATCACCTGTTCCTGTTCTGCATGCCCCTCTCTCACGTCCAACCATGTAAAATAACCATGAACGTGGGGACTGGGAAGATAGTCCTACAATCTTATTCATGTGTTTTAGGTTTTTAGGCAAGCCAGCTGATTTTTTCCAAAGCTTGCTTTTGAATGTTCACATCCTGTTTTAATCCTCACTGTAGATTACTATGTTAGTGAGGGCATCTGAGGGTCCCAAGGAGGACAAGGACAGTGATGCAGACTGGAAACAAAGAGAGTAGATTTCTTGCAATTGAGCCCAGCTTTGAGCTTTCGTTTTGTTACTGGACACCTCTCTTTAATCAATGCCAAAGCCTGTGGCACACTGCAGATTTGCTTTAGAGGCAGATAAAACAGAGACCACGCAGCGAAGTCAATTGAGAAGTGAGGGATTTGGTGTCTTCAGAGAACATCATGACTAAAAGTTGATCCTTTGTTCCTTGATGCCTGAAGGACTTTGCACATTTAACATTTTTACCTGTTTGGGGGCAAATACCCACTTCTTACCTGTCTCTCAGGAAAAAACAAATTCAAATGCAGCCTGTACTGACTACAGATAGAAGAAAAACAGTAATAACATTTGTATTACAGCACTGCAGTTCACTTTCTGAATCTGTGACACACGAACATACCATGCATTCTAAGACAGAAGTTAGCTTTATCAGTGTCACTAGTGATGTTAATTAAAAAAATGTACAGCAAGTTCAAAACTTTTCTAAATATTGAAATCACCGTGTTTTAAAGACAGACTGGAATGTTACAAATGATTCTGCAAAATACAAAAATAGATATGCGTCCACTGCAGGCTTTAATCACTTTTCCGCGCACTCTCATCCTTTGGCTCCTCCTCATCTGAGTACACAGCGGGCTCCTCCCCCTCCTTCAGCAGTTTGCCCACGTGATGATACTTGACTGGAAGGAGAGAGGAAGACACAACGGTCACTCTCACGCTTTCGAGAAAATCATGACATTTCATTTGAAAGCACTTGTGAGAGGCCTGCGAACGACACAATAGCACGTTGGGCTTCCTGAAGGTGGTTTATACCACAGTCCCGGCCAAGTCCCAGGGAGTTAGAGTTTTGTGCAGCAGACAGAAATATAGAACAGGCAGCGATGCCTGACAACAAGTGTGCAAGGTAATGTCAGAATGAGTTGTGTTAGTGCATAGGAGGTTTAGCAGAGCAAGGGCTTGTTATGAGTTAGGTGGAAGGGTTGCAGAACACTTTGTGGGAGAAGGATGTGCTTTGGAAAATGTGTAGAAGGACTTGGGGAGGGAGGGGGTTCCAGAAAATGCAAATACCACACACAAAGGCATGCAGGTGCGACCGAATGTATCTGGGGGAGCAACAAAGAGACCAAGTTGGCAGGAGTAGACTGGGAGTAGCGCTGGCCAAACAGGGTGGGGAAATCCTAAGACAGATGTGGAAAGCCAGCCTGAGGAGTCCGGACTTGTCCCATGGGTGTGGCAAAGGGCGTTGAAAGTTTACGACAAAGGAATGACAGGGTAAAACAGTGCTGTGGCCACTACGGTATCACTGTGTATAGAGGGCACGGCAGATTACAGTCAGGAGAGCCCAGGAGCAGGGTGACCAGGAGGCCAGCGGGTGGATCCACATGCAGAGGAACAAGAGCCAGGAGGAGGGGGTGTCCGTGGGGATGGGAAGGGAAGGATATGAGACACGTAAAGGAAGCTGGAAACATGAGTAAATGAAGGGAAAACTGGAGATTCCGTGGACCGAAATGGGGACTCTGGAGAGGGAGCCGCTCTGGAGGGGCACGTGACTGGAGACTGACAACAGGGACTGGAGAAGTGAAATTAGCATTGGCAAGAAGCAGGTCCCTGGAAACGTTTGAGAAAGAAGGTTCAATGGAATCGTGGGGCTAGAAACCATACTGCAGGGAGCAAGGAGGGATGGAGCAATGGTTAGGGACAGCCGCGGATTACTAGATGGCTGTCTGACAGTGAAGGGAAGGAGTGATAACAGTCTAGTGGGTGAAGGGGAGAGCAGGAGACAGAATTCTCCCCCAACACGGGGCAACAGCTATACGTGGTTAAAGGGAAGTGCTAACAGAGACCAGAGAGCACTGGAGACGTTGGAAAAAATAGATTTAAGAGGGCAACCAGAACGTAAGGGACCTGAGAAGGGATGGAGTCAGCAGACAACCACCATATTGCCTGTCTTATTAGGGCCAAGCTAACGTAGGGTTAATCATCTCAGTGTCAAAGGCCAAAAGAACTCCTGTTTCTGAGTATCGGTAGGAATTAGAGGGGTAACCAATCTGTTTAACCAGGCAACCGGAGCTACCCTGGTGTGAAATAATCGTCAGGAACAATTGGAACTTCCCTATTTGAACATTTTATAAAAGTCCCTAGATGCTTGGGACTGTGCAAGACAAATAAAAGCCGCGTGGCGCCTCAGAGACCTGCCTTAAGGGGAATCCACGCCAGCTCTGAGTGTAGCTGAAGTGTCACAACAGTATTTGGGGCTAGCCTTAGTTTAAGGGGTTGGGGGAACCACACTTTTTACCCCACTGATGAAGGCAAGCCCTAGAAAATGGAGCTCTGTAAGTTATGAATTACGACTCATTGGTTTCATATAGAAGAATCTATTGTTACAGAGGCATCCTGAAGATGCAAAAAATGAGGGACTGTTAGATAGCTGAATTACGTTTTCAGAGTAAAAAGACTTGCTCTGGACTTGAAAGCTATTAGTCTGCTCGGGATCCAGACTCTAAAGGTAGAGCCATACCTGGCTAATTATTAATCCAGAACTCTCTGAAGTCAGCATTGTTTTCAAAGAAAATGGTTGGATTTAGCCCAAAAAGCCAATAATATTTAACAGATTATAGAGAATGGCAAATAGAAAATGACATTTACAATGAAAAATCCCCCTCAAGGAAGTGGTCACTGTCTTTATATACTGTTTCAAAGCTGGGAAAAATTATTATTCAAATTCTTAGCAGTGAAATATTGCTAAAGTGATCATCAAACACTTGGGTTGGACAAAAGCCACTTCCCCTAATCTCAAAATATGAACTTAACCCCCATCCTTACTTCCCCGCAAAGACCTCAGCCCATACCATAAGCCAGGAAACAAGTGTCTCCTTTTTGCTTTCTTCTTAAAAACGCAGACACCATTGTTGCTGGGCAGATTATAAGCATCATTTGTAGATGAGGCCTATAGTTGGGCTCAATTAGATTCAAAGAGAAGCTGTTTTGTAGAATACAAGTCTCTCATTCTTTAACGGAAATGTGGGCTGCTTTTAAACGGCAAGTTCTACAAGTGAGGGCTTATGAAAATTCCCTCTTTCTGTAGCCAAGATGGCCACTCTCCTTTCCCCTGCACACCAAGCACCAAATCCTATTGTGAAATCTATGCAAACCTCTCAAAAATTTAAAAAAACAGAAACCCAGGTTTCCACAGAGAACTAGCTAGAAATTGGTATGCAATCACGGCAAGTGACTCAGCACTGCTGCAATTACTTCAAGCCATGAACTTGATCCGTCCAAGATTCAGGAGCCTATCAAAATGCTTCCCAGTTGTAGCCTGCTTAGTAATAACTATTGTACTGCCGTGAATCCCATTACTGGTAGAAATTTGATCCAGGCACAATTAAAAAAACAAAAAACAACCGCTTACAAGTGAACTGAGAGTCCCAGTCATTCAGGGTCTCCTGCTGGGCAGGAGTGAGGTCAGAAAGGTCATCGTACTCGTCCTTCAGTGCTTCCTTATCCAGGCAAAATGTGGCAAGGCCCCTGGATGCGTCTCTTCCGGCAAAGACCCCGTATGGCCCCTCTTTAAAAAAAAAAACAACAAAACAAAACCAAAGTCGGTTATTTATTAGGCAGTCAATTTCTCTGTGGTTCACACACAGAAAATGGCTTCCTTACCCATTAGCATGGAGAGCCTGCTTTTTGAATGTCAGATTCCATTTGGAAACCATAAGTAATGTTGATCCTTTGATCATTACCTAGTGGATACTGAAAGACCTGTTGTCATTAAACTTCTAAACAACTAAAACTAAATCAAAATGCTATACATTGGCATTCATTTCTTGTGATTTTCAAACAGCTAATAAAAAAGCCATAAATGATTATCTCCTGGGGGGAAAGGTGTTAGTAGGGAATGATCCAAGATAATAGTGAGTTCGTGGGTCAGAATTCAACTTCTGGATATTGAACCTGGAGCCTGGCTGTTCTAGGCACTTGGGCTGCATCAGTGAAAGTTACGGATTCTGAAGATAAGAAACACTAAAGTGTAAATGAAAACATCTTCTTATAAACATACTCTGATACAATTTAATGAGTCAAGAGCGTCTTATAGAGATCTTTGGTTGCACGATTAGACCGTGTTAAACATTAACATGTGGCATCTGCAGGAGAAATCATTTTATGAATATCAGTGGTTAAGAAATCTATCCACAGGTTACATAATCTTCAGTGTCAACAAAGGAGATGGCACGGGGCTCAGGTCTGTCACCCTGTTTTGGGTGGGCTTGAAGACTGTGAAAATTCTATAAGATATCTGAATGCTATTATACGTAGTATTATGCTATTATATATGATACTAAATTTTTGTCTAAGAGAGCAGTGAATCATTCTGTAGGTACTTAAAGTGGATTTTTAGACATATTTAAATATTGCACAAGTAAATGAAGAGAAACCAGTGTACTTTAAACAATGTGTTGTTTCCCCAAAGGTGGACTGAGTAGCAAGTCTGACATGAAAAAGTTTGTAGGTAACCACCATGCCAAGTATGAGAACAGATCAAGTTTCATTATGACCTGGCCACCTGAAACCTCAATCCACCAGGATTCTTTTATTTTTACAAATTAGATGAAATGTATGATCAACTTTAAAATGCCAAAGAAAAATGGTTATTTTTAATCATCATTACATACTACCATTTCCACTAGAGAAGGTAAATAGGCCAAGTGTACGGGTTTGGACCTCACCATTTCAGAAATTATGGTCACAGAATACTTAAACAATCTGAGGGGAGCATTGAAAGTCTTTGAAGTATATATATTATTCACCAGAATGTATAGTCACTAGAATGTAAGCTCCAGGAGCAGATTTGTGCCTGTTTTGTTCACTGCTATATTCCCAGCACCCACAAAAGTGCCAGGCATACAATAATATCATTAAAAATAATGAATAATTTTTAGGAATCCTTTATAACATCAAGTATAATTTCCAAATGATGTTGTCACATATTCATGGCCTCACTGGACAATAGTGCAGGTAGAGACTGAGAGTTCTCACAATGGGCCATCCTTATCATTTTAAAGAGGGGCAACTAAGGCCCAGAGAGAACAATGCTTTGCTCCAGGTCACACAGCTGGTCAGTGATCCAACCAGGCGGAGAACCCAGTTGCCTGACTCCCAGTTTTGGGCTCTGTACACAGGCCTACATTCCTCTCAATGACTTTGCAAACTACAATCATATGATGATGCTCCAGGCACACATTTCACTTGCTTTATGGTGTAGCTCAGTAAGAACAGATATTGACACGATTATGCTTACTGATAATGCCTTTAGGTGTGCCACTGTAAGTGACAAATAACGTAGGTGTGGTTTTCAAATTATCTTGACCATTACATGCCTACAGAAAGCAGGTCTTCTAAAATCCTCCACGAGGAAAAACTGCTAAGTGGGAGAGTTCCTTAAGAACCTTAGCACATCTGATTTTGATGAGCTGGACTGGGAAAGTAAAACAGACCAGGAGCGCGAATGAAGGCAGGTCACTGTCTGCTATCCTCTCCCTCATCTCCAGACCAGTGGCCATACTCCCCGAGCCCCCTTATTTTTAGAGGCATCCATATTGGAGGAGCTAAAATCTCTTCCTCCTCCTCTGATCCAAACATTCTATAAAGCAGAACTTTCCAAACCTGGATTCTTCTCGAATTTGCCTGGGGGTGGGTGTGTTAAAATGCAGATTCCTCGATCTTCCCCCCCTCCCGCGGTTATGGAGATTAGGCCAGGAATCTGTATTGTACCTCAAGCGCATCAGGTGATTCTGATCCGCAACCAAGCTTGGAAAAGCCTCATCTCCAAGGCCCCGTCAAGCCTGTCCCCCTCCAACAGCTCAGCAGTCACCCACCCCTCATTTCCCCTCCGGTTGGCTTTTCCTGAAATCCCCACACCCAGCGGCCGTCATAGCCCTACCCCTCTTGTTTCTCCGGATCCTCCCATTTCTCCCTCCCTCCATTTTAATTTTTTTTTTTTTTTTTGGCTTCTAGTCCTTTCTCTCGTGCTACGGAGTATAATACTGTGCTACCTTCTCGTCTTGCCACATTCCTGTCGTCCGCTACATTCAGCCTTCCTCATCCAGCTCCCTTCCCCCATGGAGCCTCCCTTGTTCACCTCCCAGCCTTCCCCGTCTGCCACACACAGCACGCGCGCACACACATACCAAACACATGCCACACACATACCTGACACATGCCACATTCCTAGCGCACGCGCGCTCACGCACACACACTCATACGACAAGCCGCATACACCGAATACGCACACACACATCACTCAGCGCCACGCACAATGCTCCTACCTGCTGCTAATCCCATCTCCGATTCCCTTCTCCCAGAACCTCACATTCCACCATGGCTACTCCTGGCGTCATCGGCCTTCGCGTCCCCTCCAAGGCTGGACCTCCCTACCTCCTCCCGCCCTCCCCCCCGTCAGGTTTCCCTCGAGACACCCTCATTTCCTTTCTCCAGCTAGACACCATCCCCTCCTTCCAGGAACCCTCAAACCCGATACCTTCGAAACCCCCCAACACTGCGCTCTGCTGTGCCACCACCCCCGTCCTCCACCTTCCAGCCTCGCGACCTCACCCACCCGCCCCCGGCTTAAGCGCTTCAGCCGTCTTCCTCCAGCCCACGCCGGGGCTGGCGGCGCGGACCGGGAATTCTGCGTCCCCCACTGGCCCGCAGCCCTTCTAGGACGCCTCTTGCCCCCTGCCCGCCCGGGGAGCCGCCCTGCCCCGCCCTCCCCGGCTTGCCGCCATTCCGCCCCCACCTCCCCGGGGGTGCCCCGCTCCCCCTCGCCTCTCCGGGACCCAGCCCCGTGCCGGGGCCCCTTCTTTTGTCTTTGGGGCCCCCGGCCGGCCGCCGTACCAGGCCCGTAGAACTTGCGGCCTTTGGTCACGTCGAACACCTTGCCGTTGATGGCCATGAGTATACGCGGGTCCTGGACGCCGTCGAAGCGCCGCAGCTCGGCAGGGGTGAAGTCGCGCCGCTTAAGGCGGGGCAGCGGGGGCGGCTCGTCGTCGTCGCTGTCGCTGGCCGTCGGCTGGTCCCCGCGCACGATCTTGTAAAGCAGGAAGATGCAGAGGCCGAGCAGCAGCAGGTTGAGCGGCGACGTGAAAATCTCGTGCAGCAGCCCGCCGCCCTCTAGCTCGCTCGGGTCGGCGCCGGTCCCCGCCACATCCTCGGCAGCCATTATCGCTAGAGCAAAGGTTGGGCCGGGATAGGGAGGGCTCCGGAACTGGCTTTCTCCTCCCTCTCCGCGAGCTAGTGGCGCGCGGGGCCCGGCGGACAGGGACTAGCCAGCGGAGGAGGCGGAGCCAGGCGGTGGCGGGGCCGGATGGGCGGAGCCTCTCAGCCCCGCCTCCCCGCGGCCTCCGAAGCTCCCGGCGCTGCTCAGTCGGGCCCCGCCTAGGTCAGGCCCCCCACCTTGCCTCGGGACGGTGGCTCCCCTCCCCCAGCCGGATCCTGCATACCCAGGCGCCGAGATTGCGGAGCACTCCCCTCAGCAATACCTGCGAGGCCTGGCCCCAGCCTCACGCCATCCCCACGCCATCCTCTAGCTAACCGCGACGCAGCACGCTGCCCTCCTCCGCACCCCCAGTTGCTCGTCGCACACCGACCCGCTCGGCCTTGCCAGGTTCTGTGTGAGGCCCCGTCCGCCACCTGATGCGAGCCAAACACTTCAACTCCATTTCCCCTGCTTTAAGCTTCTCCCCGCCTTCCAGTCCGAAGACTCATCTTTCCCCGGCCAACCCTCGGGACCACGAGGCTCTCTTAGGAGACGGGAAACTCACTCCTTGAGCTCCTTTCCCACCCTAGAGACCCAGACTACCCATTTTCACCTTGGGAATCCCCATTCGCTGCCCTTGACGACCTTTCTCCAATCCTCCCCCCACCAGATGCTGTGGGGCAGACACCCCCGAGATAGCTAAAGTCAGTGCACAGGCCTCATCTGACAGCTCTCCCAATATCTGGGGAAAACAGATCGGATCGTCCGATTTGCTTTGGGTTCGTTTTTGGAACACTAAATCCTTTTGCAGTCACTGATTTGCTCAATCTCATTGCAATCACTGATTTGCTCTTGCATCAGCAAGCAACGTTCTGTTGCGTTTTTTTGTTTGTTTGTTTTTGTTTGTTTTGCTCAGAATAATGACCAGAGTTTCTTTGTTTGGCAGCGTTCTTCTATTTGAAGTCGGTCGAGCTGTCCTTGGCAGTCACAATAGCCCTGTGCTGGAGCCCAGAGGAAGGTGGGAGTTTGGAAGGATCCTAGGTTTGGTCCCTTCGTTTCCTCGGTATTTCATCCGGCCTTTGATGTGCTAACCGGCTGCACAGGAGCGGCCTTACGGAGGAAGCAGAGTCTATACCCTTCAGAGTCCTAATCTGGCCGCCTTCTTTATGGTGGCAGGGGGAGGGGAGCGGAAGCAAGGATAGAGAGAAGGGGGAAAAAATAATTAAAACCAAGCCATGTACACATCTGCAGCCCAGAGCAGTACTTTTCCATCAAGAGTTCTTGCACAAAATTTACTCCCCCTCCCAACAGGCAGGAGACTGGAGAGAATTGGTTTCTTACCTCAGAATTTGAAAAATTTCTGGCACAAACTGCTTCCATCCCTGCCCCCACCCCATCTTCTTAAATCGTTTAAAAAGTGCATATGAACTGAACAATCTTTAAATCGGGCCCACACACTTTTATTCACAGATCTAAATTTAGGATTAGCTGAAATGGCCTTTCCAGATCTTCCGTCAAACCTCTTCAATTTAATCAAGGGGAAACAGGCTGAAACTGGGGGCACTCGGCTGTAGTTAGAACCTAATTATCTTAAAAAAAAAAAAACTGTGTACGGCCAAGACATTTAAAAAACCAAAAAACTTGTGAAAAATATTTACATTTGCAGCAAATATGGCAAAGGGTTAATATCTTTTAAGAGCTCATTTCGATTGACAAGAAAAACCTAAGAGTCTAGTCAATGAATGGGCAAAAATTGAAATAGGGAGTTCACGGGAGAAGGGATACCAATGGTGAATAAGCATATGAAAAATGTTCAGTCTCAATAGCAATGAAAAATGGAGATGACACTGTCACCTACCACTTTCCTATAGAAAGGATAAAAGACACACACACAAAAAAGGTTGGGGTGATATACAATAAAAAAAGGTTGGGGTGATATACAATGCTGGCCAGAGAGCTGTGCGCTAGACGCTTGTACACTGTTGGGGGGAGTAGACATTGGTATAACCTTTTGTTATCCATAAAAATATTTTCAATCCACTGATCCCACTTCTGGAAATCTACTCTTTGGTTCAGTAATTCCACCGCTAGGAATCTATCCCAAGGAAACATTTAGAAATGCAAATGAAGATTTCATTGCTAAGATGCTCATCAAAGAATCATTTGTAATATGGAAATACTGAAAACAACCTAAATGTTCAACTTCAAGAAATAGCTGACTAATCCACTTGGATTGTGACAAAACCATAAAATGGTGTATGATGCAGCCATCCAAATGTTATCATGCATGACACAGGAAAATGCTTGTGTTTTAATCTTAAGAGAGAAAAACAGGATACAAAACTATACACAGCATGAACTCAACTATGTAAAAAAAAAAATGCATAAAAGGAAGCCCGAAAGGAAACATGCTCAAATGTTAACTGTTGTGATTGTTAGCTTCTTCTTTATATTAGTCTACATTTTCCAGAATGAGCACATGTCCCTTTTAGCCTCAGGGGGAAAAATGGTTTATTATTTCTTCTCTGAAAAAATGTAGAATGTATTATAATACATGTTCACTACAACAAACCTAAACAGTATGTAAGTGTATAAAGTAAAAAGTGAAACTCGTTTCTCCCCCTCCCAGCTCCCCAAACAATCTTTAAATCCGGCCCACACATTAGCAGTTTGGTCTCTATGCCTGCAGACATATGAGACACACACACACAGATTTTGTTTTACAAAACTACGAAAATTTTTAAAATAATAAAGGATTCTTCAGGGTTTTTTTTCCCTGACAAACAGAGATACAAAGTAAAAAATACGAACAAGCCATTAGCTCCCACCCAGATAAACCATGTTGGACAGTTTTGAAAGTTATATTTGTTTAAGTTTATAAAATTCAAACTATGGAAAGATACAAAAGGTAAATTAAATCCCCTCTTCTCACCCCTGGTTCTCTCCTCAAAGGTAACCGCTATTAAAAGTGGGGAAAATGTCAGACAGAGAAAGACAAATACTGTGTGATATCACTGATATGTGGAACCTGAAAAAAAAAATAACAAAACAAAACTAAACTAAACTTAAAAAAACAGATTGTGGAATGATGGTTACCAGGGGCTGGGGGTGGGGGGATAGGAGAGATGTTTAAGGACACATATTTGCAACTAGTAGATAAATAAGTCCTGGAGATCTAATATGCAGTACAGTGATCATAGACAACAAAATCATATTATAAACGTTAAACTTGCTAAGAGACTAGATCTTAATTGTTCCCACCACTAGAAGAAATGATAATTATGTGAGGTGACAGAGGTTTTAGCTAACACGACAGTGGCAATCTATAACAATATGAATGTAACAAATCAATATGTCATGCACCTTAAACTTACACAATGTTATATGTCACTTATATCTCAATAAAAAGCGGGGGGAAATGTTTTTATGGAGGGATGGGGGTTTAAAAATTTTCACTTATCACAGTCCAGTGTCCTTCCTGCTATACCTCTGTAGCAGGGTACACCCTCGGAGGGTTAAAGGATTAAAGTCCTACTTCATACAGAGGTTAGAAAATTTGTGCCATTGAAAACCTCAAGAAGTGATACAGCTTGAAAATATAAATGCTTTCAAAGCAGATTTGATGTTCAAAAAAGCGGGCTATTAGGTAAACACTGAGATGTTGAGACTGTTGAAGGCAAGCCTCCTACCATTCCAGCTCATGTCACAGCGCTCAGTGGGAAGGTCTCGTACAGAGTGACAATTCTCAAGTTCTCTGGAAATAAGCCAGGTGCTCCTGACTAAAAAGCCCTCTCCAGAACATGAGAGTCGCATTATATATATTCTTTTCTTCAAATCAGTGTCTAAAGCCTATGTATTTGACCTGAGAACTACTTATTTCCCAAGATATATGTTAAATCTTTTAATGTTTCCAAACCTCTTGCCTCCTTTAAACTATTTTCAAAGGTTTTAAAGAACTCTTAAAGAAAAATAGGACAGCTGGCTGATTAGCTAGAAAAGGTGTAGGAAGGAATTCAACCTCACTCATAATCAAATAAACCCAAAGGAGTGTAATAGCAACATATCATTTCTCATCATTCAAATTATTGGAGCATTCTTTTCTACCTTTTGTTGCTTGAAGCTTTTTAAGAACTCAGTGTTGTCAAGCGCTCTGACACAATGCTGGCCAGAGTGAAATTGCTAGGATGAAAGAGTCATCTTGTTCACCAGTGTATTTCCTGTCTGCCATGTAGTAGGTGATCAATAAATATTTGTTGAATTCGATTATATTGTAACAAAATAGATAACTAATGAGAACCTACTGTATAGCACAGGGGCCTCTACTTGGTGTTCTGTGGTGACCTAAATGGGAAGGAAATCCAAAAAGGAGGGGATATATGTATACGTATGACTGATTCACTTTGCTGTACAGCAGAAACTAGCACAGCAGTGTAAAGCAACTCTACTCCAATTAAAAAAACTGATTTTAAAGATCAAAAAAATAAATTACATCGTAAGTGGATGCAGACTTTCTAGAAAGCAGTCTTGGCAATATGCAACAAGAGCCTCAAAGTATTTGTACCCTGTGACCAAAGAATTTATCTTCTAGAAATTTTTTCTAGGGAAGTACTCAGAGATATGAGTAGTGATTTGTACAGAAAAATCACAAAGCCCAATACATGGTAGCAAAGAACTGGAAACCATGTTAAGCATCCAGAGATGCTCTCCATCTCACTCAGAATAAAAGCCCAAAGTTCTTACAGCCGCCTAAAGGCCCTACAGGGTTTGCACCGCCCCACCCTGCCTTTACCTTTAAGGCTTTAGGACCTCATTCCCACTTCCTTCCCTGGTCACTGTGCTCCAGCCACAGTGGCCACCTCGCTGGCCCTTGAACAGTCAGGCATATTCCAATTCCTCCGTACTTATGATTCCTTTTGCTGGACTGTTCTTCCCCAGATAGCCTCATGGATCGTTCCCTCACTGCTTTCAAATCTCAAAACACCCTCCCCCAACTCTCCTTCCTTCCTTCTCAAATTTATTTTTCTCCATCGCAGTATCGTTTACTCACTTTTTTGGTCATCTCCTCCAACGTGACTGTGAGTTATATGAGAACAGAGATTTTGTTTATTTCCTTCGCTGCTGTATCCCCTGTGCTTAGACTAGTGGCTGGCATATAGTAGGAGCTCAATAAATATTTGTGGACTTGATTTGTCTTTTTTAAATTTCTTTTCATTGAAGTATAGTTGATTTACAATGTTGTGCTAATTTCTGCTGTACAGCAATGTGGCTCAGGTATACACATGTATACATTACTTTTAAATATTCTTTTCCATTATGGTTTATCCCAAGAGATTGGGTATAGTTCCCTGTGCTGTACAGTAGGACCTTGTTGTTTATCCATTTTAAATGTAATAGTTTGCATCTACTAACCCCAAACTCTCAGTCCATCCCTTTCCCTCCTCCCTTCCCCCTTGGCAACTACAAGTGTGTTGTATATGTCTATGAGTCTGTTTCTGTTTTGTAGATAGGTTCATTTGTGTCATATTTTAGATTCCACATATGAGTGATACCATATGGTATTAGTCTTTCTCTTTGACTTATTTCACTTAGTATGATAATCTCTAGTTGCATCCAGGTTGCTGCAAATGGCATTACTTTGTCCTTTTTTATGGCTGAGTAGCATTCCATTGTATATATGTACCACATCTTCTTTATCCATTCATCTGTCAATGGACATTTAGGTTGTTTCCATGCCTTGGCTATTGTGAATAGTGCTGCTATGAACATAGGGGTGCATGTATCTTTTTGAATTATAGTTTTGTCCAGGTATATGCCAGGAGTGGGATTGCTGGATCATATCGTAGCTTTATTTTTAGTTTTCTGAGGAACCTCCATACTGTTTTCCATAGTGGCTGCACCAACTTACATTCCCACCAACAGTGTAGGAGGGTTCCCTTTTCTTTTGTGGACTTGATTTGAACATGGCAACCCATTATGTTAAATATACATGTATAGAAAAAAATATGAAAGAAATACACATAAAACTTAATAACAGTTATCTCTGGGTTGTGAGATTATGGGTAATTTTTGCTTACTTTTTTATATAGTGAGCATAAATTTCTTTCATTATTATAAAAAGCAATACAAAGTTCAAGCTTTTAAGGGATAAATACAAAATTCCAAATCAACTATACGTCAATAAAATTTTAAAAATTTCCAAAGTTGCCAACTATGTCTTAAGTAATAGGAGTATATGGATGCCACACTTTCAATTTCAGAGACTAGAGTAGGCAGCACTTGGTGCTGAGATTCTAAAGAGACCCAAAATGGGTCTGCCCATCACATCCTCTTGACCATCCTCTCTTGAACTCCTATTTCATGCTAGGCTCTGTGGTAGGTGCTGGGGATTCAAAGTCTTTGCCCCCAAGGAAGGAGCTCACTGTCTAGTAAGGGGAGACAGACAGCCAAAGTGTCATAGATGCTGTGATCGTGGTCTACACACGGTAAGAGGGAGGCAGGCAAAGGACAGATGGGAGGTCTGATCCAGGAAGGTTTTGTACAAGAGGTGACATTTGAGCTGAGTCTTGAAAATGTTTGCCAGATGGACAAGGAAATTGATGATTTTTCTAGGGAAACCAGTGGTTCTCAAGCTTCGGTGAGCATGGGAATAATCTGGAGAGGGGAGAAGGTACTTATAAAATGTCTATTCCTAGGATTAGCCCTCAAAGATTCTGAGCCAGTAGGTCTAAAGTCAAGTCTGAGAATCTGCATCTTTAGTAATAGCTAACATTACTTGGGCACTTATTTGAGCAGTTATTATGTGCCAGGCAATGTTCTAAACCCTTTGTATGGAATAACGCTTGTGCTCCTTTTTTTATTGAAATATATTTGACTTCTAACCTCGTGTAAATTTAAGGTATACAGCAACGTTAATTTGATACATTTATATATTGTAATATATTTGCCATTGTAGCGATAATTAGCACCTCTATCTCGTTACCTAATTATCATTTCTTTTTAGTGGTTGGATAACTCTTGGGCTTTGCATAAAACACTCTGAGGCAGATGGCGTGTGGGGCACTCCCTGCGGGAGTGACTGAGGCTGTATTGTGACCTCACCTCAGCTCAACTTCTCCCTCTGCCTGGTCCTGCTTCTTGGCCTGACCATTCAGGCACAGAACCCAAGAACACTCACCAATAAATTTCCTTTGCACTAACCTCCATCACGGAGCCTGTTTTCCCAGGGACCCCAACTTGAGACTCTAACCTTCCGTGATCTGGCCTCAGCCTACCTATCTCCTGCTTTATGTCTTTCTACTTCCTGCTTACCCTCAACACTCCAACTTTACTGAAGCTGTAGGAGTGGCATGGCCAACATCACAGCTCACACGTGCATTTATTGAGTGCTACAAACACTTTACAAATATTGCCTCATTTATCTCACAACGAGTTAGGTTCTACTATCATTCTCTTTTTATAGATGAGGAAACCGATATACATAGAGGTGAAGTTACCTGCCCAAAGTCACACAGTTAGTTAAGAGGCAGAGCTGGGATTTAAACCCACAAGTCTGGCACAGGCTTTCCATGAGATCATTTCACTTTTTAGAAATATCATACCAGTAGGACAACTGAGGATGCACTGGAGGGGCGAATGCTAGAGCAGGGACGCCAGTGAGGGGCCTAGCCGCAGGAGAGCACGAGGGTGTCAATCAAGGCTGTGACAGTGTGGACACACATGCAGGGATGAATAGGATCGATGTTAAGGAGTTGGATGGGACAGAGCTTAGGATTCCTCCTCTACTTCTCCTACTCTCTCTACATCCAATTTATGTCCCAAACCCTTGGTTGGGTGTGTGGACAGAAGCTCTATCATCCACCAAGAGGAGGTATGCGGGGGGAGAGCAAACTTGCAGAAAGGACCTTGTCTTCAGATGGGGGCTGTGTCTTAAAGTGTGGTTCATGGACCAGCAGCACTGGCTGGGAGCCTGTTAGAAATGCACGATCTTGGGCAGTATCCCAGACCCACCGAAGCAGAATCTCCACTTTAACAAGACGCCACATGAGTCACCTGCACATTAATGTTTGAAAAGCACCGGCAGATATATTTAAAATAGATACCCAACAAGGGCCTACTGTATAGCACAGGGAATGCTGCTCAGCATTCTGTAATAACCTAAATGGGAAAAGAATTTGAAAAAGAATACATGCATGTATGTGTATAAGTGAATCACTTTGCTGTACACCTGAAACTAACACAACATTGTTAATCAACTATGCTCCAATATAAAATTTTAAAATTCTAAAAAAACACAAAAAAGAGAAAAGCACAGGCAGAAGGAACATGCTGGAGAGATCTAGTAAAGTAGCCAGTGGAGTACTGGGGCTTGGAGCTCATGCTAGGGGTCTGGACTGGAGAGATAAAGGCAGGAGGGATCAGGTTGCGAGTGGGAGTTGAAATAAGTCACTGGCGTTGAATCGGATCACCAGGGAGAACATAGGGCAGAGGTGCTGCCAAGGTTCAATGCACAGTGTGCTAACCCAAGGCTGAAAATTGGTGGCCCTGTGACAAGAACTGGCTCCAATCCATGCTTATTTGACCCTCGCATTTATGTTACTTTAAAAAATATTAGATGTAAACACTTAAGCGAAAGATTTTTACATAAAACCCATATTTCTGACTTCTCTTAAAAAGTGGGACGATCTGGAGATTTCTTTAAAAAACTGAAAATAAAACTACCATACGACCCAGCAATCCCACTACTGGGCATATACCCTGAGAAAACCATAATTCAAAAAGAGTCATGTACCACAATGTTCATTGCAGCTCTATTTACAATAGCCCGGAGATGGAAACAACCTAAGTGTCCATTGACAGATGAATGGATAAAGAAGATGTGGCACATATATGCAATGGAGTATTACTCAGCCATAAAAAGAAACGAAATTGAGTTATTTGTAGTGAGGTGGATGGACCTAGAGACTATCATACAGAGTGAAGTAAGTCAGAAAGCAAAAAACAAATACTGTATGCTAACACATATATATGGAATCTAAAAAAAAAAAAAAAGGTCATGAAGAACCTAGGGGCAGGACAAGAATAAAGACGCAGACATAGAGAATGGACTTGAGGACACGGGGAGGGGGAAGAGTAAGCTGGGACAAAGTGAGAGAGTGAAATGGACATATATACACTACGGAATGTGAAATCGATAGCTAGTGGGAAGCAGCCACATAGCACAGGGAGATCAGCTCGGTGCTTTGTGTCCACCTAGAGGGGTGGGATAGGGAGGGCGGGAGGGAGACGCAAGAGGGAAGAGATATGGGGATATATGTATATGTATAGCTGATTCACTTTGTTATACAGCAGAAACTAACACACCATCGTAAAGCAATTATACTCCAATAAAGATGTTAAAAAAAGCAAAAGTTGGACGATGTGGCATTAGATCCGCGTGTGGCAACAGTTGACAGAGCCGATTGGCAGCTGCCTCCCTCAGAGGGCGCACCTACAGGAAGCCAGCTGCTCCCTACTGTATCCCCAATGCCGAGACCAAATATCAGTCGTCTTTTAGCATATTTGCTCTGTTTTTCTTAATAGTAAAGAGGAGTCAAATGTTTTTTGTACCCATGACTCCATTGAAAATGGAAGGGGAAAGATAGAGAAGAGGGGAAGAGGGTTGTTACTATTGCTTCAAAAAAAAAAAAAAAAAGGAGAGAGCAGGTTTCTTTGTGAATTCCGGCGCGTACTACATTGTCACGTATCCACCATCCTCGCATGACTCATTCAAATTACTTGCCTGGCATCTATAGGTTGTTAGCCAGTTGTAGAAAGAAACTGAGGGCCAAGGTAGAATCTTGGGGGAAGACTGCCATTTTAGGGAGAGGTACAGGAAGAAGGACCCACCAAGGAGATTGAGATTAAAAACTCCCAGTGATGGGGGACTTCCCTGGTGATCCAGTGGTTAAGAATCCGACTTTCAATGCAGGGGACGCGGTTGGGGAACTAAGTTGGGGAACTAAGATCCCACATGCCGGGGAGCAACTAAGCCTGTGCACTTCAACTACTGACCCCGCATGCTCCAGAGCTTGTGTGCCACAACTAGAGAGCCTGCGCGCCACAACGAAAAGACCCTACGTGCTGCAACGATAAATCAATCAATAAATAAGTAAATAAATAAATATATTTTTTAAAAAAACCAAACAAACTCCCAGTGACAGACAGATGACTAGGAGAGTGTGGTCTGACAGAAGCAAAGGGAGGGGAGACAGTTTCCTGGAGGGAGAGGTTCACAGTGCTGCAGAGGGATCAAGAAAAATGAAGACTGAAGAGTAACCTGGACTAGGCCACTTGGAAGTCCCAGTTTACCTGTGCCACAGTCCTGTGAGTGTGGGAGCGTGAGAAAGACCAAAGCCTGGCTCCAGGGGCCTAGGGAGTGAGTGGGATGTGAGGATTGAGGAGATCCAGCTCTCAAACAATAAGCTTGAGGAGCTTGACTAAAGGGAGGGGATGGAGGACAGAGGGCAGTCGGATTTCTTGGTTTGATTTGTTTTTCTGAGAGCTGTGATAGACTCAGGCTGTAGTTACAGAGCTAGTAGGTGTTTAGAGGTTGAAAAATACAGAAAAGAGGGGATATTAATCAACCCTGTGGCAGGAAGTGAGACAGAAGAGGATGAAATCCAAGGCGACAGGGGTAGGGATCGGAGGCAGGGATTGTACTTCATCCTTTAAGAGGAGGGGGAGAAAGGTGCGGGGACCTCAAGGCAGAGGAAATTCACACCTGACAGCCTCAATGTTTTCCATGAAGCAGGAGGCAAGGTCAACTGCTGGGGGAGTAAAGTGGGGAGTAGTTGGGGGGAAGAGCAGGGACTTGAGTGTTAGCCAAGATTAATATTTTCACCATTCCTTCCATAGGGGCTTTTAGAAACAGGAAGAAACAGGAGACATCCAGGCATTATGTTGCCTAGGAAACTCAGTGGTTTGCTAAAGCAACAGTAGGTTGTTTTTAATCTCGTTAACCCATTCGCATCCATTGTCACTTAAAAGAGAACTGGTGAGTAGGGGTAGAAACAGGGAGAGTTCTGCTTCACAGAGCACACAGTGGGCATCCTCTGTAGCTAAGGGAATGTAGAGGGGCAGGAGTGGCCCTGGGACAAGAGACTCCAATAAAATGGGAGGAATCATCAAATAAGTGGCAGACAGTAGGTGTCAAAGACAAATTTCCTTTATTTCCTTGTGCTTGTGTGTGTCTACCGAGACACACACACACACACACACACACACACACACACACACACTCCATACCTCTGCATGCGTATTGGTGTGATTCCACTATACCACCAACCAGAAATATATAGTGTTAAAATGTGGGAATTATTCCTTCTTTGATTTTTTTTTTCTGTGCGGCAGCATAATCTGACTGTTGCCTGTTTTCTCTGCTGTAGCTTCATCACTAAGTAAAATTTATTTTTCTCTCCCTTACTCAGTCTTGCCACAAAGGGTGGCCAAGGCCTGTGACATGGAGGTCTGGGCCTTACTTGCCTCAGGAGGAGAATGAACAGGAATTTGTTTTCAAAAAGTCTAGGCTATTGAGACTTTTTGAGAGCTTAGAGCCGGATTGTCTGAGGGTGGAGGGCTCCGGGGCGGGGGTGGGGGGGGGTGGGGGGTGGGGGGGGCATGAGCGCAGGCCAGCCCCGGAGAGTGCTAGATCCCCGCAGCTTGGCCCCACACTGGGCATGGAGGCGGAGTCCTAGAGTATCCAGCATCTAAGCCCTGGACCCCTTCAGTTCCCAGAAGCCTGCAGCGGGAGGTGTGTAAATTGTATTGAGGGAGACTTTTCCTCCAGGCTCAGTTGTCCTGCCCAAGGTTATGCGGTGCCTTTAACATCCACAAGGCTGAACCATCCCACACTTCCCCTCCCACTTCCTTGATGTTCTTCAGCTCCAACGACCTTTTCCTCTACCCCCCCCGCCCCCCCCCCACCCCGGTCAGCCACCCTCTCTCTTGATCACACACTAGACCTTTTTGAAAGCACAACTCTGGTTAAACCCAATCGTCCCCTTATTCCCTAATTGCACATAAACGACTGGACATTGTAGCAGAAGGCATCATACTCTAGTGGCTGGTCTCACTTGAAAGAAACTTTTTGGAAAATAAGAAGTAAAACTTTTTATTCACAGATGACACAATCATGTGTATAGAAAATCCAATGGATTCTACAAATAAGCTCCTAGAACTTATGAGTGAGTTTAACAAGGTTGAAGGATACAAAATTGACAAATAAATCTCAATTTTGGGCTTCCCTGGTGGCGCAGTGGTTAAGAATCTGAATGCAGGGGACGTGGGTTCCAGCCCTGGTCCAGGAAGATCCCACATGCCTCAGAGCAACTAAGCCCATGCGCCACAACTACTGAAGCCTGCGTGCCTAGAGCCCGTGCTCCACAACAAGAGAAGCCACTGCAATGAGAAGCCCGCGCACCACAACAAAGAGTAGCCCCTGCTCGCCGCAACTAGAGAAAGCCCGTGTGCAGCAACGAAGACCCAACGCAGCCAAAGATAAATAAAATAAATAAATTTATGAAAAAAATCTCAATTTTATTTCTATATAATAGCAACGAACACTCAAAAATTGAAACGAAAAAGTTATCATTTGCAATAGCATCAAAATATGAAATATTTTGGGACATAAAGGCATATATGTGATTCCATCAGTACAAATCTCCAGAAAAGGCAATCTGATATGTAATAACAGAAAGCAGGTCAGCAGCTGCCTGGGGGTGGGGAATGGGGAGGGGCTCACTTGAAAATTTTTGACTATAATTCACAAATGGACAATGCAGTCCAACAGTTATGTTCTACAGTCACTGCCACTCTCGTTCTCCCACTCTCTCACTCTCTCCCACTCTCATTCTCCGGGAGCAGTATCTCACACCACCTCCACTCCTCAAACCTCCCATATTCCCTCGATTCTCATTCTCCACCGATGACCTTGCACTGTATTTCAGTAAGAAAGTAGAAGCAGTTAGATGGAAATTCCATCATCTTCCCACCACCAACCGCCCCCATCTCTGTCTACATTCTCTGTTTACCTCCTTGGTGCAGTGCAGTATCCTTCCTCCTATCAAGGACCTTCCCCTTGGACTCTGAATCCATTTCCCGCACATACTCTCAAGACCTTGGCTGCCACAGTTATCCACCCCCTCTCTCCTGCATATACATATCATCCTCTCTACTTGATCATACCTCTGTGCAAATAAACATGCTCTGGTGTTTCTTCTCTTATAAAACCCCTTTCCTTGACCCCAGATCTTCCTTCCAGCTACTGCCCCATTTATCTGCTCCCTAGATCTCCAAACTTCTCACAAGGGTTGTCTGTTCACACACACCATCTCCACACCCTCGCCTCCCATTCTCTCTTCCACCCACTCCGTTGGGCTTTCGCCCCCATCACTCCTTCAAAACCATTCTTGTCTATGCTCCCGATCCCAGGGACATTTCTGTAACCTTGACTTAGTCTCTCAACAACATTTGACAGAATTGATCTCTGCCCCTCAAGATGCTTTCCTTACTTACTTGGTTTCTGGGATACACATACTCTGATGCTTTGTCTCCTTTCTCACTGGCTACTCCTTCTCAGCCTTTTTTTTTTCTCTTTTTACGATTTCCACCTCTCTTACGAGATTTTTTTTTAAAAGATTTTTTTGATGTCAACCATATTTTTAAACATCTTTATTGGAGTATAATTGGTTTACAATAGTGTGTTAGTTTCTGCTTTATAACAAAGTGAATCAGCTATACATATACATATATCCCCATATCTCCTCCCTCTCGCGTCTCCCTCCCTCCCACCCTCTCCATCCCATCCCTCTAGGTTGTCACAGAGCACCGAGCTGAGCTCCCTGTGCTATGCGGCTGCTTCCCACTAGCTATCTATTTTACGTTTGGTAGTGTATATATGTCCATGCCACTCTCTCACTTCATCCCAGCTTACCCTTCCCCCTCCCCGTGTCCTCAAGTCCATTCTCTACGTCTGCGTCTTTATTCCTGTCCTGCCCCTAGGTTCTTCAGAACCTTTTTTTTTTTTTAGATTCCATATATATATGTTAGCATACAGTATTTGTTTTTCTCTTTCTGACTTACTTCACTCTGCATGACAGTCTCTAGGTCCATCCACCTCACTACAAATAACTCAATTTCGTTTCTTTTTATGGCTGAGTAATATCCATTGTATATATGTGGATGTGGACCATTTTTAAAGTCTTTATTGAATTTGTTACAATATTGCTTCTGCTTTTATATTTTGGTGTGTTTTTTTTGTTTTGTTTTGGTTTTGGTTTTGAGGCATGTGGGATCTTAGCTCTGCATTGGAAGGCAAAGTCTTAACCACTGGACCACCAGGGAAATCCCTAGCAGATTTTTAAATGTTGGAGTGCACCAGGTATGTCCAGGGCCAGCATCTGTTCTCACTCTCTCCCTAGATAATTTCATCCATCATCCAGTCCTACGACTTAAAATGTGATTCATAGACTTACGACTCACATACTTAAACTATTTACTCTGGTTTTATCCCAGACTTCAGACTCTTCTATCCAGTTAGGCATACCTGACATCAGTAGGCATCAGAATCTTTCCATGTCCCAAACAAGTCTTTCTATTTCATCCTTGTATTAGTCAGAGTTCAGTGGTAAGAAACAGAAACTGTTTAGTTATTTTGAAAAAGGAATTCAACACAGGGAATTAAGTACTCACAAAATCACTAGAAGAGTTGGAGGAGTAGGGCGGCAGGAATGACTTCCAGGAGGCTGCAGCTACATATGCCCACCAGAGGTGCCTCTGCCCCAGTCAGGGAAGTGGGCAATCAGGAAGCCTCTACCAGGACTATTTACTTCAAGAACACAGCCCCATAGCTGCAATCCAGGGAAGCTGAGCCACTGCCGTCACCACCATAAACTGCTTCCCAACATCCAAGAGACTTGCTGAGATATAGGAACACTGAGTTGGGTTGTTGCCATTATTACAACATTCTCTTGACCACCATTTCTCTTCCTCTCTCTCTCTCTCCTCAAATGCACGTGTGTGCGCACGCGCACACACACACGCACACCAGCTAATGCTTTGTGCGTGCAAGGTACCATTCTATGTTCTGTCGTTATATTATCTCCATTTTACTGATGAGTAAACAGATAGAGGTTAACTTGTCGAAGATTATATAGCTAGTGAGTTATATCTGCAATTATCTGCCCTGCTTTTATCTCTGAACATTCCTTTGTCAGAGTTTTCCACATAGCTAAAATGCTTCATAAACATAATTTTACTGACTGCATAAGATACCATCATATGTATTAACCATAATTTATTTCACCATTCTCCTAGTTGCATATTTGGGCTTATTTCCAATTTTTTTTGATGAGTACTATGCATACAAATTATTTTGCCTGTTTCTGATCATTTCCTTAGGATAAATTCCTTAAAATTCAACTTCTGGGTCAAAGGCTAGGATGAGTTCTAAAAATAGAATCATTGGGTCAGAAATTGTGAATATTTTTAATGCACTTGGTGCAACGGTTGATCTTACGTGTCAGCTTGACTGGGCCAAGGGGTGCCCAGATTAAACATTATTTCTGGATGTATCTGTGACAGTGTTTCCGGATGAGATTGAATTTGAATTGGTGGACTCTTCGAAGCAGATTGCCCTCCCCAGAGGCAGTGGGCCGATGATCCAATCCATTGAAGAATAGAACAAAACAGAGGAAGGAAGGATTCGCTCCTCACCCCCATGCCTTCCTGCCTGCTTGAGCTGGGACACTGGTCTTCTTCTGCCCTTGAACTGAGATTTACACCATCAGTGCCCCTGGTTCTCAGGCCTTTGGACTCGGACTGGAATTACACCACTGGCTGCCCTGGGTCTCCAGTTTGCAGAAGGTAGATTGTGGGACTTCTCAGCCTCCATAGTCACGTGAGCCAATTCCTATAATAAATCTCTTATATACACATTGGTTCTGTTTCTCTGGAAACCCGTGACTAATACACTTGGGTGTACTAATGCATGCGCCTACTGGCAGTCAATAAGGGTACTTGTCTCCCTCCTCCCTCAAACTAGGCATGATTGTCTTCTCAAGTTTTTGCTCTCAGTATGCAATATTTGCATACTTATACTATAAAAAAAGCATTCTTTTTTTCCCCTGAATTCAAATTTAACTGGGTGTCCTGTATTTTATCTGGCAACCCTCCCTGAGGTCACTATCCAAGCCCTCTTCTCCTTCTTCTTTTTTAAAAAAATTTTATTGGAGTATAGTTGATTTCTAATGTGGTGTTAGTCAAGCCCTCTTCTTTTTTGAGGCAATCCCTCATTGTGAATCTGGAAAGCAAAGCCTCAACTTCCACCATGGAAACCAAGGGAAGCATATATTGCCTCTTCATCCATACGCCTTGGGGCAGTTAGGGCACCAACAGGGGACTCAGGCTCTCATCAAAGACTTTGAATCCTGAGAGATTTATACAAAAAGTGGAAGTTTTGAATTTATTCATAGAAACTGCATCTAGCAGAGGCCCCAGCAACCAACGTGGGATCAGCAGAGTCCAGAGGCACCAAAGATTTGTGGTGATGGTATCTAGAAGCAGTGGACATAGCTGTTGCCAGTAGTGACATGCTAGCCAAGCTGGTCCTGTGGCATGACCTTAGCTGGGGTCCCCACTGCCAAGCCTCCCTGGCTTCCTGCCCATTTCCTTAGCTTGGTTCATCTGCCTTCCTGTTGTTTCTGTGAAATGCCCAATAATTTGCTTAATTCAGTCAATCTGTTGCTGTTGTTTGCAGTCAACAATTCTGACTGTTATAAATACAAGCCCAGATAGACTAGAGAAATATTGAAATCAAGATAAGATATTTCAAAAAAATTTTTTTGTATTCCTAAAAATGGTTCTTCTTTTTTTTCCCTTTAAAATATTCTCTCAAGCAAATGACTGTTGCTTAAAGGATAGATGTGGAGTCTCCCCAGATAAGCACTAGATGGTGCTATGAGGTAATACAGTCTTGATTGTGTAAGTGGCCAAATAACTAGGCTTAGGACAGTAAGACCACTACCAAGGGCACTGCCAACAGGAGTAGCTAACATTAATTGAGTGCTTAATATGTGCCAGAAACTGTTCTAAGTGTTTTCTAGAATGAACTCATTCCTTACAATCAGTAAAGCAAGTACGTTCATTACCCACATTTTGCAGAAGAGGAAACCAAAACACGTTCAGGTTTAGTAACTTGTCCAAGATCAGAACCTTAATTAGTGCTAAAAATAAAATTTGAACCCAAGAAATATGGCCCTAGAGCCTGTAGTCTTTTTTTTTTAATAAATTTATTTATTTATTTTGGGCTGCGTTGGGTCTTTGCTGCTGCGCACGGTCTTTCTCTAGTTGCGGCGAGCGGGGCTACTATTAGTTGCGGTGCGCAGGCTTCTCATTGCAGTGGCTTCTCTTGTCATGGAGCACGGGCTCTAGGCACGCGGGCTTCAGTAGTTGTGGCACGCGGGCTTCAGTAGTTGTGGCTCGCGGGCCCTAGAGCGCAGGCAGAGCCTGCAGTCTTAACCCACATGCTCTCCTAGCTCTCATAACTATGCCATAGCTGCCGTTTACTGATTGCCTACTCTGAGTCAGATTCTGGGCCAGGCATCTTGCGTAATGAGGTCCTTGCTGCCATTTTATGGTTCAGGGACCTGAGGTTCAGAGAGGCTGAGTAACTGGTTCATGTTCCACAGACAGAGACAAATCCAAGAGCTTTTATATGTGTAATTCCATCATGTGGATAGTAAAATAAAGGTAAATGAAATAAAAAATAATCTGTCCCTTGAGAGAGTAATTCCACTTTGGAGAGAGGGAAAAGTAGACTTTGAAAGTGGTGGGCATGGTGAACTATTCCTTTTCATTTCAGCTCTTCAGGCAACTGTGGCCAAAATCTTCTTCCCTCTTTAGATCTCTCCCTCTAGGAGGTAAAGGAGGTATGACAGCTAAAGGCACAATTGGAGCCTGGCTCATGTGGGCTCTTGCTTTGTTCATTATGAGGATGCTGTTTAATGATCCAAGTAGGTGAATTAGGCAGCCCCCAATTCGTATAACTTACGTGGGCTCTGGGAAGGAACCGGCCCTCCCGACAAAATGTAATATTTATCTGAAAAGGAAACTAATATAAATAGCTAAGAAAAGTTCAAATCAGAGGAGTAATGCTATCAAAAACATATTATAAAAACCACAGAATTAAATAAATAAAATTTTGTTTGTCAAAGTGGCATCATCATTCTCATTGAATTCTTTTATAAGTAAACATCATAAAATTTGAACTAAAAAAGAAATCTATTCTAATAACTGTTATATATATTAAAAAAAGACAAACAAAAGAACCCCACAGCATTTAAAAGAGTGTGACTGTAGTGCAAGAAGAGACAAATCAATGAAACAGAATAGACAGCCCAGAAAAACGAAACAAAAATAGATGTGTGTGTGTGTACATATGTATGCATACATATATATGAATTTATAAGGTAAAAGGAAAGATCAAAAATCATTGGGAAAGGGAAGGATTATTCAATAAACAGTGCTGGGATGACTTGCGATTTGGGGAAAAATAATCACATCAAACACTGAAATCAATTCTGCATGTATAAAAGATAAATTTTTAAGAGGGAGGAAATGAGATTACCCATCTGATTCCTGGGTGGGGAAGTACTTTTAGGCATACATAGGATAGAAGAGCTCATGAAGGAAGAAATTGATTGGTATGCCTACCTAAAAATTAAGCCTCTGGACACCAAGAAACAGCATATACAAATTTAGAGGCAAAACCGCCCTGAAAATTCTTGCAATAAATACTGAAGATAATTGATAAAGAGACAATACAAATCAATAAGAAAGACACTAAAAGAACAAAGACAAACAAATGGATAAAGAACTGAATAGATGAATCACATATGAAGAAATACAAACGTGTAATGAAATATTAACAAATTTTGACCCCACTTGAAATTTTTAAATAACAGCTAAAAATAAGATGGCATTTCTCACCCATCAAATCGGCAAAGATGTTTTAAAAATCACAACCCCTAACATTATAAAGCACTTGAATGCACTGATGAGAACAACAAATTGGTCTGACCTTTAGGGATGGCAAATTGGCAAGATGCATTAAAAACCTTAAGAAAAGTTCAGGCTTTTGTCCCAGAAACTCCTTGTCTAGGGATTTATCTTAAGGAAATCTTAAGGAACTAGTAATACAGACAGATTTTGTACAAAGACATTCATTTCAGCTCTGAATAACCTGAGGAGAACCATTAGGAGAATGGTTAAATAAAACATGGGGGCTTCCCTGGTGGTGCAGTGGTTGAGAGTCTGCCTGCCAATGCAGGGGACCCGGGTTCGTGCCCCGGGCTGGGAAGATCCCACATGCCGCAGAGCGGCTGGGCCCGTGAGCCATGGCTGTTGAGCCTGCGCATCCGGAGCCTGTGCTCCGCAACGGGGGAGGCCACAGCAGTGAGAGGCCTGCGTACCGCAAAAAAAGAAAAAAAACATGGGACAGCCATACAATAGAATGCTATGCAGCTATCAAAAATGATACTTACAAAGGACTTTTAATGACACAGGAAAATGTACAATAATAAATTAGACAATCTAGATGAAACGGACAAACTCTCAGAAAAACACATATTACCAAAACTGACTCAAGAAAAAACAGAAAAGTTGAACAGACCTATAACAAGTAAAGAGATTGAATCAGTGATCAAAAACTTCCTCTTATCACACAGGCCACTCCTACTCTCCATCAATACCTTTTATAAAGAAGAGTCATTTTTCAATGAAATGATTTATATACAATTTGAGGTTCAGGTTTTGGACCAAGGCAACACTGGAGATGGATAAATTTCGTCTTCACCTCCCTCTTCATATGCTTTTGGATCATCTCAGGGGCACTATTTTCTCTTTCCAGTGGCCTCTTGGTATCACCACGTTCCCCTCTAAGCAAAGTTTTCTGTAATGCAAAGACTAAGTAAATGAACTTATACTCAGTTGTACTTGGCAGGTAATACATGCTATTCCCAGGAATATTTGCACGTTGATAGAGGCCAAAGCCTTAGCCAACAGAATGCATCCCTGAGCGGCCAGGCATTCAATGCCATTCCCTACCTCCTCCCACTAATCTCCTATCTTGCTACCCGTATATGACCTGAGCTATGGGAACAGTCTCTTGCTCTTCCAGCCAAATGGAGCTACTGGCTGTATTCCCCCCAAGTGCTTCATACAAGCTCAGTTTTCTCAGGATTTCCTTCCATTTGGAAGCCTTCTTGCCCACCTACTCAATTCTTAACCATCTTCCGGGGCCACCTACATCCCACATTGCTCCTGAATTCTTCTTTCATTTATTCATTAATTCAAAGACTATTTCTTGAGCACCTGCCATCTTCCCGGTACTGTTCCAGGTACAGGAGATATAATGGTGGTGAAAACACACATGGGCCCTGGCCTCATGGAGCTTAGTTTCTTGGGAAAGACTGGCACCAAACAAATATACAAATATATGTATAATTACCAACTGTGATGTGTACACTGAAGGAAAAGAACAGGGTGCAGTGAGAGACTAATGAGGTCAGGGGAAGCAGCTTCCCTGAGTAGCCCAGCTGACCCTGATCCATCCCTAATTTAAACCCCGAAAGCCTTACTGAGTGAACCACTCACTCAGATATGTATCTGGCATCCTTTTAGGTGCCAAGCCCTGTGTAATAATAATACCAAGTACCACTGACTGAGCAATTACTATATGCCAAGCACTGTGCTCTCTGTGCACTTTCTATATATCCTCGCATTTGATCCTTAAAATGACTCCGTGAGAGAAGTACTGTTATTATTCCCATTGTAGAGATGAGGTGACTGAGTCACAGAGTGGGTCAGTTATTTTCCGAAGGTCATTCACTTAGTTAGTGACAAAGCTGGGACTCAAACCCAGGCCGTCTGAATCCTGAGCTCACCCACGTAACCACAATACTGTACTCTGTAAGATGTGTGTGTGTGTGTGTGTGTGTGTGTGTGTGTGTGTGTGTGTGTGTGTGTTTGGGGAAAGTGCACAATTGAAGAGGTGAGTCCAGCTGGGGAGTCCGCGCTGCATGCATTGACCGTATCTTGCCATAGCCCCGTCCTCTCCTTGGTGCACAGGGGGACAGGAGGGAAATCCAATCTGCTGAAGTATGTGGGGGCACGGGTGATGGGGTTCACAAGATGCAGCGACAGTATTTGAGCGGAATCTTAGCTGAATTTCAAACTTGTCTGTGGAGAAGGGGAAGAGAGTGAGAAGCCTCGACAACAGCCTGTTCAAAGGCACAGACATGGAAAGAACACGGAGTGTTTGAAGCACGGGCAGTCCGCTCTTGACCCCGCTCAGGGGCCAGGGCTAGGGCCGGGGCAAGGGGGCGGGGAGGCTGGGGGCGGTGCTGTCCTGTCTTCTTCCTTCCATGTTTGGAAATACATATTCTCTTTTCCCAGGGAAGGTGTCCATTTCTTCATTTTGGAGGCAAAGCCGGTCATTGAAGATGCACAGAGACAGGAGGTCACATGCTACCCCTCTGCTTTCCAGAGAGTGAAAGATGGTCATTGCAGGAAGCACGATAAAACAGCTGAAGGCACATTCAGTCTCCCACGTAAATTACAAGAGATGAGTTATGGTTCTGTTTTTTTCTGGGACAATCTAGTCTAAACATCGAAAATTTATCCTCAAGCTAGAAAATGAAATCTTACCAGTCGCAAACTATCCATACTCTCCTTCAGTTCTTGCAGATCCTTTCAGTGACTTTATCCTAAACATCCGACACAACTTTTGTTCACAGAACCATTCCAGGTTTTCGGGAACCTACTATCCGGTATCCCCCCAGAGTCCCTGGAAGAGTGCTGAACACAGACTAGGTGCCTCAATTTCCTCATCTGCTATTGCTGTGGTAATAGCCCCTACCTCAGAGAGTCGGTGGGAGGATTAAATGAGATATTGGATGGAAATAAAGTTCTTAGCAAAGAGCCTGGCACACTGTAAGCCCCTCCCCCCCATGAATGTTACTATCGCCCCTCCCCCCCCATGAATGTTACTATCATCTTGAGATTTGTTGATTGTGTGTGGGTTTTTCATCTTGCTTTGTTTTGGTTTTTTAACAGTAAGCTGGGAAAAGAGGTATTTGATGAGAGCAAAGGAGTCTTTATGTTGCCGACACTCCTAAACACAGACAACATCTAAGGTCAACCCCCCCTGGGGTTATTTTGACCATTATGAACTTAAGAAAAGTTTCTAACCAGTCACCCAAACAAGCCCCATTTCCCTTGGCTTGCTTCTTAATCCAGGGCAAGCAGAAATACTGCCTCCTGCCCCAGATCATCAGCTTATTTCTCTGTGGAAATCAACCTGTAACTGAATCTGTCACAACCTGTTGCCTCCTGCCCCTTTTTTCTTGGTCTCTGGGAAGTATCCCACTGACTCCCAAGCCTGGTCTCAGCGTCAACCCCCTCCTGGCTGCCCTTCTAGGTTGATACACCTCATTGGTTATGGTTCTATAAACCATAAGATGGCCACGTTAGAAAAACCCGTACAGGGGACTTCCCTAGTGGCGCAGTGGTTAAGAACCCGCCTGCCAATGCTGGGGACACAGGTTCAACCCCTGGTCTGGGAAGATCCCACATGCCGTGGAGCACTAAGCCCGTGCGCCACAACTACTGAGCCTGCGTTCTGGAGCCCGCGAGCCACAGCTACTGAGCCCGTGCGCCTAGAGCCCGTGCTCCGTTATAAGAGAAGCCACAGCAATGAGAAGCCGCGCACCGAAACAGAGAGTAGCCCTCGCTCGCCGCAACTAGAGAAAGCCTGTGTACAGCAACGAAGACCCAATGCAGCCAAAAATAAATATTAATTAATTAATTAATTTCAATAAGAGAAAGACCCATAGATAACAATTACTCACACTCTTCTCCCTCATTTTACAAAGGAAATGCACCAGAGGGGCAGAGTGGTGTGATTTAGTCAAGGTCACACATTGAGTTTGTGGCAAAGCCATGCCAAGGGCCTGGGAGCTTTGTAAATACAGCCTTGCATTGCTTTTATAAGTTCTTGAGGCAGATGCCAGAGTTGACAGCAGTGTCCAAATGACTGGCCAGGCACATCTCCTGGGTACAAATTAAAACCACCACATCATGACAGTGGTCAAGCATGACTATGAACTGTCCCACAGAGTTGTTTCAGGACTCTCAGCCTGACCCAGCAGCAGAGCTAGCCTGGGACAGGAATGGAGCCTGATTTTGGCACGTGCTCATCGTGCCTATCCCTTTTCACTGGAGTATTTTGGCATCCAGTAAACACTGCTCTGGAGAGAGATTGTGCAGCCAGGGGAAGAAGATAGCCGGAGGAGCCATCTTGTTCTTCTAGGTGCCTTGTGCTTGGCAGGCACTCAATAAACATTTGCTGAGCTGAATTTCATATAGCTCTGAGGGCAAATATTCATTGCAGTGTGGATGAGGATGTATGCTGACTGGGCATTGAAAACACCCTTGATAGCACATTCAAAATGGGGAGGTGAATGAAACGTCAGCCAGATGTTGAGGAAAAACGTGTTCATGCCTAGAATCCCGGGGAGATGGGGTGAGCACAGTTGATCCTTATGGCACGATTCCTCTGCAATATTGCCAAGGCCAATGAAACCTTAGGTTACTACTGTCTTTAAAAAAAATTGTGGTAAAATGCACAACATAAAACTTAACACCTTGACCATTTTTAAGTGCATAGTTCAGTGGTATTAAATACATTCACACAGTTGTGCAACCATGACCACCATTTACCCCCAGAACTCCTTTCATCTTGTAAAACTGAAACTCTATATCCATTAAGCAATAACTCCCAATTCTCCCCTTCCCCAAGTCCCTGACAACCACCATTCTATTTTCTTTCTTTATGAATTTGACTACTCTAAGTACCTCATATAAGTGGAATCATACAGTATTTATCTTTTTATGATTGGCTTATTTCACTTAGTATAATGTTCTCAAGGTTTATCCATGTTGTAGCACCTTGCAGAATTTCCTTTTTTAAAAAAAAGTTTGAAAGATATTCCATTGTATGTATATGCCACAATTTTCTTATCCCTTCATCCATCAATGGACATATGGGTTGTTTCCACGTTTTAGCTAGTGAATAATGCTGCTATGAACATGGGTATACAAGTATCTCTTCAAGATCCTGCTTTCAATTATTTTGGGTATATACCAAAAGTAGAATTGCTGGATCATATGGTAGTTCTTATTTTTAATTTTTTTAGGAAATATCATACTGTTTTCCACAGTAGCTGTACCATTTTACATTCCCACCAACAGTGCACAAGGGATCCAATTTCTCCACATCCTCACCAAAACTGCTTTCTGTGTTTTGTTTTGTTTTGTTTTTGACAATAGTCATTCTGACAGGTGTGAGGTGCTATCTCATTGTGGTTCTGATTTGCATTTCCCTGATGATTAGTGGTGTTGAGCATCTTTTCATGTGCCTGTTGGCCACCTGTATGTCTTCTTTGGAAAAATGTCTGTTTAGATCTGCTGCCCATTTTTGCACTGGGTTTCTTTTTGTTGAGTTTTAGGAGTTCTCTATATATTCTGGATATTAACCCTTATCAGATATATGATTTGCAAATATTTTCTCCCATTCTGTGGGTTTCCTTTTTACTCTATTGATAGTGTCTCTTGATGCACAAACTTTTTAAAATTTCATGAAACTCAGTTTGTCTTTTTATTTTCTTTTATTATCTGTGCCTTTGGTGTCATATCCAAGAAATCATTGCCAAATCCAATGTGATGAAACTTGTCTTATGCTTTCTTCTAAGAGTCTTATTGTTTTAGATCTTACATTTAGGTCCTTGATCTGTTTTGAGTTAATTTTTGTATATGGTGCTAGGTAAGGGTCCAACTTCATTCTTTTGCAGGTGGATACCCAGTTTCCCAGCACTATTCAGCACTATTAGTTGAAAAGATTGTCCTTTCCCCCATTGAATGGTTTTGGCACCCTTGTCAAAAAACCTATATGCAAGGGGCTTATTTTTGAACTCTCTATTTTATTCCATTAGTGTTTATGCCAATACCACATTGTTTTAATTACTGTAACTTTTTAATATGTTTTGAAATCAGGAAATATGTCTTCAGTTTTGTTTTTCTTTTTCAAGATTGTTTTAGCTATTTGGAGTCCCTTAAGACTCTGCCTATTGTCTTTTGTCATTGGATATAACATCTTGGCTACTCAAGAAGATGGAGAGGAGAATGCTTTGGGGGGGTCAGAGAGAAAAGAAGCTTTCTGTCCCCTGAAGGGGAAGAAGAACATACATGTTGCCACTTCCTCTAATCCAGAAGATCTTAGAGTGGGGCCCAAGGATTACTCCTTAGGTAGTTGCAAACACCCCAAAACTGAAGGCATAACTGTGGGTCCATCCCAGGGGCATTTTTTTTTCTGGGAAGAAAGTCCCAAACTATTTTATCAAATTTTCAAAAGACTCTGGGACCCATTGATGGTTAAGAACCACTACCTTTGATTGCTTTCTCTTCTGGTTTCCACCTCCCCTTCCTGTACCTGGTTCCTTGGGAGCCCATATCTTTGTTCCAGCCATACTTTGGGAGGAGGAAGGGAGAAGAGGAGTGGAGATATCTGGCTAAAAGTTGGGGTTCTCCATGCACAATTTCTCCCTCACAATTTCTCACACTGTTGCCCCCAGTTTGCTGCTCCCAGGGAAAACTGCCTTTGGGGGTGTGGGGCTGGGGGCCTGTGGGGCCCGTGCTCAGAGAGGAGTAGAGGGCAGTGTGTTCCTTGGGGCTGGAACAAGCAAACAGTACATGCTAGGAGGAAATCGTGGCCCTTACTTGTGCTGCCCCAGGGAAGAAAGGAAGGAAGGTGCTATCTTTGATCCTTTGGCTTTGACTTTCCAGGCTACCTGCACCCCAGAGAACTGTGCTCAGATGAACATGGGCATCGGGCTGGGCAGGACCATCCTGGGGTGGAGGCCCAGGCCAGGCCAGGCCAGTTGAGGAAAATCTAGGTTTCCTTCATTCCCACCTGCACTATGGGAGCTGCCAGCATTCTGAGGGCCTTCCCACCAGGCTCCTCCAGGTCCACAGAGCCAGGGGTCAGGCCTTAGGCAAAGTTGTAATAGAAACAATTATAATAGAAATTCCAGTGTAATGCTTCCCCTGCTTGTGGTCCCTTCCCCCAATCAATACTCTCTTAGGGGCCAACCAATCTCTACATCCTGCTCTGTGGGTGGAAAAGACTTAATCAGCTAAATGTATCTAATCCCAAGTGCTTCCTCCCAGGGAACATGGAGCTTTAGGTCAGTGAAACCATTACATTCTGTACTTGTGTGGGAGAGACTTGGGGTCAGGGAGTTCTTTTTCCTGGTGCCCTTAAATCAGATTTTCAACATCCTCTACTCAGTCCCCAGAGCAGTGGGTCTTAAGTGAGGGCTGCATTTCATTTCCCCAAATCTGGTTTAAAATGTTGATGCCTGAGACAAAATCAGCAAGGGTATAGAAGAATTCAGCATCATCAACCAACTTGATCTAGTTGACATATATAGAACATTCCACCCACTCCCACAAAATACACATTTTTTTTTCTAGTGTACATAGAACATGCATCACGATGGGTTGTATCTTGTGTTATAAATAAACCTCAGTAAATTTAAAAGAATTTAAATCATACAGAGTAAGTTCCCTGATGACAGTGGAGTCAAACTAGAAATCAATAACAGAAAGAGGAAAATTTCTAAATACTTGGAAACTAAACAACAGATTTCTGAGTAATCCAGGGGTCAGAGAATAAGATTCAAGGAAAATTAGAAAATATTTTGAACTGAATGAAAATGAAAGTACAACATATCAAAAATTGTGGGATGCAGCTAAAGCAGTGCTGAGAGGGAAACTTACATCACATTCTTATATAAGAAAAGAAGAAAGGTCTCAAATCAATGATCTAATCTTCCTCCTCAAGAAACTACAAAAAGAGCAAAATAATCCAAAACAAGCAAAATAAGGAAATAAAATATGAAATTGAAAACAAAAAAACAACAGAGAAAAAGCAATGACAACAAAAGCAGATTCTTTGAAAAGATCAATGAAAATGACAGACTGGATCCAGTAAGACTGACAAAGAAAAAGAAAGAAGACAAATTACTAATATCAGGAATGAAACGGGATACCAATACAGATACTGCAGACATCATAGGAATAATAAGGGAATACCTCCAACAATTCTATATCATAAATTTGACAATTCAGATGAAATGTTCCAGTTCCTTGAAAATCACAAACCACTCAAACTCACCCAAGAATTAAATAGCCTGAATAGTTCTATAATTATTAAAGAAATTAAATTACTAATTTAAAACATTCCACCAAGAATAGCTCAGTCCCAGATGGCTTCCTTGGTGAATTCTACCAAACATTTAAAGGAGAAATAACACCAGTTCCACCTAATTTCTTTCAGAAAACAGAAGAGAAAGGAACACTTCTCAACTCATTTTATGAAGCCAGCATTGGCCTGATAACAAAACCAGATAAAGATGGTCCAAAAATCAATCAATCAATCAAAATACAGACCAGTATTCCTCATGAATACAGATGCAACAATTTTCAGCAACATATTAGTAAATAGAATTCAGCAACGTAGAAAAAGAATATGCCACAACCAAGTGGAGTTATCTGATAATGTAAGGCAGATTCTAATCTGAAAAGCAACCAGTGTAATCCACCATACTAACAGTCTAAAGAAGAAAATATAGATGCCTGGGCCTCAAGTTCAGACCAAGTGAATCAGCACCTGTGGGAGCAGGGACAGGCAATCTGCATTTTAACAAGTCCCCCAGGTGTTTCTTGGGGTGTTTCAAGAGCTGCAACCCTTCAGGATAAAGAATGCCCTTCCTAGCTTGGCACACAAGGCTCTTTGTGAGCAGTTTCCTGCCTACCACTCTGCCCTCATCTTTTATTTCTTCCCTCCTGAAGCTGGGGAAATATTCAACAACCTGGGATAACTACTACCCTCCACACACACACCATGCTATCTCAACCATCTGCTCTAGACCCCTCTCCGGCCTTAGCTTAGCCCAGCCCGGCCTAGCCTAGCCTTTGTCTTGCTAATTCCTGTATGGAACGGCACCAAAAACGGAGGAGAGCTTAAACAAGCTTTATTAGGGAGCGCTCCCGGGGGAGGTTCACTGGTGCGAGAGAAAGGGGCCAGAGAAGTCGCGCCCGGGAAGGGTTTGGGCAGAATTTACAGGGGGAGAAGGGAAAGGGGTGTGGCGAATCCGGGAGGGCGCAGGTTATTCCTTATTTGGTGGTCTTTTCGGGTATCGTGGGGGACCGTTAGTCCCGTCCCTCGAAAGGCGGGAAGGCTGGGCCAGGTGCAAAGTCCCCAGGTCAGTTCCTGGAACTGGGTGGTCCGGAAAGTCTCCAGGTCAGTTTCTGGAACTGGGTGGTCCGGAAAGTCTCCAGGTCAGTTTCAACCTGTGAGTCTGATTGCTTTCCCCTGCCTCGGGCCAGTTGGCCTTACAATTCCCATTCTTTTTTCATAACAGCAATAAATGTCACCTTCTCTGGGGCCCCTTCCCTGAACCAGGCACCCTTCTTGGGGATCCCACAGTCTCTTTGAGTTTTCCTCTCTCAGATCCCTGGTCAGACTATTGGGATTGTCTGTTCGTTGTCACCTTAGCCTTCTCTTTAACCCAGGGCCAACATATGGTAGGTGTCCAGTACTTAGCACTTAGCTGGGAGGCAAGGGCTCCCTCCTACAATTGTAGGGTAAAGGGAGTTAAGCAATGGTCACCTCTGAAAATCCCTCAAAGGCCAAGGGGCCAGTGACAGAGAGATGCCTGGGAACCCTCCTCCATTGCAGGAAGCCAGGGTTTGCTCTAGATTGGGTGCTATTAGGAAGCAGGGCCACTTCTGTGACTGAATATTTCAATAAATTTCATCTAGAAGGAGGGCAGACTAGAGAGATGCTAAAGCTATAATTGGTGAACAAGCAGCAGCCACTCATATTAGCCAGGAGAGGGAGATGTTTGGTCATTTGGGTGGTTTGGACAACGGTCATGCTTTGCCTGGGTTCAGACCCGATTAAGGAGTGCTTACATTTCTGCCTTGGTCCATCACTGTCACAGAGTGGCCTTGTCTGATGTTACTGAGTCCAAGCTCACTCTGCTCGCTGCATGACAGGCCAATAAATCAGAGACGAGGTGTTGAGGCAGGGAATAGGACTTTATTTGGAAAGCCGGGTATCCAAGAAAATGGCACACGACAGTCTCAAAATAACTATCTTGTGGGGGTTTGGATGCCAGTTTCTTTCTTTTTTTTTTTTTTTTTTTTTGCCAGTTTCTTTTATAGCACAGAGAAGGGAAGGAGATGAGGAAAGTAAAATAAAAAGCCCATAGATTTGCAAATGTCCCCTGGAATGGCCAGCCTCCGGGAGGGGATGTGTTAATTTCTTCTTTCTTGCAGCCATCCACAGGGGGTCAGGGTACAGATGTTTCCCTGAACAAAGGCACTTTGGTTTAACATTCAGGCAGAGGGGCAGGGTCTCCCGAGGCAGGCCATTATGTATAGACAGTAACCTTTTAGTGAACAAAAACAATGGGAAGCAAAGGTTAAAGTAGAAACTGATCCAACATGCAGCCAGATTTGGCTCCTGCCTGTTACAGTATTACTGTTCATGAAATTGTTTATATTCAACAGGAGAAGAGCAAAGCCTAACTGTGAGTGCAAGGCCAGCTCCTGGATGGTGGGGAATGCTTCTCCCTTTCTCCGTATATCATATCATTATATCATATCATATTGTAATCCTATATTTTTTATATATATACATACGTGTGTGTGTGTGTGTGTGTATAGAGCCCGCCATATCCATAGGTTCTCCATCCACAGATTCAACCAACTGTGGATGGAAAATATTCAGGAAAAATAATTCCAAAAAGTTCCAAAAAGAAAAACTTGAATTTGCCAGGCTCCAGGCAACTATTTACATAGTATTTACATTGTAGTAGGTATTATCGGCAATCTAGAGCTGATTTAAAGTATACAGGAGGATGTGAATAGGTTATATGCAAATATTATGACATCATACAAGGGATTTAAACATCCTTGGATTTTGGCATCCACAGCAGGTCCTGGAACCAATCCCCCGCAGGTACCAAGGGGCGACTGTATGTTATATATATCATATTCCCATAACCTAGCGTCAACTAGTATTAACTTAGTGTTCTTCCTTCTGGTCATTTCTTCAGTGCCCATGTTTTCATTTGCACAAAGACTTTATTTTCATAAAAGAAAACCAATTTTTATTGGTTTTCTTTGCATAAAGACTTTAAGCCTGCTCTTTGGCTACTTTAGGAGACACTGATATCTCCTCTGAGACATCCACAAAGTTAGGGCACTCCACCACCATGATTCTTCAGGCCTGCCCTCATCCCAGTATGGTCCTTCTCCCTTCCAACCCGACCATCTCTCTTACCTCCACAACCACTGAAAGCGTTTTCGTACTTGAGATTCACCGTGGGAACACTGTAGCACGTACCCTCTCCTGGCAGCGGCGGGGAGGTGCATTTTGGCAGCAGAGGGGACCTAGCTGGTCCCTACCCCACACAGGAGAAAACAGCCCTAAACTAAAGGAAGGATGGAAGTTCAGGTTTAGCAAATTGTGTGGGGAGGCACCCTGAAATTACACCACTCAGATTTTAGGCCACTTAGGTTTCTGGGTGAGGGTTGGGGGATGCCCGGCTTGATGGAGTGGGAGGTTTGAAACCAAACATGTAACTGAATTGGGGTCCTGATCGTCCCCTGGCTCTTTATCTGATCTCCAGCTTACAGCCTGTCTCCAGGGAATTGGGAGCCTAACAGCTGTGGATGTACAAGTGCTGGCTGAGTCCCGAGGATGGAGGGAGATCTGGAGAAGACTCCTTTGGACTCTCTCTGGAATGCCTTCCCTGACCCCTCCTATTATAGTCTCTTTCAAAGAAGTTCTTTGGGACCAGACTAGACCTGGGATCTTAACCTGGGTATATCAAGCTTCTTGGCCTCTCTGAAGCTGTTTCTACATCTTTATTTATTTATTTAGTTTCTACATCTTTAAAGAGATGCTAAAAATAGTATCCTCTTTGTAAGATCTGTTGTGAAAATGAGAGAAAATGTCTGCATCGTTCCTGGCACATAGTAGACACTTAAAACATGGCAGCTCAGGCTGCTCGCTCTGCCTCGCTGCACTGAGCTCTCAGCAGTGGGTAAGAAGGGTGAGGAATGCGCCCTGACCAGCTGAGATATCCACAAAGGCTGAGAAGGGAAGACTTCTCCCCCTTCTTACCTGTATCCTGCGTTCCCTTCTTCCCTCAACTGAGAGCTGGCAGAGTCTCCTCTGGTCAAAATCTACTCTTAGGTAAGATTAGGGCTATACTTAACAGGGAGTCTGGCCTTAAGCTGGAGGATGTAAACTCTGAGGGGGAAACACCAAGCATCAAGCAGTGGATGGGAGAGAACCGGATGGGGAGGATTTGCTTCAGTGCCCCAGAAATCCCAGCCCACTCCAGACACAAGAAAAAAGGCTGTTTTCGTCAGGAGGTGTAATTAAAGAAGTCACATGGCCCTAGTAAGATACGGTCATTTCCAGCGACATGCCACCAATGCTAAGATTGCCCTGACCGTCCGTTCTCAGACTTTTGGTTAGAGTTAATGACCTGTAAACAAAATCATAACTGCAGGCTGGTCTTTCAAGACCTTGAAGGATACTCCTTCTGTAATCCCAACTTCTAATTTGCCTAATTTGTACTTCTAATTTAAAAAAAGCTCTCATGGATTCCCTTCTCCTCCCTGCCCTCCTCCTGTCCCCTCTATTTAACACAGCTTAAGTCTCCCAGACTCAGAATGTCACCCTCCACACAGGCTCTTTTATTTCCCTGCAGCAGGGCTGAGCTAGAGGCTCCCTGAAAACGGGAGGCAACATCTGGTTTAAATAGTAGCTACATTTCAACAAATGCTTTTACATGCCAGGTACTGTGTTTTGTCTCTTTTTTTTTTTCCAAACTGAAAAACAATTCACAGGAAGTTGTGAAGATTCTCCAGAGGGTTCTTGTGTATTCTTCGCCCAGTTTGTCCCCATGGTTAAACCTTACATTCCTCTACTACAGTATCAAGACCGGGAAATCGACACCAGTACAATGTGTGTATGTAGTTCACTATCATTTCATGGCAGGTGTAACCACCACGTCAATCAAGATCCAGAACTGTTCCAGCACCACGAAAATCTCCCTCTAGCTATCCCTGTGTAGTCACATCCGTTCACTTCCCATCCCCCTGTCATCCCTAACCCCTGGAAACTACCCATCTGTTCTCCATCTCTATAATTTTGTCACTTCAAGAAAGTTATATACATGGAATCATACTGTATGTAGCCTCTCGAGGTTGGCTTTTTCCATTCAGCATAACGCCCTTGATACCCATCCAAGTCATTGCATTTGTTGATAGTTTGAATCTTCTTTTCATTGGTGGCTAGTGCTTTTGGTATCTTGTTTAAGAACTCTAACGAGCTCTTGGTTCTGAAGCTTTTCTCCTGTGTGTTCTCACCCATCACTCTAGAGAATGGGAACAAATCCTCCCTTCCCCGAAGCTCCACAGCCGATCCACCGCGATGGCCTGTTGATTCCACCTCCTAACTGTGCCTGGAGCCTGCCCATCGCTTTCCATCTTCACCGCCCGCGCGACGTGAGGCTTCTGTCATCACCTCCCACCTGAATGCCTAGAGTGGCTTTCTAACTGTCTCCCCGTTTCCACTCTCGGCCACCCCCAAAGTCAAGGCAAACCTGATTCTGTCTCCCACGAGAAGTCCTTCGGTGGCTCCCCAAAGTTCTTAGGCTGCAACCCAAATCCTTCTCATGGCCTGTGAGGCCCCGGCTCTCTGGTCCCTCCTTGTCTATCCCCCAGAACTCATTTGAGCCCCTCTTCCTACTTCCCTCAGCCCCAACACCTGGCTGGCTTTCTGTTCTTTGAAGCACACGCCATCCGGCCTCTGGGCTTCCATGTGCTACGTCCCTTCCCGCCTCTCCACCTAGCCAAATCCTGCTCATCTTTCAGCTTTAAATGTCACCTCCTCTGGAAAGCCTTCCCAGACCCCTCCACAGAATGAGGGCCTCTCTAGCAAAGCATTTAGCACAGTTGTAATTAATTAGTTATTCATGAAAGGAATTAATCTCTGTCGCTTCCATTGATTAGACTCTAAGCTCCCGAGGAGGCCGTGGCTATCCAGTTCCCCCTTGCATCTCCAGTTCCCAGAGAAGTGTCAGTGCTTTGTGGCTGTTCAGCAGATTCTTCATGAGTACACGGATGAAGGAAAGTCGAACCAACTGGTCCTGAGTTACTGTGACTTTAAAAGACAGGGAGGTTGGGCTTCCCTGGTGGCGCAGTGGTTGAGAGTCCGCCTGCCGATGCAGGGGACACGGGTTCGTGCCCCGGTCCGGGAAGATCCCACATGCCGCGGAGTGGCTGGGCCATGGCCGCTGAGCCTGCGCGTCCGGAGCCTGTGCTCCACAACGGGAGGGGCCACAGCAGTGAGAGGCCCACGTAATGCAAAAAATTAAAAAATAAAAGACAGGGAGGGACTTTCTGGAGCTACTGGGAGGCAGGGATTACTGAATGACACACTGGCTGAACAGCTGGTTGTTCAAAAGGCCTCCTTGCTGTAACCTCATCCTCCTCTTTCCTCCCTCTTCCAACCTTCCTTTACGGGTGAGAGGCCCTGAGAAGGGAGAAGGTTTTTATGAGGTGCTAGGGACCCATGTCTGCAAAATGTTGGCAGTTTCTTCAGGACACTTAGATTTCAGGTTTGGCAGCACTAACTGGAAAGCATCCTAGGATCTTTAGGAGGTGGGGTGTGGCCTCGTGGTAAGAGAGGCCTCTTTTAAGTACCCTATCCAAACAAGCCCCCCTGCCCCTCTCTCCTCCACTAGGCTGTAAGCTCCAGAAGGGCAGAGAGCCTGCCCTGTTCACCACCGTGCTGCCAGGGCCCAGCATGTAATAGGCGCAGCATAAATATTTATTAAGTGAAGGAATGGGTAAAGAGTGAATGAATAAAGGAACGAATGAATGGTCAGGTGAATTTCTGAAGGTCCAAGGAGTTGCCTGGAAGCCAAAACTGACTGGCCTGATTATATGCTCTTGTCCTCGTGTCTTCCCTGGGAGCTCTGCCCTGTCCCCTCATCGCAGACTGAGAGCAACCAGAGGGCCGGAGCAGTGGCCTCCGGGCACAGCCTGGGGCCAGACCCAAGGCCGGCCTCAGGAAGGGCTGGCCCAGTGGTTTGCTGACAGTTTAAGAGTCCTTGCTGCAACTCCCCTGCCCCGAATCCCCCATCCAAACCTCCCTGGCCTCAGAGCTGCTCGGCTTTCCAAGTTGGCAATCTGCAAATGGATGAACTAATCCCAGAACACAGCTTCCGGTTCTCCGCCTCCCAAGCAGCACGTGCACTTTCATATTTCAGTTTTATCATCAGAGAGACCTGGTGGGGCACTGTGGAGAGATGGGGCCCTTGGGGAGAGCATCCAGACCAGCCCCCAGCCCCCAGCCCGGTGGGGGAGGGGCACTGCTACCTCCCCCCAGGGACACTGGGCCTGCAGGGACAGATAAGAAGAAAACATCCTCCCCACCTCACCACAGCTGTCGCCCCCGGAAGAGGCGCCTGGGAAGGGCCTGGAGAGCCACTGTGGGAGACACCCTCTTGGGAGAGACCCAAACCTCAGACTGGTTTCTCTGCCTTTAAATAGGTCACCGAGAGCTCCGAGCTGGGAGAAAGGGAAGCCAACCTCCCTGGGCAGCACCCCGCAGAGAACGCCAGGCCCACTGTGACAGCACCTCCTGCAGATCGGAAGTTGTGGGGAAAGGCCCGGGGAGGCTGGCCACAATTCCCTCAGGAGAGGCTCCAGGTCGGGCTGGGGCAGGGCTGCGTTGCCCTTGTCTTAGCTTTTCCATTTGGATGCCATCCATGCTGTGGGAAACGCTTGGCCCAGGGGTTCTGGCCCCAGCTGTGCCACTGACTCATTCGCTCTGTGAACCTTGGGCAGGTCTCAGCCCTGACTCGCTTTAGCGTTTGTAAATGTAGAGTGAGCATGCTCCCTGCAGGCCTGCTTCAGGATGGTGATGGGGAGCGGAGGTGATACCGGAGAGGAAAGTTCTTAGTCAAAGTGAGAAGCTTTTCTTCTCTCCCATCATCTCTGGTTCCCCAAACCGGCAGCTGGCCTGTTCCATGGGCCTGGGCTCTCCATCCCATGGCATCTCGGAGTGGAGTTTTGCCCAGGGCAGGGAGCTCTCTACGTGGGATGCTACGAAGGGCCCTTCAAAGTCTCACCACTGTCTTGTTGGGCTCTGAACCTTCCTTCTCCCCGACTGGCGCTAACCCCTGGCTTTACACCTTCTGCCATTATCAGCATTAATAAGCACTGAGTAAACACCTCCTGGGGCAGTGACTCAGGCTAAGCCATGGTGATAGGAGAAGACCTAGGACACAGTCCCCTCCTCCAATCAGTAGCAATGAGGACTGGAAAGGAGGGAGAGAGGGAGAGGGAGGAAGACCTTCCGTTTTGTGTACTGCTTTACAACTTACCCAGTGTTTTCACACTTTCATTTAATCTTCAGAAGTTATCTACAAGGATGAAATGGAATCTCAGAGAGGCTAAGCAATTTGTCCAAGGTCACAAAGCATATTAAGACCAGGCCTCAAGGTGTCCTGATTTTAAATTCAAGGCAGTTCTATAAAAAGTTGCCCTTCTATGATCTCCAGAAGCCCTTGTTGAGATGTAATGGGAGATGGGAATAATTTCAGTGCCCTGACTACCCACTAACACCTCAGCGTGGATTACTGTAGCAGGGTCCAAGGGAAGGGGACAAACAGAGGAACAGAAGGGTCTTTTCTTTTTAAATTAAATGTTTTATTTTGAGCTAGGTTGACATGCACTTGTAGGAAATAATACAGAGGGATCCCATGTACACTTTAGCCCGTCTCTCCCAATGGGAACATCCTGAAAAACGATAGTATAATGTCACAACCAGGGTATTAACATTAATACAGTCAAGATACAGACTATTGGGCTTCCCTGGTGGCGCAGTGGTTGAGAGTCCGCCTGCCGATGCAGGGGACACGGGTTCGTGCCCCGGTCCGGGAGGATCCCACATGCCGCGGAGCGGCTGGGTCCGTGAGCCACGGCCGCTGAGCCCGCGCGTCCGGAGCCTGTGCTCTACAACGGGAGAGGCCACAACAGTGAGAGGCCCGCGTACCGCAAAAAAAAAAAAAAAAAAAAAAAGATACAGACTCTTTCCATCACCACAAGGATCCCTCATGTTGCCCTTTTACAGCCACACCAACTTCCGTCCCCCCCACCCCCGCCAACCCTCTCCTCAATCCCTGGCAACCACTTATCTGTTCTCCCTTTCTATAATTCTGTCTTTTCAAGAATGCTATCTGAATAAAATTATACAGATGTGCAGCCTTTAGGGATTGACTTTTTCCACTCAGCGTGATTCTCTGGAGGTTCATCCAAGTTGTTGGCATGTATCAAGACCCGATTCTTTTTGTGGCTGGGTAGTAGTCGATGGCATGGATTGTCAGTTTGCTTAACCATTCACCTGCTGGAGGACATCTGGGCTGATTCCAGTTTTGGGCTATTATGAACAAAGCTACTATCAACATTCATATACAAGTGTTTGTGTGACCATGTTTTCATCTTTCCGGGATAGATGGCACAAGAGTGTAATCTCTGGATCATACAGTAGTTGCAAGTTTATTTTTTTAAGAGCCTGCCAAACTGCTTCCCAGAGTAGCCAAACCAATTTACAGCCTTACCAGCAACATATGAATGACTCAGTTTCTCTAGATCCTCACCAACTCTTGGCGTTGCCACTATTTTCTTTCATTTTAACCTTTCTGTTAGGTATGTCATTGTGATTTTAGTTTTCATTTCCCTAATGGCTAGTGATATTGAGCATGTTTTCATGTACTTATTGGCCATCTGTATATCCTTTCTGGTGAAATAACTGTTCATGTCATTTTGGCATTTTCTAATTGGATTGTTCGTTTTAATGAGGTTGAGTTTGAGAGTTCTTTATATATTCTAGATACTAGTCCTTTGTTGGACATGTGCTTTACAAATATTTTCTCCAATTGTTTTTTCATCCTTTTAAAGGTCTTTCACAGAGTAAAAGTTTTTACTTTGATGAAGTCCATCTTATCCATTTTTGTTAATGGGTCATGCTTTTGGTATCAAGTCTAAGAATTTTTGCCTTGCCCTAGATCCTAAAGATTTTCTTCTACATTTTTTGCCTAAAAGTTTTTTAATTTTACATTTTATTCTTAAATCCATCATCCATTTTGAGTTAATTTTTTTGGTCTATGATGCCTACTTGCTCCAGCATCATTTGCACCTTTATCAACAATCAGTTGGGTGTGTTTGTGTACCTAGTTCTGGGTTCTCTGTTTTGTTCATTAATCTATGTGTCTGTCACTCTGATTCCACTCATTTGTTATTTTTCAACATTGTTTTATCTATTCTAGTTTCTCTGCCTTTCCATATGCAGTTTTGAGTAAGCTTGCTGAGTTTTGCATTAAACATATACATAACTTGGAGGAGAAATGACATTTTTACTATGTTGAATCTTTTTATAATTTTTTTTTTTTTTTTTTTTTTTTTGCGGTACGCGGGCCTCTCACTGTTGTGGCCTCTCCCACTGCGGAGCACAGGCTCCGGACGCACAGGCTCAGCGGCCATGGCTCACGGGCCCAGCCGCTCCGCGGCACGTGGGATCTTCCCGGACCGGGGCACGAACCCATGTCCCCTGCATCAGCAGGCAGACTCTCAACCACTACGCCACCAGGGAAGCCCTGAATCTTTTAATTCATGAACATCCCTATGTCTCTCCATTTATTTAGATCTTCGATTTCTTTCATCAGTGTTTTGAAATTTTCAGCAAACAGGTGTTGTATATATGTTGTTAGATTTATACTTAAATATTTAAAATTTTTGAGGGATTGTAAATGGTATTGTATTTTTAAAATTTTGTGTCCATGTATGTATTCATTGCTAACATATAGGAATATAATCGATTTTTCTATGTTGTATCTTGTGACCTTGTTAACTCACTTATTAGTTCTAGATTTTTTGTAGCTTGCTTGGGATTTTCTATTTATACAACCATGTAATCTGCAGATAGGGACAATTTTATTTTTTCCTTTTATATCTGTGTGCCTTCCCACGTGGTGGCGCCTCATTACTGTTGGGCAGCAGTGAAATTCCTCATTTTCCACTAGGCCTCCTCTGAGGCCATCCTGGTGGGAGGGTGGAAGTGTGGGATCCCCACTAGGCCTTTGCTGCCTTTAATGGGGATGGGGCCACAGTTTTTCTGTGGTGTCTGTCTGGAGTAGAGAATTTATTTAAAATTTGTTTTCTATCTTATGGCCTCTCCTTTTCCTGGTTCTTTGGCTAGGGAGAGCAGGCTTTTCCTGGGGCTTTTTTTGGACTGCATCTCTTGTCCTTTCTCGGTTGTTGGCTTCTCCAGCCCAAGTCTAAGATATGTGAGGCAAAAAGAAAGCCCAAGGAACTCCCCACCATTGTTGTTCTTCGTGTCCTAAGGCTTCTAGTCTGTCTTTTTTTTTTTTTTTTGCGGTACCCGGGCCTCTCACTGCTGTGACCTCTCCCATTGAGGAGCACAGGCTCTGGACGCGCAGGCTCAGCGGCCATGGCTCACGGATCCAGCCGCTCGGGGCATGTGGGATTCTCCCAGGCCAGGGCACGAAGCCGCGTCCCCTGCATCGGCAGGCGGACTCTCAACCACTGCGTCACCAGGGAAGCCCTAGTCTGTCTTCTTCTATCCACCTTTGAGTCCTTCTTCTTCTCCTCCTTCACTCCTCCCCATTCTTCTCTTCCTCTTCCTCCTCCTTCTTCTTCATAATGTCCAGTGTTCTTATTTGTATTTAGCGGGAGGAATGGGGAAAAGTACATCCACTCCATCTTCCTGGAAGCAGAAGTCTCCACAGGAAGGTTTTGTTTGGTAAGGGAGGCCGGAGAGAGAGAGAGAGATATCTGGAATTCAGATTTTATAGCCCCACCTAGGTATTGTGGGCCTGCCTCTAGGCCAGGTACCATCATGGGTCCAGGTTAAAGTCATCCCAATGGTCCTGGTTGCCTGAGGTAAGAGGTATTGAGAAGGATGCATAAAAGGGCAGGTGTGAGGCCCCCAAACATGGCCCAGACCCAAGTTATCCAAATGGATCGTGCCAAGGCTTCAGAAGGCCTGGGCAGGCCCCACAGCAGCCTTGACCAGGATGCCTGAGTAACTCGGCCAGACTCCCAGCAGCCTGTAGGTGGCACCTGGCATCAAGGACTTCAGATGTGGGCCTTCCAGGGAGTCCAGTGACTGTGGCCATGACTGGTTGGTCCCAAGTGTGAGCTCAGCTGATTCAACCAGTTCTCCTTCCTGTAAGCCCACAGAGCCCTGCAGTGAGACTGAGCTCCTACCTCAAAATGCAGAGACTACCCTGGACATGGCTGCTCAGAAAGTGGGAGCTCCTCATGAAGCATTCTTGGGTAACGAGTGGGCAGGAAGCAAGAGCTTTTTATTTAGGTTTCTATGAAGGTTTGTTTAAGAAAGACTCTGGTTCATTGAAAATTAACTCATCAAGCACCAGGAGCTTTTTGGTGTGGCCGCCCTTCATTCATTCATCAGCTATCATTGTGTACCAGGCACAATTCTAGGCACCATGGACAGAAAACAGACAAAATCACTTCTCCCAAGGAACTTTCCAGTGGAATTATTGTTTGAAATCTTTCCCTTCTCAGTGAATAACACTTAGCACATGTCTGCTGAGTGGGGTGATGCTGCAGGCCTTGAGGCCAGGGTTCTGAATGACAGTGGAGTCTGGGGGTTCTCAGCTGGGCCTGCAACTCTGAACCACCTGGCAGGGGACTCTTGTTAAAAATGCAGCTTCCTGGCCCTTTTCTAAGATCTACTGAAAATGACTCTCTGGGCCTTCCGTCTGTCTGTCCTTCTACCCTGGAGTGAATCAAGCACTTTCCTATCTCAGCATGGTCTCTGTATGTGCTCTTCCTTCTGACATAACACCCTCCCCATGGCCGACTCCTTCTGTTCACTCAGGCCTCAGTCAAATGTCACCCTCTCAGAGAGGCCTGCCCCGATCACCATCTCTAAAATCACACCCCCATGCTAGTCTCTCCATATCACATCCATATTGTGTCTACCTTATAGCACTCATGGATTTTTGCAATTACCTTCTTTCTTTCTTGCCTATCTCATCCACTAAATTGTAATTTCTTTGTGAACAGGAATTCTGTGTTGTTCACTATTGGATCCCTAGTGCCTATAACACTGCCTGGCATGTAGTAGTATTCCGTGAATATTAGCTGACTATCCAACTGAGTGACTGGGGGGAAGCTTGGGACGTTGCCTGTTAAACAAGTGTCTCAGGTGATTTTGGTGCCACTAAAATTTGACAACCAATGGCCAAGAACAGAGAGAGAGAGAGAGAGAGACATGGGAGACTGGGCTGCCTGTGGATGTGCTCAAAATGTTCCCCACTTGAAAAATTTCCCCACTGTCTTGTGATTTGGCCCATTTCCCTTTAAGGGGCTAGGGCAAGCCAGGACAAAATTGCTGATTATTTGAAGTCGCTGGTCAAGACAGTTTTAATTCATTGAGGCTCAGGTCTAGCTCCAATGGAATTGAAATATTTTTATATTTCAATTATATTTCAACTCTCAGTCTGAGAGTTTGTTATAGCACATCTATGCCTTTCCAGTCCATTCCTGACTTACACTCATAACAAAACCAGTGTGATCTCCTTGTGTGCACTACAGTCAGCAGTAGAGATTTGGGCATCAGAGAGAAGCTAATCTAGAATTGTTTTTTTTTAACGAAATTGCTTTATTTTTATCCCCCCCCCGCAGTTTTATTGAGATATAGTTGATATACAGCACTGTGTAAGCTTAAGGTGCCCAGCACATAAAGATCTGACTTGCATACATCATGAAATGATCATCACAGTAAGTTTAGTGAACATCCATCATCTTATACAGATACAAAATTACAGAAATAGAAGAAAAATGTTTTCCTTGTAATGAGAACTCAGGATTTACTCTCTTAACTTTCATATGTAACATACAGCAGTGTTAGTTATATTTATTATGCAGTACATTACATCCCTAGTAAGTATTTATCTTATAACTGGAAGTTTGGACCTTTTGACCACCTTCATTCAGTTCTCCTCCCCCACCCCCACCCCTGCCTCTGGTAGCCACAAATCTGATCTCTTTTTCTATGAGTTTACTTGTTTGTTTTCAAAGTATAATGGACCTACAGCACTATGTTAGTTCCTGGTACACAACATAGTGATTTGATATTTCTGTATATTTCAAAATGATCATCATGAGAAGTCTAGTTAACTTCTGTCACCCTACAAAGATATTACATAATTATTGACTAGATTCCCCACACTGTACATTTCATACCTGTGATAGAATTATTTTTTTGTGTTTTTTTACAAATTCATCTTTTTAAAAAATAATTAATTTGTTTTTGGCTGCGTTGGGTCTGCGTTGCTGCGCGCGGGCTTTCTCTAGTTGTGGAGAGCGGGGGTTACTCTTTGTTGCGGTGCACGGGCTTCTCTTTGCAGTGGCTTCTCTGTTGTGGAGCACGGGCTCTAGGCGCACAGGCTTCAGTAGTTGTGGCACGTGGGCTCAGTAGTTGTGGCTTGCGGGCTCTAGAGCGCAGGCTCAGTAGTTGTGGCGCACGGGCTTAGTTGCTCCGCGGCATGTGGGATCTTCCCGGACCAGGGTTCGAACCTGTGTCCCCTGCATTGGCAGGCGGATTCTTAACCACTGCGCCACGAGGGAAGCCCAGAATTATTGGTTTTAAATTTATCATAGTGATCTGCAAAGCAGACGAATCCCATCTGCCTAAGGAAAAATGGACTTGGCTGCATTTCTTGCCCAGCTGTGTGCCTTCCCTCATGCTCCCCACATTTATAGCTGGATCCAGATTGCCCAGAGGAATCTGCTGCTTCGCTAACATGTGGGTTTCTTGTTCCGCTCCACAGTGTGGCTACTGCTTTGGCATCTGGCATCAGGCTCAGGGTAGAGAGGCAGGGATATAAAGAGAGATCCAGAGACAACGGACTGTATGGCGGGCAGTAAGCTGGTGGCCGAGTGGCTCCTCAAAAGGTAGAGAGCCCTGCTCTGTTGCCACAGGGGTCAGATGGCTGGGGGGCTGAGCGCCCCTGCTGTAGCACCCTCTGTAAGTGCAGCCCAGAGTGCATATGCCACCATCTCCCATTTGTGGTTTCTCACAACCGAGCCTTTTCATCAAAGACGGCTAGAGCCTGCCCCTGAAACCCTGGGTCCTGGGCAGAACAATGGAACTGGGAGAACAACGGGGCCAGTGTCACCCAGAAGGGCTATTGTTGGAGAGATAGTAATAGGCTCTTTGGGCTCTGGGTCCCACACAGTTTGTCATCTGTTGACCCCTGCTCACCAGGCCCCCAAAGCCTGTGGCTCTTTGCAGATGTGGTCTCCCGGGTCCCAGAGGAACATGGCTGTGACTAATGGCAGTGACTGTGGCAGTGGGGTCTGTTTTGTTGTGTAGCTGGACCTGCCCTGAGCTTGCTAGTCAGTCTTTCCTTATGGTTTTTGCTACATTTCCTAAAGCAGGGTTTGCTTCTATTTTTAACGATTCATCCAAGAGACCCTCAAGATTCTATGTAGGGAAAATCAGATGCCCCATGTTGCTTATTTCCTAGGAGTTGCAGAGGTTTCTTTCAGCCTTGTTTGTTAAGCTGGCATTCTTATTAAGTACCACTCACAGGAAATCAAAATAAGTAGCAGGGTGTATGTGTAAGAGCAGATTACAGGGCTCCGCTTACAGAATTGCAGACTGGTTGGACTTCAGAGGGCATCCTTAGAGGGTTGGACTGGTTTAAAATGCCTTAATACCATTCTGGATAGAAAAATTGTTTAAAGAAATCAAGTTATTAAAAACGAACTTAAAGCAAGAGAATAGTGAAGAAGTAGGTTACAGGATGAGGCCATCTCTTCTCCATTTGTAGCTAATGTACGACTTCCATTTGGAGAATTCGAGGAAGGAATTAATGGCCATTTGACCACGACGTGCTGATTCACTGTAATCCATCACCGTTTGTCATTGCACGTGAAGTGTTGGCCACTGGATGGCCCACCCTGAGTGGAGACTGGAGTGTCACACTCTGGTCACTTCCTCTCGGGCCTAGAGCACATCCACATGAGCTCTGGGGGACTGGTTTGTAGTGTAGCCATCCAAAGAAAACAGCATGAATGAGAATAACATTTACTGAGTACTCCCTCTGTGCCCAGGCCCGGTTCCGAGGGCTTTACCTAGATACAGGCACGCCTCAGAGGTATCCCCACTTTGGTTCCAGACCACCGCAATACAGTAAATATCTCAATAAAGCGACTCACACCAATGTTTTTGGTTCCCCAGTACATATAAAAGTTATGTTTATGCTACACTGTAGTCTATTAAGTGTGCAATAGCATTATGTCTAAAAAACAATGTAATACCTTAAGTAAAAAATACTTTATTGCTAAAAAGTGCTGAGCAAATGCTGTTGGAAAAGTGGCGCCCAGAGACTCGCTCGACGAAGGGTTGCCACAAATCTTCAATTTGTAAAAATCACGGTATCTGCAGAGTGCAATAAAGTGAGGCGCAATAAAATGAGATATGCCCGTAATCTCATGGAAACCTCACGTCAACCATTGTCATCCCCATTTTACAAAGAAATTACAGTGACAGAGGGGCCCGTGCTATAAAACATGAAGGTGTGGCTAGGCCAGCTCTGCAGATTGCTGTATGTTTAGTCACTTCCCCAAGCAAAGGCTGCAGTATTTGGGGGACCCATGGGAGAGGCCGCTTCAGGCTTCATAGGTACGAAGCGGGGTGAGCAGACTCTTTGCAGACGTTTGTATATAGGCAGTGGGGTCACTCCTCAGCCCCTCGCCCCACAGGCTTCTGTATAGAAAGCCTGTTGGTGATTACTCTGTGGTCTGTCTTGTTAACAAATCTCATGGCCAATTGTTAGCTTTAAGAACAATCTTCCTTTATAAAAAATCATTCAGGAAACCTCTTTCTTATTGTAAGCTTTAGACAGCAGGGAAGCAGGCCTGTTCAGGGGATGTCCGCTACATTTAAGTTTCTCTTTGTAAAGTGCTCTGAACATGGAATGTAAGTGATAATTATCATTATTGTGCTCATTATTAGCAGAGTAACGCCTATTACTAGAGGCAATTAGGCTTCCAGCTTGTGGCCCTTCATATACAGCAACCAGCTAGACACCCTCCCCACCTCACTGCGGCCTGCTGGGGGCCGTTCCTGCCATCTTAGCAAGACCAAGAGATCTTGATTAACTGTTCTGTTGCCTGAAGGAACAGCAGGCGGGAGAGTAAATGTTTCTCTCTTGGCCTTTAGTGTGTCCATTGGCGGATTTAGGCAGGTCTAGAATAGCAGGTTAGTTTAAAACAAACAAAAAAAAACAGCTTTATTGAGATATAATTCACATACCATGCAGTTCAACTTAACTTTTTATAGCTTTTTATTATGGCCATTTCTAAACTTTGACAAAAGTAGAGAGAAGAGTAGAATGAATTCCCATGTACCCATCTCCCAGCTTCAACAGTGGCCAATCTTGTGGCAACCATCCTGATACTCCCCCCGCCCCCGCACCCTCACATACCTGGGAGTATTTTATTATTTTTTTTTAACATTTTACACCATTTGCTTTATTTATTATTTGTGCTCACTCTCTATGTATTTATACTTTGTTTCCTATTTATTATATATAATATCTTTAATCATTTGAGGCTAAGTTACATACATCAAAGCTCTGTACTTTTGAATGCTTCATGTACATGTATGGGCTTCCTAAGAATTGAGCTTTTCTCTTTTCATAAGCATGTACACTTCAATTTTAGTAAGGTTAATATTGATACCGTACTTTCATCTACTGCACCATCCATGTTTCAGTGATGTCCTTTGTATCCTTTATCTCCTTCAGTACAGCATTCAGAGTCAGGAGTTGCATTCACTTGTTATGAACCGTAGGATTTTGAGGTTTGATTCTATGAAGGAATAGAGCACTTCCTTTATAGTTCATCTCCTGGGAGTATTTTAAAACAAATCCCAGAAAATACGTCATTTCACCTATAATACTCCATTGTGTATCTCTAACACAGAAAGGATGAAAATAAAATAAAACCACAGGAGCTAATCTGGGTTCAGATTTCTAGACTGGAAGCTTCTGTAATGTGGGGTCCTTGGGCTGGCTGGGTGGTCATGCAGGGGCTTCAGAGGATCTATATCCTCCCCGAAACTATGCCAAGGACTATGTGTGTGTTGTGAGGGGGCCACCAAAGGAGTGCGGGACTCTGCGTGGACGTGTCTGGGGGGAGGAGGGGAAGACCCAGACCTTTCAACAAGCCTCAAAGACGTGTGTGACCCCATAAAAGCTTGGAGTCTCTGGTCTAGAGGAAGGGGCTAAGCAGACCTGGCCTGGCTAAAAGACTCCTGGTTTTCAGTGGCCAGTACCGGGTGGCAGCTTTGCTGGGAGGATCGCCGAGCAACGTTGGGCCTGGCGTGGAGGCTTTAGCATTCCCGGCCTACACTGTATGCCACCTCAGGAGGTGGCAGAGTGTCGAGTGGGGCCCTCAATCTTCCCGGTGCCTCAGAACCCCTTGGCGTGGCATTGAGCATGCAGATGCCCAGGCCCACGCTCCAGGATTCTGTCAGTAGATCTGAGATGGGGCCTGGGAATCTGCTCGTGTTTACCAAGCTCTGGCTTTGAGAAGCACAGGTGCGGTGGCTAAGAGCATGGGCTTTGGAGTCCCACAGCCCTGGGCCTGAACCTGGGCTCTGCCTCACATCAGCTGTGTGGTCCCGGGCAAGTCATGAAACCTCTCTGAAGTGGGCCTACTTATAGCACCTCTGCCCTACGGTTGTAAGAGTTAGGTTAGATAATACACGTAAAGTATGCGAGTGGTGACTTGCATGAAGGATGGCGCTCAATTGGATGGTAGATCTTTTCCTTCTTTTTCTCGTTAAAATGTCCCAGAGTGACAGACCTTGGAAGGGCTCCCCTTACTCCCCCCAGGATTATAAGGGTTTACTGTCCTTCTCATAGAATTGTCTAGATCTAAGATGTATCTGAAAGTTTATATGATCCATGGGTCCTCTGGGCTCTACTGACTTCAGCTGACAAGAATGGAGCTCAGTAAACTGACGGGCTGAGGTACTGTCAAGCTGCATGGGCCTGGGGGGAACGGGACTGTTTCTTTCCCTAGGTGCCTTCCTAGCGTTGGTGGTCTTGTTATCTCAGTCGTTTGGTAAGTGGTACATCAGTTGGGAAACCCTCCATAGCAAAGCCAGCCTGATTCGGTGCATTGGTTTCCTTGGCCACACAGGAGACTCCAGGAGAGAATGCGGATGACTCAGGAAAAGAATTCAAAGCTCCCATCCAGCTGATGGGGGACTGGGGATGACTGCTTGACATCCTCTCGCATGCACGAGGCCTCACTGTGATGCCAATGGCCTTTTCTAGCTTCCAAACCGTGGTGGTCTCTGGGGGCACAGGGCTGGGAGGCACCAGTGCTGGGTCTGGATTTCTTTATGTCAGGGAAAGGCCCTGCTAGGCTAAACTCTATGAGGACATGGCCCTGTCTAGGCCTCACCAGAAAATTGTAGCATCTGCCCAGCTTCCCTGGGCTTTAAAGCAGGATGAACTGCCCATGAACCCTGAGGCCTCAACTCGCCCAGCCCCAACCCTTTTCTTTCTTTTTATTTTTTTTTTTGCGGTACGCGGGCCTCTCACTGCTGTGGCCTGTCCCGTTGCGGAGCACAGGCTCCGGACGCGCAGGCTCAGCGGTCATGGCTCACGGGCCCAGCCGCTCCGCGGCATGTGGGATCTTCCCGGACCGGGGCACGAACCCGTGTCCCCTGCATCGGCAGGCGGACTCTCAACCACTGCGCCACCAGGGCAGCCCGCCCCAACCCTTTTCAAGGTAATTGGACTTTCTCACTCTCTGCTGCCACCCTTGTTTTCCAAGCCTACCTCCATTCTAGTGTCTACCTGGTGTCTGACTTTTCAGGTCACATCTTTTGTTGCTGGCTCTGCGTGAGCCCTTGGAAATTATCAACCAAACATGGCCTTTTCCCCGCCGCTCCCCCACACCCACCCCACCCCCGCAGACCCTCTGCTCTCCCAGGACACAGCTCATACTTTTTTGGGGACTTCAGGTAATTGTCCTGCCTCTGGGCCTCCTGCTCAGGGGAGCTTGCCTGGTCACCTCCAACCCCAGGGGAGTGGCCAGATTAGCTGTGGATGTAAATGAGTAGTAATGGGCTCCAGAGAGCACTTGCTGTCCAGGTTGCCGTAAGTGGATGGCTAGTGAGGGAAGGAGTAACCCTTCCTTCCTCTGCCGCTGCTCCTGCCTGTGCAACTGTGCTCACAGATCCAGTGGCCTTTTGTTAATGGAAAGAACTTTGGGGCCAGGTTGGGGCTGATTCCATGGCTGTTTTCTGATGGCTGACAAGCAGGTAGGCCACTTTTCTTCCCAGGGTCAGTGGAGCCAGTGGGGAGAGAGCCTGAGCTATCTCTGGCCTTCTCGGCCTAGGGAAACCTTGACTGGTCAGAATCTTGGGGAAGGGGCTTTGTGGGAATTTCTGGGAAACTGAGGCTCAAGCAGAAAGCCTATTTTGTCATCCTCCCTGTTGAAAGAGTTACCAAAGTGTCTGAGGCCTTCTTCCTGCCTTCCTGAGCTCAGCCTTGTGACTGTAATGAGCCTTTGTGATTAAGCTTCCCGGCTCTCTGGGATCGTGGCCTGGGCTGAGGATAGACACCAATAGAGTGTAATATTGTGACCCTAGTAGATGCCCAGGTAATCATGCATTTGTGTGTGTGTGTGTGTGTGTGTGTGTGTGTGTGTGTGTGTGTGTGTTGGAATGTTGATATTTTCCCTAAAGGAAAATGTTTGAGGGGGTCCAAGTAATTGACCCTTTGTCCTCCTAGGAAATAGAATCTTCTAACCTGAAATCATTTGGGTCAGGGATGACTTGGAAAATCAGACAGAAAGCAGCATTTGGGGAGGGCTGCGGAAGCCACCTCTTCCTTGGTACCCTCGGCTAGACTAACTTCAAGTTGGGTTTCTATGTTTATTTGAGTTTTCTCATGGAGAATAGCCCAGGGGCTCATCACTGAAGAAAACTTCATAGGGCACTACTGTGCTGAGTGCTGTGGGAGACACAGAGAGCTAGGAAGAAAGAGCCTCTACCATCAAACAGCCTCTCGAGGAAACGCAACAAGCATGTAGCACAGGGCAGTTTGGGGCTTATTCAGAGCCTTATTCTGATTTTATGGGTCTAGGGTGGAGTCTAGGAACCTATTTGATCACACTTTCCAGGAGACTTGGAATCTCTGGCAAGCTACTGCTCTTGCCAAGCCTCAGGGCCCTGGGCACGATGAGACAGTCAGACCAGATGATCTCCTGGGGGTTCTCCTGCTCTGACATTCTGAGATTCCCTGGAAAGCCAATTAACTGACCCAACAAGGTGGTCTACAATGGGTGCCAGACTTACCCAGGGAAATAGCCTTTCTAGGAGTCCAGAGGAGGGGGAATTCCTTGTCGAATTGGGGTGAGAATGACCTGTCTTCACGGAGGAAGAAGCTCCAGACTAGGCCTCAAAGGATGGAAGGGAGATTTGGAGAGTGTCGAGAAACTATGTGACCAAAGGCTCAAGGCTATGCAGTACTGCTTCTCTGTTTTTCTTTGTGCCTCTTAGCTGGGACTGGAGATGGAGGAGCTGAGTTGGGGATAAGAAGTGACACTGAGCACCAGTCAAAGCCAGACTTCAAGTCCCTTGAAATTTTTCAGATTCTGTTCCTGCCCAAAGTCAGGGAACCCTCATTAGGTACTGGCCTGTTGTTATTGCGGATAGAGATTTAGTGAGGCCATTAATTCATTCCATAAACCTTTACTGAATGCTTACTTTGGGCTAGGCCTTTTTTTGAGGTATAATTGACATATAACATGATATTAATTTCAGGTGTACAACATAATGATTCACGATATTTGTATATATTGCTAAATGGTCACCATAATGTCTAGTTAACATCTGTCACCACACATAGTTACAAAATTTTTTTCTTGTGATGAGAACTTTTAAGATCTAATCTCTCAGCAACTTTCAAATATGCAGTACAGTATCATCAACTATAGCTACCGTGCTACACATTACATCCCCAGGACTTATTTATTTTATAACTGGAAGTCTGTACTTTTTCATCTCCCTGACTAGGTCCTGTGTTGAGTGCTAAAGATACATAGATGAATAAAATATTATCTCTGTCCTGGAGAGGCCTTAGTTTGAGCAATTACAATGATGGGTGTGTCCAAGACCTTATATGGACATTAGTGATCAGAGAGGCTATAGTTGGGGAGAGGGGACAGGGAAGACCTCACAAAGGAGGTAGGTAAGATTCACCATGTTGGGGGAGGAAGGGGGGCGCACTTTTGGGTAGAGGTGGTAGAGAAGTGAAAAATAGTGTGGCACACCAGTGATGAATTAGCACAGCTAGGCAGCTTGCAGGTCTATAGTCTGTCCCTCCTCTAGCTGATGTAAATGGTCTGAGGTCCCCAGGGGAAGGGGGAGTGTTGAGCACAATGTACCTGGGGCCATTGCTTTTGTCTCGCCAGGTTTTTCCACTTCACCTGAAGGCCCTAGGGAGACAGGGACGTGATTTGAAAACAAGAATTGACTTGGCCAAATTTGAGTTTTAGAATGTTCCCTCTGGTGGTTTTGTATATGGTGGGGATGGAATGAGTTGAGTAATAGCCAAAGAGCTATCAAGAAGAAACTTCTCTGGTCCACTGAGAGTTGATGAATTGGGGCAGTACAGTGGACAGCGTGAGCCACAGGTGGATTGGAGAGCTATCTGGGAGTTCAAATCTGTACAGTTTATTGATTAGTTGACAGTGGGTGTTGAGGGAGAAGGTAGAGCTGAGGAGGACTTCCCAGTTTGTGACCTGGCTTATTGGGTGGGAGGGGAAGGTTTAGGGGATTGTGGATTAAGGAGAGAAAACAAGTTCAGTTTTGGACCAGCTGAGTTTGAAGTGTCTATGGGACATCCCAGGTGGAGATGCCCAGTAGGCAGCTAGATAATGAGAGAGGCTCAGCTGAGAAGTGTTTCTTAGGAGGGATTTCTGGATCCTGTGTGAATTTCCTCCTTATATATTAAAGAGGAATCTTTTTACTCTTAATGTAGTTCTAAGAACAGGTTTTGGTGATATCTAAGGTTCTATACTTTCTCCTTCCCAATATCCCCATATCCACCATTCATAACACATCACATATCCACCCTTGAATTCCCATTATTTACATAAACATTCCCCTATATCATGAGGGCAATTAAAAGAAGATCTCAGATCATCAATTCTTGCCTCCTTGCAGTCAAGTGTGGATATTCCAGAAGGCAATCAGACATTTGTTCAAGATTCTAGAAGTCACTTGTACTTTTTAAGGAACGGGAAGGAAGTAACAGTGGGTCAAATGTCCATAGACATTCTGCCTTGAGGCCAAGCCTCCTGGGATTGGTTGACATCTCATCACCATCATCATCACTACCATTATCATTGAAGAGCCAACAGCTTGGAACATTTCCTATATGCTAGACAGTGTGCTGAAGACTTTTCATGCATGATCTCACTGAAACTTGGTAACAGTCCCAAGGTAATACTAATACTATGCCCATTTTAATAGATGAAAAAGGCACAGTGAATATGAATCACTTTCTCACAAACCCCCAGTTAGTACTCAATAGAGCTGCATTTCAAACCCGCATCTACCTGCATCTGAGTCCAGAATCCTTATTCTTAACCATACTTGGCCTGCTTAGGAAGGCCGTTTAACTGTAATTGCTGTTGCTTTTCTTTCAGAAAGTCTTCTGGTTTTCTTTCATCTTCAGTATGTAACTGTCTGATTAGTTAGGCAGTCAATCTGGATTGCATACTAGTTTTAAAAGGAGAGCTATACTACATGTTGAGGGTGGGGTGTGAGACAAAAGAACCAGAAAGCACAGTTCCTGTACTCAAGGACCTACCTAGCAAAAGACACCCATGAGATGACTCGAATGAGATGATGCAGTCTGAAGCTAGGATCTGGTGGAATTCAGAATAAGGCAAGGCTTTCTGGAAGAGATGAGTGCCAGCTATTTCTCCACCTAGAAGGAAGAGACAGACAGATGGAGCGAGGCATTCTACGTTCCAATTAGGAGAATTCAGAATCTCCCCATTTCTCCTACTTCCCAGCCCCTGGCAACCAGCATCTCACTATTTCTATGAGTTCAACATTTTTAGATTCCATATGTAAGTGAGATCATACAGTATTTGTCTTTCTCTGTCTGACTTATTTCACTTAGCATAATGCCCTCAAGGTCCACCCATGTTGTCGCAAATGGCAGGATTTCCTTCTTTTTTCATGGCTGAATAATATTCCTGTGTGTGTGTGTGTGTGTGTGTGTGTGTGTGTGTGTGAGAGAGAGAGAGAGAGAGAGAGAGAGAGAGAGAGAGAGATTTTCTTTATTCATCTGTTGGTGGACACTTAGGTTATTTCCATGTCTTGGCTATTGTGAATAATATGCATGAGGGTGCAGATATTTCTTTGAGATAGTGATTTCATTTCCTTTGGATATATACTCAGTGGGATTGCTGGATGATATGGTAGTTCTATTTTAATTTTTTGAGGAACCTCCATACTGTTTTCCATAGTGGCTGATTTTATTTATAAAATAATTCTGTATGATTTTATTTATATAACATTATTGTAATGACAAAATATAGAAATGGAGAACAGATTAGTGGTTGCCAGGGATTGAGGTGAGGGTTGGGGTGGGAGGGAAGTAGATGTAACTGTAAAAGGGCAACAGGAGGGATCCTGTAGTGATGAAAATGTTCTATATCTTGATTGTATTAATGTTATTTCCCTGGTTGTGACATTACACTATAGTTTTGCAAGATGTTACCGTTGGGAGAAACTAGGCAAATGGTACATGAGCTCTCTCTGTATTACTTACAACTGCGTGTAAACCTAGTTTAAAATAAAAAGTTTTTTTAAAAAATTTATTTTATTTTATTTATTTTTGGCTGCGTTGGGTCTTTGTTGCTGTGCACGGGCTTTCTCCAGGATGGGGCTCTCTTAGGAGCCCCTTCTCCAGGATGTTAAGTAATGAAGGAAATAAAATGACAGCAGGAGGCTGTTGAGGTCGGCCAGTGTGAATCACTGACTCCAGACCTGGGGGGTCGCTTCCTTCTCAGCTGCACCGGCAAGGAAGCCTTCATTCTTAGCTCTGGGCTAAGTAAACTGTGAGTGATAAACGTGTGTGCTTTCTCTTTCCTGGTGATTTTCAGGTTGGAGATCATTATTTTGGCCACTAGGGAAGCAAAGAAAAAGAAAACTGGATTCTGTAAGGCCAACTAGCCCGAGGCAGGGGAACGCAATCAGACTCACAGGTTGAAACTGACCTGGACACTTTCCGGATCACCCAGTTCCAGAAACTGACCTGGGGACTTTCCACCCGGCCCAGCCTTCCCGCATTTCGAGGGACGGGACTAACGGTCCCCCACGATACCCGAAAAGACCACCAAATAAGGAATACCCTGCGCCCTCCCGGATTCGCCACACCCCTTTCCCTTCTCCCCCCGTAAATTCTGCCCAAACCCTCGCCCCGGCGCGACTTCTCTGGCCCCTTTCTCTCGGACCAGTGAACCTCGCCCGGGAGCGTTCCCAAATAAAGCTTGTTTAAGCTCTCCTCCGTTTTTGGTGCCGTTCCTTACAGATTCCTCCTCCTTCCTAAGCACTGTTCCATCCTCAGGCTCTTGAGGGCCGGGGAGCTGGGGCAGCAGTGGGGGGAATCATTCTAGAGTTTTCACACAGCCAGGAGAAAGGAAATGAAGGCATCCAGCAAGAAACTGGCAAGGATCTCCCACTTCCTTGCACCTTCACTCCCAACATCATTGGCCCCATCTGAGCTCCAGTTTCCACTCAGGAAAGGGAAAATCTGAAACACAGGCTAACCAAGCAGGCAGGCAGATGGACAGGTGTGCATTTAGAAACATTTCACAATATCTATTTACAGACTCTTCTCATCTCTGCTCAGTCAGGAGGGTCCCCTAGGACCACACCTGGAGCCAAGTTTGTGTTATTGGATACAGATCCTGAAAGTAATAAAACTACATCCTAAACACTCTATAGAATACAGACTTCCTCCAAATCTGGCTGCTCTCCTCCACCACAAGAACAAGCCTGGAGTGTGGCAAGTGATGGTGACTTTCCTGGTTGTCCCCTCCCCAATCCAAGGTGTCGAGGCAGAAGGAGATGATCAATGACCTGAAGACTGCCTGATAGAGGAGGAGAAGGGAAAGGGGGAGGAGGGTTTGAAGGAAGAAGTAGTCAGGACTGCAGTCTACCATTAGCCGATGGCATTATAAGCCTCATATGTAGGCATTCTTCCCTTTCAGCACTCCAATCCCAGGGAGGCATCTTTTCCTCGCCACTCTCCCATCACAGTATCTTATTGGCTTTCCCCTCCCCATTCCTACCTCCTCTGCCCTGAATGTGAATTTGCATCAGACTTGACCTGTTTAAAAATGTTGGGGACTGGGGGAGGTCCTTGCCCCACCAAGTGCAGTTTCCCCCATCCAGCTCCCTTAGAGATAGCTCTGGCTCTGCTGGGTTTTAATTCCTGAATATCACTTGCCCCCAGACTCCCTAGGGTGTTGTGAGGGCAGAGTTTCTGAAGGCAATCTGAAATGTCTGGATCAATGGCCCCACAGAAGCCAGAAGTCAGCTCTCTAGCTTATCCTCCCAGGCTTTCTGAGATGTCACTCCATCTAGGATGCTGTGATCAGCAGGGTCTCATGGATTCAGACACTAAACTGCTTTGTGTTTCTCATTCCTAACCCCTAAACCCACCATTTCTTTGCCAGCCTTTAGTGGGAACTCATACAGTGAGCCTCAGGAGGTAAGCTGAGGGGAGAGGGAAAGGGGAAAGAGGGAGACAGAAGCCACAAGCCACGGGACTGAGAGGAACCTTCTGGAATGGTTTGCATCTGTTCAGAAGTGAGTCTCACCATTCTCTATTTCAGGCTCTAGTGATTACAGATTTTTTTTTCAAGAGCCAGATGTTTAAAAGTCTTGGCATGGTTTTAAAGTCAGTCCTGAAGGTTTCAGCTGAATTTACCCTGCATGTTTTAGACTCACTGGAATGACTGATTAGAGCCAGGAAGCTCAGACTCCCTCCAAAAGCAATGGAGGCATTTATCCAAGAATGGGGGCAGTCACTTGCAGTGTTTGCATGCCCCCTTTTGTTGGGAGGGAGCAGCTGTACCCTGCTACCTCTGGAAATCTGCCTTATTGGCCTGGCATCCTAAGGATGTGCCCACCTTGCTTAGTAGAGGCCATCTCCATCCTGAAAGCCAAGTCATGGAATGTATGCCTTTCTGGCATTTACAAAAGGCAACCCTTTTTCCAAAAGTCTGGATGTGCATGAAGGCATCTACCTTCAACTTTAAGAATTAAAAAAAATCTATTCCCCAAAATAGTTGTTTTTGTAGTCCTATCTTCTTACCCAGCTCCCACCATGCAATGCTAACATTCTTTTCTACTGGTCTGTCATGAACAACATGCCTTTGGGCATGTGATCATTTTCAAGTCATGTTATGACCGACCTCAGATCCCACAGAACAGTAACCTCAAAGTCAACTCAGCAAGGCATTCTGTTCACCATCTATGATTCACAAAGTGCTGTGCCAGACACTGTGGTAGATACAAGAAAAAAAATGTAAGAAATGCGTTTTAGCCTCTGAAAACTTAAAACCAAAGTTAAGGAGATAGGATATATGCATTTGAAACACCTTAAGAGCAATAAAAAACAGCATATAACCGAATGGTAAATGACAACAGCATGATAATAGCAATTCCGCTCAGTTATTGAGACCTTCCTAAGAAACAGGCACCATGCTTAGGGCATTACATTTGTTATCTCATTTTAATCCTCCTAACAACCCTATGGGGTAGGTTCTATTAATATCTCCATTTTAGAGCTGAGGGAACTCAGATTTGCAAAGAGTAAATAATTTGCTGCTATATATTTGATAAAGGCAGGCAGGCAGAGCTAAGATTTTGTTCCCAACTTTTAATTTTAAAGACACTTCAAAGCTACAGGAAAGTTGAAAGAATAGTATAATATTCGTATGCTTCACCTAGATTCACCAACTGTTAACGTTTTACCACATTCTGCTTTATCATTCCCTGTGTCTGTCTCTACACACACACACACACACACACACACACACACACACACACCTACATATTTTTTTCTGAACTATTGGAGCACAAATTGCAGACATCATTCCACTTCACCTCTAAATACTTCAATGTGTATCTCCTAAGAACAAAGACATTTTCCCACAAAATGCCAATGCAGTTATCACTTCTCACAAACTTAGCCAGAGGCAGCATTTGAACCCAGCTCTCACTCCAGAGTACAAATGGCAAGTTCTGTGAGAGTTCAGCAGGAGGAGCCATGGGTGCAGTCTGGGAATTACAGGATGGATTTTTTGTGGACCCTTACTCCTAATTATTCATAGCAATGGAAGAAAGGAGTTGGCCAAATAATCACAAAGCATGCATAATCAAAAAACCAAAATCCATGGTTTTCGGATTGTGTTCTATTTGGGTGGGAGGGGAATGACACAGATTTGCTTTCCTAATTAGTTTCTTCTCTGGCCAATATTAAAATTGGTTTTTCCCAACCACCCACTGACATTACAACTGGGGTAGCCACCCCAGAAGTTCTTTGATTAAAACACAATAGCAGAAGTGGGAAGCAGCCGCACAGCACAGGGAGATCAGCTCGGTGCTTTGTGTCCACCTAGAGGGGTGGGCTAGGGAGGGTGGGAGGGAGACGCAAGAGGGAGGGGATATGGGGATATATGCCTATGTATAACTGATTCACTTTGTTATACAGCAGGAACTAACACACCATTGTAAAGCAATTATACTCCAATAAAGATGTGAAAAAAAAAGCGCACAATAGCAGAAATCCACTAAGTAGGTAAGCCATATACGAATAATAGAGAACTGACCACAAATTCCAGCTAAAAAGGAATTCTAGCTAGAAATTTTAGCCACAGGTCAGGGTTCAGTATCCACAATATAAATCTAGTCCTTGGTCAGTTATGTTAAGAGAGAGTTCCATGCACTCCCCTGCTCTAGAGGCCCAAGTCTACTCACCCAATGAAATTCCAGAAGCAGGGTGTTGCCCACTGCAGCCTGAAGGAGAAAGCAGGCCCTGTGCTGCAGATCAGCCCAAACCCCCCGAGGGGCTCTGACCTGGCTTTCTTCTTTCTTTTTATTCAGGGAAGCCGGATTTAGAAAGGCTGTCAGATTAGCCCAGTCCTGCGGTGCTTAATGACCTCCCTGAATGCGGTCACAGGAGAAATCTTGACCTTTTAAAATCCTTGATTTCGCTCAGTAATTTTAAGAAGCTAAAGCCCGCATCTGCATTTGCTTTGCTTTTCATGCTTTCACCAGACACTTCAAAAGTGAAAATCTTGCAAATCTCTGCGTCTCAGATGCCAAGGCAGGGACACCCCTTCATCGAACTGGGACTGGGAGAGATGCCCTACTGGACATTCTGGGTCACACTTTTGTGCTCTCTCCAGACCTTTTGGTTTGGGGCAGACACAATCTGATCAGCAGTATCTCTGAATCCATGTAAGGTGAGCCATGTTATGACTGGGATCCGCTGTGTATACGCAACCTTTGGTGGGGACTTTTATCTCATGGGCATCCCTTGAGATCGCACAACTTTAAAGACATTCTTGCTCTTTCTGTTTGTGACCCCGGACTTGCTTAGGGAGTAAATCGTTTCCCTTGAGATTTAACAGGAAGAAACGGGTCAAAAAATAGTGTTCAGGTTGAGGTGGGAATACTTGCAGCCTTGCTATTTAAATTCCCTTTGAGGCTTCACCTCTCTCTCCCTCCCTCTGTTCCTCCCTGTCCTCAGCCTGCAGATCTAAAATGCCAGAAAGCGACTCCTTTACATCTCCTTCCCAGAGCTGTTGAGTGGCCTTCCCCGCCTGGATCAAAGTCTCTAACTCCTCAGGGCTTCCCCTCCAAGTTACCCCTCACACTCGTCAGCCCTGCAGGGACACAGGGAGGCTAAGAAAGAGCATCTGGTATTTTGCACTAAGCATGCTGTGGTGGCGGGAAGTTGGAGGCAGAGGAAAAAGGGAGAGTTAGTTCCTAACCATGTAAGGAACAAGCTCAGCCCTTTCTGGAACTAGTACAGAAGACAGTGAGAGGCCTCCGAGAAGAAACTTTATCTGGCTGGTGATTGCACTGGCCGGTGGCTTTGGGGCTGCGTGCGTGTGGGCGCTGGGCATACAGAGCTGCCCGCACGTGGCAGCCCCCCAGGGCAGGCCCACAGCGCGGGCTCCTAGGCACCCCAGTGGACAGGGCGCGTAACTGGCCTCCGGCTCCCTGGGAGGCACCATGGCTGGGTTCTATGGTTGCCTGAAGACTCCAGAGTGGTGGACGCAGAAAGCACTGCAACTGGACTGCACGGAGTGCAGAGTGGCAGAACGCCGGCCGCCGGTGCGGGCACCGCTTCCCACCCCATCGGGGCGCCCGCCGAGAAGAGAAGCGACTGTGAGCCAGCCGAGGGCGCGCGGCGGGGAACTCGCCGTCTCCGGTGCTCGAACTCGAGGCGACGCGCTTGCCGCGTGCGGGCGGCTCGCTCCTACGAGGGCTCGCGCAGGTGTGCGTGCGTGTGCGCGTGCGTGGGAAAGCGGCGGCGGGGGCGCGGGCGCGGGGCGCGCGCTTCCAGGATTCGGCCAGCCCGGAGGGGGCGGGGCGGGGTGGGGTCGCTGGACCCAGAGGCTCCCGACTTGCAGGCTTTCTGCTTTCCGCCGCCGTCTCCACCTGGCTCACCTGAGTCCCCGGGAGCGTGGGCAAGAAATGGGAGAAAGGAGAGAGGGATGGAAAGAGAGGGAAATTCGGGGGAGTGGAGAAAATCACCTCAAATTTTCTGAGTTGTCTTAATTTTCTAAATCTGTTCCAAGCTGTACAATACGCAGTCTCCCACTTATCTGATGTGGCGTTAGCTCCAGTTTATGCTCACTACGTGTCCATGGAGGTGTTTTTGCGTGTCGTGTGTACGGATTTCAAGCAGTGACAACAGGAAGAAGCACAATAGATCTAGTCATATGGTTGATTAGTGGGTGTGCAATTATTTTCAAGTTTCGTTCACGAAGCTAACACTCTTCTCCCTGAGCTATCACAATCTGGAATCATGCCAGAAACTCACCTCACTCATTGCAGGTCTCCAACAGTCGAGAGTTGCACGGGTTCCTCTGGTCCCTGCAGTCCTCTGCCTTCATGGAAAGGCACCACCGTGGTATTCCATGTGATTTTTCGTGGCACTCCATTTGAGGAGCCAGAGACAGGAGGTTGATGCATGGAGGTGTGAGTAGGGCTGGCTGCCCCTCCGCTGCGTCCTCACGATCGGTGCCAGAGCGCGCTCCCGCTCTTCCGGTGGGGAATGGGCCTGGACTCTTAAAGCTTGAAAAGCGGCCTTGCAACTATTTTATCCCCGCAGCTCCTGGGCTCACTGTTGTGCCCTCAACCTATGGCCTCGGATGGATGCTGTGGAAATTATAGGCTTTCTCTGCGGAACTCGCCATGGCACCAGATGACAGAGAGGTAGACGGTGAAGCCTTTGGGAGGAGGAGGGAGGTGACAGTCATTACGGTGGGAGATGCTAAGGGCATTGTTGCTGCTCCCAGGTGGTGTGCAAGCCCTTCCTCCCTGGGGTTCAGTGCTGGCTTCTGTTAGATCCTCCTGCTTGCAAATGCAGCAGGGGCCCTTCGTCCTAATGTCCACTTTCCATGCAGGGGATCTGGGGAAGCCTGAGGTCTTTGGGGGTGGAAAAAGGGGACTCAGTGGACCAAATGGCCACTTCCTGTGGCCACCGTTATAGGCCCGAGCTCATCTGATGATGTATGGAATCTGGGCTGAAGGAATAAGAGAAATGATAAGAGAGCATTTGAGGAGATTATTATAGAGTCAAGGCTTCTATAAATAAGAGGCTTGGAGTCCCTCTCAGGACCTAGACGGTATGGAGACTGAGTGAGCATTCAGGAATATTGTGCACCTGCTCTGTAGCAAGCTTTGTGCTGAGCATCGTGGAAGAAACTTACGCTTTCTTTTCCCGGAACCAAGCAAGCACAGTGCCTGGCACCAGTATTTGTTGAAGGAATGTTGTTGACTGAACCAACATGCCTTTGAGGAGCTTGCCTTTTTAGGGAGTGGTCAGCCCAGTCAGCAGCAGTTTGCAGGAGGTGGGGTGGGAGGTGTAGGCTCAGTAGGACAGAATGTAAAGGAGGACAGGAGATGGACGAGCCTGGGGCGAGAAGTGGGAGAGAGACCAGAAGAAGGAGGCGACAGGAATGGAAACATAAAGCAGAATTTGGGTTAGTGGAGAAAATCACCTTACGTTTTCTGAGTTGTCTTCATTTTCGAAATTTGTTCCAACCTGGACAATATGCAGTCTTCCAGTTATCTGATGTGGCGTTAGGGTCCCTTCTCTGAGCTTTTTTGAGGGTGTAGTGGGAGAGGAAGACCAAGAGAGAAATTGGGCTGCTGGAACATTCACTGCTCCCCCTGTGAGCCTTGGGTTTCCTGCCACCCTCCATCCCCTCAACACCCCCCCAGAGGGGGGCTTTCCTAGAATCACAGCTTGGCCACCTCAGGAGAGTTGGACCCTTTCAAGGAAGCCCAGTAGGCTTTGAAAGTTGAATTTGGGTGGAAACACAGTATTGGTTCCCAGTTTCCTCTGCACATCACAGTTGCGTTCTAGATTTTATATACGGGTAGATACATTTATGATATGAGTTGGAGCTGTTTGGCCAGTGGCGGAAATATGTTCAGAGGCATCCATACCCTTGTAGGCTTGACTCCATTCCACTAGCCCCACTGGCCCCTCACTGTAACCAAGTGAGTTGCCGGTTTTGGTGTTTAAATTCAGAACTAGCTCTTGTTAGATATAGCTCTTGCTTAAGTTAACTAGCTGTTAAGTTCTGTTCTTTTCATAGACATAGAGTGACAGCAGATGACAAGCAAATTATCAAGGGATCAATTAATATGTGTATTGGTAGAAGGGAGAAAATAGTAGGCTTCTTGAGTTATGCGAGACCGTTTTGTACAAGTACGTGAGAAGATGGAGGCAAAGCCCAAGAACTGTCTCAACCAGACGAGATCTTGCAATGGTGAGATGGGTGAAAATGGCTTCATTTTAAGGGTGAGGAAACCAGACCCCAAAGATGGTAAGTGATTCTCCTTGGGTCACACAGTCAATGACAAATGTAAGATTAGAGTCCTGGGTACCCCGTCTTCCGGTGTAGAGCTGTACAGCCTGGGAAAGAGGAAAAATCATCCTCTGAGCAAAGGACGAAAAGCATGCATCATGGGATACAGTGGCCCCTCACTGGGCTGCTGCAGATGTCGATTCAACCCAAGGCAAAATAGTGAGCTAGGACAGCTTTGGTTTCGGCAACCTCAGTCCCTCCTGTCACAACCCTTTCCCATTTCAGCCCCTTCCCTCTCCGGGTGCCCTGGGCCTGCATCTTGCCCTCCTCTCCCAGCCTCTGGTGTCCCAGGTTGTGGACTCCCCTTGGCTAACACATTGCCATCCTGTGGCCCAGGGGCTGGCTCTTGGCCAGACTGGCCGATGGGTGCTAGGTTAGTGGGCCTGGATGGATTACTCCAGACGATGTGCATTTCGATATGACCTGGATGCACTTGTGTCACTCTGATGCTCGGGGGTCATCTGGGGGAGTTTGCAGCTTGGTGGGTCCCTCACATCATGCCGGTCAGCTTCTGCTACTCTAAGAACAGGATGCAGGAAGCTGAGGCTGAGCGCTTCTGCCACAAGCCCCTGGCCCCCAACCAGGGAAGAACTATTGTAATTGGTGTGCCAGTCTTCTCCCCTTGGCTGCAGAACTTTCCTGATGCCCCGCAGAGCAGTGCAGCCTATTTGAGATCAGAGGACACACATATTGACTTTTTCTGAATTCCAGTTGTTGGTAGTCAGCGGGCCCATGCATTCTCTCTTGGCCCTGGGTAGCCCCCTGGCACCCAGTTGCTGGAGGAGACACACCCCCAGGTCCTTCCAGTGGCTGACGGTTTCAGGGCTATCTCCCCTCCCACCTGCAATCTGTTCTCCTGAACCCGAGGCCGACCTGCATCCGGGGAGCTATGATGAACCTGAAGCCTGGCTCCATTTGACCTTCCAGCTGGGGAAGGCAAATACGGACTAGCAGAAAGCACCAGAAATGTGCACGTAGCTGTATCCACTCAGCCTGCCAGCTCAGACCCAACCTCCACTCCTTACTGTTATTAAGAGTGTTTAATGTGGTCACTAGAGATCCCTGTGGCACTTTGCATCCTTCTCGCCTCCCCTTCTTCCACTTTTTGGCTTCTTCTAGTTTTAGAAGAAAAGCTATTAATTCCAGTTCCCCTGGCAAGGGGCCCAGACTGGCTACTGCATTTTGCTAACCTGCGTTCACCCTGTGGCATCTGTCTGAGGCACTGTCCATTCATGAGCGTGATAAGGGAGCCATGGGGTGGCAGGTGCGTACCCAGGAGGTGCCACCCTTGGCCCCCAGCCTCACCCTCTGCTGGGGAGGTGGGGAGAAAGCCGGCTCTCTGGAAAGTTCTTGAATGAACTACTTGCCATATTTACCAGTTTACCGGAACTTTGTCTCCTTTGACTATAACGTCATTAAAATATTGAACTCTTTGTGAAAATTCATTTAGGAGGGAATGGTTATAAAAGCTTTCAGAGATTTCTCTGAAGATGCAGTTGACAAATTCCATTTGGTCTTTAGCAGCTTTCTAAGGAGTGTTCCATTTGTTGTATGAAAAATGTGGAAAAGTATATTATTTCATCCGTAACCAAAATTTCAGCACTTTGTATGGGAATGTTTACACTAGTTTCTTTTGAATCCCTTGAAAGCCCATATTCTGTTGGGCCACCTTTAGCATTTTGGGGATTCTTTCACCAGTTTCTCAAGTAGCACAATATTTTGTTATTTCTGGAAATTAGTAGCCAAAATGCGGTACGTGATGTGATTGCTCCTGTGGTTTCCTCATTGATTTTCTATGCTGACATTCCTTTAACTTTTTAAACCAATTCATTTCTTATCCTTCCTTGGCAATTTCATAGTTATGGTTAATGGAGAGCAAACTGGAGGAACTAACCGTACAGTACATTGTAGTGAGCCCTTCTTGGCATCTTCACACTCAACCTGCTTCATTAAATGGCCTTGCTCTTTCATGAAATCTTCAATAGCTTTTAAACCCACTCATTCACTGCAAAGTACCGTATAGACGGTGATTCACTAGAAAAAAAATGAGTGTCAGTGAAATGGCTTGTTTTCAGGAGGCTAAGGTAAGGTAATGATAAGATTTGCCATTTGATTCTTCAAATACATACGCTAACCTTAACCCAGAGGTTCTTAGCAGAGGTGTGGGGAGCACACCTGGCTCCCCCAGGGGATGGTTGGCAATATCTGAAGACTTGTCCAGTCATCAAAACTAGGGGGAAGGTGTGCTACTGGCATCTAGTGGGTGGAGGCCAGGGATGCTGCCCTCACAACAAAGAATTCTCCAGCCCCAAATGTCAATAGTGTCAGGACTGAGAAACCCTGCCTTCAATGAATAACATTTTACCAAAGTAGAAGTCTGAGGAGGACCACCCTTAAGTGTTTAGAGCAGTTTCTGTGGTGATGGAAATGTCCTCTATCTGTGCTGTCCAATGCCATAGCCACTAGCCACGTGTGGCTGTTGAGCAAATGTGGTGCACCCAATGTGACCGAGGAACTGAGATTTTAATTTCATTTCACTTTAATGAGTTTAAAGTTAAATAACCCCATGTGGCTAGTGGCTTCCATATTGGACTCAACTTGAGAGGCGCTATAGTCTAGTGGAGCGTGGTTCTGGGATCAGACAGTCCTGGGCTTGGGTCCCCTGTCTACCACTTCCTAGCTTCCTTGTGTATGTTCCTCTAAGCCTTCTGAGCCCCAGTTTCCTCAGCTGTAAAATGGGGGTAATAATGAGACCTAGTCCTCGAAGGATTATGGTATCCACTGAGAAATAATGCATGAGAAATGAAGCATGTAGTGCAGTGCCCAGCACAGTAAGCGTTTGAGAGATGTTAGTAACTATTGCCAGAGATTTATGATTAATATAGTAATTGTCATCACGTAAATAGGGCTTCTGCAGGGCTTACAAATGTGTCCTCCCCTGGGGTATTATTTAAAGGTCACTTCAGAAGCAGAGCCCTAACACTCAGCTCTCACAGCATTACCATAGACGTGTCCCCATGCCTTTTTGGGGCCTTGGTTTTCTTATCTGTAAAATGGGAATAATAAAAACAATAATGTCGCTTCCCTGTTTATGTCAGAATTGTCTGGACGGTCAAATGGATGTGGAAGTTCTTTGAAGAGCACAAGGCCGTCTATAAGTATAAGGTTTATGTTATAAGTTTGCACACAAGTGTGCTTTTGTTTAGATATGGTGCAAAAGTTCTGCCTCGGTAGAACCATCTTAAGTTTGGAATGGGAGCGCCTGAATCGGGGAGGTTGTATTGGAGAGCAGCAGAAGTTAGGAGCTCTTCACAATGTCAGGCCCTCCTCTGTCTGACACCCAGCCAGTAATGTGGCGGGAGATCCCAGGTACCACTTTAAGGATACGTGGAAGTTTGGCGTTTGGGGTTGGGAAACCAGAGCAGCGTATGGACCAGCCTGGCCCCCAGGCTGCTAATGAAGGAGCAAGGCATCTGGCCCAAAAGGAGAGAAGAGGGCCCCTCACAGCAGCTTACGGTGTGCTATCGAAGGCCACGCTGCCCCGGGGCTCAGCCACCCGGCATAGTGTCTGGCCTGAGAGATACACACGTACAATTGCTGAACGTATTTGGCACCATATAGAGAAATGAGCGTGGGGCTTTGGAGTCAGACATGGGCTTGAATGCTCACAATGCTACTTACTAGCTGTGTGGCCATGGGTGACTGCCAGAGCCTTCCTGGGCCTCAGTTGTCTCATCTGTAAAATGGAGAGAATGACTCCTACCTCACAGGGTTGTCACAAGGATTCAATCAGGTAACTGACAGGCACATAGGTTGCCCTTGGTAAATGTGAGTTCCCTTGCCGCCTAATGTTGATAAAAAAAGAACAACTTGGAACAACTAATGATTCATAATCCCGTCTTTGTTCTTCTGAGAGGGAAAAGGAAAATGAGAGTTTTCTGCTGGTGGCCTGGAAGAACTGTTTAGATCTTTCTTGAGAAGAGGAAAGGGGGAAAGGATTCTCCTTGCTGTGCTACTAAGAGCAGTCTGAACTGTTTAGGGATGGACTAGGATGAAGGATAAAGCACAGTGCTCTGAGTTAGTCACGATACAGTGTAAATGAGGAACCTGAACAGCCTCGCCTGGGCTCAGGAGTGCCCCTGAGAGAAGTCACCAGGCATACTCTGTGTGCCCAGAGAGAGGCTTTCTGGGGACAGTGGGTTTTCCAGGAATTTGGAATTTAAACTCAAGCCATATCTGTGGCCGCTTGACCCAGTGACAGCTAACGAGCAAAGGACACAAGCTGGATGCAGTTGGCTTTGTCTTCACACAGCCCCAGGCCCCAGGCCCCAGTGCACAGAGCCATTTGACAACACTGCTGGTCTCCAGAGGGCTGGCTGCTGGAGAGAGTGTGGATAACACAGGGAGTCTCATCCCCTGTTTTTGGGAAACCAATGAAGACACAGGGGGACATAGGTCATTAACACCAGGGGAAGGACAGCCTTCCATGGAGAAGGGAGGGTAACAATGATAGTAGCTACCATGTATTGAGAGCTTACTATGTGCTACGCCTCATGCCAAGAGCTTTATGTGAGTTAGTTCACCAAACTGTCTGTGCTCAGCAAACAGTTATTAAGTGCATGGGTCCTCACAGTTAGCCTATGCTGAAGTACCCTTAGCCCCACTAGACAGATGAGGAAATTTCATTTCTGAACAGTTTAGTGACTTGCCCAAGATCACAGGCTAGTCATTGACAAGAGCCAGGATTCACACCTAGATTTGCCCCACTCCGTAGCCTAATCCTTTTGCAACTACATCATGCTTCCTCCTCAGAAGGTCAAGATGCCATATTTCTCTTTCTGTGACAAAGGAACTACTGGATCAGAAACTACTGGATCAGAAACTCAAGAACACTGCACAAAGACATGATACTGTGACATCAATAACTCCTTCATCCCACCTACTCCCTCCATCCCCCCAGTTCTGTCCCCAGACAGGTTCATTTTGTGGATAAAGAAACTGAGGTATGAAAAAATTATATGACTTTTCCAAGGTCACACAGCTTGTTGGGATCTTTATTAGTTTGATGTTCTAGCCCTCAAAGAACTCAGAGCCTGATAGGGAGGGGAAGGGTGTCATCTATTGGGGCCAAGGCTAAATGGGAAAAAATAAACAAAGGGCCCCATATTGTTAAAGCAACTTGCTTGAATTTTTTAAAAAGTTGAAACATAAAACAGTGTACACATCTTATTTGAACATTTGGAACTCTACTCCTTGTTACGAACACAACACATTATAACAATACAATTCAGTATCTACTATAGCATATACAGTAGATGTTCAAAATGAGGAATGGAAAGAAGAAAAAAGAAAAAGAAGAGATACAGACGTGGGAAAGTCTAGATATGGATAGGAAAAAGGCAACAAATGGTAGGCACTGTATTTCAGAAAAGATTCTACTAAAGATTGATAAAGTCATGTTACATTTTCACATTGACAAGGTCATTATGCCTATCCCGGGGGCCTCATGGCCCAGGGACCAGCTCATCCTGTAAGCTGTGGGTCATGGTTACTTCCCCTTCCTTATTGCATCCAAATCTCCCCTTCCCATAAGCCCAACTGTTCTGGAAGAATGGAGAGGAAAGTAAGTCAGAGGGAGACTCTTCTGAGCCCCATGGAGGTTAGGGAACAGAAAGGGTCCTGGGAACCCAGGCATATCTGCCTGTTCACATTTTGAGCAGAGCCCAGTAGGTAAGGCAGGAAAAGTCTACTCTCCTGGGTTTGCATAAAACATATGAACAGAGGTTTCCGGATTAGTTCACTATTCATTTGTGATACTTGGAGGGGGTCTTTAGAAGCCCTTTAAGGGAATGAGATGGAAAAAAATCCCCACTAAACCTTCATCTTCAGTTTTTGAAGGACATAATTTTACTTTTACTTGTGAAGAGTGTTTGTTCCTTCTGTGCCTGTGGTTTCCGAAGCCAAATGTCAATGATCTGAAGACCTTATTTCATGTAGAAATGGCCTATGTTTGCTTATTCAGAATTGAAGGAAACTCTGAGATATTAATTCTCTGATAGGGATGAACTCCTGATCTGAAAAAAATTTTTTTTTTAATTTCTTTCAAAGGTGAAGAAAAAATGAATGGTGAATTTTAAATCAAATCTCCTGCGACCCTGTGCATTTTTTTAAATGGGAAAAAGAGCTTAGGTTTCTAAACAAGCTAAAAGTAGGAGCATTTTCTGAAAATATCAACAGGCTGGTCCCCTGATGGCCAACTCAAGCAAGGCTTATAGGGGGTCTCTTCAAAATCTGGCTTCTCTAGGGATGAACTGGGAACTTTGATTGTCTCAATGAATCATAGGACCCTGGAATGCCTGGGCTAACAGGACCCCTAGATCCAAGTCCAGCCCAATCCCTTACTTCTTAGGTGAGGAGACTGCAGCTCAGAGAGAGGACTCAGTGTGCCCGAGGCCTCACAGCTAATTCATAGCAGGGCTGGGGTGTCAACTCTCCATCAGCTGCTCTAGGACTCATTGGAGGTTCAAGTCTTAGAGACGTTCATTAGAAAAACAAAATGCCTTCCTTTGCGGCCACACTTCTCTCTAGATGTCATTCGAGTTGCGTTTTCTTCACCACCACATCCATTTCTTACGGATCCCATTTCAGCTTTTCTGTTCCAGCCAGGCCCAGTAGCCAACATGATTTATAGCAGGGTCTCCTTAAAGCGGGGTGTTTGGACTGTGTACCTCAGCATCACCCGGGAACTTACGGAACGTACAGATCTCTGGGCCCCGCCCCAATGGAAGAATCAGAATCCCTGGGGGTGAGGTCCCCGGAATCAGTGGTTGTCACGCAGGCTGGTGACTTACAGCCTTCCTCCTCGAACCCATTTTTTGCACCATTGTCCATATCTGTACTAGTAGTTTTAGAAACCCTGCTATTTCTTTTCTTTTTTTAAATTGAAATATAGTTGATTTTACAAAGCTGTGTTAGTTTCAGGTGTACAGCAGAGTGATTCAGATATATAGAGATATATATATATATTCTTTTTTAGATTCTTTTTTTTCAGATTCTTTTAAAAAAAATTTTATTTATTTATTTTTGGCCATGCCGCGCAGCTTGTGGGATCTTAGCTCCCTGACCAGGGATTGGACCCGTGCCCCCTGCATTGGAAGCACGGAGTCTTAACCACTGGACTGCCAGGGAGGCCCCTCAGATTCTTTTCGATTGTAGGTTTTTACAAGATATTGAATATAGTTCCCTGTGCTATACAACAGGTCCTTGTTGTTTATCTATTTTATATATAGTAGTGTGTTTCTGCTAATCCCTATCTCCTAATTTATCCCTCCTCCCCCACCCCCACTATTTCTTGAGCACTTACTTTGTACCAGGTGCTGTGCTATTTTTCATGCATTATCTCATGCATTCCTCAGATGCTGGCTGCGTGCTTCCCTCTCACTCTCAAGTGGACCACAGAGCAGTGTCCAGCCTGGGGAGGGGCCGGCCACCTCGCACCGCCATGTAAGCAACCCTCCCGGGCACTGCTCCCAGGGTGGCTTTTTTTTGTCCCCAGGCCATTCTGACTAGGGATTCTCACACTTTAAAGTTGAAGGAAGCCTGGTAGCGTTCTTCCTTCCTGGGTCTCACTGCCACTTTTCTTTTCCTATGAGGTTGTTACCCAGGTGGGAAGGGCCTGGCACACATCACTGACTTCTTCAAAGTGGAGATCCTTTGCCCTTCCCTGCCAGGGGTGACGGCAGCCGAACGAGGGAATGAGTGTGAGGGTGCCCTGAGTGCTGTGCATGGGGATCCCCTCTGCTTCTGCGGCCTGCAGTGAGCACAGGAGGGAACCAGGAATCTCCTCTCTGCCCTTGGCAGTCTGGGCCTTTCTCTCCTCCCCTACCAGCTGCCATCTAGCCTGGCCCAGCTGTGGGCCCTCTTTTAGGGGGTCCCTCTTTCTTCGCCCCCTTGGTGTCCTGTCTAGCCCCAGGCCCTGGGACACTCCATTTTCCAGTCCACTGCTGTCTGGTGTCCCTTGTCCTGGAATCTCCTTCCCGTGCCTTGTCAATATTTCTCCAGAAGCTTCTGGCTTCTTTTGCAGGCACTGGACCAAAGAGATGTGAGAGTCAGGTGTGAGAGCAGACTTGACCTTGGGCAGAAGGGATGTAGGTGAGCCAGGTATCACCCAAGCCTCAGTGCCCCAAGCACATCGTTCCGGGCCAGAGTCCTCAGGCTCTTCCTGGTCACTCAGGGTTTGTGGCTGTCACCTGCCCTTTCTGCCCTCATCCCCAGCTCACCTATGCTGACACTCAGTGCTTCAGGCCGCAAGCTGTCAAACTTTTCTGCCCAGCAAATGGCCCTTCTGAAGGCGGGCTTCTCCTCCCAGGCCTTTCACTGTGACTCCAGCCTACACGGAGTGGCCCCTTCCAGTCTCTTTCGCTTTAAATGGAGCCGCCAACACAAGCGCCCTCCAGAACCTCCTGTGGCTGTGCTGCCTCCCATCCCCCAATCCTCCCATCTGAGGCTCCCCTTCATTCTCACCTTCCCAATTCCTTGACCTCATTTACAGCTAGATCTCAGTGTTCTAGCCCTGCTTTGCTACACCCTGCCCAGCTCAGCTTCGTGATATGCTTTGGACACACTTCTCCGGCTTAACCTTGGCGCTCTGCCTCATTTCTGCCTCCCGGTCCCCTGTACCACACGCATGCATGCAACACACACTCTGGCTTCCTGTGCCACGACTCTTGGGCCCTGCAGACCCCTCCTATGTGGAGTCAGTACCCAAGAGTTTAGCCTTTGAGTCCTCATCTTAAAATGAATACTTGTCCTAAAATATCATAAGAGAGCACACGACAAGTTTCTCTCACCTCCTCATTTTACAAATGCAGGAACTGGACTTCCCCAGTGGTCCAGTGGTTAAGACTTCGTGCTTCCACTGCAGGGGGTGTGGGTTCGATCCCTGGTTGGGGAACTAAGATTCCACAAGCCACACAGTGTGGTCAAAAAACAACAGCAACAACAACAACAACAGAAGAACACAAATACAGGAACTGAGGCCCAGCGAGGAGCTATGTCTGGGGCAAGGCCACAAGGATAATCTGTAGGAAGGGCACAATCAGGACCCAGGCCTTCTGATTCCCAACCAAGCACTGCTCTCAATTTTCTATGTGTATCTTTTTCCTCGTCATCAGGGAGTGGGTTGGTTTAGCATAGCACTTAGTGGGCTCTGGAGTCAGACTACCTCAGTTTAAATCCTGCCCTCACCATGTACTTGCGTGTGACCCCGGGCAGTTACTTAGCCTTTCGGTTTCCTCATCTACCAAGTGGGGGAGGAGTGAAAATAAATAGTACCTACTGCACAGGATTGTTCTGAGAATTAAATGAGACGGTGTATGCAAAACACTTCAGTATCTGCACATATTAAATGCCCAGTAAATGTTAACTGTTTTATTTTGTCATTGTCTCCATGGCCCCTAAAACAGGACTCAGTATATAGTAGGTCTGCATGAAGATTTTGGGGTGCAAAGAGAGAGGCCCTGGGAAATAATATTCTGACTTTGCTGTCTGGTTCTAATGGTGGGTTCTAACTCTAATGGTCCTAATTCTAATGGTGGGTATTTTAGGCCATGGAGAAAGGGGGAGATCTGGGGACCAGAGAACCTTTGGAAAACTCTTCCTGTAGCTCCAGATAAACAGCTGCTTCTTTGCCCTGTGGCAGGGCTGTCTGTGGGGTTAAGGGCTAAGGAAATCTGAGGATTTAAAGACCCCTAAACATGACCTTGACTGAGTTTGGCCAGGGCTCTCAGATTCTTGGAGGCACGTTTATTTCCGTGGGCCTGGGCCTCTTGGCGACAGCGGCACACCCTTTCTTCTGCCCGTCCCCTCCCTGGGGTGACGCAGTTCACTCTGAGACCTCTCTCTATTTTAGCCTGGAACTGGGAGACCAAAGGCTATTCATCATAACCATGAGGTGACTGCCTCTCCAGCCCCCTCCCTCCCTGTGGGCTAAAGGACCTTAGATAAGACCCCAAAATTACAAGCTGGCTTCACGAAAGTCACAGATCGTTCAGCTTGGGCTGGGGTCACATTCTTTTTTTTTTTTTTTTTTTTTTGCATCATAAGGAATTGTTATTTTTTTATTTATTTATTTTTTACACAGACACTGTACTTTATTTTTACAAGAGATAGACTGACACCAAGCATTGTAAATGTATGACCACAACAAAAGCAACAATGATTGCAATTACCAAACATGAAACACACTCACACTATGTCATATTGACATTCAGTCCAGGAATCCTCCACTGTAACAGCTCCTTTACTTTGCAGTGAAAATTGATGTGTATATTTTTTGCCTCTGAGTCCTTGTGGGATTTTTTTTTTAATCCAAACAGAAAGGGGGACACATTCTTGTGGCTGAGTTCTCTTCCTCCTTTATCTCCCCTGCGTCTCCCGCCACGTAGAAGTCACGGCCTGCCTCAGCACCACCAACCTCTTTTCTTCTTCTTTTGCCTTTTTCCCCTCCTTGGAGATTTTTCCCCCACCCCCAACTGATGGCTTGTTGCCTGCTGGGAGCAGTGATAACAGCAACTACAACAAATACAGGATAAAACAAAAAACCTCAGACATACTCTGCTTGGGATGGACTTGAGAGCTGGCGGAGAGTTTGGGTCTAGAGCTCTTGGCATCCAACATGCACTTAAAGCTGTGACATCTATCCTCAGGGCCCCTCACCTCAATTCTGGCTCTTCCTTGAGTCTCTCAGGGTCCCCATGCTTCTCGCGCCCCTTGCTGGTACCCCACTTCAGCCTGGCCACCCAAGGGGCCCATGCTGTAGACCTATCCCCTCTTAATATTTTGTGATCTCTCATCACAATATATGTGTCCAGTGAGCCATTTTTAGCAGGACGCTCTATTGTTAAAATGACCAACAAATCTTTGGCAAAGATATTAGGGGCTGATAATGACCTGGCGAGTTATCCTGCTTTCAAATCCTGTAATGGGCTAATGCATGAGATTCTTTGGGGTAGGAGTGAGTGGTCATTTAATACGTACCAGATTTTGCCACGTAAGGAGGGAGCAGAGTATAGTGGTCAAATCATGGGCTCTGAAATCCTCCAGAACTGGATTTGAGTCCTAGCTCGATTACTTGTATGGCCTCGTCCAGATTACCTAATTTCAGTGAGACTCGGTTTCCTCATCTGGGAAATGGGGCTGAAAATAATAAAAACGAAATAACAAAGCCTACCTCATAGGGCTCTTGCGAGATTCAACGAGATAATGCATGGAAAACCATTTTCACAGTGCCAGGCTGGCACAGTTAGGACTCAGCAATTTCATTCATTGTATTAATTGTGTAATATGAATTGCCCTGGACTGTGAAAGAGCAGAGCTTTTAATTAGAGGCTATGTGGATTGACAAGACAGGATAGGACTCCCCATCAACAAGGCTCTGAGGCCGCTAAGGAGACGGAAGAAAGAACCTTTGAGGACAAGTTGTCTGCATTACTAACCCCCGCCCCCAGCAGAAGATCTAAGGGGTTAGGGGTGGCATGAGTTGGGCCTTTCTGTGCTTCTCCTGGTTTACTCTAGGGGTGAGGTACAGTGAGGAGGAAGGGAAGGCAGAACTGGAGGCAAAACCAGAGCCCTTTTATTTTTATTAACATCTTTATTGGAGTATAATTGCTTAACAATGGTGTGTTAGTTTCTGCTTTATAACAAAGTGAATCAGCTATACATATACATATATCCCCATATCTCCTCCCTCTTGCGTCTCCCTCCCTCCCACCCTCCCTATCCCACCCCTCTAGGTGGTCACAAAGCATGGAGCTGATCTCCCCGTGCTATACGGCTGCTTCCCACCAGCTATCTATTTTATATTTGGTAGTATATATAAGTCAGTGCCACTCTGTCACTTTGTCCCAGCTTACCCTTCCCCCTCCCCGTGTCCTCAAGTCCATTCTCTACGTCTGCGTCTTTATTCCTGTCCTGCCCCTAGGTTCTTCAGAACCATTTCTTTTTTTTTTTACATTCCATATATATGTGCTAGCATATGGTATTTTCCTCTTTCTGACTTACTTCACTCTGTATGACAGACTTTAGGTCCATCCACCTCACTACCAATAACTCAATTTTGTTTCTTTTTATGGCTGAGTAATATTCCATTGTATATATGTGCCACATCTTCTTATCCATTCATCTGTCGATGGACACTTAGGTTGCTTCCGTGTCCTGGCTATTGTAAATAGAGCTGCAATGAACATTGTGGTACATGACTCTTTTTGAATTATGGTTTTCTCAGGGTATATGCCCAGTAGTAGGATTGCTGGGTCATATGGTAGTTCTATTTTTAGTTTTTTAAGGAACCTCCATACTGTTCTCCATAGTGGCTGTATCAATTTACATTCCCACCAACAGTGCAAGAGGGTTCCCTTTTCTCCACACCCTCTCCAGCATTTATTGTTTGCAGAATTTTTGATGATGGCCATTCTGACCGGTGTGAGGTGATACCTCATTGTAGTTTTTTTTTTTTTTTTTTTTTTTTTGGCGGTACGCGGGCCTCTCACTGTCGTGGCCTCTCCCATTGCGGAGCACAGGCTCCGGACGCGCAGGCTCAGCGGCCATGGCTCACGGGCCCAGCTGCTCCGCGGCATGTGGGATCCTCCCGGACCAGGGCACGAACCTGTGTCCCCTGCATCGGCAGGCGGACTCTCAACCACTGCGCCACCAGGGAAGCCCTCTCATTGTAGTTTTGATTTGCATTTCTCTAATGATTAGTGATGTTGAGCATCCTTTCATGTATTTGTTGGCAATCTGTATATCTTTGGAGAAATGTCGATTTAGGTCTTCGGCCCACTTTTGGATTGGGTTGTTTGTTTTTTGATATTGAGCTGCATGAGCTGCTTATAAACTTTGGAGATTAATCCTTTGTCAGTTGTTTCATTTGCAAATATTTTCTCCCATTCTGAGGCCAAAATATAGCAGAGGGAGGAACACTCCCAAACTCATTCTACAAGGCCACCATCACCCTGATACCAAAACCAGACAAAGATGTCACAAAGAAAGAAAACTACAGGCCAATATCACTGATGAACATAGATGCAAAAATCCTCCACAAAATACTAGCAAACAGGATCCAACAGCACATTAAAAGGATCATACACCATGATCAAGTGGGGTTTATCCCAGGGATGCAAGGATTCTTCAATATACGCAAATCAATCAACGTGATAAACCATATTAACAAATTGAAGGAGAAAAAACATATGATCATCTTAATAGATGCAGAAAAAGCTTCTGACAAAATTCAACACCCATTTATGATAAAAACTCTCCAGAAAGTGGGCATAGAGCGAACTTACCTCAACATAATAAAGGCCATATATGACAAACCCACAGCCAACATCGTCCTCAATGGTGAAAAACTGAAACCATTTCCACTAAGATCAGGAACAAGACAAGGTTGCCCACTCTCACCACTCTTATTCAACAGTTTTGGAAGTTTTAGCCACAGCAATCAGAGAAGAAAAAGAAATAAAAGGAATCCAAAATGGAAGAGAAGAAGTAAAGCTGTCACTGTTTGCAGATGACATGATACTATACATAGAGAATCCTAAAGATGCTACCAGACAACTACTAGATCTAATCAATGAATTTGGTAAAGTAACAGGATTCAAAATTAATGCACAGAAATCTCTTGCATTCCTATACACGAATGATGAAAAATCTGAAAGAGAAATTAAGGAAACACTCCCATTTACCACTGCAACAAAAAGAATAAAATAGCTAGGAATAAACCTACTTAGGGAGACAAAAGACCTGTATGCAGAAAACTATAAGACACTGATGAAAGAAATTAAAGATGATACCAACAGATGGAGAGATATACCATGTTCTTGGATTGGAAGAATCAACATTGTGAAAATGACTACACTACCCAGAGCCCTTTTAAATGGAAGCGCTGGAAGAGAAAAAGACACAGAGATAGATGACCATCAAGATTGTTCTCCTAAGTCCAGTATCCCATGAGGGCACTCACCTCTGCACCCAGGGGCATGAGCAAACAGACATCCCGGAGCTAACTAGTTGGCCTCGAGCCTGCTGAGAGCTGCTGCCGCTCCTGGCCCCTGCTGTGGAAATGCCAATCATGCCAATGACCTCGGAAAGCCCTGATATGTACATGGACGTAGTCAAAGCCTGGGTGGAAGTCGGCATCACAGCCCTACCACCCCGAGTGAATGCTGCCAGTCAGTGGGGTGACTGTCCACGTCAGAGCCATTCTGATTACTGGTGGCTTGAGAGGTGGGAGTTCTGGAGCTCATTGTGTGATCTGAGGGGCAGCCGTCTCCATCGTGGAGTCCGAGGACTGCATTTCAAGAACTGGGTGAATCTCTGGTGTCCTCCCGCCAACCCCACACAAGGAAAAGAGGAAGGGGGAGTGATCACGCTCTGCTAGAGGTTAGCTTATTTTACAACTAGTAAGGGGAAAGGGGGCCCTTTCTCATACTTTCATTTCAGGTGGAGCCCAGGTTCCTCAATGAGTTGGCATCCCCGCAAAAGACACTTCCTCTAGAAGTAGCTGGGTTCTTCCCCTCCCCCTCCCTGGGTCATGCCTCGGAATGATCAGCTCCAAGGTTCTTCATCCACTGATTGGTGGATACACAACACACACACCTGGTTGGGGGAACAGAGTATAGCCATACTTGAAAGGAGTTGGAGACATTCTCTTGAAGGCCGGGAAAGCCATGTCACACAAGGTGAGCCTTCAGGGGTTTTTTTGTCTAACGTTTTGGCAAGGTCTATCCAACCTGCTCAGCCGATAACCCACTTGAGAGAGTGGCAACTTATGTTCTTCATAAAGAAGTGTTTGTGGCGGGATGGGTTGGGGAAGGGTTGCAAACAGTCCCCTCATGGGCCTCTTACCAAGTTCTGCGTTGCAGCTTACATAGCTCCAAACCTGCCCCACTTTTTGCTTCATTCTCAATTAGAGCTGGGGCCCATAGGGCTTGCATTCATATTCTATTCCTATTCATTGCTGTGTAACAAATGACAAAAATTTGAGTGTCTTACCACACAAATTCACTATCTCTCAGTTTCCATGAGTCAAGGGACTAGGCATGGTTTAGCGGGTCCTCTGCACAGGCCCTCACAAGGCTGCAATCAGTGGATGAGCCAGGGCTGAGGTTCAGGGTTATCTTCGAAACTGACTGGTTATTGGCAGAATACAGTTTCTTTGAGGCCCCTACTTTCTTTTTTAAAATTTATTTATTTTACTTTTGGCTGCGTTGGGTCTTCGTTGCTGCACGTGGACTTTCTCTAGTTGTGGCGAGTGGGGGCTACTCTTCGTTGCGGTGCGCGGGCTTCTCATTGCAGTGGCTTCTCTTCTTGTGGAGCACGGGCTCTAGGCGTGCGGGCTTCAGTAGTTGTGGCACGCAGGGTCAGTAGTTGTGGCTCACGGGCTCAGTAGTTGTGGCTCGCGGGGTCAGTAGTTGTGGCTCGCGGGCTCTAGAGTGCAGGCTCAGTAGCTGTGGCGCACGGGCTTAGTTGCTCCGCGGCATGTGGGATCTTCCCAGACCGGGGCTCGAACCCGTGTCCCCCTCATTGGCAGGCGGATTCTTAACCACTGCGCCACCAAGGAAGCCCGAGGTCCCTACTTTCTTGATAGCTGTCAACCAAGGGTTGCTGTCAGCCACTGCCATTCTCTGCCACTTGGTCCTCTCCACAGCACGGTACTTCGTTCCTTCAAGGCCTACAGGAGCGTGTCTGCTGCAGCTCTCAATCTCTCTGACTTCTGTATCTGACCTCTACACCCTCTTTTCAAAGAGCTCACCTGTTTAGGCCAGGCCCGCCCACACTCAAGGGGAGGGGATGTACAGGGCATACAGACCAGGGAGGCAACAACCTTGGGGGCCATCTGCCTACCACAGACTCTATGAAAAACATTTCATCCTATCAGATTGTTTTTTTAAAAAATGAGGCCAGCTGCTTCTCATTAGCATTCCCCACTCTGGGAAGGCAGAAAATCTGTCAAGCAAAGTCTTCTGAATCCTTGAATCTGAACCAGGCTGTGGTTAAAACATTTCAATAACCTTGGAAGACAGGCCTTTTTCCTTGTTTTTCTCGCTTTTTTTCCCCCCCTAGAGCCCTTGTTCAGTCCTTCAGTCAGTTTGAGAAGGAAAAGGCAGTTCTGGGGCTTAAGCCCCTGAGGTTGGCCTAGAGAGAGCAGGCAAGCATTTACATAATGACTGATAATGCAGCTTTATATCTCGGCTGGGCCAGACTCCCTGATGACCATTATTACAGGACTTTATCCTCTTTGGAAGTGGTTCTGGAGGCCCCTCATCCTTCACTGGATGAAAACGTACATTATTTCCTCTTTCCTTACACAGCTTGCCAGCTTTTTCATGCGACTTCATGCAGAGGGGTCTTTTGCTGCAAGTGTGTCTTAGGTTGTCCCTGTATGTTTAAAAAAGGGGGTCATTTCCCCACTGATGCCTATTTGTCACTGCATCCCTCCCCCAACTCCTGCATTCATCCATCCATAAAAATGCACAGTGAGCACCTTCCACATGCCTGGTGTCGTGCTAGGTGCTGGGGGTCTCCAGATACGTGAAATGGGGTCCTTGTCTTCGAGGGGATATCAGCTATGACAGGGGCACGTACAAGGGGCGAGAGCGTGAGGCAAGGCTGGTAACCTTTGAGCTGGATTTTGAAGAATGTGTAGGATTTCAAGGTTGTAGAGCTGAGGGAGGCGAGGTTCCGGGCTAAGTGAACAGCCTGTGCAGAGCACAGAGAATGCAAAAGAACGTGGTGTATTTAGGGAATGACTGGTGATTCTGGGAGACCAAACCATGAGGGTGGGAATGGGGTTGGACTGCTGGAGAAGGGAGGGGGGCAGGGAGCACCCGATCGCTGAGAACTTTGTGAAGAACTTGGCTTTTGTCCTGCAGGCAGCAGGATGTCGGTGAACTAGTCTAAGCTCATGGTCAGATTGGTATTTTAGAGAGAGCGTTGTGACTTTTTTTTGAGATACCACTGAGGTGACACTTTGCTAAATATCATAAATAAAAATAGAGACCAGCCTGGAGGCAGTGCCGAGGCCGCTATTAAAGAGCCCTGGTATAATTAAGGAACCAATTCACTTTAAACTTATATTAGCCATGAGACACATGAAAGAAATACAGTCTTCTGTCCTCTGTGAGGAGATACTGGGGAAGCAGAGCTCTGGTTAATAAGTCAGCCTGGGGTAAATGGAAAGAAGTTTTGCCAGTGGTGGTGTCTGTTCCTGAAACCTCCTCTAGGAGGATCTGGGCCTCGCCCAGCTGAGTGGGGCTCCACACACAGGAGTCTCGTGTCCGGGACACCCGGGAGTATGCTCTCTGTGACAAGGACAAGAGGCGCCCACCTTGCTGGGAGGGAAGGCAGGGCCTGCTAAGCTGGCAAGGAAGGAGCTTCCCGCCCCCCCACAACAAGTCTTCCTTTGCGTCCTGTAGCATGCCTCGACTTCTAAAAAATTTCTGACCACAAAGATGGTTCTTACGTTACTTCTCCTTCTTTCGCTGAATCTACGCATTCATTGAACAAACATTTAGCAGGTGCCTGACAGATGTACCAGGTACCATTCCAGGTGCTGGGGGATCCAGTGATGAACAAAATGGACAAGGCCCCTGCCCTAATGGAATTTACATTCTAGTAGAGGAGACAGATAAGAGACTGTAACTAAATTAATATAGAATATAATTTCAGACATCGATGAGTGCTACGAAGATGTTAGTAAAGGATAATGTGATGGAGAGAGACTAGATGCTTTAACTAGGATGATCATGGGGGTCCTCTCTGGGAGGGACCCTTTGAGCTGACTTGAATGCTATAAAAGAGGCAGCCATGCAGCTAGCTGGGGAAAGAGCCCTCTGGGCAGGGGGAGCAGCAAATGCAAAGACCCTGAGATTGAAAGGGGCTGGCTGTGTTGGGGATTAGCAAGAAGGCCAGTGAGGCTGGAGCACAGGGAGAAAGTGGGAGGGTAGCAGGATGGGTGGTCAGTCGGGGCGACGTGGGCATGGGGCCAGAGCACATAAAACCCAGGAGGAGTGAGTGTGAGGGGACCCAATCGGCCGATATGCACTGTTAGGTGGAGATGTTGGATAGACAGTTGGCTATAGGAATATGGAGTTCAGGGATGAGATCCAGTCTAGACATAGAAATTTTGGAGTTCAGTGTCTAGATAGTATTCATAAGGTGTGAATGAGATCATCTAGAATATGGTAGTCCCTAGACCCATGTGACTACCGAGCAGTTGAAACGTGGCTAAGTCCGAATAGAAATGTGCTATACGTGCAAAATACAAACCAGATTTCAAAGGCTTAGTATGATAAAAAGAACATAGAATATCTCATTGATATTATTTTTATAATGATTACATGTTGAAATGATAATATTTTGGTTCTACTGACCTAAGTAAAATATATTATTAAAAGTAACTTCACCTGTTTCTTTTTGCTCTTTTGAACGTGGCTACTAGAAAATTTAAAATTACCTATGTGGCTTGCAATTGTGGTTCACGTTAACATTTCTATTTAATGGCGCTGGTCTAGGAAATGACTGTAGATAAAGAAAAGGGCCAAGGGTAGAGCTCTCGGGTGCTACAACATTTCAGAAACAGGGAAAGGAGAAAGATACAGCAAGGGAGGTTGAGAAGAAACAGCCAGTGAGGTAGGAGGAAAATGAAGGGAGTGTGATGTTCAGAAAGGCAAGTGATAACATTATTCAAAAAAGAGGGAGTGTCACATGCTGCTGGGAGGTCAAGTAACAGATGGGTGGATTGAACGAGAGCAGTTTTAGTGGAGCGGTTTGGAAGCAGTTGGATTTGGAAGGCCTGTTGGAGAGAGTGCAAAAGAATAAGAAGTGAAGACATAAAGGTAGTAAGTATAGATAACCTTTCAGAGTTTGGCTTTAAAGGGAGGCAGAGAAATGGGTGGTAACAGGAAGAGGATTTCGAATCAAGGGGTGGTTTATATGTTTTGTTGTGGTTGTTGGTTTGTTTGGAAGAGGAGGTAGCTCAGCTGATGGTTCTACTGTCCTCAGGGCCTGCAGTCGGGGATACAAGGTAAGTATGCCAGAAAGAATTTGAGACAGTTTAAACTCAAAAGTTAGTTAGATCCAGTGATTCTATTAGTGCTCCAGGGATGCAGATGCCGCCATGATGCCCTCTTTCTTTGTTCTCCCTTTGTCTTTCATATTTTTCTCTTTGGTTATCATTCCCCTTTCTTCTTCTGCCCCTGACAGTGGTGGGTCAGGGGCAACGTTAGCCTGCTGTGGCCTGGCATTTTGGAAAATGGGCTTCTCTAAAGCTCAGAGGTAGTTTATTTCCCCAGTGTCTAAGAAGCGTTTCTTAGTGGCAGGGGCTGGGGTGCTGCCATGTTTATTAAGATGGCCCAGGGACTTGCCAGTGATGTGAATTGCTCCTGGCCCAAGGAATTCTCCTGTTCTCCCGCTGAATTTCTGAGGGCCTTCTGGATTTCCCTACCCCTCTGCTCTGTCCAGATCTCCAGATGGAACTTGTGTATGTGTGTGTATATGTGTGTGTGGTAATTAGTGAGCATTGTGTGGGCCTGGGGTTGTCATCTTCAGGTAGAATTATGATATTGGCTTATAGAGTTTGAGTGACTTGAATAAAGTGTCGATACCTTTCAGCCAAAGCCCACCTGCAACACACCTGCTGTTGAACAAGCTAGGTTTATTCCTCATTGCAGCGAGAATGAACGTACACTGTGGGGAACCATAGGACTTCTCAGTGAGAGGGTCTCAAGCCATCTTGACACCAGGACCCTGTCAGCTCTCCCTGTGGTTTGGAAGCTTTTGCTTTCCAAAGGCCTCAGTCACTCTCAGTGGGTGACCTCTCAAATTCACCTTAACCTCAGAGCCTGTGGTCACCCCTCTCTAGCTCCAGAGAAGTATCAGGGGTTTAACGGCTAGAGGGCAGCACACGATGGGCCTGGAGCCCATCCATGAAACAGCAATGGCAGCTTGACTGTTTCTGGGAGCAGGACAGATCTAGTGTAGGGAGGGGGGCTCCAGAATCTACTTAATCCAACTTGACGGTACTTGAGTCAGACACATCGAGACCCCAAGGCGAGCTATGAGGAGGGCAGTGTCTGCTTGCCTCTCCGCAGCATTCTTGCTCTTTTCTCTGGGTCTGCTGATCAGATCCCCCCTCCCCTCCCCCCACAAACTCCCATCAAAAATGTCAGCATTGATTTATAAAAGTTTGATTATCAGCTGACACGCTTCCCTGGCTAGAAGGCTAGACTGAAAATGTACAGTAGGCTCTCAATTGATTATCTGCACTAGTGGAAAGGAGCCCAGGGACAGATAATTCTCCCGTGATATAGAATCAGAGTCATGGGAGGATTACCCTTTTGATGGTCACTTTGGTTGTTTCACACTTTGGACTGCTTAAAACAATGCTGTGATAAACATTCTTGCATATATATTTTTGTGTACAAGTGTGAGTATAGCTACAGGGTGAAGTTCTAGTGGTGATGCTACTGGATCAAAAGGTATGTGTATTTTTAACTTTTGATACTGTGAAATTGTTCTTCAGAGAGCAATTTACACTTCATAATGTATGAGCGTGTCCACTTTTCTCATCCTTGTCAGCATGGAATATCATCAAAATTAAAACTTTTGGACAATCTGATAGGTAAAAATGTTAACTTGATACTTTGATTTACATTTCTTTAATTATGAGTAGGACTGAGCTTTTCTTTATGTATTTCTTTTTCTATAAACTTCCTGTTGTATCCTTTGCCCCATTTTATATCCAGTTGTTTGTCATTTATTGGTTTATATGCACTCTTGACAAATTTAGAAAATTGGCACCTTTATCTATATTTGTTGTAAGTATTGCTTCCTAGTTTGTTATTCTTTTGTAAACTCTTTACTCTTTTTGGCCAAAAGTTAAAAGGTTTTATGTAGTCAACTATCTCAGTTTTTTTCTTTATGGCTTATCTATACAATTTTGTCTGCTTGGGCACACCCATGAATAGTAACAGACCTGCAAATGTAATGGGCCCCAACACAAAGCAATAGATCAGGTTTTGTACATTTGTCTTTTACATTTTGGTAACAGCTTTATTGAGCTATAATTCACATATTATACAATTCACCCATTTAAAGTGTACAAGTCAATGCTTTTTAATATATTCAAAGATTTGTGCAACCATCACCACAATTAATTTTAGAACATTGTCATCACCTCAAAAAGAAACCCTGTACTCTATCACTCAAAAAAAAACACCCTCGTCCCTCTAGCCCTAAGCAAGACACTTTCTGTGTCTATGTGTCTGCCTATCCTGGACATTTCATATATGTGGAATCATTGTCTTTTTTTTTTTTTTTTTTTTTTTGGCGGTACGTGGGCCTCTCACTGTTGTGGCCTCTCCCGTTGCGGAGCACAGGCTCCGGACGCTCAGGCTCAGCGGCAATGGCTTACGGGCCCAGCCGCTCCGCTGCATGTGGGGTCTTCCTGGACCGGGGCACGAACCTGCGTCCCCTGCATCGGCAGGCGGACTCCCAACCACTGCGTCACCAGGGAAGCCCCATTATCTTTTTTAAGGAAGAATAATTCTCTCTAATGGCAATTTCCTTTGTATATCTTTTCTTGCATAGTTTAAGAATCTAACTGGAGGATAAGGAGTAGGGTAAAATGATTGTATTATATCCTAGATAGTAAATGATTTTTTGTTTTTTCCTCTATATTTTATTTTAGTGATTGAACTATAGCTGAATCACTAAGTGAAATTTCTGGCAGTATGGAAGTTCTGGAGTCCAGTGATGAGGGTAAGTAACCCGATAAAATCTTGGTAACTAGAACTAGATTTGTTTAATGTGTTTAACCCCTAGAAAAAGAATCAAGTCACAGAAAACAAGTTCATATCAAATTTCTAATGACACTAGACTCAGTCTATATTTAGTTTTCCATCTTCTAATCTCTCCTCTTTCATCTCAAACTCTGATATTCAAAAGAGTTTTGTCTAGGCCCTGCAATCTTCTTTGGGGATGGTTAGCAGGTTCCATTTACTAAGGCATGAGAAGAATTTCTGCTTAATCAGAAAAAAAAAAAATCAGAGCAGGCCAGGATCTGAGAGATTCAACTGAGGTTTTGCTGTAGATAGGAATCCAGACTTAACCAACAGATAAATTTGTAATTTGAGGAGTCAAGGCGGGATAGTAACAAAGAAGCCACCATAGGCTTCTGTTAAATGGGAATCAATTTACAAAAATTTCTTTTGCAAAACGTATCCATTGCATAAATTATGGTGCCACCTGTGAATGACAGGAGACCATGAGTGGGGTAATAGAGAGGCAAAGGTCACTAAACAATGATACGCTTTACTGACACTGGAAAAAGGTGGGGGGAAGGGGAGGAACCATGAGACATAAGATGAGCCATTGCATTTAAAGGCAGAACTGAATTTAACAGTTCACTGGGTTGTTCTTCAATGTTTGCTGAGTTTTCTTAGTGTGGTGCAGACGACTTGGTCTGGAAGGACAGAGAGAGGGGAACCTTCTTGTGGCTTCCTGGAGGCCCTTCATCTCTGTGTCACCATTGTTCAGTATTGGGTCTCAGAGAGACTGATTAGACGCTCAAAAGTTTGTAGTGAATGAATGAATAAATGAATGAATGATAGGCCTCCTCACCAAGGCAACCCCAACTGCCAAATGAACTGATCTATCTTTCTGGATATGAGCTAGACAGGTGCCTAGAGAAAAAGGTGTCAATGCGCTGCATCTTGATAAAGGGTGGAGGTAAGGAAATGCCCTTTCTCTGTTCTCAAGATGTTTTTCTTACAGAGACCCAGCATTTGGGTACATGTTTTGTATTAATCATTGCCAGCCAGAGAATAAGGTGCTGTTGGGAGGTTGAAGGGAAGAAAGGCTGGTTAAAGCGTCTTCTTTCCAAGCAGCAACACAAGAGAACAAGGTCACCATTATGCGCGATGCATTTTGAAAGCTCAAGTGCAACCCAGAAGGGCTGCCTGTGTGCATGGTAAATAAGCAAATATACAACCCAAAGCAATGATCTCTTCATTGGATTTAAGTGTGTTCTTGTCTGGGGGAACGGGAGAGGACTGCTTCCATGGGCTGTTTTCTGGTATGTGATGCAATGCAGGCCCTCGGTGGATGAGGATGTTGAAAGCTACTGCCTGTTTGGGGATATGTAGTCCTTGGGCTTAGACAGAGAAGTCAATGGCTTCGTTACAGAAGTCCAAACAGCAGTCAGCTCACTGACCACCACTGCTGTGCCTTGTGGTGGCATAAGTTACCCAGTGTATAGGTGACCTCCATAGACATTGCTGGATACAAATGTGGGTTTTGACCCAAACCTGCTGTCTAGGTCTATCTACCCTTTACACTTTCAGCAACTTTGGAAACCAGCCCACACAGGGCTCAGCTGCTGGCAATATATTTTTAAAAATAAATTCATTTATTTATTTATCTATCTATTTTTGGCTGTGTTGGGTCTTCGTTGCTGCACGCGGTCTTTCTCTAGTTGCGGCGAGCGGGGGCTACTCTTCGTTGTGGTGCGCAGGCTTCTCATGGCGGTGGCTTCTCTTGTTGCGGAGCACGGGCTCTAGGCGCACGGGCTTCAGTAGTTGTGGCTCGTGGGCTCTAAAGCGCAGGCTCAGTAGTTGTGGCACACGGGCTTAGTTGCACGTGGGATCTTCCCGGACCAGAGATTGAACCCGTGTCCCCTGCATTGGCAGGCGGACTCTCAACCACTGCACCACCAGGGAAGCCCCAGCTGCTGGCAATTTAAAGGCACCCCTTTGCAAAAGAAAGTTTGAAAGGCCAATTTACACCAGTGAATATATGGCAAGTGTCTCGGATTCCATTAGGGTTTCGAAAGTAACATAGCACGTGGACAGTTCCCAGCTTTGTATCTCACTCCCAGGGTCTCCATACGCGGTGTCTGATGCTGTCGGGGATGGAGAGCTCTCCTAAGCCAGAGCAGGCTGAAGACTTGGACTCTTGCAGCTGAGCTGGATGTCTGGCAATGGGTTGCTTAGTAAGGCTATGTCCAATTTTCGAGTCACTGCCCCAGATCAATGGGCAGCCCACCCCACCTCTTGGTGTCTCCCCAACTCCCTACCAACGAAGCTATACCACCACTATACCCAGAGCTACCCCCGAGGGAGGAAAGGAAACATTCTTTGCCTCCTAGTGGCCAAGGTTGAAAGAAACATGCATTGCTTAAGGTATTTTAAATCCTCGTGGGAAAATAAGTTGTTTCTGCCGAGCAAAAAACGGAAGACTGGGGAAACATTGGAATATACGCATACTTAATTTTTAACACCTTTTACAGTTCTATAGTCACTAGTCATTTGGTTAATTTAGGAACATAAAAACGTGTTAATGCATAATTTGGTTTGCTCATACAATGACTATGTTTGGTACATTCAGTTTTACAACCTGAAAAGTTTATTAGAAGTGTTTTTATTCAGTTCTTAAGTGTTTGTAGATTGTGTCACCTACTGATTCTGTCCCCTCTGTCTTTGCTGGTTTGTGAAAAGCAGGTTTGCAATTCCAAATCGTCTAGCTTTGCCCTCCTCCCTTCCATTCTGGGATTTCAAAGCAAGAAGGGCAATAATCATTATGTTTCCAAACACTCTGAGCAGAAAGTTGTTCTCGTTTCAGAAGGCCAGAAGGAGATCCATCTGTCAAGAATCGATAAATGTCATTCCTTCTGTTTGAAAAATGGCAGTGCCTGTAAAGGCTCCTTCCCGCTTGTGAGGGGACACTGCCCAGTTCATCCCCACTGGGCAGGAGTTATTTAGTGGTGTGTTGGAGCTACCTTACGCTGGCTTGGGAGGCTGTGCACATCTCTCCCTAAATGTCATGTTAGTAGCTTGAAATTGACCACGATGGGAGGATTTACACCACAGAAGTAGGCAGATATTACAAATAAGGGCATTTTCCCCAGAGATCCAGTTGGTAAATACATCTCAGCAAAAAACTGATTCTAGTAATTAGTATAGTATAGTAATCAGGATTTTACATAAAAATCTCACTATTTCATGGATTTTAGAAATCCTTTGGGGGTGGGAAGATTAAGAAAGAAGGCTGGAGAGCAAAATATAGATTACTCTAGAGCCAGCCTACTGCATCCTGTATACTTCTCAGCACTTTCACGTTGAATCCTCACAGTGGTTCTATGAGGTCAAATAGCATTTTAAATAATTTATTATCATAGAAATTACTTTAATTTTGTCCTTAAAAAATTGAAGAAGGAAGCTTGGGAAAACATGTTTCCTATTGTACCTTTGCTCTTTATTCTGTCTATCTCAAGGTAGAATTGCCAAGTTTATCCTAACCATGACCCTATCTATATAGGTACATCCTAGTAGATGAGAAATTCCTCAAATCATTCAAAACTGAAGTTACTTAAGCAACGATTACCAAGCACACAGGCCTACCACCTTCTTGTATTGCCCCAAGCCGTGCTGGCTTCTGCTTCTAATCATGTATATTTTAGAGTTCACTATTGAGTTATAGATATGGGGTTCTTCCCCTTATCGCTAGATAGATAGAGTAGATGGATAGAATTGATAGATCAATTCTACAGATAGAATTGAATCTGGTCTTAATAGACAATTATTGATTCCCTAATTTTATCTCACATTTATTAGCATTTACTACATGCCAGATCTTATGCCAAGATCTTTACCACATTATTTATCATTTATATCAACCCCAATAAGGGCCAGTGTATAAATTATAGGATGCTTAAGGATGGCTCTGCCCAGTGTTCTCAATTTAAGGGAAGTGACAAGCTGTGTTGGTACTCTGCACCCCTCAATGGACTCAGTTGTCTCTCGAGTGTCACAGCGTGCTTTGCACTGTGCTAGTTGCTAAAGAGGATGCTAAAGAGGCCCCGCCTACAGTCTAGATGTGGGAGACAGTAGCTAAGACGTAGGACCGTATCTTATTTCTCTCTCACTGATACCCAAAACATAGTAAGTGCTTGACCTTAATAAACGTTCATTGAATAGGTGAATGAATGAATGAATGCGCAGACTAGAGAACATTCAGATGCAAAACTTGTGGTGCCGACAGTCAAGTTTTAGGTGTACAGAGAGGAGCATGAATTGTAGTGATGGTGGGAAACTGGACTTAAGTCGGGCCTTGAAGTTTAGAAACCTTTCGAATAGGCAGGCCTAGGATTAATCAGTACACAAGCTGGCCATAGCGTTCAGCGCTAGAAGGAGCGCTACTTCAGCATTTCCCAAAGTGTGTTTTGCCAGACATTCTGCATACACGCGTTGGAGAGACAACACCGTTACCCCGTTTCTTGGCGCTACACCATACACATAGGCATGCTGAAGTTTCAGAAGAGTCTTGTTGCAAAGCACACCCTTAAACTCTGTTTAATCAGCATTTCCCAGATTGACGAGACTGCAAACCCCCTTTTCATGCAACAGACCTATGAGTATCCCTCTGAACGTACTCTGGGAGATGCTGATTAGCATGATCCCCTCATTTTCCAGCTGAGCCCCAGAGAGGTTGAGTGACTTACCCGAGGTCACAGAGCTAATCGATAGCAGAGCCAAGCACGGGATTCCAGAGTTTTCTGACTCTTCGGTGGTGCGTTCCGTCACACCACTCAGTCTTTCTAATGGTAGCCTTGTCGGCAATTCCCTTGGCTGGACCCTTCACTGCCGCTGCAGCATTGCTGTGCTGACAAGAGCCCTTCCAGAGGCCAGGCTGTTGGAAATTGGAATGAGACACCTGAGTTGGTAAATTATTGCATGCGAAGCAGTAAGAGTTGGTTCCTTGCCTCTGAAGAATGCAGTGCAAACTCCCCTGCCTTTCCCCCTCTTCTACTGAGCCCTGATAAAGATATATGTGTTTACTAGGAAGCTCAAGAAAGCCCAAACAAAGCCTGAGGAGCATTTAAAGCTCACATTCCTTACTGCTGCAGAGGGCATCAGCACTGTAGATAATCTGAACCAATCAGTAATAATTGAAGAACATACACAATGCACATAATACACACACACACACACACACACACACTCACACACATCCTCCCTTGCAAAACTCTTTTGTAGGTGATTTTGTCATGTCCTTTGCACAGGGAGCTTCTTTGCCCAGCAGCCCTTTCCTCCCCATTCCCAGCCCTCTCCCTTGCTCATAAATCCCTTCCTTGAGGACGTCTTCCCTGACTGCACCAACCCCACTGCACTCACTCCTTGGGTCTGCATCCTTTCAGCACACAGGTTGGGCAGTACCAACTCCCACAGGGATTTCCAAGGGTCCTGAAGAGTTTGTCACATGTGGAAGCTTTGCTCCCCAACTGGATCACCATGACTCCAGCGACCGGGGTACCAAGTGCTTATGTTGGCTCAAGAATTGCTGCATATGAATGAACTTCTTAGGGCCAGGAAAGAGGTGTGTGTTCATAGTTGAAGTTGAGTGGCAAGTGAACGCATGGTGAGTTGAGCCAGAATAGAGGCTGCCCAGAGGCCACAAGCTGGGATCTGAGCTTCTGCTTTCACCAGAAACTCAGCTACTTTGTTAGTGAGCTACTAAGAGGAGAACAAACCGGATGAATGGTGCTGTGGGCACTGGGGATGAGGGCCGAGACCTGGAGGGCCTCTGGGATCACACTCCTCATTCCTGCAACGAAGGCCGTTTCCTCTCCTGTCTTCCCTTCCACCATCACACTCTGCCTCACTTTCAATTCTAACTTCCAGGAAAGGAGAAATCCAAATTTAAAGGCTTCAAGAGATTTTTTGGGAAGAAGAAGAAAAAAGAGCCTGAAGATGCCCAGGGAAAGAGGAACCTCAAACCAAACTTGTCCAGCGATAGTACTAACATCTCTTCCGTGAAGCCAGTTTGGGAAGGTCGACAAACCAAGCCTAGGTAAGCTCAGGTGGGGCGGGGAGTGGGGGCGGGGCAAGGGGCAGGTAGCTAGATCCAGGTCCCCCTTTGGCAGCCAAGTCTCCAATGGGCCTTTGGTCCCAGGGACTCTTGGCCTCCCTGCCTGTGGGAGCTGGGCCTGGAGGTCTTTCCCTGTATGCGTGTGTGTGTGTGTGTATATATATATACATATATATACATGTTTGCCGTCTGGGCTGCACAGCTCAGTGGGTTGCACGGAGTATGACAAATGCATACCCCCTCCCCCAAGAGTGCTGCGTGAGAGGGTGTGGGTAGATCAGGGCAACCTGCGCAGTCACAGCTACAATGAGATGTAGGGGCCTCCCATTAGTTAGGAGCCAGAGGACTCTGTTTCATAAGGTAAGGATGGCCTCCGTCGTTTAGGAAGCTTGAGCTGGTTTGCTTGCCCAGTCCTCAGACTCCAGATCTCCTAATGTGTGATTAAAGTCTTAGATAGTGAAGCCATCTAGCTGGGTTGGGGCATAAGGATGAAATCACTGTGTTAATGTAAAAACAAAAAAGCAAGCAAGCAAAGAACCCAAATTCATTTCTCCCTCCATCCCAGGAGACTGGGGTAAATGCTGTAACTGGTCACAGAAGGTATGGGGAAGACTGTTTCTCAGCCAACATTGCCACTCCTATTCAAATTTTCATCTTTGAAGCCTCAACTTCCACATCTTATTGTGGAAAATCTGGACACCCAGTACCTGCAGCTCTTCCTGGATCAATTGGATTCCTGTCTGTGGAGTTCCACTTGGGTCTGTTCCCCTGGCCTTAAATTCCAGGCTTATCTGGACTCCCTACAGAGCTCACGTGTACTGCTACCCATTCCCTCAAGGCTTTACTTGGAGGTAATGGGATAGTTAGCAAACATGTTATACTGCCCACTTACAGCACGTAGGTCTCCTTAAAAAGGACCTTAATGAGTGCATTGAATGTGAGGTATTTCAGATAGCTTTACTAGCAAGGGAGATGGTTTTGCAAAGGGACTTGCCTCATACCTCACAAATCATACCATTATAGACCATTGCATTAGAGGTCTAAGGAAAACTGAGACTAGCCCTAAAAAAAACCCAGAGGGTGAGGTGGGAGAGGGAAGTTTGGGTTTATTCTGATTTGTCTCTACAAATTGGCGAGGGCTGTCTCTACTGAAGTTCTACCTTGCCCCTTTTTACTTGTGCCTCTCCCTCCAAAATGGTCCACTTAGTCTGGTGTATTTTCCAGACTAAGAAGGTGTGTGCGTGTGCACCTCTGGGGCGGGGAAGGGAGGAAAGGAGAGCGAGAGGGAGTGGGTGTAAGTGCATGAACTAGTTCATACATGAGGAAGGGTGTTTTTCTAAGGACCTGAGATTGGTCTTTTTTTTTTTTTTTTTTTTTTGCAAGGAGCGTAAATTAATTAAGAATATACCTTAGGAGGCCTGAGGTTCACCCCTGACCCGAACCTCTTGCTTAATTGCTAGGGGAGAAACCCTGGAGAATATCACTCGGGAGTTAGGGAGATCAACTTGAAGCGATCCATTGAAGCGATCCCTTGAAGCGATCAATCATAACAAAACTTATGGCCAGCCCTCTCCTGTGCTGTACGATAGGTCCAGTATCTATTTCCAAGAGTGTTTTAAGCTGTATCTGATAGAACGGACAAATCCCATTCCTCTATTTGATTCTTTCGTGGGTGCTGGTGTACTACACTTTATTGCCTTTAATTAAGGCCAAGATTTTATTTAGATTTGGGATGTGTTTTCTTTGCCTCCAGGGAGTGGACAGGAGGTTTGGTTTCCGACAGACCTGACCACAGCTGGTGCTAATGTAATCCTTTGATCAGGGACGGCTTGACACTAGAGAGCCAGTGCAACGGTTATACTCTGGCTGACGCACGGCATGGAAATGACAGAGTTTCTAAGCCCACTTATGGCCTAAGATTTCCTTGCAGTTTTTCTGCACAAAGCAGGGGAGGTGGAGTAGTCACAGATCCTACACTGGTCTCAAGCCTGATTTGAGCCAGCAGGTCATAGAGAAGCAATGAATGGAAGTGTGTATGTGTGCGTAATGAGCGAACGTGTAGAGATGCTCTCCCAGTGCTGCATCAGAAACAACTCCATTGTGTTCCTCTGGAGTCACGTTAATTTTCTGCTATTTTCATAAAGCAGAGAACCTTGCCTTCACCACCAGGGCCACCTGGGTAGGAGAGTTTTAGGGAAAATGTGGGTAGGACTTTACTACAAAGTGACAGACATCTGCCTCCTCTCCTCCCTGCTGGCCCACAAGCCACCTTAGCGTGGGTGCCATTTTAATCCCCAGAATACCACATTGTCCTCGGAGTGTGTCACAATCAAATATCCCATGTGCTCATCCCTCAGCCAGGCAGGCTAACAATGACAAGGTGGGTGCTAGCCCTACACTGCCTGAGCTGCTACTCTAGTTACCATTTACAGATTCTTTTTAAAAATGCCAACCTACATGTATAATTTGGTAAGAAAGGTAATAAATGGAAAAAAAGTATTTGAAGTATTAAAAATTACTTTAACAACATTTTCATCCCTCCCTAAAAGAACCCCTGTACCCATTAGCAGTCAACCCCAGTCCAATCATAGGTGGCCACTTATCTGCTTTCTGCCTCTGTAAATTTGCTTATTCTGGATATTTCATATATATGGAATCATACAATATATGGTCTTTTGTGACTGGCTTGATTCCCTTAGCGTGTCTTCAAGAGTCATCCATGTTGTAACATGTATCAGTACTTTATTCCTTTAAAAATTGAATTGTATTCCACTGCCTGGATATATTACACTTTATGCACTCATCAGTTGACATATATTGGGTTATTTCCACCTTTGGGCTATTATGAAGCATGCTGAGTTAGATATGTGTCTAAGTTTTTGGATAGATATATTTTTATTTCTCTTGGGTCTATACCTAGGAGTGAGGTTGCTGGGTCACGTGGTAAGTTAATGTTTAATTTTTCAAGGAACCACCAGACTGTTTTCCAAAGTGTCTGAATTCTTTTACATTCCCACCAGCAGTGTATGGGGTTTCCAATTTCTCTACGACCTTGCCAATACTTGTTATCTTAGTTTTGTTTCTAGCCATTCTAGTGGGTATGACGTGGCATTTCATTATAGTTTGAATTTGTATTTCCCTGCTGACTAATGATGTTGAGCATCTTTTCATGGGTTTGTTAGCTATTTGTATGCCTTCTTCGGAGGAATGTTTATTGAGATCCTTTGTCCATTTTTAATTAGGTTATCTGTATTTTTATTTTTTTATTTTTTGAATGAAAGATTCTTTAAATTCTATTGTGCTTTACAATTTTCAAAAGTTTCACACACATGATTTCATATAATCCCATAGTAATCCTTTTCCCCCCTTACCTCTATATTGCCCTTCCACCTTCCCTCTTCCCACTGGTAACCACTAGCTTGTTCTCTATATCTGTGAGTCTCCTTCTTTTTTTGTTTTATTCACTAGTTTGTTGTAGTTTCTAGATTCCACATAGAAGTGAGATCATACAGTACTTGTCTTTCTCTGTCTGACTTATTTCACTTAGCATAATGTCCTCCAAGTCCATTCATGTTGCTGCAAATGGCAAAATTTCATTCTTTTTTATTTTTATTATTGAATTGTAAGAGTTTCTTGTATATTCTAGATACAAGTCCCTTATCAGGTATACAGTTTTTCTCCCATTATGTGGGTTGTCCTTTGAAGTACAAAAGGTTGTAATTTTGATGAAATCTATTTATGTTTTTTTTCCTTTTGTTGCTTAAGTTTTTGGTGTCATGTCTAAGACTCCATTGCCAAATGCAGGTTATGAAGATATACCCCTATGATTTCTTCTAAGAGTTCTGGCTCTTATATTTCGGTCTTTGACCCATTTGGAGTTAATTTTTATATATGGTATGAAATAAGGGTCTAACTTCATTCTCTTGCATGAGGCTATCCAGTTGTCCCAGCACTATTTATTAAAAAAACTATTCTTTCCCAATTGAATGGTCTTGACACCCTTCTTGCAAATCAGTTAACCATAGATTAATGGGTTCATTTATGGAATCTCCCTTCTATTTCATTGATCTGTATGTCTATCATGCCGTACTACACTGTCTTGATTACTGTAGCTTTGTAGTAAGTTTAAAGTTGGCAAGTGTGAGTCCTCCAACTTTATGCATCGTTTTCAAGATTGTTTTGGCTATTTGTGGTCCCTAGCACTTCGCTTTGAATTTTAAGATCAGCTTGTCCATTACTGCAAAAAAAAACTTAAGGCAGCTGAAATTTCTAAAGAGATTGCATTAAATCTGTAGATCAATTGGTGGAGTATTGCCCTCTTGACAAGATTGTCTTCCAATTTGTGAACATAGGTTGTCTTTCCATTTATTTAGATCTTCTTTAATTTCTTTCATCAGTGTTTTATAGTTTTCAGAGTATAAGTTTTACACAGCTTTTGTTAAATTTATTCCTATTTTATTCTTTTTTATAAAAAATTTTAAATTGAAGTATAGTTGACACACAATATTGTTAGTTTCAGCTGTGTAACATACTGAGTCGATCAAATACATTATGAAAGGATCACCATGAGAAGTTTAGTAGCCATCTGTCACCGCACAAAATTATTACAGTATTATTGACTATAGTCCTTATGTTGTATAGTACATCCCTGTGACATTTATTTTATACCTGGGAGTTTGTATCTCTTAATCCCCTTCACCTATTTAGCCTAGCCCCCCACCTCCCCTCCTCTCTGGCAACCACTAGTTTGCTCTCTGTTTCTATAAGTCTGTTTCTGTTTTGTCTTGATTTTTGTTTTGTTTTTTAGATTCCACATATAAGTGAGATCATACGGTATTTGTCTTTCTCTGTCTGATTTATTTCACTTAGCATAATAATCTCTAGGTCCATCCATATTTTATTCTTTTTGGTGGTATTGTAAGTGGAAGTGTTTTCTAAATTTCACTTTTGGATTGTTCATTGCAAGTATATAGAAATACAATCAATTTTTATATATTGGTCTTGTATCCTGCAACCTTGCTGAACTCATTGATTAGTTCTAGTAGTTTTTAATGGGTTCCTTAGGAGTTTTATACACAAGATTATGTCATCTGTGATTAGAGATAATTTCACTTCTCCCTGTCCAGTATGGATGGCCTTTATTTCATTTTCTTACCTAATTTCCCTGGCTAGAACCCAGTACAATGCAGACTAGAAGTGGTGAGAGCAGACATCCTTGTCTTGTTCTTGATCCGAGGGAGAAAGCATCCAGTCTTTCATCATTATGATATTACCTGTGTGTTTCTCACAGATGTTCTCCATCAAGGTTGAGTGTATTTTTCATGAAAAAATGTTGGATTCTACAAATGCTTTTTCTGCATCTATTGAAGTGACCATGTATGTGGTTTCTTCTTTTTATTCTATTGATATTGTATATTACATTAATTGGTTTTCATATATTAAAGTAACCTTGCATTCCTTGCAAGTCCTACTTGGTCATAGTGTATAATTCTTTTTATATGTTGCTGGATTCAGATGGCTAGTATTTTATTGAAGAATTTTGCATCTATATTCATAAGATATATTGGTTTGTAGTTTTCTTTTCTTGTGATGTCTTTGGTTGAAAATTTTAAAAGGTGAAATATATTTCCACATCTGCAAAGGAGTGTCTTGTGCCTTTAGCCTCTTTAGCCTTTCATTTGCTTCTAACTTTCCCCTGATTTGTCCTAACGTAATTCTTATCAACCTGGTTCCATTCCCAATCAGAAGGTGTTTCCATCTGGGTTTAGCAAGCTGGAGGTGAGTAGGGTGGGTGCATAAGATGAATTTGAAAATAGGACAAATATATTGCAGAACCCTTGTGTGAAAGAGGAAAAGACCTGGTGAATGAAAGTATCCAGCATCTGGGCACATATGTGAGATATATATATATATATATATATATATATATATATATATATATATATATTTTTTTTTTTTTTTCGGTACGTGGGCCTCTCACTATTGAGGCCTCTCCCGTTGTGGAGCACAGGCTCTAGACACGCAGGCTCAGTGGCCATGGCTCACGGGCCCAGCCACTCCACGGCATGTGGGATCTTCCCGGACCGGGGCACGAACCCGTGTCCCCTGCATCGGCAGGCAGACTCTCAACCACTGCGCCAACAGGGAAGCCCACATATGTGATATTTTTCATCAAAACAAAAACACTAGAGACAAATTGTGTGTGAAAGATCTTTTATAACTCTCATCTTAATAATAGCAAGATTCAGGGTCTTCCCTCCCCTTCCTCAGTGTTGCCACTACTGAACTATATACTTTCAATGGTGAATTGTATGGTAGGTAAACTATATCTCAGTAAAAGTAAAGCTATTATATAAAAAAGATACATGTTGATCATTTTAAAAAATCAAAATTATGCAGAAGTACATAGAGTATAAAATGAAAATACCCCTCCTGTTCCTAGTGCCATTCCTCAGAGTTCCTAGTGCCATTCCACCACTAACAATATGGTGGATATCCTTCCAGACTTTTCTCTATGAACACAAACTACATATGTATGTAATATATGTATATGTATTAAATGGGACCATACTGTTCTTTATTTTGTTCACTCTATATCTCATGGACAACTTTCTGTGTCAGCACATATGCTTCTGAGGTGTCTATGGTAGGCCATATTATAGACATATTGATACATGTGTCTTTGGTTCATTTGGTTCCCTTGGCTGCTTTCAAGACTTTTTCCTTCCTGTCCAGGGCCAAGAGCAGCATGGGGAACAAAGTCCTGTCCCACGACAGCATCTTCATGTTGAAGTCTGAGTCTGAAAGATCAGGAAGCAGAATATGCCCCTCTCCAGAGGTCCAGAGAGGCAGACAGCTTCAGGTAACAGTGAACTCGAGCATCAGTGCCTAATTGGACTATTCATCTTCCATTCCCGACTCCTCTCCTGTCAAAAAACAAGGAGGGAGGAATTTGGACCTGCTTCTCAGCTGATTCTACCCCACTGTTGTAAACATTGATGAGAGAACAAATAAATACATGATGTGCTTACCTAGTACCCGGCACACAGTGTTGGCTGGTATCACCATGTTCACTTCTCTTTACACACCCCAAGAATGCTTTAAGTATTATGACAGTGACATTCCACTGTTAATGTGCAGACATTCCAACCCCCATGTTTTTTCTTTCTTCCACAGAGATCTTATATTTTTAGAACTCTGCCTAGAACTTTGAATGGTAGTGTGCCTGGAGCTGCGTTTGGAGCTAGGCCGCAATCTGTGCCCAGAAGTGGAGTCGGGGTTGCAGGCACCAAGATCACTGAGGTAATAGAAGAGAATTGTTCAAAGTCGGACAGATAGACCTACACTTGAATCCTTGCTCTGCTACTTATTGGCTCTGAGACTTTGGGCTGATTGCTTAACCTCGCTAAGCCTTCCTTTCCTCATCTACATTGGGTATAATATTAATATCTACCTCAAAGGGTTGCTCGTGAGGATTGAATAAAGATTCAGAGAGATTAAAGAAATTGCTCAAGCTGACCCGTATAGTTAGTGGTAGACCTGGAACTCTGACCCAGATGTGTTGACCTCCAAACCCATAGTCTTTCCCTTACACCAGTCTCTAAGATGTTGAGCTTCTCTGGCCCTGCAACACCTACGTAGAACAGTCTCTTACCTTCAGTTACCCCTACCCATTGCTCAGTCAGACTCTTCTCCACTAGAGAGCTGATTATTTTGCATTTGGCAAGAGGTAACTGGGGCTTATTTCTGACATGTCTGCTTAAGACCCCCTATCTCTCGCTCTGGTTTTCATACTGTGTGTGGAAGTTCTGCTGGGTACATTAGCCATGAAGGGTGGAGAAGCAAACACTGAGATGGTCACCAGTAGTGCTGATCTTATGGTTGTAAAGCAGCCCCTAGGTCAGCAGACTGTTGGCCTCTCGCACTACAGCAGGAAAAGTCACTTCCATGAACTTTCCAGTCTTCAGTTTTAAACATCAACACCAGCTTTCACTTGTCTCCACAGCTATACTCCCTTGGCATCCAGTGGCAAAAATCGGCAAAAATCCAGGTACACACGAGCAAATGCCACGGGGTTATTTCTTACATTCAGAAAGGAGAACATTGTTTCCTGGACTCCTCCCTCTCTCCCTTCTCTCAGTCCCAGAAACAAAGAGACTCTTATAGAAGAGATAGTCCATTAAAATAAAAAAAGATAAGAAAAAGATTCTAGGGGCGTTTCTTCCCACAGTGAAGGGGGCAGGGAAAACCACAGTAGCCCAAAAACAAGTTTTCTTCAATGTCTGGTTTGGGCCCACACCTCATACTTTTGGTTTGCTTCCTTAGTCCCTCCCTTGGGAAACAGGGCTGAAGGTGGAGTAGGGTGTTAACAGAAGCTGAGTCATCAACAACCAGATTGATGCTTGCGTGGGAAACTTCCCTTAAGTGCCAAGGTGACATTCCTAAATGACAGGGTGGTTGATAGCATTAAGTCAAGGGTCCTGACATGCAGTGTTGCATAGAAGCTGGGGTAAATACGGACTTGGCCAATGGTTGGGTCCCTTGAAGGAGCAGGATTCTTAATGGATTAAGTGACATTCAGAGCAAGTGGGAGATTGTGGGAGAGGAAATCCAGGCATACAGTTTTGTTAGAAATACCAAGACCGAGCCAATTTTTTGTTTTGATCTGATAAATGCACGCATCCCCCACCCCCCGAGAGGGGGTGTCAGCGCCCATCGACATGTATTAGCTCTAGAATTACCACAGTTATCTAAATCGGAGAGGAGTGAACGGCCAAAGGAACCATAAGTGATTTCATGAGCCATTCGGAGTTTCACCGCCCCAGCTGTGCGTACTTAGACATACATGGATTCATCTCTGACAAGCATATGCTCCTGGCAGATTTTCACCTGATGTCCTATCTGAAGTGTTAGGAATGTGGGTGCCTAGATTACTCTTCAAGATGTTTCATGTTCTTTTTATTTGAGGACAAATTGACAAGAAGAGGTAATAGCAGATTATTAGCATCTTCTTATCGTTGAATCAAACTGAATTCAGTCATTTAAGAAACTGAGAGCACAAAGCAGCTTTTCTTATTGTTCACAGACCCGACTCTCCCTCTGCAGCCCTTCTTAAGGAAGCAGGCACACCACCTCTTCTGGCTGTTGCCTTTAAACTTCCTGAACTTGAGTATGGAACATCCCCTTCCCGGCCCTCGTAGTTAGGAGGCAGGAGTGCGGATTGGTTAAGAACGTAGGCTTAAAGACAAGCAGGCCTTTTCAGTTGCTTGCTCTGCCACTGTGAGCCTTAGGGCCAGTCATGTAATTTCTCAGACCTGGTTTCCCCCATCGGTAATATGGAGACCACAAGAGCAAACGCTTTCAAAGAATTGTAAGGTTTGAATGAAATACATCTATGGAGAGCACTCCCTGCCTAGCCGGAAATAATAAAGATTAAAGCAGAGTAATGCCTTCAGTAAAAGTTAGCTGCCCTTAGTATAGTGATTATTATCGCAGTTGGGCTTGGGGATGGTTAATCCCCAAGGTCTCTCCTCAAGAGCCCCCAGTGGGACCTGGTAGTAATAAGAGGGCACCTTAGACGTTGGCTGGGAGTACCCCACAGGCAGAAACTCATTGTGGCCCCTTTTCTTTGGCTTTGAGAGTTTGACTGCCGTCTGTCCTGAACAGGAGCAGAGCCTATGACAAGCAAGCATGTCAGCTCCATGACAACAAGGATTTTTTTTTGTTTATTGCTGTGGACTCACTGCCTAGAATGGGTGTGGTACACTGCACATGCTTAGCCAGTACTTGTTAAAGATAAAATCAGGTGTTCTGATCCACATCAAGGGGACCGTGGCAGGGACCGGTGCCTCAAATTCAAGTGTACCATGAACTTCAAACTGGAATCAACTAAATCAGTCTGCTGAAGCTCAAGGTAAACCCAAACGATCAACTTTATCCACTTCAGAAAACTAGTAAAAACCAGTTCTAACCAGGACTCGTTCTGTAGATTTTCTAAAAATCCCAGAAAATCAATCTTGACAGGCTTAAGACAAGCAACCAACACGGTCAAGATTTGATCCAGACAATTCCTGGACTGATAGAATGATAGAAAACCCAGATCGTAACTCAAAGACTCACCTTCACAAGATCTGGACTTCCAAAGACAGGGCCAAGGTCAAAACAAAGATCAGACTCAAACAAGATTTATAGTTGGCATCAGTAGGAGGTAACACCAGGATTCTGGTTTGGATCAAACAAGCAATTTGAAGTTTCTGTCTTTGGGGATTGGCAAACGGGTGCAGCCAATCCCCAGAGAGTGAACCAAGGCTATTCGTCTTTGGTTTGAGGACGTACTGGAAGGGAAGACAAGGAGGTAGGAGATGCTTTCCGTGGCTCATAGTTTTCACTTTGGGTTCTTAGCCCTTCAATCATTAAGCAACAAGTAATTTGGAGGAAGGCACACAAGTTTTAACTTTTTCCTTCTATCCTCCTCCTTGACAGATCCCACCACGGGGCCCACGCCAACCCAGCATCAGCTCACCTCTTATTCAATCTGACACAGTCTCTAAGGAGTTTGAAGAAATCTCTGTTGCTGATGAGTCACTGAAGAGCCCACGGAAGAAGGGTTTATCACACACGATCTTGACATTGAAGAAGGCAAGTGTTAGCTCCATCCTAAGTCGCAGGTTGTGGGGGACGCTTTTGTTCCTGCTGTAGCTCACTACTAGGGGGATGTCTGGGGAAGGAGCTGCCATTCTTGCTTTTGGTTTGCCTGGTGGTTTACATTTTCTGTCCAAGTCTACAAACCAAATAATCAGCACTGTAATTTATAAGAAATGGAAGACAGTATTTCTGAAAAAAAAGTTTGCGGATGTTTTCAGTTATTTCACGAAGAAAACAATAGAGATTTTTATGGAAGTAAAGCCTCTATAGATTCCAATGCCCAAATCTCAAAGGTTAGGGCATGTAGTATTGTTTGATAGACACATATTCGTATGAAAAGTCATTTGACACGAGAGGGCAGGTATGTGTATTTCATATGTCTAGCTTTGCCAACCAAAAAATACCCATCAACAATTGGAAAATCGCAGATTTTGCTCATATCAACACTTCCATTCTCATACTATTGTGTGGTTAATTTGATTGGTTGTTTTTGAGCTTTAGAGGTCTTTTAGAGTGAAGTAGAGTTTAGAACAATTAACCTTGGGGACTAAAAAGTATACAGAAAGGTAATTTATGATGAAGATAATTGTCCAGTCAGCGCAAAACTCCTCTGTTTTGATATTAAAAGATTCTATGGAGAGAAGCAGCCTTCAGTTAGATATGGCAACAAAAAAACAATTTGGTTAGGACCAAAGTTAAAGCACAGGCTTTAACATTCCTTGTTGTCGTGTCATGGAGCTGACATGCTTGCTTCTGTCATAGGCTCTGCTCAGGACAGTTGGCCGTCAAACTCTCAAAGCCAAATTAGGATGCTCACTGATTTATGAATTTAGGCTACGACAATAGCACTAAGTCAGACAAATTGGAACAGTCTGAACTGGTGGAAGGATTGAATTAGATAACATTTTTTATCATGGTAAAATACACATAACATAAAATTCATCATGTTGAAGTGTACAACTCAGTGGCATTAAGTACATTCACAATGTTGTGCAACCATCACCGCCCTCCAGTTCCAGAATAGCTTTGGTTCCTGCATAAGGAAGCCCCAGGCCCACTAATCACTCATCACTCCTCCTCCCTCTCAGCCCCTGGTAACTACTAATCTGCTTTCTGTCTCTGGATTTGCCCACTCTGGATACTTCATGTAAGTGTAATCACACAATATATGGCCTTCTGTGTCTGGCTTCTTTCACTTAGCATAATGTTTTTGAGGTCCACGTCGTAGCACAGATCAGTACTTCAGTCATTTTTATGGCTGAATAATACTCCATTGTATGGATGTCCCATGTTTAGTTTAGCTGTTCATCCATTGATGAACATTTGGGTCCTATCCACCATTGGCTATTGCTGCTGTGAACATTCATACACAAGTCTTTGTTTGAACACCTGTTTTTAATTCATTTAGGTATATACCTAGAAGTGGAACTGCTGGGTCGTATGGTAATTCTATACTTAACTTTTTGAGGACCCACCAAATTGTTCTCCCCAGCAGCTACACCACTTTACATTCCCACCAACTATATATGAGGGTTCCAATATCTCTACATCCTGGCTAACACTTGTTATTTTCCTTTTTTTATATACAGTGTTTCCAGTGGGTGTGAAGTATCTCACTGCGGTTTTGATTTGCATTTCCCTAGTGACTAATGACGTGAAGCATCATTTCATATGCTTATTGGCCATTTGTATTATCTTCTTAGGAGAAATGTCTATTCAAGTTCTTTGCCCATTTTTAAATTGGGTTGTTTGTTTTTTTGTTGTTGAGTTGTAAAAGGTTTTTTATATATTCTGGATACTACACCTTTATCAGATATACGATTTGCAAAAAAATTCTCCCATTCTGTGAGTTGTTTTTTAACTTTATCAAGAGAACAAAATTGGATAAAATTTTTATTGAAGTCCGATTTATTGATTTTTTTCTTTTGGTACTTGTGCTTTTGGTGTCATATTTAAGAAACCATTGCCAAATCTAAGATCATGAAGATTTACCCCTATGTTTTCTTCTAAGAGTTTTAGCTCTTATATTTAGACCTTTGATCCAGTTTGAGTTTATTTTTACATATTGTGTGAGATAAGGGTCTAACTTCATTCTTTTGCATGTGGCTATCCAGTTGTCGCAGCACCGTTTGTTGAAAAGACTATTCTTTTCTCCATTGAATGGTCTTGTCACCCTTCTGCAAATCACTTAACCGTAGATGAATGGGCTTATTTCTGGACTCTCAATTCTATTCCATTGATCTATATGTCTATGCTTATGCCAGTACTACGCTGTCCTGATTACTGTAGCTTTGTAGTAAGGTTTGAAATCAAGAAGTGTGAGTCCTCCAATTCTATTCTTCCTTTTCAAGATCGTTTAGGCTATTCAAGATCCCTTGAAATTCTGTATGAATTTTACAATCAGTTTTTCCATATCTTCAAAAAGACACATTGGCATTTTGATAAGGATGGCACTGAAACTGTAGATCACTTTCGGGAGTATCACCATCTTAACATTAGGTTTTCCAATCCATGAACATGAGATGTCTTTTAATTTTTTTAGTTCTTTAATTTCTTTCAGCAATATTTTGTAGTTTACAGTGTGCAAGTCTTGAACCCCTTGGTTAAATTTATTTCCAATTAGTTCATTCTTTTTGATGCTATTGTAAATGGAAGTGTTTTCTTAATTACCTTTTTTGGGTTGTTCATTCTGAGTGTATAGAGATACAACTAGATTTTGTGTGTTGATTTTGTATCTTTCAACTATGATTGATTCATTTATTAGCTCTAACAGATTTATGGGGATTTTTCTTTTTTTAAATTTGTTAATCTTTTAATTTCTTTTCTTTATAGTATGTCATTTATATTGACTTCTCTATACAAATTTATTTGGTATTTTCTTCTGCTTTCATGAGTATGCAAAATCAATCTGGGAGTTTTTTCCCCAGACATTGTAATTTTCATATGTTCTGGGAATTTCTATTTGGCTCCTTTTAAAAATAGTTTCCATTTCTCTTTGAAATTCCACATCTGATCATTCATTATAAGTATAATGACTATATCTATATACAGAATTTTCTGTACATAAGATTATGTCATTTGTAAAGAGGAATAGTTTTACTTCCTTTCCAATTTGTAGGCATTTTCTTTCTTTTCCTTGCCTAATTGCTCTGGTTAGAACTTCCAGTAGACTGCTGAATAAAAGTGGCAAAAGCAGACATCTTTGTCTTGTTCCTCATCTTAGGGGAAAAGCTTTCACCATTAAGCCTTTCACCATTAAGTATGATGTTAGCTATGGGTTTTTCATATATGCTTTTTATCCCTAGTTTGTTAGGTGCTTTTAGCATAAAGGGTATTGGATTTTGTAAAATGCTTTTTTTACATCAATTGTGATGATATTATTTTTTCTTTCTTTCTGTTAATATGGTATATTACATTTGATTTTCATAATATATTACATAATTATTTTCATATGTTGAACCTCCTTGCAATTCTGGGATAAATCCCAGTTGCTTATAAAGTGTAATTGCCCTTAATATGCTGTTGGATTTGGTTTGCTAGTATTTTGCACATGTATTCATGAGGGATGTAGGTCTATAGCATTCTTTTCCTGTGATGCCTTTATCTGGCTTTGGAATCATGGTAATGTTTGCCTCATAGAATCAGGAAGTGTTCCCTCATATTTTTTTTGAAATATTTGTGAAGGATTGGCATTATCCTTTAAAAGTTTGGTAGAATTCACCAGTAAAGCCATCTGGTCCTGGGTTTCTCTTTGTTGGGAGGTTTTGATTACTGATTCAATCTCTTTACTTGTTATAGGCATATTCAGATTTTCTATTTCTTTTTGATTCAATTCTGGTAATTTGGATGTGTCTAGGAATTTATCCATTTCATCTAGGCTATCTATACAGTTATTCATAGTACTGTCTTATAATCCTTTTTATTTCTATAAGATCAGTAGTAATTGTTCCCTTTCATTCTTATTTTAGTAATTTGTATCTTGTCTCTTTTTTTCTTAATCAATCTAGCTAAAGACTTGTCAGTTTTGTTTTACTTTTCAAGGAACCAACTTTTGGTTTCATTGATTTTCCGTATTGTTTTTCTGTTCCTTATTTCATTACCTCTGCTTTAATCTTTGTTATTTCCTTCCTTTTGCTAGCTTTGGGTTTAGTTTTATCTTTCTAGTTTCTTAAGGTGGAGAGTTAGGTTATTGATTTGAGACCTTTCTTCTTTTTTAACAAGCATATACAGCTATAAATTTCTAAGGACTGCTTTTGCTGTATCACATAAGTTTTGTTATGTTGTGTTTTAGTATTAATTCATGTCAAAGTATTTTCTAACTTTCCTTTTGATTTCTTCTTTGACCCATTTGTTGCTTAAGGGTGTGTTGTTTAATTTCCACCTATTTGTGAATTTTCCAGTCTTCCTACTGTTATTGATTTCTAGTTTTGTTCTGTTGTGGTCAGAGAAGAGACTTTGCATGATTTCAATCTTTTAACATTTATTAAGATTTATTTTGTGGCCTAGCATCTGGTCTATACAGGAGAATGTTCCATGTGTATTTCAGAAGAATATGTATTATGCTCTCGTTGATTGGAATGTTCTGTATATATCTGTTAGGCTTACTTGGTTTATAGTATTGTTTCAAGTCCTCTATTTCCTTATTGCTCTTCTGTCTAACTATTTATTCATTATTGAAAGTGGGATACTGAAGTCTCTATTATTGTATAACTGTCCATTTCTCCCTTCAATTCTGTCAATTTCCGCTTCATGTATTTAGGAGTGGGTCAGTTGTTTGGTGTGTATACATTTATGATTGTTCTATCTTCCTGATGGATTGACCCTTTTATCAATGTATAATGTCCATCTTTGTCTCCTATAACAATTTTGACCTGAGGTCTGTTTTGTTTGATGTTAGTATAGCCACCTGACCTCTCTCTTGGCTACCATTTGCTTGGAAGCCCTTTAATCATCCTTTCACTTTCAACTTATTTGTGTCTTTGGATCTAAAGCGAGTCTCTTGTAGATAGCATATAAATGGATCATGTTTTTAAAATTCATCTCGCCAATTTCTGCCTTTTAATTGGAGAGTTTAATTCATTTACATTCATAGCAATTACTGATAAGGAAGGACTTCTCTTCTGTTTTGCTCTTTTTTCCCTATATATCTTACATCTTTTTTGTACCTCAGTTCTTCCATTACTACCTTATTTTGGATTTAATTAATTTTTTTCAGTGTACTGTTTTCATTCCCTTCTCTATATATTTTAAAATTACTTTCTTGTGGTTACCTTGGGGATTACAATTAAGAAAATTAACATTTTAAGACATGTAGTTTTCTCTTTCTATTAATTTGAGTAAGCTAACTATGTATTTTATAGGTTAATGAATAGAGTTAAATTATTTATAGTCAATATTTCCTAACATCAATCTAAACATTTGTCCTGCTTTAATGTCATAAACTCTCTATTAGTAAATTGAAGAATTGAGTCAGGTTGTTATAGGTTAAATCTTGGGCTTGCAGGCAGAAAGTCTAATCTTTGGTGGTGCAGTTAAACCCTTACCATCCCTAGGCATGAGAGTTTCTCAGCTATTTCTGCCATCCTCCCTCGTTTATTAATTCACTAGGGTGACTACAAGGGGGGCAGATGGCAGCAACAGTAGCAGGGCCACACTGTATCCGGTGTAATAGGTCATGTTCATTATTCATCCAAATCATCAAGAAAAGTTGGACTATATTCCCTGATCCCTATTTAGGAAGATAGGGAAGTAATGCCTTTGGAAAAGATGTTTACTAAAAGCTAAGAATGAAAAGATGTTGGTACTTTAAAGGCTGTGTCAGTTAGCTGGACGATCCACTTTGGTGAATCTTTAGTCTCAGTAACTCTGGACTATAAGTAAAGGGCTGTAAATCAGAGCTGGAAAAGGTGAAAAGATTTCATAGTTAAAAGCATTTTACCGGGAAGGACAGTAAAGCACAAATAGATGCCCAGGGTCAAACACTCTGGTAGTGGCAGAGCTAAGACCAGAACCCAGTCTTTTGACTTCCATCCCAGTACCCTTTTCACCCCATCATGTTGCCCCTAGCTTAAACATTACAGTTTAGCTTTAAAAGGAAAACAAAGTATAAGTTGAAAGAACAGTTGGTAGGGTGGCCAGCCTAGGAGGGCGTTCTGGTGGCCCTGAGAGAATCTCCTTGGTTTGGTGTCAAGCAGAGGCTGATCAATTGCTGTGCACTAAATCCTGTATGTGCGTGATCGCCTGGAAACCTCACCACAAACCTGGAAGACAGGGAACGTTGGCTAAGGGAAACTTAGCGTGACTCTTCTTTCTGACTTTCTTCCTTCTGCCTAATTGAGGAAAGGCCTGGGTAGCGCTCTCTAACAAGGCCAGGACATCTACTTCTTCCTTGCGACTCTCTCCCTGACACATGGATGAATACAAAAGAGTCCAGGAACATTTATGACACAGAGGCTGCTGCCACTGGCTCCCTGCTTTGGAATCTCTTAGGTCTGCAAGTCCCACAGGAGGTTTCCCCTTATCCTTAATTTATAGATGCGGACAGAGATTTAGAAAATAATTTGCCCAAGATCACACAGAGAGTAAATGATGGAGCAAAGATCTGAATCCAGGTCTATCTGACCTCATTCACTCAAAAGTAAATAATTTTGAGCTGTGTCTGTTTACATAGGCACTTCGAGTAGGAACATAAAGAGTTGTATGTTTGCCTTTAGATGTATATCACAAAGGCTTACACAAAGCTAATTACAGACACTGTTCAGTGCAGTGCAACTCTGACATTTCCAAAGCTGCACTGTCATTACCTGAAAACCTTGATTATACTAAACCAATTTCACCCCCTTCAGTGTGAGGGCTGAGCCCTTCATCTTTTTCTCTCTTCCTTCCTAACCAAACCCCAATCCTTTTTCTTCTTTTGAGCTAGAAAGATATAATTCATGCTTTCATTAAATCCCCTGAAAAGAAGCCAAACAGGACTTGAATGTGGCTCCCAGGTCTGGTGAAGCAAATTTAAGAATTCCAGTGTTGCCAAGAGTATGATTGTTGTCAGGCCCAGCAACCCCATTTTCAGACTTATGGCCTTGCAGTGTGGGTCAGTGGTTTCTGGGGTGTTTTCTAGAGTTCCCTGCAGCATATCACTCAGAGATCAGAAACCTCAAATCTAGGTGAACCACTTCTAATAGGTAGAATGATCACCAGGTTATGGACGCCATTGGAAATAATTTCCATTGTGAATTGTATTATTATGCTTCCAACAGAGCCATTTGGATAGTAAGGACTTTTTTCCTGATGCTTTTTTCTTCAGCAACCATTCAGGGGTGGGTTCAGAGTGCTTAAGTTTGATTCAAGCTCTTTCTTTCCCTCTTTTAGGCAAAACCAAAGCAGGTGAAGCCACGCCTTCCACTGGCTTCTGAAGAAGAGAAAAGCACAACCGAAGGGAAAGAAGCTGACCAAAAGAGGCCGAAAAAAGACAGTATAGGTTGGCATATCTTCACCCTCACCCAGAAACATGTCCTCAAGCTTACCGGCATGATGCTATGTGACAGGAACCCAGGCCTGCTGTTGTAGTCCTCAGAGAGCTTTCAGTTTAAGATGCATACTAATGTGGTCCAAGTTTATCCATCTAAACTGCCCAATTAATACAGTTGCCACTTGTGTGAGATTTAGGTAAAGGGCCATACCTGGATTCCTATTGTACCTAAATGAATTTCCAACCAGAGAGGTGTTTTATGTTTGTTTGTGTGTTTAATTCTATGTCTAATGTACATGCTGAGTTCCTCCGTGAGCCCAGATATCTGAGGGCAGCCAGTGATTTCCCCTTCAGCATTCCCCCTCAGCAACAGAACCAGACAATAATAACAGAACTGGTGAAAAAGACCCTGGTTTTTTAAAGTTGCTTTTCTCTTCCAGTAGAGAGAAAAGGTCTTGTGTTAACAGTGAGGCCAGTTCCCATATCCTTGGGCAAAGAGGGCTTGGGAAGCTGCAGACAGATGTCCTTGGCGGCCAACACCCATCAAATCCCCAAACAACAAATACCACTGGAGTGAAAATCTGTGTGTGTGTGTGTGTGTGTGTGTGTGTGTTAGCTCCAGCTGATGGCAATCTAATTTCAAGCAATACTTGATAAACCAAAATTCCTGTTCCACAAATTAAGTCAAACAGCTCTTTCATATTTTTTCCACAAAGGATTTCACATGTGGGTTCAAAGGCAGGATATCCGTAAATACGTTTTCCCATGAAAAGAAACAAAACCACAAAACTCTTCTGCATAACAAAACAAGAAATTAAATGAGTAATTTCTTTTGCTTTCTTTTTATCCTCTTTTCATAATTAATTAATTAATTAATTAATTAATTAATTAATTTTTGCAGTACGCGGGCCTCTCACTGTTGCGGCCTCTCCCGTTGCGGAGCACAGGCTTCCGACGCCCAGGTTCAGCGGCCATGGCTCACGGGCCCAGCAGCTCCGCGGCATGTGGGATCTTCCCGGACCGGGGCACGAACCCGCGTCGCCTGCATCGGCAGGCGGACTCTCAACAACTGCGCCACCAGGGAAGCCCTCATATTTATTTTTAATAGCTGTCACTTTTACACACAGAGGATAATACTTATTCAGTGTCCATGAGGGCAGATACTTTGGTTTTCCATGTCATGGGAGTGGTTTGGAGTACAGCACCCCATGCTCAACACTGTATGCTGGATGTGAAACCACTAGATGGAGCTAGGGACCAGTGGATGATGAGGGAGGGGAGGCCCCCGAGGGCCCTCCCACCTGGGGATTAAAATAAGTTCCTTAGTAAAAGTACTAGAGAGGAGAGGAGCAGTCTGTAGAACTGCTGCCTTGTGCTCGACCTGAAGCCTGTGGACCGATGCAGTTGTTAAGGCTTTCCAAGAATGGCTTTGCATGTATATTACATCAGATTATTTTAATAAAGAGAGTTGAAAGCAGAAGAAATGGGGGGCCATAATCCTACCTTCCAGATAACCCCTGTTGACACCTTTCTAAAAAATAAAGCAATACCTGCACATTATATAAAAATTAAGTAGTATTAAGTAGAAAATAGAAATACTAAGTAGGAAGTAGAATTTCCCTTCACCCTGCCCCAGTCAGTTTCCTAAAAGGTAATCGTTGTTACAAGTTCAAAAATTGCCTTTTGCTGTGTCTCACATCTAATGGTGGAACAGAGTATTGATATAATGGTGATGTGCCGACCTTGGAATCAGTTCATAAAACCGGATTTCACTTTGATTTAAAAATTTCCCACCACAGAAGGCTAATAGTGACCAAGTTGTTCCCTGTGTTCGGAATAGCTACTTCTCCATGCTAGGGAATTCAATAGCAAATAGGTACCCATTGGGCCAGGGAGGAGTATTCTTATCTTACAGAATCAAAAGTACACATCTTTCCTTTTCCTTACTTCTATTTGGTACAGGTGCCTCAGGCTGGGAACAGAGAAACAAAACTGGGATTTATGAACAGAAGACAAGAGATCCGGCTGCAAACAGAGATGCCGCTGAGAGCCAGGGCTACCCATTTCTAGCGGCATACAGAAGACAGTGTGGAAGGAGAGGCTCAAGTACTTTGGAAAGAAGTGAGCATGAATCCAAAGGAAGAAGCTTTAAAGCATCCAGTCTAGCACTTGACCTAGGTAATGGAGCTTGGTTCCCACCTGCCGGTAAGACTGCCAGGGATTTCCGTTCCTGGAACCTGCCCTTGGTGAAGCAAGTCATGGAGCAGCCCCCGACGGCACAAACAGAAAGCGCTACTCCTCAGGAGCTGCTTTCAGATAAAGATGACATGAGAAGGAGCAATGCCGGTATAGATTTTGAACGCAGAAAAGCACCAGCATCACAGCCCATACCTGGAGACAGGGAAGAGTCCATGGTTAGTGGTCTGTCACCATCCCGTGAAGATGGGGCTTCTGGAGCCGAGAAGACAGAAGCCAGAGCCGCTCTTTTACCCGTGGTGGGAAGCCCTTCTACAACCCAAGATATTTTCTCAGTGTTTACGGATCCTTCTGATAGCCAGTCAGAAGAGGAAGAAGCGTCCATCTTTGATTTGAAAAGTGTCCAATTTAAAATGAAGTCAGCTCAAGATACCTACAAAGAAAAGTCTCCTGGAAACGTTCTCCAGGCCTTTACCGCAAGCACTTCAGATAACTTGCTGAGAGCTTTGGTAGAGGGAGGTATTTCTGCAGAGAGGCTGCCTCCCAGAAGCCTTTCCCTGTCCTCGGGGGAGCTGAAAGCTGAAGCCATTGCCTCAGAGGGTACTTTAGAGGCTGACAGTGGTTCTGAGCAGCAGCTGGCTCTTGGATCTCTTTTCCAGCCCTCCAAGAAGCACAGAAATGAACAAGAAGACTTCCCAGAATCAGAAAGTTCAGCTGTGGGAGTGAGCAGTCCTGAGCAGCAGCAGGTTCCTAGGCGGTGGGCTCCTAGGTATTCTTCCCGTGCCTCGGGGAAGCCAGAAGTGAGAGCCGTCTTTTCGTGTTACGAGAGTGCTTCCAAAGAGGGGAGTGGCTTTGGGCAGCAGCGGGCTCCCAGGCACCTTCTCCAGCCTTTGAGGAAGTCCAAAGATGGCCAAGAAGTCTTTGCAGAATCCGGTTTTGCTGTGCAAATGACCGGTTCTGATGAGCAGCTGGCTCCCAGATGCGCTTCCCAGACTTTGGGGAGGCCCAAAGACCAAAAAGAAGTCTCCTGGGCTTCAAAGAACGTACCTGGAGTGTGGGGTGCTTCTGTGCAGCAGATGCCTCCCAGGCGCCCTTTCCAGTCCTGGGTGGGCCCTACATCCGAGCAACAAGCCTCTGCAGGTCCAGAGAGCGCTGCTGCGGAGTGGGGCTTTGCCACGGGGGCGCGGCCTCCCAGAGTGACTTCTCAGGCCCAGAGGAGACCAGTCGTGAAACAACCAATCTCTGCAGGTCCAGAGAGTGTCGACACTGAAGGGGATGCTTCTACCAAGCTGCTGCCTTCCAAACATTCCCAGGCCACTGTGAGACCTAAACTCCAGCAAATGTCAAGTTATGAGGGTGCTGCTGTTGAGGTGGGCATTTCTGGGGGGTCACTGCCTCCCAAATATCCTGCCCAGCGGGTTAACAAGTTTAAAGTTGAGGAAATGTCCTCACGTCTAGAGAGCATGGCAGTTGAAGAAGGCATATCTAAGGAATCGGTGCTTCCCAATCATCTTTTCCAGTTGTTCATGAAGTTTATGGTACAGCATATCTTTTCAGAGATCCCTTCTACTGAGGAGGGAATCCATGTGGATCCTCTGTTTTCAAATCAACCTTCCAAACCCTTGTCGAGGCCTGAAGTTGAGCACCAAGTTTTCTCAGGCTACGAGGGGACCGATGTTGAGGGAGGCATTTTTTTGAAGCAGCTGCCTGCGAAAAGCCCTTTACCGTGCTTGGGGAGGCCCGAAGGCCTGCAGGAAGTCTTCTCACGTTCAGAGAGCACTCCTGTAAAGTGCAGTAGTTCTAAAGAGCAGCCGCCTTGCAGACACCCTGGCCAAGCCGAAGATGAGGCTGAATTTCAGCCACAGACTTTCGCAACAGGCCCAGGCCCAGTGAGTGCAACTGTGGAGTGGAGAGGCTCGGAGGAGCACCTGCCTCCCAGACACCCTTTTCAGGCTCCTGCAGCCCCTGAACACCAGCAACAGGTTTATTCAAGTCCCATGAGAGCTGCTGCTGAGGGAAGCATGTTGGAGAGCGATCCTAGCTGCTGGTCCCTACCGAGAGACCCAGCTTCTGCAAACAAAACCAAGAAACACAGCCAAGACTCTGAAGACCTCATTAAGAACGTCCCGATTCCTGCTACCAAAACCGTGACGTTCACCGATGCTCCTGTCTGGCAAACATCCACTTCTTGGGGCACCTACTCTAAGGAGGAAGTTCTTGAGAGTGGTGATCAAGGTAACAGACATTCAAATTTATCCACCAGTCGGGCTGTTGTTGAAAACATTTTTGGAGTCCAACTGAGAAAAACCTCTTCCTCATAGAAGTATAAGGGTGAGAAAAGAGATTTTACCAAGCTTCCTTCTGTTTCCCAAAGGGGTCCCCTCTGGACATTTGTCCACATTCTGTAATGGACACGTAACCGTCTCCCCATCCCCCTTTCCCCGTGCACCTTACATGTAGATGGGAGTTTATGCTTTTCTCAAAATACCGTTACGTGGATGCTCTCCTCGGCACCATGTAGATTTTAAAAGCCGGCTCATTAATAGAGCACTGTGTTCAGACCCTCTGCTTGAAATCTTAATCTATTGTAAATGTTTGTGCTTACACAGCTTCTTAACTCACCTGAAATGTCCAAGAATCCAGAGCTAGGTGATTTCTTGAGCATTTATGGCTCTCAAAGCCTTTGTACCTTCAGACTCATCATCACACAGTCTTGTACGTGCCTATAACCGTATCCATTTAACCACACACTTGCATTAGAGACCACGAAGTAACAAATGCAATAGGATTTTCCTTGGAGTTAGAAAAATGACATCAGTGACCTAAGCGTCTGGCCTCCTAGGAATTTTCCCAGCCCACCTGGCAACCATTGTCCTACCCTGAAATGGGGATAGGAAGAGGGATGGACAAGGGAGGCAAAGGGACCAGTAAGAGGATGGTTTGCAAACTTTGAAGTACAGCTTCTTATCTACTCAAGGAACTCCTGCCTTGCCAAGTTGTGGGGAGGGCACAAAAGAAGGGGGCCCTTCTCTATATGTTATCTTTTTATTTTCATTTGGCAGTTAACAAGGATCCCCATTTGGGACATTATTGTGGGTAGGTCCCAGCCAGTCTCAAGACCCTGCCTGCCTCACTTTATTTATTTATTTTTAAAATAAATTTATTTATTTAATTTATTTATTTTTGGCTGCGTTAGGGGGTCCTCGTTGCGGTGCGTGGGCTTATCACTGCGGTGGCTTCTCTTGTTGCGGAGCACGGGCTCTAGGCGCGTGGGCTTCAGTAGTTGTGGTTCGCGGGCTCTAGAGCACAGGCTTCAGTAGTTGTGGCACGTGGGCTTCAGTACTTGTGGCTCGCGAGTTCTGGAGCACAGGCTCGGTAGTTGTGGCGCATGGGCTTAGTTGCTCCGCGGCATGTGGGATCTTCCCAGACCAGGGCTCAAACCCGTGTCCCCTGCATTGGCAGGCAGATTCTCAACCACTGCGCCACCAGGGAAGCCCCTGTCTCACTTTAGTTCTAACTTCTTTCATTCCTTTCTCAGGAAAAGCTCCTGGTCGACAGTCAGATCATGCCACCTCAGAGCCAGCTTGGATAACCATGATAAACCAGAGGCAGGAGAGTCTCCAGGCCAACATTCCTGTGAAAGAGCCAGAAACCAAGAATAGAGCTGGAGCCGAGGCTGAGACTAAGGAACCTAGATATGGGGTAGGACCTGGAACGGCCCACAAAACACTCCAAAAGGGTGCTGGAGCCAACTGATTGAGCTTACAATGGGAACTTTCCCAGACATGCAGCTCCCCAGCTCTTTGGATGTGTTAGGCAAGGGAAGGGAACTCTTTGGGGGAAAAGACTTGCTTTGTACTCATAGAAATGTGCTCCACTTTATGTTCTTAAAGCATTTGTGAAAAGTAATGAATACGAGAAGATTCTGTAAATCAAATCCTGCCCTAAATATTCTAGAGCAGGATTCCATGAAATTGGTTGAGAAATAAGTAGTTATTAAAAATCCCCAAAGGTCACCACTGGGGTGAGAGTTGAGTAACTATTCTTACAGATTTTAGGCCTATAAATATGTATATGTATTTAAGAAAATATAAATGGAATTAAACTATACATATTATTTTTCACTTATTTTATTTCTGGGCACCTTTCCATATCAGTACATAATGATTTAACTTCATGTAAATAAAGGTAGTGTTTGGTGTTTGGGTTTCCATATATTGATTTGGTTTGGTCTGGCATCTCCCTATAGGTTAAAAGAGGAGTTATGTGATGGACTAGGCTAATGGTACCACATGTGGATCAGGCATGCTGGGATGATGTCTTGCTTCCAATGTCCCATTTTCAATGTCTTTGGAAGTTTTAGAATGAGAACCCCTCTTGTCAAAACTACATAAAACTGACTCAAGAAAACTCAATGAAATTTACATATCGAGATGTCTAAGTTCCTATACTTTTTTAGGTGCTTACTGAATTTGTTGTGGGATCATGTGAAAATCTGTTTAACTCTTTGCTTTAAAGATCTTTTCATTTCATTATTAGTATTTTTAAGGGAGCAGGGTCATACAGGGGGCAAAGTCCACCTTGGTTAAAGCTTTGTCAGAGGGAAATACACTAGGGTATATGAACTAATTAATTTAGACCAGTTGTGGAGAGGTTAATTTGAAAAGCTTAAACTGTACAATTTTGAAAAGACCTATTGTTATATCACTTTGTAATGCAAGGAGCGCACATCAGATGTAAATAGGTTTTGTTCCATAGAAATCTATGGAACTCAAGTCAGTTAACTGATAAGGTTTGTTTGTGACCACCGCATTTCTGTTAGCTTTCTGTTAAGTGCTGGTAAAGTCCTAGAGAAAACGTTGTTGTCAAGTTACATAATTCTCTTGTTAACCTGTTTACACTGTTTGTATGATTAGACAGCCTTTTCTCCCAGCTCAGAAAGGTGATAAAGTTGAGCCAGCTTAGATTTTGTGAACCTAAATTCTGAACCAAGGTGCTTTCTGTGCTATTTCTTTCCTTATCTCTCTCTTTCCTTTTGATTAATGTTGAACTTATAATACCCAGGACAGGACTTGCACCTTGTGATCTGAATAAGTAATTTGCTGTTTTCATGTCAGGACTTACAAGCTTTCTGTTTTCGTTTTTGTATTAAAGAGAACTGGCCTTGCAGATGAAAACCAACCGAGGAGGGTTTTCACTTCTGATGTTAACAGACAGGAGAAGATGGCACTGAAGCCACCGAAGTCTACCAGAGCAGGTAAAAAACACACCCCAACCCCCCACTCCCAAAATAGCCCTGGCAGAAGTTGTGAAACTTTTGCAATTTCAGACAATACATGTCTCTTCCCCCAAATCAGCTTATGATTCTCTCATGGTTCTTCCATTAGATACAGATATTAGCTTGTTTTAGGAAAATCCAATTATTATGACTAAGTCAGTCCAATGTATAATTTTCAGAGGGTCTTCCAGTCTTTTACCCCATCGAGGAAGCTGTATCGGAACAAAATTGTGATCATTCACTAGAACTTTCCTGTGGCTGGTATTCAAGAGGAAAGACCCAAGCCACTTTCTAGTCCATAGCAAAACGGTATTTTCTCAGCTAAGGCTTGTTTCAGCCCCTCTGTATTCTGAGCAGAGGTATGAGAGGTGGGGAAATGTTGAAAGCTGAAACAAACACTGCGCTGTGATAGAATAGAATGGGGTCTCATCAGTAGAGTCATGTGCCAGGGGGATTTTTTTTTTCAGAAGGAGCAGGGGGAGGGGAGGATAGATTTATATTGAGTCATCTCTGTTCTCTGCCTCAGTCCGCCTCATGAAGAAATTAAACTAGGAATTAGGAACCCACCATCTGGCCATGATATAGCAGCACTTGACCTGCTTATAGCTGTGAATAGTCTCATGGGCACAGTAATCCAACTCTCACTGTGCATTAGGATCACCTGATGTACTTTTTAAAAATTACAGATGGCCCTGGATCCATTGCTAGAGATTCTAATTCAATTAGTTCAGGAAATAGCATGTGCATTTGTATTTTTAAAAAGAGCCCTAGGGGGTTCTAATGTGTGGCCAGGGTTGAGAACCACTGGTTGAGTCTAAGCCACTAAGTCAATCAACCGTAAAGCAGGATGAGGGAAGGAGTAGAACTGGGGAATAGTGAAGTAGGCTGCTAGGTAGGAGTAGTTGATATAATGTTATTTAGCATATAGACTTTTACAGGGTGTATCTATTGAGTCATCAACAATCATTTCATACAGCATAATGGATTGGCAAAACGAAAACAATATTACCTAATATGAAATTTTAAAAACTGGACAGATACCATGCAACATGTTTCCTCTCTGATCTCAATTCAAAAGGGTAAGACAATCCAATAATAACCACCCAAAGATTGGCATTTATAGCTGTAGGTATCTTCTCTCAGGCCTTCCCATGTCAGGCCCCTGTGGCTCTAGCCATATTGATGTTACCCTTTTCACATACCACCCTATGGCATTGCCCATGCACTGACTTTTAGAAGCCAGAGGAAACCTGAAAGGAGGAAAATTTTTACTGCATCCCATAAACATACTTCAGTATCTCTGGGGCTTCTTAACTGCTTGTGTGTTATTTGCTATGGTTCCAGTAGGATTCGAAGATGAGAAGATATTTCAAGTACCTTCTACGGAAGAAGAAACCAGAAGGTTTTCAACTCTCCCAGCCATGCTACAACAGCCAGCTGAGCCGGATGAGCCAGCTGAGCCGGATGAGCCAGTCTGGTTCTCCCTGGCCAAGAAGAAAGCCAAAGCATGGAGCCGTGTAGAAGAAGCCACGCAATAAACAGCTCCTGGGTGGAGTAGCAGCATTTTAAATGATAATTGCCAATAGCTGTATTAATGTCACGTAGTGAATTATTTACTGTAACCATTTTTATTACGCATAAGAGCCTTAAAAGGGGAATTAAAGCTAATAATTATTTGAATGAAACAGATGCCATGAATGCCTAACCTTCAGTACAGTCACTGCCAGCATCTGAAAACCCAGCTTTTCCTCTATAAAAACTATGTAAAATGTAAAACAGAAAGATAGATCAATGGAACAGGATAGAAAGCCTAGAGATAAACCCACGCTCATATGGTCACCTTATCTTTGATAAAGGAGCCAAGAATGTACAGTGGAGAAAGGACAGCCTCTTCAATAAGTGGTGCTGGGAAAACTGGACAGGTACATGTCAAAGTATGAGATTAGATCACTCCCTAACACCATACACAAAAATAAGCTCAAAATGGATTAAAGACCTAAATATAAGGCCAGACACTATCAAACTCTTAGAGGAAAACATAGGCAGAACACTCTATGACATAAATCACAGCAAGATCCTTTTCGACCCACCTCCTAGAGAAATGGAAATAAAAACAAAAATAAACAAATGGGACCTAATGAAACTTCAAAGCTTTTGCACAGCGAAGGAAACCATAAACAAGACCAAAAGGCAACCCTCAGAATGGGAGAAAATATTTGCAAATGAAGCAACTGACAAAGGATTAATCTCCAAAATTTATAAGCAGCTCATGCAGCTCAATAACAAAAACACAAACAACCCAATCCAAAAATGGGCAGAAGACCTAAATAGACATTTCTCCAAAGAAGATATACAGATTGCCAACAAACACGTGAAAGAATGCTCAACATCATTAATCATTAGAGAAATGCAAATCAAAACTACAATGAGATATCATCTCACACCAGTCAGAATGGCCATCATCAAAAAATCTAGAAACAATAAATGCTGGAGAGGGTGTGGAGAAAAGGGAACACTCTTGCACTGTTGGTGGTAATGTAAATTGATACAGCCACTATGGAGAACAGTATGGAGGTTCCTTAAAAAACTACAAATAGAACTACCATATGACCCAGCAATCCCACTCCTGGGCATATACCCTGAGAAAAGCATAATTCAAAAAGAGTCATGTACCACAATGTTCATTGCAGCTCTATTCACAGTAGTCAGGACATGGAAGCAACCTAAGTGTCCATCGGCAGATGAATGGATAAAGAAGATGTGGCACATATATACAATGGAATATTACTCAGCCATAAAAAGAAACGAAATTGAGCTATTTGTAATGAGGTGGATAGACCTAGAGTCTGTCATACAGAGTGAAGTAAGTCAGAAAGAGAAAGACAAATACCGTATGCTAACACATATATATGGAATATAAAAAAAAAAGGTTCTGAAGAACTTAGGGGCAGGGCAGGAATAAAGACGCAGACGTAGAGAATGGACTTGAGGACATGGGGAGGGGGAAGGGTAAGTTGGGACAAAGTGAGAGAGTGGCATGGACATATATACACTAACAAACGTAAAATAGATAGCTAGTGGAAAGCAGCTGCATAGCACAGGGAGATCAGCTCGGTGCTTTGTGACCGCCTGGAGGGGTGGGATAGGGAGGGTGGGAGGGAGGGAGACGCAAGCGGGAAGAGATATGGGAATATATGTATATATATAACTGATTCATTTTGTTGTGAAGCTGAAACTAACATACCATTGTAAAGCAATTATACTCCAATAAAGATGTTAAAAAAAAAAAAAAAAAGAAGATGTGGCACATATATACAATGGAATATTACTCAGCCATAAAAAGAAACGAAATTGAGCTATTTGTAATGAGGTGGATAGACCTAGAGTCTGTCATACAGAGTGAAGTAAGTCAGAAAGAGAAAGACAAATACCGTATGCTAACACATATATATGGAATATAAAAAAAAAAGGTTCTGAAGAACTTAGGGGCAGGGCAGGAATAAAGACGCAGACGTAGAGAATGGACTTGAGGACATGGGGAGGGGGAAGGGTAAGTTGGGACAAAGTGAGAGAGTGGCATGGACATATATACACTAACAAACGTAAAATAGATAGCTAGTGGAAAGCAGCTGCATAGCACAGGGAGATCAGCTCGGTGCTTTGTAACCGCCAGGAGGGGTGGGATAGGGAGGGAGGGTGGGAGGGAGGGAGACGCAAGAGGGAAGAGATATGGGAACATATGTATATGTATAACTGATTCACTTTGCTATAAAGCAGAAACTAACACACCATTGTAAAGCAATTATACTCCAATAAAGATATAAAAAAAAAACCTATGTAACATGTTTGCACTGCTGTCAAACTGAGAAAACTTTAACTTTGAACAATGTGCTTTAGAAGGGAGAAAGCTAAAACATTTTGCTGGAGCAATTAAGAGGTGGTCATTTCCTTTGATCAAATAAATTCATTCTAATGGAAACATCCAGATGATTTGGTGCAACGATTGGCTTCTACGCTTTATGAGCCTAGTTAAATGCTTCAGTTCTTTGGTTACTGCTCCAAACTTTGCAAAGCCCCCTAAGAAGAGGTGGTAGAAATGAAAATTCTGGGTCTCCAAGAAAAATGTTGCACAGCCAGTCCCCCAATCAGCCCACTGCCCTTTGAAACACCTTCTTTGTATCCCTGAGGGCTCCCAACACCTGCAACTTACACAGAGCTCTCTTTCCACGTGCCCCATGTCAACGTGTCACAAGTCTGGCAGCAGTGAGCACCTTCCTATGGGGCATAACATTCCTTGGGGATTATCATACTTCTCTGCTTCGTTAGCCCATCAGTGTTTGACCTTTTGCCCCAGTGCCACTGTGACCCTCCCTAGTTGCTCAGAAGTGTACTGCACTTCATACATATCCTATTTTTAAAGCACTTAAGATCCTGTTGAAATTCAAAATTCTGCAGATTCCAAAAGCTGTGCTTTCAATGGGGCAGATGGGAAGCCTTCCACAAGGAAGTCTGGGGCCACTAGAGAGCTGTCTTATGCCCTGGCTCCAGCCTTAAAGTGGAAACCCCCGAGTAGCCCAGTTTCTTGTCCGTTTCCCTCAGCAGTCTCTGTTTCAGAAGATTTTAACCTAAGACAAGACTGCACCCTCAAAGCCACAGAACAACTGACTTTCTGCTAACGGGAAGCCTGAAGCGATTGAAGCAGCCTTTCCCTGCCCTCATTCCTAGAGGCACACACACCTCAACAGTCACTAGGCTGGACAGCCCCCACCTCCCCAGTGAACCACTCCCCCCCAGGTCCTTCCCCTCTATTCCAATCCCAAGCACATTAAACACTAATGGAGAGCTCCCTTTGGATGCCTGGAGAGTACCTAGCTCATTTTCTCAGGAAACCCAGAAGTGTCTTAGTATACCTTTTACTGTGTCTGCCTCTGTCACCTTGGGGCTACTTTGCTTAAACAGAAATGCAGACCTAGACATAACTGTGCCTTTAAATCCCAAGTAGGGTGCTGCCTCATGCAAAAAACAAATTCAGAGAGGCTGTGAGGTGCCAGAGCTAATTTAAACCCTTGGTGCTTGGTTTTCCTGATGATGGTATAATGTGATATGGTACAATCATATGCTAGTTTTGCGTTTTCTCTGTAAAACATCTATTTTTCCTCATACTATATCTTTGCCTTTTTGATAATGCTAGGTTTTTTGGTGTTTTTTCTTGCGGTACGCGGGCCTCTCACTGTTGTGGCCTCTCCCATTGTGGAGCACAGGCTCCGGATGCGCAGGCTCAGCGGCCATGGCCCACGGGCCCAGCCACTCTGCGGCATGTGGGATCCTCCCAGACCGGGGCATGAACCCGTGTCCCCTGCATCGGCAGGCGGACTCTCAACCACTGCACCACCAGGGAAGCCCCACACGTATTTTTTAACACCGTCGGTTGTAACACATCTTAGCAGATTCCACTTCAGGTTATACTAAGTGTTTTTTCAACTTCTTCAAAAATATTTGACCCAGAGTAGTTCCATGCGGACTGTTCATAGCTACTAATCCGTCAGTCATTTTAAACTCAGCAGTCACCCACCTCAGTCCTAGTCTGCTCAATACTGTTACTGCCAAATTCCTAGGATGACAAGTATGAAAATTTTGACATGTTTTGTTAGACAGTGCAAGTACTACCAGGAAAATCTCAGGCAGGTCTTGGAACTCAAATCTCTCCCAAAGTAAATAAAAATGCTAATTGACTATCTGACTATACCTCTCATATCTGTTCCAGAAGTCCCATAGCTCTGCCACTTGGCACCCCAAAGACGAGCTCATTAGGAAGCTGCCAATGAAAAACAGCTATGAAATGACCAAGATTACTGTGACCAGAGCTGAGTCCTAATTCACACATAAAGAACAGTAGTACCGGTATAGGATATGATGCTGAAACAGTGCTTCTGTCCATACAATGAAAGGTGATCTTTCATTTGGAGTTCAAGCTGCCTTCAAGCCCCTTATTGCTCACCCCAATTTAACAAAAAGTTGCTACATAGCTTAACACCATCAGAGTCAAGTCTCTGTGACGCTCAATATGAAGTAGACACAGCAGCTAAATCAAAAACATTCAAGGAATTCAGACAAACCATCGTCAAAATACTTGGTAATAACTGTCCGCTGGTAGAAAAGCATGAGGGGTATGTGGGCCTTTGTATAGTGGTTTCTGCAGTTTCTCTTTGTGATATTTTACTATCGGTAAGTCTAGCTGGCAAAGATAAATATTTCATTCACGAATGAGCACACTGCTTCACCACTTCCAGTTCATCAGAAAGTTTCTCTACCTCTTATGATCAGAGACAAGAAGGCCGGCAATAGTTCTATGGACTTGTTAGGAAAAATCCAGTCCAATGCGGTCTGCCCTTCATAAAACTCATATATGAAGAGAGTCCCAGAAAAACAATGTAAAAATGACAATTCAGCATTGACTCCTTAAATAAACAGCAACAGCCTAGCAATATTAATACCATCTGTTGACCCATGAAGTTATAAGACATACACTACAGATCCTAGCCATTCAATCATTCACCAGGCAAGTGCTGAGTACGCACCTATATACCCAGGGTTGTGTTAGAGAGGCCTCACTCACAGATGTCTAAGTCTCATGACTTGCTCTAGTTCATGGTCTAGAGGCAGACAGTTGGACAATGATGACACAGGTGTCAAGTGCTAAAACAGGGATGAACACAAAGTGCTATGGGAGTATGGGAGGGAGAATGATTAACTGGGACAGGGGAAGGAAGGAAGTGGGTTGGTGCCTGGGAAGGTACTCAAGGGGAGGCATTTCACCTGGACCTTGAAGGATCCCTGGGAGTTTATCTAGCAATGAAGGATGGCAGGGAAAGGGTAAGGAGGTCTCTGCATGGAGAGAAAACAGCCTGCATAGTAGAAGAGATGTGTGTGCATGTGTACCTGTCCAGGGAATGAAATGGCTCCAGCATGGGCAGCGTGGCAGATGGGCCTGGAAAGCAGATTGAGGCCATAATTATTACTACTAATAATTATTACTACTAAAATTATGACTAAGAAAGTCTTCTACCTCCTATATAAGCACATATTCCTGTTTGTGCCACCAATCCCTTCCTCTCTTGCCTAGCTCAGTGCCCTCCCATCCTTTTCACCTCCTACCCAAACCTGTCAGTTTTATTCATTAAATCATGCATTTACACATCTACCAAATTTATTGGGTAACTTTCAATGTACCAATGCCACTCGCCATTGGAACTGTCGTTTGTATCTGTTCTTGTTTGACACATGAAACTCAAAGATGGCAGAACTGTCCACAGTCCCCATCTTACTGTCTCCCCCACCATCATTCCTGGGCCCTTCTTGGAGGGGTTGGCTGAGACCTCTGGAAGCTGGGCCCTCCCAGCTGCACACAGTGTTGGTGTTTCGATATATTTGCCAAGATTCTATTGATATTTATACTCAATCATATCCTCTCCAGTTGTCTCCTCTACTTCTCAGCAGGGCCGAAACACAACATGATGACTGCTGTCAATCATGAAGTCTCTGGTAACAAGGTGTGCACCTAGAGCCTCTTCTTTGTGAAGGGAGGTGGGACTGGGCACTGGGCTTGCCATGGAGAAAGCTGTTGTCATGGAGCAAGGTGTTGCCAATGAAAAACTATAGCTATGAAATGACAGGAGTGAAGAGGACCCTGGAGGAGATGGTGCTTTTGCAGCGGCAGCAAGCTATCTCCCTAGGAGGCTGGAGCTGGGTCCAAGTCCCTGGGAGTGAGAACGAATTGGCACCAGCAAACAAAGAAGACAAGAAAATGCTGAGCGAGTGTGCCTCCGGGAAATACCTAAAGCAAAACGGAGGGAGAGTCTCCTCCCAGCTCTCATATTGGGACTCTCTTCATGGCAAGTACGTGGCCCAGAAGTCCATGGGTCAGTCTCCAGGGCCTCAGTCATCTGCCTGAGCCCGCCCAGGGGTGCAAACCCACCCAGGACGTCCCACTCCCTGTCACTGGTGTTCAGTTGCTGCCTGCCGTCCGTCTCCAGCCATCCACCCATAACTTCTCATCTTCTCCAAGTCAGGAAGTTGGCACAATCCAGGATTTCAGATTTCCTTAAGGAAAGGTGCTCTCTTTCCCCACCCTACACGCTGTTAGTCAACAGAAGTGACCACGTCTTTTCCCTTTGCAGATCCATCATCAGGGTCAGGGGGGACGGGGGAGGGACCCAAGGCCACAACAGCTGGAAGAGGTTTTCACTTCCTGCCGGGCATGGCAGGGCACACTCCCTGAAGACAAGTCCAGAGCTCTCCTTTACAGCCCGGCCCCCAGCTCACCGCCTCCGGGAAGCCTTCTCTTCTGCATCTGCTGCCCCTGCTCCCCCCACAGGCTCTCCTGGTTGCACTGAGATGTGTGGACATTTTTTGGCTCCCCTAGAAAAGCACAGGCCCTTCAGGGGGACGGTCCAGATCTTCTTCAAGTTTGTGACCCCCATGGTGTCTGCACAGGTAGCTGTTTGTTGACTGAATCACGAGGCCTTTGGAATCCCTCTTCTCACCATCAGTGGCGCTTCTCTTCTACTTGCCCAGGGCCTGTCTACAGAGGGCCTTCCCATCCTCTTCCTGTCTCTTTGGCTCCTCTGCAGGGCCTCCCGGGAGGTTTCCGCTCCCACGGCCGCCTGTGATGCTTGTGGTGCTGTGATGGCGGATACAAGGAGGGACTGCGCCCCCCCTGCCCCGTGAGGCCTCGCCCCCCCCACACACAGGGAGTGACTCGTCCTGTCCCTGGCCTCCTAGACCGCCATGTCACAGCCAGACCGGGCTGTGGGTGCTCACCGAAGAGAAGCACCCACACAGGGGTGTCATCTGCCTACAGGAGCCAAAAGCCCTGGGGTGAAGAGCACAGGGTCCTCAGGCCCAGCACCTCCTGCTGTTCGTGGAAGACACGGGAGGGGCAGGGGACCGGCAGGAGTGCCGGGGTCTCAGGACTTGACCTTGCTTGCACATCCCAAGGGGGTCACTGCACAGGCCTGTGACCCGGAGCCCCTGGGAGTGGCGTGGAGTATCAGGGCTCCATCCCTCCTGCTGAGCAGGAGCTGCAGCCCTGCCGGATCCTGGTCCCGGCTGAGCTGGCACCGACAAAGGCCCCTTTTCACTCACAGGCTCCCCTAGCTTGTGGGGTTTACATTTTTTCCTCAAGCCTCAGCTGTCCTCCCTAATCTGAAGCTCATTCATCATTCTTGGTGACTTTAACATCCAGTTGGATCACCCATCCCACACCCTAGACTTTCACTTCCATTACTTCTTTTTTATGAGTGTGTGGTGAAGGCAAGTACAGCATTTATTGCCAGGTACCAAGGAAAGAAGAGTAAGGGTTGGCTAATGCTCAAAAGACCTGAACTCCCTGATGGCTTTCAGGGAAGGGGTTTTAAATGCAAGGTGAGGGAGAGGGTCACTGGGAATGTGATCAGCTCCTGCACAGTTCTCTGATTGGTGGGTGGTGAGGTAACAAGGTGAGGCTACAGTGGTTAACATACCCATCTTCAGGCCCCAGCCCGTCTGGGGACTGTGTGCTCACTGCTCAGCACCCTCCGTCTGGGTGGGGTCTGGTTTCTGCAAAACAACTCCGAAATGCATCAGCTGCTTCTTGGTCTCTGAGGTGCGTTCTTTAATTTGTAATTCTACAACTCTGCTGATCTTTGAGAGTGTCCTGGAGAGGCAAGAAACAACTGCAGTTCACCCTGGGAACACTGACACTGGTGACAGCCATTCCCGGGAGCTCCCTCCACTGTGTGGACACCAGTGCCAGCAAAGCACCATCGTGGAATCCGCCCTCTAGCTCATCAGCACCAAGATCCCATGACTGCTTTTTGTTTTTATTATTGGAGTATAGTTACTTTACAGTGTTGTGTTAGTTTCTACTGAATGGCGAAGTGAATCAGCTATACGTATACATATATCCCCTCTTTATTGGATTTCCATCCCGTTTAGGTCACCACAGAGCACTGAGTAGAGTTCCCTGTGCTATACAGTAGGTTCTCATTAGTTACCTATTTTATACATAATAGTGTATGTATCTCAATCCCAATCTCCCAGTTCATCCCACCCCCGTATGGTGTCCATACGTTTGTTCTCTGCATATGTGTCTCTATTTCTGCTTTGCAAATAAGATCATCTGTACCATTTTTCTAGATTCCACACATATGCATTAATATATGACACTTGTTTTTCTCTTTCTGACTTACTTTACTCTGTATGACAGTCTCTAGGTCCATCCATGTCTCTGCAAAGGACACAGTTTCATTCCTTTTTATGGCTGAGTAATATTCCACTGTATATATGTGCCACATCTTCTTTATCCATTCCTCTGTTGATGGACACTTAGGTTGCTTCCATGTCCTAGCTATTGTAAACAGTGCTGTAATGAATATTACATGAATATTACATTGGGATACATGTGTCTTTTTGAATTATGGTTTTCTCTGGGTATATGCCCAGTAGTGGGATTGCTGGGTCATATGATAGCCATGACTGCTTTAGCTGGTCTTTTCTACAACTTTACATCAGATACTCACTTCTGTGATATGATCCTACACGAGCCTTTTTCATCACCAGAAACTGCTCCATTTTGAAAATTTCTACTCTAGTGCTACAGTTCTTCAATCCCTTCAGATTACTTCTCCTATTCATTGATTCCACCACTTTTTTACTCTTCATCTGCCCATCGTTTTCTCCATTTGCCTCCTTACCCGGTGTAGAGTCCGTCCATTAACATTGTTATAATCACTCTGTGGTAGGGAGAATGATGATCCACCCCTCCGCCAAGGATGTCCACAACCTAATCCCTGAAATCCTGTGAATACTTCAGGTTATATGGCAAAGGGAAAATAAGGTTAAAGTGGAATTAGCGTTGCTAATCAGCTGACCTTAGGATAAGGCGATTATCCTGGTTTATGCCGACAAGCCCAGAGCAATCACAAGGTTCCCTAAAAGTGGAAGAGGGCATTAGAAGAGAAAACTGGAGAGATGGCAGCATGAGAAAGACTCAGCCCAACGTTGCTTGCTTTTAAGATGGAGGAGGGGGCTATAAGCAAATGAATGCAGGGAGCCTCTAGAAGCTAGAAAAGGTTCTCCCCCAGAGTCTCCTGAAGGAATGCAGATCTGCTGACACCTTGATTTTAGCCCTGTAAAACACATTTTGGACTTCTGACCTTCAAAAGTGTAGGATAATAAACCTGTATTGTTTTAAGCCACTAAGTTTGTGATAATTTGTTACAGCAGCAGTAGGAAACCAATACACACTCCCTTGTTAAAGTCAGTCCACTTCCTTTCTCCTCTTAGCTGCCTATCATATCCACTAGGCAAAACTCCAAGCCTACTTGAACCACATGGTTCTTTGCCTATATTGAAGCAGCTGAAAATATTAAAAATTGCCTGACTGGTTTGGCCACAAATTTGTGATCACAAGCACACTCAAGACTGCCTGGCAACCTCACTACGCTTCCTCTCCATCTCAAATCCTTGACAACTTCACCATTCAACACCCAAGCCTCTCTGTTCTTAGCTTCCTCATTTCCAATGATTTGTCATCTACTCCCAGTGCCATGCCCAGGGTCCCAGACCTTTCTTAATGAAAATCGACATTACTTCCAAAAATCTCAACTTCAAGCATCCCACACTCTTATATTTCCAGTCTGGTCCTCTTGTTCTTATTATGATCCTCAATGACCACCATATGGTCAAAGTCATGGATCACTTTTCTAATTCTTATCTTTCTCGATCCTTCAGCCACAGCTGTCCACACAATTCTTGAAATAGTCGCCTTTTGGCACCTCTGTGGCACAAGTCTCCTGGGTTTTTTTTTCCCGCTTTGGTCACTGTCTACCTGATTCCCTCAAACTGGAGTTTCTCTGGGTTCTGTTCTGAGACTTACCTCTCTGCATTTTCTTTCCCTAAGTGATTTGATCCTTTTTCATGGCCTGAAAAATAGTCCAAATGATGATAATTTCCAAATTGATATATCTGACCCAAATTTCTCCTCTGAGCTACAGTGTCATAACAAACTCTACTTGACATCTCCACTTGACTATCTCACACATATATCTTTAGCCTGAAATGGCTAAAATGGAATTCTTTTGTAAAGATTGAGGTATAATTGACACATAACATTATATTAGTTTCAGGTGTACAACATAATGGTTTGTATATATTGTGAAATGATCACCACAATAAGTCTAGTTAACATTAATCACCATACATAGTTACAGATTTTTTTTCTTGTGATGAGAACTTTTAAGATTACCTCTTAGCAACTGTCACATATGCAATACAGTATTATTAACTATAGTCGCCGTACTGTACATTACATCCCCGTGACTTATTTATTTTATAACTGGAAGTTTGCACCTTTTAACCTGTTTCACTCATTTCACCCACCTACCATTCCCCTGCCTCTGGCAACCACCAATCTCTTCTCTGTATCTATGAGCTTGTTTTATTTTAAATTTGGATTCCACATATCAGTGAGATCGTATGGTATTTGTCTTTCTCAGTCTTACTTATTTCACTTAGCATAGTGCCCTCAGGGTCCATTAATGTTGTTGCAAATGGCAAGATTTCATTTTTTATGGTTGAGTAATATTCCATTACATGTATATACCACTCTTCTTTTTTTTTAAATTTGGCTGCACCAGGTCTTAGTTGCGGCAGGCAGGCTCCTTAGTTGTGGCATGAGAACTCTTAGTTGTAGCATGCATGTGGGATCTAGTTCTCTGACCAGGGATTGAACCCAGGCCCTCTGCATTGGGAGCACGGAGTCTTATCCACTGCTCCACCAGGGAAGTCCCAATACCACATCTTCTTTATCTGTTCATCCATCAACGGACATTTAGGTTGTTTCCATATCTTGGCTATTGTAACAAAATGGAATTCTTGGTTTGCTCCTTCTCCCAATTTGTTCTTCCTCCTGTCTTCTCCATCCTAGGAAACAGCACTTCTTCCCACCCAGTGGCTCTAGTCAAAATCCTGCTATCCTTCATTAATTCCTTTACACAACTTACGTCCAAAATATCTCTTAAATCTGTCCATTTCTCACCTCTTCAACTGCTACTGTCCTAATCCAAATCATCACCATCTCTGATCTGACTACTCAATAACCTCCTAATCCCTGGAACTCTATGAATATGTTAGGTTGCATGGCAAAGGGGAATTAAGGTGGCAGGTGGAATTTGGGGTGCTAATACTGGAGGGGTCTTGCCCCTCCATTAGATCCTCTGCACAGCAACCAGATCGATTTTCTTAAAATATGACTCAGATTCTTTCACTCCTTCTACTTAAAAACCTTCACTACTCATGGATTAAATAACATACAAACTCCTTATTCTACCTTATAAGAGCCTGTGTGATCTGGCCTCTGCCTGCCACTGGTCTCATAGTTTCTAGAACACGTGAAGTTCTTCCCTGCACATGCAGTTCCATCTGCTTGAAGTTAGCCATGGGAAGAGTTGAAGCTGGGTCCTTACTCCCCACTCCCATCTAAGTGTTGTTTTCTACACAAGGGTACCCAGCTGAGGTGTAGAGTGAGCTGAAACCTAGCCCACAATCTACTGTCCAAGCTGTACGCCATGGTGTGGGACTGTAACTCCCTAGAGAAAGTGCATTATCTCTTGACCTCAAAGTGACAGTGAGCACTTAGCACAAGTCAGCAGGGCTATGTGTGTTCAGAGAAGAGTTAATTTTTCTTTTGGAACAAAGGCACTCTACGGGCTGGCAGAAGCCCTGCTTCAACTCTTCCTATAGTTGACTTCTTTTTTGTTAACTAAAGTATAGTTGATTTACAATATTATATTATTTCAGGTGCACAACAAAGTGATTCAATATTTTTATAGATTATACTCCATTTAAATTTATTACACAATAAAGGCTATATTTTCTTGTGCTGTACAATATATCCTTGTCTCTTATTTATTTTATACATAGTATTTTGTATCTCTTGATCTCCTACCCCTATCTTGCCCGTCCCCGCTTCCCTCACTATTTTGTTTTCTATATCTGAGTCTGTTTTTGTTTTGTTATATACATTTGTTTATTTTCAGATTCTACATATAAGCAATAACAGAGTATTTATCTTTCTCTGTCTGATTTATTTCATTAAGCATAATACTCTCTAGGTCCACCTATGTTGTTGCAAATGGCAGAATTTCATTCCTTTTCATGGCTGAGTAATATTCCATTGTATATATATACCACATCTCCTTTATCCTTTCATCTGTTATTGGGTACTTAGGTTGCTTCCATATCTTGGCTATTGTAAATAAGGCTGCTATGAACATTGGGGTGTATGTATCTTTTCAAATTAGAGTTTTCCTCTTTTCCGGGTACACACCCAGGAGTGGGATTACTGGATCATATAGTAGCTCTATTTTCAGATTTTGAGAAACCCCCATACTGTTTTCCACAGTGGCTGCACCAATTTACATTCCCACCAACAGTGTATGAGGGTTCCCTTTTCTCCACATGCTTGACAACATTTGTTATTTGTGTTCTTTTGGTGATGGCCATTCTGACAGGTGTGAGGTAATATCACATTGTGGTTTTGATTGTCATTTCTCTAATAATTAGTGACGTTGAGCATCTTTTCATGTGCCTCCTAGCCATCTGTATGTCTCTGTATGTCTTCTTTGGAAAAATGTCCATTCAGGTCTTCTGCCTATTTTTGGTTGTTTTTTTTAATTGAAATATAGTTGATTTACAATATTTTGTTAGTTTCAGGTGTACAGCAAGGTGAATAATTTATATATATGTATTTTTCCATTATGGGTTATTACAAGGTATTGAATATAGTTCCCTGTGCTATACATTAAATCCTTGTATTCCCTTGTATTCCCTATGTATTTTATGTATAGTAGTTTGTATTTATTATTCCCATATTCCTAATTTATCCCTCCCCTCCTTTCCCGTTTTGTAACTGTAAGTTTGTTTTCTATGTCTGTGAGTCTGTTTCTGTTTTATATACAGATTCATTTGTATTATGTTTTATATTCCACATGTAAGCGATATAATATTTGCCTATGACTTACTTCACTTGGTATGATATTCTCTAGGTCCATCCATGTCACTGCAAAAGTTCTGCCCATTTTTTAAATCAGGTTGTTTGCTTTTTTGATAATAAGTTGTATGAGCTGTTTATATATTTTGGATGTTAACCCCTTATCAGTCATATCATTTGCAAATATTTTCTCCTATGCAGTAAGTTGTCTCTTCATTTTGTTGATGGTTTCCTTTGCTTTGCAAAAGCTTTTAAGTTTAATTAGGTCCCATTTGTTTATTTTTGCTTTTGTTTCCTTTGTCTTATGAGACAGATTCAAAAGAATATTGTTATGATTTATGTCAAAGAGAGTTCTGCCTGTTATCTTTTGGGAGTTTTATGGTTTCATGTCTTGCATTTAAATCTTTAAGCCATTTTGAGTTTATTTCTGTATGTGGTGTGAAGAAATGTTCTAATTTCATTTTTTTACATGTAGCTGTCCAGTTTTCCCAGAATCACTTGTTGAAGAGATTGTTTTTTCTCCACTGTGTATTCTTGTCTCCTTTGTTGTAGATTATTGACCATAAGTGTGTGGGTTTATTTCTGGGCTCTCTATCCTGTTCCATTGATCTATGTGTCTGTTTTTGTGCCAGTACCATGCTGTTTTGATTACTGTAACTTTGTAGTATAGTCTGAAGTCAGGGAACATGATACCTCTAGCTTTGTTCTTTTTTCTCAAGATTGTTTTGGCTATTCAGGGTATAACTGACTTCTTATTCTCCAAGTCTCAGTTCAATGCCACCTCCTCGAAGAAGTCTTCTCTCACCTCAGTCATTTTCCATCTCAACACCATGTCCATTTCCTTCATAGAACTTATCACCATCTGTAAGTACAGATTTGCTTGTCTTCCTCACTGTAAGCTCCATGAGACAGAGTCCTTGTTTGTCTTGTGCAGTGCCGTATTCCCAGCACCTAATACACAATCCCTTTCTGAGAAATGGCAATTGATGAGAAAGAGTGAAACTCCTGGGGAGAGAATGTAAAAAACAAAGCGACGACCTAGGTTAGCACCTTGCCCAGGTTAGCACCTTGCTCAGGTGCTGCCTGCCATCCTGATTGACACTAGAAAAAGTCTCTGTGTCAGGGGAAAATGCACATTTGGCCAGCCATTCTCAAATACAGCAGCACGTTAGAATCCCCTGAGGGTTAAAAGATAATAACATGGCCACTCCTCTCTGCCACGTCGAGGTACTGATGCAGTCTGGGTGGCTCTGGCAGACATTCTCAGTGCACTACCTCAAGACTGCCACCGGGTGGAGCGGTGGGACTGTGTTTTGGAGTAGAGGTTGGGCTTTGCTATAGGTAGAGAGAAGACAAATTAAAAGTTTTTGTGGGTTTTTGTTTCGGGTGTTTGTTTGTTTGTTGGCAACTCTTACCTCAGATCATATTCCAGGAGGCTTGGCTAGGCAGTGCCTCCAGGAAAGTTCTAGTCCTGGATTCTTTTCCTTGTCCTTCCAGGTTCACAATAATAAAAAAAAAACTACCTAAACCTTCCCTCACCTCTCCTAACCCACCTCCACAAAGCTCCACCACTATTCTCTCACTATGGCCCTCCACTTTCCTTTTTTTCCCCCAGCTTTATTGAGATACAATTGACACATAACATTGCATAAATTTAAGGTGTTCAACATGATGATTTGACACATGTATATGCTGTGAAATGATTACTACAATAAAGTTAGTTAACACCTTCATCACATCACGTAACTACCACTTTCTCTCAGAACATTTAAGATCTATTCTCTTAGCAACCTTCAAGTATATAATACAATATTGTTAACAATAGTCACCATGGCTTACCTTAGATAGCCAGAATTTACTCGTCTTATAATGGAAAGTTTGTAGGCTTTGACTAACATCTCCCCATTTCCCCCAGTCCCCAGTCCCTGGCAACCACCATTCTACTCTCTGTTTCTATGAGTTTGGCTTTTTTAGATTCTACATATAAGTGAGATCATACAGTATTTGTCTTTCACTATCTGACTTATTTCACTTAGCATAATGCCCTCAAGGTCCATTCATATTGTCATAAATGGAAGGATTTCCTTCTTTTTATGGCTAAATAATGTTCGTGTGTGCATGTGTGTGTGTATCACATTTTCTTTGTCCATTCATCTGTCAATGGACACTTAGGTGGTTTTCATGTCTTGGTTATTTTGAATAATGCTGCAATGAACATGGAGGTGCAGAAATCTCTTCCAGATAGTGATTTCACTTTCTTCAAATATATATCCAGAGGTAGGATTGCTGAATCATATAGCAGTTCTATTTTTAATTTTTGAGGAATCTCCATACTGTCTTCCATAGTAGCTGTATCAATTTACAACCCCACCAACAGTGCAAGAGGTTTCCTTACTCCACATCCTCAAATAACACTTGTTGTTTGTTGTCTTTTTGGTGATCCCATTCTAACAGGTGTGAGGTGATATCTCATTGTGTTTTTGACTTGCATTTCCCTGATTATGAGTGATGTTGAGCATCTTTTCATGTACCTGTTAGCAATTTGGATGAGTTCCCTAGAAAAAAATGTCTACTCAGGTCCATTGGCCATTTTTTAATTGGATTATTTGTGTTTTTGCTATTGAGTTGTATGAGTTCCTTATATATTTTGGCCATTAGCTCCTTATCAGATATATGGTTTTCAACTATTTTCTCCCGTTATGTAGTCTGAAATGCCTTTTCATTTATTGTTTCTTTTGCTGCTCAGAAGCACTAAAAAGTTTGACATCGTCCTACTCGTTGATTTTGGCTTTTGTTGCTTGTGCTTTTGGTGTTTTATCCAAAAAATCATTGCGAAGACCAATGTGAAGGAGATTTTGCCTTGTGTTTTCTTCTTGGCGTTTTACAGTTTCAGGTCTTACATTTAAGCCTTTAAGCCATTTTGAGTAAATTTTTGTGAGTTGTGTAAGATAGGGGTCTACTTTTATTCTTTGGCATGTGGATATCCAGTTTTCCCAACACCTTTTATTGAAGAAACCATCCTTTCCCCATTGAGTATTGTTGGCTCCCTTGTCAAATATTAGTTGACCGTATATGGGTTGGTTTATTTCTAGGCTCTATTTCTATTCCATTGACCTATGTGTCTGTTTTATGCCAGTGCCATGTTATTTTGATTACTATAGCTTTGTAATATAGTTTGAGATCAGGATGTGTGATGCCTCCTACTTGGTTCTTCTTTCTCAGGGTTGCTTTGGTTATCTGAGGTCTTCTGTGGTTCCGTATGATTGAATTGTTTGTTCTATTTCTGTGAAAAATGCCACTGGAATTTTAATAGGGATTGCATTGAATCTGTAGCTCTACTTTTCTTTCTTTTCTTTTTTACTTTTTTATCTTGTCTTCCTCTTTTCTTTTTAGGAACCGCTCTGTGCTGTGGTTTCCTTACCAGTAAAATGAGGTTAAGGGTAGCATTGTTGTGAAAGTCTAAGGAGATACCACATGCCAAATTGCATTGATCTATCTTCATAAACCCTCACAATGCTATCCTAATCCACGTAGTAGTGGTAGCTCTTCTGTTTAAGCCAACAGTTTTATTAATGTCGATTTTCAAGAACATGTATTGATATTATGTAGAGTGAGTTATACCTGAGAAGTATTTGGGGAGAAAATCTCCACACACCACTACCCTGCCTTTTGTTATCCATCATTAACCAGCCTATTAGTGAACTGGATGGAGAAGGGGCAGGGGAGGTAGCAGAAGAGCTAATAAGACGTGTTTTGTTTTCACCTGAAAAATGGAGATAATAATAGTGCTTTATAGATTTGTTGTATTAAATGAGTTAGCACATGTAAAAACTTAGAACAGAGCCTGGGACATAAAAAACATGAATTCTCTTGGGCTTCCCTGGTGGCGCAGTGGTTGGGGGTCCACCTGCCGATGCAGGGGACACGGGTTCGTGCCCCGGTCCGGGAGGATCCCACATGCCGCGGAGCGGCTGGGCCCGTGAGCCATGGCCGCTGGGCCTGCGCGTCCGGAGCCTGTGCTCCACGGCAGGAGAGGCCGCAACAGTGAGAGGCCCGCGTACCGCAAAAACAATAACAACAAAAACAAAAAACAAAAAACAAACATGAATTCTCAGCATATGATCCCTGCCCTCAAGTAGCTTAGGGTTCATTTGGAGAGATAGGACTCATGCAATAGAAGGCAATTAACAGTACATGTTACCTCTTATCACTACATACATAGATTGCATGTAGTGTTAGGCCCTAAAAGTGCCAATAAAATAGAGAAAACTGTAAAAGCACCAAGATCAGAGCAGCAAGAAAGTCCTTTGGAGTGGAGTGATCAGAAATGGCTTCATGGAAGATGTAGGACTTGGGGTAGTCCCCAGAAATATGCCAGGGGATGAGTAGGTGGAGCTAGAGCAATGCAGTGGGGGCAAAAGAATGTGGGCTTAGACACAGAAATGCCTGTGGGGTGGAGGGGGAGGTCAGGCCTCTTTGAAATGCATTTAAGGAAGCCCCCTTGCACATGGCCTACTGGTAAAGCACCAAACTAAAAAGAGAAAAGCATTTCCTAACATCCAGGAGCTAGTCTGGTACTATCGGCTAGCCTTGGTGTTGCTAGGTGCTGGCCTGGCACTAGTAACAACAGCAAACTAGAGCTTGGTGTTCTGTTGAACCCAAACAATTTCACAGGACATCAATATTGGACAAGGAAGCTCTGCGACTATGATGGATAGTCACAGACAAAATATGAACATTGTCCAAACCACAGAAATGACCGAATATTTCTCCTTCCTGCCTAATATGAGTGACCACTGCTTCTTTACCAATTACAGTGTCAGCCTCACTCTAGTCTGCCCCCAACTCCAGATAAAATTTATTGAGATACTCATCACAGAACTGTTCTGCTTTCTGACAGCACCCAACCTAGAGTGAACCACAGCTTCCTTTGACCCTCCCCCAAGTCACCCAACCAAAGCTCAAATCCTATAAGTTTCTTTAGCACCCTTTTCTTGAGCCTCACAGTTCTCCATGGTGTACATTCTCTCTCGCTGCAGCAAGTGACAAACCCAGCTTGATCACTACATGTGTGTTCCTGGGAGTCTTTGGCTAGAGGACATTGATATTATCACTAAAACAACTGAGGGCTATGGTTGCAGACCTGCCACTCAGTTTCATTTCAAGAATCCCCACACACAATCCAAGAAATGTCTGAAACATTCACAGTACAACACAGCATGATAAATGAAAGGACAGAGGCAATCTTAGGCACTGTGGAGACAGAGGAAGACTTCTTTTAGTAACAAATCACAATCCCACAATCCAGTGCGCATCATACTTCCTTTTGTCCTGATCACGCTCCAGTTAGGGAGATGACTCAGCTCCTCTCTGCTATTGTTCCAACACCTGGACAGTGTCTTTTCACTTCCCAACAAGACTTGCAGCCATGGCTGGTTTTTCCCTGTAATCTATGTATAAAAGTCCACGCACCACAATGAAGAGCAGCCCCTGCTCGCCGCAACTAGAGAAAGCCCGCCCGCAGCAACAAAGACCCATCGCAGCCAAAAATAAACAAATTAATTAATTAATTTAAAAAAAGATAAGTATCTGAACTACAGTTCAAAGCAAGTTAACTCTGATTACAGCTACTGAATTTATCTTCTTTTAAAAAATGTTCTCTTAACATTTGGATGCATCATCCTTTCAATTAATAATATGCTGACAACATTTTTCTAAAACTGAGTATAGTATTTCCTTAGTTATGAATAAATCACAGACCCAAAATAACAAATTCAAATTAAAATTCATACTTCTGTACCAATTATCTCTGAAACTTTAAATTTAGATCCCTACTTGCACAGGAGCAACCCACTCACTGCAGCAACATGGAGAAGGTCTGTGTGCCATGATTTTGGAAACTTTTGACATATGTGAACTATCCTTACTAAAATGTTCAATCCTATTATCTTTATCTCATTGTTGAGTCGTTAACAGAAATCCAGTTCTGAAGGACCCCAGTCTCTCGTTATTCAACCTTTTCAGTTGCCTCACATCATTTCCCATATTTTTCCCCCATAGACTTTTCTCTTGATGAGTTTCTCTGGATGACACAATATAGGTAGGAAAGGTGTCACCTGGCGATGTGCATCTATTCCTATTGCATTAAATCCAAACTTTCTTTCCAAACTGAAGCGTGGAGCAATAGAGATCTGATTGCCCTAGAAGTACTTGAAAGCCTGTTAAGATTACTAACACTGAAACACTCAGCAAATGTTTCTCAATTTGCCTGGCTAAGTTCGAAATGGTAACATATACAGCATTGTATTGAAGCTAAAACTGGAAGCAACCAAGGTGTCTTTCAATAGATAAATGGATAAACAAATTGTGCTATATCCATACAATGGAATTCAATGATACAAGTAAAAAACTACTAATTCAGGCAACAATATGGATGGATGGATTTTAGATGCATTTTGGTAAGTGAAAGAAGTCAGATCAAAAATGCTACATAATGTATAATTCCATTCGTATTACATTCTGGGAAAGGCAAACTAGAGAGATGGAAAATGGATTAATGGTTGCTAGCGGTTTGGAGAGGAGGAGAGTTTGACTAGTGGAAGCACAGGAGATATTTTTAGCGTGATAGAAGTAATCAGTATGCTACTCTAGTGGTAGACACATGACACTATGCATTTGTCAAAACTCTTAGAACTCTACAGCACAAAAAATAAACCTTAATATATGAAAAAAAATAATTTCTAACCAACCAGGAGGTTGGAGGACCCCAGTATGAGATGCAGACTAATGAATCTAGCTATATTACAAACATATGACATAACCTCCCTGAAGGGAGTGTGGAAAATGATGCTTACCTAAGTAACTTTGCAAATGGTATTTTGACTGGCTAATGTAAAGCTAAAGATAAGAGAGTACATAAACACTCTACTTGGTAAAGGTGTTTCTCATGGAGGTACAGGTGCAATTCTAAAATTGATGTACATGTATACATTGGCCAATTAAGTAAATGGATGGCAGATGGTGGGAACCAGATTCCGACCTGTAGTGGGAGGTTGTAGTGGGAGGCTACAGATAAGCAAGGGGACGAAGCCAGAATGACACATGTGATAACCAATTAGAGATATCAGTTTGAACTCATGTCCATCTTAACACAGATACAGATGAAGACATAGAGAAATAATTCTTGATATGCAAGTATACATGGGTTAGTATGTATGCATATATCTCCTAGCTCTGTCACTGAAGGGGCCTAGAAGCAACAACACTCCAGTAGCAATGAGCACACCCAGTCCCCTGATATTTGTTTCTAATGCTATTCTCCAATAAAGAGAACAGGTCTCCTTGGAGAAAACGCTGATTCCAGGACTGGGGCAGGGAATACATAAGATGAGTCTGGAGCACCTTGTAGTGACAGAGAATAAGAACGTGCTAAAAACAAAATCCCCAAATGATGAGGGTATATCGAAGAGACACAGGAACTGATATGAAAGAGTTTCCAGTGAACAAAGCTGAAATAAGCTGAGTCAAAATATACATAATGAGAATATTGGATTATAACCCAAAGTAAAAAATAAATATCCATGTGTCCATGCTGATATTAAATAAATAATTAATAAATAAATAAATGGGGGAGAAGAGACAAAGCTCCTGTGCTGAAGAATTCCAAATAATTTATGTAGATACTCTGCCTTCAAGGAGGTGGAGTGTAACCCCACACTCTTTAACTGTGGGCTGGGCATAGTGATCTCCTTCTGAAGAATGCAGTATGTAAAGGGGGTGGGCTGGGAAGAGTAATGTTACAGTGGAGAAAGCTGACAGACAGTACCTCCAGCCAGGTGACTAAAGTCAACATCAATAATGACAAGTTGGGTTTCCCTGGTGACGCAGTGGTTGAGAGTCTGCCTGCCGATGCAGGGGACACTGGTTCATGCCCTGGTCTGGGAGGATCCCACATGCCGCGGAGCGGCTGGGCCCGTGGGCCATGGCCACTGAGACTGCACATCCAGAGCCTGTGCTATGCGGCGGGAGAGGCCACAGTGGTGAGAGTCCCACTTACTGCAAAAATAAAAAATAATAATAATGACAAGTTACATTGCTAGCATGTACCCTTGATATGATGTGATGAGAAAGGCACTTGACCTCTGTGGTTTTCCTCCCTCAAAACCCATAACCTCGTGTTAAAAGCATCAGGAGACCCCTAACACGGTAAGTCAAGCAAAATGAGAAGACAAAGAAACACACAGCAGATGAAGGACCAAGGTAAAAACCCACCAGACCTAACAAATGAAGAGGAAGTAGGCAGTCTACCTGAAAAAGAATTCAGAATAATGATAGTAAAGATGATCCAAAATCTTGGAAATAGAATGGAGAAAATACAAGAAACAGTTAACAAGGACCTAGAAGAACTAAAGAGAAAAGAAAAAATCATGAACAACACAATAAATGAGATTAAAAATTCTCTAGAAGGGATCAATAGCAGAATAACTGAGGCAGAAGAACGGATAAGTGACCTTGAAAATAAAATAGTGGAAATAACTACTGCAGAGCAGAATAAAGAAAAAATAATGAAAAGAATTGAGGACAGTCTCAGAGACCTCTGGGACAATATTAAACATACCAACATTCGAATTATAGGGGTCCCAGAAGAAGAAGAGAAAAAGAAAGGGACTGAGAAAATATTTGAAGAGATTATAGCTGAAAACTTCCATAATATGGGTAAGGAAATAGTCAATCAAACCCAGGAAGCACAGAGAGTCCCATACAGGATAAATACAAGAAGAAACCTGCCAAGACACATATTAATCAAACTATCAAAAAATAAGTGCAAAGAAAAAATATTAAAAGCAGCAAGGGAAAAACAACAAATAACACACAAGGGAATCCCCATATGGTTAACAGCTGATCTTTCAGCAGAAACTCTGCAAGCCAGAAGGGACTGGCAGGACATATTTAAAGTGATGAAAGGGAAAAAACTACAAGTAAGATTACTCTATCCAGCAAGGATCTCGTTCAGATTTCACAGAGAAATTAAAACATTTACAGATAAGCAAAAGCTAAGAGAATTCAGCACCAAAAAACCAGCTCTACAACAAATGCTAAAGGAACTTCTCTAGGCAGGAAACACAAGACAAGAAAAGGACCTACAATAACAAACCCAAAATAGTTAAGAAAATGGTCATAGGAACATACATATCGATAATTACCTTAACTGTAAATGGATTAAATGCTTCAACGAAAAGACATAGACTGGCTGAATGGATACAAAAACAAGACCTGTATATATGCAGTCTACAAGAGACCCACTTCAGACCTAGGGACACATACAGACTGAAAGTGAGGGGATGGAAAAAGATATTCCATGCAAATGGAAATCAAAAGAAAGCTGGAGTAGCAATTCTCATATCACACAAAATAGACTTTAAAACAAAGACTATTACAAGAGACAAAGAAGGACACTACATAATGATCAAGGGATTGATCCAAGAAGAAGATATAACAATTGTAAATATTTAAGCACCCAACATAGGAGCACCTCAATACATAAGGCAAATACTAACAGCCAAAAAAGGGGAAATCAACAGTAACACAATCACAGTATGGGACTTTAACACCCCATTTTCACCAATGGACCGATCATCCGAAATGAAAATAAATAAGGAAGCACAAGCTTTAAATGACACATTAAACAAGATGGACTTAATTGATATTTATAGGACATTCCATCCAAAAACAACAGAATAAACTTTCTTCTCAAGTGCTCAGGGAACATTCTCCAGGATAGATCATATCTTGGGTCACAAGTCAAGCCTTGGTAAATTTAAGAAAATTGAAATCATATCAAGTATCTTTTCTGACCACAATGCTATGAAACTAGCTATCAATTACAGGAAAAAATCTGTAAAAAGAATACAAACACATGGAGGCTGAACAATACATTACTTAATAACCAAAAGATTACTGAAGAAATCAAAGAGGAAATCAAAACATATCTGGAAACAAATGACAATGAAAACACGATGACCCAAAACCTATGTGATGCAGCAAAAGCAGTTCTAAGAGGGAAGTTTATAGCAATACAATCCTACCTTAAGAAACAAGAAACATCTCAAATAAACAACCTAACTTTACACCTAAAGCAATTAGAGAAAGAAGAACAAAAAAACCCCAAAGTTAGCAGAAGGAAAGAAATCATAAAGATCAGATCAGAAATAAATGAAAAAGAAATGAAGGAAATGATAGCAAAGATCAATAAAACTAAAAGCTGGTTCTTTGAGAAGATAAACAAAATTGATAAACCATTAGCCAGACTCTTCAAGAGAAAAAAGGAGAAGACTCAAATCAATAGAATTAGAAATGAAAAAGGGGAAGTAACAACTGACACTGCAGAAATACAAAGGATCATAAGAGATTACTATAAGCAACTCTATGCCAATAAAATGGGAAACCTGGAAAAAATGGAAAAATTCTTAGAAATACACAGCCTTCCGAGACTGAAACAGGAAGAAATAGAAAATATGAACAGACCAATCACAAGCACTGAAATTGAAACTGTGATTAAAAATCTTCCAACAAACAAAAGCCCAGGCCCAGATGGCTTCACAGGTGAATTCTATCAAACATTTAGAGAAGAACTAACACCTATTCTTCTCAAACTCTTCCAAAATATAGCAGGGGGAGGAACACTCCCAAACTCATTCTACGAGGCACCCATCACCCTGATACCAAAACCAGACAAGGATGTCACAAAAAAAAGAAAATTACAGACCAGTATCACTGATGAACATAGGTGCAAAAATCCTCAACAAAATACTAGCAAACAGAATCCAACAGCACATTAAAAGGATCATACACCATGATCAAGTGAGGTTTATTCCAGGAATGCAAGGATTCTTCAATCTACGCAAATCAATCGATATGATACACCATATTAACAAATTGAAGGAGAAAAACCATATGATCATCTCAATAGATGCAGAGAAAGCTTTCGACAAAATTCAACACCCATTTATGAAAAAACCCTCCAGAAAGCAGGCATAGAGCGAACTTACCTCAACATAATAAAGGCCATATATGACAAACCCACAGCCAACATCATCCTCAATGGTGAAAAACTGAAACCATTTCCACTAAGATCAGGAAAAAGACAAGGTTGCCCACTCTCACCAGTATTATTCGACATAGTTTTGGAAGTTTTAGCCACAGCAATCAGAGAAAAAAATAAAGAAATAAAAGGAATCCAAATCGGAAAGAAGAAGTAAAGCTTTCACTGTTTGCAGATGACATGATACTATAAATAGAGAATCCTACAGATGTTATTTTAGGATTACTAGAAAACTACTAGAGCTAATCAGTGAATTTGGTAAAGTAGCAGGATACAAAATTAATGCACAGAAATCTCTGGCATTCCTATACACTAATGATGAAAAATCTGAAAGTGAAATTAAGAAAACCCTCCCATTTACCACTGCAACAAAAAGAATAAAATACCTAGGAATAAACCTACCTAAGGAGAGAAAAGACCTGTATGTAGAAAACTATAAGACACTGATGAAAGAAATTAAAGATGATACAAATAGATGGAGAGATATACCATGTTCTTGGAGTGGAAGAATCAACATTGTGAAAATGACTCTACTACCCAAAGCAATCTACAGATTCAATGCAATCCCTATCAAACTACCACTGGCATTTTTCACAGAACTAGAACAAAGAATTTCACAACTTGTATGGAAACACAAAAGACCCTGAATAGCCAAAGCAATCTTGAGAAAGAAAAATGGAGCTGGAGGAATCAGGCTCCCAGACTTCAGACTATACTACAAAGCTACAGTAATCAAAACAGTATGGTACTGGCACAAAAACAGAAATATAGATCAATGGAACAGGATAGAAAGCCCAGAGGTAAACCCACACACATATGGTCACCTTATCTTTGATAAAGTAGGCAAGAATATATAATGGAGAAAAGACATCCTCTTCAATAACTGGTGCTGGGCAAACTGGACAGCTAAATGTAAAAGAATGAAATTAGAACACTCCCTAATACCACACCCCAAAATAAACTCAAAATGGATTAAAGACCTAAATGTAAGGCCAGACACTATCAAACTCTTAGAGGCAAACATAGGCAGAACACTCTATGACACAAATCACAGCAAGATCCTTTTTGACCCACCTCCTAGAGAAATGGAAATAAAAACAACAACAACAAAAAAAACCAAATGGTACCTAATGAACTAAAAGCTTTTGCACAGCAAAGGAAGCCATAAACAACACAAAAAGACAACCCTCAGAATGGGAGAAAATATTTGCAAATGAAGCAACTGACAACGGATTCATCTCCAAAATTTACAAGCAGCTCATGCAGCTCAATATCAAAAAAAAACAAACAACTCAATCCAAAAATGGGCAGAACACCTAAATAGATATTTCTCCAAAGAAGATATACAGATTGCCAACAAACACATGAAAAAATGCTCAACATCATTAATCATTAGAGAAATGCAAATCAAAACTACAATGTGATATCATCTCACAGCAGTCAGAAAGGCCCTCATCAAAAAATCTACAAACAATAAATGCTGGAGAGAGTGTGGAGAAAAGAGAACCCTCTTGCACTGTTGGTGGTAATGTAAATTGATACAGCCACTATGGAGAACAGTATGGAGGTTCCTTGAAAAACTAATAATAGAACTACCATATGACCCAGCAATCCCACTACTGGGCATTTACCCTGAGTAAACCATAATTCAAAAAGAGTCATGTACCCCCATGTTCATTGCAGCTCTATTTACAATAGCCAGGACATGGAAGCAACCTAAGTATCCACCGACAGATGAATGGATAAAGAAGATGTGGCACATATATACAATGGAATATTACTCAGCCATAAAAAGAAACGAAATTGAGTTATTTGTAGTGAGGTGGATGGACCTAGAGTCTGTCATACAGAGTGAAGTAAGTCAGAAAGAGAAAGACAAATACCGTATGCTAACACATATATATGGAAACTAAAAAAAAAAAAAAAAAGGTTCTCACGAACCGAGGAGCAGGACAGGAATAAAGACACAGACATAGAGAATGGACTTGAGGACACGGGGAGGGGGAAGGGTAAGCTGGGACAAAGTGAGAGAGTGGCATGGACATATACACTACCAAATGTAAAATAGATAGCTAGTGGGAAGCAGTCGCATAATACAGGGAGATCAGCTCAGTGCTTTGTGACCAGCTAGGAGGGTGGTATTAGGAGGGTGGGAGGGAGGGAGACACAAGAGGGAAGAGATATGGGGATATATGTATATGTATAACTGATTCACTTTGTTATATAGCAGAAACTAACACACCATTGTAAAGCAATTATACTCCAATAAAAACGTTAAAAAACAAAAAGCATCAGATATATCCCAGTGAGGGACAGTCTATGAAATACCTGACGAGTAGGCCTCAGAACTATCAAGGTCATGAAAAACAAGGAAACTCTGAGAAACTGTCACAGGCAAAAGGAGTCTAAGGAAACATGACAATGAAATGTAATGCAGTGCCCTTGATGGGATCCTAGAACAGAAAAAGGACAGTAGGTAAAAACTCTGGACATCTGAATAAAGTATGGACTGCAGGTAATATTAATGTATTCAATACCAATATTGATTCTCTAATTGTAACAAATACATCATACTAGTGTAAGATGTTAGCAATAGGAGAAACTGTGTGTGAAGTATACAGGAACTCTCTATTCTCTTTGCAACTATTTTCTTAAAGGATTCTAAAATAAAAAGTTTATTTAAATAGTAATTGCATGTTTAGTACATGTTTTGTTTTTAGTGTGGTTTAGGCACTGGGAGGAACATAGTAATGAATAAAATGACAAAAAAATCCCTGGCTCATGGATCTGACATTTTAGTGAGGGTGGACAGGCAATGAACAAAATTGCGTAATATGTTAGATGATGACTAATAAAAATAAACTCAAAATGGATTAAAGAACAAAATGTAAGGCCAGACACTATAAAACACTTAGAGGAAAAAATAGGCAGAACACTCAATGACATAAATCACAGCAAGACCCTTTTTCACCCATCTCTTAGAGAAATGGAAATAAAACAAAAATAAACAAAAGGGACCTAATGAGACTTAAAAGCTTTGCGCAGCAAAGGAAACCATAAATAAGATGAAAAGACAGCCCTCAGAATGCGAGAAAATATTTGCAAATGAAGCAACTGACAACGGATTAATCTCCAAAATATACAAACAGCTCATGCAGCTCAATATCAAAAAAACAAACAACCCAATCCAAAAATGGGCAAAAGACCTAAATAGACATTTCTCCAAAGAAGATATACAGATTGCCAACAAACAAGTGAAAGGATGCTCAAATCACTAATCAGAGAAATGCAAATCAAAATAACAATGAGGTATCACCTCACACAGGTCAGAATGGCCATCATCAAAAAATCTAGAAACAATAAATGCTGGAGAGGGTGTGGAGGAAAGGGAACCCTCCTGCACTGTTGGTGGGAATGTAAATTGATACAGCCACTATGGAGAACAGTATGGAGGTTCCTTAAAAAACTAAAAATAGAACTCCCATACGACCCAGCAATCCCACTACTGGGCATATACCCTGAGAAAACCATAATTCAAAAAGAGTCATGTACCACAATGTTCACTGCAGCTCTATTTACAATAGCCAGGATATGGAAGCAACCTAAGTGTCCATCGACAGATGAATGGATAAAGAACATGTGGCACATACATACAATGGAATATTACTCAGCCATAAAAAGAAACGAAACTGAGTTATTTGTAGTGAGGTGGATGGATCTAGAGACTGTCATACAGAGTGAAGTAAGTCAGAGAGAAAAACAAATACTATATGCTCACACATATATATGGAATCTAAAAAAAAAAAGGTTCTGAAGAATCTAGGGACAGGACCGGAATAAAGATGCAGACGTAGAGAATGGACCTGAGGACACAGGAAGGGGGAAGGGTAATCTGGGATGAAGTGAGAGAGTGGCATGTACTTATATATACTACCAAATGTAAAATAGATAGCTAGTGGGAAGCAACTACATAGCACAGGGAGATCAGCTTGGTGCTCTGTGGCCACCTGAGGGGTGGGATAAGGAGAGTGGGAGAGAGACGCAAGAGGGAGGAGATATGGAGATATATGTATATGTATAGCTGATTCACTTTGTTATAAAGCAGAAACTAACACACCATTGTAAAGCAATTATACTCCAACAAAGATGTTATAAAAAATTAAAAATAAATTAAAAGAAAAGAAAAAAAGAAATTAAAAAAAGAAAAATAGAGGAAAGAGGTATAGGAAATGTAGAGGTGAGATTTTTAAACAGGAGGTCCAAGGACAACCTCGCTGAGAAGAGCACCAATATTAGGACAAGGGCAGGAAATTTTGTAAGGGTCAAAACATAGTAAATTATGCATTCTATCTAACCCTCCGTTAATCAGAATACAGCTCCCTCAGGCATTTTTGTGGTTGGTTTCCCTGCGCTGTGCTTTTTTACTGACGTTCCTAGAACATCTTTTATCCATTTAGACCCCCTTTCTCAAACATTTTTGTTAGTGCCAAATAAAGCAAAAGAGAATTGCAAGAATATAAGGAAAGTTGTGATTATCAAGCTATTTTAGGATTTTTAAACTTTTGTTTATGGTAAATTTAGGAAAGTAAGTAAATATGATTTCAATAGAAGTAAATAGTGGATAACTCCTGAATTAGGAAATCCATGTTTTTGTCCCCTTTATTTCTAAGAACATCTGTGGCCTATATTCAAGTATAAATTTCACCCCCTGTTGGTGAAAACATTCTTAAGCCTGATCAGATGAAGCCACTGATGATAAAATGGGCATTTTCTATTTCTGTATATTATTATATTTCTGTATAACTTGATCAGATGGCTAGATATCATGTCTTCTAAATTAGGAAATCACAGGGTTCAATATTAGTATTCAATTTCTAGAAAAGGGACAACAGAAAGTCTAAAATAAGTCAGTAAACAAAATCAATCTGTATAAGAGCAAGTTAATACATAATAAAGTGCAAACTATTTTAATTGTGGTGATGTCCAATTTATCTATTTTTTCTTTGGCTGCTTGTGCATTTGGTGTCATACCTAGGAAACCATTGTCTAACCAAGGTCACAAAGATTTACATCTATATTTTCTTCTAAGAGTTTTAGCTCTTACATTAGGTCTTGGATCTCTTTGGAGCCAAGTTTTATGTACAGTAGGTGGTAAGGATCTAACTTCGTTTTTCTGCATGTGGATATCTAGTTGTCCCAGCACCATTTATTGAAGAAAGTATTCTTTCTACATTGAATTGTCTTGGTACCTTTGTGGAAAATCAATTAACCATTGATGTATGGGCTCCTTTCTGGACTCTCAATTCTATTCCATTGGCCTATATGTCTATCCTTATGCTAGAACCACATTGTCTAGATTACTGTAGCTTTGTAGTAAGCTTTGAAATTGGAAGTGAAAAGTCCTTCAACTTTGTTCTTCTTTTAAAAGATTGTCCTGGCTATTCAGAGTCCCTTGCATTTCCATATGAATTTTAGAATCAGATTATCCATTTTGTCTAAAAAAATACAGCTGTGATTTTGAGAGGGATTGCCTTGAATCTGTAGATCAATTTGGGAAGTATGCCATTGAACAACAGTAAGTCTTCCAATCCATGAATATAGGATGTCTTTCCATTTATTTGAATCTACTTTAATTTCTTTCAACAGTGTTTTGTAGTTTTCAATGTACAAGTCTTACCTCCTTGGTTAAATTTACTCCTAAGTATTTTATGATTTTTATGCTATTGTAATTAGAATTGTTTACTTAATTTCATTTTTAGAATGTTCATTGCTAGTATAGATAAATACAACTGATTTTTGTATATTAATTTTATTTCTGCTATGGAAAGCTTTTGCCCAGGGGAATGACTTCTCAATGCTTAATTCGGGAAGCATCATATCAGAGCTTAGTTTGGATAATCCCTGGGTTTTTCTAAACCCTGTGCTTTTAGGGCTAATGAGGTCTTGAAATAGGAACAGTTGAAATGGAGAGAAAGAAGTTTTGTTTGTTTTATTTTTAAGAGATTTTCCTTGTCTATCTCCTCCTCGTCTCCCTCAATACCACTACCTCAATCCAGGCCCTTATGGTCTTTCTCTTGAAATTTTGGTAACAGTGATTTTCTGACTGGAATCTCCTGGTTTCCAGTCTTGCCACCATCTCCCATCCACTCAAATGCCTTCTCCATGCTGACACTAGAGTGATCTTTTACACCATAAATCTGATATATTGCCAAACCTAGCGGTCATTTCTCCTCCCCTCTTCCATTACCTTTTAGCAACACTTAACACATTTGCTCACACTCTCCTTCATGAAACACTCTCCTTTCTTCACTTCTGGGAAAGTGCTCTTCTGATTTTCTTCATACCTCACCAACTCCTTATTTTATATTTCCTTTTTTGGATCCTACTGGTCTGCTAAATCTCTAAGTGTTGGGCCCTGTCCTGGGACTCTTGTTTCCCATACACTCTCTCTAGCAATCTCAGCCAGTCCCATGGCTTTAAATACTGTCAATACTGATGACTCTCGAAAGTTTATCTCCAGGACTGACTTTTTCCATGAACCCCAGACATGTGTATCCAGCTTCCCACTTGTATGGCATCTCAAACTTAATATGTCCAAAACTGTACTCTTGATTTTCCCCCACCTCCAGTTACAGAGTTTCCCACTTCAGTACCAAGTTGCTCAAGCCCAACACCTAAAAGTCATCTTTGATTCCTTCCATCCTTTTACCTCTCACCTGAAATCTCTTATCAAGTCCTATTTCCTCTACCTTCAAAACATATTCCAAATCCATCCACTTATCTCCATCTCAACTACCACCACGTTAAGCTAAGCCACTATTATTTCATTCCCAGATGACTACAATGGCCTCCAACCTGGTCTTTCTGCTTTAATTCTTCACACACACACACACACACACTCCAGTCTCCATACCAGAGTTATCTTTTAAAAACATGAATCAGATCATGGTCTCAGGGCAGCCAATAGTGTAATTGCAGTCTGAAGGCCAAAGGCTTGAGACCCAGGAAGAGCTAATGTTTCAATTGAATCTAAAAGCAGGAAAAAGCTGATGTCTATGCTTGCAGGCAGTCAGGCAGGAGAAATTCTCTCTTACTTAGGGAAGGGTCAGCCCTTTTGGTCTATTCAGGTCTTCAACTGATTGGATGAGGCCCACCCACACTGGGTGGAGCAATCTGCTTTCCTCAGTCTACCGATTCAAATGTTAATCTCATCCAGAAACACTTTCACAGACACACTCAGAATAATGTTTGTCCAAATATCTGGGCACCATATGGCCTGGTCAAGTTGACACATAAAATTAACCGTCACAAGTGATAATTTGCATTTGCATAACCTGTAACTTTTCAAGAACATTCACATATTTCTTCTTGTTGACTTAATAGCCACTCTGTATGTCGGAAAGGTAGGTATTAAATAGCCTAGGGGAAACTGAGCCTCTGAAAGGGTAACTGAGACTAAAGTCCAACTCTGCAGATTACCAACTCCATCTACCAGCTCAAACTCTACTTCCAAGGAACAGTAAAATGTTTAGACAATGTCATGGAAATAATAGGGACCCAAGTGATTTGAATGGAAACTGAAAGAGGTATTCACTAAATAATCAGATAGATCCTCATAACCTGTACATCCTAGCATGGTTTCTCTTGTGGGTTTTTTGCCCATATGAGGGATTAAATGAGTTGCTTCAAAGTGTTGCTTTATGGTTTATCTGGGTGCTGTAGAGGGTACCTAGTGCTCAGTTGCAGAGGAGAAGGAAGGTGGGAAATGTGTATGAAAACATTTTGTGGGGGAAAAAACCAAATAGGTACAAACACAGAGGATAGATCCATTACCTCAAGTGGCTTTTACTCAAGTGGCTTTATTCTACCAAAATTCAGTGGGAGGAGATGTATGAATAATTGGAAAAGACAAATAGAATAAATGGATTTATCCTTTCCAAACATCCCAGGATACCTATTCAATCAATATTTTAATTATTTAATTTTTGCCTTCCCCCTCTTAATGCCAACCTGTGCACATTTGCAAGGGCTTATCACAGTGGTGAATGTCAATGAGAGCATTCAGAAGGGAAGAGAAGCTCCTAGAAATAACTTTGTAAATGTTAACGCAGGAAATCATCTTCTCAGGATACAAATGAACAAATGTACAAATCAATTCTGACATTCTGCCTTATAGAGTCTGGTCAACATAAATATCCCCTCTAGTCTGAGTACTCTTCTCCTTGGATTAGATTAGTTAGTTTAGTAAATTAAATATTAAGAGAGTCGTATGGTGTGATGTGTAACCTTGGCTCAGTTACCTGACCTTTCTAAGCCTCCATCTCTTTGTCTATAAAAGTGGGGAAAATATAAGTCCCTACTTCTTAGAGTTGTTTTGGGGATTGCAACCGATAATGTGCTTAACACAATTCCTGGCACATAGAGAGTGGTCAAAAAATATTAGCTGTTATTATCTAAGGTAAAACAAATGCCAATACAGTGGAAAGTACACGTTGTCCCAGAAAGAACACCGAACTGGATTCTAGCTCTGATTCTGCTACTAAATTGTCATAATGGCCTTGGGTAAATGACAAAAATCTCTCTGGACTTTATTCACTTGTAAAAAATGAAGACCTTGGACTAGATGGTTTCTAAGGACCTGCCCAATTTTAAATATCATTCCACAATAATTCCATAAGTCCCCTATGACAGAAAAGTCCACTCTCTCTGCTCCCTACTAGCCCAAAGGTAAGAAAAACTAAAATGTGTAAATTACTGGATTTAAGAATATATCCATGAGACGATCAGAGGCAAAGTTGCACAGGCTCCTCAGCAGCACTGCAGAACTTTTCTGCCCGTGGCTGTAGCCTGTCGTGAGGGGTGGATGACAGCGGGAGCCCTGCAGGAACCTGCAGGAGAAGGTTGGCACAGTCCAGGGGCGCGTCATGAGCACACCAGACGAGGCTGAGGAACCCGCGCCTTATCAGCGACATTTATGTGCCTCTACCCTTCGCATGTGGAACACATGGGCGTGCTTCAGAGGCACCCCTATAATAGTTCTTTGATGACCGTGTCTGGAACAATTAAAACATCGCACTGATCTAGCCTTTGGCCTTGTGCGTATGAACCATTACCGAAAATTTGTTCCTGAAAAAAAAGAGCTCTCTCCAGAGCCTGGAAGCCTGTCGATTTCTCATGACTTACAATCCGGAATTGAAAGGCTGTGTGGAAAATTGGTCTTTATTGATTTGGGGGGAGGATATTAAAAGCACACCCAGTCCTGAAATTGTCTCTCTGCACCTGTTGTAGAAAAGACTAAGCGACATTTCATAGAAGCTCACTTGCAGACTTCCCTTTCTCTGGAGGAAAAAAATAAAGAAAAAAAAGGTAAATGTAGAAGTTTAGTGGCAAACATCTCAATTACTGTAATGTGCTGTTTCCAGAGAAAGAAACTAGCAAAATAGCCTTCAGTTCGAGGGTTGGTCAGTTCCATTGGTTGAGTGTGATGTCAGGGCACCCAAGGGATACCTATAAGGGATGTCAAGTGTGCAGGGAACCCAGAGGGAACCCAGGGGGCACCCAGGAGGCCAAAGGACAGGTTCTACTGACAGTGAGGAAAAGCATCATGTTTCTATGTGGCTTGGACAAACCATTCCATTAGCATAAACATGGAGAAACCTGGGACACCACTTGCCCTCACAGAAGTGTAACAAGCGGGAGGTGGTTACTGCACAATCCACTCCTTACCGTGTACAAGAGAGGTACAGGGAGAAGCCCATGTGATGTTTCACGCACAACTTTGTGGCGTATGTGCCCTTTGATGTGGTCAACACATGCTTAGGGTCCGCCCTTCACTTGAGAAGTTAGATTGGATCACTGCCTCTTCCTCCAGGGTGATGAGGTTTTGAGGAAATTATTCTCAATAACCAAGCTCATAATAGAGAAACTTCCAAAAATATTTCCAAAATGATTTGGGGGAATGACTTAATAATGACTCACACTCATTCAGTACTTATGTGTGACAGGGACTCTGAAAATTTCTTTCTATGATTGATCTTGTTTAAACTTCACAGTAATCCTCTGATATACACCATGAGGTACTATTTTCCCCCCATACTGTAGCCAAGGAAATTAAGCCTCAGACAGAGGAAGTCATCTATAGGTAGTAAATGACAGATCTCTGTGACTCCAAAGCCGTCATGACTTCTGTCATAATAGTAATAGAAGACACAGCCCCTTCCTCGAAGAAGAACTAGGAAGAATATGGGGCGGGGATAAGGAAGAAGGCTTATGAGAAGCAAGCACACCCTCTCTCCTTGTGCCTGTGACTCAGCTGCAGCTGTGACTCACAGAAGACTGAAGGTCACTCAGCAGCTTGGAAATGACCTGGACTTCAGTATTAGAGCCAACACATGAGTGCTGTGGTACTGGGTGTTATCCCAAACTGACCTCCCTCACCACCACTCCCACGGAATTAAACATTCTTCCGTCTCCCACGCCTGCCTTCTCTCAGACAAATGTGATCAAAGACGCAAATAAGGTGCCTGATTGTGCTGGTTGGAGGGGGTGGGGAGGGCAGAGGTGGGTTCTGAGACACAAGGGAGGTTGACACAGAAGCGATTTCCAGGGTCCAAGAATTGGGCAGCGCCCCAGACCGGTCTCTCAACATTCACGTAGCTGGTGAGAATGGGGACTTCGGCCCCTCTGGTGTTGATCAGGTGACAGACTTCCCTCCCACAGGATGCTGAGAAAATAGAATGCATGTCCTTCTCTCTCTCCTCCATCGTATTACCCAGACTGGGAACAAATTTCTCTAAGTCAAACACCATTCTCATCCACAGGTGCAAAATAAAGGAGCTGCCTTATATGAGGCTCTGCAATTCCCCGCATTTAGCGAAAGTGGGCTGATTCATCTATTTACATCTGGTTTGCAGAGGTGTGGCCGAGATAAAAGAAACTAATGGCGGGTATTCATTTCCAGCAGTCTCTATACTTATCATCAATTTTCTACCTGAGCATAAATGGGAATTTCCGGTTGTTGTCATAGGTTTGGGATGGAGGAGACTGAGGGCTGCGGGGGACGTGTCTACTGGGCAATTTAGCCCTTTTAGCCTTGGTAAATCCTCAGGTTCCCAGGCCTAAGTTTTTTGTTGTTTTTTATTTGTTTTTTTGGTACCCGCCAGCATGCAATCCTGGTCTTCCTGTGTTTTCTTGCCCACACATCACTTTACTCTCAAGTACATCTGGCTTGTACTCATCTCCACCCACCCTTCCCCCCCAAAAAGGAGGCCTGCCCATTCTTGCCAGGGAACCAGACCAGCAGGGATTACCTAGTCTGAGTAGCACCAAGCTTTTCAGAATGAAGTCTTAGGCTTTCTGTTTTCTCAGGTTTTGTCCTCCCACTCTTTAGGGCACTCCCCACCCCCCCATTCCTGAAGACATGTACACAACATATATACTCCCAACCCCCAATCCCCACCCCAGGTTGAAGGCCTTCCTGACAATAGGGCCATATTACACAGCCTCAGGCTCCTCCTTGATAAGTGGGCTGAAACCGTCACTCATTCCAGTTATATAACCATTGGTCAGCCAATTCCCACAAGGCCCATCTCAGACTTAGTTGCACCCCGTAATTTAATGATTTCATAAGTTACAAGAGGTGTGGCTGCCAGGTTGCTATAGAAACTTTTGCTCCACTGACCTTTTAGTTTCCCCCCTAATAAAATTTTAAAACAAAGTTAAATCAACTATCCAATAAGGGATTGGGTATATTTTAAGTATAATGTGCTCTTTCACACCGCTGAATGCTTGAAAGCCTTTTACCTCAGACAAATTCAATTTGTCTCCTGGGTTTTTTGTTTTGTTTTGTGTTTTTACATTTTCAATCAAATAATCCTATTAAGTTCCCCAAAAGGAGAAATAATAACCTGAAAATTACCCTTAATTGTGTATGCTCTTGCCAAAGGACTGTCTTCAATGTCATGCCTAGACTCCATAGGCTGGAATGGAGAAGGAAAGACCAGGGCATTTATAAGATATGGCAAAGAAGAGTTGGAGGTATCGAAGTCTGGCAAGCCTGAGGTCACACCGCAAAACGATCAGCTAAAACTATGTTCTAGGCCCAAGGGATTAGGCCACAAAAGCCCTGAGTCCTGTGCCTGGGAGACCAATGAGCAGAGGTAGGGGCCCAGGCAACCGGAAGTCAGGCCCCAGGCAGGTGGCTGAGGAACAGTGTAAGTCCCTAAGAGCAAAAATGAACTCGGGGCTGAATAACTGCCTTCTGATATAATGTTGGGAACCATAGATGCCTCCTGTCCAGGAGTGGTGGCACCAACTAGTAGCCTGGGAGAGCTATATAGACCCCTTCATATCCGTCTCCCAAAGTTACCCTCAAATAAAAATATTAAAAGCCTTCTTTGATGAGGACAACCTATATTTTAAAATATTGGGTAAAAGTTCCAAAGGACCATATTTGGAGACTTCTGGTTTTCCTACTCCTCCACTATGTACCACCTAAATAGAAGTAGCGTGCTAGTTACATAAACTCAGCTTCAGGCCAGCCCCCGGCCACACGGAGTGCCCCTGCTTCTTGGCCCAACTCCCCACCTCCCACTAGTAACTATTTGTTGCCCTTAATAGATATATAGATATTCTTTCTTTATAGATATTTTAGAGCTACCGCTTGGTCTCAGGATGAACCTTGGTTTCCAAGTAACAGAGAATCAACGGTTACACAAAAATAATGTCGCATTTCCCTTATTTACCAGTCTTCATGGCTGAGTCCAAGAAGGTCTGGGATAGGGCAGAGGGGGACGCATTCTAAGGCAGCTTTCATTCCCAAGACAGCCCAGACTAAGCAGGGCTCACAGCTTCCTTCTCCCAAGGGCCCCACTTAGGGCTGAACAACGTCTGTGGGCTAGCCAAAGCATTAGCTAAGGATGAGGAATGAAAAGGAAGGAACAAAAGGAAGTGGGAAAGAGGAAAGAAAGGAGCACCTCAGGTCAGGTGTTCCTCTTGAGAGCACCTCCGATGGCTGGAGCACTGCTCAAAATTACCTCAATCCTGGGAGCTCTGAGGCCATCACCCATCCAACTTTGAAAGTGCCTGACACCTAGAAACTTCTGCAGTTGAATTACTCTCAGGTTACAGATGCAGACCTGAACCGTAGCGGTCAGTGGTCTTAATCATAAGCCACAGAAGCCATCTCTAACTGATATAGGGAGAAGATGTATTTATTTAAAGGTTCTTGGTAGCTCACAGAATCCCTGGGAGAGCTAGGGAGCAAGCTAGCTGTAGAGCTAGCCCACCCAGGACATTCCTACAGTTGCCTTCAATGGCACTAGACATGGCAGCCTGAACTATTAATGCTCTCAATGTTGAATTCCATCTTGATGCAACCATTGCTGCTGCTAGAGAGGCTCTGCCTCCCCCAATATTCATCAGTGGGGACTTCCTCAAATATTGGAAGGGGGTTTAGAGTCTGGGAAGTTCAAAAGAAAGGGGGTGGAATTCATTCACTAAGGCTGCCATAACAAAATAACACAGATTGGTGGCTTAAACAACAGAAATTTATTCTCTCACAGTTCTGGAGGCTAGAAGTCCAAGATCAAGTGCCGACAGGTCTGGTTCTCCTGAGGCTTCTCTCCTTGGCTTGCAGATGGCCACCTTCTCACTGTATTCTCATGTGCCCCTTCCTTTACTTATAAGGACACTGGTCAGAGGGGACTGGGACCCATCCTAATGGCCTAATTTTAACTTATTTAACTCTTTAAAGGCAGTATTTCCAAATACAGTCACATTCTGAGGTACTGGGCGGGGGTGGGGTTGGGTTAGGGTTTCAACATATGAATTTTGCAGGGGACACAGTTCAGCCCACAACAGGGACAAATGTTTATTTCCCCAAGTTTGCCACCCTGCACTATTAGTTTGGGAGGACTCACTACTCCATCCCCTTGACCCTTCTGGGGGCAAACCAGGTTGTCTTCCCCTCCCGCAATCTTATCTAATACCAGCTACTTTTCCTTCTCTACCAGTCCTCTATTGAGGTCCCAGCAAGTTTTGTGGCTGCACTTACCCAAATTAATACATCTGGAGTTCTTAAATCTCCTGATCTGATATTCTTCTAGATGAACCATTGAACTTCAAACTCCTTCCTCTAACAGCAGTTGGTTCCTATATAAGGTATCAACTCATGTCCCAAGGACCAGATGGGTGGGGATATCCAGGAAGATATGACTACCATGTTCCTCAAGATAAGCTCTGAAGAAAATGATTTAGAATGTGGTCCCACTGCCCTTAGAGGGATCACAGTGTATGTGCAACACTGTTAACCTAAAAAAGGTTAGGTACAGGGGCAATGTTTTCATTATCAGAAATACACTATCTTCTTTTTGCAATGCACTTCTAGGTCAACCAGGAGTGTTAACCCAAGAGTTTGTCTATCTAGTGCTCATTTTGAAAAATTCCATAATCCCATTTTGTAAATTGGTAGTTATTCATTTTCCCCAATGGATGGCTATGATTAGAAGTGCCCTAGCTAAAATTCTGTTTGAAAAGAGTAAAATGAGCTGCTTTTATTTGTGAGCCCCACATATACATCTCTGGACTCGATGTGATGACCACTTTTCTTTAGCCATATAGACAGAATGTTCTACCATTTAGCTCCACAGCTAAGGGATGGGAGAGGTGGGGAGAGGTGTAAGGCTACTCCTGGAAAAGGAGGGTTTTTGAATGGTGGAAGCCAGTAGAGGATAGAAGGAGAGTCAGAATGAGACTTTTAAAAAATATATAACATGGCTTCCTGAGGTGTGGGTTTTGTTTCTCTTTTGGCAAAGCCAAAATCTATGGGGACCATAATCAAAATGCAAATGTATATTGGGAAGCCATAAGGAAGCTCTTCAGGAGAATAAGGCAAAGCCTGTTTGTGGGAGATGCTGGGAACCATGAGCTGGGCCAGGCAGAGGATGACGAGGCACGCGGTGTTCGGAGGCTAATGGGGAAAAAGGGACGCTGAGACCAAAAGACCAGAATGATGTAATGCGAGCCTCAGAAAATAAGGGCTAAAGGTGTAAAGGAGGGAAACCAGGTGGAAATATAACTATGGATCCAAGATGGGAGAGCTCAGGTGTGGTGGGGCAAGGACAGAGACTACCAGACGAATAAAACAGGGGGGAAACCAGGAGGTGAACGTCCAATTGGCTTTAGCTTAGACCCTAGAGTCAGAGAAAGACTATTTCAAGAAGGGCCCAGGTCAGAAGGCAGAAAGTAAATAGAGCTGCCTATGGTCCTCTAGGCAGGATGGTCCATAAATGCATGTCAGGGGGCTCTAAGAGCCCCCAAATATATGTACCTATGTATATGGCTTTTAGCAGATTCTCAAAGGCAGAACGACTTATATACATTTTCTATTTACACAGAATGGCCCCAGAGAGATTCAGTGAGTATTTACATTTGCTTGTTTTCTGGGTCAATTCTAGGCTGTAGCCAAATAGTCAGCATGCTGGGGAGACCAAGTCAGAGGGAGGTGTGGGGTGCAGTCCTCAAACTGGTCAAGACTGGGAAAGTTGGTAGTTTGGGTCCTCATACTGGTCAGACTGGGAAAGTTGGGAGTTTGGGTCAAGTTCAAATTTAGCATGTGGTCCTGATATGCCGAACCACCACCAAATCACTGGTATATTATGGGGCTCTTATGTTAACCTTGGTGACCTCAAACAATTATGGCTTAGAACTTCCTATTAAAGAGTGTGGACTTTACATTCACACTCATAGTGAAAGCCAGGCCTATCCCTAAATCTTCAGGGTCCAGAGCAAGCGTACCAACAGAAGTATGTGTATCATGTTTATACATATTGAAAAGTTGCAGATAAAGCTAACAAAACGCTAAATAAAATAATATTCTCCTACCTTGACAACTATTCCTTTATATTGATAAAATCAAAACATTATAACTATGGTTTTCACATGTGGAAAATTAGTAAAATGCCAAAAACTAAAAAAAAAAAAAAAAAAAAGAGTGTGGACTTTAGTGTGTAGATAGTTCTTAGACAGAGAGCACATGAATGGGCTTCATTGATTCCGAGGAGGTCTGTAAACTGTATATATGCAAAGTGTATTCAAAATAGTGTGTATGCCTTTTTCTAGAGAGCAGATACATAAAGTTCTGCATTTGTGTGTGACACAATAAAGGTGGTAACTAGTGAGATACAGCAATATAAAGAATGATGAAACAACAAGGTCCTACTGTATAGCACAGGAAACTATATTCAACGACTTGTCGTAAACTACAATGAAAAAGAAAAAGAATATATATATATAGCTGAATCACTTTGCTGTACACCAGAAACTAACACAATACTGTAAATCAACTATACGTCAATTTTTAAAAGTTACAACAAAAGAATGACGAAATAAGGTTAAACTATCTGCTTGAATGACCAAAAAAGTCGGGACAAGGTTGTTTCAGCCTGGAAGGGTTTTCAAGCTTGTGCAGTCCCTCTGGAAACTACAGTGCGGGTCAGAGCTGTGAAACCGAGGATGAAATTGACAGTACTTGTGAGAGGCCCTCTGCTGCCAGAAGGCTTATGTCAGGGCAGGGCAAAACATGGCCGGGGCAGCTAGGAAAGTCATTTGATCAAGGCCTTACATTCACGACCAACTTCAGGGTTTGAGGTTATCTCACAACGAGGCTATTTTTCATACATTCACAGAGTTTCACTGATAGGTCTGGACAAAGACACCATTCATCATACAACTTAAAGCTTGTGTCCCATTTTCAGACAACACTGCATATAGTGCAACACAAATTAATTTCTATATAAATATTGGATTTATCTTGTGAATAGTAAAGTCATGCTGTATTAAACTGCTCTGTAATTAAATATGTGAATGTGTTACCACAAATTTTGTAAACTTATCTTTGGGGTTTCCTTTTTTTTTTTTTTTTTCTGTATACTCACTATAAAATTTTTTTAAAAATTGTGGTGAAAAGCACATAACATAAAATATACCATCTTAATCAACTTTAAGTGTAAAGTTCAGGTGTGTTCACTATATTCATATTGTCGTGCAACAGATTCTTAGAACTTTTTAATCTTGCAAAATAAACTCTATCCTCATTGAACAAACTCCCCACTTCTCTTGTGAATAGCAAAATTATATTGCATTAAGCTCTGTATTAAATGTGTGAATGTGTTGCCACAAATTTTGTAACCTTATCTTTGGCATTTCCTCATATTTTTGTTTGTTTTAATACATTGGAAGGATCATAAAATGGAAGTGGTCTGGGACTTTCTCAGCTTCTGTGATGTTCTCAATGGTCAAGTTCAGCCATACATCTAAGCCCCTAGGTGTGCCATCCTGTAGTGGGCAGGGAGAGAGAATAAGCTGGTCAGGGAGAGGAGAGGATGAGTCCCAGCCAAGCCAGGGGAAGAGCCATGAGGACACCTTTGATGGGAGAAAGCTCCCTGCCATGGTGAGAAAGCAGCACTCTGGAAGCAGACTGCCTGGATTCCTATCTCCCTCCACAGCTTGATTGCTCTGTGCCTTTGAGCAGGTTCCTTAACCTCTCTGAGCCTCAGTTTCCTCTTCTATAAAATGGGGATGGTAATGGTATTTGCCTTCCAGAACTCTTGTGAGCACTAAAGTGCACTGCCTGGTACATAGTAAGCACTCAATATACATTACCTGCTTCTGTTATTATTATTATTATTATTTACCCTTGTGTAGTGGTGGTAAAAGTGAATCTCTCTAGCTGGGATCTCCTGGGCTGAGGACCTGTCAGTCCATTTTGTCATGACCTTAGTGGGATGAATGATGAGGATTCAGCTGCTTAATTCCACAGAAATCCTAGGCCGGGGGAATAGTTTCAGGCTTGTGGTTTGAAGGGGGTGAGTGTGGAGGGATGACCTCAAACAAAAGCATAGAGGGGATTGTTGTCTATTACGTCCATTTCAACAGCCGCTGAAAAGGTTGGTCTGAAAATGTCTTGTCGATCACACCATCTTGGTGTCCCCAGAAGACTCTGTTAAAGCACGAATAAATTATCTAAGAGCCCAAACCAGAAATCTGGACTCCTAGAACTTTGCATGTCCACATGAATTAGTTTTCAGGATTGCATTTTCCTGAAAACAGCTATTGGCATTGGGGGTAAGCTGAGAGTTGGAGAAAGGAAAAAGACCCAGAGCCAGTGCTGTGCTGGTAAAAATGTAGCAAACGGCTCCCTGGGAGAGGACCCCTAACTTCCAGTGTGCTGTACAGCACACACCATGGCTGGTTTTGGCTACCAACCTGACGTCACTGATGAGAATGAAAAGTAGTACAACAATTAGGAAGTGATAAACTTTGAGTATCCATTACTTTGTTTTTAACGTAATGTGTTTAATTTTAAGTTTATATAACTCGTTTTAAAATAATGGCCGTGTTTAACAACCGCCTTGTAAAATTTCTGAAATCATAACAGTTGGCTTTTGTGAGCCAGGATGAGCCAGCTCCAGCGGCCCACAGCCGGGGCCCTGGCTTATGTTTGGTTGACCAAGGTGAAGAGATTCATCTGGGCCCATTGTCCCAAAGCCTTCAGGTCTTATAAATCACAACCCTCACTCCAGCCCTGCCAACTCCTTTCTTTCCCCACTCCACCCTGGCCTCCCCACTTCTGAAGGTTCCAATCACTCCGCAAAGCATGTCCAACCCACAAACCCTCACTTCTCTTTCTCTCGTCCAAACCCTAATGGGACTCCTGGGCTCAGCAGCAGGAGTCAGGCTGTGCCGAGAGGACTCCCGTGGCGGTTACCCCACGAACCCTGACTTGGCTGGCAGGCTGGGCTCTCACACGCTAGCCCTGCAAGAGAGCAGCTGGTGGTTTCAATCAGGATAAAACAAAAGTGTTTGGCACTGGGCCCTGTTTCCCTGTCAGGAACCACCGTGCCTTGAACCCTGTGCTCTGCCAGGCTGAACTGCTCACAATATTCCACACGATTGGCTGATGGACCACTAGATTTTTTCATGTGTTTCTTCTGCCTGGAATGTTCTTCAACCCCTCCACTCTTTCATCTGGAAAATTTCTCGTCCTTCAGGATTCAGCTTCTGTACCACCTCCTCCAGGAAGCCTTCCCTGAATACCTCCCCAAGCAAGATTAGGTGATTTTCCTTTGAGGAAAGTAATGCTCTGTATGATGCTCTGTGTTTTCTTCCCTAGGCTGTGAGCCTCTCAAGGAAACAGACATGTTGTGTTCTTCTCTGTAGCCCAGTGCCTAGCATATAATGTGTCCTGTAAATACTTGTTCCATTAACAAGTGAATGAGTCGGAGGTGCTACTGCCCTTGCAGGGCCTGGACTAAGAATTACCACTGTCGCTGAGCCTCTATTTTGCTGCCAGTTCCTATAGGCAGAAAGGCCTCTGGTGAACACCCTCCCATCTGAACTTTGAAGTAGAGGTGAGCATCAGAAGACCCCCCTTTTCCACTTATTTTTGAACACACGTCAAAGATTTTATTTCATTCATAATTAATGAGGGAAACAGTAAGATGTCACAACCTGTTCCAGGGAGAATTCAAAGTACCTTATTCTACTTTAAAAATCCCTTCATCTGTGGATTTATAGTCCTGTATTGATGGCCAACAACCGCCCCTGCTTCAGGCATCTGGCCCCAGTGGGAAGGATTAGGTAGACAGCCTTCTTTTCTTTGTGAAGCTGTTTCATTAATAATGAGGCTTTTAAAACATTCAGGAAAGATGGAAGTGGACCAGGCACTTGATGGGATTATTGGACCTACAAACCAACCTTGAAATCTCTTGCTTCTGGTCTTCCTGTTAAGGTAGATAAATGTCTGTTGGTGGGGGTGGGGAGGCAGTGGTGGGAATACAGCAAACCCAAGGCCCGAGAAGTGAGAGCGGTGGGCTTCATGAGACGCAGTCTTACAACTGTGGAGTGAGACAGCCTGGATCCCAAGCCCAGCCTCCCTGCCTCCCAGCTGCGTGGCCTTCAACAAGTTGCTTTATTTTTCCGAACCGCAGCATCCTCCTCTGTAAATGATGGGTGATAACAGCACCTACCTCAGGACCAAACAAGATAATGTGAAGCACAGCACCCAGCACATTGTTCACATTCGGTAAATGGGAACTGCTCTTTTGCTGTCCCCCTTACTGCAGGTTCCCCAACCGAGTATCCACCAGCTGAGTTGTTCTCCTGGGTCCGTAGCACCGCATGGTGGGCAGCTCATAATACTGGTTAAGGGTGTGGGCTCTGGAATCACATTGCCCAGGTTTTAGTCTGTATGACCCTAGGTAAGTAACGTAACCACCCTGTGCTGCAGTTTACTCCCCTATAACATGGAACTAGAGATACTTCCTAGATCATAGGGAGGATCCCCCAAGAAGCTAAATATTTAAAAACCTAGAAAAGAGCGTGGCATGCAGGAGACACTCAGTGCATGTTAGCAGGGTCTTTGAATGCCTAAGGTTTAAGAACATGACAGTCATTGCTTCCTGAAGACATGACTGCAGTCTTGGTTTGGACATAAGTGGCATCCCCAATCAGGATGGAAGATCAAATCCAGTCACCATGAGAAGAGGATGCCTGAACTTCTGTCTAGAAGGCGGTGAAAAGGAAGTCACTTCATTTGTCATGATTAACCATTTCCACACCCTTCTTTCCCTCCCTCCTTCCCTCCCACCAGTTGGAACTCATCCCTGTAGACTGCCGGAACTGAAGAGCTTAACTCCATTTGTGGACTTCATGCTTCCCTAGCCCTCCTCCCTGGTCCTCTTACGAAAGTGCTCACTGGGGCTTGCAGGAGGAGTACGTGGTCCTGAGAATGCAGTTGCATGCCAGGTGTGGCAATGGGCGTCCTGATGGGTCAAAGGGGGCAGTGATCTCCCCTGTTCCCGAGACCGTGCTATTTCCATAATGCACCTCTAATATCCAAGAGAAGCAAGATTTTTATAGCGAAACTGGACTTCTGTTAAGTAAGCTATTCGGGGACTTAATTTCATTGCCCTTGTGGTATCCAGAAATTGTTGATATTGCCTTACTGGGAGGTAGGTGGTGTTCTGCAGGAGGGCTAGAGGGCAACACTTCAATAAGCAGAGGAAAGGGTTTTTCAGGGCTTTCTAATGCAACAATGACACTGGCTAATACATGTGTATAAGAGGACAGTAAACATGGGTGGCCAGTCAATGGGAGGATCAGTTGAAATGGGGAAATCGGCAGAAACAAAGGGTGGGAGAGGTGGGCTCCGAGATCCAGAAGCAGGGCTCCTTGGGGCCTCCGCTCTTCTGCCTTGACCAAGGCATGGCTCTGCACTGGGCTGACCATGGACAAGTCTGGCTGGGAAGCTTCTGCATTGCCTGGAAGAAGCCAATATGGAAAGTATTGACACCACCCCCTTCCCATCCCACCTCAGCCCCTCCTGGAGTTAAGAACTCATAAAACGTAAGAGGGGAAGGAAATGTTTAAACATCTGAGAGCCTGTGGATTTAGGGCATTTGTCCTTCCCTTCTCTTGCTCCTATCTTATTTTGAGACTGGGAGTTCCTTCTAGGGAGGCATCTTTGGCCCTGGAGAACTCAAAAGGGTGGATCCCAGAGGAGAGGAAGCAACAAGTGTTGGCTTTGGCTTTGCTCAAACAAGACCTTCTTTTTCGATGATCCAATCCAGTTCTCCAGAAAGGATTAGGCAGGCATTCTGGGCAGAAGAACTGCCTCGGAGGGAAGATTGTGCCTTTGGCCAGCGTGTGCTCTATCTCATGAGAACCAGACAGTAGCAGACGAGGCACAGAAGGGCGAAGTCCAACAGAGCCGAGCGTCCCCTTTGGGCCCTGGTTGGCAGGAGTTCTGATTTTTCTCAACTACCCGAAAGATGCTGTTACAAAGAACAAGGTCAGGCCCAAGTGGAGTGTTCTATCATTTTGGTTTTTTTAAATTGTTTTACTCCTATGTCTTTTTTTCTTCAGTGGTAAAATAGAACCTGTGTAAAGTCCTCAATGGCACGAGACTAACATCTGTACCGTAAAGGAGGTGAGATGTTGCTGAAGCTCTCGTGCCACAGTCAGCTCAGTCGACACTGCTCATTGCCCTAGTCAATTTTACCAATTTTCCTGTCAAAGGGTTCATGCTGTGGGCCTTAGCTTTAGCCTATTGTTGAGAAACCATTTAATTGAAATAAAACGTGTCATTTGCTTTCATGAACATTTTATCATGCCAAAGAAAACAGAGTAGGTAGTGCGCTCTGCTTTAAGCAAACTCAATATATGAATGGATTGACAAATAAAGTAGGGGCAGATTATTAGCAAAAAGGTTCAATATAATTAGTAACAACAAGCTTTTCTGGTGCATTTTTAAACAATTAGTTTAATCAGTTCACACCTGCCTCACTGTCACGTACATAAGAGCTTGCTTTCTGAGTGCAGGTCTATTTCCTTGGAAGATCTCCTGGTCAAATGTATTACAACCAATAGGAACAAGAACAAAATAGATGTTCTGATCCCTTTCCTTTCTATTCAGCTTCCATCAAAAAGATACTGGGCTTCCCTGGTGGCACAGTGGTTGAGAGTCCGCCTGCCGATGCAGGGGACACGGGTTCGTGCCCCGGTCCGGGAAGATCCCACATGCCGCGGAGCGGCTGGGCCCGTGAGCCATGGCCGCTGAGCTTGCGCGTCCGGAGCCTGTGCTCCGCAACAGGAGAGGCCACAGCAGTGAGAGGCCCACGTAAAAAAAAAAAAACAAAAAGTTGAAGTTATTTGGGCAATTCTTGCCCTAAAGTATGGGTAGAGTTGTGTTAGATACAAAGTGAGACAACAGGAAACATTTTTTAATGAACAACAAGCTTTCACAAAGACTGTCTATATCACATTGTTATTACAACATAGATGAGCTGAAACTTCTTTTGTACAGATTTAGAGGAAAGAAGACCCTAAAGAGACATCAAGCATATAGAGGTAGTTGAATAGCAATATGGGAAGAAAAAAAAAGCATTATCTTAATTCCCCTTTCAGCTCATTACAGTGCAAGAGTAAAATGGCTGCTTAACAAACAACTGGAATTACAAACACAAAGACACATTTGCCACTGTTTAAATGGCTTGCTGGATATTTTAATCCTGGCATTACTGAGAACTGCATAAAATGACGGAACTAGTTTATCTAATAAGCTTACGATGCCACATTGAACTATTTGCTCTCCTTTGATTTTGTTGTTGTTTATTATTTTTGCTTTGACTATAGATAAATGTCAAGCAAGTTTTAAAATGATGCATAAGCTACAGTGTTGCTTTGTAAACTTTAAATGGCTACACAGTCACGAAGCAAAAGCTTGAAAATGACACCAGGAACAGAGATTACAGGCACTTCTCTCTCAAGGTTAATTTAGCTCATTTGAAAATACCCATTTGTAAAGGAAAATGTCTTCATTTCACCTCTGGATGTGCATAATCCAGATTATGTCGAACAGTGGGAGCTATCATTCTAAGAGGAACCAAACGTGTACATTTTACTTGGCCCCTTTTCCTTCTTTCTGCACTCAGGAAAGGCCACAAATTGCAGCCCATGCAGCTGGCTGCTTCTCAGAACTGTCTTCTATCAAATCAAAACCTCATTCCTCAAGCCCAAGAATGGGCTGAAAATCTGTCCTTTTCCCTTATTTGGGCTGCCTTCTATTTGCATCTCGATTACATATCTCTGCTATGATTCTGCCTTAGGAAACAGAAATGGATGCAAAGTCAACATGTTGGGAACTCAAGGAATGAGTCCCTGAATAAAACTCCCATCTTGGAAATGGAGTTGGTGAGGGGAAACACAGCCCCCAGCGGGTTCCAGTCTATCAACAGTATGTGATCTATTGACAGTAAGAGACTTCTGAGTGCTGTGAACCAGCCTCAGAGCTCCACTGCTCCAACAGCCAGCCACATGGGACTATCTGAGCCCAGTCCGGCTCCACAGGCAGAACTGGAAGGGCCACATGTACAGTGATTCCATGAGTCCCAGCATGCTGCAGCAGCAAGGGGCTAGAAGCAGTCGGCCTTCAGAAAAGGCAAACTGTTGACACAGTCAGTTCTCTACCCCACTGAGTAAGGACCAAGCACTCTTTTCTCCAAGTTGTCTACAGAAAATTAGTTTTATCATTTTTCATTTTCTACATTTTGCTGGTTATTAGCTAGCAGCAATAGTACAGTACGAAGCAGAAAGGCATAATGTCTGCTTGGTACCTAATATATATACACACATGTACATATATACACAAACACACTCATATATATATATATATATATATATACACACACACACACACACACATCTATATACATACACACACACACAAATCTATATACATACACACACACACACACACACACACACACACACAGAAAATAACCTACTAGGAAAAGACTAGGTAAATCACAATAAACAGGAAAATTAGCTGAATAAATGGCACTAACTACCAAGGGGGAAGTCTTGTCCTTCTGGCCTAGATTTAACTTTATGTTTTTCCTGTATATACTCTTTATTCCCAAGCTTTGCAGCAAAATCAATTTACAAGCAGTGAAACAGTCATGTCCAATTGATTACCCCATTCAAGTACGTATCAAAGAAAGCCAAGGCTTAGCCTTGCACTTTGCCTCCCACCACTACTGAAACAAAAGCTTGCTGTAAAACAGTCCAAGTGTGTATCCAGGCTACTGAGAGAAAAGTGCAATTCTGCCTAGCCAAGCTACATTTGCTGGAGTTAGGTCCTCTCTTATCAATGTGAAATATTCTATGATGTGGAATTTTATACATTTTGGAGAGCAGGAAGTGATGAGATGGTTATTCTAATGGAGCTAGAACTTAAGGCTTTCGTTATATCAGAAATTCTAGACCTCCAAACAACACTAATTTTTAGCCCTCTTGAAAGAGGAAAAATTTGCTGGTATGGGATTCTCCCTTATCTCTGACCCTAATTTGTTTTCCAGTCTTTTCATTTTCCCAAACAGACTTGACTCCCAAAGGCATTACATGTAAATATTTCATCAAGTTATGGTCTGAAAATCAGAGGTGTGGATTCCCCCAACCAAGTTTAAAGGAATTGGAAATGGGTATTGTGTGTAAAGGCAGGGTTTTATGCCAATGTAGTCCCCTGATGATATTCTGTAACTATGAATAATCTAATCGTAGCTACTATTTGTTGAATGACTCCTATGTGCTAGGCACTATGCTAAGTGATGTATATATATTATCTCATGTAATGTTATAAGAACCCTACATGCAGTATTTATCCCCACCACTTGCTAGTTGACAAACTGGTGCTCAGAAAAAGTGAAATCACAAAAGTAACACATCTAGCAATCCAAGACACTTATGACCCTTTTCTTTCTTGCATTTACACTAGACAGTAGGAAATTACTGTCCTAGGACTGTGTTATGACCACATGGTTGGGCACCAGGTGGGAGAGGGAGCCTTTCATTTCCTCCTACCTGAGCCTTGCAGAGTTTGCTTAGGCAGTAACCACGCCTATGCTTCCATTCTTTACCAGCCCAGCTGGGCTCCAAACATCAAACCTGGTAACATAATGTTCTGACAACACGGTGTTCATTAAGAAAGCGCAGAAAAGGTTATTTGGTTTCTGCTTACATGAATCTCTTTTTTGTTGCCTGGATCATCTCATTCTCCCTTTTCTGTTTCTGGCCACAGGTGGTGATGGAAGAAGCCAGACTGATTACCTGAGGCATTAACCTCTAGCGGGAACAGAGTGGATGGGCTGTGTGGGAGTCTCGCACTGCAGCTGTCCAGAGTCACATGGGGGGAGGATAATTTGCGTGAAGGTAGGAACAACACGATTCACTTCTTCGCTGTCCTAATCTTTTCACTGTGTCATTGTAACACTCCTGTTTTCAGGTTGTCCTGGCACTAAAGAAATCAAACGCACTAAGCAAGCTAAACAAGACCTCACTCTTACCCCCTTTACCACTATTCTTCCCCTGTATTGAAATATTTGGCCCATCTCAGTGAGGAGGAAAGACCGTGTTTAGATAAAATCATGGATTAATTGCTTCCTTTGAAAAGATTTGAAAGCCAAAAAGATAGTTTGAGGGTTTCTTAAAGGGTTCTACCCTCTTTCCTGGCTTCTTTACACTTTTAATAATGAACCGTCCTTCATCAAGTGTTTGCACACACGCTAGCCAGGCCCTGATCCTCAGAGCCCTGAGAAGAGGTGAGGTATGGAGGCTAGCTGGGCATGGCTGTGACACGCCAGACTGAAAACCATTACCTCTGAAGGGTTAAATATTATCCTGCCTGAAAGTCCCATTACTAACTGCCCTGGGGAGAAATTAAGATGTAATTAGATTGCTGAAATAAATGCCTATAAGAGATTGTAATAGAAGACACTCCTCTAATTCATCTCTTGATTCCAGGAAAATAATTCCTTCATCCTGGCTCTGTATGACACATAGAAAATGGATTACTTTTATTGTACCCTGGCTTATTCCACAACCTATGCCAAATCCCTTAAGTATTTTATATTGTTGGATTCAAACTGAAAGCAAAATAGAATCTGTAAGGATAGATGATCTTGGCATGATTCTGAACTTCCTTTAAGCATCCAATTGGATAGATACAAAAATGGTTCAAGAACTGGGATCAAATGTAGCAAAAACTGTTAAAGCAAAAATTGCACATTTCTAGTATTGTTACTTCCCCCTAGGTACATGGTAGACCACATCAATAAATAAAGCAGTATTTTTCAGTAATGCACACTTAAATAGTTACAAACATACATGTAGAAAAAAAGGATATGGTAGTGCAGAAAATAAATTATTAATACAGAAGGAAGTATGAACATTATTTTACACAACGCTATATAAAATATGAACCATTTGGAATGACACCTCAAAAGTCAGTGAAATAATGCAGCAACATGATTAGTAACTGGGCATCACATTTCAACCACACAGTCATTCGTCTATGAAAGACAGAAAATTAAAGCAAAATCACGTTAAACTTTGAGAAAATTTTACGTCAAAATCAAAAAAAAATTTTTTTTCTTCTGGGCTCTTAAACAACCTCTGCTGTGCATGTAGTTGTGCAGCATGTCAAGAAGCATCTTAAGAAAGAAAGTTTCAAACAGATCACATTCTTTTGGTCTTTCTACTTAATCTCTTTCTGATCAACAGCACGCTAATGCCTCTGTTTGATGCTTCCTTCTAAGATGTTATTGCAATTAGGTGTATTTACAAGACGACTCCCCCATGGTGGTGAGGGGAGCGTGGGAGCTCCTTTTCAGCAATCCACTCACTAGTTTTGGTTTCGGGATATAAAGGCCAGGACTCGCCGAATACCGTTCAGTCTATCCTTTAGGGACCTCATGGCTAGGAACGGGAGCTGAGCTCGGCTTTCCAATGGAAGAACCGCTAATGTCCACCAGCACCAGGCCGGGCCATTGGGGTTGATCTGCAAGAGAAATGCAATGGGTTCGTCTTATTCCTGTGGAAGTGATCCTAGCCTGTAGGCTTCCAAAGTTGCCAGGAAACATCCCAGGTGGAACTGCTTCCGCGTGTGGCAAGGACTGCTAATTACCCCCCATCTCTATTTCCCTTTATCTTAGCTGGGCATACAGCCACCCAGGGGGTGGGGGTGGGAAGGCTACGTTTCTCAGCCTCCCTTGCAGCTAGGTGAGGCCATAAGACAAAGTCCTGGCTAAGGAGATGTAAAAGGCAGTGCTAAGTGTGACTTCTAGGCCATGCTCTGGGAAAGGGGCATGCGCCCTCATTTCCTCTCTCTCTCCCCTTCCCCTAGCTAGCACACAGACATGCTGATGATCAGCCTTCTTCCATCAGGAGGATGAGGGCAACACTCAAAGGGCTTTGTCAGGAAGGAGCCTGGGTCTGAATGATCTCACGAACAGGGATGCCCCAGCCCTCCATCTCTATGACTTACACTCTCTATCTAGTTTAAGCTACAGTTATTTTTGGTAGTGGTTAAAGCAAACACATCAATTTCCTAACGAATACACCATACCTTCTAGCCAGTGTGATTTTACAAGCCGAACTATCTACTACAGTCGGCCCTCCACATCCATGGATTCAACCAACTATGGATCAAAACTGGTTGGTTGAATCTGTAGATGTGAAACCTGTAGATGCAGAGGGCTGACTGTACTCATTGCACTACAAATTTTATAGAAGGGATTTTGGTATCCATGGGGCCTCCTAGAACCAAACCCCCATGGATACTGAGAGACAGCTACTCAGCCTCTTCCACCTCTTAGATTCTGTTTAGGCCCTTTGGCCTGATGCATAGAGCATATGGGTCTTCAGTTCTCATGACCCCTTAGGCTTTGCATGTCTCTTACCTCCATTTCCCTGTTTCTGGCTGAAGGCAACAGAGTCCACATATGCCAGCTCACTAAACGGGGCCACGGCTAGCTTCTCCCCTAAAACCAGAGCCTATGATTCACAGCCCCAAAGCACAGCAATCCCACTTTGCAAAAATTCCAATTGGAAAACACAATCACATAGAAATATATTCCATCCCAGGTTTCCTCTAATAAAGAGCTTTCCTATCCTACAGTGATCCTGCACCAAAATTCTGTGTCAGCAGCGTCCCAGGTACACGTTGCAGACATTGGTGACTTAATTTCCTACTAAGCCCCAAATGAGCTTTCTGCCCACACCCTTCAGAAGGTTGGCTTTAGGACCGCAGAGAACCACATTCTACATGCGGGATTGTTTGCTTCCAAACTGGTCACCTGATTCTCCCACAACCTTCACTGCCTCTTCGCTTCTCTGTGCCTCTAGCTCCATTTGGATTCTTTTTGTCCCTCGCTGCAGTCTGTAACGTGTTATCCCTCCTATGATGAGTTCTGAATGTTAGACTGCCATATCCTGAACTGTATTTCCCAGGATCATTAACAAAGATGTTTAAGCTGATGTGAACACATGTGGTGGTTCCTAGGAAACCTCCTGCAGAGGCTTAGAACATTCTTATTAATGGGACCACTGGGGCTACAGCATTGACTCGATCAAACTGGATGGGTTTTATTTTTTCTGCTGCTGCTGCGGCCAAAGCAACAGTCCTAATAAGAAGTGAAATGAAACCCAAGATTTCGGCTTTCTGTGTCACTGAGCCCTTATGAATCACACAGTGGCACCTGTGTTTTGTCTTGTGGAAGATGCTGTTACCATTGCTGATCGCTATCTTCTGCCTGACTAGGGGAGAATGCTTTCCAGAAGGTGAAGGGGAACATTCAGCTTGACCATGAGGTTTCTCAGAGCTCTGCCGTAGTCCTGAGTCACAGTGACCCAGAGCCAGGAGCTGGATCATCTGGAAGCAATGGCCTTTCTCCCTCCAACATTCACGATGCCTTTGAATGGGGGCGGGAAAAGGAGCCACCTCTGTGGCCCGGAGAAACCAAGACACTGCAGCGCATTAGGGAACAGACTGGTGTTTTACAGCCTCAGAATGCAAGAGGAAGAAGGGACTTTAGGGACCTCCTCGTCTACCTCCCTCATTTCAGAGATGGGCGAAAAAGTCAGAAAGGGGAAAGGACTTAGCCGAGGTCACACAGCTAGAGAGGTAAGTAGGACCAGTTTTTTGGCATGGAAGTCAGAATATACATATTCTATTTTACTATTGTGATAAAGTCAGGAATGAGTACAGGGAATGAATCAAGGAAGTTATGGAGGCGATTATGTAGGAACCAGGTCAGAATGTGGAAAGGTGATGGTGGGAAAATATTTGACTAGGATATCTCCAGCCTTGTCCTAGAGAGAGTATTCCCTGACGTACACCAGGCAAACAAAGCTTGGTGAAACTTAACTATCTCCACTTTCCTGGAGAGCTCCAGATCTGCAGCTTGATCTCTCAAATGGACCTGTCCCTCCGGGAAATAGACTGATCCAGTAGAATCTAATGAACTCTTTTCTAGTATAACTCAGCCAAGGGTAAATTTAAGGATTGGGTCAGTTGTCTCAGGAAAACTTGTTCATCCCTGATGAGGACAATGGCAGGGGTCTGGACCTGCAGGGCTAAGCGTGGAGGGACCTGGGGGTGAAAGGCTTCTGTGATCCTGCAGTTGGAAGCCTGTAAGGCGGCTGGCCCCAGCTCCTCACTCCTTGCTCCTGCAGCAATCAGGGGGAGAGTTATGAAGCCTCCAGGAAGTGGCAGCCTTTGGTCTCAGCTCCCTAGGTACCCTTCTCGTAAGCCTGGCCTTTTGTGAATCCTGTCACCCTAACACATCATCATGGTGGGAATCTGGACCCACAATTAAAGGTTCTTCTGTTGATGGTGCCTGTGTTCCCATCCTCTCACTTAACTAATCTCCTAAAACCTATCTTGGATCCAAGTTCCTACTGCTTTACTTTAGTTCCTCCAGTTCCGATGTGGGGTCCTTTTGTTCTTATCCATGATGCCTACCGCCCGGCCGAACAAGACCGATTCGGATACATCTTCCTCTCTACGCTAAATTTGCTGGGTGGAAACCACACACGCATCTAATCACAAACCCCAGGCTGTCTCATCTGGTGGGGGTGACTGATTACAAAGAGACATTTTTATATACCTGGGGATCAGCATCTTTCTCTGGCATTGGACCAAAATGATTGAGTATCCGATTCTTCAGAGATGATTTGAGCGAATGAAACCATGACGACGCTTGCTCATAGACACAGTTATGTAATCCCATGAGCTCAGCACAATCCTCTCCTTGAACCTGAAAGTATCAAAGTGGAAGTGAAGCATTCTGTACCTTCTGCCTCATGCCTAGAGCCCCTTTTGACACCTGCCTATTTGCGCATCCATCCTGTCATCCTACGGGAAGACTCGCCCTTCTGGCTTTCTCCTGTGTAGCGTGTGAAAGGCTCCTCAGCCAGAGGATGGGCTGTGTGTAAATATTGCTGAGGGTGGAGGACAGAGAAAGGTTCAGCTGGGTAAATGAGCTGAAACAGCCAGACATATAGAAAACCAGTGATGCTAACTGGCCTGAGTGGAGGCGTGCTGTTAAACTAGGTTGTGCCTGTTCACGCCTCTCTCCTTTTCATTTTTTAAACATCTGCTTTCCCACTGTTCCCCGGGAAGAGAGGGAGCAGTGTCTGTGTCTCCGTATGTAACTTTATCTTCCATGTCAAATACATTTATTCGTTGAGCAAATGTTTATTAATCTCGTACTATGTAGTGAATGTAAATATAAACACTTATGGGATTATTTACCTCTTCTTCTACCCGTTAGTTCAGAAAACCAAGGATTAACTGGACATGTCATCTTTCTGCCTTATGGGATGATGGATTATTGGGAAGGGCTCTTGGCCAGGCTGCACAGTTAAAAATAGACATGTGCATGTGAATCTACAATTATCTCAAAAGAAAAAGGTTTCAAATATAAATAAAGCAAAAAATAAAATACATATGTATAGATCCAGCTCCAGATCTTGGTATCCCTGGCAGAGACCTAACTCCTATGCTGAATGGGCCCCAGGGTTGGCCTGGCTTGGCATCTCTTATGCATGAATACAAATCAGCAACTAAGCGGGGAAAGCCCAGACAAGGGGCGCAATCACTGCCATTCCACAATCGAACAGCAGCCTGGCAGCATTCAGTGTGGCAGCAGCAAATCGGTGAGAAATCCCAAGGCCCCCATCCATGCCCAGAAATCCTTTCGCAATCATCTTGGTCTGCCAAGCTACGGGGCTAGCTTGGCTTCAGGATTCGTGGCACTGACCACCCTCACCTTTTGGTCTTCAATGTATTCGATGTCAGCTGTGTTGTAACCATCCCGCTGGCCCTGATGGAGGACCTTGAAGCGTCTCTTGCCTATGCTGTCGACCACTGAGCGGCCGTCAGCAAAGAACTGAACATTTCTGATCTCTAGGATGCAGCCATATTCCGCAAACCTGTTTATGGGGAATGGACTCAAGAAAGTAAATTCTTGATGAGCTGTTTCCCTAGCCTGCGCACCTCCCCCCATTTTTATAACCCCATGTTGGGCCTTGAGGGACTTCTGCCTTCTTGCCTGTCCCAGGGTCTATAGCTGCAATAACACCACAGGCAGTGCCTGTATGAGAAAAAATTTTAACGTGTAACTGCTACCATTTATTGTACTGTGCTCATATATGCATTATTAACTCACCAATCCTCCCAACAAACCCAACGAGGTAGGCACTATTATTGTACCCACTTTACAGATAAGGAAACTGAGTCACCGAAGGTTCAGTAAGTTGCCCGAAGTCAAACTTGCTCCAAGGATGGAGCCAGAATATGAACCCAGGCAGTTTGACTCCAGGGACCACACTCTTATAAAACACGTTTTAGACTATATACCACCTGTTCAACAAAAGGTTGATCCTGGGGTTCCTTTAAACAGGCAGCCTCTCACACGGTAAACTAGGGGCCAGAGGGACCCTGATCCTTACAAATGCTCCTGGGAGCGCCCCAAAGTAAAACAAAAAACCCTTTCCACCCAACCTCCCTTTACTTGCATAGCTCCTCACTTACCTTTTGACAGGATCTCCAAGGCACATGCCAAACTGTCGTGTGCCTGTCTCAATGCATCTACGAATCATCAGACGGTAACAAGGCTCAAAGATGTGCAGGGGACAAGGAACCGTGGGATATGCCATGGTACACACGAAAATAGGCACGTTCTTATTTAAGCTGTCAGGAAGAGCAAAGGACATGCATCTCACAGCGTTGAAGCAGAACACAGAAAGGTTGGTCAAATTTCACCATGTGGTTCCCCCGCAGGAAGGCAAGGAGACATCAGGTTGAAACTGATAAAAAATACTAAAATGCATCTGGCGCTGTGGGCTGAATCCCATTATCCGGTGCACAGGTTAGCCTAAGGGCTACGATTAAAATTGACATTCTACACATTCTAATTTGGGTAATGAAGTTCTCTAGTACCTTAACATTGTCGGTGATAGTTATACCTCATATTATTCTTTCTTTCTTTCATGCTCTCCACTCCAAACAATCTCTCCAGGTGTCTTGCTGGCAGTATGGGGAAGGGTGGTAAAAGTGGACCCAGCTCTCCAGAGGAATGGTGGGAAAATCTCTGCAAGACCCCCGTGAACATCTCACATATTTGCAAAGCCCCCAGAGGATCTGCATGGCAGGCCCAGCTGGGAGGAGGAGGGAGCAGTGGAGAGGCAAGAGTAATCTAGCCCAGTGATGTTCAAACACTCCTGTGTGTGCATCAGAATCACCGGAGGCCCTTAAACGCAGACAACAGGCCACTGCACCCCCCCCAGAGACACTGGTGCAGTAGCTCTGAAATCGACACCTACGAGTCTGCCTCTCAACATGTGCCCACGAAGACTCAGACACATGGCCTGATGGGGAACCACCAATCGGGCCAGCTCCTCCCAGATCACTGTTATTTTATTTGTCTAGTAAATCCAATACAGGGACATCTGAACATAAACTTACCAATAGATATATAAGATCATTTGCCCAAATCTCAAAAGGATTAAATTTAGGATTCCTTTTAAGAGAAACCCACCTAGTATATTCCAGTGTTTGTCAATCAGACATTAAATGGTATTTGAGAAGAGGGCCCAGAGAGACTCAAGGTGAACTTAAGAATCAGAAATAAAGATAAAGATGCCTTGAGTAGATCTAATATGTTAATGAGCAAAGAACGATTTCATTTCTGGCTCCCCAGCACAGCGTGTTATTCAAAGTGAGAGGCACAAACGAACTGGTGGCAGTTTAGAAATGTTCTCTACAGGGTGAGCATAAATCCAGAACAGCTTTTGCCATCGGGAACTTTGCCCCCAGAATGCTGTGAGAATCCCACCAGGGACGGGGAGATGGGGGGTCAGCAGTATGAGAGACAGAAATCAGTGATTTCCTTCCTGCTTTTTCTGCTAGGTGAGTTGTTCTTCCGGCCAGGCAGAGAGCTTGGAGCCTCACTTCTTTCTCCATCCCTACTCTCTACCTCTCACAATACCTGTGACGGAAGAGGAAGCGTAATAACAAGCAGCATTCTTACTATTGCTTTTAGTAAGTGCTTACTATGCACTAGCTCATTTGATCTTCATAACAAGTCCAAGTCTGTTATTATCCCCAAGTTACAGATGAGGAGACTGAGGCCCAGAGACGTTAAGTGACTTGCCTAGGGTCGTGAAGTATACTCACTTTGTGGCAAAACTGCATCATAAGCCCAGGTCTGGCTGATATCAAAGTTCTTAACCTCATAGAACCTCCTTATGTACCTGAAAACCGTCTTCTGGATACAGCTGACCCTTGAACAACACGGGGGTTGGGGCGCCAACCCTCTGCCCAGTTGTAAATCAGCATATGACTTAGGGTCGCCCTCGGTATCCGAAGTTCCTCTGTATCCGCGGTTCTGCATTCGTGGATTCAACCAACCAGGGATCGGATAGTGTAGGACTATAATATTTACTACTGAAAAAAACCCACGTGTAAGTGGAACCGCGCAGTTCAAATCCATGTTGTTTAAGGGTCAACTGCACTTCATTAAGCCCCCCTGATTAAATTATTCCAATAATTTGGTATCCGTGATACCCAGTTACTAGTGCCAATATGTGACCTGGTCAGTGGTTCGGCTTAGGTTTCTTCAGTGGGTGCTGGTAAATGAACAACTCGCTTTCTGAGGATGGAGCGGGTAAGCCCTTGTTACAGCATTTGCCAATTTCTGTGGTGTTAAATGCTCTCACTGTGGCCAATTTCAAGCTACCAACATGGTATCACTAAATGAGGAGTTAGGAGGGAATGTACACTTTCAGTTCTATGACCTGGTATGAGTGAAACTGAAAACAGCAATGTGCGTATGCATACTTAGAAAGTTCTTCCATTTCCTCTTCATAAAGCCTTCTTCGTTCCTTGAGTTCTTCTGGCAGGAATTTAGCTATTAGCTCTTCCATTATGACATTTTTACTGTATTTTCTTGATGCCAAGCACTATACGGGGAACAAGGCAATTAGATATTATGCAGTCAACAGAAAAACACAAACCACTTCTGATGTAATCAGTAGAACAGTTAAATGTCCCACATACTGGAGTAATTTAGACCCAGCTGATACTATCATAATGTGTATATTCTCTGGAGGTTAGAGTTTAGCTTAAAAAAAACCCACATGCAATGAATTACTTTTATAATTAGAAAAATTATTTTAAAAAGGGGAAAAGACCTGCAATGGAGTTTTAAAAATGTCATAGCTTTCCTACAACGCTGAAATTGATTGAGATCATGTTCTTGTCAAAAAAGGGAGAAAATCCTTTCCTTTCCTTTTTCTGATTATTGCGTTTATAAGCTCCCAGAAATGGTCTCCATCTGGGATATGCTGAAAGTCCGTGGTCAAAAGGTTCAGGGAACTAAAAAGCAATTTTCAATTATTGATCCTTTCCTGCTGTGCCCCACTCCCAACCCCACCCCAGTGCTTGGGCTTCGGGATATTTCAAGTCTATATATTATACATAGTTTTTTCTCCTCTAACTTTAGTTTTAAAAAGAAAAGCTATACTGGTGATTTCATTTGCCTATTTTTTTTATTATACCGTCTAGGTATCACTGGATTTATGTTATAAACCCTGATTTCATAACCTAACTCGGGCTCAGTTGTCAATTGTCACTATTACTCTCCTCCCAAACACCCTTAGTCCGTGCATATCCAGGGATCTGCAAGGAGTGGGTGTTTGTGTGAACCAGGCAATGGGAACAAAAACATCTGCAGAGAACTGCTGGCTATGGAAACCAGCCACACAGACCCAGCAGGGGGAGCTCCTGAGTATAAAACGGCAGGCTTCAGACATTTTTTCCTTTCCCAGTACGGGCTACGTCTGCCTATTCCGCAGTGAACATGATCGGAATAAGATATTTCTCTCTCTGGAAAATGGTGCAAGTGTGACCCTGTGCGAAGACACAGAGATAGATGGGAATATCTTCTAGCCCCTAAGTCCAGGACCTCACAGCCTCTGCCTCCACGATGCCTTCTCAGCCACTGCCATTGCCTGGCTGCAGAAAAACCGGCTGCTTTGACCAGTCCCAGTCTTTGGGGAAAAGCAATGACTCAGGAGGTAGCCTCTCCAAGAAGGAGGTGACTCCTCCGCTGATGCTGAAACAAAAACCCAGTAAAGGTACACACTAAAATTTTAACGGTAGATTTTCCTTCTTTCTGTTAATCTGAATGTTGTAGTGTTGCCACAACACCAATGTATTATTGAAGTATAAGGACCATGGGCTTCTCACCTACAATCAGGACAGCAAATACCACCTCTTCACCTAGGTCATATATGACATTGACCCTGCCCGGCAGCCCAATACACAGCCTCAGGGCTATCCTGGATGATTATTTCACTCCCTTCCCTTAATTTAAATGTTGGGGTGTTGGGAAAGCTTGACACATGACTCCTCTGGATCTACATTCACCTAGAGGTAGCCTTGCATCATCTCCAACCTCTCCTCAGGGATGACAGGGGTCAAGGAATATTTATACTGATTGTAAAATATGGTACACAAGTCCCTGGGGTGGGGGGACAAGACGGATGCCCACATCTGCTTGTGCTATAGAAAATTACAGCAAGTCCATTTGAAAGACAAAGGTGGCAGTTTGGGTGATTCATTTTAGAGAATCTGGAAGCCCCAGAGATTTTCCAGCAGACAAATGTCTGCTGATAAGTACAGTGGCAGCTGAGGAGTGGGGCAACGACCACAATGAAGGTCTGTGAGGTTTTCCTGGGGACCTGGGAGTGCTCTCTTCAAACCACAGACTAAACATTGATGATAAGGGGACATCGGAGCTCATCTGGTCCAAGCCCAGGGAGGACAAAAGATTCACCCAACATGATAGTGAATCAGGTGCCATGATGGGATTAGAACAAGAATCCATGTTTATCATCATTTTGATACTTTTGTTTCCAACACAAATTAATTTCACTACTGACAGTTCATAAAAAGCTAGATGTTGCCTCATTTCCCTGGAGGACTTTGTGGAGAGGGGAGGGGTGGCTCTAAGACAGGAGAAATAAATGGTCTGAGGGGGTGTTTTGCTGTAGCACAGTGCAGTGGCTTGGGATCCAATAGGATGCTGTCTTCGTACCCAATTCTCAATAAGCTAACCCAATCAAGAAAGAAAGAACGTTTTACCTGCGAAAGACCATCTTTGCACAGTGGGCACTTCGCATTGTGATCTAGGCATCTTTCAAGGCATTTTAAGCAAAAGGTGTGTCCACAAGGTGTTGTGACTGGCTCATAGAATAATCTGAAATTTAGGAATCAGAAGGCAAGAAAACTGCAATCAGACCAAACATGAAAGACAGAGCTATTCAATGTTCAGGTGTTATAGTATTATTTGGGAAATTCTATGTGCGGGGGTGGTTCTTTTTCCTTTTTTTTTAAAAAAAACCCCTGCTGTTGTTGCAGTTCAGAAAAGCATTTGCTTTTTATTTCTGAGCTGGATTTAAATGCATTAAATTATGCATTTATTAAAATTTAGGACATAGCTAGATCATTTTGTAACATTAGTTCTAGTCAGTCTCTTCCCGGGCATCCACACTTTTTCCCCCGTCAGGTCCTAGAGAAATGAAGATGAATGCCCAGAGTGTCTTGAATAGCTTCCATTCTAAAATACTCAGCCAACCTGTTCACCTGAATATATGTAAACACATAGATAAACAAACACACACTCCCATATTTAAGTACTTTATATCATATTACACTGGAAAAAGACTAGGCTTATTTGCTAACCTTGATTCCATTTTTCATCTAAGCAATGTTTACAGCCTGAAGGATCTCAAAATTGCACCTGTAACAAACATAACTGCCTTTTATATGGATGGATCATTTTCCTAGGGACAACAGAGTAATATTATTAATGTGCTTACTGATGGATAGACAGACAGACACATACATATATACATGTGTATGTATACACATACTTTAATTAGATCCTATTTTAATTGTTTTGCAGGAGCTGTCTATTTTTTCAAAGCAATCTGAGGATCTCTTAAAAAGCGGTTCTGTACATTCAGAGATTCATGGATTTATTTTGCTTAAAGAAAGGCTCACCTGCAGCAGGACCACTGGATGGGGGCAGCTGAAGATGATGCTTCAGAAGCGGAGCTCGCACTCACCAAGAGGACAGAGAGAAGGGAAAGACGCCTGACCAGCCTATTTTGACCTCACAAGAGTGTTCAGTTGACAGGAAGAGGCTGCAGGCTGCGCAGCCCCCTCGTGTGGCCAGGAGGTGCACCAGCAGCCTGGCCCGCACAGCCAGGCTGAACAGAGGAATCAGAGCGTCAGAGCTGAAAAGTACTTGAGAAAAAAATCGAACCCGCCAATCAGAATGAAACTGAGATCCAGAGGGGATGAAGTGGTTGATCTAAGAGTACACAGCCAACTGTTGGCAGATGACATGGAAAAAGAAAAGGTACACGACTTCCCCTTCCAGTAGTGTGCCTTTTCTGTTAGAACAGTGATTCTCAACCCCTGCTGTGTGTGAGAACCACCTGTGTTGCTTTTTCTTTAAATAGCTTTATAGATGTATTATTGACATAGAGGTATAGACTGCACATACTTTAAGCGTACAGCTTGAGAAGTTCTGACACACGTACACACCTACGGGGCCACCTCCACAACCAAGATAATGAACATGCTTGTCACCCCCAAGTGTCTCCTTGTGCCCCTGAGTAAACCCTCCCTCTTGCTCCTCCCCAGACCACCGCCCTCCCACCATCACCTGGGGAACTTTAAAAAACTACAGAGGCCCAGGATCTCACCTACAGAGATGCAGATCAGTTGGTCCAGGGTAAGGGCCAGGCATCAGGATTTGTCGAGCTCCTGGGGTGGTTTTAATGTGTAGCCAGGGTTGGGAATCACTGTATTATACAATCCTACTAACCTCTGCGTAGGCGAATCTACTCTATTGGTCTCCAAACCTAATTATCAGAATCCCAGGTGGAACTTTAAAAACGCAGACGTGGCAAAGTCTCACTGGATAAAGTTTACAATTCAGGAGGTCAAGGGGAGGAGCAGAGATTTGATATTTTTAACAAGCCAATGAAGGTCTGGGCTAGGAGAGAGATTTTTCATATATTTACTGTTTTCTACTTTTTAAATGTTATCAACCTGTTTAAAAAGCAGTTAATTTGTTTAACCGAGTTAATAAATTTTAGTTACTAAATTGGTCAAAAAGTAAAATTAATTTTCAGAAAACCTCTTTGATGAAGGTCCTAACCAGTGTACTGAGGCAAGGAGAAAAAAAGTTTGAGGACTTAAAAGGGGAAAAAGCAAATCTGCTGTTATTCACAAATGGTATGATGATGGACTTAGAAAATCTAAAAGAATCTAAAGAATGATTATTAGAATTAATAAGAACTGATAGAATTAGCAAAGAAGCTAGAGAAATACACACACACACACACACACACACACACACCATTCAACTGTAGCTCTATATACCAGCAACAAGCATGAGAGAATACATTTTTGAAAAGGTGACATTTACAATTGCTTTTGAAAAGTGAGTGCCCGGGAATAAATCTAACAAAAGTTTATGAGACATCTATTGAAAGAAACTGTAAACATTTCATTGAAAGAAAGTAAAGAAGACCTAACTGAGTCCCAATAAAAACCCCAATGGGTTATTTTACTTGTTTGTTTGTTTTTGTGGAACTTGGCAAGTTGATTTCTCAACTTTATAAGGCAAGGCAAAGGGCCAAGAAGAGCTGAGACACTTTTGAATAGCAGCAATGTAGGAGGACACGCTCTACCAGACATCAGAACTTACTATATAGTGATTAAAACAGAGTAAGACTAGCACAAGGACAAATAGATCCGTGGAATAGAAAAGAAAACCCAGAAATAGACCGAGACCCAGATTCTTGATTTATGACAAGTGTGGCGCTTCAAAGCAGAGGGAGGATTTTCAATACATAAATAGCATTCTCAATAACGCTATCTGGGATAGCTGGCTATCCATAGGCGGCAAAGAAGTTGGACTGCCTCTCACACCATACACAAAAAGCAATTCCATGTGGGCTGTAAAAATAAATGTGAAGGGCAAACAGTACAGCTTTTAGAAGACAAGATAGAACATCTTTCTGACCTCAGGGGGGGAAAAAGATTTCTTAAACAGGACACACACACGAGAAAGCTAACTGTAAATGAAAAGAGTGATCATTGTTACTGCATTAAACTTAAGAACTTGTTAGCGCGTCGAAAGGGGCCATTAAGAGAGCAAGAAGGCAAGCCAGAGGGGGAGAAGATATCTGCAGCACACGTGACTAACAAAGGACTTATATGTAGAACATACATAGAGCTCCTACAAGTCAGTAAGAAAAAGAGAGATAACCCAATCAAAACTGGGCAAAGAGTTATATACGCACCAGCAGACATAAAAACTGTTCATAGTAACGCTGTCCATAATAGCCCTAAACTAGAAACAACCCAAATATCCATCCAGAATATAACTGATTTTGGTCGATTCATACAATGGGACACTATACACTAATGAAAATGAACAAACTTCACCTACATGGAATAACATGGATAAATCTTCATCCTGAGGAAAAGAAGCCACAAAAAAAGAATCCATTCTGGATAATTCAACTTATATGAAGTTTTTTTAAAAATAGGAAAAACGAAATTACACAGTTTAGAGATACATACAAAGGTGTCAAGATAGTGGTTTCAGTGTCGGGGGGGGGGTGTCATGATTTGGAAGGGGCACACGGGCAGCTTCTGGAGTCCTGGCAATGTTTTATTTCTTGGGCTGAGAGGGGTTCCATGAGTATCCTCTTTACAATATTTTGTTAAGAGAATATATTCATATTTTTACATACTTTCCCACTGTGTCTATTTCACAATTTAAAGTGTTTTTCAAAATTGAGATTTGCAGGCTGATTTTGGGAACTACTGCTGTGATCTAACTCCTAGAAGCAGCCAAAGCAGATGATCTCATTTCCTCAGTAATTTGAGACCTATGAATCCGAATGCTTTTTATACATTACTTGACGACGCTAATGATGAAGACTGACTGATGAATCTGTATCTGCAAAACGATTTTTCTTGAGAATTTCAAGCCTTTTGTTCATTGAAGAATGTAATCCACATACAAATAATAATGATATAGCTGGCCAATTAATTGCAACAAATACTGACAATTAATGAGCAGATGAATGAAACAGACACAGAAGGATACAGCAACTCTTAGCAAGAGCTATGATTAAAATGCTCCTGATCTCAGTGGTCACAAACAAGAATGCTGCCACAGATGCTGCATGATTATTGCTTTGAAATAATTCAAGGTTCAGATGCTTAGAATATATCATCTTTCAATACTCAACCCACTTCTATATTCAGGCTGACTGAGTAAAGTGACTGGGGACAGATGGAATATATTTCTCTCGCTATCCTGGATGTGTACAATACTGTTTTTCATATAAATTAACTTTATACAGTCACAGGCAATAATTGGACTAGCTCCATTTTACTATTGAGGAAATTAGGACTCAGACAAGTTAAAGAACTTGTGCAAGGTCACACAGCTAGCTAATAAGTATCAGGGCTTGGGATTCTAAGTCACATGTGAGTCACAAGCCCATCTTCCTTCTCCACTACATGACACAGCCACGACTGTTGTGTTCATCTATATCTAGAACATACACCATCCGTGTACATGTAGATGCACACACTCACACACACACCCTTTCCTCTCTCCCTGTCTCTCTCCCTTCCTTCTCCCCACTGCCAGAGAGAGAGAAACTCTCTCTATGTAGATAGAGCTAGAAATAGATATACACTCAAATCCCTCTCCCTTTTATTTACCAGTTTAGGTAATGATTTCGGAAAACACTTCAGGGGGGCATTTATAAATCAGAGTAGGGCCAGATTTTCTCACAAGAGAGCATTTTACATTGTCACAGTGATGGAGTAAACAATAGTAATAATAAATGCTTTCAGTTAGATGTCAGCCCGGATAAGATGTTTGGCCTGTCTGGAAATAGCTATCTTTTCCCACCAGTTACATCCTTGTATTGTGCTCTTTTGCTGCTATCAAATGAGAGCAAAGAGGGAATGAGGAGGAGGGAGGGGGCAGGGGGAGAGAGAGAGAGAGAGAGAGAGAGAGAGAGAGAGAGAGAGAGAGAGAGAGAGAGAGAGAGAAAGTGAACTGAGCAGCTAAAACTAGGTTAAATATAAAGCTTTTCATTTCAATTGACAAAGAGGTCACTGGGCCATTAGGTAACTGGTTCAAATATCAAACATTCTTGCTCCACATCTCAAAATATCCTTGTCACCCCAAAAGTCCTGCTCCACAGCAGCCCCAGAGGTGGCCCCCAGGGCTAGGATATCTGGAGCAGGTAAATCCCAAGGGAGGATCTGCACTCACTAAAGACTGAGGGGCAGAGAGTGACTTCCCTCAGCACAGCTCTCCCCGTCCAGCAAGGGATCCAGCAAGGGAAACTCGGAATGGAGACTGGCAAGTTTCTCATTAGCTCACCCTCCAACTGCTGCTCCATTCACTCTCTCCACCATTCTCCCTGAGGAATTTATAAGCCCCTCGGGACTTTCCCTCTAGAATCAGAACAAATAAATTCACACTCTAACTTGTCTTCTACCAATGCAGCACCACGGCCACTGGATTTCATTCTAGAAACCTGCACAGGAGGTACAAATGTCTATAGTTTCATGACTCGGCAGATTGTTTGAAAATATCTACCCTTAAACCCTCTCCACCAAAGACACATGAGGGTCATAACGGAACGTAATAATAATCCTAATAACAATTTTAAAAAGAAAAGCACTGAAGAGAGGTAGAAACAGGAGCTTTTCCAAGGCTGCAATAATTCCAGCTAAAGCATATATTTGAAATGGCCTCTGTCGATATGTGATTTCTGACTTGGAGACAAGCCCTGTTGGAAGGGGAACTACATGCTTTTGAACTAGGGCTACAGTTGTAAGAGCCTTGCGATCAGAAACGTTCTCTAGACCTGGCAGGCTTCTTTCCACCATAGAGCAGCTATGGTGGAGTCCCACCCACCCCACCCCGGCCCAGTAACTTACCAGCCCGCACAATAACTTCTCCAGGCAAAGGTGGGTTTTTGCTTTGAAGTCTCATTTAGAACAGAGGGGCAGGATAAGGGAAATAATGGCTTTTAAACTCAGAGCGAGCCAACTAGAAGGGGGTCTTATCCTCTTGGTGTTTATTTCTTGGACCAAATTTCTAACCCTTCTCTGAAGCTCCCTGTTGAGATCAGGGACAAACAAGATGAAAGGGAGAAAAGCAGAGGAAAGGGAACAAAAGAACTTCAACCTCAGGATTCTTAGCCCTCAGGGAAAACACAAACAGGATGAGTCTGCGTGTTTGATTCTGCGTCCCCGGGATGCCGGGAGGAGTGTTAAGGAGGATAAGTACACCAAAGACCCAGGCTTTCTGAGTGAGCTGAATCAAGTCTATCAAAGGCTGACATCTGAAGGACCACGGCTCACATCGCGGGCTGAGAGCCACAAAGGCGTTATTACCTGTGGAGGCCCATTTGTCTGCTAGGTTGCTGTGAGGGGGAGGGGTAACTGGTTACACAGCCCATCCTACCCTCGCCCACTCCACCTAAACTCAGACAGTATACGGCAGGCTTGCTGCTACCTTCTTTATCGAGTCTGTCTGAGCTTATGAGCAAATCTGACAACTCTAATTTTTTTAAGAGAGAGAAAAAGTATGTGTTCGGGTAATGGCTATCTTACTCAATTTTATTCAGAGGACAAGAAAAGTCATTCCGAGTATGCCTGGGATTGATACGGAAGGCATATGTGCTTGTAAAGGGCAAGAAGACCTCTGAGGAGCCTCCGCTGGCTGGATCCATCTGTGTGGTGGACCGAAAGATTTTTCCTGACCTCTCTTCTCTTGGTTCAAGCATCTTAACAACTTTTGTGCAAATATCTCAGCCTCCTTTTAAAGCTCTTTTGGGGGGAATAAGGCACACTTGAGAAACTACTGAAAGCTGTGGACCTCGTCCTGGAAAACTCACACACGCGCACACAGACACACACACACACACACTTTTACATATAACTGCAGGGAATTCTTAGATCTATTAGAATCCATAGATAGAACCCCCTCAGGGGTCCATGGACCTAAAGTTAAAGAACCTCTGGTCTAGGAAAAAAAGTTAACATTTATTGAGTACTTACTATATGTCAAGCACTATTCTAAGTGTCTTAAATAGATTTTCTCAATCATAACAAGCCCATAGAGCAGGTACTACTGTTCTCTATTTTACTCATGAGAAAACAGTGGCAGAGAAAGTCACTTGCTCCAGGTCAAACAGCCAGTAAGTGGCAGAGCCTCGGTTGAAACCCAGGCACCCTGGCTTTGGAGCAGCTCCTCTTAGCCACAAAGCCATAGCTGTGAAATGAAACAAGTGAAAGTGATTTCTTTGCACAGACAACTACTGTAGCAGTTTCCTTTTTGTGTATGTTGGAGGGTGGGCAGCATGTGGATAATTTGTGTGTCCAGAGGTCTGAGAAAGTAGAGATGACGTGGCAGTGGGTGGAGGAGAGACGCTTGGCCAAGCGGTACATGCCTACTACTGACTACTGTGCAGGGCACAGAACAAAAACTAGTCAGGCCCTCTCTTGGCTTCCAAAGAATAGGCCTGTGGTGCTGACACTGGCCCTTGAGCTTTGAGACCTTGAGCAAGTAGCCAGTTGAGATTAGTTCCAGGGTCACAAACTTAAACGCCTACAAGGCTCCCGGAAAGCAAAGCAAACGCGAGAGGAAGGCTGGTGTAAGGCAGTGGCCATGGCAGGGGGGCCGTGACCAACTGGAGTGCGTGTCCTGTCTCAAAACATTCACCTTTCACAAGCCCCCAAATCCCGTGAAGGCCGAACAAAAGACATCCAGCCTGTGCGCCATCAGTCTGTGACCTCTGAGTAGACCGTTTCCTTTCCACTCTCTAGGTATTTCCAAGTCAGGAGTGCGGGGGATGCATTCTGTAAGCAAGGGACACAAGCTAGCCCGTGTGACAGTTAACGGCGTGATTTCCATTTTGTTAGAACCACGCTTTTCCGTGCTAACCAACCAAGCAGCAGTAGTTCACTAGCAGACAAGTCCCGACTCCAGAGGGGAAGAACACTCAGGCAGTGACAGTACACATCACATACCTCATACAGAGGGAGCATTCAAGGTCAGAGGCGTCAAAAGATGCGAGTGGAACACTGAGAGCAGGTTTGGCCCCCGGAGCAGCGGGAGGATCTGTGGTTTAGAGAGCAGAAGTCAGAGCTGAACCAACCTTGGTTTCACAAACAGCACTTCTGAGGCAAAAGAACCCAATTATTTTTTCAGCCTGCCACTCTCACCACCGCCCAGAGAATTGATTTAGTGGCCACGTGAGCCACTGAGAATGGGGTACCCTGAAACAGGCGCTCACGGGCTTCCAACAGTCCCATAAAGAGACGCGCAAGTCAGGGACCGTCCGGAGCCCTGGGGGCTTCCTTCAAATGCAACAGGCGCCTCACTCAACAAGCGGCGGCGGCAGCAACTCCGCGGACTGAGCCAGGCCTTCAGAGCTGACACTGAATCTTGGCACTGCCAGCGCTCTGGGAAAGGTATCAAGCTGCGGCTGCCGCTTCTCAGATGCCTGCCTACGGGAACACGACTGGGAAGGAGCGGGGTGAGGCCTGATCGCGCTGCCCTCGTCCTACGTTCCCAGAATGGGGATGGGGGTGGCCAGAGGCTGGCCTGGAAGGAGGTGACACCATCGAGGGCATGAGATGTCACTACTGGACGCTGTGCTCTCACAGAAGCCCCACAGGCACCCCGGAGGCGGCAGAGCTGAGAGCTGGGCCCCGCGCAGAGCCGCGGAGCCCTCCCGTGGAGGGTGAGGGCCCTCCGCATACTGGGGAGCCGGGCCCTCCTCCGAGCCGCTTGGCCCCGGGGAGAGTCCGCACCTGCCTTAGACGCTTTCCTAGGCACCTCGGGGTCTTGGGGCTCGAGTTGGCCGCGCTTCCTTTTCTTCCCCTGGCATTTGCCAGTCTTGCTGGAGGCAGCCTGGGGAGAGGCAGCGGCCCCCTCCTCCTCCGCTCCGTCCTGGTCTTCGGGGCCGTCTTGCTGCCTGTCCCCTTGCACCGGCACGAGGTTCACCGGGCTGCCTCTGTGCCCCCCGGCTGCTGCCGTCTCCTGACCAGAACAATGTGGGCGCTCCAGCGTTTCCTGGAAAGGAAGAGCCGAACATCAGGATCTCCTCATGACCAACGTCGTCCTCTGATACTTCTCCCCAGGGGCACAATGAGAAGATACCGCACAGTGTTGATCATCTAGAGGACGTGTAGCTTAACTGATGGGCGGTCACAGGGCACAGGCAGGCCCAGCTGGGGCGGAGCGGAGGAACCTCTGTCCGAGGCGAGGACAGAAAGGCGTGCGGGGAGAGAGTCTTTGGGCCGCGCTGAAGGGAGGGATGGCAAGTGCAGTGCCAGGCCCCGCTCCCCTCCAAATCAGTCCCCAGTCACTACCTGGTGGAAACCAAGGCATGCAGTGCAGCCAGGGTACATCCAGCCACTCAGTACTTCCTCTCACCCTCACTGCCATTCCGGGCCCTCCTCGAGCCCCACACCCAACTCCCAAAGAACTTTCGGGAAGGCTCTGGCACAGGTGTGTTCACAGGCCTGCCGAGTGCCCTCACGCTCCAGAGCTATGTGTTATACTGGTCAAACAAACTAGGGACAAATTAGTCTTTTCACTAGATTTTGGGTGAGAAGTCTGAAAAAGAGACAAGATCATTTGGTGAAACGATCCATAATGTCTCTAGCCTTTTAAAGAATTTTTGTCCAGGAGAAGGACCTAGAAAAGAACAAATCCAATGACAAGGTGTTTATGCAGGTTTACCTAGAGAACCCCTCTCTACTGCACATCCACAGCACATGGGTCAAAACGCTCATGCTGTTTTCTCCCCTCCAACTCCAACCAAAAAAATTGGTAGATAGATGAAAAATGGGCAGTGCACAGCTGGGAGAAAATGATGAGGTATGGAGAAAAAGGATGTGGGTTTTCTGAGTCCCTAACCTGGGGAGTTCAGGGGTTTTTTCAGCACTGTGGCACTGCCGCATCCTTTCCACGAGCCCCAGGCATAGTCTACACGGTACACCGCTTTGCAAGGCAAAGTCTGGGTGGAAACCCAATCCCTGCTCCCCAGCTGGCTCACATGGGAAAGCCAGGGGTGCTGCTTTTCTTCATTTCAGATTGAGCTGCCATTAGAAGCCACTCCAGGGACTTTGGTTCAGTGTTAGGGCTCTCAATCCTGTAATAATGAGCTCAATCACGTATTGAGATGCACTACGGGTGCTTTGATTTCAGGAGATACTCTAAGTTCTGCCCCCCCCCACCCTTTTTTGAGTCAGGTACACCTGCATTTTATTCATTCTCCAGAGCGGGGAAAGAAGTCAGGGAGATGTAAGATTCTCACCTGTCAGAGAATCCAAGAAGCCACAGAGACCCCAGGGCTCACAAACAGGGGAGGAACACGGATCACAGATGGTGGGCAGGCGGAGGTCCCGAGGTGCCTAGACCTTCAGAGCTCAACTCTGCCTTCACGTCTGCCCTTCTGAGCCCCCGCCTCTGCCCACTTGCCCTCTGCTGGGAAAGCTAGGGCCTGGAGACCATCGTTTTCAAAGACTCAAATACCTGCGACTTCCTAGGTCGCTTCCCTCTCCCCCGCTCCAAATATGTATTGGAAGTCTACTTACGTGTAAGACACGGTGCAGGAATATGAAATTACCTCCCCTTGGGGATCAAATGGAGTTGTCTTTGCACAAGGAACTTAGCTGGGAGCAGCTTGCACAAACAAAAAGCAGGAAAGGAGGGGCTGTCAGGCCCTCTTCCCAGGCTCCGCCCCTAAGCTGATAAAGCCACCCGGACTGAAGGGCTCCAGGGGAAGTGGGCCAGATCCTTTCTAGTCTGTCAACTCTCTCTTTCAGCTGGATCTGACCAAGAACTGAAAACTGAACGTAATAAATCATCAACCCCGGGCCCCCGCCTAAAATCCAATTTCATCTTTAGGAAATAGCCTTCTAGCGAAGAACGCAGCCATGAGCGACTCCATTTCTTCTTTCTCGGGAACCGAATGAGGTAGGAGAGTGAGGGCTCACTCCCCATGTTTGCCCACAAAACAGCCGAACGAAGAGTCACGAGCGAGCTGGGTGAGTGGAGTTTTACCTGTGACAACTTTGGTAGATTATGGCTGGTGCCTTCAGTAGCCAATGACTCTACGTGTTCCTTTAATCTAGGGTGAGGTGCCAACAGCTTCAGGATATCGGGAGAATGTTCCTGAGAAGCCCCCGGGAATGATGGTGAAAAGAAACTAAGGAGAAGCTGTGACATAAAACAGAAGACTTCACTACTTAAGTTTCTACAGGTGCTTGGGTGAAGGGTGGGGGGAGGAAGGGGCAAAGGGCACAGCTTGCGGGGCCAAACTCCAGGGAGGAAGCCTTGGACCACAGACCCCGACACAGTGGGGTAGGGGTCCTCACTTCAGCGCATCGGAATTGCCTGGGAGCTTAGGGAAAGTCCAGGTTCTAAGTTCCCATGCCCGGCTCCCCCAGGTCTGAAGTGTGGCCTGAGAATCTGGATTTTGAAAAGGCACTACAGATGCCTTTGTCACCCTAGCCAGAGGTGCAAACCACCACTCCGCTGCTGCCATTCCATAGAAATATCTGCAGGGGGATTTCAAAACCTACCTAGGAGGAAAGAGGCAGAGGTGAAGACGGGAGAGAAACATCAGCTGGGGGACCTGGAGTCGTGTCGGCGACACCCCCATGGGTAGAAGGTGACAAATGTCATCGAGGTTCCTCGCTACTTCTTCCCACCCTGCCCATTTTGCTCCCTCCTCCATCAGCCCCGGACCATGAATCCCTTCAGCAGTGAAATGTCCGGAAAAGCAGAACCCAACCTTCCTTCCTCTTCTCCTAGTCTCTCCTCCCCGTTTCTGGCCTTCACTTTCCAGAGAATATCAGGTATCTTCCAGGACCAGGGGCAGGCCGGTTCCAGTCTATGGCTGGCTTCCTTTGCAATTGATAAGCTGGGGGCAGTGGTGCGGGGGCAGGTAGAAGACCCAGAAGGGACTGCGAGACAAAGATGTGCGGGCGCGCGGACGCTGCGCCATCGGCTGCCCACATCCTTGTTTCAGTTCTCCCCTGTGAAAGTGCCAGTCATCAGCATACATACGTATCTATCATGTGTAACACAACACAGGAAGGCAGGTCACTCACTTCTAAAACATATTCACAAGTTTGCCACTGAGACCCACTAAAGGGCGCTCCACCCTTTGTTCTGGGTAATAGGGTATTAACTCATCAGGAGAATCTGACCGAAAGTCTGACCAAACTCTCTCTGGTTTGACTTGCTCTTTTGCTGGGCCCCAGCAGTTCCTTCATGATGTTCCTTCTGATGCCAGCACTTTCCACATAGCCAAGCCCTGCTCGTCCCTCAAGGCTCAGCTCCAGCACTACCTTCCCCTACCTTCCCAGCCTCCCTGATCTCTCCTGTCCTTCCGTGTTCTCGACTGCACCATAAGATAGCACCTTACACTACACAGTCTTGTGTTAGCCTCGAATTGCATTGCAGATGTAAGTCTTTCTCTCTAACCAGATGGTCACCTTCTGGAGGGCACGTGACAGATGTCCAATAAATACTCATCACACTGGATGGAACTGAATTAAGACACTAGCCATCCCAGGGCCCAGGGAGAGGCCTAGGGTTCAGACCCAAAGTCTTCAGACAGATGCCTCTATCTCCTCCCAGCTAGGAGTTGGTAAAGGAGTGAGGTGGGGAGGCACTCACAGTGACCAGGGCCATAAATGCCACCTTTCAGAGGCTCCTCCCGAGTGGCCCACCAGGACCAACCCACCTCTGAAGCAATCTCCCTGGAATTCTCCCAAAAAGAACAGTATCAGCCATAGGGCATCCCAAGGTACAGGGATAAAAGGGTAGAGTGCGGTGAGAGGGAAAGAGAGGCAGAGAGGGAACTCGAAGGAAACAAAGCAGAAGCAACAGCAGCTCTGACCTTCTTCCTTTAATACCTAAGATAGACTAGGCCCTCTCAGTGGCTTTGGAAAACAAAATTTGGGGTCGCCTCTCAGTGGGAATGAGCATTCCACATACGAATGGAAGTCAATTCCACTTCAGTGTCTGCCTTTGAAAGGCCCAAATGGCTCAAGAGGGCAAAAAAGAATCTGAGGTAAATACAAACATTAAAAAGAAACCCAGGCCTGTGAGTGGCTAAGGCAGCTGATTAATCCCAAGTGAGCCTGGACCATCTCTGTCATACCTTTATCCCTGGAATGGGAACAATCCAGTAAATAAGCACAGCGCAGGTCCTCAGTGTTCTTAGGTAACTGCCATGCCCTCGCCACACTCAGTGGAAACTCGCCTCTAAATACTCACCCCAGCTTCAGAACTCTGCAACACTCGTCACAGGCAAATGCTCGCTTGTATTGTCTGAAATTTATATTACACTATATAACAAGTGCAAGATTGTAAGGTAGGTCCTTGAGGACTGACACTGTGGCTTATGCCTCTCTGGGTCTCAGAGCTTAGCACAGTGTGTTCCCCTGCCCCGCTAAGGCAGCTGTGGAAATGACACTAGGTGGTCTGTAAAATCAGGCTGTAAAGAGAGATCAACCCAACTGATGATACCAGAGCCTCTCAGGCCAACTGGGAAATGGACAAATGAGAATAAAGGAACCACTCCCTCCTGAGCTCAACACCTGCCTCTTTTGGCCTTTGCACACTCTGTCCCCCAAAGTCAAGGCTCTTCTAATCGCCTTTGTCCATCCATCCCAGACCCGGGTAATTCCATTGCTGCCGTCCCCCCAGCCCCAGCGGTGGGTGCTAAGACTCCTGACAAGGCCTCCTGGGGCAGCAGGATGGTGGAGCAGCTCACAAGGCAGACTCTGGAAGCAGGTGGAGTTGGGTTTGATTGCTCTTTCACCAGTCACTAGGTGTGTGACCTCAGGAAAGTCACCAAGCCTCAGCTTCCTCATCTGTCTCATCTGTAACATGGGCATAAATAATAGTACCTACCCTCATAGGGCCATTGGGGAAATTAAATTATATCTTCCCCATAAAGCCCATAGCACAGTGTGGGGTGCACAGGAAACGCTCAATAAATGTTAGCTGTTATTATTATTATTACTCACACTATGGAGTGCAGTTAAGATTTGGGAAAGGGTCCACAGCTTGGAGCAATTCTCTGCCACCAGCGCTCTGACTAACCAGGCCAAAGCAACTTCCCGGAAAAGAAACCTTCTGTGAGAGGCATAGCCTCCAGAGCTCAGCTTCCCCTAGTTCATTGATTTTGCTAAAGATTCCTTTCTGGGGCCTTCAGAAACCACTCCTGTCTCTTGCGCCCTTTCTTCATCCACTGCTCTGCCAAACTGTACTGGGACAGAGGCACTTGGGGAGTGGCGGTGAATAGGGAGTGGGAGAGAAGAGGCCACCACTGATTGCTAACATCCAACTTCCAGGCCAGTTAGCCAGACCGTGAGAATACATTGCGGAACAGTAAGCAACGAAGTCCACGAACTGAGGATGCTTGAGCCTTCAGTAACGCGCCCAGTATTTAAACAGTAACATCCACATTCTCCCAGGACTCAAGAGTTGGAATGACTGTTTGCATGTGTTGTAATAGTCCTTGACTTATATTCCGTATGTGTTTTACTTCTAGCAAAGGAGCTGAAGGTTGGAGTTCTGCATATGGCAGGGCAGATGGGACCCAACATCCCTTCTGAGGAGCTGGCTGCCCTGTGTGACTGGTGAAGCTGTGACTTAGCTAAAGAAAAGTTCTACAACTGCAGGCAGCCTCACACACAGGACCTCTTGCCAACAGCCAGAGTCTCCTCAGGGGGCCTCCATCCCCGTGTTAGCTTATTTGGTTTTATTTTGTTTTGTTTGTTTCCCACTGACAACCCAAACCCCGAGTCAAAGAAGCAAGAACACCCCTCACCAGCTCCTACAGATATGCAGGAGCTGCTCGATCTGATTGTACACGCCAAAAGGATGGTGCTTCCGGGCCATCAGTTGGCACTTGTGTCTCGCTCCTGTCCCCTCAACCCAGGGAGCCACCCACTCAGGACCCCCAATCCCAGGAAGGGCAGTTCCCTCACTCCCCCCACCCCGGAGAAGACAGAGGGGTGGGGGCCCACTGGGCAGCTGGACCTGACGTCATCTCAACTCACCCTTTGGGCTTCAGCTCTTGCTCTTTTGTTCTTTCCATCGAGGGACACACAATATAGAAACTCCCTTAGTGCTTCCTCCACCTTGCCTAGGGTGGCTAAGGCTTGCGCTTTTCTGAAGTGTGCCTGGAAGAAAACATGAGCATTCAATCCCATTCTTATCCACCTCTTGATGCTGCTATCGTTCATAACACCAGCTAACTGCTTCGTGGGTTTTCATTGTCGTGTGAAGGGTTTTAAAAGGACTATCTCATCTATAGCCCTACTAGGTAGGCAACTGTTCTGAAGCCCATTTTCAAGGAGATAAAACTGAGATCCAGAGAAATGACTCACCCAAAATAATAAGAGATTGTGGAATCAAGTTTTGAGCCTGGGACTGACTGATACTGAAGCCCAAATTCTCAACCACTGTGCCTCCGCCTCCCTCTCTCCCGGCCCCACCACTGTATTGGAGGAGGTACCAAATGTAGCAAGAACCCCCATTTGAGCACATACTAACCAGGTTTCAGGACCTGCCTGGATGGACCTTCCTGGTAACTGGTCTGTCAAGCAGAGACCTGGTCCATCTTACCGGCTGAGCGACCACCTACACTCACTGATCATTTATCAGAAGAGGCCCAAGTGAGCCAAGGCATGTGATCTCTCCAAGACCTCGAAGGTAGCTAGTAGCAAAGCTGGAACTAGAACTGTGCCCCTCCCCGCGAAGCAGACCGCCCTTTGGAGGGCTAACCAGGGCCTGCGCAAACGCTTTGGCTCCGGTGGGCCCAGCCCCCTCGCCACGTCTTGAAATAGCATAAGAAGTTCTAGGGCTCCTCAGGGTCCAGGCCCAACTGCCCTGGGAGAGAAACCCTAAGGGGTAGGAGAGGTGCATCCTGGGGAAGAGTGAGGAAAAAGAAAAGAGGTGGGAGGAGGGCTGCCTCCTCTCCGTGCCTTAGGACAGGTGCTCCTGGCAGCTTGGCTTGGAGGCTGCCCCTCAGGGGCCTGCTCCCCACTCCCTCAGCTCCACGGCTGAGCCCGAGTGTAACTTAGTGAAGGAAATAATGCAGGGTGCAGCTGCTGGGCACTCTAATATGCGGGGCCTCCCCTTCCGACACGCCTCTGCAGGCCGCAGTGCCCTCCGGCTCGGGCCTGGCTACAGGGGCCAGCCGGGATCTGCCTTCCTGAACAGTGGCCCCTGCTCCAAGCCTCTTGGGGGCCTCCCCAAGAACTCCCCCTCCTTCTGGAGCCGGATGCATGGCTTGTTGCATCTTCCCAGCAGTGCTCTGGGGGCCCTCAGGAGAAAGGCTTGTGTGACATTTCAGGGCGGCTAGAGGGGATAAGTGCTGGCAGCCTCGAGAGGCTTTGGGATGTGACCAATCATACCCGTATATACTCCAGCTGCTCAGGGCCGCCAGCTCACCCTCCTGGAGCTGCACCGCCTGCAGGAGAATTTGAGAAGCACGAGCCCTGGCTGGGTGGCTGGAATAGGGCTGCACGAGGTGAACTCCTCCCACAAGGGCATTTCATATAGAAACGGTGGGAAATATGCAAATCGGGGTGTGAGGCGGCTCTGAATCAGAAGCACCGTTCAAGTCTTCTCTCGACCCCCAAGTCAGCAGAGTTCTCTCGTCACTGCCTCTTTGCTTACGCCAGCACTTTGGGGAAATGAACTCCTGTTTAATATTTCCACCAACTCTTCCTTCGCTGCGGAAGTCACTTTTCCTGTTTCATCCAAGATGGTCCACTGCTTACTCAGCCTTGTTTCCCACTGCACTGTCGAGGCCCCAACCCTTAGGGGGCCTAAGCAGAAAGAGTTGCAAGAGAAGTCCTCTTACGCCCAGGCAGCTCACTGGCCTGCACCACTACAAGGCCTGAAATAGCTCCCACTGAAGCTCCTGTGGGTTAAGACTTTGGTGACTTTGAATAAACTGTAATTGTGCTCCTTGGGAAAGAGAATATACTAATCCATCATCATTCATGAAAACCTTCTCATGAAAGAACATACGAGATTCACTCTGACATTAATGGCCCAGTATGCAGCTCCACAATGTTTTATCTGAAGTTCCCAGATCCTGAAAACAGTCTGATAATCCAATATTTTCATAAGCTTGACATCAGAATCATTAGGTGGCAAAACCTGACCTAGAACGATGTGTGTTACAGTCTTTGTCCCACTTCGTGTGTATTTTCATGTAATATCCTGCAGAAATAGCGTGTGTGACTATGGGGCGCTGTCCAGAGCTCAAACCTGGGCTTTGTGAGATTGGGAACATTCTGGATTCTGAACATATCTGGCCCCACGGGATTCAGATAAGGGATCACAGCCTTGGATGAGTTGGGGTTGTGTAGAGAGAGCACCACACCAAGAGCCAGCGTTACAGCTCACAGAATGGTCTCTTGGCCATGCTCCCCTGTAACCCTCACTGCACCCCTGTGAGGCGATCAGGGCAGACAGCAAGATCTTCCTTTTGCAAACTAGGACACTTAGGGTTCAGAGAGTGAAGCGACTTCCGCATGGTCACTTAGCTTGCAGGTAGTAGAGCCCAGGCTCAAATCTAACCTTCTAAACAAAATATTGAAATGTGGCTGATGGCCAGTCCTGAGGCCTGACAGATGCAGAAAGTGACACTTTGCACCCTGGCATCTTGAGAGATGCTGAACCTGTCTTTCTCCCCACCCCTCCACGTGACCTACATGTTTAGGGGAACCGGCAGGCTGACTGACTACATTAAGGACTTGAGATGGCAGAATGAGCCAGCAATACTTCTCTCTCCCTCCTGTTTCTACTGTCCTGGGAAAAGAATGATGCTGTTGACGGCAGACACATACAACGCTATGTGCCAGGCATCGCTCTAATGTGTCTGCATGCATTAGCTCGTGTAATCCTCACAACAAACCCTGTGAAGTAGATGCTTTGAATATCCTCATTTTATAGATGAGGAGATGAGGTACAGGGAGGTTAGGTAATTTGCCAAGGCCGCACAGCTAGTAAAAGTAGCAGAGCTGGGGCATAAACTCAGGCAGTCTGGCTCCCAAGTCCCTGCTCTAGAGAGTCACAAGGCCCAGGCTGCTCTGCGGGTCATCAGTGGAAGATCAGGTTGGGGAGGAATCCAGCTCCCTCGCAGATCCCTAGGTCACCCTTTGTCAAGGGACCCCCCAGCTCCCCTGAAGAGCCTTCTCCCTGCTCTGAGTGAGGGAGGCGGTCCTTCCTGCCAGTTCCGGTCTACAGTACAATTCCTTCCCATCCCTCCCATCCCACACTCACCTTAAACCCCATGGGGCGGAGCTTACATGCTATTTCTGCATCATGCAGTGCATCCTCATGAGACTCCAAGGTGAAATAGATTTGAGACCGGTTGCTGTAGAGCAAGTGGTCATTTGGAGCTGCCAAAATGAGAAAAAACAAACAAAAAAACCTTGAGCAAAATGGCAAGTTATCTAGGACTTTTCTGCTAGGGACCCAAAGGGGGAAGCTCGATCTCCAGTCCTAGTATTGCCCTGCCTACCACACCCCCCAGCCACTCTGGGTCTGAGCTTCCCCAACTGTAAAGAAGTCATTTTTCCCCTTCTCTCAAGCAGTTCCTTAGAGGGCCTGTGGTGTCAGTGGTGCATTAGCAACTTTGACTCTCGCACCCTGGAACTCTCGCACCCTGCTTCATGGCCGTGGCTAGCAACTGGCAGCCTGGCTTCTGGGTGAGGTATTGCCCACAAGGAAACAGGCCAGGGAGGAAGGAGAAGGGGATGGCCAGATGTGACCCCCATCCTTGCCACCAGGAAGACAAGTCCCAGTTAGTCTCCCAGTGATATCAGCGACATCTCTGTCTACAAACCCCAGCACACGTGAAGTTCTTCTGAAGAAAACAGAAATGCATCTGCAAGCCTCCATCCTCTCATTACAGATAGGCAGATGTGAATGGACAAGGCTTCTGGGAATAAAGTGAGGTTGGCTCTCATCAATACTCTGAACCACTAGATGCCAGGGCTGGAAAGGCCTTTAGAGATCATCTGGCTCAATCAACCCATTCTTCAAGGAAAATCAAGCCCAGAGAGGGGAAGGCACCTGCTCAAGTCTAGCTAGCTGGCCAGACTCATTACTAACTTGCAGACTTTGAATCTGGGGTGGGAGACAGGTTCCTTTTTTTCCGAAGGGGAGTGTAGTACTTCGAATAGTAAGGAAGAGAGACTGGCCATCTTCCGGCACCAAGATACTCTTTGTTGGGGAGGTCCCTTTCCTCTTAGAAGGGTGAAGAGGTCTTGACATTTTTCACCTTGACTCCTCTGGTGGTGCAAGGAAGAACCCCCAGGGGAAAGTGGTGACAGCAACAAAGGGGGAGGAGGAGGAGGGCAGGAAGGGGCTTTCGTGGCCCTTGGGGGTCGGCTGAAAGGAATGGAACCTCCCTTGGAGACCTGGGCTTAAGCGGCTGCCACCTGTCTACGTCATACTGCCCTGCTCTTCCCCAGGGACTGGGCTCCACCTTCTGCTGCGGGAACAGGCTTTGTTGGGGTTTTTCCCCCAGGGGTGTGCAGAGGGTTCGCCTGGGTGCCCATTACTTGCTCTTAAGACATCAGTCAAGAGTTTGCAGTCTCCTCTGTCCCTTTCCTTGCAGCACACACTGTGCTTTGCTTGGGCACACGGGGTCTCGTTCCTCCCCCTCCCCCACTACCTGTTGCAAGCTCGGGTGGAGATGCAACACGTGGAGGCGCCAGCCCACCCCCTCCTCCACCCATCCGAGTGGGGCTCAGGGCACCCTGGGATCCCAGAGCCCTGTCTGCCCAGCCCTGTCGCCTCCTCCCCGGCACGCTTCGCCAGACACCGCGCCCTGCCGCCGAGCTCCTGGCAGCCGGCCTGAGCTGGGCAATACCCGCGGCTCGGCGGCCACTTCCTGGGTCCAGACGCGGGGGGTCGGGGAGGGGGGAGGCGTTCCCTGAGGGAACTCGGGCGCCCTAGTGCGGCCCGAGGCGCGGGACTGCCCGCATCGCCCTTGAGGCCGCAAAGACCACCCATCCCTCCTCAGGCGGCACGGGAAAGCGGGACAGAGGCGGCCCCCTTGGCAGCCAGCCCACGGTCCCCGAGGATCCCCGAGCCGTCGCCTGGCCGGTCGCCCTCTGGTCTGTCGGGCTGGTGTTCGAGGCGAGAGCGCAGGCTGCGGGCGGTCGGGCGCGGGGGGGGGGGGGGCATCTATTTCAGCCGAGGATCGTGTGATAGGAAGCGGTGACAATGAGTCACAGGGCGACGGGGCGCGAGCGCTCCCCCCACCCCGCCCGCACACGCTCCCGGGATGGTTTCCGAGGCGAGCGTGGCCCACTTCAGCTACCTCAGCCGTTACACAATCCCGCCCGCCCGCGCGGAGGGGGGGCCGCCCGGCCCCGGCCGCTCGCGGCCCTTATGCAACCAGTGCTCTCCTGACCTAATTCCACGCCGGACCCACCCCACCGGGAGCCGCGGCCCCGGAAGGGACAACTCCCGGCAGCCACGGCGGCCCCAGGCCGGGAGGGCGCTGCAGACGCAGGCGCCGACCGAACATCCCAGGCTGGCGGGAGCCCAGAGGCCCCGGCGCGCGAGTGGGAAGGGTGCGAAGTTCCCCTGCTGGCCCGAAAGCTACGGACAGGTGTTAAGAGGGGCCCGTGCGCGCAGCGACAGAAGGAGAAGGCGAGCCCGAGAAACAGACGGTGACACCGAGCAAGAGCCAGAGTGACAAAGATACGGAAAGAAAGAAAAAGACGGAGAAACAGAGCGACACAAACAGAAGCAGGGACTGAGACACACAGAAACACACAAGCTAACAGGAGACACAGAAGAAGACAAAGAGCAAGGAGATAGACAGAGACCCAGAGGAAGGGCCATGAACCAGTAGAGACAGAGAAAAAGTCGGAGACGGAACTCCAGAGCCCCCCTCCCCCACTCCGGTCGCGGTCCATCCCAAGGTCCGCGCGCCCTCCTCCGCCCGGGCCCACCCCGCAGCTCCCCGCCGGGCTCGTGCCCCCACCCGCCCCGGCCCCGGCGGCACGGTGGCCTCACCCAGCCTAACTGCCTCGTTGTACTTGAGCAGCGCCGCCTCCACCTGGCGCTCGCGGTACAGCCGGTTGCCCTCGTGCCGGAGTTGCGACGCCCTTGCCGGGCCCGGGAACAACTTCCCGAGGAGGCCGCTGAGCACCACGTTGACCCGCAGCGGCGGCGCCTGCTGCCCAGCTCGCCGGGCCCCGCGCGCCCGCCCGGTGGCCACCATCAAAGCGGAGAGTTTGACCCCGCACAGCGCACAGCGCCGGTCGGCTGCCCGCCCGCGTTCCAGGCACAGTTTACAAAAGGTGTGTCCGCAGGACAAGGACACGGGGTCTGAGAGAAATCCATGGCACTTCCGGCACTTGAAGCCGTCCCACACCTCGGTGGCCTCGGCGGCCGTCGCCGCCCCTGCCTCTTCCGCCGCCAGAGCGCAGCTCGCCCCGCGGCTCCCGTCCGGGGGCTCCGGCGCCGGCTCCTCGCCTTGAGGGACTTTCTCGGCCAGGCAGCGCACCAGCTGCTCCAGCTGCTCGGCCACCAGCTGCTGCCGCTCCGAGAGCTGTCGGTACACCTCGAGGGCTTCACGGAGGCGCCCCCCAGACGCCAGGGCGTCGGCCTGCGTGAGCAGGACTTTGCACTCCGGCGTCGAGGCCCTCGGAGGACGCTCCTGCGGCGGCGGCCGAGTCGGTAGAGGTGCGGGGCCTTCTGTAGCCGCCTCTGGGTGGGGGCCCGTGTCTCCGCGGGCCGGTGATGCCGCCGGCTCCGCCAGCTCTAAGTTGTTGCTGCAGAGCTCGGCGGGCAAGCTCAGCATCTGTTCAGTCTGAAATGAATCCATAGGGAGAGGGACATGCGTGGGGAAGAGGCGTCTAGGGCCCGGGGACGCGGAGCAGGGAGCGGCGGCTGGAGGGAATCGGGGCTGCCACGGCCGCCGCTCTGCCGCTCGCCGGTCCCTGCAATGCCTCCGCGAGCTCCATGCCGGCCGCCCCGCGCCGCCTAATAACTGTCTTGTCTCAGCAAAGTGTTATATAAAACGACACCACGTGACGCGCCGCCAAGCCGCTCATTGGCCGGCGGCGGGGCGATTGTTACAAAACCAGACAGTTTTGTAACAGTGTTGTGCTTGCTTCTGTGGGCTTAGCTTTTCTTGGCTTCTTTTTGCGGTTGTTTGTATTTACACTCTGTCTTAGTTCCCCCTCGCAATGTGGTTCCTTTTCGGAAGACGGGGAGAGAAAGAAAAAACCCAGCGTCTTCTCCTGGACTTCTCCGTCTCCAAACCCTACCCCATCCCTCCTCCAAACCCGTCAGCAAACAGGTCCTCTCTGCCAGCCGCCTGCTAGCTGTCCCCTCTCCCCTCAAGAGGCCGGTACCTCGAGGCACGCAGTCCGCCAGGTCTTTAGGGACGCCGGAGGCTTGCCCTCCCAGGGGCGACGGCGGCTGTCTGCGAAGGGAAGCGGGTTGGGAGGGTTCCCGGGCAGCCCCCACTCGGGTACCGGCCCCGGCTCCTCACACCCGGGGTCCCTGGCCACCTTCCCCAAGGAGTCCCCCAAAGGTAGTGAGTGCGGTTATCCGAGGGCGCTTGATCTCCTGTGCCGGGAAAGACTCGGAGCAGCGGGCCCGGCGGGCTCAGCAGTTTGGCGGCGCTCGCTGAGCGGAGAGGGACATGCGGAGAAGATGCGCTCGCCGGCTAGCGCCCGGAGGAGGCCCCCCGCGCGCCCCGCTTCCTCACCTCTCTCTCCTCCAACGCTGCAACCTGCGCTGGGGCGGGAGGCCGGCGCCCCGGCCCTGGGGGCCACCGGCAGGATGGGCGCGGCCGCGAGCACAAGGCCTGCTGGGGTCAGTGGGCACTCGGGGGCGTGGGAGAACGGCGGGCGGAAGGCGGGAACCCAGAGCGCTGCTCGGGAGAAAGTCCGCGAGTCCCGGCGCACTCCAGCGGCCGGCCCCGCTGCCTGCCGGTCCGCCGCTCCAGAGCGGAGACTTCCGACGCCGGCGTGTCACAGTGGGGGGCTGCGCCCAAGCCGCGATGCTTGGCTCACAACGGCTAGGGGTTTCAAGGGTGCCCCGCTTCCTTACAGAAGGCCGGAGTGAACCGCCCACCCCACGTCTCCCTCCCACCCCCACACTTCGGACGGGAGCCACTCGCTCAAATAAGGGTCCTGCTGCTCCAAGCAGGGAGGTGGGGTCTGGACTTGTCTCCGGCTCAGTGGGCCTGCGGAGTCGGCAGGCTCTCGGTACTGCCTGGAGCCACGTCCGAGGTAGAATGCTGCCGCAGAGGCCTGAGGACCTACAATGGGCGCCTGCTCTGGCCATTTCTTAGCTGAGTGACCTTGGGCAAGTGATCTAAAACTCTGGGAGCCATCGTTTTGGCTTCTGAACCAGTGTCAAGGATGACTAGTTATGTTTCAGAGCTGGGAACCACAGGCTCCATCCGGGCTGTGTCTCTTTAGGTCATTAATCCCCCTTGAGTCAACACCAAGGTCCCAGAGAACAGGTACTGTGCAGCTCTCCTTAGAGCCTCCCTCTGAGACAGGATGGGGGGACAGGGTCAGAAGGGAGAAGGGACACGGGCACATAGGGGAAAGGGACCAAGAAAAGAAACCAGAGGAACTCAGGATGTAGGGAAGAAGGCACACATCGGAAAACCTGGCTTGCAGCCCTGGCTTTGTCATAACTTGCTGTGAGACTTTGGGCGAGTCCTCCCACAAGGTCTTAGTTTGACAAGGTCTTGTCCTAATGTCCAAGGTTCCTTCCAGCTTGAACCTTGACAGCCTTCTATCCTAAGACTAGATGTCATGATACCCAACTCAACTACTTAAGTACAAAAGACTAGTCCAGATGCTGTGGGAGATGGTGGCTTGGACAAGGGGGTGAGGTCAGCAGTAGTAGTGGAAGGGCAGGGGTGGCTAGATGGCTGTCCTCTTCTTCAAGGTCAGGCCTGAGCTAGAGTTTGAAGCTGGGGGAGTCAGGAGGCCAAGAGGTGGAGGAGAAGACTATGCTGGGCAGTTGGGGAGAAGCTGGAGCTCCTGCTGACTTGCTGTCTAAGGGGAGCTCCTTTCACCTTCAGTTTCCCCTGTTAATTGAATGGGGTCTATCAATCCGTTCAGGCTGCTATAACAAAACGTCATAGACTGGGTGGCTTATAAACAACAAACGTTTATTTCTTACAGAGAAATTTATTTCTGGAGACTGGGAAGTCCAAGATCAAAGTGCTGGCAGATCCAGTGTCTGGTAAGAACCCTCTTCCCGGCTCAAGACAGCTGTCTTTTTTCTGTAGCCTCGCATGGTGGAAAGGGGCAAGGGATCTCTGTGAGGTCTTTTATAAAGGCATGAATCCCATTCATGAGGAACCCTCATGACTTAATCACCTCCCAAAGGCCCCACCTCCAAATACCATCACATTGGGGATTAGGTTTCAACATATGAATTTTGGCGGGGGGGACACAGTCTGTAGCAGGCTTCCAGGCATTAATTATCTGCCTGTCCCTTCTGGCACCTGTGAGGAGGGATAATCTGTGGGGCAGGTAAAGAGATTTATATGAAAGGGCCATGAGATGGAAAATGATGACCTCTTAATTCAAAAATTTTATCCCTTTGACAGGTTTTAAAAATAGATATTGGTTATCCAAAATTGTCTTCCAGATGCAGATTTGGGCTGTGCCTTTGCTCCCTGGACCACCTCGACAAGTAAGCATTCCCTGGGTTGGCTTCCCTCCCTTACCCGCCATGGCAAGGAGGCAAGGAGAAGGCCAAGTCAGGCAGCAGGTTTCATTCAGTCCTGCAGACTTCGAGTAGAGTTGCTCTCATCAGGTGGCCCCTCCGGACAGCTGTGTGTGCCATGGCTAACCAGGAACTTAGGAAGGTTGAAAGCTGCCAGTGTGTTGCAGGGTGCAATGGTGCAAAAGGCAGCACCATCGACTCACTGACCAGGCCACGTGAGAGTTTTACGTTGCATTTTCACATCAGGACTGCCTGTAGGATAACACCCAGTGGGTTTCTATTGAATACTGGAGAACATTACCACAATGCTTGTCTTTCCTTCTTTCTTTAAACAAACATTCCATTGGTATTCATTTGTGGACCAACTCACAAATCTCCTACTCAAAACTTCTTCTCCTCTGCCCTTAATGATTGAAGTTCCCTAGAACTTGACGATGAGGGGAGAGGAGAAACTGAGAACGCTTTTTCAGATGCCAATATTTCCTTTAAAGGGCTGGGTCCTTCAAACCTCCATTTATTTTGCCAGCATCCCCTCCTGGCTAAGGTTAACCAAGAAAAAGAGCAAGAGTTGATCCGCTCCTCCTTTTCAACTGACTTACAGCAAGTTTTCCAACTGGGCCCTGAGGATTCTCTCTGGGGCCCAGAGGAGACAGCAGGCAGGGTTCGACTCTAGCTCCCCTCAACCAGGGCAACCTTGTGTCCACCTGTTTCATGTAGTGAGCTTTGGGGATGATTTCATTGAAGAAAGGCTTTCCCTTCCTTAAAATTAAAAAGTTTGAAAACTGTGGCAGTTTTCACCTCTTTTAACATATTTGCTGAGCATCGTCTATGTACCAGGCACTGTTCTAGGTATTGGAGATATATCAAAGCAGCACTTCGCTCCCAGGTCCTTCCTTATATATGGTGGCAGCTTTTCCCCACACATTCTTGTCCCGGCCTCCCAGGCCAACTAGAGGGCAAGGACTAGTGTCTTATGTCTTTCATTTCCTCCTCAGGGGACAGTATTTGAACAGACCGTACTGAACACTGCAGTGGACATTCTGACCCTACATGGGAGTGTGCAGAGGGACAAGAGGAAACCAGCTAGAATATGTCATACCTTTGCCCTGGGTTGTTCACAGAGAGAGAGGGCATGCAGATAATTAAGGGTTAACAGTCCTACACTTGGAAAGGACTGGTAACAGCTCTGGGATGGAAGAATCCAGTCAAAGCCAGGGAGCTGCAGTGAGGAATGAGCGACACCGCCACACACACACACACACACACACACACACACACACACACACACACACACACACACTCTCTCTCTCTCTCTCTCTCTCTCTCTCACACACACACACACACACACACACACACACACACACACACACACTCACACTAAGCATGGAAGCTTGGCCAAAGCATTTACTTGTTCTTTACTTGAGTTTCTCATTTTATAAACTGGAGATGATCCATCGATTATGTAGTCCTTAGAGGAAAAAAAATTAGGCATGGTGGGCATTAAAGACATTGACATGAAAAAGGCTGCCCTTGCTATCTAGAGTAGCCAAAAAATCCAAAGCTAAAAGAAACTTTACAGATCAGCCCCGGTTTCACAAGTGAGGGAACCAAGGGCTAGAGAAGGCAAGCGACTTGCTGCAGGTCACAATGGGAGTTTGTGACAGAGCCAAGATTGGAAGCTAGGGCTCTTGCCTCTTTGTTTAAAGTTCTTTCCATGTGACCAGAAAGCTTCCAAAGGACACAGAGCGTCTCCCAAATAAATAAGAAATTATTTCAGATTTCCGAATTACAAGATTTGCCATTCAACAAATATTTACTGAAGAGATACTAGGTGCTAATGGAGCTGGCATTTGCGGGGCAATAAGAGAAGGGTAGGTCATGGTTTTTACCCTCCAGTAGCTAACTGAGGAAACAAGAGGCAAAGATTTGAAACAGTTAAGTAAAAATAACAAGCAGTATGTGAGAAGTGCCAAAATTGGGGGAACAGTGAGTCCAAGGGAGAGCTCAAAGGAGACAGAACGCAATGCTTCCCATCTCGTAGCAAAGGTTCCTTTAAGCTGAGTTGGAGAGGATTTACATAGAAAAGTTAAAGACCACCCCGATGCTCAAATCAAGGGGGTTCCCTTCACCCTGGGGGCCACTTGGCCGGGAGAAAGGAGAAGAAATCCAAGTAAGCCAGGCTGGGCAAGGCCCAGGAATTTGTATTTTTAAAGGCCACCATGTGATTTTCATGCTCAGCCAGGTTTGAAGTTCACCCGTGTAAAGGGTAACGCAGAATGGATTGGATAAGGGCACCCCACTCCTCTCCCTAGCTCACCCAGCTTCTCTGGGGGTAGGCACCAATAAGTCTTGTCTACATTTTACTGAAGGGAAAACTGAGCGTCCAGAAACCTTCGATGATGTGTTCCAGGTCATTCAGTAAGTAGTGGGGACTCGGTTTCTTGCCAACCAGTAGAAACAGAAAGATCATAATACACCACCCCGAAGAAGATTTTGCTTCATTTCTCTGTAAGACAAGTCAGACCCGCTTGGTTAGCTAGAGAGTTCGTTGCCCAGAGTACAAAAAGGAGCAAGTCTCTGGAGCTGCCAGGTGTGTGGGACAGAGCCCAGGGCGGCGGCAGTTGCTGGGAGATCAGAGTTCTAACTTTGCTGTGTGACTCAGCCCAAGCCACTTCCCCTCTCTCGTTGTCCTTCACCTATTAATAACGATGTCCCACGTCACGTTGGGATAGCTACCAGTGATGGGAAATGCACAGCGCGGTTAGTTCTGATGTGATTCCTGGGAACAGAAGGGATCCACAGCCATCTGCCGACTGTTGTGAGTAAAATATGTGCTGGCTGCCTTCGGAGCAGAGGCATTTTCTTCCCAGGAAGAGGGTGGGCTAGAGGCCTGAGGCTGGACTCTGCCCTCTTCAGGGGCATTGACCAATGCGAGGCTCTAGAGATCCTGGCAGAGCGCAGTCTGGTCTTAGGAGGAAAAAGAAAGAAAAGGAGAAAAGGCAGGTTATCTGGAGGGAAAGCAGCAAACATTCGTCAGAAGGAAATTATGTGAAGACTTTGGCAGGACTGGGACATGGGTAAAATCAAGGCTTGGATCTTCTTTTATAAATTGTGGTAAAATATCGAAATGTAAACTTTAGCATTTGAGCTATTTTTAGGCGTACAGTTTACTCTTAAGGTCATTCACATTATTATGCAACCATTACCACCACCCATCTCCAGAACTTCTTTTCATTTTGCAAAAGCGAAACTCTGAACCCATTAAATAACAAGTCCCCGTTCCTCACCCCCTCCAGCCCTGGCCAATCACCCTTCTATTTTCTGTCTCTGTGACTCTGACAACTTTTGGTATCTCAAATAAGTGGAATCATATGGTATTTGTCCTTCGGTGACTGGCGTATTTCACTTAGTATAATGACCTCAAATGTTCATTCATGTTGTAGCATGTGCCAAAACTTTTTCCTTTTGAAGGCGGAATCATATTCTCTTGTAGGCATATCCATTTATCCATCAGTGGACACTTGGATTGCTTCCACGTTTTGGCTATTGTAAATAATACTGCTATAAACATGAGTATACAAATATCTCTTCTAGACCCTGCTTTTACTTCCTTTGGATATATACCCAGAAGTGGAATTGCTAGATATATGGTAATTCTATTAATTAATTAATTAATTAGGTTGCACTGAGTCTTAGTTGCAGTAGGCGGGCTCCTTAGTTGCGGCATGCATGTAGGATCTAGTTCTCTGACCAGGGATCGAACCCGGGCCCTGGGCATTGGGAGCATGGAGTCTTAACCACTGCACCACCAGGGAAGTCCTGGTAATTCTATTTTTGTTTTTGTTTGTTTGTTTGTTTTTGCGGTACGTGGGCCTCTCACTGTTGTGGCCTCTCCCGTTGCGGAGCACAGGCTCCGGAGGCGCAGGCTCAGCAGCCATGGCTCACGGGCCCAGCCACTCTGCGGCACGTGGGATCTTCCCAGACTGGGGCATGAACCCGCGTCCCCTGCATCGGCAGGCGGACTCTCAACCACTGCGCCACCAGGGAAGCCCTGGTAATTCTATTTTTAATGTTGAGGAACCACCATACTGTTTTCCACAGTGGCTGCACCAATTTACATTCCTACCAGCAATGCATAAGGGTTCCAATTGCTCCATAGCCTTGCCAACACTTGTTATTTTCTGTTGTTTCTTTTTATAACAGCCATCCTAATGGGTGTGAGGTGGCATACCATTGTGGTTTTGATTTGCATTTACCTAGTGACTAGTGATTTGAGCATCTTTTCATGTGCTTATTGGCCATTTGTACATCTTTTTTTTTTTTTTTTTTGTGGTATGTGGGCCCTCACTGCTGTGGCCTCTCCTGCTGTGGAGCACAGGGTCCGGACGCGCAGGCTCAGCGGCCATGGCTCACGGGGCCAGCTGCTCTGTGGCATGTGCGATTTTCCCGGACTGGGGCACGAACCCGTGTCCCCTGCATCTGCAGGCGGACTCTCAACCACTGCGCAACCAGGGAAGCCCTGTACATCTTCTTAGGAGAAAGTCTTTTGCCCATTTTAAAAAAGGATTGTTTGTGGCTGAATGAAATTTTTCCATCTGCAACAACATGGATGGACTTGGAGGATATTATGCTAAGTGAAATAAGTCAGACAGAGAAAGACAAGTACTGTATGATCTCACTTCTATGTGGAATCTAAAAAATACAACAAACTAGTGAATTTAACAAAAAAAAGCAGACTCACAGATATAGAGAACAAACTAGTTCCCTTTCCAGTGGGGAAAGGGAAGGGAGGAGGGGCAACATACGGGTAGGGGACTAAGAGGCACAAACTATTAGGTATAAAATAAGCTACAAGAACATATATAGTACAACACAGGAAATATAGCCAATATTTTATAATAACTATAAATGGAGAATAACCTTTAAAAATTGTGAATCACTATATTGTACATCTGTAACATATAATATTGTACATCAGTTATATTTCAATAAACAAATAAAAATTTTAAAAATCGGGTTTTTTTTGGTTGAGTTTTAAGAGTTTTCTATATATTCTGGATATTAATACCCTATCAAATATGTGATTTGCAAATATTTTCTCCCATTCTGTGTGTTGCTTTTCACTCTGTTGATAGTGTCCTTATCTGAAGACTTTGGCAGAAGTGGGAGATGATTAGAATCAGGGTTTGGATCATAAACTCGAAGTTTCTGGATTCAAAATCTGGCTGTTTGCTATTGGGAAAGCTAATTAACCTCTTTGAGCTTGCCTTACTTTTTTCATCTGAAAAATGGGGATAATGCTTATAATAATGCCTAGCTTGCTATAATGAGGAATAAATGAGATCACACATGTAAAATCTCACCGCAGAACCTAGCCCAGGTTAAACGCTCAATAAGTGGTAGCCTTTATTAGTATTGGGCATAATAAGGAACCAGAATGATGTAATTGAAATGTGACATTAGTTACGATCAAATGGGTGAGTAGGCCAACAATATTAAATAACCGACCTGAGCACAGTAATATTACATAATACTTATTTACGCTGGTGTTAACAAGTTGCAGTTTACAAAGCATTTCTTTTTTTTCCCTTTTGCTTTTTTTAAAAATAGATCTTTATTGGAGTATAATTGCTTCACAATACTGTGTTAGTTTCTGTTGTACAACAAAGTGAATCAGCCATACCCATACATATGTCCCCATATCCCCTCCCTCTTGAGCCTCCCTCCCACCCTCCCTATCCCACCCCTCTAGGTCATCGCAAAGCACCGAGCTGATCTCCCAGTGCTATGCTGCTGCTTCCCACTAGCTAACTATTTTACATTCGGTAGTGTATATATGTCTATGCTACTCTCACTTTGCCCCAGCTCCCCCCTCCCACCTGGTGTCCTCAAGTCCATTCTCTATGTCTACATCTTTATTCCTGCCCTGCAACTAGGTTCATCAGTACCATTGTTTTTTTAGATTCCATATATATGCATTAGCATACGGTATTTGTTTTTGTCTTTCTGACTTACTTCACTCTGTATGACAGACTCTAGGTCCGTCCACCTCACTATAAATAACTCAATTTCGTTTCTTTTTATGGCTGAGTAATATTCCATTGTATATATGTGTCACATCTTCTTTATCCATTCATCTGTCGATGAACACTTAGGTTGCTTCCATGTCCTGGCTATTGTAAATAGAGCTGCAATGAACATTGTGGTACATGACTCTTTTTGAATTATGGTTTTCTCAGGGTATATGCCCAGTAGTGGGATTGCTGGGTCATATGGTAGTTCTACTTTTAGTTTTTTAAGGAAACGCCATACTGTTTTCAATAGTGGCTGTATCAATTTACATTCCCACCAACAGTGCAGGAGGGTTCCCTTTTCACCACACCCTTTCCAGCATTTATTGTTTCTAGATTTTTTGATAATGGCCATTCTGACCAGTGTGAGGTGATACCTCATTGTAGTTTTGATTTGCATTTCTCTAATACTTAGTGATGTTGAGCATCTTTTCATGTGCCTCTTGGCCATCTGTATGTCTTCTTTGGTGAAATGTCTATTTAGGTCTTCCGCCCATTTTTTGACTGGATTGTTTGTTTTTTTGATATTGAGCTCCATGAGCTGTCTGTATATTTTGGAGATTAATCCTTTGCCTGAGGGTTGTCTTTTTGCCTTGTTTATGGTTTCCTTTGCTGTGCAAAAGCTTTTAAGCTTAATTAACTCCCATTTGTTTATTTTTGTTTTTATTTCCATTACTCTAGGAGGTGGGTCAAAAAAGATCTTGCTGTGGTTTATGTCAAAGAGTGTTTTTCCTGTGTTTTCCTCTAAGAGTTTATTTTTGTGTGTGGTGTTAGGTAGTGTTCTAATTTCATTCTTTTACATGTAGCTGTCCAGTTTTCCCAGCACCACTTATTGAAGAGGCTGTTTTTTCTCCACTGTACATTCCTGCCTCCTTTATCAAAGATAAGGTGACCATATGTGCGTGGGTTTATCTCTGGGCTTTCTATCCTGTTCCATTGATCTATATTTCTGTTTTTGTGCCAGTACCATACTGTCTTGATTACTGTAGCTTTGTGGTATAGTTTGAAGTCAGGGAGCCTGATTCCTGCAACTCCGTTTTTCTTTCTCAAGATTGCTTTGGCTATTCGGGGTCTTTTGTGTTTCCATACAATTTGTGAAATTTTTTGTTCTAGTTCTGTGAAAAATGCCAGTGGTAGTTTGATAGGGATTGCATTGAATCTGTAGATTGCTTTGGGTAGTATAGTCATTTTCACAGTATTGATTCTTCCAATCCAAGAACATGGTATATTTCTCCATCTGTTTGTCATCTTTGATTTCTTTCATTAGTGTTTTATAGTTTTCTGAATACAAGTCTTTCTCCTCCTTAGGCAGGTTTTTTCCTAGGTATTTTATTCTTTTTGTTGCAATGGTAAATGGGAGTGCTTCCTTAATTTCTCTTTCTGATTTTTCATTGTTGGTGTATAGGAATGCCAGAGATTTCTGTGCATTAATTTTGTATCCTGCAAACTTACCAAATTCTTTGATTAGTTCTAATAGTTTTCTGGTGGCATCTTTAGGATTTTCTATGCATAGCATCATGTCATCTGCAAAGAGTGACAGTTTTACTTCTTCTTGTCCAATTTGGATTCCTTTTATTTCTTTTTCTTCTCTGATTGCCGTGACTAGGAATTCCAAAACTATGTTGAATAAGAGTGGTGAAAGTGGACATGCTTGTCTTGTTCCTGATCTTAGTGGAAATGCTTTCAGTTTTTCACCATTGAGTATGATGCTTGCTGTGGGTTTGTCGTATATGGCCTTTATTATGTTGAGGTAGGTTCCCTCTATGCCCGTTTTCTGGAGAGTTTTTAATCTTAAATGGGTGTTGAATTTTGTCAAAAGCTTTTTCTGCATCTATTGAGATGATCATATGGTTTTTCTTCTTCAATTTGTTAATATGGTGTATAACATTGATTGATTTGCGTATATTGAAGAATCCTTGCATCCCTGGGATAAATCCCACTTGATCATAGTGTATGATCCTTTAAATGTGCTGTTGGATTCTGTTTGCCAGTATTTTGTTCAGGATTTTTGCATGTATGTTCATCAGTCATATTGGTGTATAATTTTCTTTTTTTGTGATATCTTTTTCTGGTTTTGGTATCAGGGTGATGGTGGCTTCGTAGAATGAATTTGGGAGTGTCTCTCCCTCTGCAATTTTTTTGGAAGAGTTTGAGAAGGATCGGTGTTAGCTCTACTCTAAATGTTTGATAGAATTCGCCTGTGAAGCCATCTGGACATTGTTTGGCTCCCTTAGAAAAGCACAGGTCCTTTAGGGGGACGGTCTGTTTATATTTTCTGAACAGATAGGTCTATTTATATTTTCTATATTTTCTAATTCTTCCTGGTTTAGTCTTGGAAAATTGTACCTTTCCAAGAATTTGTCCATTTCTTCGTGGTTGTCCATTTTATTAGCATATAGTTGTTCGTAGTAGTCTCTTATAATCCTTTGTATTTCTGCAGTGTCAGTTGTGATGTCTCCTTTTTCATTTCTAACTTTAATGATTTGCATCCTCTCCCTTTTTTTCTTGATGATTTAAACATTCACCATTCATTCAACAGGCTCCGCTGGAAACATAATGATGAGTAAGACAGTCCTGCAGAACTGAGTGGGAGAAACCAACAAGGCAAAAGGCCATTTCAATCAGGGTGATGAGTGCTAAGATGTCAGAAGCATGGGATGCTGGGGTGCACTGACGAGGAGGAGGTCAGACTCCGGGACCACTTCCCCTACAGGATTACAGGGTTAGGGGGAGGATGGGGTGTGGGGAGGAGCTGAGTGTTCTAGATAGAGGAGAAAGCTACTGCAAAGGCTGGAGGTGAGAGAGGCTGGCTCATTGGGGAACAGCTACTAGTTTATTATGGCTGGAACCTGAGAGAGGAGCAGAGTGAGATAAGCCTGGAGAGGCAGACAGGTGCCTGACCATGAAGGGCCTTGTACACCAGGGCAAGGGTTTGGATCTTATCCTGAGAGTAATGAGAAGCTATTGAAGGGTTTTAAGCAGATTCGCCATGTAACCGGCTTTGCCTTCTAGAAAGATCTCTTTGGATCAATGTGTAGAGTGGAATGAGAAGGACACAGCCTGGGGCAGACGAGGTAGAAAGATGAACTAAAGAAGGAACCATGAGGACAGAGAGAAGTGGAGGGTTCAAGAGACATCTAGGATAAAATGGAGCAGATATGGGGACTGATCGGATGACCTCAGTTGACTATTTGGGAATAACTCAGGTATTAGCATCATTCCTTCATTTGAGATGAGCCACAGAGGCTGAAGAAGGTTAAATGATTTGTACGAGGTCCCAGAGCCGGAAAGAATCTGATCAGGACTCTGTCTTTCCACCCTGACATCTCCTGTTCACTCCTCCCGAGTATGCTGTTAGCCGAGTTCCTTGATCTTTATGTGTAAATTCCCTTTCAGGAATTCAAATCCTGTTTCTCCATTGACAGCTTTGCAGCATGTAAAGGTGTGAAGCCTTAGTTTATCTGAGTTTTTAATTGGTTGTCAATGTCCTAAGGCTTTACACCTTTGAGCTTCGAGATATTCTTCTCCCAAAAAAAGAAAAAAAAAGATATTCTTTTCCTTCCATTCCACTTAGTGTTTTTTTCCTGCACAAATCTTTTATTTATTTTTTTTAAACATCTTTGTTGGAGTATAATTGCTTTACAATGGTGTGTTAGTTTCTGCTGTATAACAAAGTGAATCAGCTATACATATACATATGTCCCCATACCTCCTCCCTTTTGCGTCTCCCTGCCACCCTCCCTACCCCACCCCTCTAGGTGGTCACAAAGCACCGAACTGATCTCCCTGTGCTATGCGGCTGCTTCCCACTAGCTATCAGTTTTACATTTGGTAGTGTATATATGTCCGTGCCACTCTCTCACTTCGTCCCAGTTTACCCTTCCCCTTCCACTTAGTGTTTAAACAGCAATCTGGAAGCAAACCTTTCCATCCCAGGGAGGTTCAAATGAAGAGTCCAGGGCTCAGAAAGAGTGAGCCCAAGTCCTAGGCTTGGCCACTAATTAGCTGTGCGATAGAATGTGTCACTTTCTACAAACTCATATCTGAAAACTCAGGGGAAGAGAACGAACAAATGCATAGTCACTCGGATTCAACAACTTTAGAATCTCTTAAAGTAAGTATACCTTCAAATTGTGAAAAGCCACTCTCTCGTGAATCTGTTTGGTAAAGTGAGTTTCTGACCCCATATGATGCTCATAGGTATTAGGGATTTTCCCTAAAACTCAACTCTTTGCTCACCAGGGAGTATGCCCCTGCTCTGTAGTTGCTGAGCACGGTGTTATCAGGCTTAAACTGCCGACTAAAATGCACGGGTATGTTTGGTTTTCTCTCAGACACTTGTACTGCTAAGACTTTCTTTTTTGGTGGGGGGAGGTGCGATTTTCTGTTATAAAACCAGCAGGAAGAGGGAAAATGAATGAAGAAGGTGAATTTGCAGTTTATGGGAAAAGCCCACCATGCACTATGCCTATCCTGAGGCATGGAGGACACGGTAAAGGAGCAGTGTCTGTGAGGGGCAGGGCCCTGCACCCCAACCGTGAGATGACAAAACTATTCTTGCTTCAAACCCCACAAGCTAGGGGAGCCTGTGAGTGAAAAGGGGCCTTTGCCGGTGCCAGCTCAGCCAGGACCAGGATCCGGCAGGGCTGCAGCTCCTGCTCAACAGGAGGGATGGAGCCCTGATACTCCACGCCACTCCCAGGGGCTCCGGGTCACAGGCCTGTGCAGTGACCCCCTTGGGATGTGCAAGCAAGGTCAAGTCCTGAGACCCCGGCACTCCTGCCGGTCCCCTGCCCCTCCCGTGGCTTCCACGAACAGCAGGAGGTGCTGGGCCTGAGGACCCTGTGCTCTTCACCCCAGGGCTTTTGGCTCCTGTAGGCAGATGACACCCCTGTGTGGGTGCTTCTCTTCGGTGAGCACCCACAGCCCGGTCTGGCTGTGACATGGCGGTCTAGGAGGCCAGGGACAGGACGAGTCACTCCCTGTGTGTGTGTGGGGGGGCGAGGCCTCACGGGGCGGGGGGGCGCAGTCGCTCCTTGTATCCGCCATCACAGCACCACAAGCATCACAGGCGGCCGTGGGAGCGGAAACCTCCCGGGAGGCCCTGCAGAGGAGCCAAAGAGACAGGAAGAGGATGGGAAGGCCCTCTGTAGACAGGCCCTGGGCAGGTAGAAGAGAAGCGCCACTGACGGTGAGAAGAGGGATTCCAAAGGCCTCGTGATTCAGTCAACAAACAGCTACCTGTGCAGACACCATGGGGGTCACAAACTTGAAGAAGATCTGGACCGTCCCCCTGAAGGGCCTGAGCTTTTCTAGGGGAGCCAAACAATGTCCACACATCTCAGTGCAACCAGGAGAGCCTGTGGGGGGAGCAGGGCAGCAGATGCAGAAGAGAAGGCTTCCCGGAGGTGGTGAGCTGGGGGCCGGGCTGTAAAGGAGAGCTCTGGACTGGTCTTCAGGGAGTGTGCCCTGCCATGCCCGGCAGGAAGTGAAAACCTCTTCCAGCTGTTGTGGCCTTGGGTCCCTCCCCCGTCCCCCCTGACCCTGATGATGGATCTGCAAAGGGAAAAGACGTGGTCACTTCTGTTGACTAACAGCGTGTAGGGTGGGGAAAGAGAGCACCTTTCCTTAAGGAAATCTGTTATCATTGCCCAAGTGTCTTCCCCTCTAGACCATGAGCTAGGGCAAGCCACGAGTCTTGGGCACCTGTCAATCCCCAGCCCCTAACACAACTCCCAGTATATAGTAGGTGCTCAGTACATGCTCAGTGAATGACTGAATAGCTAGGGTCTGGAACATTTGTCCTGTAATTTCAAGTGGACAACCCAGCTTTTTCATGACCTGAGAAAACACTTGTTTTCCTATAAAAAAACTGTCTGGGGCTTCCCTGGTGGCACAGTGGTTGAGAATCTGCCTGCCAATGCAGGGGACACGGGTTCGAGCCCTGGTCTGGGAAGATCCCACATGCCGTGGAGCAACTAGGCCCGTGAGCCACAATTACTGAGCCTGCGCGTCTGGAGCCTGTGCTCCGCAACAAGAGAGGCCGCGATAGTGAGAGGCCCGCGCACCGCGATGAAGAGTGGCCCCCGCTTGCCACAACTAGAGAAAGCCCTCGCACAGAAACGAAGACCCAACACAGCCTTAAAAAAAAACAAAAACAAAAACAAAAACCTCGAAGTGACTATGCTGGTGGGAAGCCCTTACTCTGTAAAAAAGTACTATTTCTAGTGTCCTCCATAATTCAAGGTGTTTAAGAAAAAAAAAAAACCTGTCTGCCTGGGAGCATTTGATTTTGCTGTAGGCAAAGGAGCTGACCTGTTAGTCACCCTTTTCACCACAGGACTTCCATCAAATCCCCCAGGTCTGCCCTCAGGCTAGGACAACTTCCTCTTTCTTCCCCAACCCCAAGACAGGCTTTTCTTATAGCCAAGGACCCTCTGAGGCCTCAGGTGCACTTTAACACACACCCTGTGAAGACAACATCCTGCCTTTACCGCCCTCACTCAGTCAGGGGACGCTGCCATCTTTTGAAACTCAAGTTGGAAGCCTTTCATGAGAAAAGCCTGCACACTGTGCCCCCTCCTGCCTCTCTTGGTTGCACAGTTGAGTGAGTCATTCATTATATTACAGGTAAATATGCTTGAGTCATAGAGATGTTTCATGTGCAGCCTTTTCTCCCAAATAGATGGTGAGCTTCTTGTTGCCAGAGATGGTAGCACCTGCTTTTCTGTCCCCAGGAATGTCTCCCAAAAGGTAATGCACACAGGTGTGCAGTAAACACTTGCGGACTGAGGAGAAGGCAGAGAACTGATCTGGACCTTTCAGGGGTTCTCAAGCCCCAGACATTCACTTTGTCTATGACTGGTTAACTAACCTTCAGCTCTCAAGTTGCCCCAGAACCTGGATAGGCAAGACGCAATCCTGTTTCAACTTCGGACTACAGATCGGGAAATCCTCGTTATAGGCCTGACTCTGCCGCTAACTAGCGTGAACTTTGGTAAGCCACTTAGCTGCTTTTGGCCTCAGTTTGCGCAATTAAAAAAATAGGGAGACTGCTACTTCTGGCTAAGATGATGTGGTAGAAATTGTATGTACTCTCCTGCATGAAACAACCAAAAAAAAAAAAAGCCAGATAATATGAAGCAACAATTTTCAAGACACTATATATTAGGCAACAAAGGACAGTGATCCCAGAGAGATGGAAAGCAAACAAGAAGAGCCCTGTGAATGACCAGCTTATTTGTAAAACAACTTTATTGAGATATAATTCATATACCATACACATTATAATAATTATAATTCACATTCATCCATTTCAAGTGTACGATTCAATGGTTTTTAGTATATTCACAGACATGTGTGACCATCACCAATTTTAGAACGCTTTCCTCACCTCAGAAAGAAATCCGATACCCTTTAGTTTTCTATTCCCTATTCCGTCCAGCCCTAAGCCACTATTAATCTACTTTCTGTCTATAGATTTCTTTATTCTGGACATTTCAAATAAATGGAATCTTATAATATGTGGTCTTTTGTAACTGGCTTCTTTGACTCAGTATAATGTTTTCCAAGATGAATCCATGCTGTATCATGTATCAGTAAGCACTTTGCTCCTTTTACGGCCAAATAATATTCCATTGTATGGATATAGCACATCGTATTTATACATTCATCAGTTGATGGACATTTGGGTTGTTTTCACCTTTTGGTTATTATGAATAATGCTGCTATAACAAGTTTTTGTTTTTTTGTTTGTTTTTGTTTTGTTTTGTTTGCAGTACGCGGGCCTCTCACTGTTGTGGCCTCTCCCGCTGTGGAGCACAGGCTCCGGACGCCAGGCTCAGTGGCCATGGCTCACGGGCCCAGTCGCTCCGCAGCATGTGGGATCTTCCCGGACCGGGACACGAACCCGTGTCCCCTGCATCGGCAGGCGGACTCTCAACCACTGCGCCACCAGGGAAGCCCACAAGTTTGGTTTTTTTTTGTGGACATATATTTTCCTTTCTCTTGGAAGGAAGATATTCTTCAATTCTTAGAAGAGAATTGTTGGATTATATAGTAACTCTATGTTTAAACTTTTCAGGAACTACCAGACTGTTTTCCAAAGTGGCATTTTACATACCCACCAACAATGTACAAGAGTTCTGATTTCTCCACATCCTCGTCAATACTTGCTAGTATCTGGCTTTTTTATTATAGCCATCCGAGTGGGTATGAAGTGGTATGAAGTTCATTGTGGTTTTGATTTGCATTTCCCTGATGATGTTGAGAAACTTTTCATATGCTTATTGGCCATTTTGTATATCTTCCTTGGGGAAATAATCATTTCATATCCTTTGCCCATTTTTTAATTGGGTTATTTATGCTTTTATTATCAAGTTGTAAAAATTCTTTATATAGTCTAGATACAATCCCCTCATCAGATTAATGATTTGCAAATATTTTCTCCCATCCTGTGGGCTGTCTTTGCACTTTCATGAATGTCCTTTGAAGCACAAAAGTGTTTTATTTTGATGAGGTCCAATTTATCTATTTTTCTCTTTTGTTTTTCATCCTTTTGGTGCAATAAATAAGAATCCTTTGCCAAATCTAAGGTCATGAAGATTTACCCCTATGTTTTCTTATAAGAGTTTTATAGTTTTAGCTCTTATATTTAAGTTTTTGATCAATTTAAAGTTGATTTTTGTATATGGTGTGGGGCATGGTCCAACTTCGTTCTTTTACATGTGGTTATCAGTCGTCTCAGCATTATTTTTTGAAATAACTATTCTTTCACCATTGAATGAACTTGGCACTCTTGTCAGAAATCAGTTGACCATAGACACATGGGTTTATTTCTGGAGTCTCAATTTTATTCCATTGATTTATATGTCTATCTCTATGCCATTTCCACACTATCTTGACTATCATTGCTTTGTAGTAAATTTTGAAATTGGGAAGTGAGAATCCTCCTACTTTGTTCTTCTTTTTCAAGATTGCTTTGGCTATTCTGGGTCACTTACAATTCCATATGAATTTTACAATCAGCTTGCCATTTTCTAAAGAGAAGCCAGCTGAGATTCTTATAGGGATTGCATCAAATCATAGATCAATTTGGGAAGTATTACCATCTTAACAATATTAAGTCTTCCAATCCATGAGCATGGAATGTGTTCCATTTAGATCATTAATTTCTTTCAACAGTGTCTTGTAATTTTCAGAGTATAAGTTTTACACTCCTTCATTTAGCTTTATTCCTAAGTATTTTATTCTTTTTGATGCTACTGTAAATGGAATTGCTTTTGTAATCTTCTTGGATTGTTCATTGTAAGTATACAGATCCACAATTGATTATTGTATATTGATCCTGTATTCTGCAACCTTGCTGAACTTTTTAATTAGTTATAATAGGTGTTTTGTTTTCTTTGTGGATTCCTTGAGATTTTCTACATACAAGATCATGTCATCTGCAAATAGAGATAATTTTACTTTTCCCTTTCCAGTGTGGATGTCTTTTATTTCTTTCTGTGGCCTAAGTGCCCTGGATAGAACTCCAATAAAATGTTGAGCTGCAGACATTGTTTTGTTCCTAATTTTAAGGGTATAAAGCACCTATGCTTTCACCATTAAGTATGATGTTAGCTGTGGGTTTTTCATAGAAGTCCTTTGTTAAGTTGAGGAAGTTCTCTTCCATCCCTAGTTTGTTGAGTGTTTCTGTCATGAAAGGTTGTTGGATTTTGTCAAATGCTTTTTTGCATCTATTGAGATGATCATGTGATTTTGTTTTTTATTCAATTATTATGATGTATTACATTAACTTACTTTCAGATGTTAAACAGACTGCTTATTCCTAGGATAAATCCCACTTCTCATAGTGCATAATTCTTTTTATATGTTGTTGGATTCACTTTGCTAAGGATTTTTGCACCTATGTCCATAAGAGATAATAATCTGTAGTTTTCTTTCCTTGTGATGTCTTTGGTTTTGGTATGAGGGTAATATTAGCCCCATAGAATGAACTGGGAAGTGTTCCAGCCTCTTCTATTTTTGGAAGAGTTGGTGAAGAGAAGAGTTAGTATTAGTTCTTTAAATGTTTGTTAGAATTCAGTGGTGAACCGTCTGGACCTGGGGTTTTCTTTGTGGGCAGTTTTGTTTAAAATTACTAATTCAGGCTTGTCACTTGTTATAGATCTATTCATACTGTTTTTTTTCTTCTTGAGTCAATTTCAGTAGTTTGTGTCTCTCTAGAAATTTGTCCATTTCATCTAATTTATTGGTATATAATTGTTCATAGAATTCCCACATAATCCTTTTTTATGCCTGTAAAGTCAGTAGTAATATCCCCTCTTTCATTTCTGATTCTAGAAATTTGAGTCTTCTTTTTTTCTTAGTCAATCTAACTAAAGTTTTGCCAATTTTGTTGATCTTTTCCAAGAACCAGCTTTTGGTTTCACTGATTTTCTTGACTGTTTTTTCTATTATCTAGACCAATAACTTCCACTCTGATCTTTATCATTTCCTTCTGGCTTGCTTTAGGTTTAGTTTGCCCTTCTTTTCCCAGCGTCTTAAGGTGGAAGATTTGACCCAACTTAGTGCCTTCAGAAAGTTTCCAGGATAGGACATGGGGAAGGGGAGCTGAGGCAGAGCTTGGAAGACTCCCTGGGTTGCGGACACCAATCTCAGAGTTCAGGGAGCCAAGTCAGGTAGAGCTTATACATTTTGTCCTGTTTTTTGGTTCTTTAAAGTAAGAGGGTAAATCCAGTCTCTGTTACTTGGTCGAACGGAAATTGTGCAAAATCTTCTTAAGTATCAGTAGAAAGCTTTATTTAAATCTCAGAATGGCCTCTCCAAAAAGAAAGAAAGAGAGAATGAGAGGATCAAAGGAGGGGTGGGACAAGCATTTGTGGTGTTGGGCAACAGAGACAAGGCTGGTGCGGTCATCAGGTGGCCGAAGCCATCAGATACACAAGGTTCCAAGTTACAAAAGGAAAATGTATTGTTCTTCTCTCCTTGTTGAGATATAGCATATACACACATAAGACTATTTTCTTAGATTTAGAAAGTCACTGGTGCAGGTTAATGTTGTATAATTGTTCATTTTCTCTTATTTTATTCTGTAGTTGGGAGGAGTAGAAAGAAAAGGATGGAGGAAAAAAGAAGGAATCTGTTCTTCATTCTTTAGGTTTTTTGTTTTTTAGAAGCCCAGGGGAATTTTATCAACGCTGATATCACTCCAGAGTTCATCCCCCAAAAAGTGATATCCACTGACATCCAACTTTTATCCTACCTTCTACATATATATTTGTCAGCATTTGTTCAAGTTAAAAATCAAAGTTTACTTTCAGTAAATAAGCTTAAGTATGAACAGATTTCTCACTGGTAAATAACACCAAGTAAAGTCTTTCCTTATATTATTTGGTTTTGTTTTGGCCCACCTTACCTTTGAAAGCCATCACTTTCTATCACTGGGTAAGCCTATTGTGAATTCCTTTATTGGTGTCTAATATAATAAAGCAGAAACTAACACACCATTGTAAGGCAATTATACTCCAATAAAGATGTTAATAAATAAATAAATAAAAATTTAAAAAAATTAAAATGTCAAGTTAAAAGAATTTTCGTAAAAAGAGAGATAGACATCTAGCCTCTGGAACCTTGTTACTAAATATGGGGTCTGTGTATCAACAACATGAGCAACACCTGAAAGCTTTGTGGATATGCAGAATCTCAGGCCCTCCCCGGACCTTCATAGTCACATTTTAACAAGGTTCCCAGGAAATTCCTATGCACGTGAAACTTTTAGATGCATACTGCTCTAAAAAGCACCATTATCAAAGAAAACCCCAGTGACGATCCAGGTTGGCCTAGAGGCCCATGTAATGTTGAAGAGCAACATTTTGGTTTAGAGAGCCATATGGGAAGAAGCGGAGCTTCACCTAAGGTGGGACCAGGCTTAAGTCACCAATTTGGGACTACTGCAGGTAAACGGAACAGGACAGAAAGGGTTGGGCTGGGGTGCAGCCTAGAACTCACAGAGGCTGAGACACAGAGAAAGACCTAGAGAGGCAAAGATGGAATGGTGGCGGTGGAAAAACGAATCAGGGAAACTCTAATTCCAGAAGGATACAAATACTATAATATCATTTATATGGATTTTAAGAACATGTAATACAATTACTCTCTCTCTCTCTATAGAGAGAGAGAGTAATTGTACGTGTGTGTGTGTGTGTGTGTGTGTGTGTAGGCATACATGGGAATGATACACATAAATGTAGCATACATATAAAGACATGTATGGGAATGATAGCACATCTAGGGTAGTGGCTACCTCTTGGAAGGTGAATTAGTTATTGTGTAGTATAATAAATTACCCCCAAAACTTAGCTGCTTAAAACATACTTTCAGGAATCCAGGCGTGGCTTAGCTGGGTCTTCTGCTTCAGGGCCTCTCGCAAGCCCGCAGTCAAGGCGCTGGCCAGGGATGTCACCTCATCCGAAGGCTCTACTGGGAAGGGTCTGCTTCCAAGTTCAGTCACATGGCTGTTGGCAGGATTCCATTTTTCACAGACTGTTGGACAAAGGATTCAGTTCCTCATAAGCTGTTGGCTGCAGGCCTCCTTGAGTCTCTGGCATGTGGGTCTCCCTACAGAGCATCTCGCAACATGGCATCAAGCTTCATCAGAGTAAGTAAGAGGGCAAGAGAGAGTGCCAGAAGTACGGAAGTCACAGTCTTTTGTAGCTTAATCACAGAAGTCCCATCCCAACATCCCAACACCTTTGTCATATTCTACGCATTAGAATCAAGTCACTAAGTCCAACCTAGATAGAGATTTCTCCAAAGAAGACATACAGATGGCCAAGAGGCACATGAAAAGATGCTCAACATCATTAACTATTAGAGAAATGCAAATTGAAACTACAATGAGGTAACACCTCACACCAGTCATAATGGCCATCATCAAAAGGTCTATAAATAATAAATGCTGGAGAGGGTGTGGAGAAAAGGGAATCCTCCTACACTATGGTGGGAATGTAAACTGGTACAGCCACTACGGAAAACAGTCTGGAGGTTCCTTAAAAAACTAAAAATAGAGTTACCATATGATCCAGCAATCCCACTCCTGGGCATATATCCGGAAAAGAGCAAAACCCTAATTCGAAAAGATACATGCGCGCCTATATTTATAGCAGCACTACTCACAATAGCAAAGACATGGACACCTAAGTGTTCATCGACAGAGGAATGGATGAAGAAGATGTGGTGCATATGTGTGTACACACACACATGCACACAGATGCACACACACATATACAATGGAATATTACTCAGCTGTAAGAAAGAATGAAATATCGCCATTTGCAGCAACATGGACGGACCTAGAGATTATCATACTAAGTGAAAGAGGTCAGGCAGAGAAAGACAAATATTATATAATATCACTTATATGTGGAATCTAAAAAATTAATACAAATCAACTTATTTACAAACAGAAATGGACTCAAAGACATAGGAAACAAACCTATGGTTACCAAAGGGGAAAGGGGAGGGGGAGGGATAAATTAGGAGTATGGGATTAGCAGATACACATCATTGTATATAAAATAGATAAACAAGGATTTACTGTATAGCACAGGGAACTATATTAAATATCTTGTAATAACCTATAATGGAAAAGAATCTGAAGCTGTACACCTAAAACTAACACAATACTGTAGATCAACTACAGTTAAATAAATGAAATGTTTTTTAAAAAAAGAAGTGCACCAGGGATTATAGTAGCTGTTGTGGTGAAAAATTCATTTTCACAACCCTTAGGAAGTTCCAGGTGAGGTTGGAAACTCTCAGCATTATTAGCGTCCAATAAGGGTGTTAATCGTACACATGCTCAGAATGCAGGTTTCCTTCCCAACATCAGTACACTTTATGATTGCTCTACTCATGATCCATATAACAGAATAAATTCCTTCACTTTAGGATCAACTGTTAATAGCCTTTGGGGCAAGACGAAGATGACAGCTGTGTGCTCGCTCTGTACAACTCGGAATGGTATCTTGTCCATAAGCAGGAAATTCAGTTCAACTAAGCAAACCTGGAACAAATGCCAAGTATAGCACTCGGCTCCAGTTACCACTGCCGTATTCTCTCTCCCTTTCTTAAGAAAACACGTCTGTGGCTCCATCACAGGTCTCTTAAGAATTGGCACCTCTTGCTTGCCCCTTGGGCCCAGGAGCACAGAACATGCCATGGTGGAAAGGTTGCAGGCCCATGCTGTTGCTGTTTGCAATTACTTTAATTCCCCAAAATAATCCCCTGACTTTCAACTTCTCAGAAGGGAAACTGAAAAGATGAGGAGAGGGCAGGAACACATATAACCACATTGTCTCACATTATGCTTATTACCTCAAGCCCATTTCTTCGCAAAGTGAAGCTTTGCAGAATTCATAAAGGAGGGCCTTAAACAGACTCTGAAAGAGTTTTAAAGTACTTCTTAAAAATTACCCAAAATAGGATTTACCAAATGTTCAAAAGTAATTATGATGAATCACAATTGTAAAGAAACAGTTTTCTGTCTTTATTACAAAGTTATTTTTAAAGTGTTTCTTCATGAATCATACAAAATAACTGATTGCAACATAAACTGTCATTTTTATAACTATTTCTGAAAGAGGGAAACTCTGGTTTAAAAAAAGGCAACCAATATTTTAATTGAAAAAACTAATTTCTGCACAGTAAAAGAAATGATACAATAATGAGACAATGCATCCCCAAGTGTAAATTATATCATTATTTAAAGTTACTATTCTTAAATTTTGGTGCAATTCTAATCCATAGTAAACGTCTAAACCCTCTTGGTAAAATGGCAGATCCTTCAGGATTATTCCATTCTTTCAGGATCAGAGCAACACTGTACCTTAATTTTTGAAACTGGAACCCATTTTTTTTTAAACAGAGAGACATACTGATGATAGAGTCTATGAATTCTCTGTCCAGACAGGTTCCTATTCGGAGTGAAGTAAGGAGCACTGAATACTTTCACAGGAACTGACACCGCATACCATTCCTTTGTTTTTTTTAAAAAAATGGAGGTATTTTAGTAAAAAAGTGTGATCTCTACTCTCAGGTCCTTCTGTGCTCATCACTACCATGAACATCAATATCTGGTCGTACTGACACTTCTATTCTCAGGACACAATGTTCTGAATGGAGTGGAGGGCATTTGGTGCTTACAGAACTGTACTGAGATGCTCTCGATACTAGACCCTTCCCCATGTCAGCTGTTCCTGCCATCATGACGGTTGGCATTTCTGAAAGCACCCATCAAGTTGTATGATAACATAAATTACATGTCTGTATTTCCCATTAGACTGTGAACTTCCTGAGGGAAGCGATAGGCCTTTTTAAAAAAAGTATTATCTTTAATATTTTCTAATACAGTGCCTCAAATGATCATAAAGATAACAATGATAATAACAACTCTTAGTGAGCACTTACTACGTACCGGGCCCTATATTCTAAGCACTTGATGTGGTTAACTCAACTAATCCTCACAATGACTCTATGTGGGAGGTACTATCCCCATCTTACAAACGAGGAAACAACAGGTTGAGTAACGTGTCCAAGACGATACAGCTAACTTAGCTGCAGAGGCAGGACTGGAACCCACGCAGTCCAGCTCCAGAGTAGCCTTTCAAAGATATTGCCCTGGGAAGCTTCTATTGCTCAAAACCTTTTGCAATTCCTTCTTCGGAATTGTTTTCAGAGCCAGTTTATGAATCGCAGGAGAAAAGTAGTCAATACATTGTGATCACAGCTCATTTTTAAATAGACAGTGTTATTGAGTTTGATGAATACCTGATTTGCCCAACATGCTTCCTAATAACATCTGTTTGCCAAAAATCACATTCTCCAGCAAAAGAAGAAAGATTTGCTATCGTTGAAGATGGTCCAAGAATATGATGCAGAGACTTTTTTCAGTTAACAAACATTTACTGAGCAACTGCTTGGCCCCAGGGATACAAAGTCAAACAAGACATCTTCCCTACCTTCAGATAAGGGAGACACACAATCCAGTGTGATAAGTGCTTTGATAGATGTAAGCACAGGATGCTCAGGGAGCCCAGAAGAAGAGCATCAAACCCAGACTTGAGGGTGAGGGCCGGCTCCCTGGAGGAGGAGGTGAGGTCTAATTTTAGTCCCAAAAGACAAGTAGTTGTGGCCACACCAATAGAACAAGGGCTCGGACTCTCAAGATGGCTACACTAACTGGGAGATTATGTCTTCGGATGGGTACACCCTCTCAGGTTTATTTTTAGAAAATAACAATCCTATTACTTTTAAGTTCACACCTGGTACTCAAGTTGGTTTTGCTTTTAAATGAAACCTGGAAACATGTGTGGATGGCAGTTTGAACGTTGCCTAATTTTAAATGTTTGCGTGTTGTTTGCTTTTGTTAGTGAGCCATTTACGGTTCTTCAAGTTTCCCTGAAGAATTTTGCTGATGGAGTAAACAGAAAACAAACCAATATCTAAGGAAGTCCCTGTTGTCATAGTCTATTTGTATATGGTGGGCACATGATGATGATTTGTTTAACAGAGTAAGGAGTCAATCCTTAATACTGATTCTCCCTAATTGAAGCAAAATAGTTGGTTTCCTTTATTTCCTATGAGCCAAGGTAGGACAGGATACCCCACACATGGAGAGAAGTGGATGCTCTGGCAGAAGCTTATACTTTTCTTAATATATCAACTTGGAAAACAGTACCTTTGAACACTGAGCAGTGGGACACGTGGTGATCCAAGAAGGGCTTTCTCTCGTTTTGTGGCTTATCTGCCCTTAAAAACCAAACTACCCCAGGATCACACAAAATTGTCCTCAGAGAGGGGAAAGGGGGCTTGGGAGGTGGGTTAAGCACTGTCCACCATGGGTGGGCTCGGTGCTTGGAGATGACGAGAGAGGGAGGAAAGTGCTCTGGATACCCTAGTTGTATGCTGAGGCAAGAGTTTGAAGGCTCTCTTCTCTGTAGTCCTCATCCACTAGGTGGCCTGACCCTAACTCTGGAATCGTTAAAGAAAGCAAGACAGGACACATAATGAGGAAGCTCAGATGAGGCATGGGATGCTGCCTGTGAAGAACAGGCCTTTCTGGGATTTGAGAGTGAAACAATCATGAGTAGGAGGACACACTGGGCACTCAGGAGACAGGAACTCGTGGTGGGCAAAGGGCACCGAAGACAAACTTGATCTGCTTCACAAGTCTGTCTAGAGCTGGGCCAAGTGAGCTCAAAAAGTAAGGGGCAAGAGATGGTAGGAAGGAAAAGATATCTGCCCACCTATCATTTATTTACTCATTTAGCACATGAGATGTTTAAAGAACTGTGAGAGACAGCTGAAGGAGCTACAGAAAAGAAACTAATACAGTTCCTGCCCTCAAGCAGTCTGTAATCCCAAGGGAATCCAAGGCTGTGCAGAACTTATGCCTTGTTGCTAAGATATAGAACAGTGAGAGAAATGGGAAAATGTCCTTCTCTAGACCCGCCACACCTTCTCCCCAGCACTACTACTATCCCTGGGGGCAGGTTAGATCAGTCTTCTCTGGAAAGTTCCCTCTCAGTCTTACAACTCTACTTCTTCTAAGAGGCTGCAGAATCAGCATTTGTTTTGTTTTGTTTTGTTTTTTTGGCCACACCGCACGTATTGCAGGATCTTAGTTCCCCGACCAGGGATTGAACCTGCGCCCTTGGCAGTGAAAGTGCGGAGTACTAACCACTGGACCGCCAGGGAATTCCCAGAATCAGCGTTTTCAAGCATGGCCTAGGAATCCTCTAGATTTTACAAAGAATGCAGGAATATTCTTTCAAAAGATTTCCCTATGTGTTTCTAGTTCATTGGAAAATAAAAAGTTAAATTTATATTCAATTTTTCAACAACTTACTGTGGTGGTTAACTTATGTGTCAACTTGACTGGGCTAAAGGGTGCCCAGATTAAACATCGTTTCTGGGTGTGTCTATGAGGGTGTTTCCGGATGAGATGAGCATTTGAATTGGTGGACCCAGTAAAGTAGACTGCCCTCCCCAACGTAGGCATCATCCAATCCATTGAGGACCTGAATAGAACACAAGGTGGAATGAAGAATTCGCCCGTTTTGCTTCTTGTCTGCCTGAATGAGCTGGGACATTGATCTTCTTTCCTTGTACTGAGATTTTACACCATTGGCTTACCTGGTTGTCAGGCCTCCAGAATTGGACTGGAATTCATCCATTCTCTAAGAATTATACCACTGGCTTTCCTGGGTCTCCAGTTTGCAGATGGCAGATCTTGGGACTTCTCACTTCCGTAATATTGTGAACCAATTCCTCATTATATTATATTATATACACACACACATCTATCATCCATCTATCTATCTATCTATCTATCTATCTATCATCTATCTATCCTACTGGTTCTGTTTCTCTGGAGTACCCTGACTAATATGTTTACTCATTGTATAAAGTAGTGTTATTCAAACTTTTTTTTCTTATTAGGAGTTGAATTCATTTTGCAAACAAAGTTCACAGAGAATATCCACACATAAAACATAAAACAGAACAATTCTGACTAAGGTAGGGTGAGGTCCAAAGCTTTCACTTCACAGCTCTTTCATCCATTACTGATAATAACTCTCAGCAAACTAGGAATAGAAGGGAACTTCATCAACCTGATAAAAAGCATCTATGAAGAACCTATACCTAACATCATACTTAATGGTGAAAGACTGAGTGCTTTTCCTATAAGAAGATCAGTAACAAATCAAGATGTCCATTCTCACTCTTTATATTCAGCACTGTACTAGAGGTTCTGGCCAAAGCATTTGGTCAAGAAAAGATGTGCAAAACCTGTATGCTGAAAACTATAAAGCTTTGCTGGGAGAAATTAAATAAAATCTAAATAGTGACATTTATACCTTATTCATGGGTCAGAAGACTCAATATTGTTGAGATAACAATTCTTCCCAAATTGATTTACAAATTCAATATAATCCCTTTCAAATTCCCAGCAGGAATTTTTATAGAAAATCACAAGCTGATTCTAAAATTCATATGTAAATGCAAATGACCTAGAATTGTCAAAGCAACTTTGAGAGAGGAACACATTTGGGAGGTTAACACTACCTGATTTTGAGAGGTATTATAGGAAATTCCCTGGCAGTCCAGTGGTTAGGACTTGGCACTTTCACTGGCGGGGCCCGGGTTCAATCCCTGATCAGGGAACCAAGATCCTGCAAGCCATGTGCGTGGTGCAGCAAAAAAAAAAAAAAAAAAAGTATTATAAAGCTACACTATAATCAAGACAGTGTGGGATTGATGTCCAAACAGAAAAATATATTAATGGAAGAGAACAGAGAGCCCAGAAATATACTCACACAAATATAGACAACTGATTTTTTTTTTTTTTACAAAGGTGTAAAGGCAGTTCATTAGAAAAAGAATAACCTTTTCAGAAAATGGTCCTGGAAATACTAGATATTCATATGCAAAAAATAACTTGGATTAATACCTTGCACCATACACAAAATGGATCACAGTATTAAATACAAAAACTAAAACTGCAAAATTTCTTGAAGAAAATTTAGGAGAAAAATCTCATGACCTTGGGTTAGGCAATGATTTCTTAGATATGACACCAAAAGCATAAGCCATTAAAAACAAATTGATAAGTTAGACTTCACAAAAATTAAAAACTTTTGTTCTTTGAAAAACACTGTTAAGATAATGAGAATGACAATTCATAGACTGGAAGAAAATGTTTGCAAAGCATATATCTGATAAAGGATTTGTATCCAGAATATATAAAATACTCTAAAAACTCAAAAATAAAAATAGACAACCCAATCAATATAAAATGGGCAAAAGATGTGAATAGACACTTCACCAAAGAAGATATTCAGATGGCAAATAAGCACATGAAAAGAGTTTCAACATCACTGATCGGTAGTTAAATGCAAGGTAAAACCAAAATAAAAAGCACTACACATCAATTTGAATGGGTAAAATTAAAAAGAATTGTCATAGCAAGTGTTGCTGAGGATGCCAATAAACTGGAACTCTATCACATGGCTGGCGGTAATATAAACGGTACCACTTTGTAAAACAGTTTGGTAGTTTTTTAAAAAGTTTAACATACACCTATGAAATGATTCAGCCACTCCTCTCATAGATATTTACCCAAGAGAAAAGAAAACATTATCCATAGAAAGTCTTGTACACAAATGTTCATAAAAGCTTTACTTGCAATAGCTAAAAACTGGAAATCCAAACATCCATCAACAGGTGTATGGGTAACCAATTAGTTGTATATATACCCACACAGTGAAATATTACTCAGCAAAAAAAATAAGGAATGAACTATTGATATATGCAACAACATGGGTGAATCTCAAAATAATTATGCTCAACAAAGGAAGCTGGAAAAAAGATGTATGAGTCAATGTATGATTCAAATATAAATTCTAAAAAATGCAAACTAACCTAAAATGACAGAAAACAGATCAGTGATTGCCTGGAGACAGAGGGGAAGGAGGGATTACAGAGGGCACTTGGGAACTTTGCGGTATGTTCACCATCTTGACTGGGCTGATGGTTTCATAGGTGTATACATATGTCAAAACTTAATTATATGCTTTGAACATGTGCAGTTTACTGTATGTCAGTTATACCCCAACAAAGCTGTTGAAAAGAATTGACTCACATAAATATACCCACTGATTTTTTATAAAGATGAAAAAGCAATTCAGTGGAGCGTGAGGAAAGACTAAGGTCTGATGCCTATGGCCAATAAAAACACAATGAGCCCTTTTGGGATTCAGATTATTACTTACACGGAGAACGAAAGGAAGAGTAGCCAATGTACCAGCAACCCATGCTCCCTGTCCTACATACCGGAAAGGCGTGACCACAAAACAAAAAGTGCCTCCCAGCCTCTTGTGTTCCAAGTGGATCACAAGGAGTTCTGCTAAGACTCAGATAAATACAGGTCAAGCCTTTGCCTATGTGATCAATTTCACCAGACTGCCATGACAGAGCTGTTCCCCTACACAGAAAAGCCGCAGATCCTGAGTCTTGAACGGGCTTCCCTGGGCAAAGTTATTCCACACCTGTAGTTCACTGATAGAGAGAAAGCACATCCTTGTGTGGCTTCAGATGGTTCAGATGACCTCTCTGAACTCTACTGAATGCATATATTTTTCCTATCACTTTTGGTCTGTATCCTTTGATGTAATAAACCTTAGCTGCGAGTAAAGCCTGCTATTGAGTCTTGTGAGTCCATCCAGTGAACCATTGAACCTCGATGGTTATGGGACCCCAGAAACATGGTTATTTTTTTCAATAAATGGTGCTGGTAAAATTGGACATCCATAGGCAGAAGTATAATATAATAAACCTAGACCAAAACCTCATAACTTACATAAAAATTGACCCAGGGGCTTCCCTGGTGGCGCAGTGGTTGAGAGTCCGCCTGCCGATGCAGGGGACACGGGTTCGTGCCCCAGTCCGGGAACATCCCGCATGCCGCGGAGCGGCTGGGCCCGTGAGCCATGGCCGCTGAGCCTGCGCGTCTGGAGCCTGTGCTCCGCAACGGGAGAGGCCACAACAGTGAGAGGCCCGTGTACTGCAAAAAAAAAAAAAAAAAAAGACTCAAATTGGATCACAGATTTAAATGTAAAATTATAAAATTTTAGAATGAAACATAGCAGAAAATATTCATGACCTAGGGTTAGGTGAAGAATTCTTACACATGACACTAAAAGCACAATACATAAAAGAAAAAAATCACTAAATTGAACTTCCTTAGGATGAAAAAGTTTTGCTCTGTGAAAAACCCTGTTAAGAAGATAAAAAGACAAGCTATGGACTGGGAGAATATATTTGCAGATCACATCTCTAACAAAGGATTTGTCTACAGAATATATCAAGAACTCTTAAAACTCAACTGTAAGAAACCAACCACCCAAATTTTTAATGGGAAAAGACTTGAACAGATACTTCACCAGAGATGATATACAGATGGCAAATAAATGCATGAAAAGATGTCCAACATCACTAGTCGTTGGGCAAACACAAATAAGAACACACTGAGATGAGACTACATACCTATTCAAATGGTTAAAATTAAGCACTGATAACACCAAATGTTGATAGGGATGCCGATAAACTGGATCTTGCTATCACTGTTGGTCAGAATGAAACACGGTACAGCCACTCTGGAAATCATTCTGACAATTAAACACAGAGTTACCTATGACCCAGCAATCACACTCCTGGGCATTTATCCCAGAGAAATGAAAACTTAGGCCCACACAAAAACCTATACTCAAATGCTCACACAACTTGAAACCTGAAAACAAACCAAATGTCCTTCAACAGGTGAGTGGTTAAACACATTGTGGTACATCCATACTATGGAATATTATTCAGCAATAAGAAGGAACAAACCACTGATATACCCAACAACTTGGATGGCTCTTAAGGGCATTATGCTGAGTGAAAAAAGAAAAGCCAATTTCAAAACATTACATACTATAGGATGACATTTATATAACATTCTTTTTCTTAAGGAATTATTTATTTTTTTAAATTTTATATTAGAGTATAGTTGATTAACAATGTTGTGATAGTTTCAGGTGTACAGCAAAGTAATTCAGTTATACATATACATGTCTCTATTCTTTTTCAAATTCTTATCCCACTTAGGTTGTTACATAATATTGAGCGGAGTTCCCTGTGCTATACAGTAGGTCCTTGTTGATTATCCACTTTAGATACAGCAGTGTGTACATGTCAATCCCAGACTCCCTAACTATCTCTTCTCCCCACCCTTCCCCCCGGTGACCCTAAGTTCCTTCTCTAGATCTGAGTCTGTTTCTGTTTTATAAGTTCATTTGTATCATTTCTCTTTAGATTCCATTTGTAAGTGATATCATATATTTCTCTTTCTCTGTCTGACTTACTTCACGCAGTATGACAATCTCTAGGTCCATCCATGTTGCTGCAAATGGCATTATTTCATTCTTTTTAATGGCTGAGTAATATTCCATTGTATATATGTGCCACATCTTCTTTATCCATTCCTCTGTCAATGGACATCTAGGTTGCTTCCATGTCTTGGCTATTGTAAATAGTGCTGCAATGAACATTGGGGTGCATGTAACTTTTTGAATTATGGTTTTCTCTGGATATATGCCCAGGAGTGGGTTGCAGGATCATATGGTAGCTCTATTTTTAGTTTTTTAAGGAACCTCCATACTGTTCTTCATAGTGGCAGCACCAATTTACATTCCCACCAACAGTGTAGGAGGGTTCCCTTCTCTCCACACCCTCTCCAGCATTTATTGTTCGTGGATTTTTTGATGATAGCCATTTTGACTGGTGTGAGGTGATATCTCATTGTAATTTTAATTTGCAATTCTCTAATAATTAGCGATGCTGAATGTCTTTTCATGTGCCTCTTGGCCACCTGTATGTCTTTTTTGGAGAAATGTCTATTTAGGTCTTCTGCCCATTTTTTGATTGGGTTGTTTGTTTTGATGATATTGAGCTGCATGAGCTGTTTGTAAATTCTGGAGACTAATCCCTTGTCGGTCACGTCATTTGCAAATATTTTCTCCCAATCTGTGGCTTGCCTTTTTGTTTTGGTTATGGTTTCCTTTGCAGTGCAAAAGCTTTTGAGTTTTATTAGGTCCCATTTGTTTATTTTTGTTTTTATTTCCATTACTCTGGGACAAAATTGTAGAGATGGAGAACATATAAGTGGTTGCCAGGGGCTCAGTGTAGGGGAGGGGAGAAGTAACAATAAAGGGGCAGCATGAGGAATATCCTTTGTAGTGATGGAAGAGTTCTGTCTCTTGATTGTGGTGGTGAAGTGGTTATACAAATCTGTACAAGCAATAAAATGCTATATAATCACAAAGACATACCAAGAAATAAGTGCATATAAAAACTGGGGAAATCTGATTGGGGTCTGTAATCTACTTAATTGTGTTGTGCCAATTAATTTTCTGGTTTTGACAATGACTAAAATCATGGAAGATGTCACTAATGGGGGAAGCCGGGTGGTAGGTACATAGAACCTCTCTGTAGTATTTTTTGCAACTTCTTGTGAGTGCACAGTTTTTTCCAAATAAAAAGTTACAAATTGATACTCAATTCAGTTCTTAGAATTATGTATGTTTGGAACAATGTGAGCTGGTGAATCTATATTTTCAACTCTAAATTTTATGAAATCTAAGGCAGATCAAGTATTTCTGGTGAAATTTACCCTCCAAATTGAAATGTACTGTAAGTGTAAAATACACACCAGACTTCAAAGACTTCATATAAAAATATCTCAATAATTTTTATAGTGATCATATGCTAAAATGAAAGCAGATCAGATTGGGTTATACACAATAGATCATTAAAATTAATTTCACCATTTCTTTTTACTTTTTTAAAATGTGGCTACTAGAGAATTGAAGACTAGTATTCACATTATATTTTTATTGGATAGGGCTTCTCTAAGGTTTCACAAAGGTAAAAACTGCAGGAAGCAGCTATTACCCTTCTTAGGCAGCAGGGCAGGCGGCAGGGGGCAGGGGGAGAGAAGTGGTTGAATTACTAAAACTTGGGAGATGGGGTCCCTGGAGCTAAACCTCAGACTTCTGAAAAGGGGGCACTTGCCAACTGGCACTGAGACCTCTGAGCTTGGAGGAAGGTCCCTGTGGTGCTGGACCCAGATTTCTGAAGAGGGAGGCACAAGGTGGTTGGTGGTGTCTCTCAGCAGACACAATGAAGCTGATTCATCCAAATGGTGGAAAAACTGCAACCAGATTCAGTTGATGCTATAGGAAGGCACTGCTGTTTCCAGGGTGACGACGCAAGGCTGTGGTGATACAGGAACCACAAGCAGACAGGAAAACCCACGGTAAGCAAACAGGTAGGAGGAAGTCTCTTCCTTCTCCAGCTTTGCTGTCTCCCTCTACTGCCCCCTATTAGCAGAACCTAACATAGAGTCAGCCAACAAAGCAGAAACGGGGTTTGTAGTGCCCTACTGCCAGCATCACAAAGCAGGGTCTGGAGGTTTGGAGCTGAGACAAGAAATTAGTAACTGCCACAGTACAACTACGACAAAGTCACTTAGCTAGCCTCCAAATACCTGTATTACCCTTCCATCATGCTTGAGTTGTGGTTGGGAAGTGGCTCTGTAGACAGGAACTACCATTTCTCAGTTCCCTGTGCATCTAGGTGGGGCCTTTCTGACAAATCTTCTCCCACGGAATGTTGGTGGAAGGGGTGTGGGTGACATTGAGGCCAGTCTAAGAAGCTCACATGCCTTCTCTACTCTTTCCCTTTTCCCATCTACTGGCTGGTTGCCAGCATCCAGGGTGACCTTGGATGCCAAATGTTGAAACTGACAGAGCTAATGTTACCTTAATGGATACATAATTCTGCAAACACCATGTCTTGGCCCCTAGGTAGAAGGGGACATTGTATCCTTAGTTGCCATGCGATTGCCAAGGAGGTTTTTAAATCTACCAGCAGGGAGTTCACAAATGCTTATTAAAACTCTACTCCCCCATATAGCCATATTTCATATAAGAAGAAATATTCATTTTACCTTTTGAACTTAAAGATTATTTAGCTGGGAAAATGGATACTCTTCTCAAGAGTTTTAGAGAATTTATTCATGCATTCTAAACTGGAGAGTACTTAGCATTGATAATGCTTCTGGTATAATATTGCAATTATGTTATAGCACACTGTTAAACTTGTTCAGAAAATCTGTGTGATTTTAGGTAAAATACACATTCAGGAGGAGGGGATGAGGATGAATTCTAGCACCTCTCTTCACCAGAAGTGTTTTGTTTTTTAAATGATTCATATGCCAAATTATTAACAAGCAGTCATCTTCAGTCTCCAATCAAAGTCATATGTTAACACACAGATTTGAACTTCCACCAACCCCTTCATTCAACACAGGTGTAAAGGGAATGGCTAAGGGAATGGCCCTCAGGCACCAATGTTATACTGTATAAACTATAATCAGAATTCTCTCAGATATGCAGGCTAGATTCAAGGAGACGAAGGAAGGAGGATTTTTCTGGGCTAGTCAAAGAGAACAGTTGCTTGAAAACCTTCCATGCATTATAAGAGGAAGCCTGGAACCTCCGCAACAGTGTCATAAGATTGCCTTAAATTCCTTTTTAGATTGTTACAAAGTTTAGAATTTCGACCTTCAAATTTTGAAGAAACTGGTTAAATATGGTTTTAGAAAGGCAACCAGCAACCTCTCGTGAAATTCATGTTGAGTGTTGGCTAAAGAGGCCAAAGAGAATGGAAGGAAGACCTGTACTAGTGTCTCCACGAGTACATTTTAATAATAGTATCTCAGTAACTTACATTTGATGGGTATTTGTAAGCTTTCACTGAATCCTCCCACCAGCTCCGTGTGGTAGTCTGACCATATATCTATCTCTGTCTAACTGGCAAGAAAATGGTCTAAAAAAGGTTTACACGAACTGCCCACCATTATGGGACAAATCGGTGGTAGAACCAGGATCAGAGATCGTAGCTCTTCACTTCTGGCCCAGTGCACTTTCCTAGAGTGAATATTTCCGATCTCTGTGTTTCTGGAACCTCTGTGGTTTATTTCTGACCACCTGGACAGAAAAAGAGAGGGGAATTCCAGGCTTTGCTCTAAGCATGAAACCTCTAGCCTCGCCTCTAGCTTATTACAGGCGCTGTGTGCTCTGGCTCGTGCCCAACCCCTCTTCCTCAACTCGGGGACGCCCTTGCCATCGAAACTCTACCAGCCCTTCACCATCCGGCTGGAGACCTTCTCCAGGCGGCCTCTCCTGACCAACCCACACTCCAGTCATTATTCCCTTAGCACTTGAGAATCCAGAACCTTCAGCTAGTTGGACGTTTTTGTGTGTTAGGTGGTGGGGTTCTTCTAAAAAAGAGAAAAATGACAACATAACAATCAGAGGTTTAATCAAACTGCCAGATTATAGGCTATGACCAGGATTAATACTGATGAAATAAAAATTCACATTGTAAGTCAAGAAAAATGTAAACATAAAATTTTTCTCTACCCTCTGGCCTCCTCCCTCCCCTCCAGTGTGCACCGTGTATCTGCGTTATCCACCAACCAGACCTCCCCAATGGCAGAAATACCTGCTCAACCATAAAGAGCAATGTTCTCCTGGTACCAGCAAGATCCCTTCTTAGGAGACAACATTCCTCCTTAATCTTGTAAGAGGCCACAATGACACACTACCCGGTAACTCCTTAGGGGATAACGTTCCTTCTTAACCCTGTAAGGGGTCACAATGACCCACGACTTTGTACATGCAGATCTGAATTGTGTAAACTATCAATACGTCTGATGTATAACCCTTTGTCTCAAAAATGGATATAACTGTGCTTTGACCTCTAATGGGCAGAACAGTTCTCAGAGCTCTCTGAGAGACTGTCTCCCAGGTTATAATCCTCAGGTTGGCTTGAATAAAATTTTCCATTCCGTTCATAGACTATTGATTTTTTTTTCATCAACAATACGAATTCAGATTAATTTCTTCCACTTTGTCTCTCTACTTAAAATTCTGAAAAGTGATTGGCCTAGAGATCTTGCAAGATCCGCATGGAAGAAAGAATCGGTGGTCGTTAGACTGTCCTCCTTTATGGAGGAGAGTGGGTTCAGATATTGTAGAAAGATTGGCCACCTGAACCCAGATGAGGTTTCTCCTTAGCCCTAAGTTAACCAAAAGATTCTGCCTTAGGAGCTTCCATTCCCTTAGTATTCTGGGGATGGGGGGTGTATTATTACCTGGATGTGATATATATGTTTATTTTAGCTTTTCAAGTAGCATCTTCTACTGTCCTTGGGTGCAAAAAGATGGGTACTTAATTGATACCTGAGACATTTTCTGTCACAACATTATCCAAAGGTGACTTGAGTATGTCTGATAACTGTATTTTTCATTCATTTGACAAGTGAAATTTATAACAGAAGGGATCAAAGCTCTGGGATACTGGGAAGGAAATTTGCATCTCTGACTGAAAAGGTCAGAGGTCCTATGAGAATGGATAGCCCTGGGGAGTTCCGAAGCCCTTGTTCTAAGAAAAGGAAACTAAATGGAGTTCTCTTTCATTTTGAAGGATGATGAGATGACTTGGGATAACAAGACTCACTTCAAAGTGATGAGCTATCCTAGTTGAGCTTTAGCTATAGTAAAACTAATGGCTGCAAGGACCAGAATGATATGCTTATTAGTTATATGACTGGAGAGCTCCAGGCCTATCTACCCTTCGGAGGTAAAACTCTCATGGGTGCCCCAGCAAAGTGAGGTGGCACATCCTGCTTAACTCCAGGGGACCATTTCTGAAGTCGCACACACTAAGATATACTTCAGATATCTATGTCAGTCTGAAGGTTTCCACAATAGTTCAGTTCAACAAGCATTTCTCAAATGTCTATTTTCCAAGCACTGTGGTAGTTGCTAGAGATGCAGAGGTAATAATAACTAGTTGTGATAGTCAAGCATTATCAAGGCTTTTTTGTTTTGCTTCGTTTTTTACTGTCAGACCCACTGCTAAGTGCTTTAGATACATCATCTCATTTCATTCTTTCCATTGCCCTGTGAGGTATTCGATTCCCACTTCACACATAAGGAAAAGGAAGCATAGAAAGGTTAAATAATTTGCCTAAGGTTACACAGCTAGTACAGAGCAGAGGTGGGACTTAACCCCAGGTATGCCTAATTCCAAATTTCATGATCTAACCACTATACCATACTTCAGAGACTACTGAGCTTTAATACCCTGATGGCGAAGCAGCAGACACATATCCAAAGAAAGAATTTCAAACTGTTATGCTAAATGATGAGACAGAAGTATGCATACCATGCTATGGAAATACAGAGCATAGCATACGGATTTCTGTAAGCACAGACTCTGGAGCCAGACAGCCTGGGTTTGAAGTGTGACTTTGCCACTTATCAATTATGTGAATTTGGACAAGTTAAACCTCTATGTGCCTCAGTTTCCTCATTTGAAAAGAGGGATAATAATAGAACCTAATTCATAGAGCTGTCATTAGGATGAAAAGGACTTAGAATAGTTCCTGGCACATAATAAGTGCTATACATATGTTAAATAAAATAAACAAGCTTAACTGTGAATCAGGTTCCAGGGAAGGCTTCTTGAAAGGGCTGATGCCTGAATTGAGTCACAGAGGATAAGTAAGAGTTAGCCAGGGGAAGGAAAGTGGGAAAGGTGGGCTAGGCAGGTGGGGAGAGCATCATTGGTGGGGCTTCACTAAAAGCAGCTTGGTAGTTCTAGACTACAGTGTAAAGTGCAGAAGAGAAAGTGGCAAGGGGCAGGTCTGACAAGGCCTTGTATGTCACTTGAAGGAGTGTGGACTTGATTTTATAGGCAACAGGGAACCATGAAAGAGAAGGGTTTTATGCAGGGGAACAATATGGACAGATGTACATGGGAGGAGAGATTTGTTATATAGCCTGAAATTTACTTTAAAAACACTCAGCACAGGGACTTCCCTGGCGGTCCAGTGGTTAATACTCCGTGCCTCCACTGCAGGGGGTGAGGGTTCGATCCCTGGTCCGGGAACTAAGATGCTGCATGCGTCCCAGCCAAAAAACAAACAAACAAACACAAACAAAAACTCATCACAGACAGTGTGATACACACACACACACCTATATGTGTACATGAACATACATACATATACTCTAGGGACAGTTAATATCTGAAGCATCTCAAAGAGGAACACACTCTAGCAGTGCTTAGTGTGCACCTGGAAGACTCTAATTATGAGTCCACACTCCAGATGCAGCTACTGGAAAGCTTCAACCAGTCTACCTAAATCTACAGTAGAGGGTTTGCTCATTTCTGTAGTGGATATTACTATGAGAAAACCATAATTCAAAAAGAGTCATGTACCGCAATGTTCATTGCAGCTCTATTTACAATAGCCAGGACATGGAAGCAACCTACATGTCCATCGAGAGATGAATGGATAAAGAAGATGTGGCACATATATACAATGGAATATTACTCAGCCATAATAAGTAACGAAACTGAGTTATTTGTAGTGAGGTGGATGGAACTAGAGTCTGTCATACAGAGTAAAGTAAGTCAGAAAGAGAAAGACAAATACCATATGCTAACACATATATATGGAATCTAAAAAAAAAAATTGCTTCTGAAGAACCTAGGGGCAAGACAGGAATAAAGACGCAGATGTAGAGAATGGACTTGAGGACATGAAGAGGGGGAAGGGTAAGCTGGGACAAAGTGACAGAGTGGCATGGACATATATACACTACCAAACGTAAAATATATAGCTAGTGGGAAGCAGCCGCATAGCACAGGGAGATTAGCTCCGTGCTTTGTGACCACCTAGAGTGGTGGGATAGGGAGGGAGGGTGGGAGGGAGACACAAGAGGGAAGAGATATGGGGATATCTGTATATGTATAGCTGATTCACTTTGTTATAAAGCAGAAACTAGCACACCATTGTAAAGCAATTATACTCTAATAAAGATGTTAAAAAAATATATATAGAAACAAACTTTCACTGGTTAAATAAACGGTGTTCCGGATTTATGGACTGACACTTTTGTCTGCCCGTGCATGAATGGGGCCTAAAACACTGGTGATCCCAGAGTGGCATTCTAGGTCTAGGAATCCATTGGTCCTGCCTCCTGACACTTAATGGATGAGTCTGTTGCCTGATCTGCCCAGAAGTTTAGGTAAAATGCTACTGCTGGAGAATTGTTAAATGTGCTTCAGGTGAACCTTTCCTGCGTGGGGCTTCATGGATCTTATGAGGACAGGTGGCAGGACTATGTCTAACTGCTAATAAATGTGTGCTTGGCAGAATTGGGTCAAAGTCCCGTTTTCAGTGGAACATACCACCTGGTATGGAGATTGTGAGGGATGAGAACTGCAACCCACAGCTATCTCTAGTCATTGGAATCTACTGATATTCACTGGAAAGTACCTGATGGTGTGAGAGACTGAACTGACTTAGATCAGTTTGCAACAGAATTAAACGGGGGCAAGTATGGAGGCAGGGAGATGAGTTAGGAGGAGACTGCGGCAAGTGGTTCCATCACTAGAGGATGAACATCTAAACTAGGGCAGTGACAGTGAGGAAGAAGAAAAGAGAATGGAGACAAGAAATATTTCAGAGGTGAAATCAGCAGGCCTTGGTGATCCACTGGATGGTAAGGTCCAGCGGCAGTTTGTGATAACCTGCAGGTTTCTTGTTTGAGTAACTGGGTAGACATGGGTGACATTCACTGATGTAGGGGCACTATAATAACCAGACGAAAAGAAAGTTTGGGGTAGGGGCAGGAGGAAGCATTTTAATTATGCTTTGGATACTCTGGGCTTAACACCCACACGGAGATGTCCAGCAAGCATTTGGGTAATATAAGCCTGAGGCTCAGGGGAAAGCCAGGGCTGGAAATGTAGATGGGAAGTCATCAGCACACAAGGGCTGCAGAATACTTCAACAGTGGATGGATCCTCAGCTACCATAATACAAAGTCAGTAGATGATGTTTAAAAAGTGTTTGACAAGAAATAGTAGAATGTGGAAAACGGCATGGAGGTTCCTCAAAAAAAGCAAACACAGAATTACCATATGATCCAGCAATTCCATTTCTGGGCATATACGCAAAAAAATGACAGCAGAGACTCAAACAGATATTATACACTTGTGTTCATAGCAGCATGTTTGTAATAGCCAAAGATGGAAATAGCTCAAATGTCCATCAATGAATGAATGAATAAACAAAATATGATGGTGTGTGTGTGTGTATAAAATACAATATTATTCATCCTTAAAAAGGAATGAAATTGTGATATATATATATATAACAACTCAGACAACCCTTGAAGATGTTTGCTAAGTGAAATAAGCCAGACACCAGAGGACAAATATTGTTCGATTCCATTTATATGATGTACCTCGAATAGTCAAGCTCATAGTGACAAGACCTAGAACAGTGGTTACCAGGGGCTGGCGAGGAAGGGAATGAGAAGTTATTGTTTAACGGATACAGAATTTCAGTCTGAGATGATGAAAAACTTCTGTAGCTGGATAATGCTGATGATTGTACAACCGTGTGAATGTACTTAATGCCACTGTACACTTAAAATTACTTAAAATGGTAAATCTTGTGCAACGTATATTTCACCAAAAGAAAAAGAAATAGCAGGGGCTTCCCTGGTGGCGCAGTGGTTGAGAGTCCGCCTGCCGATGCAGGGGACACGGGTTCGTGCTCCAGTCCGGGAAGATCCCACATGCCGCGGAGCAGCTGGGCCCGTGAGCCATGGCCGCTGAGCCTGCGCGTCCAGAGCCTGTGCTCCGCGATGGGAGAGGCCGCAACAGTGAGGGGCCCGCGTACCGCAAAAAAAAAAAAAAAAAAAAAAGAAAGAAATAGAAGGATAATCCTATTCTTTTAAATGACTGATGTAAACACCTTAAGAAACACTTCAAGAGTGACTGCTGGAAAGGGGTGGGCATAGGGTCTTCTACTTATCAGTATAAGCCTTTGGTACGCTTTTATTTCTTAACTGCATGCATGTATTACATTGAATAAAAACATTTTAAACTAAAAAGAAGAAGTGGATGAGATCACTGAGGGTGAGGTTGGGGAGTTCGTGGAAGAAGAGGTACCTTAGGGTAAAGGTTGCAAGAAACAATAACCCATTAAAATAAGGTAAGGAAAAGAGAGGGTTATTACAGGGATACGGGGAATCACGCAGAAACGTAGTCCAGTAAGCACAGCAGCACCTCACAGAAACTCCAAAGTCGTCTGGGTGCCGCCTCCTGTGCTCGCTCTCATCACTCCCCTGTCTCCCTCCTATTCCTCTCACGACTCTTCCCCTCTCTCTCCTCCTCTGTCTGCTACCCCGCATCTCTCTCCGGCTCATGATCTCCTCCTTGGTTCTCAGGGAGCGTTGCTTTTATCTCCCACACCTGCTCCTCTGCCTGGCAGTATCTTCTAGTCACTCATCCACTCCCACAGCCACAACTGTAGCATCAGCCCCTGAGCCTGTGCGACCTCTCAGCCTGGTTCCCTGCGGTCCGCTTCCTCCATCTCACCGCATTCCTGGGGGACAGAATGGACTCCCGCAGATACAGTGTCCACTTGCCATTAGATAGCCATCCCTAGGCCCATTAGCTGTGTCCCCGGCTTTACCATCCCTTCCTGAGAGATGACAGGTTGGGAAGTATTGCAGTAAAGGAGATTTAAGCTGGGTGTGAACCCAAGATATAACTACTATCAACTAAGATCCTTGAGGAACAGAGGAGTAGGAGAATCTGGAGAAGAAAAACCAGGGAAAAGAGAGTTTCAAGCAGGTGGATGGTTGAGCTGTGTTAAATGCTGCAGAGCCAGAGCCCTTAAAGACCAAAAGGTGTCCGCTGAGTTTGGCATTGGGGTGAACGAAAAGGAAGGATTGAGAACATCAAGTACGGACCATTCTTTCAAGAGGCTTGGCTGACAAGGGAATAGCTGAGGGGGGGACACAGGTTGAAAAGATTTTTCTTTTTATCAAAACGAAACAGAGGTTTTGTTGTGGTTACAAATGCAGCCGGGTAGAAGGGAAGAGCAAAGAATTGTGAAGAGAGGAACAGGTGAAAATGTGGGTGTTGAACTGAAGAAGGGATACATTATCTGCTGAGATAGGTAGAACATCCTGAGAACTGCAGTTGTAGCTTTTCAATTCTGAGTCAGTCTTCTATTTGCCATACAGACCAACCCTAACCGTGGAGCTACTCTGAAGAGAAGAAAAGAGGGCCAAGGGCCGAACCCAGAATGCCAACACTTAATGCAAGTGAGGGTCGACTCCAGATCTGATCATCCAGGGTGAATACTTAGTTTGGGTCTAGCTTTTCCTACTACTGTACGGCTCTGGATCCCTTCTTAACACCTAACTGGCTTCATGCCCCAGGAATGCAACTAATAACTTTTACAAATCATAATTCGAAAGGAAAGTATATAGCAATAAAGTCACATATCACATTCTGGAAAGAGGACAGGAATGGGAATCATGAGAGCTGCTGCCTTCCCTCTCTGGGTCTCTGTCTCCCTGTGTGTAAAAGTGAAGGGCCTCAGTTGTTTCTATGGCTCCTCCGGTTGGAACACTCTGATTCTTTGACTTCCGGCTTATCTCTACTTCTCTTGTAGCTGTATCAATGCTCTCCTACATTAATACAAATGGGTGGAAGCTGACCACATTCTTTTTCAAGCTCGTGATAACAGGAAAAAAATCTGAAGAACGTGGACAATCACAAAATATGATAAGTAAAAGAAAAGGAGAGTCAAAAGGAAAAAATATGATTGGCCTCTTGCTACTAATGCCAGTGCCCAGGGACTTCCCTGGTGGCGCAGTGGTTAAGAATCTGCCTGCCAGTGCAGGGGACACGGGTTCAAGCCCTGGTCCAGGAAGATCCCATATGCCGTGGACCAACTAAGCCTGTGCGCCACAACTACTGAGCCTACACTCTAGAGCCCGCGAGCCACAACTACTGAGCCCGTGCGCCACAACTACTGAAGCCCGCATGCCCTAGAGCCTGCACACCGCAACTACTGAGCCCACGTGCTCTAGGGCCCTCGTGCTGCAACTACTGAGGCCGCATGCCGCAACTACTGAAACCCGTGCGCCTAGAGCCTGTGCTTCGCAACAAGAGAAGCCACCACAATGAGAAGCCCGCACGCCGCAACGAAGAGTAGCCCCCGCTTGCTGCAACTAGAGAAAGCCCGCTCACAGCAATGAAGACCCAACGCAGCCAAAAATAAATTTAAAAAAAAAAGAATTCACAGTCACTTAAAAATAGATAAATAAAAAATAATGTCAGCACCCAGCTGTGCAACAGTAAGTCTGTGTTCCCTTGAGATCAAATCAATGGCTCAGAAGTGGAAAACTCAAACCACTTTTTTTCTCTGGTCGAATCAAGATTTCCTACTCCATATAAAATAAAAATTTAAAAATAAGGAAGAAAAAATCAAAATCTCCTCCCTATCCCTGTTAACTTTTCAGGAGATAGTGAATATTTTCCTCTCTTCGTAACACCCCTCACAGTTGTCATAAGCATTAAGAATATTTTAATACACATAAAAGAAAGGGTGTTTACTGTTCTCAATTCACCAACTATTCCTACCAAACTTTCAGAACTTCATGGGGCGGGGGTGGGGGGGGGGTGGGGAATTAGACTAGGGACAGTGTGCCCTGCCCACCTTCTCCCACACTCCCAGCTAGGAACAATTTACCAGTGTCAACGCCTAGGTTCCTCACTCCTATTCTGAAGTTTAAAAATACTTTAAGAGTGGGATTGTGAGGAAAGAGCATGCTGTCGTTTCTACAAAAAGGTGGTAGAACTGATTTGTGTGTAAATCATATCCTTTCAGTTCTTTTTCCAGGGTCGAGGATGGGATTATTCATTCTTGTCTACACCCTCTCACCCTCTTGTGACCAAATGGCTTTCATTTGTGCCCAAGTGGCCAGGGATAGAGGTAAAAGCAATGGCCAAGAAATTAACCTGTTCATTTATATCAGACCCAGGAGCATGAATCAATCACACACGCCTGGAACCTCACCACCATGAGATAATTAGCGTGCAGCCCCACAGGCGGGCAGGGTAGAGAGAATGAACAACTGAAGTGGAAAATCAGATGAACAAAAACGTAGGGGAGGTTAAAAATGTTCATGCCTCAACATGAAAGTCTCCGATTGCACCAGCTCTAAAGATGCATTTCTTTCCCATTCGCATTCGAGTCTCAAACATTTAACTAGCTTCCTAGGTGCGCTTTATTTCTGTTATTTCTCAGAAAGCACTTCCTCTGTGACTATTACTTTGCCAAGGTTTGGACTATCTTACTGCTCAGTTCTCCCACTCCCTGGGCCACACCTCAGCACACCTGCTTGGAGCACGGGGGCCGTGGCCAGAAGCCCTCAGGAAGGCCACTGCGCCTGCCCCAGTGCCTCTGCGGTCCATCTGTTGCTCCCCTTACTTAACCACGGGCTGCTGTCATTATACGGTTTGAATCTGTTACAAACCACGATGACAAACTGCACTTTAGATTACTCCTTTGCTGTTTTAAACATCCTTTTGATGCACTAAGAGCCACTTACATATACATAAAATAAGCAGCTGTCTCTTTTATGAACCATCAGATTGAAAATGTGTCAACTCAAGCACAGTCTACCAATTTACTAATTGTTGGCCTGGCAGACACACCGACCGTTACTTCATTAATTGTACATGTCTGTGTGTGGCGGGAAGTTGTAAAATAACACTGGTGAAGAAGACCAGGACCCAGTTCACCCCGGGCCGTTCGCTTCCTAAATGCAGTGTGCAAGGGTTGTCCTACTGCCCTCAGTGCCAGGGTAAGCCCAGCCTCTGAGACTGACTCCCCTCCCTCACAGGAACCGGACTCGATTCACCCACCACCTGAAGTCTCCGATACTTGGCAGTCAAGTTCCCTTTACAGGTAGGACTTCAAGAGTGGCCTGCCTTTGGGGAGAAGGATAAAAGGCTATAAACACAAAAGAAGGGGAAACTGAATAAAAAAGAAAGCTCTCCTTCGATCAGAAGGTGCCTTTCTCCTTAGTTAAGTACACTGGATTCATAAACACTTTTATTGAATTGGGTTTCAGAGCTTTTACTTAGTGTTGACTTACTAGGTAGATAAGACAGCAACAAACAAGGCATCCTTAAAACGTTACCTTCTAGGCAATTGTACTCATTCCTGTGCATGGGACTGGTTCTAGAATCACACGGAAGTTCCTGGGCAAGAAGCATATGTCTAGAAGTCCACTGGCCACTGCTGTCCTGGTAGGTTTCTCAAGTGGTGAGAGAAGTGATTTGGGAACAGTTCAGGCAGTCAGGGGTGCTGCTTTCTGGTTTTAGACCTCTATAATGCTTGTTTAGAAATTATTACTTACTTCTTGCCTCTCTGCTTTTTTTTTTTCACCAGAAGAAACAGATTAAGAACTGGATAAGAGAAACATTAATAACTGTCAGTCATTTGACCAAAGGTGATTTCATTGCACACAGATTACACTGTTGCTACACTATTACAAAGCCTGCTTAGAGAACTAATCAACAAAACTGGAGAGCAATTCTTAAGTAAAAAGGGATCTTAAAATGAACTACCGAGACATACAACAATGTGATGAATCGCAAAGACATAATGCTGAGTGAGAGAAGCCAGTTTCAAAGTTACCTACCGTATGATTCCATTTCTATGACTTTCTCAAAAAGATCAAACTACAGTGATGGAGAACACATCAGTGGTTGCCAGGGTTTGGGGGCGGGGGTTGTGTGTGTACCTACAAAGGGGCAGCATGAGGGAGTTTGGGGGGATGAATCCAGATACAGTCTGTATCCTGACTGTGGTGGTGATTACATGAAACTATACATGTGTTAAAATTCATAGAACTGTATACCAATAAAAACAATTTTTCTATATATTAACTTAAAAACTAATATTAAGAGAAAATGCACTTTTCCCATTGTTTGTTTAGTCCTCTGTGAAATCAAGTTTCGCCTCTCTAAAATCAAGCGATAAGTTCAAGATGCTCCAGGTCTGAAGAACAGGCATGAAAAGGGCTCTTCGGAAAAGATCATAAAAACCCTCTGAGCTCCTCCTAAGGAAGGTGTTGAATCTAAGAAGGCGGCGGAGCATATGTTTGGAGGTGTTGGCTGAGCAATGGAATGGGGTTTGCAGCCCATCACCCACAGCTTCTCATTCCCTCTCAGAGTTCCTCTTGGGGTTTGAGCCCACTGGCTGACTGACCAGGGTTAGGGGTGGCGACTGTTCACCATACAGAGTTAACAGGCCCATTCAGGCCTCACATATTGGCTCCATGAACAATCATCAGGCCAGTGATTCCTACCTTAGAAGGGCTAGGGTGGGGACAGGTTGGAGATACCCTATTTTGATTTCCTGGTGTGGCCCTCTGATGTGAAGACATATAGCAAATGCTTGCTTTTTCATGGAAGTGATTTGCAATTAAATTTGGTTACTGAGAATTTCCAGAAGGTGAACAATACCTGCTTGGATCATCAGAGGCTCCTGAAGGGGCTGCATACCCAGGTTGGGGGAGTCACTGTTCTTTATAACTATCTAGTCTGTAGCCAGATGGCCAACTAGTTCCATGCCCACGCAACGAGCCACATTCCTTAGCCCAGCTTCTGGCAAAATGTTCAAGGGCTCAATTTTTTGTCTTCATCTTTTTTTTAATTGAACTTTTTATTTTGAGATCATTGTAGAGTCACATGCAATTGTAGGAAATAATGCAGCGAGACACCACATACTCTTTAATCCAGTTTCCCGAAGGGGTAACATCTCGTCAAACTGTAGTATAATATCACAATCAAGGTATTGACACTGCTGCGAACTGTTGATCTTGCCCAGAGTTCCCCAGCTTTACTTTGTAAACATTTGTTTGTATGTGTCTGTGTATTTAGTCGTATGCAATTTTATTGCATGTGTAGGTTCACGTATCCACCGACTCGATCAGAACTGTACTATCACCAAAAGGATTCTTCCTCTGCAGCCACACTCACCTTCCATCTGCCCCATTCCCTAACCACCGGCACCCCCTAACCTGTTCCCCATCGCTATGCTTTTTGTCATTTCAATAGTATTATATAAATAATCCTATAGTATTGTAACCTTTTAAGACTGGCTTTTTCTCACTCAGGAGGATTCCTGGGAGATTTATTCAAGTTATTACATGAACCGATACCCCATTTCTTTTTCTTGCTGAGTAGTATTCCATGGCACGGATGTCCTACAGTTTATTTAACCATTAATCTGTTGAAGAATACATGTGTGAGTGATTCAGTTTCTCTGCATCCTCACCAGCATTTGGTGTCACTATTTTTTATTTTAGCTATTCTGAGAGGTGTGTAGTAATACCTCACTGTGGTTTTGATTTGCACTTTCCTGATGACTTACGGTGTTGAGCATCCTTTCATGCCTTATTTGCCATCTGTATATCGTCTTTAGTGAAATGTCTGTTCATATCTTTTGCCCATTTTCTAACAGGATTGTTTGAGTTTCCAGAGTTCTTTATGTATTCTAGATAAAAATCTTTTCTCAGATATGTAGTTTGCAAATATTTTCTCCATTCTGTAGCTCATATTAATAGGATCTTTCATAGAACAAAACTCTGTAATTTTGATGAAATCCAAATAATAGCTTTTCCTTTTATGGATCATGCTTATGGTGTCAAGCCTAAGAACACTTTGCTGAGCCCCAGCCCATGAAGATTTTCTCCTGTGGGCTTTTTTTCTACAAGTTTTAAAGTTTTACACTTTAAGTCTGTGATCCATTTTGAGTTAATCTTTGTATACGGTGTGATGTTTAGGTCAACGTTCACTTATTTTGCCTATGGATGTCAATTGCTCCTGCACTATCTGTTGAAAAGGCTACCCTTCCTCCACTGAACTGCTTTTACACCTTTGTCAAAAATCAATTGAACAAATTTGTGTGAGTTTATTTCCGGGTTCTCTATTCTGTTCCATTTATCAGTGTGTCTCCCTTCCACTACTACCATACTAGCTTGGTTACTGTCGCTATATAGTAAGCCTTTACACTGGTTTATTTTCAAAAAGTTTATTCTTTATAAAAATCATTTTAACTAGGTCCTTTGTCTTTCCATATAAAAAAATTTGGGGGGCGGGGGGAGCTACACCACGTGGCTTGCGGGATCTCAGTTCCCCGACCAGGGATGAACCCAGGCCATAGCAGTGAAAGCCCAGGATCCTAACCACTAGGCAACCAGGGAACTCCCTCCACAGAAATTTTATAATAAGCCTATCTATATCTACAAAAATCCTTGCTTGGGTTTTGATAGAGATTTCATTAACCTATAAATCAACTTGGGGAGAACTGACATCTTAGTATGTTAATTGAGTTTTCCAATCTATGAACACGGTCAGTCTCTCAAATTACTAATGTCTTAAGTTCTTTCATCGGTGTTTTGTAATTTTCAGCATACAAATCCTGTACCTGTTTCGTTAAGTTTATACCTAAATATTTCATTTTCTTTGGAGCACTTATAAAAGGTGTTATTGTTTTTTTTAGATTTCCAGTTACTATATAGAAATGTAATGGATTTTTGTGTGTTGCTCTTGTATCATACGGCCTTGCTGAATTCCATTATTAGTTCTAGAAGGGTTTTTTTTATAAAGATTTCTTGTTATTTTGTATGCAGATGATCAAGTTTTCTGCAAATAGAGACAGTTTTACTTTGTTCTTTCTAATCTGTATATTTTAAAGTTTCTTTTTCTTGCCTTGTTTCACTATCTAGAACTTCCAGTAAAATGTTGAATAGAAGTGATAAGAGCAGACATGCTTGCCTTGTTCCAATCTTAAGAGTGAAAGCATTCAGTCTTTCACCATTAAGTATAATGTTAGCTGTATGTTTTTTGTAGATGTTCTTTACATAGTTAAGGAAGTTCCCCTCTAATTCCTAGTATACTGAGAGTTTTTATCATGAATAAATGTTGAATTTTATCAAATGTGTTTTCTGTGCCAATTGATACGGGCATATGATTTTTGTTTAGTCTTTTGATATGGCAGACTATCTTGACTGATTTTTAAAATATTGAACCAGGCTTGTACACCTTGAATAAATCCCACTTGGTCATGGTGTATAATTCCTTCATACATTGTTGGTTTCATTTTGCTAATGTTTTGTTGAAGATTTTTCTAAGTTCATGAGATACTTGTCTATAGTTTTCTCCCTTTTCTGCACTGCCTTTGTCTGGTTTTGCTATCGTTCTGGGACTCTGATATGAATGTTGGATCTTTTGTTATTTCCCACAGGTTTCTGAGGCCCTATTTTTTTCCAGTCTATTTTCTCTCTGCTGCTCAGATTAAGTTCTATTGGTTTATCCTCAAGCTCACTGATTCTATCATCTGTCATCTCCACTACACTACTGAGCCTATATAGCAAGTTTTGAATTTCTATTATTGATTCTTCAGTTCTATAATTTCTGTTTGGTTCTTCTGTATAACTTGTTTTTCCTTTGCTCAGATTTTCTTTTGCATTTGTTTCAAGAGATGTTGCAATTGCTTACTGAAGCATTTTTGTGATGCTGCATGAAAATCCTTGTCAGATAATTCTAACAACTGATTCATCTCGTTATTGATGTCAGTTGATTGTCTTTTCTCATTCAAGTTGTGATTTTCTGGTTCTTGGTATGATGGGTGATTTTTCATTGTATTCTGGACATTTCGGCTACTATGTTAGGAGACTATTTAAATCTTTTATTTTAGCAGGCAGTCAATGTTTAGGTTTAGCACACAAGTCCTAGCCTACTTTTGTGGGCTGTGATTTCAGTGACGATTTAGTTTTCAGAGCCTCTGTGGTGCAGTTTTGGTCTGACTGGTTAACGTGGTGTTGATGGGGCCCTCACTGGTCCCTGCTGGTGTTGCCTGAGGGAGCAGAAGGTGCTTTACCAGGCTGCGTTGGCTGGATGTCTCTAGGTGGAGGAAGTGAGTCTCTAGTCTGTGGAAACAACAAATCTTCCCTGGCTTTGCTTACTCTGGTGGAACCCCACACACACACTTGCCAGTGCTGTATGCCCTCCTGGTATCTCTTTTGGGGAGAGGGGATCCTTAAGACCATGGGGACAAAGGCTTCCTGAGCCAGACTACTTGTTGTAGTGGGATTTCCTCTTGATGGTGCCCTGGTTGCACAGTATCTTTTGGTGGGGTGGGGGAGTCTCTGGCCTGGTGGGAAAGGAAAGCACTTTCCCTGGCTGCTTCTTGTCAGTGGGGCTCCCTGTTAGACTCCCTTTGCTGGAGTTGCCATGCTCACTTGGTGTTGTCAGCAGGACTCCCATTCAAACCAGAGGGAGATGAAGCCTATCTGAGCCACTGTTGCTAGGTTGGCAGCTGGGAAATGCTGGGCCTGGGTCGCCTTCTTCTGTTGGGTAGTAAGTCATAAGGCTACCATAGCGTTCCTCCAGTCCTGGAATTCCTAACCATTCTACCGTCCTCTTTACATCTTCTAGAATTCTCCTTTGGTTGCCTCTTGAATTATTTCTAGGATTCATAATTATACTTAGCTGTGAGGAGTAAGGAGAAATGGGTCTATGCCATCTTGTCCAGACTGGAAGTCGAAGACCAATTTTGCACTGGTTTCTGCTGCTGCTTCTCCTGGGAATGACTCAGGCTTTCATCTGCCACCCTTTCCTTGGCAAAGAGAAGCTCAGGAGGCTTTGCTTTGGTTAATATAACAAGCTCCCAGTTTGGGGGGGTTTGTTTTTAAGGACGGCTGGCAGAGATCAGCCCTGAAGGAGCAACTGTGTTACAGTGGGGTAAACACTCTTGATAGGACGCTGAGTCAGCTGTGGCTCTGCCTTGCCTATAAGATACTCCTGTGCCACTGTACTCACAGGATCAGATTTTGAGGAGTGAGAACAACCAAAGTTTGGTATTTCCGGACAGGATGGAGGCAGAAAATAAGATTTTAAAATATTCTCCTTCCTTTGCATAAAACCTTGGCGTATCAGTGTGTGGCATACTCTGTGCAGCACTGGTCCTCAAGGAAAACAAGATGCCACTGGAGAACACTGCCTGTTATGGTAGGCTGAATCATGATTCCCCAAAGATGTCCACATCCTAACCCCTGGGATCTGTGGAAATGTTACCTTACATGGTAAAAGGGACTTTGCAGGTGTGATTAAGTTAAGGATTTAAGAGGGGGACATTATCGTGGTTATCCAGGTGGGCCTATTCTAATTACAGAGTCCATATAAGAGACAGACAGGAGGGTCAGAGTTAGAGGAGGCAATGTGAAGCAGAGGTCAGACAGTGAGAGAGAGGTTTGAAGATGCTACGTGCTGGCTTTGAAGATGGAGGAAGGGGCCAGGAGCCAAGGAATGCAGGTGGCTTCTGGAAGCTAAAATATGGCGGATTTTTTAAAAAATAAATTTATTTATTTATTTATGGCTGCCTTGGGTCTTTGTTGCTGTGCGCAGGCTTTCTCCAATTGCCTTGAGCAGGGGATACTCTTCGCTGCAGTGCGCGGGCTTCTCACTGCGGTGGCTTCTCTTGTTGCGGAACGCGGGCTCCATGTGTGCGGGCTTCAGTAGTTGTGGCTCGTGGGCTCTAGAGCGCAGGCCCAGTATTTGTGGCGTGTGGCCTTAGTGGCTCCGCGGCATGTGGGATCTTCCTGGACCAGGGCTCGAACCCGTGTCCCCTGCACTGTCAGGCAGATTCTTAACCACTGTGCCACCAGGGAAGTCCCAAAATGGCTTATTTTAAACTTCCGATCTCCACAACTGTAAGATACTAAATTTGTGTTGTATTAAGCCATGAAGTTTGTGGTAATTTGTTATAGCAGCAACAGGAACTAATACACTGACAGAGGGCAAGTGACATGATCAGGGTAGGAGGCCAGGGGGTATCGCAGAGTAGTAGGAACATGGCTACTGCACAAGGACGTGCTGAAAACATGCGACTTCAATCTGGAAAGGGGAAACCTGAGAGGAGACTGATTCGAAGTCTAGACCACTGCTGAAAAACAGAACTTTCTGTGATGATGGGAATGTTGTGCACCTGCATTCTCCAGTACGGTAGCCACTAGCCACACGTGACTACTGAGAACTTGAAATGTGGCTAGTACTACTGATTTACTCAATTAATTTATATTTAAATTGTAAAAGCTTCATGTACCTAGTGGCTACTTATATTGGACAGAGCAGGTCTCTACCATTAAAAAGCGTGTGGATAAGGTAAATACAAACTTATTCATTAAATCCTTCAATGCTAGAAAACTAGCCCCAAATAGCTATATCATATTAAAGGAGCACCGACACTTCTCTGGAGATCAGATTTCTCATAACCTCTGCCATAACATAACCACAAACCTAGAAAAGAAAAAAACATCTAAACAGCATGTCAAATGGCCATCATAAAATTCATGAACTTCACAGGAGGTGTATGGGGTCAGTCCTTGGTCAAACACCTGTACGTTAGAAGAACCTAGAATACGCTGATCTCAGCCTCTGACACCAAAAAGAGTAAAGCTGGAAAGTAAACGAGATAGAATTTCAAAAGCACAGAAATCTGGGACCCATTTAATAGGGAAAGACATATTCCTACATGCCTCAAAGGTCCAGGGCAAAAGCAGATGGTCATAATGGCCATTCTGAGTCACAAAGGAAGGTTATATTATGTTCTGAATTATCTGTTAAAGAAGACAAACAGTGAATGATGTAATCTTTTTTTTTAACATCTATATGGGAGTATAATTGCTTCACAATGGTGTGTTAGTTGCTGCTGTATAACAAAGTGAATCAGCTATACATATACATATATCCCCATATCCCCTCCCTCTTGCGTCTCCCTCCCACCCTCCCTATCCCACCCCTCTAGGTGGTCACAAAGCACCGAGCTGATCTCCCTGTGCTATGCGGCTGCTTCCCACTAGCTATCTATTTTACGTTTGGTAGTGTATATGTCCATGCCACTCTCTCACTTTGTCCCAGCTGACCCTTCCCCCTCTCCGTATCCTCAAGTCCATTCTCTAGTAGGTCTGTGTCTTTATTCCCGTCTTGTCCCTAGGTTCTTCATGACCATTTTTTTTTTTAGATTCTATATATATGTGTTAGCATACAGTATTTGTTTTTCTCTTTCTGACTTACTTCACTCTGTATGACAGACTCTAGGTCCATCCACCTCACTACAAATAACTCAATTTCGTTTCTTTTTATGGCTGAGTAATATTCCATTGTATATATGTGCCACATCTTCTTTATCCATTCATCTGTCTATGGACACTTTGGTTGCTTCCATGTCCTGGCTATTGTAAATAGAGCTGCAATGAACATAGTGGTACATGACTCTTTTTTTTTGTGTGTTGGGGGTAGGAGTTTATTAATTTATTTTTGCTGTGTTGGGTTTTCGTTTCTGTGCAAGGGCTTTCTCTAGTTGTGGCAAGCGGGGGCCACTCTTCATTGCGGTGCACGGGCCTCTCACTATCGTGGCCTCTCTTGTTGCGGAGCACAGGCTCCAGACACGCAGGCTCAGCAGCTGTGGCTCACGGGCCTAGTTCCTCCGTGGCATGTGGGATCCTCCCAGACCAGGGCTCGAACCCGTGTCCCCTGCATTAGCAGGCAGATTCTCAACCACTGCACCACCAGGGAAGCCCTACATGACTCTTTTTGAATTATGGTTTTCTCAGGGTATATGCCCAGTAGTGGGATTGCTGGGTCATATGGTAGTTCTATTTGTAGTTTTTTAAGGAACCTCCATACTGTTCTCCATAGTGGCTGTATCAATTTACATTCCCACCAACAGTGCAAGAGGGTTCCCTTTTCTCCACACCTTCTCCAGCATTTACTGTTTGTAGATTTTTTTAACATCTTTATTGGAGTATAATTGCTTAACAATGGTGTTAGCTTCTGCTGTATAACAAAGTGAATCAGTTATACATATACATATATCTCCGTATCTCCTCCCTCTCGCGTCTCCCTCCCTCCCATCCTCCCTATCCCACCCCTCTAGGTGGTCACAAAGCACCAAGCTGATCTCCCCATGCTATGTGGCTGCTTCCCACTAGCTATCTATTTTACATTCGGTAGTGAATATATGTCCATGCCACTCTCTCACTTCGTCCCAGCTTATCTTAGAAAAAAGAAAGAAAAACTCAACAAAGGAAATGGGTAAATGCAAAACAAAACAAAACAAAACTATCTTTCCAGTGTCATGCAAAACCCCTACTTTTAAGGTTCCAGCCACTATGCTGTATCATCCACTCCAGCTCCTCTTCACTGTCACTTACACAGGAATGATATGCACCAGCGTTGATAACTCTCTTCAAGAACTCTCTCACCATTACCATCAACACCATTCTCACCTCATCCTCCTGCCTTACCTGCCACACAACTTCCAAATTTGGATCAGTGCAGTCATCGACCACTGCTGTTTCTATGTCCATTGTGCTGAGCCCTGGGGAAGGAAACAACACAACAGTACAGATAGGATCATCTTGAAAAGCACAGTCTCTGTGGAATATTACATAGCACTTATATACACAAGAAATCTATATGTGCTGAAATGGAACAATATTCAAGGCACCTTAAATTCAAAAGCAAGTGACATCACAACCCTGAGTATGGCAATCACCAAAAAGATAGATTGTAACAGGTGTTGGTGAAGATGTGGAGAAACTGGAACCCTTATAGGCTGCTTGTGGGAACGTAAAATGGTGCAGCCACCTTGGAAAACAGTGTGGCAGTTCCTCAAAATGTCACGCATAGAGCTACCATATGACCCAGCAATTCCACTCCTTGGTACATACTCAAGAGACATGAAAATATACGTCTACACCAAAACTTGTACTTGAATGTTCAGAACAGTATTATTCATAATAGCCAAAAAGTGGAAACAACCCGGTGTCCACTAACTGATGAATAGATCAACCAAATGTGGTCTATATGCACAATGGAATATTACTCAGCAATAAAAAAATGAAGTTCTGATTCATGCTATAACATAGAGGAACCTCAAAAACATGTGCTAAGTGAAACAAGCCAGTCACAAAAGACCACCTATTATATACTTCCATTTATATGAAAGTCCAGAATAGGCAAATCTGTAGAGACTGAAAGGAGATTAGTGGTTGCTCAGGGTTATGGGTGGGGATTGTGGATAAGGGAGTGATAGCTAAAGGGTACAGAGTTTCTTTTTGAGGTGATGAAAATGTTCCAAAAACTGATGATGGTGGTGGTTGCACATATCTGTGAATGTAACTAAAAACCACTGAATTGTACACTTTTAATGTGTGAATTGTATGGTATGTGAATTATAGCTCAACAAAGCTGTTTCTTTTTTTTAAAAAAAAGCAAGTGCTAGAATAATGCATGTACTATGAGTTCATTTACATAAAACCCCAAACTACATATGCATGTAATATAAACATTTGTGAATGTATGTAAATATACAGAAGATGATTTGGAAGGCTACCCACCCATCTGTTAGCATTGGTTACTTCTGGAGAGGGAAACAGGATTGCCTTCTGTACTATCACACTTTCCTGTTTCTCCTCCTACCACCCTAGTTGTTCCTTCAAGTTGCTTTTGTAAGCGTTCCTTCCCCTGCCCGTCTCTTTTGAATCTCATTCTACTCTTCAGGCTCTTCTTGAAGTAATCCTAAGATCATACATTTCCTATGGCTTCAACAACCTCCATCCGTATCCTGACTCATTCATTCAGCAAATATTCATTGAGCACCTACTAGGTACTGTGCTGGTACCTTTGATTCCTTCCTCTCCCTCATCTCCCGTCCCTCATCCAGCAAACTCCACCAGTCCTCTCTCCAATAAACATACTCTGTCTGTCTACTTCTCTCCATGCCCGTGGCCTCCACTGTAATGCAGGCTACTGTCATCTCTCCCAGATCACTGCAACAGTCTCCTCCCCGGTCTCCCTGCTTGCATAGGCCATTCTCCACACAACAGCCAGAGCCCACTTTTAAATATATACATCAGCTCATATCAGTCTCCCTGCTTTGAAGCCCTCCAAGGACTTCCGAATACACTTTGCATAACATCTAAGCTCCCTACTTTGACACCTAGTAAGATACAGCCCTTGCCTAAATCTCTGATCTCATCCCATCCTTGTTTGCTATGCTCCCAGCTATAATTTGCTCCCTCTTGAGGGTCTTTGAACTTGCCTAAAATGTCCTCTCATCATCCACGTCTCAGCTCCAGTGTCAGCTCCTCAGGGAGGCCTTCCCTGATCATCCCAGCTAAGTAGGCCCCGAGCCTGGTCAGTGTCGCATCGCATCTCCTGTTTTACTCTCTCCCAGCGCTTACTGTCATCTGCGGTTGTTTCATTTGTTGGTTTGCTTGTTCATTATATTTCTTCCCTGCCACTTGCATGTAAGCTCCATGAGAGTGGCAACTCTATTTGCCTTGTTCCTGATGAATCTCTAACACCTAGAAGGTACTCAATGAATATCTGCTGAATGAATGAGTCGGGAGATGGATGGAGGTTCTTGAAGCCATGGGAAATGTATGATCTTAGGATTACTTCAAGAAGAGCCTGAAGAGTAGAATGAGATTCAAAAGAGACGGGCAGGGGAAGGAATTCTTACAAAGGCAGCTTGAAGGAACAACCAGAGTGTCTGACCCTCAGGTGTTTGGCTGAAGCAACTAGACACATGGTAGGTGCCATTCACTGAGGCTGGAAGACAAGGGGAGGAGCAAGCGGGGTTGGGGATTGCTTCAAGAACTGAGTTCTGGACATGCTAAATTTGAGATGTGTATGAGTCACCCAACTGGAGATCCTAAGTAGATGGCTAGTTAAAGAAGTCTAGATAGACTTCAGTGAGGTGGTCAGGGCTAGAGATGGAAGTTTAGAAATTGAATTCATCAATACAGATACAGTATTTAAAGCCCTGGGAATAAATAACCTAGGAAGAAAGCAGAGAATGAGAAAAAGGGGGCCTGATGCAGAGTTCTAATGTCTCCCACATTTGTATCTCCAGTCCTCACCTCCTTCTTCTAGGAGTTCCAGAACTACTATCAAATGCCTTACATAAACCCAGTGTGTCCCAAAATGACTCCATCGACTTCCTCTTCAAAACCGGTCCTCCTTCTGTATTCACCAGTCAGTTGGACCTCTTCGTAACATCTCCAGTACTGTTCCCTACCTTTCCATCCCCGTGACAGTTACCTTAGGTCATCAATCTCATCATCTCATGCCTGGATGACTACAATAGTTTCTTAGCTGATATCTCTGCCTCCAGTATTGACCCCCAACTGCTGCCAGTAGGGTCCATCTAAAATCCCTTGATCATGGTACTTCCTTTCTTAAAACCTTTCAATGGTTTCCCATTGTTCAAGATAAAGTACAGGACTTCCCTGGTGGCGCAGTGGTTAAGAATCCGCCTGCCAATGCAGGGGACACGGGTTCGAGCCCTGGTCCGGGAAGATCCCACATGCCGCGGAGCAACTAAGCCCGTGCACCACAACTATTGAGCCCGTGTGCCACAACTACTGAAGCCCACGTGCCTAGAGCCCATGTTCCGCAACAACAGAAGCCACCGCAATGAGAAGCCCGCACACCGCAACGAAGAGCAGCCCCCGTTCACCGCAACTAGAGAAAGCCCACGTGCAGCAACGAAGACCCAATGCAGCCAAAAATAAATAAATAAATTTATTTTTTTAAAAAAGATAAAGTACAAATTCTTATACCTAATATATAAGGTCTTTCAGGACCTGCTTCCTGCTGACCTTTTCAATCCTGTCTTCCACTTACTCCCTCTCCCTTACATCCTAGGCATACCAATTTATCAACTGCCTTTAGTTCTCTGGATGCATCATCCTTGTTTATTTCTACAAACATGTACCTGCGATGCACCCCACCACTACCTGCTCTCCAGCTCTATGAAAAGTTTTGCCCTCCAACCAAGCCAACTTGCTCTCTTCTCTCTTGATGTCCCCTCAGCATCCTGAGCATCTTCCATCTTTATTTTCTGTAGCATCTTATTGTATTTCTATGTTCATGTAGCTCTCTCCCTCTACTAGCCTATAAGCTTAATGAGGGCAGGGATGGTACTTCCTTAGCTTTGTTTTACCAGCACCTAATATAGTGCCTAGCATATAGTAATCACATCAGCCAATATTTATCAAGTGCTTATCAGTGCCAAGTAATTCTATAAGTGCTTTACATGTATTGATTCATTTACAACAACCCTATGAGGCAGGTAGTATTATGCCCAATTGACAAATAGGAAATAAAGACAAATAGGAAATTAAGTAACTTTGCTCAAGTTACACAGCTACCAATGGATACAAGCCCAGTCAGTCTAGCTCCAGAGTCTGTGCTTGTAATCACTAGTCTCTCAGCAAATGCCTGTTCAATGAATGTGGAATTGGAAATGTGGGACATGTGACTTTTTTTCATGTTATTATTCTGACCTTGACTATTTCATCTTTTCTTTCATTAAAAACTCTCATTTCATTCAGAGCTCAGACACAATAAAGTTACAAAATCAAATAACAGATCCTGTGCTATGGAGCTCAAGGGAGTCAATAAGGGCAAATGTCATCATCCTCACACCTCCAGGCACTTAGCAAGTCAGGTTGATTTACTGATGTTCAGCGACGAGGGCCAAAGCACAGAAAAGTAAGATAGGACGAAACATCATAACATCTTAACATCAAAACATCCTGACAGCAACCATTTACTGAGAGCCTCATAGATGCCAGGCACTTTGTTGAGAGTTTTACATGGATCACCTCATTCAATCTTTCCAACAGCCCTCTGTGATGTCCGTACTGTTAGGCTCCCCATCTTACAGATGAGAAAATAGGCTCAAAGACGTTGGATTACTTGTGCAAGGTTGCAGAGTCAGTAAATGGCAAACCAGGATTTACGCCAGGGCTGCCGGCTGCAGTCCGTGCTTTATTTTTTTTTTTAACATCTTTATTGGAATATAATTGCTTTACAATGGTGCGTTAGTTTCTGCTTTATAACAAAGTGAATCAGCTATACATATACATATATCCCCATATCACCTCCCTCTTGCGTCTCCCTCCCACCCTCCCTATCCCACCCCTCTAGGTGGTCACAAAGCACCGAGCTGAGCTGATCTCCCTGTGCTATGTGGACCGCCCCACTCACCCTTGTCAACCATGACTCTAGGGCTGCACTGCCCCCATTGGACAAACTAGCCATACACGGCTAGGTCAATTTATTTATTTACTTTTTAAATTTTATTGAAGTATAGCTGATTTACAATGTTGTGCTAATTTCTGCTGTATAGCGAAAGTGACCCAGTTATATATATATATATATATTCTTTTTCATATTCTCTTCCATTATGGTTTATCACAGGATACTGAATATAGTTCCCTGTGCTATACAGTAAGAGCTTGTTGTTTATCCATCCTATATATACTAGTTTGCATCTGCTAATCCCAAACTCCCCATCCATCTCTCCCCCACCCCCCTCCCCTTTGGTAACCATAAGTTTGTTTTCTATGTCTGTGAGTCTGTTTCTGTTCTGTAAATAAGCTCATTCATGTCATATTTTAGGTTCCACATATAAGTGATATCATACATACGGTATCTGTCTTTCTCGTTCTGACTTAGTTCACTTAGGATGATAATCTCTAGGTCCATCCATGTTGCTGTAAATGCCATTATTTCATTCTTTTTTATGGCTGAGTAATATTCCATTGTATACATGTACCATGCCTTCTTTATCGACTCCTCTGTTGATGGACACCTAGGTTGTTTCCATGTCTTGGCTACTGTAAACAGTGCTGCTATGAACATTGGGGTGCGTGTATCTTTTCGAAGTATGGCTTTCTACAGATATATGCACAGCAGTGGGACTGCTGGATCATATGGTAGCTCTATTTTTAGTTTTTTGAGGAACCACCATACTGTTTTCCATAATGGCTACACCAATTTACATTCCCACCAACAGTGTAGGAGGGTTCCCTTTTCTCCAGACCCTCTCCAGCATTTATTGTTTGTAGATTTTTTGATGATGGCCATTCTGACCAGTGTGAGGTGATATCTCATTGTAGTATTGATTTGCATTTCTCTAATAATTAGCAACGATGAGCATCTTTTCATGTAGGTCAATTTAAATTAATTAAAATTAACTACAACTAAAAATTCAGTTCCTCAGTCACACCAGCCACACCTTAAGTGCTCAAAAGCCACACGTGGCTAATGACTGCCACATTGGGGAGCGCACACAAAGCACACTGCCCTCGTCACACAAGGCTGCATAGGTCAGCGTGGCACCAGAGTGTGCTGGCTATGACAGGGTAGGTTCGGTGAGCTGCTTCCAACTGCTGCCCCCCTTCTCACCACCCTGCCAGTCTGGCTCTTCTCACTTCAGCGTCTTGGGGAAACTTTGAGGCATACGTTAGGGTAATAACTTTCATTATCGTCCCCTCCATTATTCACCTCCTCAGTAATATCACCCTTTCTATCCACTGCCTGCAGTTCATCCTCGTGCCCCATCCCAGTCGCACCCTCCCCTCTCCAGTTCTGGGGAGACAGAGGTCCCGTTGTTATTCATTCTCACTGTGCCTCCAACCAACCCAGATGATCCAGTGCAGGACAGGCACTTTACAGCCACAAGAAGTAGAGATCCCTGACTGTCGTCCGCAGCCACACCCTGTCTCCCCACCTGCTGCTGGCTCAGCTCTCCAGAGGGAGGGCTCACCCTAACCCTGGCCCAGCCAGCTGCTGAGGTGCAGCCTCCTGTGGCCACCACGACTCCAATATGATTTTGGAGCTGGTGAAAAGGACCTGGAACCTTTCTAAGATCACATGTTACCCAACGTCAATGAAATCTAATAGGATGCTAGAAGGCAGGCTGGTTATATATGGTCTGCTCTGCACACAGGGACGAGGTGGGAAGAAAGGGATAGAGGAGCTAAATAAGATACACTCAATTACCCACGGTCATGGAGAACAGACATGGCAGCTTATTAAAGCCAGTCAATAATCCCAAAGGCACTCTGGAATCCATCATACGATGCAGCCATAACGTACCTCTGAACCCCAGCGGATTTATCCATCTAATTAATTTTTCTCAGACTGATATTAAAATAAATATATATTTTCCAAGCTGATTCTAACTGATGTCTAGAGAAGTGGGCAATGGCATGCATACTGGGAAGGGTAAAGACAGCCTAAAACGATTAATTTGCCACCAAAAATCTCAATGTATGTATTTGAGAGTCACCTGTACGCACTGTCCAAAGAAGAATTCTGCCTGTCAAAGCAACTAAAGAGTCGAGCCACCTAAGACTCTTCTCGGAGGCCCACATCGAAGATGTAGGAAATGGTCAAGTCAAGCTGGATGTCTCTCAGTCCATAATGCCCCCAGTCACAAAGTCAGAGACACCCTGCTGATTCCCAAAAGGTTCTCATGCAGAAGCAACTTCACTCCAGAGCATGCCACTTAACAGCAGGGGCTACAGTAGGGAAAGGAGGGGTGGGCAGGCTCTGTCCCCATCCCCGTGACGTGTGGGCCACACCACCTCTGAAAACACAGCTGTAACACAGGGACAGTAAGCGCCACTCAGGGTTCTGCTCCAGGCATGCTTGAAGTGGGTAGAGCAGAGTGATAATGGAGCGTGGAAAGGACACGGGGGCAGGAGAATCGACATTCCTGAAAGCAAGAGCACTCGCGAGACATGCATTGGTTTCTGTTTTCCCTCCGAAGGGGAGAAAGTAGGTCAACACACTCAAAGAACTGTGGCCAGGAACAGTGGGGCTGAGAGGGAGCCGCTGGCTGAGCCCTGCCAAGGCGAAGTGGTGGGACACATGCCTTTCACTTTCAGGCATTTGTCTGAGGTCACTTGGCCTCGGGAAAAACTCGGGCTGTGAATCCCTTGGTGTGTATTCTCTGCAGGCCCTCGGAGTTGGGTGCAAGGGGAGCCTCGCGTTTTAAGACAGACATCTAAATGATTGGCTGGCGTGAGCTGGCAGGCACAGGAATGTTCATGAGCAGACTGCCTGCTTTGGCTCTCAGACAAGGTGGACAAGGCTCGGGGCAGTGTGGCTAAATATAGACAGCACAGGGGGCCCAGAAAGCAGGAGGGCTCAGTTTCATCCCCAGGTCTCTCGGTTAACCTGAGGCAAACTCCCTGAGTGTCTTTCTTTCATGGACTGACTTGTTCTTGGTAAGGCAGGAGCACTGAGGAAGCTTTCCCAGGCCTAGAGCAGGGGGTCACACTGAGTCTGCTGCATTTTCCTGCCTCATCTTCCCTCAACGGCCCAAGTCTGGGGAAAAGACCGTTTGTGATCAGGTGGGAGGTGGAGTCGCCGATTCACGTATGGAAACAGGACAGGCTGTGATGACCCGCTGGCGGCCACACGAGGCCCCCTCAACAAGGTTGCTGCCCAGTCAGAGCCAGAAGGAGGCTGACTGACCCCTGGTCTAAAGGCAGAGGTGGCAGAGAAGCATACCAGAGGCGCCAAATCAGAACTCTTGCTGCATAGCACACAGCTACGAGGCAAGCAGTGTGAAACCCAGGAACTTAGGTAGGCAGTTTTAGGAGGAAGTTCAAAACCCAGGCAGTTCCCGCCCTCTGCCACTGCGCATATGCCATTCCTTTCCTCAGCAAGACTCTACTTGGACAGAAGCAAGAACCCAGACCAAGGCGGCTGCTTGTCCAGTCCAGTTAGGGGGCAGTGTTCTTAGGAAAAACCATGGAGCAGGGGAGGCCGAGCCCAAGGAAACTCTTCAGTATTTCCCACCCCAAGGCGCTCGGCCCTACCCTCATTCCTGGACACTTCCGCCAGAAGTCACTATATCCCTGGGTGGCAGGAATACCTGGGAGGAGCTGCTTTTTTTTTTCCAATTATAAAACTGATAAGTGATTATTGTATAAAATTGAGAGCATAAAGGAAAATAGAAACTAGAAAATTTTAAAAATCACTATAATCCCATCACCTAAAGATTACTACCGTTAACAGCCTTTATGTAAATTTGGAGTAGTCAGGCCTGGATTCAAGCCCTGGCTCTATTGCTTACTTACAGTGTGACTTTGGGCAAGTTACATAAGCTCTCTGAACCTCAGCTTTCTTATCTGCAAAATGAGAATAATCATAGCACTCACCTTAAAGTGTTGTTTCAAGGATCCGAGAATTCCCGTGAAGAGGTGTAGTCGTCCCTGGCAAATAGTAAGTGATCAATAAGTGCTGGCCATCATCACCACCATCATCATCATCATTCTACGTGCCTGTATTCAAAACCCTCCATAACGACGGCTGCATAATATTTCACCTTGTGATGGTACTATTTCCTGAGTGTTAAACATCTATCTTGCTTCCAAGATTTCGGTATTATAAAACTGCTGCAAGGAACATTCTTGCACATAATGTCTGATCATTTCCTTAACATGAATCTCCTAGAATTGAGTTTACTGGGAAAAAGAATATGAACATTTTTTAGGCCCTTGTTCCAGACTGTAAAATGGCTTTCTAGAAAGGCTGTACTCACTTACATGTCTACCAGCAGGGCATATAAGTACCTATCTCTTCATACTTTCACCAACACTGAGTAATAACATTTTAAAAAAGTCTTTGCCAATTTGATAAGGGAAATGGTATTTTGTTTTCATTTGTAGGACTTTGACCATAAGGGAGGATACACATTTTAAGCTAACTCTCTGGGAACACGTGAGTTCCTGTATGGGAGGAGCCCCTATACTTTAGTTTTGCTTTCTTAAAATATTTTAAGTCTCTTTCCCTTAGTAACTGACATACTTGTAATAAAAGCTATGCTGGTTTATAATAGCATATAACTGAAAGAAGAAAATGCTTGTCTTTTTTTAATGGACCTGTACATACACATAAAAACATACACAGGGCTCCCCTGGTGGCGCAGTGGTTGAGAGTCCGCCTGCCAATGCAGGGGACACGGGTTCGAGCCCTGGTCTGGGAGGATCCCACATGCCGCGGAGCAGCTAGGCCCGTGAGCCACAACTACTGAGCCCGCGCGTCTGGAGCCTGTGCTCCGCACCAAGAGAGGCCGCGACAGTGAGAGGCCCGCGCACCACGATGAACAGTGGCCCCCGCTTGCCACAACTAGAGAAAGCCCTCGCACAGAAACGAAGACCCAACACAACAAAAATAAATAAATTAATTAATAAACTCCTACCCCCAAGATCTAAAAAAAAAAACACATACACAATTTTCCCCAGGCATGTGAGTAAATAAATTACTCTGCCTCAAACTTAGCATATCACTTGGATATAGTTACACGTGTTAGTTCAATTTCAAAGTCATGCCCCCAACGTCAGTATAATTTTAACATCTTCCATTCAAGCTTAAGTGTCAGTTATAAGTCAGGATTCTGATTTTCCATCTTTTTCCCCCCTCAACCTGTTAGATAGGTCAGAGTTCTTAGTTGCAAACTACAGAATCCACTCTGACTAGTTTAAGTAGAAAGGAAATGTATTGAAGAATATTAGACAGTTCCAGGATCTCTTGAGACCCATAAAGTCAGGCTCTGAAGAAGCCGGAAGCATGGTGCAAGTACACTGGTAGCACTGCTCTGGCAAAAACACCACTGCCCCTCCCCTGCAGAAGACAGCAGTGCCCCATGATCCTTGCCTTCCATTTGGAATTTCCAGGCTGCTGGTAACTCCCTTCCAACAGCCCCCAGAAGCCCATCAAAGAGAGCAATGGGCTGGAGAGATTCGAGCTGCTCGATGGGGCCCCTCGGCAGTCTGCTGGTTTCTGCTGTCCAGGACAGCAGGACTGACATGCCCTATGTTGGATACCGGAAAGCACAGAGAAGTTTTCTGCATGTTTTGCTGGTTCTCACCCAACTTTCCAGTAGAATGTAAACTTTTAAGGGCAGAGACCGGCTCGTCACTTTTAAGTAGTCACATACTGATTATTTATTAATTATCTGCTACATGCACCAACAAATATTTCTGAATGCCTACTCTGAATTTGCCATGGTGCTGGGTGCTGGGGATATAAACTGTGGACTAGATAGAAAAGCGTCTTCTCTCACAGGCTTACATTCCAGCCAGCGCTGAGTGACAGCAAATATATAAACAATCATGATTTCAGGTGAGGCAAGAGGCAAGGCTACCTTCAAGAGGGTGGTCAGAGAAGGTCTCTATGAGGGGCTGACGGTGGGAATAAAATGCTAAGGATGAGAAGGATCCAAGCATTTGAAGAGTGAGGGGAAGAACAGTCCTAGAAGAAGGAATATCACACAAGGAGGACACAGACTGACCCACCGGCTCTGGGGCTGGAGCATGATGAGGGAGCAGGGCAGTGAAATGTTTGCATTTTAATCTGAGCACGTTGAGAAGCCACTGGAGGCTGTGAATGGCAGGGAGTGACAACATCTGGTACACATTTTGAAGGATCACTCTGGGTGGTGAGGGGAGAACACACCATAAGGGAGACAAACAGAAACATTAAGAAGGTCAGTAACGCAGATGGAAGATGATGGTGGATTGGAGCAGGGTGGTCGAAAGAATGGGAGGTGGGCACATTTGGGATACGCCTCAGAGATCGAATCAACAGGAATTACAGATTGGCTGTGGGAGGTGAGAGGAAGACGAGAATCAAGGATGATGCCCAGATCTGGGGGCTTGAGCAATAGAGCAACTGATGCTGACAGTTACTGAGATGGGAAAGAGTGGTTGGGGGCGGGGCGGTTCGAGTTCACATTTTGACAGGTTCACGTGCCAGTGTCTACGGGACTGGACGGGGTGAGTAAATAGTGACGTGTATCTGAGTGGAGCTCGGAGGAGACGCCAGGTCTTGTGTTGCCCCACACTGAGCACTCTGAGAGGGGACATGAACTGTACCAGACACAGCTTGGAAGAAGGAGTTAAAACAGAAGGTCTTGTCAATCAGTCCTTGTGTGTCTCCAGGGGAGCCTGGCATCATAATTGACCCTTGACCTACCCCGGGGACTATGGCCCTCAGAAGGCTTTTTTATGGCTCTGATTGACCTTGTTGTTTTACATATCTGTCCAGAGAAATAGGGCATGTTTGTACCAGTTCAGGGAGGACCTCTCAGGAGTGTTTGAGAAGAGCCATGATGTACCTGCTTTCGACGCTGGAGTCCTGAGTTTTGTTTCATAAACACCTCAGACCTTGAGACTTGGTGGACTTTCCTGGGCACAGACATGTCACAGGTGTCCCTGTAGTTTGCTGTGAGCTGCTCCTGTGTGGTCCTGGGTAGGGAAGAACTTGGAAGCCTGTGCCTGAGCAATGCGTATATTTTTCCCACTGCCTTTCTCTGTATCCTTTGCCATAAGAAACCTTAGCTGTGACTAAAACCCACTGTTGAGTCTTATGAGTCCTTCTAGTGAATCACCCAACTTGAAGTGGCTGTGAGCCCCCCGAAACATAGCCTTTGCCCTCAAGGGGCTTAAGCTTTGGCTGAAGAGGAGAAAGGAAGAAACATGAAGCAACAGTGACCCAAGAGGACAATATATTTATATAGCATAGTCTGCCCGAGGACAGGGAGTAAGTCTTTATTCATCTTTATATCCCCCAAAGAGGGCTGGGGAACTGCAAGGGCCTCGGTAAAAGTTTGCTGAACTTCGCGCAAGAGGTGGAACTTCCTGGATGGTGAGGATTTTCAATAAGCTAAGAAGAGAGGGAAGGCCTGCCAATTGGAGAAAACAACTTGATGGAGGCCCAAAAGCAAGAACAGGCAGGGTTTGTTTGTAGAAAGCTGTCCTCTCAGTCTCCCTGCTCCACAATGCCTGGCTCAGTCACCAAACAGTGGGCATTTAATAAAGTTGGCCACTTGTCAGGTATCCGGGCCCAAGTTTGCTGCCACACCCTCTCCAGCCTCCACCCCTGCTTTTCTGGGCAGCGCTAAGGGCACAGCTTATTCCTCCTGCACCCGCTCAAGTCACCTGCAAGAGAGTAAACTGCGGCTGAGATGTCTAGTTCCAAATCTTACTGCAGCACAGTTAGCTGGGCTGATCTCCCTGTGATTCTGAGATAAAATTCCAGATGGGACTACAATACCTCTATTAATCCTGAATTCCATGTCAGTTCCAAAATCAAAACTCCCAGAACTTAGGCATCTCTAATACAATCTTGCCCAATTCCCTGGGCAGCTTTCAAAAGAAATAGATTCATGACTTCTTCACCACAAGAGAGGCTCAGGTGAAGGGAGATATGGAGACCAAGGAAAAGAGAAGGCACTCTCAAGAACGGACCAGAACATTTCTGTCTGCATGAACAGGAAAGAGAATGGAAGGACGAGCACTTGGACGTTATAGAGATCATCGAATGCAACCGTTGCCCCTCCCCCTCCAACAGATGAAGAAGAGATTTGTCTAGCATGGAAGCAACCTAAGTGTCCACCGACAGATGAATGGATAAAGAAGATGTGGCACATATATACAATGGAATATTACTCAGCCATAAAAAGGAACAACATTGAGTTATTTGTAGTGAGGTGGATGGACCTAGAGTCTGTCATACAGAGTGAAGTAAGTCAGAAAGAGAAAAACAAATACCGTATGCTAACACATATGTATGGAATCTAAAAAAAAAAAAAGGTTCTGACGAACCGAGGGGCAGGACAGGAATAAAGACACAGACATAGAGAATGGACTTGAGGACACGGGGAGGGGGAAGGGTAAGCTGGGACAAAGTGAGAGAGTAGCACTGACATATATACACTACCAAATGTAAAATAGATAGCTAGTGGGAAGCAGCCGCATCGCACAGGGAGATCAGCTCCGTGCTGTGTGTCCACCTAGAGGGGTGGGATAGGGAGGGTGGGAGGGAGGGAGATGCAAGAGGGAGGGGATATGGGGATATATGTATATGTATAGCTGATTCACTTTGTTATAAAGCAGAAACTAACACACCATTGTAAAGCAATTATACTGCAATAAAGATGTTAAAAAAAAAAAAAAAGAGAGAGAGAGAGAGAGATTTGTCTAGGACCACACAACTGACCCAGGACCAGAACCCGGTTTTCCTGATTTCCAGTCCAGTGCTTTACCACATTTTAGTGGTATTCAGCCCTATTCAGTAGTTCTGCTGCCATAAGAATCATCCCCAAAGAAGGGGGATGCGTTAAATTTCCAAATTAGCAACGATCCCTTGGTGAAGCACGTTAAGGGCCAGCACAGGGGAGGGAGGCAAGAGGCTCAGCCGCGGCAGCACAATTGCAAGGGCTAAGTGAGACATGTCCCTGACTGCTTTACAGGCTCTGCAGCCTCACTGCTGCTTTGCTTTGAGCCAAGTCAATCACGCTCTGTGTCATGGGGTGGGGGGTCAGGCAGGGAGAGGAGTGAACAAAACAGACTTTCCTGCCGGCAGAGGTGCGTGGCCAGACTATTAATCGACCAGCGAAAGGAAGGAGGTAATTGCAGATGCACATGACAGCAGCAGAAAGCCCTGGCCCGACCAGTATCCCTCCCACCCAAGGCCTGCCAGTTCACAGCAGCCGGTCAGAAAGCTCATGGCCATGAGAACGGGATAGGTTGCCAGAGTGGAATATGCGCATCAGCCTCTGCGCCCTGCCCAGACTTCTGACTCAGAGGTGGTGACGAAGAGGCTGGGCTGGTCCAGCAGCACAGTGAACCCAGACGACAGGCTGGCAGTGACTTCTTTGAGGACCGAAATCACTTCCTGTTTGGGAACCCCAAACCCTGAGCTGCACTCCCACACAGCTCGGGCCTCCACCTCCACAGGTGGCTTCTAGGCCAATCGCAAAAATGTCAGAAAAAGCCTAGAGGTAGTTAAGGGAACCTTAGATAAAGTCTGAAATGCGACACCTCTACTGAGTACCAAATCCGAGAACGAATGAATTCAGGATTCAAATCACATTCTTACTCAATGCCTGAATCACTCTCACAAAACAAGACTGAGATTCAGCTCCTCTCAGGGCTTCAAATCCTCACTATAAAAAAGCATTATATTGTCATCACAGGAAATACCCCATAATTCTAGCTTAGGTGAGGTATGGCAGAGTTAGAAATAACTGGATTTGTACAGATAAGGGAATCATATACTTTAAACACCAAAACATTTAAACAGTATCTTTGATGACATGAAATATACGTGTATATATTACACGCTTCCCAGATTTCTTAATTCACTCGATGTTCTTCGGGCTAACTCAGAGTAATCAGAATCAACATGCTTTATTATGTTATGCCATTTTGTTTTTCCGTCTCTTTTCAGGATATCAGGCCTTCAGCCAGCACTTCCTCTGTCAGTATCTCTGAGCTTCTTCCCCCCCATCCCCCACTCCAACATCTCTTCCTGTTGCTTCTAATCTGTACAGCTAGGAACCAGATTACAAAACTCTTTATAGCTATGTTACAAGCAAGGCACTGGAAAATAAAGTGCCTTGGGGAATAAAGTTTGTGGCTTTAGTGCTGTCTCTGTGTGTTTGAGGGAGTTTGTGGCTATTCTTTCCAGGTTTGGGGAAAATTTCCAGAGAACAGAACCTGGCCTGGGGTTAAGTGCTGTGCTACTGAATATTTGCCTGGGATCAGGCCAGGTCTCAAAATCCCCTGTGCCCACACCAACTCCCTGGCTCAGACAACTCTGAGTGACAGAAAATTGGGAAGAATAACCAAGAATAAACATGAGGCTGTGCCAGATTCTTCTTTCAGAAAGTGAAGTGCTGACAAAGTAAGGGCTTGGGGAATCTGCTCTAACCTCCAACAGAGGAGCATCCCTGCACTATCCCCAAAACTGTGAAGCACTGAGGAAATTAAAAAGGTGAATTCTCAGAACTAGAACAAAAAAATCTGAAAATTTGTATGGAGACAAAAAAGACTCTGAATAGCCAAAGCAATCTTGAGAAAGAAAAACGGAGCTGGAGGAATCAGGCTCCCTGACTTCAGACTATACTACAAAGCTACAGTAATCAAGACAGTATGGTACTGGCACAAAAACAGAAATATAGATCAATGGAAGAGGACAGAAAGCCCAGAGGTAAACCCACGCACCTATGGTCAAGTAATCTATGACAAAGGAAGCAAGGATATACAATGGAGAAAAGACAGTCTCTTCAATACGTGGTGCTGGGAAAACTGGACTGCTACATGTAAAAGAATGAAATTAGAACACTCCCTAACACTATACACAAAAATAAACTCAAAATGGATTAAAGACCTAAATGTAAGACTCTTAGAGGAAAATGTAGGAAGAACACTCTTTGACATAAATCACAGCAACATCTTTTTTGACCCACCTCCTAGAGTAACGAAAATAAAAACAAAAATAAACAAATGGGACCTAATGAAACTTAAAAGCTTTTGCAGAGCAAAGGAAACCATAAACAATACCAAAAGACAACCCTCAGAATGGGAGAAACTATTTGCAAATGAAGCAATGGACAAGGGATTAATCTCCAAAATATACAGACAGCTCATGCAGCTCAATATCAAAAAAAACAAACAACCCAATCCAAAAATGGGCAGAAGACCTAAATACACATTTCTCCAAAGAAGATATATAGATTGTCAACAAACACATGAAAGAATGCTCAACATCACTAATCATTAGAGAAATGCATATCAAAACCACAATGAAGTATCACCTCACACCGGTCAGAATGGCCATCATCAAAAAGTCTACAAACAATCAATGCTGGAGAACATGTGGAGAAAAGGGAACCCTCTTGCACTGTTGGTGGGAATGTAAATTGGTACAGCCACTATGGAGAACAGTATGCAGTATGGAGGCTCCTTAATAAACTAAAAATAGAACTACCATATGACCCAGCAATCCCACTACTGGGCATATACCCTGAGAAAACCATAATTCAAAAAGACACATGCACCCCAATGTTCATTGCAGCACTCTTTACCATAGCCAGGTCACAGAAGCAACCTAAATGTCCATCGACAGATGAATGGATAAAGAAGACATGGCACATATATACAATGGACTATTACTCAACCATAAAAAGGAATAAAATTGGGTCATTTGTAGAGACGTGGATGGATCTAGAGCCTGTCATACAGAGTGAAGGAAGTCAGAGAGAGTGAAATAAATATCGTATATACATGGAATCTAGAAAAATGGTACAGATGAACCTGTTTGCAAGGCAGAAATAGAGACCCAGATGTGAAGAACAAACGTACGGACACTAAGTGGGGAGGGTGGGGTGGGATGAATTGGGAGATTGGGACTGACATATATACACTGTTATGTATAAAACAGATTAACTAATGAGAACCTGCTGTATAGCACAGGTAACTCCACTTAATGCTCTGTGGTGACCTAAATGGAAAGGAAATCCAAAAAAGAAGGGATATATGTGTACATACAGCTGATTCACTTCTCTGTACAGCAGAAACTTACACAGCATCGTAAAGCAACTATACTCCAATACATAAATAAGTAAATAAAACATATGCATACACAGATTTTACCAGAAAAATAAAAATAAAAATAAATAAACATAAAAAGGTGAATTCTCATGCTTAGGCAGATCTAGAGAGAAACCCAATGACATAAAAAAAAATGCACTAATCGATTTTTAAGCACATGATACCTTATTGTTAACTATAGGCACTACATTGTACTGCAGACCTCTGGAACTTTCTCATCTCGTACTATACATCTGTAACTTTATACCTACTGAACAGCAACCCCCTTCCCATATCCCCATCCCCCCATCCCCTGGCAACCACCATCCTTACTTTTGACTGTTTTAGATGCCTCATATAAGAGGAATCATGCAGTACTTGTCCTTCTGTGACTGACTTAGTTCACTTAGCATAATGTCTTCTAGATCCATTCACATGTCCAAACTCACCAAATTATATATATATTAATTATGTGCAGTTTTTTACATACCAATTACACCTCAGTGAAGCTGGAGAAAAAATAACTGAGCCATGGGCTCTACCTTCCAGCAAAACAAAAATGCACTAATCAGAAGTAAGGTAAATAAAGTGAATTTTGAAGTTTCTTAACTATGGTAATACTTGAGACCATTGAGGTCTTTCTTTAAAATCCTGGGAGAAAAACAACACATGCAATTTATAATGTAGTACCAATAGCCATCATGTGTTCCACGTTTTTACAATTTAGAAACCATTTTCATAGTCAATACTTCATTTGATAAACTGCAGAGAAGGCCATTCTCTCTCACATCCTCAGCCATCACTTGTTACTTTAAGAAGCAACATTTGAAATTTTCTACTGTCTATATTATTGACAGCTAAATCCCCACTGTGTCCACATCCTCTGTAGACGAGGATTACCACAGGGTCCTGCTGGGAGAGCTGGGTCAGGCCCCAAAGGCCCAGCTACGCATAAGATATAAAAGGAGGATTGCCTAGATGCTGGGGTCCCTGCCTTCTGGGGACCTATAACCTCAGAGTCCTGCCTCTGCCAGACCATTAACACCCACACGATGCAGAGCAGTCTCCTTCAGCCTGTCCCAGTGTCCTTTTTAGCCCAGGATGGAGGTAATAATGCAGAATCCACAGGTCAGCATTTGATTACTTTGGCCTGGACATCAAACAACCAGCAGGAGGATGACAAGGTTCATCTCTGAAACTTGATTTGACCATTCTTAAGGTAGAAGGGATAAAACTTGCCTCTACCTGGTTCCCAGATATTTGGAGATGATAAATGAAGTACTGCAATGACATATTTTAGTTTTCAAGGTGAATTACTTTGAAGTCCTTGGAAAGATCACAGAAGGCTGAGAGTCTAACTGGCTCAAAGTTAAGTATCTTCGATCACTTACCAGTTTTACTAGAAATCATACACAACATCTCAAACTAAAGATACGGAAAAGAGAAAAAAGCTTAGGTTTTGATATTGGGAAGTAGGAGGAAACTTAGTGAGGAAAGTGTCAATCAACAGCAGGAGTATGGAACAGGAAGAGGAGGACATGAAAAAGTCAAAGTGAAGAATTAAAATTCTGTTTCTGGGAAAGAAAGGGGGGAATATAAACAGCAACCATCGAACGATGTTCTCCCATAAAGAAAACACGAAGAAATTTTGTAAAGTGGTTCAATCCGGAATAACTGATAAACAATTAAAAACACATCATAAAGGACATAATGCTTATATGTGTGAAATAAATTTAAATGGAAAACTCCAACCAAAGTGAATGCTGTACCTGAGTCTTAGAAATCTTTTAACCATAATGAGTTTGGCAGTGATTCTAGAAGGTAAGGGGATGTGATTTGTATCTCAGAACTGTCTATTTGGGTGAGTCTCATCCAGATTCGAGCTAACAAGACCCACACAGAGTATCGCAACGAAGCCAAAGGAGAGAAAGGAAAAACTAATCATCCTGCCCCTCTTTCAGATACAGCCCTGCCTAACCCCTACCTCCTTATGTTGCTGCCCCTTCACACCCTTCTAAGCCAGCCAGCTAACCAGCCAAGCAGTCACCCTGCGGCTACTTACTTACGTCTGGTCTAGGGCCCACCCTGCAGAAAGATACACGTGCCGGAGGCAAGGAAGCTGAGCTGCAATTCTGGCAGATGTGCACTCCTTGGATTGGTCTACACTGATTCCAGCCACCCCCTTCCTCTGGAAGACACTAAAGGCAGTAAGAGTAAATTATTATTTCCTTAGTTTGCTCACGCCTGTGATTCCAAGGGAAAATAACAACAACAGAAGAAAATTGTTGCAAGGGCTGGGCAGCCGAAGTCACCAAGTACCACAGGATCGATTTTTATACACACACACACACACACACACACACACACACACACACACTCTAGTATACTCTAGTGGTTATGGTTCAGCTAAACACGCTAAGTCAAGACAGGAGAAGGCAACCACTTTTTTACTCTCAGGTCCCTTCTGGGAATTTGGTGCTCACTTCTAGTGAGAAATCTGGAAATGGCTCCACTGGTCATCCTCTTCCTGGGAGAAGGACCATCTTAACTGTGGAAAACTTGGCTTTGGGAGGGGAGTGAGTTCCCTATCTCAGTGATACTCCTGGACACTGGGGGAATTCTGCTCCCTCAATCTTGTCAGAGGGTTTGCCGTAAATTAATTTATGGTGACTCAACCCTGGGGCAGTAGGACCACTAGAGACATGGACAGCCTGCCCCAACCTTGTGAGAACTTCATAAACACAACTCTTGCACTTTCTCATCAAACACTCCCACAGCTCCAGTCAGACCTGGAACCTGGGACTAGAGTGACAAAGGTGTCTGACCCGGGGGCAATTCTTCTGTTCATATGAGTGTGACTCTCAGGACAGAGCAGAAGTGAGAATGTGTGCTTCATGGTGAGCGACGAGGGAGGACAAGGAAAAGGACTGTACCTGTCAGACAGGTGAGCGCTGCCCGTCCTGTCCCCTTTCCTTAGATAAAACAAGCGCTGTCTGTCAGGTTGGAGAGCTGGTTTGGTCTTCACAGTCCAGGCTGTTACAGAATTAGAAAATCAGCATCACTCATACATTCCCTGAGAGTGGGGTGGGAAGTTAAGCGTCAGTTGGTACCCAGGGGATGTAGCAGAGACTGTTAACAGCCACCAAATACACCAAGTGTGCTTCTACGTACCCCTTGCAGTTAGATTGGGGCGAAGTGATTGGTTCCTGCCACTGAAATATGTGAAGTGATGTTTGTCAGGGCTGGGATGAGGCAACTAAGGCATACGGGTTTCCAGTTGTCTCTTCCTCTGCCATGATGCCCCTGGAGGTCACGTGTGCCAGATGGCATTGCAACAAGATTAAAGAGAGCCAACCAGTCTGCATCAAACCTTATTTACGTGAGCAACAAATAATCCTGTGTTGTGTATTTGTTACTGCATCAGAGTCTACCCTATCCTGACTAATACAGGAGCCAAAGTAGCGGCCCATCCCCAACGCCAGAGACTTTAGTGCTCTAAGTTTAACCTAGTCACACTCACTCACAAACTCTAAGAGGATGATTGGATCTCACATGTTTTCCAAGACTTTCTTCAACAAAACATTGTCTCTGAGGGAGGACGGTTCAGCCTAAAACAGTAACTTCAAGTGTAAAGGCCACCTTTCCCAAGACACGTGTCTTCAAAATATCATAAAGCATCCAAAACTCATTCAATGGCTCATGAAATCTCTTCCCAGGCACCTATAACCTCCTGCTGTTTCCCATTTGACTAACACCACTGGACACAAATGCTGGCTTATAGCCTCTATAAACAGAAGTTCCTCATAAATTCAGGTTCCCATAAAAATCAAACAAGAGAAAAGTGAAAAAAGAGCCACCAGTAAGTTTCTCTCTGTCGAGACCATCTCAGTTTCGTGAGGGCCCTGGTTCAATTCACTTTTCAAGTTTGGAACAGGAAAAAAGAGGAGCTTCCCTCACTCATTGTCTCTAAAACGTCTGGATCTCTCTTGGAGAGCCAGCAAGGCCAGCATGAGGCAGAAGGCACATCGCTTTAGAGCTTGAACTCAAAGGGCTGGGGATGCTTCTGGCTGGGCGCTATTCACAAGCTGCTGAAAGCCCTACCTTTCAGAGCACCTACCTACTCAGATGACAAGGACCCCGTACATGACTACTTGTCGTACGTGACCAAAACGTGTCTTTAGAAACACGTCTTTCAAAGGCAGTCACATTATCAGTGTAAGTTTGAGAAATTACACACATATATTTTTCTCGGGCTGGGACTGGATGGAAATGTTCATGTATTCAACACCTAGGAGAAGGACTGTCTGGTGGTTAGGGGCTGCACGAAAGCCACGGCCTGGGCCTGTGCTCCGCACCCGGAATCTTCTGGCGGGAGGGGATGGTCAGAGAAGTACTTACTCTCTGACCCAGAAGGCCTCTTCTGAGCATTGCCCAATGCTCCTGTTATACAACATGCAAAATAAATAACCAACCTTAAAAGTCAGGCAGCCAAAACTCTACTCAATAATAAGCCCTTTTACAAGCTGCTTATCACTTGCCAAAATCAGCTCCAGAGGAACACCAGGAACTCTGAATTCTATTGTTCTTATGAACTACTTGGGGAATATAGACAAGCTTCACTGGCTTTATTGGTTTTCTAAGAGACAAAAGACAAAGGTTTTCATCTACCCATACTCTGACCTTGATCTCAAGAATGCAAATACAGCCTCATCCCACCATCTCAGAGAGGTCCCTATTACAAGTGTGAGTTAGAAAGGGGTCCTGATCTTTTCCTAGAAAACACGCCGCTCTCTGCTTTCCCTCTCACCTGATTGTTGGGGTGCGGAAGGGAAGATAAATGCCAACCTTTTCAGAAAATTCACTGGGAGGGAGGGAGAGGGCAGGACAGAGGCACCTGGAATGCGGTCTTCTGCCTGCGAGGGCTCTCTGGCTTAACTACAAAAGGAAAGAGGAGTTTTGCTCGAGGAAAACTGTTCAAAACCATTTTTGGTACACTTAGGTTGGCCTGATGATACGTTGTTGTTGGCCCAGAATGGTTTCTCTAGGTTTCCAAATACACGGTGGAGCCTCTCGTTAAGGGGTCTTGTTAAAGAAATTGATGGGAGAAATCTGTTATAAAACTCATTTCTGATGAACCACAAAAGGGGTTTTGATACCCATTTGGCATGCTTATTCCAGGATCCTCAACCCACAGATGCAAAGCTCAGGATGCACCTGCTCTAGAAAACCTTACTGCCCTCCCATTTCCCCTCATCGCTCCCTTCCTCTGCCAGGCTCTATACATACTGACTTGTTGCCTTCACTAGCTGAGAGGTTTTCTTAGAGCAGGAACCAAGCCGTACTCCCCTCTGCATCTCTACTGTCTAGCACAGTCCACGGAACATGGTACGTGTTTATTAAATCATTTAATTAATGATAAGATTAACAATAAATATAGTTAATATCCAAATGTTCAGTAACCGCGTTTAACTTCCTATATTTTTTCTCATTTTCCAGATGAAGAAGCTGAGGCAATGAGGGGTTAAGAAGCTAATAAGTGGCTAAGCAATGACACAAACTAGGCCATCAGGCCCTAGAACCTTCATTCTTAACCGCTACATGGAGCAGTACACAGCAATAAATAAGTGAGCTGATGAAAGGGCTATACACATATGAAACCGTTAAACATGAACCTGGTTTAGTCACACAAAAATGTGTTAGGCACCTAGCACTCTGTGCCAAGCCCAGTGCTAACATAAGGGCATCATCTAATTCCTCAAGGAGAAGAGAGACAAATAACGAAAGCTTATTGAGCACTTACTACATGCTGGGCACCGTTCTAAGTACTTCACACGTATTCTTTCCTCTTTACAAAATCCCTATGAGGGCACTGCTGCTACTATTATTTTATATTGAGATAAGACAGGTGAGAAACTGAGGCACAAGGAGATTAAGCAATTTGCAAGAAGCACTATTTAAACCCAAGCAGCCTAGCTCCAGAGCCCGTGCTCTTATCCACTACACTCTGCCGCCTCTTCTGTTTACAGCCACACACAACTCAGTGTAACATGTGCGAGAAGAGAGAAAGAGAAAAAGTGGTATCGAAACTCAGGGGAGGAAATGGTTCATTTTGCCTGCGACGGGGCTCACAGAAGGCTCTGCAGAACAAGTGACACTTGAGCTGGGCCTTGAAGACATGAGAATCGGAAACAAGTTCAAATAAAAACAGGACATGGAGACCAGTAAAACTTGTATGTGTTTTCAAAGCCATCACCACTAACGCACAGAGCTAGGAAGCAAGCCTGGCCCGACAATGGCTTCTGAGGCCACTTCCTGCCGAGGAACAGGGATGTCATTCGCGGAACTGTGACCCGAATTTTTATGTCACTTTTCCCACTTGGTTCAAACTCTACCTAGGGTTTTGTCATGCTCACAGTATCTACAGAAATTTCTTTTCCTCTCCCTTCTCTAGATAATAAGAGATAATAATGTTTCCGGAAGCGGATCTACAGGCTGTCTTCAGTGTAACTGAGGCCAGATCCTTCAAGGTTGGCAAAGGAGGCTGGAATCACCCAGTGGACAAGGGGGATGGCTAGAGCTCATGGCCCCAACCATTTCCACACGTGGAGATACTCTCCCTTTCCCTAACTGCAGAGGGTCTGAGTCCAGTTTTAGTAAAGGCTGCCCACGGGTTTCCTTAGAGTTTGTTCCAGTCAAACCTACTGGCAACTTCCCCTCCCTCAACATCTAGCTTCTCTGACGATTACTGGCTACTATGCCCAGAAACGCACGTGACTACGGACTAGTGAACTCCAACGACCAGTGAGTACTCCTGGGGCAAACGTTCCATTATTTCTCCCATTCTGAGTTTATTTTTGTGGATGGTGTGAGGGAGTGTTCTAACTTGATTGGTTTACATGTGGCTGTCCAGCTTTCCCAGCACCACTTGCTGAAGAGACTGTCTTTTCCCCATCGTATATTCTTGCCCCCCTTTGTCGTAGATTAATTGACCGTAGGTGCGTGGGTTTACCTCTGGGCTCTATTTCTCCCATTCTGATACCTTCTTTTGACCCCCTCTCCCACACACCATTCCAGTTACTGCCTCATCTCCCTCCTCTTCTTGACAGCAAAACTCTTCAAAAGATTTGTCTATATTCCCTGTGTACAATTTTTCTCTTCCCCTTCTCCCTTGAACCCACTCCAATCAAGCTTTTGTCCACTGAAAAGGCTTTTATCCGGGCCACTACTGGCCTCTATGTTACTAGAGTCCACTGAATATTCTTGGTCCTCATCTTGCTTGGCCAACCAGAAGCACTTCTCACAGCTGATCATCCCCCCTTCCCAGAAGCACCTTCTTCACGTGGCTTCCGGGGCACCATTCTCTTCTGGTTTTCCTTCCATCTTCCTGGCCACTCCTTGTCAGTCTCCTTTGCAGGTTCCTCATTGTCTTCCAAACCTCTGGCTGTGAGAGTGCCCCAGGGCGGGGTCCATGGTCCCCTTCTCTTAACTATCCTCACTCCCAGTGATTTCATCCATCTCACAGCTTTAAATACTATCTAGATGCCTATGACTCAAGAATGTTTACCTCCAGCCCTAACCACGCCTGTGAGTGCCAGGCTCATACATCCCACAGCTCACTCCTCATCTAAGTTAGACTTAGATGTCTAACTGGCATCTGAAATTCAACATATCCCAAAGTCAACTTCCAATATACTCCCAACCTTGTCTACCCACAGTCTTTATCACTGCAGTTAGTGGCAACTCCATCGTTCCAGCAGCTCAGGATGAAAACCTTGGCATCGTCTCGAACAGAAACACTGTGTTATACAACTCCAGAGGGCACGAGCCACATTTTATGCAATGCTATTGGTGTTATGTAACATGGTGACCCTGTTTTCCTTGATTCCTCATTCACATCCCACATCTGATCTGTTAGCAAATCCAATTGGCTCTACCTTCAAGATATACCCCCAAATCCAACAACTTCTCCCAAATTCCACTGTTACCAGCCTGGCCCAAGCTTATCCCCTTAAACATAACGTATTATCCAAAAAACAAGAGTGATCCTTTTAAAACATGTCAGATCACACCATTCTTACTCAAAATCCCCCACTGCTTCCCATCTCACTCATAGTAAAAATCAAAGTTCTTACAATGGCCTTCAAGACCTTGCATTATTTGTTCTTTTTAGCACTTATCCCTATCTAATATACTACACATTATTATCTATCTAACTTACTTATTATCTGTTGCCCACATATGAAATAAGCTCCATGAGGTCAGAGACTTGGTCGGTCTTGTTCACAGATGAAGCCTCAGCATCTATAACAATACCTGACACAAAGCATATGCTCAGTATATATCTGTAGAAGAAATAAAAGGTTGGGAAGAGGGAAATCTTCACACACGGGCCAGAATCATACCAGAACCCAATATAACAAGTGAAATGGCATTTGGGTCAACTGGTGCTGAGACCAAGTCAAGTCCCAAGAGACGTATGTGCAGTTCTTACTTCCTATTATTTGTTTTCCCATTGCTTTGATATTTTGCCTGATGAAGTCTCCTTTCTTTTGCCTCTAAAGAAAAAAAAATTGACCTAGCTATAGTAAGGAGCTCCCCCTGGTGGGAGCAGCCCCATCAAAGGAATGGCAAAGAAAATCATAGAAAACAGGCTTTAAGTTACAAAGGAGATCGCTGGAGACAAAGGAGTGACTCCAGCATTTCACAGGAAAAGTCCTTACTAGAAACAAGAGAAACTAAAGCTTAGATTCAAGGTACATGGGGGAACTTATCAACTTATTTTACTGCTGAACATCTTTTGCATCTGATGATGAGAAAGAAAAGAATTCATTTAAAGTTGAACAACCTAAGTACCTTCCCTCAAGGAATTTAAAATCTGGTAGAGGAGGTAAGTCATGAATACAAATAAGTACAGGGGCTTCCCTGGTGGTCCAGTGGTTAAGACTCCACGATTCCACTACAGGAGGCACAGGTTCAATCCCTGGTCAGGGAACTAAGATCCCACATGCCACTCAGCCAAAGCAAACAAACAAACAAAATAAACAAATAAGTACAAAGCAATGAGTATAACTGTGAAAGAGTGAATGGGGGCTAAATAAAAGGAATAAACTAAGAGCTATGACTTACCTAGGAAAAAGAAGGATTACTTTAGGCTGAGTAAATCCAGGAAGACAACTTGGAGGAGGTGGTTCTTGAGCTGAGCCTTGAAAAACAGACAAATTTTTATTGAGCGTAAATGTAGGGAAGGGCACATCATGTGGAAACCCAAGTTGACCAACGGGACTCTGTAAAGGTCACAATTTGAGTGACAACACAGAATTCAAACTCTTTCGTAAAAAGAGCAGAGAGGGATTCTCAAGAGAAAACTCCTTGGCGGAGGTAGACACAGGAGGGAACCAAAGAAAGCTCCTTTCCTTGTTTTCCCTTGCGTGAGAGGAACACTATTAAAAACTACAGAGGAGGGGCTTCCCTGGTGGCGCAGTGGTTGAGAGTCCGCCTGCCGATGCAGGGGACACGGGTTCGTGCCCCAGTCCGGGAAGATCCCACATGCCGCGGAGCGGCTGGGCCCGTGAGCCATGGCCGCTGAGCCTGCGCGTCCGGAGCCTGTGCTCCGCAACGGGAGAGGCCACAGCAGTGAGAGGCCCGTGTACCGCACAAAACAAACAAACAAACAAAAAAAAACAACTATAGAGGAAAAAGAAGATAAAATACAATCTCCATGATAAATGGTCCAGCTTCCATACTAGAGGATTTAGAATCCACAAAACTAATGAAAAAGCCCATATAGACATGCAGGGTCTATTCTGTTCTATATTTTATCTGAAGGTAATGTGCAGAGAACATCCTTTTCAAATGAGGCTGGTCTCCCTTCTATTCCCTCCTGTGCAATGTCCTTCCCGTGGAGATGCCAAAATGCATGCTGAATCCATCCACCCCTCTCAATTTCCACTGCCATCCCCCTAGTCTGAGCCACCATCATCTCTCCCCTGGTCTAGTGCCACAGTCTCCCGACTGGTCCCCCCACTTATAGTCTGGCCCCTCTGTAAGCCACGCTGCACACGGCAGTCAGATCAACCTAGGGATATTTGGGGGTGAGGTAAATAACTCATGTTTCATTTTCTTTTTTTAAAATTTATTTTTATTTATTATTTATTTATTTTGCTGTGCCAGGTCTTAGTTGTGGCACGTGGCATCTTCATTGCTGCGTGTGGGATCTGTAGTTGAGGCAAGCGAACTCTTAGTTGTGGCCTGGGGGATCTAGTTCCCTGACCAGGGATCAAACCCGGGCCCCCTGCATTGGAAGCACAGAGTCTTAGCCACTGGACCACCAGGGAAGTCCCTCATGCTTCATTTTCAACTTTTCATTTTGGAAGTACAGACAATGAAAAAAGGGGCACAATAGCACAAAGAATTCTCATATACCTTTCACTCGGATTCTCCAAATGTTAACATCTTCCATAACCACAGTACAATATTATAAATCAGGAAATGAACATTCATACAACACTATAACCTAATCAACAGACTATTTGATTTGGTCTTTCATTACCATGACACTTTTGAAAAATACGACTGGTTTCAATTTTGGGTTTGTCTGATGGTTCCTCATGACTCAATTTAGATTATTTGTTTTGGCAAGAATACTACAGATGTGATGTTGTGTCCTTCTCAGTGCATCCTACCAAGAGGCACATGGTATCAGTTTGTTCCACAACTATTGATCTTAACTCTGATCATTTGGTTAATGTGGTGTCTGCCAGGTTTCTCCCCAGTGAAGTTACTATTTTGCCCTTTGTAACAAATAAGCATTTTGTGGGGAGATACTTTGAGACTATAAACATGTATACTGCTTTTCATCATACTTTTGTCCATTTTGTGGAGAAAAGGGAACACTCTTGTGCTGTTGAGTGGGATTGTAAACTGGTGCAGCCACTGTGGAAACAGTATGGAGGTGCCTAAAAAATTAAAAATAGTACTGCCATATGATCCAGCAATTTCACTTCTGGGTGTTTATGTGAAGAAAACAAAAACTCTAATTTGAAAAGATATATGCACGCCCATGTTCATTGCAGCATTTACAATAGCCAAGATATGGAAGCAGGGCTTCCCTGGTGGCGCAGTGGTTGAGAGTCCACCTGCCGATGCAGGGGACATGCGTTCGTGCCCCGGTCCAGGAAGATCCCACATGCCGCGGAGCGGCTAGGCCCGTGAGCCATGGCCTCTGAGCCTGTGCGTCCGGAGCCTGTGCTCCGCAATGGGAGAGGCCACAACAGTGAGAGGCCTGCATACCACAAAAAAAAAAAAAAAAAAAAAAAAAGATATGGAAGCAATCTAAGTGTCCATCGACAGATGAATGGATAAAGAAGATGTGGTGTATACAAAAACAGACACACACACACACACACACACACACACACACACACTGGAGTGTTACTCAGCCATAAAAAAGAATGAAGTTCTGCCATTTGCAGCAACGTGGATGGACCTAGAGAATATTATGCTAAGTGAAATAAATCTGACAGAGAAAGACAAATACTGTATGATCTCACTTACATGTAGAATCTAACAAACAAAATGAAAACAGACTCACAGATACAGAAAACAAACAGGTAGTTACCAAAGGGGAGGAGGGTGGTGGGAGCAAAACAGGAGACGGGAATAAAGAGGAACAAGCCTCCGGTTATAAAATAAATAAGTCACAGGGATGTAATATACAGCATAAGGAATATGGCCCATAATATGTAATAACTTTGTAAGGGGACAGATAGTTACTAGACTTATCATGGTGATCATTTCATAATGTATGCAAATGTCAAGTCACTCTACGTTACAACTGAAACTAACATAATATTCCATGTCAACTATATTTCAATTTAAAAAAAGAATTCCAATCTTGTGAGTAACTTAGAGTCATCTGAAATTGGGAATACTGACACATGCTAATAAATCTCAGAAGAGAATGAAGTTTATAGATTACAACATCAATTTATTAATTTAACGGTAAAGTGGGCATTCTTTCCCCACAGGCTTGCCTACTAAGACAGTTTTCTGGTGAGCCTAGAACAGGGATCCACAAACTTTTCCTTTTAAAGGGCCAGATAGTAAATTTTTTTGATCTTGTGGGTCATATACTCACATCTGTCACAATTACTCAACTCTGCCACTGCGGGGCAAAAGCAATGATAGACAATAAGTAAACAAAGAAGTGTGGCTGTGTTCCAATAAGACTTTATTTACAACAATAGACGTCAGGGTTTCTAGAGCCCTGGCCTAAAATAAGAATAAGAGGAGTAGTAGTTACATGATTCAAATGCTTGATCACATCAGGCTTTTGTAGCCTGATGTGTCCATCAATGGAGGAGATAAACCTGTCTCCACTATCAGATTAGACACGCTGCTTAGCTGGACACTGCCAACGTTTGCCTCTCTAGTCCTCCTTTTTAAATGCCAGCCACCCTTCAAAAATCCCACCCCATCCTAAAGCCTTGAGTATAAGAAAGCTCTACTTACCAGTAAAACTCTCAGGGAAATGCCAGCAGCCTCAGTTTACATTCTGCGGCTATTTCACGGAGAAAACCTTGATTCTTTGTTATCTTCGGGGTGGGGCGGGGGGAAGAGCACCCTCCATTCTTACTTGTGTTCCCCTGGAAAAAAAGTGACAGATTTGGCAATATTAATACTTATAAGAGGCACTAGCGTGTAAGCTCCATGAAGAGAGAGATTACTTTTTAAATTAGAAAGAATCTCTTATTTTTACAAAAGCAGTGTATGTTTGTTCATTGTGGAAAATTAGAAAACAAAAATTAATAGAAACATTACATTTCTACCACCCAGAAATTACCACTGTTAACAGCTTAGTATATATCCTTCCAGATCTTTTTCTAAGTATATATAATATGTATATGTACTTCCTACCAAAATGAGGTAATGCGTGTGCATGATGCTTCTTCTCAACTAACGACCTCCACCACTCCACGTTAAGAAGTTTTCATCTCATCTAAGACCCATCCATATTCATATCCGCTTACTTTTCCCCAAAATGTCCTATAAAGCTAGTCTGTTCAAATTAAGATCCAACCTCAGACCACACATTGCAAGCTAAGTCTCTTTTCATTTAGAACAGTATCCTTTTTTCAGGACAGGAATTTTGTTTCCCAATGTATCCTCAATGCCTTTAACAGTTCTCGGTACACAGGAGTAGATCAAATATTTGCATAATTAAGTAATTAATAAAAGACTTAGGAGATGGGGGGCTTTCGCCCTCGAGCTTATCTCAACCACCCATACCCTTTATCTTCATTTTATAGATAATAAAAATCAAGGCCAGAGAAGTAAAGTGACTTCCCAAGGTCACCCAGCAAGTACATGGCAATTTCTCGGTTTCTTCTGTTAAACCAGGAGTTGGCAAACTTTTTCTGTGAAGGTCAGATAGTAAATATTTTAGGCTATATGGGCCAAGAAGCAAAATCGAGGATATTATGTAGGTACTTATATAATGACAGAAAAAAATTTCCATAAATTCTTTACTGATGAAACTCAAAATATAATAATTGATTATACGGTTTTGTAATACAGGTCTACTAATGAAAAAATGGAATTGAAGAATAATATTTTGTTTTATTGTGGTTGAAACTTAGTGTTCCCTATCATCAAACTGATTGTAAATGTTCATCTGAAAAAACATTCTTAGCTGCCAGGTCATAGTGTGCCAACCTCTGTCCTATACTATGCTGCTTGTCTGTGATTTGGCTTTTTCTTTGAAAGTTTGAATGAAAGTAACATTCTTCCTAATTGACGGTTGTAATTGGGTTCTGGCTTATTGAAGTTATATGGTATGAAAATACCAATGAGGAAAACAACTCCTTGGCTGCTCCTTTAAAATGTATATCTTGTCTTACTTCCGTTACTCTGGTACCTAACTGTTGGTAATGACTGTCTTCTTTCATTTAAATGGTAAGGTAGGTTGCACTGTGACTGTGGCTTTCACGATTAACCATGTGATAATATTAAATGGGGCTGGGACTTCCCTGGTGGCGCAGTGGTTAAGAAACCGCCTGCCGGGCTTCCCTGGTGGCGCAGTGGTTGAGAGTCCACCTGCCGATGCAGGGGACATGGGTTCGTGCCCCAGTCCGGGAAGATCCCACATGCCGCGGAGCGGCTGGGCCCGTGAGCCATGGCTGCTGAGCCTGCGCTCCGCAACGGCAGAGGCCACAACAGTGAGAGGCCCGCGTACTGCAAAAAAAAAAAAAAAAAAAAAGAATCCGCCTGCCAATGCAGGGGACACGTGTTCCAGCCCTGGTCCGGGAGGATCCCACATGCCACGGAGCAGCTAAGCCCCTGCGCCACAACTACTGAGCCTGCACTCGAGAGCCCGTGAGCCACAACTGCTGAGCCCGCGTGCCACAACTACTGAAGCCTGCATGCCTAGAGCCCATGCTCTGCAACAAGAGAAGCCACTGCAGTGAGAAGCCCGTGCACTGCAATGAAGAGCAGCCCCCGCTCGCTGCAACTGGAGAAAGCCCGCGCGCAGCAACGAAGACTCAATGCAGCCAAAAATAGATAAATACATAAATAAATAAATAAAAATATTAAATGGGGCTGACTAATTGAGAAATCACTGCAAGTGAGGATGGTGATTGTTTGGCCTATGTCAAGGCTGATAATTTTTCTTCTAAAATAAAAATATGCTATGCTATTTAAAGATATAGAGGTAAATATCCAAAGAGTTAAAAGAACAGAAACTATTGGTTTGGGGGAAGCAGGGAATGGGGAGGAAAGCTGGGGACTCCTCTTTTTAAAAATAACCAACCTTGTAGAAGTATTTGACTTTTTAAAACTATGTACATGTGTAATTTTGATAAAAATACACAAAAGAAAACCAAGGCACATTAAACCGCCTTTTAGAAAAGGCTTTTTTAATACTTTCCTATACACAAAAACAAACTCAAAATGGCTTAAATATAAGATATGACACCATAAACTCCTAGAAAAGAACATAGGCAAAACATTTTCTGACATAAATCATAGCAATATTTTCATAATTCAGTCTCCCAAGGCAAAAGACATAAAAGCAAATATAAACAAATGGGATCTAATCAAACTTACAAGCTTTTGCACAGCAAAGGAAACCATAACAAAACAAAAAAGACAATCTACGGACTGGGAGAAAATATTTGCAAACAAAGGATTAATTTCCAAAATACACAAACAGCTCATACAACTCAGTATCAAAAAAACAAACAACCCAATCAAAAAAATGGGCAGAAGACCTAAATAGACATTTCTCCAAAGAAGACATATAGATGGCCAACAGGCACATGAAAAGATGCTCCACATCGCTAATTATCAGAGAAACACAAATCAAAACTACAAAGAGCTATCACCTCACACCGGTCAGAATGGCCATCATCAAAAAATCTACAAACAATAAATGCTGGAGAGGGTGTGGAGAAAAGGGAACCCTCTTGCACTGTTGGTGGGAATGTAAATTGGTGCAGCCACTATGGAAAACAGTCTGGAGGTTCCTTTAAAAACTAAAACTAGATTTACCATATGATACAGCAATCCCACTCCTGGGCATATATCTGGAAAAAAACATAATTCGAAAAGATACACGCACGTCAATGTTTATAGTAGCACTATTTACAATAGACAATAGCCAAGAAATGGAAGCAACCTAAATGTCCACCGACAGATTGAATGGATAAAGAAGATGTGGTACATATATACAATGGAATATTACTCAGCCATAAGAAAGAATGAAACATTGCCATTTGCAGCAACATGAATGGACCTAGAGAATACCATACTAAGTGAAGTAAGTCAAACAGAGAAAGACAAATATTACATGATATCACATATATGAAATCTAAAAACAATGATACAAATGATACAAAACAGAAACAGACTCACAGACATAGAAAACAAGCTTATGGTTACCAAAGGGGAAAGTGGGGGGAGGGGTAAATTAGGAATATGGCATTAACAGATACATACTACTACCTATAAAATAGATAAACAATAAGGACTTACTGTATAGAGCAGGGAACTATATTCAGTATCTTGTAATAACCTATATTGGAAAAGAATTTGAAAAATATATAACTGAATCACCTTGCTGTACACCTGAAACTAACATAATATTGTAAATCAACTATACTTCAATTTAGAAAAGAATACTTTCCTCCATCCCCCCCCCAGACTAGGTTAGGTGTCCCTCTTCTCTGCTCCCCAGAGCATCCCTTGCTCAGCTCCATCAGAACACTTAACACACTGTACTGTAATTATCTGTTTCTCTACCTGTCTCCCTGAAGGGACTATATATGAGCTCCTTGCAAGGAGGGACCATGTATTATTCATTTCAGCTCCTAGATTAAAATATTAAAATAGGTATCCATTAAAGTGAAGTGAAACTAGCTAAATACCACTCAGTCTGGGCAAATTAACATCACAATGAGATACCAAACAAAAAGACAAAACAAGTGTTGGTGAGTATGTGGAGAAATTGGAACCTTCATACATTTACTGACGGGAATATTAAATGGTACAGCCACTTTAGAAAACAGTCTGGATATTCCTAAAGTAGTTAAACATGCAGTCACCTTATGACCCAGAAATCCCACTCCTAGACCAGGAAACAAATGAACATGGTCCTTGCCCTTTCCAGTGTAGAGACAGAGAATGAACCCAAGCTTATAGGGCAGTGTGTTAAGTGTTATGACAGAGGTCTGCTAAAGGCACCATGGCAGCACCTGAGCAGGGCAGTGAAATCAAGAGAATTGAAAACATATGTCCTCACAAATGTTCACAATAGGATTACCCATGATAACCAAAAAGTGGAAATAAATGTCCATCAACCGATAGATGGATAAATAAATGTGGCATAGCCATTCCATGGAATGTTATTCCGCCATGCACACATATATACAATGGAATATTACTCAGCCATAAAAAGAAACGAAATTGAGCTATTTGTAATGAGGTGGATGGACCTGGAGTCTGTCATACAGAGTGAAGTAAGTCAGAAAGAGAGAGACAGGTACCGTATGCTAACACATACATATGGAATTTAAGGAAAAAAAATGTCATGAAGAACCTAGGGGTAAGACAGGAATAAAGACACAGACCTACTAGAGAATGGACTTGAGGATATGGGGAGGGGGAAGGGTAAGCTGTGATGAGGCGAGAGAGTGTGGCATGGACATATATACACTACTAAGCATAAGATAGATAGCTAGTGGGAGGCAGCCGCATAGCACAGGGAGATCATCTCGGTGCTTTGTGACCACCTGGAGGGGTGGGATAGGGAGGGTGGGAGGGAGGGAGATGCAGGAGGTAGGAGATATGGGAACATACGTATACGTATAACTGATTCACTTTGTTATAAAGCAGAAACTAACACCATTGTAAAGCAATTATACTCCAATAAAGATGTAAAAAAAAAAGCAATGAGGTACTGATACATGCTACAGCATGGATGAACCTGGAAAACATCATGCTAAGTGAAAGAAGCCATTCACAAAAGACCACATATTGTAAAATTCCATTCACATGAACTGTTCAGAAAAAGCAACTATAGAGACACAGGGCAGTTACATGGTTGCTTAGGACTAGAGGTAGGAGGAGAGATTAACTACAAACAGTCTTTTGGGAATTTGGGGAGGGGTGATAAAAATGCTCTAAAACTGGATTCTGGTGATGGTTACACAACTCCATACGTTTAGTAAAAACAAGTGTACATGTAAAATGATTGAATTTAATGGTATGCAAAGTATAAAGGCTCTTTTTAAAAAAAAATCCCTCAATCTATTACATTATTTAGTTTCTCCCTAAATTAACTTTTTTCCTCCATGACAAGACCTGGAAAGAACTGTGGTAAATGAAGTTTCTGAGGCATTTTTGTCGGTTGGGGTTTGGGGCTGTGCTGACAGAAACATCAAAGTCAGCCTCTCTGAATATTGCGTGATGAGGTGTACAATGCGTTTCCGGTTGGGTGATCCCAGTGTGTAATCTGGACAATCTGTGGTCTGCCAGTTTAAGTGTGAGTGCGCCAGGCCCCTACTCCAAGCAATAAACTGTAGTCAGGTAACAAATTCACTTCTTGCAACTCTCAAGCCTTGTTCACAGCCAGGTGAATTGTTCTATTACAGCATATCTGTGAAAACGTTAGTGGTTTTTGTTTGTGTGTTTGGGTATTTTTTTTGGCAATTTGGTCAGTGCTTACTAGGCAAGGATGTCCTGCCAGAACAGCTGATAGATACTAACTCCTCCCCTCCAGACCCGCCCCCTGGGATACTCCAGAGGAAAGCACACCTATCTAAGGGCGATGGGGGACGTGCAAGGGGATGGAACAGCACCTCTCCGAGCTAGGGGAAAGGCTGGGACCGAGTCCCTCCTTCTTTGCGTTGCGGAATGGGCAAAAACTGCCACAAAGTAAGGGTGAGGTGTCTCCTCCCAGGGCCTCCTGGTGCCCGGGAAACTCACGCGTCTTCTTGCAGGGTCGCCAGGAGGTTACAGATAACTGCGCCCAGACCTCAGTCGATTTCGCCGCTACAGTCCCACCGTGTGGTCCGCGCACAGCGAAAGAAAGCGATGGAGGAAGACAAGTAGCCTGAGCAGGCTTGCAGCCGTCCGGAGTTCCAAGCCGCGGTCCCCTACGCCCCAGCGCTCGGCTCCCTGACCACGTGACCGCCACCCCTCCCCGCACGCGCGATTATGTCTTGGCGCCCCCTGGTAGCCGGAAGCGGGCAAAACCGGCGCTGTTATCACCAGCTGGTCGGAGCATGCGTGGACTGGCGAGTGGCTTCCGGTCCGCGGGGCAGCCCAAGCAGAGGCGGAGGCGTCTGCGGCGGAAGTGGCCGCGCCGCTGGCCCAGGGCGAAGCCGGGATTCCGAGGGGAGCTGACCCAGATCCAAAGTGGAGTAGGTGGAGGCGGCCTCCACCCCTTCCTCCTTTCTCCCCAAAGGGAGAAGGACCCCAAAGAGGACAGAATGGTCAAATAATTATCTCGAACCTAGATGCCAGCTCCCTTCTGCAAAAACGGAACAGAATAATGCAGCTTTGTTGAAGATGGTTTTTGTTGACGTTCCGAAAAAATGCATTTGTAGCCGCATCGATATGAGCTAATTATTACCTCCCTGAGCCTCAGTTTCCTCCTCTTATAAAATAGGGATAATAATACTACCAACTTCACAAGGTGTTTGTGAGGATTAAATAAAATAATCCACCCAAAGGGTTTACCAGACTGTTAAAGCTAGCTATTTAGTTGTTTCTCAGGATAAGAGTAGGTATTATCTTTCCTCGAGATTCAGAGAAACGAAAGGATTTTGACACTACCAAATAAACGCATACCTAAGGTGAATTATTCATAAAAATGTTTTGTATATGAGGAAACAGTCCATCCGCACACTCAGCCTGGACACAGAAACAAAAGCACGCCATACTATGTACATAAATGTGTCTTGCTAGTCCACTGTCTTCGTTGGCATTACTTTTCCAGGACTGCTCTGTCCCGGCAAACAGTTTCTTCACTACAGCAACGTCCCCAAAGATCCATCAACTCTTCAATGGAAAGCAGCAACAGTTTGCTCTCTGAAATTCTTTAAGTCCCTCTCCTCAAAATCCTCCCCTTGCAGCTTCCACCAGTCCCAGACTGTTGGTATCATGATCCTTACCCAATCCTAATCAAGCCCCAGAGTTGAAAGACCCTCTGCCTTAAACCATGCTTTCATTTCTCAATAAATTCTGCCCTTTCCTTCCTCCCTGAAACACTGGCAAAGCTTTGTGAGGTGAGGGTTCTCCCTTACAGAGGTAAGTGATAAATTCAGCATTGTCCTATCAACAGGTGCATTGGTGATATTTGGGGAGCCAGCACTTGACGGTTTTGAAGTCCCCACTGACATCCAGTGCCCCTGAGACCTCAGCACCACAGCTCAAAACCTTCAACTTGGAAACAGTGTGCTGCTCCCGCCTCTTGGACCTCCAGCTTGGGGCTCTCTGACCACAATGGTAAGGTACGTAGCTTTCACATTGGTTAGAGCTCTGATCCCTTGGAGCTCCCAGTTGCTGAGGATACTAGTCCTACAGCCTGCACATGACCCCCTGTGAGAAGCCTGACCCCGCGGATTATAGGGCCCTCCTCTGTGTTCTGACTGTCCCCTGGCTCACCCCTGCCGTGGCTCTCACCACTCTTGTTTTATTCTGATGAGCTACTGCACTTAATAGTAAGCCAAGTGGGGCAGAGGATCCCTGCATTGTAATTGTGAGGTCAGCCTGTGATGTGGCTGGGGCCTGGGTGATTTTATGATAATGTCTTCCTCTACATCCACCACGCTCACCCACCATTCTCTAGCTGAGCTTCAGTTCTCTCCTTTCATTCGTATCTTCTAATGGTAAAAAGAGTTTTATCATTTTCTTTGCCTAAGCCTTTCAGATTTTACATTAACGTCCCTCATTTTATTTTCAGAAACGTTTCCACCAATTCTTTTGCTTTGTCTATGAAAATAATCATACTTACTACAATTAATGATCATTATTTGTCAGCCAGTAACAGCACAGTGTTTATTTCTTGTATTTGGCGGGGGGGGGGGGTTTATATTTGCTCAGGCTTTACCACCCCCTTACTTCTCTTTTTGCCAATCTTTATTTTCTACTTTTGAAATTATTGCACTTATTAACAGAAAAAGAACAAAATTTACTCAATAAATTGTACATATATCTACACTCACAAAGTTAGAAAAAGGATTTAAAAGAAATATGCCACAATGTTCAGTATTCACCTATGGTTTATTTTTTCTTCCTGTATACTTTTATGGCTATTTAAATATTAACCATGTAAAATATTTTGTATAGTTTTGTGACATTCTAAATACTTTTATAACAACTCTAAAATTATTTGGTGAATAAAATAGTTTCACCAAGCATTCTGGCAGACAGAGAAGGAAAAAGTTTATGTGTCATTTCTTGAGTTTCAGAGATCAGTGATACTGAAGACATTCTATTTTCAATTATGTTTCCCTGAGCTAAATTAGATCTTGGTCCATTCAGGATATTTAAAATCAACCTCCATCATGTTCCCTCTAGTAAAATTTAAGTTCTTTTACTTACAGATTTTCAAACAGCTTTAACCTGTGCTTGATGAACAGGAAATTGATCAGATGTTCATATCTGCCTGGTACCCCTGCCCCAATAACTGATCTTCCACTGTGATACAGTTTTTCTCATTAATGTCAACACTTCTACTTCAGATATATGATGGAAAGTTCATAGGCTTTGGTGCCAGACTTACCATCTGTTTACTGGCATATGACACCTTAATCCTGTTGCCGTCTCTTGCTGAGACCCATTTATCGCCTCTAAAATGGGGCTAATAATTCTTACTATATTATTGACATGTTCAACACATAGTGAATGAAAATAATATTCATTATTTTACTCTTTTTTTACATCTTAGGTTATTTATTTATTATGCATGCAAGTCTTACATATTTTTATTGAAGTATAGTTGATTTACAATATTGTGTTAGTTTCAAGTGTACAGCAAAGTGACACAGTTATATATATATTTTTCAGATTATTTTCCATTATAGGTTATCACAAGATATTGAATATAGTTCCCTGTGTTACACAGTAAATCCTTGTTGCTTATCTATTTTATGTATAGTAGTTTGTATCTGTTGATCCCATACTCCTAATTTATTCCTCCCCCCTCCCTTTCCCCTTTGGTAACCATAAGTTTGTTTTTATGTCGGTGAGTCTGTTTCCATTTTGTAAATAAGTACTATTTGTACTATTTTTTAGATTCCACGTATAAGTGATATCGTGTAGTATTTGTCTTTGTCTGACCTCACTTCGTATGATATTCTCTAGGTCCATCCATGTTGCTGCAAATGGCAATATTTCATCTGTTTTTATGGCTGAGTAATATCCCATTGTATGTGTATATATATATATACCACATCTTCTTAAATCAGTCATCTGTTGATGGGCACTTGGGTTGTTTCCACGTCTTGGCTATTGTAAACAGTGCTACTATAAACATTGGGGTGCATGTATCTTTTTGAATTAGAGTTTTCCTCTTTTCTGGATACATGCCCAGGAGTGGGATTGCTGGATCATATGGTAGCTCTATTTTTAGTTTTTTAAGGAACCTCCATACTGTTTTCCATAGTGGCTGCACCACATAATTATTATTCTTAATTATCCTTTAATAAAAGGGAAAGAGCAAACACTACCCAAAACATTCATATTTTACAGGGAGTTATCTTTAATATTTACAAATGCACATGGAGTGATTGGGACTTTGAAACACCTAAACCTAAGGTCTGATGATGTGACATGTATGTAGCCACAAAGAAACCCATCTCTCACTTTCTGCCATGCTAGGAGTGAATGGTCCAACTAATAAGTGACAACCTGGGAGAGTGAGAAACAAGCAATTGATCTAGAAACCCTCCCAGGTTTCTGATCTCAACTAGATGGGTGGTGGTGCAGCAGTGTACACTGTTCTCTCCTTGACTGACTCCCCTCCAGTAAAATTTGTTCCAGGAAAGGAGCAATAATAAAGGTTGCCATTCACTGAGTACCTACTGTGTGACAGGCACTTCATTCATTCTAGCCACAAACATTTATTGAGATCCAGCTTATGTTCCAGGCAGTGTTCTAGGAGCTGAGGATACACCAGTGAACTGAGCAGACTAAAATGTTTATAGTCTAGTGGGGAGAGGCGGGAATAAACAATTAACATAATAAATCAGTAAATTATGTAGTATGCTAGAAGAGAGGCATGTGATGGGCAAACAGCAGGGAAAGGGAAATGAGAATGCTGGTCCAGGTGTGCAGTTCTGTTTATTTTTTTTTAATTGAAGTATAGTTGATTTACAGTGTTGTGTTAATTTCTGCTGCACAGCAAAGTGATTCAGTTATATACAATTCTTTTTTATATATTCTTTTCCATTATGGTGTATCATAGGATACTAAATATAGTTCCCTGGGCTATACATTAGGACCTTGTTGTTGATCCATTCCATATATAATAGCTTACATCTGCTAACCCCAACCTCCCACTCCATCCCTCCCCAAACACCTCCCTCTTGGCAACCATCAGTCTGTTCTCTATGTCCATGCATCTCTTTCTGTTTCATAGATAGGTTCATTTGTGTCATATTTAGATTCCACATATAAGTGATATCATATGGTATTTGTCTTTCTCTTTCTGACTTACTTCACTTAGTATGATAATCTCTAGTTGTATCCATGTTGCTTCAAATGGCAATATTTAATTCTTTTTTATGACTGAGTAATATTTCACTGTATATATATACCACATCTTCTTTATCCATTCATCATCATGTCGATGAACATTTAGGTTGTTTCCATGTCTTGGCTATTGGATTAGAGTTTTGTCTGGATATATGCCCAGGAGTGGGATTGCTGGATCATATGGTAATTCTATTTTTAGTTTTCTGAGGAAGCTTCATACTGTTTTCCATAGTGGCTGTACCAACTTACATTCCCACCAACAATGTAGGAGGGTTCCCTTTTTGCCACACTCTCTCCAGCATTTGTTATTTGTAGATTTTTTAATGATGACCATTCTGAGTGGTGTGAGGTGGTACCTCACTGTAGTTTTGATTTGCATTTCTCTAATGATTAGTGATGTTGAGCAGCTTTTCATGTGCCTATTGGCCATTTGTATTTTTTTTTTTGGAGAAATGTCTATTTAGGTCTTCTGCCCATTTTTTTGTTTGTTTTTTTGTTTTTGTTGAGTTGTATGAGCTGTTTGTATACTTTGGAAATTAAGCCCTCATTGGTTGCATCATTTGCAAATATTTTTTCCCATTCTGTAGGTTGTCTTTTTGTTTTGCTTATGGTTTCCTTTGCTGTGCAGAGCTTGTAAGTTTGATTAGGTCCCATTTGTTTATTTTTGTTTTTATTTCTATTGCCTTGGGAGACTGACCTAAGGAAACATTGGTACGATTTATGTCAGAGAATGTTTTGCCTATGATTTCTTCTAGGAGTTTTATTTTTTAATTTTTTTAACATCTTTATTGGAGTATAATTGCTTTACAATGGTGTGTTAGTTTCTGCTTTATAACAAAGTGAATCAGTTATACATATACATATGTTCCCATATCTCTTCCCTCTTGCGTCTCCCTCCCTCCCACCCTCCCTATCCCACCCCTCTAGGTGGACACAAAGCACCGAGCTGATTTCCCTGTGCTATGCGGCTGCTTCCCCCTAGCTATCTATTTTACGTTTGGTAGTGTATATATGTCCATGCCACTCTCTCACTTTGTCACAGCTTACCCTTCCCCCTCCCCATATCCTCAAGTCCATTCTCTAGTAGGTCTGTGTCTTTATTCCATCTTGTCCCTAGGTTCTTCATGACCTTTTTTTTTTTTCTTAGATTCCATATATATGTGTTAGCATACGGTATTTGTTTTTCCCTTTCTGACTTACTTCACTCTGTATGCCAGACTCTAGGTCCATCCACCTCACTACAAATAACTCAATCTCGTTTCTTTTTATGGCTGAGTAATATTCCATTGTATATATGTGCCACATCTTCTTTATCCATTCATCTGTTGATGGACACTTAGGTCATGTCTTATGTAGTCTTTAAGCCATTTTGAGTGTATTTTTGGGTATGATGAGAGGGTGTGTTCTAACTTCATTGATTTACATGTGGCTGTCCAACTTTCCCAACACCACTTGCTGAAGAGACTGTCTTTTTCCCATTGTATATTCTTGCCTTCTTTGTCAAAAGGTTAATTGACTGTAGGTGTGTGGGTTTATTTCTGAGCTCTCTATTCTGTTCCATTGATCCATATGTCTGTTTTTGTGCCAGTACCACAGTGTTTTGATTACTGTAGCTTTGTAGTATTGTCTCAAGTCTGGGAGGGTTATGCCTCCTGCTTTATTCTTTTCCTTCAGGATTGCTTTGGCAATTCTGGGTCTTTTGTGGTTCCATATAAATTTTAGGATTACTTGTCTTACTTCTGTGAAGAATGTCATGGGTAATTTTATAGGGATTGCATTAAATCTGTAGATTGCTTTGGGTAGTATGGCCTTTTTAACAATATTCATTCTTCCAGTCCAAGAGCATGGGATATCTTTCCATTTCTTTGAATCATCTTCAGTTTCCTTTATTAATGTTTTATAGTTCTCAACGTATGTCTTTCACCTCCTTGGTCAGGTTTATTCCTAAGTATTTTACTTTGGGGGGTGCAGGTGCGCAGTTTTAAATGGGCTGTTCAGGAGAAGGTGCTATTTGAGCAAATACTTGAACATGGTGGGGAGTCAAGGCACAGGGATATCTAGAGGAAGAGTTACAATAGCCAGGGCAAACACGTGTGGTGAGAGTGTGCCTGGATTCTGTACCAAGGTATTGAAAACTTCCTGTGCTCTGCACAGGGGTTATAAGCCTCCTGGGGAGGACAGGTAATTAGACAAGCAGTTACAATGCAAAGTACTACCTAAGCTGTAAGGAATGACCTTTAGTGGAGTCAGAGAAAGCTGTCCCGAAGGAGTGCCAGGGGAGATGATACTAGAAATTTGACAAGAGTTTTGCCAGATGAAGGCTGATAGACACAGCACATTGGGAGTCACAGATAACACATAAGCCCTGGTGGACTGGTGGTCTTCTAAGCCCCTTTCTAGAGGGACCACTCTTCATTTGTCTGGTTGGGCCCAATGATCTGAAAGCACTCCCAGAGTTTTAAAAGCGTAGCATTCCATTCCAAGTGCAGAGCCTAATTTATTCAGCCAAACTTTACTCATGGTCTTTCAAGTTGTTTCCAGTTTTCCACTATTACAAAAAAATTAAAAAGCTAGAATAAACATCTTTGTTCATAAGAATTTTTACACTTGTTCAGTTACTTTCTTAGCCTCAATTTCGGGAAGTTAAACTGCTGGATTCAGGGTTTTCACATTCAACCTTTGATACATTTTCCCCTTGGCCTTGTAGAAAGAATGTGTCAATTCTCAGTCCTGCCAGCAGTGTGGGAGAGAGACTCTAGCCCACGTCCTTACCAACAATTTGTTATTTTTAGTACCTTATCCCAGAAATTGGATATAAAAATAAATATGAGGAGAAGATGGTTTCAGGCTCTGAGATGGAAGTTTCCTAAAATGATAACTTTTTCTGCCTTGTTCAATAAAAGAAATGAGACCAAGGCCATCCTACTATGCTTAGGGTGTGAGTGTGACAATTCAGAAATCCATACTCAGGATGCAGCCAATAGAATGATCAGATGTCTTGTACCTGTTACCTTAGGAGTGACTTTACAACACAGTGGTAAAGACTACAGTCTCTGGGGAGGGGCAAATCTGATGTTCAGTTCCAGCTCCAACTTTTACTAGCTGTCTGATCTTAGGCAAGGTCCTATAACCATGTGTGTGTCAACATGCTGGTCTGTAAAGTGGGGATGGTGAGTGTGGTACATATCTGAAAGAGCAGTTGTGAGAGGCCATGATAAACTGTGACCTCTGATCTGAGATGAGATGCTGCAGCTGGAAACCCATACACCCTGTCAGGATGCAGTGGGAAACACAGCCCCACTCCCTGTGCCCCCTTTTATCCTGTCCCTGAGATCCCTGGTAGTGACAGGATTGGCGGGTTACCTGGATCGTAAAGAACTCCTCAGACCTCAGTCATGTCTCCTTCCAGCCACGCACTGGGGAGCCTGTGTGACCCTCTGGGATCAGCTCCCCTGACCCCTAGCTCCCATCTGCTGCTCAGGGGAGTTGTTTGAGTGGGGGAAGACTTGGCTGGTCTTGACCTGTCTGAAAGGATAGGAGTGCCTCTGACATGTGGGGGAAGGAGACCTCCTCTGGGGACACCAAAAGTAGGAGAAATCCACCTCAGCATTCAGTAAGTGTTCCCTTATCACCCCATCATCAATCATCATCATTACCACCATCATCACCATCACTAAAACACTCAGGCATTTCTGAATCCACTCTTGTACCTGTCAGGGGCCAGGTTCGGCGTAGCTCCTGGAGCCCAACTGTCATGGTGTCAGATTAACACTGAATCAGCACTGCCTGCGTAGCATGGACTGCATTTAATTTTCCCCGTCCTTCCTTCTGTAGCAGAATAATGCATTCTAGCCGAGTAATAATAGCTACCATTTCTTGAGAGCCTACAATGGACCAGCCCTATGCCAATCACTCATACACTGGGCACCTGGGGAAGACAGGTCTTATTATCCTGAAGTTACAAACCTCAGTTTCCTCATACTTCATATGCAGATAATAACACCTACATCCTAGGGTGCTGTGAACACAGGAGAGCTAAGACGTGTAAGAAGCATAGCCTTCTCACCTGGGAGAGTGACCTCTGGCTCCACCACTAACTAGCTGCATGCCCCTAGGCAGGTTTCTTAACTTTGCGGAGTGTTTCCTCATCTGAAACATGTGCTAATAGTAATACCTATTTTATGGAGTTGACATGAGGCTTAAAGGAGCTAATGTGTTTAGAGGACTTGGTACAGGGTGCCTGGTACTCAATAAGCTCTTAATAAATCACAGTTGTGATGATTTTGATTACCTTTATGGAAGGATCAGGAAGAAGAAGAATATTCAGCAAAGGAGACTCAGAACGGGGCACCAAGAAGGTCAGGGAGGGGGGAACCGTGAGAGAGGGGTCTCATGGAAACCAAGGGAAAAGAGTGCCAGGAAGGAGAGAGACATAATGCAGAAGGGTACTCGGAGGCCAGTTTCTTCTGACAAGACAAAAGGGTGATTTTCATCTCCTAGCGACCAATGAGAAATGAAGGCAGAAAGGAAGAAAAGAAGCCTATAGTTTGAGATGAAGTCTTTTTTAGGCTAACCCCATTAGTCTGATCTGAATGCCCAGGTCTCGGTTCCATGTCTCCTAATTAGTGAGAATACATATTTCTTGAGTAAAGGAAAATCCAGTGTCACACAAAGTGAAAAAAGAAATGTCAGATCACGTCAGGTTGGCGAAATAAAAATGTAGACAATCTCAAGTTCATACAATAGAGAGGAGGATGGAGGAGGGAAGAAAAGGGGGGTGAATCACAGAACAAATTTTCAAGGCGGTGGTCTATACTGAACTCCCAAGCTAACTCCAGTGAAAAGGAGGGTAGTGATACGGGCAGAATTTATTTATCTATCATTTCAGGTTTCTCTTCTACCTGGTGCCAGAAAGAAATTATGGCAACATAAAGTGGGTCTTTGGGCAAATATTCAACAAGTATTTATAAAGTAAAATTAAGACGAGCAGAAAGGGAGAGGTAGGAGGAATTAAGGGTTAAAAATCTATGTGAGCTGGGAAATGGCGGTGGTCCCTGTGGCTTTGGGGGCCTGAGTGGAGCTGCCTCTTGCCTGAAGGTGATGGGGGGGGTCCTCTTTGGCTCTGGAGAGATGGAGGTGGCTACCAAGGTCCCAGAGCTGCCATGGATGGATGCAAGGAGAGGGCCTCTAGAGTCTGCACTCCTGGCCGGTTCTCAGCTAAAGGGTCCGAGGCGGAGAGGCCCTCCCAGTCTCCCTCTGGCCAGGAGGGTTAAGGAGGCTGAGGCTTAAGGCAAACCTGGGATGCTAGGGGTGGGGGAGGAGTAATGGCAGAGCTAGGGAGGCTGAGCCTCCAAACCCCTGCACCGAGAGAGAGTGTGTGGCGGTGTGGGGGGGGCCTGGGGGGTGTCTTTCAAGGCAGGTTCAAGGCGTGGCAAACCAGGGAAGGCTGCACTGGCTTCTTACAGCACCTGGCATCTCCCCCTCCCTCCGCCCTCAACTGCTAACATAATTAGAAGCCCACTGCCTCTCCCTGGGCGCCTCAAGCTGTACCATTCCTGGCACACACAGCCCAGAGTTCTGTATGAAACCCTGGAGTCCGTGATTCCCACCGGGCTTCCTGTCCCTGTCAGGCTCCGTGTGAGTGTCCCTGGTCATCGGGCCCTCAGCCGCTCTGCTCTTGCTCTGTGCTTAGCCCCTGACACACCATCTCCCGCTGCTGCGAGCGCTGTCCTCTCGGCTCTGTGGAGCACCGATTTCCTGCGGGACAGCTGCTTCAGGTCCCCAGGTGTGCGCGTTCGTTTCGCTCCACCCCGTGGCTTAAATGCAGTCGTCCCCCTCCACCACCCACCCCCAGCCCTGTCCTGCTCACAGAGGTAGGAACTTATACACCTACAAGAAACATAGGGATCCTCAGGGTCTGAGGTCAGATACGTCCTCTTTTACCACTCTCTGATATGAGATCAGGAGAGGGGACAGGGCAGGCTCCTGGGAAGGTTCTCCGCCCCCCCCCCCAACCCCATCCCGCCTCTCCAGGCCATGAATGCCCACCACTCCACTAAAATAACGTGGAGGGCTTCCAGGCTTTCTGATCCCCGTGTTCCTTCATGCGTCCTGGCAACTATATTGCTTTTCGCTCCTCCCCAGCTATTCTCAGTTCCTGGGGTGAGTGGGGTTGGGCTTGGAGTCCTCGGGCTGCACGTGTCCTCTAACATGTAGCTTCAGGGCTTCCAGGCTGAGGCTCAGGGCGCTGTGAGGAGCTGAGCCTCCTGGTGCTGGGCTCCCTTTCCTTAACTGGGGAGTGGGAAGAGGGCCATGTCAGCCCCCAGGAGAGATTCCCGGTTGTGACCAGGATGCGGTGAAGCAGCTGCAGCAGCGATCTCAGAAGTCCACCCAGAGGAGGGAGGGATGCCCCTCCCCAAAGTGGTCAGGGACGGAGCCGCTGGGATCCTCATTTTGGGCTATTCAGCACCAGACTCCCCCGCTGTCAGAATCCTCTGGATACATTAGAGAAGAAAGCATTAGCGAGCGTGTCGTCAGCTAGCGGGTGCCACAGTTTGGCTCTGTGACCTAAGGGACAGGCCAGCTGTGGTAAAGGGGCTCTGTCCATTTACCTCTGGGGAATATGTCAGCCCATTTCTTCTTCCTTTTTCCCCATCTGCAAAGGGAAGTTAATAAAAACCCCACCTCAGGGTATAACCCCACCGTTTATAGCTTTTTACTATATTTTTCTTATTCCTTTTTCCTTTACTTCTTCCTAAAATAATATCAGAGACATTAAGATAGATGCTGATATATATTTATTGACATAGAAAGATGCCCACAACATATATTATTTGGTGAAAAAATACACTTTAGAACGGCACTTATATTTGATCACTTTTTTCTATACATATATCTGTCTGGGTACATAGGTATAGGGAACTATCTAGAAGGACATTCATCACAGGGTTGACAATGGTTATATAAGGGTTGGAGGGTTTGGGGTTACTTGTACTTTTTGTACTTCCCTTTATTGTTTTAATATTTAACAATGAATTATACCAGTTTCACAAAGAGAATAAAGCCATCAAGGAAAGGGGCACACACAGAAGGTAGACCCTTGGGCAGCAGGGGATTGGAAGCAAGGACGGAGGTCAGGCCATCTCCCTCCACTGTGCTAATATTCAAGACCCTTTGTCTTCCACCCCAAAAGAAAGCCACCTTGTGGATTCATTCATGCAATTAGAAGCACCACCCGCCATTTTTCCCATTGCTGGACTCTGTATATAGGTTAGGGTTCATTTAAAGCTGGGGGCTAGCACCTCACTGTGGCTCAGAAGGGTCACTGGGTTGGCCAGGGGCCTCTCTTGACCCCTCCTCCTCGGTATGTGTCAGCTCCTGCAGGGTGATAATCAGGTTCTCAAACATCTGGGCCTTGTTGCTCTCATTGTCACAGGTTTCCTTTGAGTGGCCCTCCTGTCCACAGTACGAACAGTGGATTGTGTTTTTTCGCTTCCTGGTTCTACGCATATCCCCAGGACCATCATTCTTATACCCAGAACCCCCGCTGGTACAAGGAGATTGAGCCCTGGAATTGCTGGGGGAATCAATGACTAGCACTTGATTCCGAGGTCTGGCCCTGCGTCTGGGGAGAGGAGAACTCGAGAATGAAAGTGGAGGGTCCTGAGACTCCACCAGGATCACATCCTCATCTGAGTCATCATCGGGGGTATCATCTATCTCTATCACGCTGCAGTCGGCATTACCGATCACTATGGGTCGGGAGCCCCCAAATGCCACTGGGCTAGTTGCCCTCTCCACCATTGACTCAGATCTCTTGGCCCGCTTCCGTTTAATAAAAGTGTCATCCCAATCCTCTTCCTCCCTTATCATTCTGATTAACTCCAGGAAGCTGGGGAGACGTTCCTGCTCATTTGCATACATCCTGAGAAGATTCTTCAGCCTGAAGCGCAGGTCCCCATTCAGCTCAGCCCCTAAAAGGAGCTGGTGCAGGCGACTCTGGTTTGCATCTTTCTGAGCTATGATCCCTGCCTGAATAGCATTCTGGAGCTGCACCTCTAAACGGATCACGTAAAGGGAGGCTTTCTCCCCTTGTGCCTGCAGGGTGTTAAAAAATCTACCATGAGCGGTCACACTGCTTTCAGACTCCCCAAACACCAATTTCATGGCGTGCAAGAAATCTGCCACACTTAGATTGGGGTTGGCCGCCTGCAGCAAACGCATGACCTCCCGCGCGGGGCCCCTCAGGGTTTTCATCAAGCGCTTCAGTTTTTCCTCCTCAGACATATTCCAATCTGGTAGGACCCCATTGACTTGGGTCAGCCAGTTTTCAAAGGTTTCTTCCCCCTGGGCTGGCATCACCCTCCCCGAGAACAACTTCATGTTTCTCTCTGCCATGTTGGCCATTAAAGGACCAAGACTTCTCTCCAGGGACCTTAGCATAGAATGGGCCCAAGGCGGCAAGGGTGCGTTCTGCCGCCGGCTGTTACCCACGCGCGCAATGATGCTAGCCATGACGGCCGATGACCGGGTTTCTGAATGTAACAAGATGCTCAGGCTTTTTGGAAGAGCCTAATCTGCAGGCGTGCTGGGGGGCTCTGCCTTCCTCTTATCTCGGTAGGAACTGTAAAAAAAGAAAACAAAACAAAAAGCGGGAGGAGGAGTTAATAAGGGACGGGCTGCAGCTGTATTATCTCCCTTCCTGAATATCCTGCAGTACATTTTATATCTGCCCACTGCCCTAAAAATATCCTCCAGAAGACTGGCAATTACAACCTCACGGAGCCAGCCGGTGTCTCCGTGTTAGCAGGGTGCTTTTTACAGCCTCATCCATCCCCTCCCGCCAGTCCTTCAAGAGGGACGGCAACTGTTGCTTCTAATTCTAAGTGTAACAGTGTATGGAGCTGATATTGGGCTCTCAAAATAGAGCACAGCGGTCACAGATTTGTGGGAATAAATAAGATCTCATTAACCTCTTGGTCTCCGGTCTCAACCACACCCCTTTCTTAAAGTCCCCTCTCCCCCGCCCCATTATTTTTCAGATTCTTACAGGAGCTCAGGAGCAAGCGCGCGCCTTTATTTCACTTCCAGCTTCTGCAACCGGTGGCCTCCGTGAGAAAGCTCGCCTCTGGGGTGCGGTCGATCGCTGTCCCCCGGGGGTCGCCGATCCGGGACCTTAGGGCGTCAAGACTGCGCCGCCGCAGAGGGCAGGGCAGGGAGGGAAGGGTCAGAAGCAGCCTCATCCCTCATCCCGCTCCCACCCCGCGCCCGCCCCCGCCCCCTCCCCTCCCCCCTCCTCCAGCGGCCTCCGTAGTACCCAGACGGAAAATTCCTTCTCCCACGTCTGAATACAAGCCAAAGCAAGCCCCCCTCCCATTACAATTCCCCCGGGAAATCGTCGCCCTACCAGCTCTGCAATCAGCCGCACAGAATTCAAGTTCGGATTCGGCTTTGGTCGCCTGCCAAGGAGAAAGGGAATAGGAGTTGGACGCTCACACCCACGTATTCGTCCCCCAGGAAGGGATGAGGAGATGCAAAGGGGTTCAAGGCAGACACTTTGCGATTCTCCCCCCAATACCAACGCGCCCCTTGCCACTTCCCCCCGAAAACGCCCGCCCTCTCAATCCAGGCAAATCCTACCCGTTCGGCAGCAGCCAGTGGAACCCCACCTCCTCCCTCAGCGCAGCCGGGCCGCGGGAGTGCTCCTCCCCCCTGCCGCACACCCCTCGATTTCCCAAACGGGGAGCGGCCCAGTCCTGCTAGGGCTTCCCCCTCCTCTCTCCTCGCGGGGCAATCGCGCCCCCTTGCTTTACCTGTGTTCGGCTGGTGGGCAGCGGACGCTCCGGCGTTGACAGCTGTGATTCCGCCTTCAGTCTCCGCGGCCCTGCAGGGCGAAAGGACGGACGCCTCCTCGGCCGCTGAGCGACCCGGGACCGCCCGACGGAGCTGCTTCGCACGGCCACCCAGCGAGTGGTAGCCGAGTCGAGGCCGCACAGTTCCCACGGCAGCCGTGGCTGCTTTTATCTCTGCCACCCCCCCACCCTCCCCACACCCCGAGACAAAAGAGCGTGACGAGCTGGCAGGCGGGGCCAATCAACGGAGCGCGGGGGCGGACGCCCCGCGGCGCCTCGGGCAGGACGCAAATGTGCGCCGGCGGCCGAGGGGCTGGGGCGGTGACCCGCAGGTCCCCGGGACGTCAAGTGCAGCTTGGCTGCGGGGACCGGAGGAGTTTTCGAGTCTTCCCCTCTCCCTCTCTTCCTCGCCTCAACCTTGGGCCTTGAAGCCAGGTGCATTAAACAGGAGGCGGAATGGATTTCAAATAAGCAATAAAAGTTCTTCATCTTCGTAGAGGCGGAGTGGAGAAAAGAAAAGAGCGTTAGCGCTTTCTTTGTGCAAACAGCTCGCACAGACTTTTTTTTTTTTTTTACTGTGAAGGAGGTGGCAGTACCACGTCCATTTAACAGTGAGGGGACTTGGGCACTCAGGCTCTTAACCAATACTCACTAAAGTATGCGAGCATGGCTGGCTGCCTCAATCATTTGGGGGAGCTTGTTGGAAATGCAGATTCCTGGGCCCGGCCTCTGGGAGATTCTGACTGACGAGGGCTAGAGCTGGGGGTGGGATTTTGTACTTTTAACCAGCACTGTAGTTGATTCTGAGGTGTCAGGAGGATGGTGGATAATAGACCTGCCTCCAGCGTATCTGTTCACAGCGTACCTATGGTGAAATGCAACGCCAGGGCAGATGTTCCTCCTGGAGTCCATGATCTTCCTGAAATTGTATGCAAAGATTTTGGACTCTGTAGGAGGCTGAATAATGTCCACCCCAACATATCAAGTCCTAATCCCTGGAGCCTGTAAATGTTACCTTATCAAGTAAAAGAGTTTTTGCAGGTGCGGTTAAAGTAAGAATCTTGATGTGGCGGAGATCATCCGGGATCATCTGAGCGGGCCCCACAACTGACCACAAGCTTTCTTATAAGAGAGAGAGGAAGAGAGAGGGCTGATGCACACAGAGTAGGAGAATGTGACGTGAAGACTGCGGCGGACATTGGGGTGGCGTGGTCACAAGCAAAGGAATGCTGGTAGCCACCAGAAACTGGAAGAGGCAACAAGGAAGAGAGTACAGCTCTGCCCAGAGACACTGATGTAGAACTTCTGGCCTCCAGAACTAGGAAAGCATAAACTCGTTTTTTAAACCACCAAGTTTGCGGTGATTAACTACAGCAGCCATAGGCAACTAATACAGACTCCTGTATCTTGCCGAGTCCATAGCTTTGTAGATGTTTTTGAAAATATCTATTTATTTATTTTGGTTGTGCCAGGTCTCAGTTGCAGCAGGCGGACTCTTAGTTGCGGCATGCGGGCTCCAGTTCCCCGACCAGGGATCGAACCCAGGTCCCCTGCATTGGGAGCACAGAGTCTTACCCACTGGACCACCAGGGAAGTCCTGGAGCTATTTAAATAGTGGTTAAAAACCATTCCCCTACAGTCTTTCTTCATTCATATCTTCCTCCTTCCATTTGTACTTGAGGACGAAGTGCAAGAAACGAAACACAATTTGCTTACACACAGCTCTCTGCTACTGATACAACTCTTCCATTTCTCAACTTGAAGACAGGTTGCTAGGCTGCTCTTCTGTGAGCTAAGGACAGGTTGAGGGGACCTGTCCTTCGCTGGATTTGGCATCACTGGCCTCAGAGGAGTAACTCCATGGAAATGGCATGCAGGGCAGCCCGGAGTGAATCGGCGGTGAAGCCAGTGGCTCCATGTATTAGGGTGCTGGGGCTGCCATAACAAAGTATCACAGACTTGGTGGCTTAAATATAAGAAATTTATTTATTTTCTCACAGTTCTGGAGGCTGGAAGACCAAGATCAAGGTGCCCACAGGGATTGGTTTCTCCTGCCGCCTCTCTCCTTGGCTTGCAGATGGCCGCTTTCTTGTTGCCTCTTCACAGGGTCATCCCTCTGTGTGCTCTAGTCCCTGATGTTCAAATTTCCTCTTCTTATAAGGACCCCAGTCAGTTTGGATTAAGACCCACCCTGTCAGCCTCATTTTAACTTAATCACCTTTTTAAAGTCCCTATCTCCAAATACAGGAGAAATATTGGGGGCTAGGGCTTCCACATATGAATTTTGGGGGGATGCATTTCAGCTCACAGCACTCTATTTTCCCTTACTTCTGGTTCTGGGAAAACATGTCTCCTTCCCTTCATGTAGAGTGTGACTAGGAGGTCCCTGTGGGGCTTTTGGGGGTCAGGGTGGTGGCAGCGTGCACTGCACAAGTGCAAAGTTGTTGCTGCTGTTTGCTTTTGACTGCTGACGTTTGGTGCTTTTTTTCTTTATTATTATTTTATTTTTGGCTGCGTAGGGTCTTAGTTGCCGCATGCGGGATCTTTCACCGTGGCCCGCGGGCTTCTCTCTAGTTGTGGCATGCGGGCTCCAGGGCACGTGGGCTCTGTAGTTGCGCGTGGGCTTTGCTGCCCCGCGCGGCATGTGGGATCTTAGTTCCCCGACCAGGGATCGAACCCGAGACCCCTGCATTGGAAGGCGGATTCTTTACCACTGGACCACCGGGGAAGTCCCTTGACTGCTGACATTTGGAAGCAAGTGAACAATCTGATGTCCTTCGGCTGCTGTTGGGTTCCTCTTTAGCCTGCTAACGTACGTCACCTGCTCCTTTCTGCTTTCTTATTTCCAACCCCAATTCTTAGAATGCCTTGGAGTAGACAATCCCAATTTGGAGATGAAGCCCCCTGCATCTCAGGAGTGTGGCTTTTCTCTCATGGACGGAACAGTGGGGGTGGTGGTGGCAGAGGGTAGAGGGTGGTGGAGGTAGAGAGAAGGCAGGTTGGTCACCCGGAAGAGTCAAGGGTGATGCTGGCGGTAGCTAGCTCATGGGTTACCCTCAGACTCCTCCTTCGGCTCACCAGTGCTGTGAAGTCTGACCCTAGCCTCTCAGCACACTCTTGTTCTGAATTTAAATAGCTTCATCACCAAATCAGGTGATCTGCAGTTGGACACGGTGGCATCATAAAAGACAAAGACTAGATCTCAGAGCTCTGACAAAATGTTGGAAGGAAATGGATTGTGTGTCAGGTGCCTGGGTGGGGTCATTAGAACAAAGACAGGGTCGCTCCATGTAGGGCTAGAGGAAGAATGTTGGATAGTGAGCATCCCTTATCTCTGGTCTCATGTTGCCGGGTGTCGGGGCACACTTCCAATTGCAAAGATTCAGCTCTGGTTGCTCTAAGGAGGTCACATTTTATTTTCCAATTGCAAAAACATAAAGCTTAAAAACCTGTAGGTTAGGAGCTAAGGCTTTCAGTTGAAACAGTATTAGCTACCTTCGGCTGCCTCCTCTGTGCCAGGAATTTTCCCTCTGTTATCTCATTTAAGCATCTCCGGCAACTTTGTTGAGATAGACATCGTTCTTTCATCAGAGGAGCTGAGGGCATGCAGGCGCTTCAGACTAGGGCTTTGGCTAATCAGAAGTCAAAGCTGGGATGGGGATGCTTACAGGAGACCCTGACCATAATAAACTGGGACCCTGGGGGCAGCATCTTTCATGAAAATCTTCAACAAGAGGGTGAAATAAGGATATCTTTAAACAAACAAAAAGTAGGAGAGTTTGTCGCCAGCAGATTGCACTAACGGAAATTCTAAAGGATGTACTTCAGGAAGAAAATGATTTTAGAAGAGCTAAATGCAGGAAAGAATGAAGAGCCAGAAAAGTGATAGTATGTGGACAACGTTAAGTGAACATTGACGACAGAAGGAATCATAAAAACGTCTATTCTGCTTTTAGAAAATAAACTTAAAGTACCGTACAATAAGAAAAGACAGGGCTTCCCTGGTGGCGCAGTGGTTGAGAGTCCACCTGCCAATGCAGGGGACACGGGTTCGTGCCCCGGTCCGGGAAGATCCCACATGCCGTGGAGCGGCTGGGCCCGTGAGCCATGGCCACTGAGCCTGCGCGTCTGGAGCCTGTGCTCCACAACAGGAGAGGCCACAACAGTGAGAGGCCCGCGTACGGTAGAAAAAGAAAAAGAAAAGACGTCAGAGAGGCATAAATGGAGTTCAGCTTTCCTAAGGGCCTTGTATCATATCGAAAGTGATTTAGGTATTTATTAAATTTATACTTTGATAAGGTAATTACATGTGTAGGAATTAATAGGATGTAACTATTAAAATAATAGCAACAGAATATAAAATTCCAAACTAGTAGAGAGGGAAAATAATTGAATAAAAAAATTCTGAGTCAATTTTTTAGGTCAAGAAAGAAGAGGTTAAAAACACATAGGTGGAGGTTAGAGGGGAAGATGGCGGAAGAGTAAGACGCGGAGATCACCTTCCTCCCCACAGATACACCAGAAATACATCTACATGTGGAACAACACCTACAGAACACCTACTGAACTCTGGCAGAAGACCTCAGACCTCCCAAAAGGCAAGAAACTCCCCACGTACCTGGGAGAGGGGATTAAGAGCACTGCTTAAAGGAGCTCCAGAGACGGGCGCGAGCCGTGGCTATCAGCGCGGACCCCAGAGATGGGCATGAGACGCTAAGGCTGCTGCTGCCACCGCCAACGGTCCTCTGTGCGAGCACAGGTCACTATCCACAGCCCCCTTCCAGGGAGCCTGTGCAGCCCACCACAGCCAGGGTCCCGGGATCCAGGGACAACTTCCCCGGGAGAACGCACGGCGCGCCTCAGGCTGGTGCAACATCCCGCTGGCCTCTGGTGCCGCAGGCTCACCCCGCACTCCATGCCCCTCCCTCCCCCCGGCCTGAGTGAGCCAGAGCCCCCGAATCAGTGGCTCCTTTAACCCCGTCCTGAGCGAAGAACAGACACCCTCCAGCGATCTACACGGAGAGGCGGGGCCAAATCCAAAGCTGAGCCCCTGGGAGCTGTGAGAAGAAAGAAGAGAAAGGGAAATCTCTCCCAGCAGCCTCAGGAGCAGCGGATTAAAGCTCCACAACCAACTTGATGTACCCTGCATCTGTGGAATACCTGAATAGACAACGAATCATCCCAAATTGAGGAGGTGGACTTTGAGAGCAAGATTTATGATTTTTTCCCCTTTTCCGATTTTTGTGAGTGTGTATGCTTTGTGTATGCTTCTGTGTGAGATTTTCTCTATAGCTTTGCTTTCACCATTTGTCCTAGGGTTCTATCCGTCCGGTTTTTTTTCTTTCTTTTTTAAAAAGTTTTTTCTTAATAATTATTTTTTATTTTAATAACTTTATTTTATTTTATCTTACTTCATTTTATTTTATCTTCTTTCTTTCTTTCTTTCTTTCTTTCTTTCTTTCTTTCTTTCTTTCTTTCCTTCCTCCCTCCCTCCCTGCCTCCCTCCCTCCCTCCTTTCTATCTTTCTTTCTTTCTTTCTTTCTTCTTTCTACTTTTTCTCCCTTGTATTCTGAGCCGTGTGGATGAAAGGCTCTTGGAGCTGCAGCCAGGAGTCAGTGCTGTGCCTCTGAGGTGGAAGACCCACCTTCAGGACACTGGTCCACAAGAGACCTCCCAGCTCCACATAATATCAAATGGCGAAAATCTCCAAGAGACCTCCATCTCAACACCAGCACCCAGCTTCACTCAACGACCAGCAAGCCACAGTGCTGGACAACCTATGCCAAACAACTAGCAAGACAGGAACACAACCCCACCCATTAGCAGAGAGGCTGCCTAAAATCATAATAAGTCCACAGACACCCCAAAACCCACCACCAGACATGGACCTGCCCACCAGAAAGACAAGATCCAGCCTCATCCACCAGAACACAGGCACTAGTCCCCTCCACCAGCAAACCTACACAACCCACTGAACCAACTTTAGCCACTGGGGACAGACACCAAAAACAACGGGAACTATGAATCTGCAGCCTGCAAAAAGGAGACCCCAAACACAATAAGATAAGCAACATGAGAACACAGAAAAACACACAGCAGATGAAGGAGCAAGATAAAAACCCACCAGACCTAACAAATGAAGAGGAAATAGGCAGTCTACCTGAAACAGAATTCACAATAATGATAGTAAAGATGATCCAAAATATTGGAAATAGAATAGAGAAAATGCAAGAAACATTTAACAAGGACCTAGAAGAACTAAAGATGAAACATCAACGATGAACAACACAATAAATGAAATAAAAAATACCCTAGATGGGGGCTTCCCTGGTGGCGCAGTGGTTGAGAGTCTGCCTGCTAATGCAGGCAACGCGGGTTCGTGCCCCGGTCCGGGAGGATCCCATGTGCCGCAAAGCGGCTGGGCCCGTGAGCCATGGCCACTGGGCCTGCGCGTCCGGAGCCTGTGCTCCGCAATGGGAGAGGCCACAACAGTGAGAGGCCCATGTACCGAAAAAAAAAAAAAAAAACTCTAGATGGGATCAATAACAGAATAACTGAGGCAGAAGAACGGATAAGTGACCTGGAAGATAAAATAGTGGAAATAACCGCTGCAGAGCAGAATAAAGAAAAAAGAATGAAAGAACTGAGGACAGTCTCAGAGAACTCTGGGACAACATTAGGCACACCAACATTCGAATTATAGGGGTTCCAGAAGAAGAAGAGAAAAAGAAAGGGACTGAGAAAATATTTGAAGAGATTATAGTTGAAAACTTCCCTAATATGGGAAAGGAAATAGTTAATCAAGTCCAGGAAGCACAGAGAGTCCCATACAGGATAAATCCAAGGAGAAACACGCCAAGACACATATTAATCAAACTGGCAAAAATTAAATACAAAGAAAACATATTAAAAGCAGCAAGGGAAAAACAACAAATAACACACAAGAGCATCCCCATAAGGTTAACAGCTGATCTTTCAGCAGAGACTGTGCAAGCCAGAAGGGACTGGCAGGACATATTTAAAGTGATGAAGGAGAAAAACCTACAACCAAGATTACTCTACCCAGCAAGGGTCTCATTCAGATTTGATGGAGAAATTAAAACCTTTACAGACAAGCAAAAGCTGAGAGAGTTCAGCACCACCAAACCAGCTTTACAACAAATGCTAAAGGGATTTCTCTAGGCAAGAAACACAAGAGAAGGAAAAGACCTACAATAACGAACCGAAAACAATTAAGAAAATGGGAATAGGAACATACGTATCGATAATTACCTTAAATGTAAATGGACTAAATGCTCCCACCAAAACACACAGACTGGCAGAATGGATACAAAAACAAGACCCATATATATGCTGTCTACAAGAGACCCACTTCAGACCTAGAGACACATACAGACTGAAAGGGAGGGGATGGAAAAAGATATTCCATGCAAATGGAAACCAAAAGAAAGCTGGAGTAGCAATTCTCATATCAGACAAAATAGGCTTTAAAATAAAGACTATTAGAAGAGACAGAGAAGGACACTACATAATGATCAAGGGATTGATCCAAGAAGAAAATATAACAATTGTAAATATTTATGCACCCAACATAGGAGCACCTCAATACATAAGGCAAATACTAACAGCCATAAAAGGGGAAATCGACAGCAACACAATCATAGTAGGGGACTTTAACACCCCACTTTCACCAATGGACAGATCATCCAAAATGAAAATAAATAAGGAAACACAAGCTTTAAATGATACATTAAACAAGATGGACTTAATTGATATTTATAGGACATTCCATCCAAATACAACAGAATACACATTTTTCTCAAGTGCTCATGGAACATTCTCCAGGATAGATCATATCTTGGGTCACAAATCAAGCCTTGGTAAATTTAAGAAAATTGAAATCGTATCAAGTACCTTTTCCGACCACACTGCTATGAGACTACATATCAATTACAGGAAAAGATCTGTAAAAAATACAAACACATGGAGGCTAAACAATACACTACTTAATAACGAAGTGCTCACTGAAGAAATCAAAGAGGAAATAAAAAAATACCTAGAAACAAATGACAATGGAGACACGACAACCCAAAACCTATGGGATGGAGCAAAAGCAGTTCTAAGAGGGAAGTTTATAGCAATATAATCCTACCTTAAGAAACAGGAAACATCTCGAATAAACAACCTAACCTTGCACCTAAAGCAATTAGAGAAAGAAGAACAACAACAACAACAAAAACCCCCAAAGTTAGCAGAAGAAAAGAGATCATAAAGATCAGATCAGAAATAAGTGGAAAAGAGATGAAGGAAATGATATCAAAGATCAATAAAACTAAAAGCTGGTTCTTTGAGAAGATAAACAAAATTGATAAACCATTAGCCAGACTCATCAAGAAAAAAAGGGAGAAGACTCAAATCAATAGAATTAGAAATGAAAAAGAAGTAACAACTAACACTGCAGAAATACAAATCATGAGAAATTACTACAAGCAACTCTATGCCAATAAAATGGACAACCTGGAAGAAATGGACAAATTCTTAGAAATGCACAACCTGCCAACACTGAATCAGGAAGAAATAGAAAATATGAACAGCCCAACCACAAGCACTAAAATTGAACCTCTGATTAAATATCTTCCAACAAACAAAAGCCCAGGACCAGGTGGCTTCACAGGCGAATTCTATCAAACATTTAGAGAAGAGCTAACACCTATGCTTCTCAAACTCTTCCAAAATATAGCAGAGGGAGGAACACTCCCAAACTCATTCAACGAGGCCACCATCACCCTAATACAAAAACCAGACAAGGATGTCACAAAGAAAGAAAACTACAGGCCAATATCACTGATGAACATAGATGCAAAAATCCTCAACAAAATACTAGCAAACAGAATCCAACAGCACATTAAAAGGATCATACACCATGATCAAGTGGGGTTTATCCCAGGAATGCAAGGATTCTTCAATATAAGCATATCAATCAACGTGATACACCATATTAACAAATTGAAGGAGAAAAACCATATGATCATCTCAATAGATGCAGAGAAATCTTTCGACAAAATTCAACACCCATTTATGATAAAAACCCTGCAGAAAGTAGTCATAGAGGGAACTTTCCTCAACATAATAAAGGCCATATATGACAAACCCACAGCCAACATCGTCCTCAATGGTGAAAAACTGAAAGCATTTCCACTAAGATCAGGAACAAGACAAGGTTGCCCACTCTCACCACTCTTATTCAACATTGTTTTGGAAGTTTTAGCCACAGCAATTAGAAAAGCAAAGGAACTAAAAGGAATCCAAATCAGAAAAGAAGAAGTAAAGCTGTCACTGTTTGCAGATGACATGATATTATACATAGAGAATCCTAAAGATGGTACCAGAAAACTACTAGAGCTAATCAATGAATCTGATAAAGTAGCAGGATACAAAATTAATGCACAGAAGTCTCTGGCATTCCTATACACTAATGATGACAAATCTGAAAGTGAAATCAAGAAAACACTCCCATTTACCACAGCAACAAAAAGAATAAAATATCTAGGAATAAACCTACCTCAGGAGACAAAAGACCTGTATGCAGAAAACTATAAGACACTGATGAAAGAAATTAAAGGTGATACAAACAGTTGGAGAGATATACCATGCTCTTGGATTGGAAGAATCAACATTGTGGAAATGACTCTACTACCCAAAGCAATCTACAGATTCAATGCAATCCCTATCAAACTACCACTGGCATTTTTCACAGAACTAGAACAAAAAATTTCACAAATTGTATGGAAACACAAAAGACCCCGAATAGCCAAAGCAATCTTGAGAGCGAAAAACGGAGCTGGAGAAATCAGGCTCCCTGACTTCAGCCTATACTACAAAGCTACAGTAATCAAGACAGTATGGTACTGGCACAAAAACAGAAAGATAGATCAATGGAACAGGATAGAAATCCCAGAGATAAACTCATGCACATATGGTCACCTTATCTTTGATAAAGGAGCCAAGAATGTACAGTGGAGAAAGGACAGCCTCTTCAATAAGTGGTGCTGGGAAAACTGGACAGGTACATGTAAAAGTATGAAATTAGATCACTCTCTAACACCATACACAAAAATAAGCTCAAAATGTATTAAAGACCTAAATGTAAGGCCAGACACTATCAAACTCTTAGAGGAAAACATAGGCAGAACACTCTATGACATAAACCACAGCAAGATCCTTTTTGACCCACCTCCTAGAGAAATGGAAATAAAAACAAAAATAAACAAATGGGACCTAATGAATCTTCAAAGCTTTTGCACAGCAAAGGAAACCATAAACAAGACCAAAAGACAACCCTCAGAATGGGAGAAAATATTTGCAAATGAAGCAACTGACAAAGGATTAATCTCCAAAATTTATAAGCAGCTCATGCAGCTCAATAACAAAAACACAAACAACCCAATCCAAAAATGGGCAGAAGACCTAAACAGACATTTCTCCAAAGAAGATATACAGACTGCCAACAAACACATGAAAGAATGCTCACCATCATTAATCATTAGAGAAATGCAAATCAAAACTACAATGAGATATCATCTCACACCAGTCGGAATGGCCATCATCAAAAAATCTAGAAATAATAAATGCTGGAGAGGGTGTGGAGAAAAGGGAACACTCTTGCACTGCTGGTGGGAATGTGAATTGGTTCAGCCACTATGGAGAACAGTATGGAGGTTCCTTAAAAAACTACAAATAGAACTACCATATGACCCAGCAATCCCACTCCTGGGCATATACCCTGAGAAAACCAAAATCCAAAAAGAGTCATGTACCAAAATGTTCATTGCAGCTCTATTTACAATAGCCCAGAGATGGAAACAACCTAAGTGTCCATCATTGGATGAATGGATAAAGAAGATGTGGCACATATATACAACGGAATATTACTCAGCCATAAAAAGAAACGAAATTGAGCTATTTGTAATGAGGTGGATGGACCTAGAGTCTGTCATACACAGTGAAGTAAGTCAGAAAGAGAAAGACAAATACCGTATGCTAACACATATATATGGAATTTAAGGAAAAAAAATGTCATGAAGAACCTAGGGCTAAGGCAGGAATAAAGACACAGACCTACTAGAGAACGGACTGGAGGATATGGGGAGGGGGAAGGGTAAGCTGTGACAAAGCGAGAGCGTGGCATGGACATATATACACTGCCAAACGTAAAATAGATAGCTAGTGGGAAGCAGCCGCATAGCACAGGGAGATCAGCTCGGTGCTTTGTGACCACCTAGGGGGGTGGGATAGGGAGGGTGGGAGGGAGCGAGACGCAAGAAGGAAGAGATATGGGAACATATGTATATGTATAACTGATTCACTTTGTTATAAAGCAGAAACTAACACACCATTGTAAAGCGGTTATACTCCAATAAAGTTGTAAAAAAAAAAAAAAACCATAGGTGAAAAAAAACATAGGTGGAAACAATACAAGCCCAAAATAAAACGATAGCTTGAAACCTAAATACACTAATAATTTTATTAAATGTTTGTGGGCTAAATGCTCACGTTAAAAAATAGTGTCAAGGGCTTCCCTGGTGGCGCAGTGGTTGAGAGTCCGCCTGCCGATGCAGGGGATGCGGGTTCGTGCCCCGGTCCGGGAAGATCCCACATGCCGCAGAGCGGCTGGGCCCGTGAGCCATGGCCGCTGAGCCTGCGCATCCGGAGCCTGTGCTCCGCAACGGGAGAGGCCACAACAGTGAGAGGCCCGTGTACCACACACACACACACACACACACGCACACACACACACACAAAATAGTGTCAAATGGGATTAATAAATACACCCATATGCTGTTTAAGAGAGACTAATCCAAAATATAAGGATACTGATAGGTTGACAATAAAAAGATTGAGAGAGATAAATCATGCAAATAACATTTAAGTGGTAGAAAACCTGTATACCTGTGTTTGTATCAGACCAAATACACTTAAAAGCAAAAAGCATTATTAGAGATATAGAGGGTTATTTTATAATGATAAAAAGTTCAATTCACCAGGGATGCTTATGCACTTATAACAAAACCTCAAACTACATAAAGGCAAAGTTAACTTACTAAAAAGACAAATAGACAAATATACAGAATGGGAGGTCTTACACCTCCCTCAGTAGTTGATCAAGGAGAGAAAAAAATGTCTCTGAGGATATAGTATATTTGAACAATACAATTAATAATTTGAGCTAATAGCCAATGTATAGAACACTGCCCACCAACAACTATAGAATACACACACAGAACATTTATAAAATTTGACCATGTACTAGGCCAGAAAGCAAGTCTCAATAATTTCAAAAAATTGAAATCTGATGATAATGTAAATAAGTTATAAATGATAAATATAAAAGATAACTGGAAAATCTCTGTGTGTTTGGAAATTAAGGTACACACTCTGAAATAACTGATGGGTCAAAGAAGAATGACAGTAGAATTTAAAACATTTGTAGTTGAACAATAATGAAAATATATCAAAACTTGTGGGATGTAGCTAAAGCAGTGCTTAGAAGGAAAACTATCTTTCAGCAATGATGAAAGGCCAAGAAAGTTCATGAGTTAAGTATCCATTTCAAGATTTAAGAAAGCAAAAAAGATATGCCCAGCAAAATTAGGAAAACATGAAATGATAAAGATAAGAATATAAATTAATGACATAGCAATAAAGACAAGTCAAGAATGTCCTCTCGGGCTTCCCTGGTGGCGCAGTGGTTGAGAGTCCGCCTGCCGATGCAGGGGACATGGGTTCGTGCCCCGGTCCGGGAGGATCCCACATGCCGCGGAGCGGCTGGGCCCGTGAGCCGTGGCCGCTGGGCCTGCGCGTCCGGAGCCTGTGCTCCACAGCGGGAGAGACCACAGCAGTGAGGGGCCCGTGTACCGCAAAAAAAAAAAAAAAAAAAAAAAAAGAATGTCCTCTCTTGACACTTCTATTCAGCATTGTATTGGAGTTCTAGCCAGGGAAATTAGGCAAGAAAAAAGAAATAAACAGCATTGGATTGGGGAAAAAAGAAGTAAAACAATCTCTATTTGTAGAGGACATGATTCTGCATATAGAAAATCCTACAAAAACCACGAAAAAACTTCTAGGATGAATAAATTAGTTCAGCATGATTGTAAGATACAAGATCAAGATACAAAAGTCAATTGTATTTCTATACACTAGCAACGAACAATCCAAAAATGAAATTAAGAATGCAATTTAATTTACGATAGCATCAAAAAATAAAATATTTATGAATAAATTTTAGAAGTGCAAGACTCCTACAAGGAAAACCACAAAACATTGTTGAAAGAAATGAAAGATCACAAGAAATGGAAAGCTATTTTATCTTCATGAACTGGAAGACATAATATTGCTAAAGTGGCGATATACAGATTGATCCTTGAATTCAGTGTAATTCCTATCATAGTCCCAGTTGGCGTCTTGGTAGAAGTTGACAAACTGATCGTAAAATTCATGTGGAAATGCAGGGGACCCAGAATAGCCAAAACAATCTTGAAAAAGAAGAATAAAGTTTGAAGATTCACACTTCCCAATTTCAAAAGTTATAAAAAGCTACAGAGTCAAGACTGCCTGGTATTGGCATGAGAATGGATATACAGATCAGAATAGAACAGAATTGAGAGGCCAGAAGTAAACCCATACATTTGTGGTCAATTGATTTTTGACAAGGATAGCAAGACCATTCAGTGGGGGAGAAGAATAGTTTATGCAACAAATGACACAGGGACAACTGTATATCCACATACAAAATAATGAAGGTGGACCTCCTATCTCATACCATGCACAAGAATTAACACAAAATAGACCATAGACCTAAATATAAGAGCTAAAATGATAAAACTCTTAGAAGAAATCACAGAAGTAAAAATTTGTGACCTCGAGTTAGGCAAAGACTTCTGTGACACCAAAGCACAAGCAACACAGGTAAATTAGAAAACATAGATAAGTTAGACTTCATCGAAGTTTAAATATTTTGTGCATCAAAGGACACTGTCAGGAAAGGGAGAAGACAATACATAGGATGAGAGAAAATATGTGCAAATCATATATCTGTATCTAGAATATATAAAGTACTTTTATAACTCCATAATAAAAAGACAAATAACCCTATTAAAAATTGGGCAAAAGATCTGAATAGACCTTTCTCCAGGGAAGATATAGAAATGGCCAATAAACACATGAAAAGATGCTCAACATCATTAACCATCAGGAAAATGCAAATCAAAACCACAATGAGATACCACTTTATACCTACTAAGATGCCTGTAATAAAAAAGACGGACAATAACCAGTGTTGGGAAGGATATGGAGAAGTTCGAATTCTCAAATATTGCTGGTGGGAATATAAAATAATACAGCCACTTTGGAAAACAGTCTGGAATTTCCTCAACACGTTAAATGCAGAATTACCATACCATGCAAAAATTCCGCTCCTAGGTGAATACCCGAGAGAAATGAAACCATATATCAACATACAAACTTGTACACGAATGTTCATAAGAGCATTATTAGTAATAGCCAAAAAATGGAAACAACCCAAATGTCCATCAACTGATGGATAGTTAAAAGGAATGAAGTTCTGATACACGCTATAACATGGATGAAACTTGGGAACATTATGCCACATGAAAGAAGCCAGTCACAAAAGGCCACATATTGTATGATTTCATTTATAGGAAATGTTCAGAATAGGCAAATCCAGAGAGACCGAAAGTAGAGTAATGATTGCTGCGAGTTGGGGAAGGAGGAAAAAGAGGGTGACTGCTAATGGGTACAGGGTTTCTTTGGTTTTTTTTTTTTTTTTTTTTTGGCTGCACGACGCGGCATGCAGGATCTTAGTTCCCAGACCAGGAATCGAACCCGTGCCCCCTGCAGTGGAAGCACGGAATTTTAACCACTGGACCTCCAGAGAAGTCCCCAGGGTTTCTTTTTGAGGAGATGAAGATGTTCTAAAATGATTGTGATGATGATTGTACAACTCTGAATGTATTTTTTTACATCTTTATTGGAGTATAATTGCTTTACAATGGTGTGTTAGTTTCTGCTTTATAACAAAGTGAATCAGTTATACATATACATATGTGCCCATATCCTGAATGTAGTTTTTAAAAACTCACGGAATTGTACACCTTAAAAGGATGAATGTTATGGATGTGCACTGTATCACAATAAAGCTGTTTTAAAAAAAGAACACTTACGGTATGGCTCCATTTATGTAAAGCTCAAACACAGGTGAGACTATTGTTCAGACATGCATTCAGAGATGATAAAACTAAAAGAAAGCAAGGAACTAGTAAATATATAAATATTAAATAAAGTCAAGATAGTGGTTACCCTGTGGGTGAGGGAGAAGTATTGATTAAAAAGAGACCTCCAGAGGGCTTCCGCAATGTTCTACTCCTGACCTTGATTTGTGGTTACATGGGTGGGTTTTTTTTCTATTTTTTAAAATGTATATACGTGCTTTATGCGCATTTCTGTATAAATGCCCTATTTTGAATAACACGATAAAATTAAGCTCATTTGCATGAGTTTATGTGGACTACACTAAATTGTTAAAATGTTGGACTGAGCCAGGTTATTTATTCCAGATATTTAAAGAAAAGAGTTGCTGTATTAAGCGTCCGTGAGATTAAGAGAGGGTGTAGAGGTGGAGAGGGAGTAGGGTAGAGGAAGAAAGAAGAGGATTTGACTTTCCTAAGAAGTACTACCCCTTGGGATCCTGAGCAAAGCACTAAAGATGGGGTAATAGTGGTGAAGTATCTGGGCTCTGCAGCCAAAGCAACTAGGTTCAAATTCTGCATCTGCCACTTAGTTCTTAGCTTCTGACTCCTGCGCCTCAGTTTCCACATCTGTAAAGGCAGTTTATAATCGCACCTAGCTTAAATGTTATTGTGAGGGTTAAAGAGCTAACCCTTGTAAGGTCTTGAGAACGGTTTTTGACACACAAGTGCTCAGGAACTATCATTTGTTATTATTTCTTCCTAAAGCTCTTAATAAGGTGAAGAAATTAATTCTGAATCCCTGTTGTACGTCTGCTATTGTCCTACTTTCCATTTTTCGTAGATACATGAAAATATTAAAATTTCATTTAAAAAATCTACATTTCTGACGTTTCACTCTTTCAGACTGGTTCTGCTTCCTCAGCGCAAAGGAGTAGTCAGGTGTTAGACGTATGCCAACTCCCTTAATCCTCAAACCTATCCTGTGAATTGCTACATTCAATAGAAACTGACACTCAGAGAGGTTAAGTAAGAAGCCTAAAGTTGTACAGCTTGGAAGAGATAAGGTCATGTTTTGAAAACAGGTCCCTCTAAGTCCAAAGTCCTTGCACTTCCCACTGCATCATGTTGCCATGGGGTTGAACATAACCATTAATCCATAGGATTAATATACTGGGCTTGATCGTTTTTTTTCCCTTACCATTGCTAGTGTCAGAGTTGGCCCTTTGTGTAGCTGGAGTAGCCAGCCTCTTCCATGGCCTGGTGTTGAAGCAGCTTCAGTGTTCCGTTAGCCTGAAACTATTTCCCCTGACACGCTCTATAAACAGGTCAGCGCTGAAATAATAATACTAACATGTATTATGTGTTTACTGGGCCAGGTACTGGTTTAAGTGCTTTGCATGTATTAACTCATTATGTCTCCAATCTCCCCCCACCCCCGCAGGATGCTGCTCTTATTATTCTTATTTTAACAATGAGGCATCTGAAGTTCAGATAGATTTTGATATCTTAATTTGGTTCAGGTCCAATATGTTAGAACATTTAAGACATTATGTTCTAGTTCAACTGAGTGCATGTGGAGATTTTAAAAATTGGTTTAATTCTTAAAAAACTAAAAATGAAAGAAATCAAAATCTAGTATTTCAAGAGTTCAGGAAAATTAATATTTCTTTATCTACTTATATCTATTCTTTTCCGAAAGGGGCAGTCTAATTTGGAGTTATTTTTTTAAATTAATTAATTTATTTAGTTAGTTTATTTTTGGCTGCATTGTGTCTTCATTGCTGTGCGCGGGCTTTCTCTCGAGTTGCGGCGAGTGGGGGCTACTCTTTGTTGCGGTGCGCGGGCTTCTCATTGCAGTGGCTTCTCTTGTTGCGGAGCATGGGCTCTAGGTGCGTGGGCTTCAGTAGTTGTGGCAGGAGGGCTCAGTAGTTGTGGCTCGCGGGCTCTAGAGCGCAGTCTCGGTAGTTGTGGTGCAGGGGCTTAGCTGCTCCACGGCATGTGGGATCTTCCCGGACCACGGCTCGAACCTGTGTCCCCTGCATTGGCAGGTGGATTCTTAGCCACTGCACCACCAGGGAAGTCCTTGTAGTTATTTTTTTACCTCTATTTCTATGTTTCCTGATTTTCTGATTGTTGTTGTTGTAATTATTTTGATTTTAGACACACACTTTTCACTTTAACTGACATGCCAATTCAGGATTAAAGATTCTCCTAGGGATTGTCTGTGTAAAGCTTGGAGTCTCCCTACTGCACTATCATTCTAGAAGACAGAGGAACCAAGAGGAGTGCTCCTTCTTTGCCCAGCCTTGTGGGTTTCATATTTTTTAGAACAGTTAACTCCTAGCTAATTCTGACTAATCCTTCAAATTTCAGCTTAAATGTCACATCCTTAGAAAAGTTTTTACTCCCCTTCAAGACTAGGTCGGGTTCCCTTGTTGCCTGCTCTCACTGCATCATGAACCTTTCCTTCATAGCAATGATCACATTTAGTATGATTATTTTTCTGTCTTTACAGTTAGACTGTAATACAACTTTTTGAGGAGTCCCATCTGCTTTTGCTCCTCAGTGTATCCTCAGTACCTAGCACACGATAGCCACTCAATAAATGTTTGTTGAACGAATGAATGAAAAGATGAAGGTCCAGTTCCATTACGGAAAAGGAGGTTAGCAAAAGAAAACATCAACGAGTAAGTGGTGCCCCTGCAGGCAAAAAGTAAGATATTCTACAGCAGTATCAAAAGTCAGAGCCAGCCAGTGACTCAACCAAAGCCAGGGATTTGGTGGGTCCAGCAAGGAGTTGCGGTCCAGGCCGGAACTTTGGTCAGTAGTTACAGGATAGCAGGAGCAGCAGGAAAGATCTCAATTCAGTGCTGGGATGCCAGACTGGAAGCAGTCTGTGGTCAAGGTCAAACCCTTCTGGAAAGAAAGGATGCTACAGAACACGTGCCCCCATGGTTTCTTCATTGGGGACCGAGAAATCAAGCTAGCTAAAAAGAATTCGAGGGTGAATTCCCTGGTAGTCCAGTGGTTAGGACTTGGTGCTTTCACTGCCATGGCCCCGGGTTAAATCCCTGGTCGGGGAGCTAAAATCCTGCAAGTCTCAGGGCGTGGCCAAAAAAAAAAAAATTCCAGGAAGAACTGTAAAAGACTTTTTTTTTAAACATCTTTATTGGGGTATAATTGCTTTACAATGGTGTGTTAGTTTCTGCTTTATAACAAAGTGAATCAGTTATACATATACATATGTTCCCATATCTCTTCCCTCTTGCATCTCCCTCCCTCCCACCCTCCCTGTCCCACCCCTCCAGGCGTTCACAAAGCACTGAGCTGATATCCCTGTGCTATGTAAAAGACTTCTGAGAGGCGAGGTCTTTCTTGCTGGCCCCGAAATATGTCCCCTGTCACCAAGCGGCTTTCGCAAAGCTGCCATTATAGATTCTACATGCTGCCCCCAGATGGCAGCAGTGCGTTAGTCTTGAGCTGGAAGGCACTGGTGAGCGCTCTGTCTCGCTGGCAGTCCCGTGACTGCCCCATAGTAACCTTAGATTTCGGGTTTCCTCACCCTGTGCCGTGAAGGCTTGCAATGCGTCTTCTTCTGCGAGTGTCCGCCCCTCCCCCATTGGTCTTTCCCCTGCGCCTGGCTCCCGCGACCCCAACTCTTGAAGTCGTTCTCCTCTCACTGCCATCCCTGAGTGCCCTCCACCCTGATGGAAATCATGACCCGATGGTTCCCTCCAACAATCCAAGTCAACATGTCCAGAACAGAATTCTTCTCATCACCCCATCCCCGACCCTCCACCCAAGTCTCCACTTCTGTCATCTTAAACATCTTCCATCCATTCCTGGTGAGCCCACCTCTAAAATACTTCGGATCTGCACCCTCCTCTCCAATTTGCCTGGCACAGGAGATCCTCAGCACCTCTCGACTGAGCTCCTAACACATCTGCTTATCTCCATTATCTTCCCCCACAACCCAGCCTGGCACCATGATCTGTGCCTTCGCTCAAACTCCTCCAAGGATAAGAATGTCCCCTTTTGTTAATCTCATCAGATTCTACTCACACTTCAAGATGCAGATCAATTAGCACCCTCTTTAAGAAATTCTTCTATCACTATTTCCCCTGCCTGTCTACAGCACTTTATTTGGACCTCTTTTTATAGCTCTAATTTTTAGCATTCTGCCTTGCAGATTATTCATTATTTATATAGATGAAGATCTCCCTCCATCCCTTAGCCCAGGGTGGCAACTGTGTGGCACAAATGCTTCAACTCATCTCCCACCGGCACACAGTAAGAGACATCACTATTCGATCCTAGCTGTCTTGCTACTGGGCCCAAATTCAATCTCAAAATCCTTCTCGAAACAGTACTCTAGGCAGAACTGGCCCACAAGATTAAACAAATTTTCCATCCCTGCCCCAGACTATAGGAAACATTAAGACAGAAAGCATGTGCTATTCTTTGAATCCACCACTGCATCTTGCACATAATCTATACTCATTTCAAGGTTTCTTGAATGAATGAATTTAAAAAGTGGAATGGAGGGCTTCCCTGGTGGCGCAGTGGTTGAGAGTCCGCCTGCCGATGCAGGGGACACGGGTTCGTGCCCCGGTCCGGGAAGATCCCACATGCCGCGGAGCGGCTAGGCCCGTGAGCCATGGCCGCTGAGCCTGTGTGTCCGGAGCCTGTGCTCCGCAAGGGGAGAGGCCACAACGGTGAGAGGCCCACATACCGAAAAAAAAAAAAAAAAAAAGTGGAATGGAGCAGACCCTGGCAGCAGGAATGCTGCTCCCAGATTCCACAGTTCAATTTAATCAGCTTTTTTTTCACTCCAATATATCTACTATATCCTGCTGGTGATAGACATGGTGTATATCAATATTTCCCAGTGGTATTCAAAGCAGCAACTTGCTGAAAGCTGAATGACTAAGTGTACACTCAGCAGGTTTAAGAAGCACATACTTAACCATGCATAACTTTTCTCGGCCTAATATTCAGACCCATAAGCCTGTTTTTCTACCCTGCTTTCAGATTTTCAGTGCACTTAAAAATATCAGGAGGGGGTTGCACCATTTTGGTCTTAATCCATGCTGAAATGCTCTTTCAATATCACATTTCCAATGTGCTTAAATTGGTCCTTATCCTGAGGGAAAAAATGATACAACACACATATGCTTTGTACTGCCATATGCAAAACCATTCCCTAGACATATTACAAGTTGGCATTTGGTTGCGTGTGTGTGTGTGTGTGTGTGTGCGCGCGCGCTCATGCAAGCGTGCAGGGTTTTATTTTCCAAGGAAACCTAAGTGCTGGTTGTGTAAGAGCTTTCTAATTTCAAGGCCAAACTTGAGTTTTCACTTCTTTCACAGATGTCATACTGTTCTTAAAAAGAATTTCCGGAGTCCAATTGGACACTAAACTTATGTTTAGTCACAGCAATCTGGAAAGGAAAAAAAAAGCTACTTTGTGGTGACAGGGCCATATTCATTACCAGATGCCAACATGGTATGGTTTTGAGGGCCAACAATTGTTTGTTGCCAAATCCTTGCCCCTACATATCACGAAGCATCAATATTCAAAAATCCACTGTGAGCCTGGTTGGATCCTGATTTGAACAAATTATAGAAAAAAAATGATGAGACAATTGGGAAAATGTGAACACTGACTGGATATTTGGTAATATTAAGCAATTATTGTTAACTTTTTTTTTTTTTTTTTTTTTTTTTTTTTTTTTGCGCTATGCGGGCCTCTCACTGTTGTGGCCTCTCCCGTTGTGGAGCACAGGGTCCGGACGCGCAGGCTCAGCGGCCATGGCTCACGGGCCCAGCCGCTCCGCGGCATGTGGGATCTTCCCGGACCGGGGCACGAACCCGTGTCCCCTGCATCGGCAGGCGGACTCTCAACCACTGCGCCACCAGGGAAGCCCTATTGTTAACTTTTAAGTGTAGTAACGGTATTGCAGTTATTTTTAAAATAAAAAGCATCCTTAGTTTTTAGAGATGTATACTGATATGCTTACAGATGAAATGATATAATGTTTGGGTTTTACTTTAAAATAATTCATTTTGTGGGGGATAGAGAATGGGTGGAGGTATAGATGAAACAAGATTTTCCATGTTGATAATTGTTGAAGCCAGATGATGGGTACATGGTAGGTCATTTATTGTAACAATCTCTCTACTTTTATGTTTGGACTTTTCTATAATAAAAGATTTTCAAAAATCTACCATGGAAGTGGTAGCATGGTTTTGGGGAGGCTCCTTGTAACATGAATCTTATCCAGGAATAATTATCCACAAACATCTTGGACTTCCTTGACCACATTAGCAAAGATGAACTGATCAAATGTCTTAATGTCTTAAAATGAGGCAGAGGCCAAAAGGAAGAGGAAATGAGGCAGGGCGAGTCTGGAAAGAGAGGAAGTTGGGAAAGGCCTGCAACATGGACTCTTGCCAGAGTGGACAAGCCACTGCCAGCCACTGAAAGAGAGCATTTGGGGGCGGTAGTAGCTGGAAGAAAGTAGTAGACTCAAAAGAGGGAAGGTACCTTGCATAGGCATGCTGGTGAGGGCTAGTGGGATGCAGTTGGAATGTCAAAGCTGTGAAACAAACTCACTTTTTGGGTAGAGCTAGCTTTGTCTCCCCTCTAGTGCCTTTGGAAGCATCATGGAGATAAGACATTTAGAATTCATTCTTAGTCCAATTCTCAAGACAAACAATAACTCATAGAATCATTTTCTGTTTTTGTCTACATTTTCAAATCTACAAGTCTTGGGTCAGCTGCTGTTTTTCTATATCTGCTTCCACTGTTGTTCTAAAAACAATCAAACGTTATCACTTTATTGATTGTGGAGGTTAGACCTGAAGGGGCTCCTGTAGATCACTTACTCCTTTTCACAGGAGAGAAAAACCGAGACTAAGAGAAAGGAACTGACCTGCCCAGCATCGTGCAGTGTGGGGGCGTGGTAGGTTCTCAAAAAATATCTGCTGAAGGTGGAATTGTTAAACTTGAGTCTTGGAGAGTAAGCTGACTGTTCACTGGGTGGAGGGGGGAGGGGGCAGGGAAGGAAGTGCAGAGAGAAGGGTTCTGTGCCCATGAGTCTTTAGACAAGTTCAGATTGTCTAACCATTGTTCTAGTTGTCCATTTTAGTTAATGTTGCTGTGTATTAAAGAAGAAGCAAGTCCTAATGCCCAAAGTATATTAAAAGTAGAGGTAGTAAAATAATCCCTTAATAAATGCCCTTTTGTTGGTTTTTAGGAGTGTCTTCTGGGAGTGTCTATGTTAATCCACCTCTTGGAGCTAGATGTAGTCCTGTACTTAGCTGAAATGCTGGAGGAGGGGTAAGAGGAAGGGTGAAGGGGAGGGCTCTTGGCTAATATCTCCATATCTAAAAGACAGTTTTAGGTTATAACCACAGGTCTATATGTGCATTTTTTGTAAAGTACCTATGTTTATTATGGACAAGGTTCATTCATCATTTTGCAACATCTAGGCTTTTTCGATGTCCTGAGGTGACAATGTATGATAAAAAGTAGAGCTAGTGAATTAACCAATTTGTAAATATCTTTGTTATAGTTGATAAAAAAGCAGCATCTTGGACATGGAATTGTTAAACCATCTCTGAGAAATGTATGTCAGGACTTGTTCATTAGGTTGGCAGCAGAGGGGCAGAAGGAAGTATAAATGGAGGGATGTATGTGGATGTGTTCGTATTTATATTTTGATGATAACCATTAATGTGTATGCATCTCTTGGCTGTACTATAGGAATACACTGTTAAGTAATTCAATGGAAACATGCCTCCTTGCTAATACTTTAATAGTTTAGATCGGATAATGAATCCTCTTAGAAGCATTATACTTTGCGTACTCTGTTGTTTCATGTCTCACTTTTAATGGAATATTAAGGGAATGTAGTATTTTTTTTTTTTTTTTTGCGGTACGTGGGCCTCTCACTGTTGTGGTCTCTCCCGTTGCAGAGCACAGGCTCCGGATGCGCAGGCTCAGTGGCCATGGCTCACGGGCCCAGCCGCTCTGCGGCATGTGGGATCTTCCCAGACCGGGGCACGAACCTGTGTCCCCCGCATCGGCAGGTGGACTCTCAACCACTGCGCCACCAGGGAAGCCCGGGAATGTAGTATCTTAATCATAACTCTGACAATAATTTTATCTAGAAGCCTGTTGCCATTTTTGTCTTCTGTGAAATCTTTGTCACCAAGAAAGACAGGATTACATTTTTTTCTTCCAGATTGAGTTGGTGTAGTGTATTCTTGGTTATCAAAATACTCATAGCTTTGGGACTTTGAAATGGTAAATATTCATGATGTGCGAAAAAGCACGATACATAACTGGATGATCTTAATTACATAGAAATGGATGCTTAGTTGTAGTAAATACACAAACGAGACCTAGAAGCACATATCAAATGGCAAACTGCTTGTGATGATGGATGACTTTGTTTTTTGCTTCTTGTGTTTTTTGGTTTCCTCTTATGCGCATGTTAACTTTTAAGAAATAAATGTTATTTTAAAAACCTTAAAAAAAATCTGTTGAACCCAGGATTGGTACATACTAGTATGACCCTACCAAGAAATTACAGCTGGCATCAGATCTGATTGGTTGGTGCCCATGTCACATAATTTTAATATCACTCCTGGTTGAAAAAAATGAATAAATAAATAGAGAAAGCAAAGTTAGATTGTTCCTGACTTACAGGCTTTCTTCCTCTGTAATTCTAGTTCTGGTCTCCTCGGGGTCCCTACGTGCAGGCAGAGCAGCTCTTGGCTGTGAAGGTCACAGCTAATCCAAATCTCCTCTTGGGGCTGGGTTTTGTCGATTATCTGTTAGCCTCCTTAGTGCACTGCACTCCCATCCTGAGAAAATGGTTAGTTGGCCTCCAGACTACCTATTTTACTGTCAAGGAGCAGCTATCCAGCGTTATTTTTCCAGTTTTTAATCTAACCCAGAGGTGAGGGGAGAAAGTGGGTCTGTGCAGTTTTTTTCTGACAACTTGAAAAGTAAAAAAAGAAAAACAGAAAAGGAAAGAAAGAAAAAAACTACTTTTGATTTTAAACATTTTTAGAAACAAATAAAAGAGTTAAGATTTGAATTCTAACATTCTAAGATTCTAATATTGCTAACTAGATTTATACCATATTTTTTTTCTAAAACAGTGCAATTAGAAAATGTCATACCATTACAAACTCAGTGCAATGAAGGTTAATAGTATAATAAGATACTGTAAAAGCAAGATATATTGCTGCCACTAGGATTGTCATTTTCACGTAAGAAGGAAAAAGGAACTGGTGCCAGAATAACATTACATACAGTCACAGCCATCATTTATTGAAGTTCACTTCAAATGGTTTATTTCATCAACGTCTCAAAATAATCCTATGAGGTAGGTCCTTTTATCACCATTTTACAGATGAGAACTGAGGCTCAGACAGATCAAGTTAAGGAAACCTCCAAAAAAGCAGAACCAAAAGACAATTAATTGGGCTTCCCTGGTGGCGCAGTGGTTGAGAGTCCGCCTGCTGATGCAGGGGACGCGGGTTCGTGCCCCGGTCCGGGAGGATCCCACATGCCGCGGAGTGGCTAGGCCCGTGAGCCATGGCCACTGAGCCTGCGCATCCGGAGCCTGTGTTCCGCAACGGGAGAGGCCACAAAAGTGAGAGGCCCGCGTACAGCAAAAAAAAAAAAAAAAAAAAAAAGAAAGAAAAAAAAAGACAATTAATTGAAACATGAGAGAAAGACATGAAAATTAAAGAATCGGTCCAGGACATCCAATATACAACTAATAGGAGTTCTAGAAATAGAGAAAACAAAAAAGAGATAGTATGTGAGAAATGTCTCAAAAATGAAAGATGAGTTTTTTGATTGAAAGGGTTCACAAAAGCCCAGCCCAGTAAATGGAAGAAGATGCAGAAGAAGGCATATCACTGTTAAATTTTAAAACACTAGAGATCAAAAGAGAACTTTTAAAGCTTGCAGAAAAAAAAGTTACATACAAAAAAAAAAAGAAATCAATACAGGATTAGACTTTTCAAAAGCAACACTAGCAGCAAGAACATATTAGAATAATGTTTTCAAAATTCTAAAAGGAAATTGTTTCTAATTAGGAATTCTTCACCTGGTGAAAATGTTAATGATGTATGAAGATATATTCAGACACAGAAGGGTTTTATTAAAATTACCTCCCATGCAATCTTTCTAAGGAAGTTAGTGCAGGATGTGGTCCAGCAAAACAAGGGTGTAAAGCAAGAAAGTGGACGAGCTGAGAGCTGGGAAACAGACTCTAACACAGAAGAGAAACAAAGGGAATTCCCAGGATGACAGCTGGGTAGCGGGCCTAGAGGGCAACCATTCCAGAATGGATCAGGGGGGCAGCAAACTCCACTAGGGCTGTCTCCAAGAAAAAGAAATGGAACTCGTAGAATCGAGTATGACTAGATTACCTAATATGCTTGACCATACTGAGTGGAGTTTAATGGTTCTGATAGAAAGTTTGAGACTGAAGTCATGGCAGGTGTATAGCAAAACAAATCGAACCAAATGTACAGTGTGGGGAATATAGCCACTAGCTATGTGATATCTTTGTATGGTCACATATTGTAACTAGACTTATCGCGGTGATCAGTTTGAAATGTATGGAAATACCGAAGCACTATGTTGTGTAACAGGAACTAACATAGGTCAATTATACTTCAAAAACAAATAAACTCATGGAAAAAGAGATCAGATTTGTGGTTACCAGAGGCAGGGGGTGTGGGGAGTGGGAATTGGATGAAGGCAGTCAAAAAGTACAAACTGGCAGTTATAAGATAAAACAAGTACTAGGGATGTAATGTACAACATGATAAATATAATTAACATGGCTGTATGTTATATGTGAAAATTGTTAAGAGAGTAGATCCTAAGAGTTCTTACCCCAAGAAAAAAATCGTGTTTTTTTCGTATTTCTTTAATTTTGTAACCATGTGAGATGATGGATGTTCGCTAAACTTATTGTGGTAATCATTTCATGATGTATGGATATCAAATCATTATGTTGTACACCTTAAACTTATACGTGCTGTCTGTCAATTATATGTCAAAAAACTGGAAGAAAAAACCCAAACCAAAGCATTTTGTTGTGCACCTTAAACTTATACGTGCTGTCTGTCAATTAATGTCCATAAAACTGGAAGAAAAAATCCAAATCAAACCAAAATAGACTATTTGGGAAAAACAAAATAAAGGAAGTACAGTTCATGGCACTCTACATGGATCAACTGTGAGCAATAATTATATGGTCTAATGCAAATATTGAATATTTAAACCAAAATTTGTTGTATTTGTGGAAGCGAATTATGAGTGCACGTGGTGTGTGTGTATGTGTTGGGACGCATATATGAAAGCTAGTTTCTCATCTTCCATAGCAGAAATTTAGAAATAGATAATTTCTAAACCTAAATAAAAATAAGAAATAGCATTAGGTATTAGGGTATTATTCCAAAGTAAAGAGTTATATGTCAAAAGAAACAGCTAAAAATGTTAAAAGCAGTTTTAAACAACACAAATTTATTAGCTCATACTTCTGCAGGTCAGAAGTGCAGCCCAGCATGACTGAATTCTCTGCTCAGGGTCCCACAAGGCTGGAGTCACGACAGGTCGGCCAGCCTGGGCTCCTATCTGGAGGCGCTGGGAGACAGAGTCTGTTTTCAGGCTCATTCAGGTTGCAGGCAGGACGCGGTTCCCTCTGACACTTTCTACATGGCCTCCTCCATCCTCAAGCCGGCAGCAGCACTTTGGGTCCTTTCTGTGTTTTGAATCTCTCTTCCTCTTCTGTTTCCAGCCAGAGAAATTTCTCTGCTTCTAGGGGCTCAAATGATTAGGTCTGACCCAGCCACATAATCCAGGATAATCTCCCCATTTTAAATTCTGTCATCTTAACCACATTTGCAAAGTCCTTTTTGCCACGTAAAGTAACATTTTCACAGGTTCCAGGGATTAGGGTGTGAGGATCTCTTCCGGGAGGAGGGATGGGGTAAGGAGGGGCAGGGCAGGGGATTGTTTTTTATAAGCCGTGGTACTCTTTGACTTTTAAAATTATGTACATGTTTAATTTTGATCAAACGAAACCCAAAAAGTTAAATTCAATGACCAAATTTGCAAGTATTGAATTCAAATGAATTTTAGAGAATGCATCAGATGTAGCCATTATACAAGCAATCTGTATTATACAAAGTCTATTTTTGCATTTCTAGGCAAAATGACCTAAGATCTGCAAAGCATGTTAAGAAACATTTGTTAGGCACAGCCATGGCTGGGCCCTTGGGAAAATTCTGATTTGGGTGAACCACAAGGCTCTCCCAATGTATCAATTCCTTTGTTCTTACTGTCGTATTAAAGGGCCGACTTTGGTTATTTTTTGCAGCTGCTGCTAATAGCTAACTACCTCCTATAGCAAGAATAAGAAGTGACCATAAACATATTTTCTTGATATGTAAAACAAAAGTCATCATCTTAATTTTTGCAGGATGTCAGAATAGAGCTAATCTAGTCCAGTCTCATTTTACAGATGAGAACCCTGATGCCCAGAGAGAGGAGGGGACCTGCCCGTGGCATTGCTAGTGCACGTAGCAAAGATCCTCACTTCTAAATGAGCTCTACGACTTATGGCCACTGTTATGAGCCTTGGGTGGGATGATATATCACTGTCTAACATCTTCATTTTATAGATGGGGAAGCAGATGCAGATAGGAAGAGATACCTGCCCAAGGTCATTTGGAACTCCTACATTCTAATCCAGGTTTCTTTCCCTGTACAAAGTAGCCTCCCCCTGACTAAACACCTGATACCATGACAAATCTTATTCACTTCTAAATTCCTAGTGCCTAGCACATTGCCTGGCTCATAGAGGAATGGACGCACGAATGAATCTTAAGACACTGCATAAAGCTCACTTTGCAATTAAATATTTTAAATTCTCAGTCTGTCGGTGGATAAGAAATTTGGCAATAATTTGAAATAAGATGTTTCTTCTTTTGCCTCCTTAGGACAAATAAGTACATCACTGGCTATATTATACAGGCTCTAAAGCCAGGCTGACTTGTTTTCCGGTTCTCTCAGTCACGATCTGTGTGATCTTCCACACATACACTCAATCATTTTATGTCTTGGTTTCCTTATCTGTAACATGAAGATAATAATCAACCTATCTCATGGGACTCACATGGGGATTTAGTGAAATAACACATGTAACTTGGCACACAGTAGCTACTCAATAACTATTAATTTTCTCTTTTTTATATAATGGTCTACCTAATAAATGTTGAAAACTCGCAGTGAAGTATTTTCCTGTTGCTAATGGTAAACTAAAAGTGTGACCATTAGAAAAGATGGCTAAAGGCCAAAGAACATTCAGGAAGAAATCATCTTGGGAATTGATGTCAAAAATACCTAGCACATCCAAATGTCAGTAAAACTGCTTCTTCTCTTAAAGTAAAAGCATGCCAAGATTTCGCTACGGTATTTACAAAGAACTTTATTGCTTGATCTAATCATTAGGGTTTAAAAGAAAATAGAGTCTCTGAAATAAGTGTTCTTGTCCCCTTACTCCCTTCTAAAACTACTAATATTCTAGTAGCATGATATGCTACTCACATGAGCACAGAGCTGTGCTTGGAAAAGAGCAGGGCTTCTTGGAAATGACAAAATGGTAAATTACCCTGGAAAGCAGGTCATTCTCAGGTCATTCTGGCTCCTCTGCCCTGAGATAAGGTAAACATGTTTGTGGCTACAGGAATTTGTTTTCCGTAGATCTCGTACAGATATACAGTCTCAAGGGTCCTCCGTTAAATGTTTTCTGTCATAATACTCAGCGTGTTGATGTGTTGAGGACCAAAAGGTGATTTCTTATTCAAAACAAAACAAAAGTATACTTACCTGGAGATGGATTTCCAGAATCTTCTTGGATCATTTTAGATAGTTACAGAAGTAACCTGACCAAGATCAGCACCCACTACCCATACCCTAGGGCTTGGATCCTGGAAAGATGCCGGGTAATTAACAAATGTTGGGCTAAAGACGCACTCCCAGAACTTAATACAAATGAGAAAAACCCTCCGTGACATTCAGACCGTTTTGCTGTAGTTACAGAAAACATGAAACTACATTACCATCTCTTAAGAGGGAAGCTACTGAACACTGATTTTCTTAGTCTCAAATCTAACCTGTTTATGTGATTAATTCATAACCAGAGGTCCCTCATCGTGTATATACCATGACAGTCTCCTTAAGTACATTGCACTCTATTTGAAGCTTGAAATTAGAAAGGACCAGTTCTCCATTTCCCTTAATTGGCAGAACCATGATTTAGCAAATACTTATGCCCCTTTAGGTACTGTTTGCAAAGGCTGTACTAAACCAGGTGCAGGCCTTTATCAGAAAACACAGGCATGCCGAGAATAGCAGGGAAGCTCATGATACATGCTTGTAAGATAAAAGCGCTGTCTTGGAATTTTTTTCCCAACTTATATTCTTTTAACTCCAATTTCTTCTGCCACCCACTCCTCACGACACTTTCCCCAAAATAAGACAAAGGAAAACATTTGGGTGACATACAAAAAGACAATTAATATTTATTTTACTCAAGCTTTTCTGTTAAGAAGTTAAACAAAGTGATCCCCATTTGAAGGCATTACCAAAAATGTTAACATTGTTTCACGTATCCCTTCAGTGCGGGATGAAGAAAACACTTATCTGAATGAAAGAATAAGAAGGACCATCCTTACAGTGGCTTTACTTTGATATGTGGAGAAAACAAATCCATAAAGTTAGACATAAAATAGCACATGAACCTACTAGTTTCCTACAGGTAGTGGGAATTCCACTGATGTGTTAAAGTCTCCAAGAGCTCTCAAGACCTGGGGATCAGTTTTCAGCAGTTATAAAACAGCCATAGGTACTCCCATAATTCACTGCCCACTTTTCCCTCAACTATTTTACCACTAAAAGAGCAAGATGGAAACACCCCCGCTCCCAGCCCACTCCCAGGCCACAGGACCGTCATCAGTAGTTCTTTGGGTAATCAGAATGTCAAAGCATCCCCTCCCCGTGCTGCCATCTAGATAGGATGACAGGAAAAATGACTTTGGGTGAGGCATTTAGGTGTTTTGTTTAGCAGAAGTATAAGACCTGGCTAGGAAATAATGTCATCCCTACACAGGAAAACCAAATATGCTTTCTAGAGAAGAGTAGGACAGAATAGCACATCCATGCCCGTCTCCCAGCCTCAATCTGACCTCAAATATAAAAGCAGGGGGAGGAAACACCTTGACATCTGACATTGCCATGAACCCCAATTTCCTCAGGAAAGCCAGGGCACAGTGGTCCTCCGCTGTGCCCAAACCTGAAAAGAGCAGGGATGTCTGATCTCCCTTCCCCTAAGAGCAGGAATTGGAAGTAGCATTATCTTATTAATACAAATGGATGAATGTTTGGAGAACCTGTGATATAGAGTTCTCAAGTTCCTACCAGTAATCTGAGTCTATGTGTGTGAGGACAGAAACATTAGAGGAGACTTCTCATTTCCACACTTTAAATATGGAGGAAGTAGAAGTAGAGGGAATATATATATGGATAGGTTGTGGGGATGGGTGAGAATGGAGCCTTAACATATGCAAAAAAAATACAAACGTTGGAGCCTTGGATGGCTGGTTATCAATATAAGAAACAAAACCTACTAATAACCATTTGTGGGAGTAAGGGAAAAGAGAAAGACACAACTATTCTTTTTTTCTCAAGCAAATAGCAAAGTTCTAGGTGAAGATAATACCTGTTTTCTGTTTATAAAATGCATACAGAAACAGTAAATGCCGAAAAGCTTCAAATAAATGCAGAGTCACACAGAAGTTACAAAATATGCGAGAATTAGTCATTGTTTCTCAGTCTACTCACACTTTTCCTGAGATGCAAATTACTCCCTGCTCCTCTAGGTGCTGTGAGCGGATTTATATTCTAATTGCTCATGAGAGGTGAAAGACTACACCGAAGGGAATGAGGGAGATGCAAAAGGGGAAATCGAGGTGGGAAGAGGGGTGTTGAAAGGTCTGGAAAATGACTGGTGGAGAAAGAACTGAGGAGCCCCAACTAGACTGTGAATTCTTTGAGGGGGTTGGTGCCTCACACCTGGGGGCCTAACACAATCTGGACGCAGAGTAGATACTTGATTTGAGTAGCGGAGGTGAAGAATAAACAATGCATCATTAGAGACTGTGTCGCTCAAACTCTAATACCCAATAAGTCATTCTGCCTCTGCTGCCCTTAAAAGCCTGAAATGGCTTTGAAAAATCTCAGTAAGGAAGCTGCTTCTGCTTTTTCTGTAGTCGCGGCCAACAAGGATGCCTGGGCCTTTCAAAGCAGAGGAAAATGCTGCTGAAGGGGATGAAGATTCCGGACTATTAAAGGGTTTTAATAGCCACAGCCATTACTCAGTGGGATCCCAAACAACAGATAACAGATTTTATCAATTTTGTTTGCTAGATGTTCTCTATGACTCAAGTCTGACTTTTAGCATTTGCACCCAAGATGAATTCTCCTACAAATAAAATTTGTTGGTATTATTTGAGACAAAGAATACAAAGCAGGCATAGGTCCCTCAGGAAGTTGTCACAACTCCTGGTAAGATTAACTCGACTGCCATCATCACTTTTTGCTTTTGTCCTCTAGTTTGAAGCCTTAGCAAAAGACGTCTGCTTTTTATAATTCAACAGAAATGACTCCACTCTTTTCTCCAAAGGGCCCATTATTATTTTTAGTTTTTCGGTGCACGACTCAACATAAAGACCTGTGGCTCTTATGAGCTGCCTGTTTTTAAAGGGTCCAGTAGTTTCGGTTTCCATTTAACAAGTTCCCAGATAACAAATGGAAAACGGAATGAATCTTCACAAGGTCACATTGAAGGTTAAAATAAATTATCCCCATCACTGAGAGGCTCTCTTCAGGCTTTCTATCAGCACTACAGAGTCAGTTTCTTCTTTGGTTTGCTTCTCATAGATGTCGTACTTCTTCCAGTGCTGGAAGGGAAGAAAAAACACATACACGATGACTTTTCTAAACAGTGTTCTTTCCCTGAGTACTCGCAGCCAATGCTTATTTTTAGGTTTCTGTGCATGGAACCCCGAGTATATGTTTTCCTGTTTTGTTTGGGGTCTTTTTTTTTGACCTAAGAATCTTCATCTATTTGAACAATCAATTAAACAAAACAATCAGGAATTAACGTTAAAGGTGAAAAACACCGTGGGACTGTTTATGATATTTAATAGCCATCTCAAAAGATAAATGTGGACACCTCCAAAATTGGAAACGAAGTCTTTTGAAGAAGAGTAAAAGAGCAGCATGCTTTCCTTACCTCAACTGTTCCTATCTTTATTTTTTTACCACTCAAATTTGACCACTGCCCCAGAGATGCAATAGGCTCAAAAAGGCATCAAGGTGAACGGCAATATATAAAATGTCCCAAAGGTCTTAGTGCAGTTAAAAGTTTTGAAAGACCCTGCATTAACAGCTTCATGTAACATCATTTGCGAGACAGGGAATTATGCATATAAGGTAAACTCATCCTGAACTCAATTTAAGTGTGTATCTTACGGTGAAAGCCAGTATCCTGGTCCTTGCCTGCCTTCCTTACAAGTCAAAGGAAAGGGTGAAATGTGAGCTCAGTCCCCTCATCTGTAAAATAAAGTTGTTAGACTAAACCAGGGGACTGCAAACTATGGTCTAAGGGCCAAATCCAGCAGGCTGCCTGTTTTTTTAAATAAAGTTTTATTGGAACAGAGCCACCCCCACAGACAGTTTCTGTACTGTCTATGGCTGTTTTCGTGATACAACAGCACAGTTGAGTTGCTGTAACAGACCAAAAGGCCTATGAAACCAAAAATATTTACTATCTGGCTCTTTATAGAAAAAGTTTGCCAATCCCTGCACTAGATTATTTCTAAGCTCCATTTCTGCTCTGTTGTTTTCTGGTTCTATAAGCCTAGAAAAGGAAATGGAAAGAAGGAAAAATAGACACAAGCAACAATGATGATTCCGCTGCCTCAGGTTGTGCAACTGGAGATGGACTCAGCAGGTCAGGAGCATCCAGTCTTAGAGAACGTATGGAGAGGTAAGTTGGAAGACACTGTTTAAAATATCCAACTTCTACTCAGCCTGTGCCCTATAGAGCCCACGAGCCACAACCACTGAAGCCTGCACACCTAGAGCCCGTGCTCTGCAACAAGAGAAGCCACCGCAGTGAGAAGCCCGTGCACCGCAATGAAGAGTAGCCCCCGCTCGCCGCAACTAGAGAAAGACCGCACGCAGCAACGAAGACCCAACGCAGCCAAAAATAAAGAAATAAATAAATTTATTTTTTAAAAAAGAAAAAGTATATTATAGGACCAGGGTTGGCAAACTTTTTCTGTAGATGGCCAGATAATAAACATTTTCAGCTTTGGGGGCCATATAGTCTCTGCTGTTGTAACATGAAAGCAGCCATAGACAATATATAAATGAATAGGCATGGCTGTGTTGCAACAAAACTTTATTTATGGACGCCGAAATTTGAATTTCATATTATTTTCTTCTTTATATTTTTTCAACTACTTAAAAGTGTAAACACCATTTGCAGCTTGCAACCTGTACACAAACAACTGGCAGGCAGGAGTTGGCCCATGGTCTGTAGTTTACAGAGAAACCCTATGAGGAAGGTAGTGGATGGCAGCATAGTTTTTGCATTTCCCCAAATGCCACTATAAAAACCACAAGTAGGAAAGGTAAGTAGGGTAAGTAGGAAAGCAAAGCCAAAATCCACGGACACAATCTGCAACAAGACCAGATGAAAGTGACGCCCCCCATGAACCCTGAAATATGAGTGGGTAGGGACAAATTAGAGATGCTGCAAGAGCAACATGGTATTAGCTATGGGAGAGAATGGAGAGGGAATCAGCAGGGCATCTGATAGATCGGAGAATTCTAAAACAACTCACTCAAACTTCAGCAAGCTAATTTATGAACAATAAGTGAGTCTGGCAGGGGGTTGCACCGCCAAAAGAGTGACCAAATGCAAGGAGTCCACAGAACAGCCTGAGAGCCACCTGAGCCCTATGAACTCTCAGAACCAACCGAAGCTCCCTTCCTGGGCAAAGTCCCACTCTGAAGAGAAACTGATAGGAAAAGACTCCACACTGGCTAGGACACAGGCAAGAGACACAAACTATAAAGTCCAGATAAAAGTAGATGAGGTGAAGAGGCAGAGCCAGATTTCAGAAAGGAATTCACTACAGTTTTGAGAAATTGTCAAAAATAATAGAAGATGGAACTCTATAGCCGTGAAATTAGAAAAAAAAAAAAAAACTATCCTAAATCAAGTCTCCTTCTAAAACTTTAGGGAAACTAATTTCATGTAAAAATAAGCGACAGAATAATATTCTTATGGAATTAAAAGATGCCAGAAGGATGTCCACAAAATATACACAGATGAAAATTATAATCTAATATTTCAAAACTAGCAAAAGTATATTAAGAAAAAGTTATGTGATATGAAAAACAGTGCATGATATCGAAGAATATAAAAATTCAGAATAAGAACAATTCAGAAATGACATGGTAAAACCCAAGAAACAATTAGAAGTAAAAGAAAATAATCATTTCAGAAATGAAGACTAGCTAGAGGAAACACAGGGGCAAATAAACACAACAGATAAAACAAGAGAAACAAAAGATGAAAAGGAGGATTTTTTTAATCAAAAAGAAATAAAGATAGATGAAAATTATTCAAAAGGATGTGACAAATATAGAAGACAGGCAAGGAAAATAAGGGAACAGAACAACAAAGTCTATAAGTGAAGACATTTTCACTGAAAGTTTTTAAAAAGATTTGAAACTACATACTGAAAAGGCACACTATATACCTTGGAAAATCAACCCAGAATGACTAATACCAAGACATATTCTAGTAAAATTATAGGACTTCGAAGGAAAAAATCTTTTGACAACCAGGCAAAAAAGACTAAGTGTTTTAACACAGAAGGAGTATTATATTGTCAGCAGACCTTGACAACACTTTATGCCAGAAGAAAATGCATGACATATTTAAGATACCCAAAGCAAGAACATGTAAGCCATGGATTTTATATCTAGCTAAAATGAATTTCAATGATTAATGCAGGAAACTCCATCAATATGTAAATAATCCAGGAAATGTTGGTCCCATGAACCCTTCCTGAGAAAAGTTTTGGAGTTTCAAAAAACCAAAATGACTGGAGAGACATCAACCTAAAGATCGGGGGTTAGCATCAAATACATACCATATAGAATTAAGACTAAAGAGGGCTATAGGGAGACAATAGAGTATATAATGGCCTTATGCACTGGAAATGTAGATCCTGGACAACTTTAAGAATGGGGAGAGAATGGGAAGAACATACGGAAAAATTGCTGTCTTTAATAATCGTTAAAAATTATTTTATAGTTTGTCAAGAGTTCAGAAATTCCTTCAGTTCCACCTGTTTCCGTTTCATCTGTTAAATTCAAATAAAGATAAATATGAGCATTTTACGAAAACATATTATATAATCTGTTAAAAGTGTGGACTGGAGGATCAGGAAGCCTGGGCTCAGATCCCAGCTCTAACTCTTGTTAGTTAGATGTAGATACTAGCTCTGCTAGGCAGCAGCAGTGTGACCTCAAACAAGTTACGTATAATCCCTCTGGTGCTTCACTGTCTTCATCTGTAGAGTGGAGATAATCCCTGTTGCAGGATGGGGACAAATTAATGAAGGAAGTGCTTAGAAAAGTGTCTAACACATAGCAAAAGTTCAAGAAGTATGAACTGCTATTATTATTGTTGTTACTATTATTCCATTTACCAGTAAAGGTGCAGTCAGCCCTCCGGAGGAGGTTGCATAGGTTATGTGCAAATACTACACCATTTAAGGGACTTGAAAATCCGTGACTTTGGGTATCCGAGGGAGTCCTGAAGCCAATCCCCCACAGATACCAAGGGACGACTGTATTTCCATTCCTCTATGTTGTTCTCATAACCTTAAAGATGATTATAGCTGGATAACAAGATTAATTTTTCTCTTTTGGTTATCTGTATTTCTCATTTCTCTATAATAAACATATTTCTTTTAAAAGAAATATTATTTTAATTTAAAAGATGCACCCTGAATGCTACATTTTCATTGGTGTCTGCTCATTAGACCCAACGCTTAACTGTGTTGGACAGGAAAAAAGCAATCAGAACACTGCAGCAGAAGTGGCTTCTAAGAAAACATTAATGTATTATTATTATTATTTTTTTTTTTGCGGTACGCGGGCCTCTCACTGTTGCGGCCTCTGCCGTTGCGGAGCACAGGCTCCGGACGCGCAGGCTCAGCGGCCATGGCTCACGGGCCCAGCCGCTCCGCGGCACGTGGGATCTTCCGGGACCGGGGCACGAACCCGTGTCCCCTGCATCGGCAGGCGGACTCTTAACCACTGCGCCACCAGGGAAGCCCAAACATTACTTTTTTAATTGCCTTTTTTCATTCCTGAAACTCTGATTACTCTCATTTTCACCCATCGTCAGCATCAGGGCCTTTGCCTGAGCACTGCTTCTATGCATATGTCTATGTAAGGTAAAAGGGACAAAAGCAAAGGCTCTGACCTGTTATTCAATTTTGTGAATTATATGTCAGTCTAATTTTAAAATGACTTGTAGAAAAAAAAAATCCACAGAATTACAGTCCATAATTCAATTCTTACCCTGCCGATTTTTTAAACAAGGTAATCGACAATAGAATAATGGCCAAAGATGAAAAACATCCTAGATGAAAACAAATCAGTGTTTGGGTGGTGAACACAACTGGCTTTTAGTTGTTAGTCATCCTAGAAAAATACATGTATGTATATAGAATTTTTTTAAAGAAAGAAACAAACGTCATAGAATAATGGAACATCAAGTTTCAGTTTAAGAGTACCTTCAAGATTTGGTTATTTCACACAGTGAACTGCCAACAGAGGTGAAGTGGGTTTCACGCACCTAAGCACCACACAAAACACTGGCCTTGTGTGTACAAATCAGCTGATTATGTGCCCCCGTCTTCTTCAGAGCAACAGACACAATAGAAAGTTGTACAATATGAATTGTAGATTCCCACGCCTTAAAAATTACTGCAGCTTAAAAAGAACTTGTTGAATGTGGTGTGGAGGGGACTAATTTGGTACCATTTGAGGTGGCTATCAATTCAAACACTCACTTTGAAAACTGATAATTAAAGGGAAAGAATTAAACATGTTTCCTACCTTTCTAGCAGAAACCGAATTTCAGAACAACTAAGAAGCCTAGTTGAGGACTGAAAGCAGTGCTTTGTAGGAAAATGCTAGCTTATAAGTGTAGATTAAATGATAGATGAGAAAAATCATCATCGTTTCACAACCCCTACTGAGATTATTGATTCAAGCAAAGATACTAATTGGTCAATAAAAAGCATCAGCTGAAGAGTTGACAGGGTGCTAACATTACCACCACACAGATTATCTTCAGGTGGCAAGGGGAGGAAACGTGTAGATGGCAGGAGGGGACATGCTATTATCACCTTAAATACAGTGGTCCATCTCACTAATGGTGGGACAACTGGATATTATCTGTCTCCTGACAATTGGGACAGCTGGAAATATTTAAATATGGTCTGAGTATTAGATGATATTAAGGAATTAATAATTTTTAAAGTGCGGCCATGCTATTTTGGCTATGTAGGAAAGCGATCTTAGCTTTTAAAGATACATACTGAAGTTAAAAAAAAAAATTCAGCAGTATTTGGAAGTCAACTCCAAGTTAAAAAGCTGCTTTCCAATCAGGAATTCAAAACTGGCACAGCACTGAAAATGTAATTGGTTTCCAAGAAGCAGAGGAAGAATAGATAATATTTTATGGATGAAAAAGAAATGCAGATGCAGAAGAGAAGCAATTCCCTCCGCAAAGCCCCCCTACCCCCCAAATATGGCCAGCAGCCCAATTAGTCACACAGAAAAGGCAAACAGCAAAGCAACAGGAAAAAATGCTGCTGGCCAAAATGTTACTACAGTGATGAGCAAAACACTGTCAAAACAGTAGAAACCTTAAGGAAAATGATACAGAAGATTTAATTTACTGGTGGCTAAACCTAAATAAGTTTTTTTTTTTTTAAACAACCACTACTGATGGTGCAGCGTGGAAGAAGAAATTGTTTAGAAAGGGCATGGATTATTTCTTGGGATTAGAAGTTGGTAAATTTGGGCTACAATAGCTTCTACTTCAGGTTCTGCAATTCTCTCTCTATGTGATAGTCCTTGAGAAATTTCTCCATGGTCCCCAATGTCCCCATCTTTAAAGTGAGGAGCTGGACTAGAATTTTGAAAATTTATAGTTAAAGACAACTAAACATGTAAACATACACCTCATTAGATGACCTCTAGGGCAATGTTCACTCCATAATTATTCATTCCCTAATTCGATGATTCTAGAAGTAAAAGGACAGTCTTTCTGCTGTATATGCAGTTCAATTTTTGAGAACTGCTGCCATGTAGAGAAAGTAGATTATTCATTTGGTTAAAAAGCAAACATGGAAATTTGTTCTATTACCCTTTCCCCTGTCTGGCATTTTTATTATACTTTTAGTTTTAAACACTGATTTTATTTAATGGTCTGCAACCACCGCAAACAAAAACATCTTATGCTTTTAGTGGTCCATCTTGTCAGCGTATCCACCTCACTAAATTATAGAATTATCTGACTCATCAGGACAACATATTATCCTCTAGACAGCAAATTGAAAAAAAGCAATTCTCCCATCTCTGAGAAAGATAATTGATCTGATTTTGCTGTCAATGTTACCATCATTCACTCTATCACCCAGGCTTGAAGCCCTGAAATTATTTTTTTACTCTCGCCACCTTTCATCACCCACACAGAGTCACCAAGTCGTAATGAGTTTCCTTTAATAATGTCTCTTGCATCAATCTCCTCTGCTACCACCTAAATTCAAATCCCTATTATCTCACAGACCTAGATGACCACAATATTCTCTTTTCCCTTAATGACTTGTACAGCGTTTCTTTTTATTATAAAAGTAATACATGCTCATTACAGGCAATTTGGAAATTTCAGAAAGGTAAAGAGAGAATAATATCAATTATCCACAATCTTCCTGCCCAGAGATGATTATTTTGACGCATTTCCTTCCACTCATTGTTCTATGTATATATTGATAGGTTTTTTTATAAAAATTAGGATTGTAATACACTACACATTTATGATATGTTTCTTACACTTACACCGTGAGTATTTTGCTGGGACATTAAATGCTTTGAAAACCTAACTTTTCAAAAAACTTATTCTTGATTGTTGATGTTTCCTTAGTTTCTAATTTTTCATTTTAGAAACAAATGCTGCATTGACCATCCTTGTACCATTGTTGGACTATTTCCCTAAAATAGATTCCTAAATAAATAATGACAAGATCAAAGATTCTTGTTACATTTTACCAAGTTGCCCTCCAGAAAGAACACATACCATTTTACAGGCCCACCAGCGTTGCACGAAAAGTGCCAGTTCCCCACCCACTTGTTAACACTGGATATTATCACTTTTTAGAAATGTATTAAGCTGGAAATTTATATCTCATCAATGCTTTGGCTGTATGTCCTGTATATATCAGTGAGTCCAAACACGTTTTCACAGATATTGGACATTTGTGTCATGGCACTTTGACTGTCTTCATTCTGCTAAAAGGGGTAGCAAACTCAAATGCTTTTCAGGGGTCTGGCATGTTAGGTCAACGTGTGAAACCACAGTGGGAATTAGGAATTCTCAGGAATTCCTAATCTCAGGAACAGGGCCTGAGATGAACTGGTAGAGTGCATGCCCTGCTTAAGATCCCAAATTGAAAAATTTTAAATACACCACGCTGGCCAAACAAAACACCTGTGGGGCAAATTCAGGACTAGGTTCCCAGGTTGCTACCATGCTAGCGCCTCCCCTCCCTAATCCATTCCCTCCAGGTCGTTGTCAGGATGACAGGTGTGGAGAGAAGGGAACCCTCCTGCACTGTTGGTGGGAATGTAAATTGGTGCAGCCACTATGGAGAACAGTATGGAGGTTCCCTAAAAAAACTAAAAATAGAGCTACCATATGATCCTGCAATCCCACTCCTGGGCATATATCTGGAGAAAAACATGGTCTGAAAGGGTACGCCAATGTTCACTGCAGCACTGTATACAATAGCCAAGACATGGAAGCAACCTAAATGTCCACCGACAGAGGAATGGATAAAGAAGATGTGGTACATATATACAACGGAATATTACTCAGCCATTAAAAAGAAGGAAAGAATGCCATTTGCAGCAACGTGGATGGACCTAGAGATCATCATACTGAGTGAAGTAAGTCAGACAAAGACAAATGTCGTATGATATCGCTTATATGCGGAACCTAAAAAAATTGATACAAATGAACTTATTTGCAAAACAGAAACAGACTCACAGACTTAGAGAAGAAACTTATGGTTACCGGGAGGAAGGGTCGGGGGGGAGGGATAGTTAGGGAGTTTGGGATGGACATGTACTCACTGCTATATTTAAAATGGATAACCAACAAGGACCTACTGTAGAGCACAGGGAACTCTGCTCAGTATTATGTAACAACATAAATGGGAAAAGAATTTGAAAAAGAATAGATACATGTATATGTATAACTGAATCACTTTGTTGTACAACTGAAACTAACAAAACATTGTTAATCAACTATACGCCAGTATAAAATAAAAAGTTATAAAAACAAAGAATGATATTCCTAATACCTTCTCATATAAGGCCAGCCATAACATGACTCCAAATCTGTTTCTCGGAACTCCCCTATCCCAACCCGGTACTTCTATCATACAGAACTCTAAGGAGGTAGTGAGGTTCTTGAGGACAAACATTCTATCTTACAAAAGGCAATGCAGCAGAGTGGAAAGAAAGGGAAAAGTCTAGAATCAGACAGTCCTGGGTCAAATCTCACCTTATTACCTACTAGCTGTGTGGCTGCAGTAGTTATTTAACCTCACTGAGGCTCCATTTCCTCATGTGTGAAATGGTACTAACAGCACCTACACCACAGGGTGGTTATGAAGACGGAGCATTTAATACACTGTGTACACACGGCAGACTTCCAATCACTGGTTAGAGGAGCTGTTAGAATACTTGCACAATTCTCAACCTCCAGCATCTGTCTCAGTAGCTGGCAAAATGAAGACACACGGGTGATCCTAAGGAAAGTATCTGTAACAGTGATTTTCAAAGTGCGCTCCGTGAATGATCATGCCAGGATAGGAATCATCTTCGGGCTCCTTTGAAATATGCAGATTCCTGGGACCCATCCCAGAGCCGGTGAGTCCGAACTTCTGAAGGTAGGGCCCAGGATTCTATACTCCTACAAGCACTGCAGCTGACTGTGACTCAAAGCTGAAGAAACACCGTCACCTCAGTTGCAGTATACCAGCCCTTCATCAGGTGCCTGACTTCTAGACCTCCCCGGCTAGTGGTGCCCTATGTGGCACAGTTACCCACTGCCCATGCCCATGACTTGGTGAAAAAGTGATCCAGATGGCTCTTCCTCTGACAGCATGGGAGCCTCCCTGCCTTCCTTCCCTAGCCACTGTGTATCACCCGTCATTACAAGAATCGTTTGGGCGTCAAAGATAAATGGAAAGTATTATCAATAGTAATACTAAGCACTAACACTTACTAAGCACCTATAATGTGCTGGACACACTAAGTGGTTTCTACGTATTAAATTAATTTAATCCACATAACAACACTATGAGGCAGGTGCTATCATTACCTCCACTTTTTACAAGTGGGAAAACTGAGGCACAGGAAGGTTAAGGAAGTTACCTAAGGTCAAATAGACGGTAGATGACACAGCAGAGATTTGAATCCAGACAATCTGACTCAGAGCGCAGGCTATTATCTACTATGCTGTACTATTTCCCTGAATTAACTGCCCTATGCCTGAAATTACTAATTTAAGATATATACAATAATATTGATATTTATTTCATTTAGTGCCTTTATTATTTTATTTGGGTGAATGTATTTATCAGAGAAGCCTCAAACTCTTTTGTTCCCATAAGGTCTTAGCTTTTCCAGCCACAAATTCTAGCGTGAGAGTGCAGCCAGCTAACTCTAACAGTTCGGGTGGGTTTGCTCTAGTTCCATGTCTTCGGAGGCCAGCTTTCCAGGCAATAGCATGAACACAATCTATTTCAATTGTTTACCTTATCTTTCTATTTCCCTAAATCAAGTTTGAAAAGTTACTGCAGTCAGAAGACCTGACTATTGGCTTAGTTTCATAAAGGAGGCTCCTCCCGCTGCAGGTTTAGATCAAAAATGTTCCCTACCCCAGAGAGAGAATGAAGCCCCGTGAAACAAGACAGACGAAGTATTCTGGGAACTTCTTAAACGCTATGCTTGGCCTGAGATACAACATTTTAAATCAGCTCTTCTTTAATCTTTTAGACAAAATGTAGTTTAAAATAACCAATTTTGAAATGAAATTCTGACACATGCTACAACATGGATGAACCTTGAAAATGTTATGCTAAGTGAAAGAAGCCAGACACAAAAGGACAAATATTATAGGATTCCATTTATATGAGGTACCCAGGTTAGGCAAAGTCAGAGAGACAGAAAGCAGAATAGAGGTTACCAGGGGTTGAGGGGAATGGAGAGTTATTGCTTAATGGGTACAGTTTCTGTTTGGGATGATGAAAAAGTTCTGGAAATAGTGAAGATGGTTGCACAACACTGTAAATGTACTTAATGCCATTGAACTGTATACTTAAAACTGGTTAAAATGGTAAATTTTATGTTTTACCAAATTTTTTTTAAATCCCATAGCCTCCCCCCAAAAAAATCAATTTCAGACTTCACAGAGTCAGTGCTTACCAGGGTATCATCATTCTGGTCTCCAAACATTTCTTTAAAAATCTTGCCAGGATCAGGAATTGGAGGGAATATAATAATCTTGAGCCTTTAAGAAAACAGAGACATTTTTGATCAAACCTTCCATTCCATAGAAATGTCCCACTTAAATACAGCCATATTAAAAGAAGGCTTGGACAAAAGACATGGTACACAAGTCATCTTTAGTGATAACGTACTTGTGAAAAAATTTCTAAAACAAGCTGAGAAATCGATCTCCTAAAAGTATCAAGTGTGGATAAAGCAGAGGGCCCATCAGTAGCAGACTACTTATACCCTTTCAATGAAAAAAAATGTTTCCAGCTTTGTTGAGATATACTTGACAAACAAAAATTGTATAAATTTGAGGTGTACAAAGTGACATTTTAATATATGTGTACATTGTGAAATGATGGTCACAATCAAGCTAATTAACACATCCATCACCTCACATAGTTATAATTGTGTGTGTGGCACTGTGTGTGTTATCCTCTATCAATTAAATAAAAATGGTGCTTTACTTATCACAGATCAGATGGGAGCTTGCTGTTTATAATTTTGAAAAAAATAATCTTCCGAGAACAGGGGGCATTCTCTTTAATTTTTCTTCCTTTTTCTTCCTTGTCTCCTTTCTGTTTTTTTTAAATTAAAAAAAATTTTAATTGAAGTATAGTTGATTTACATTGTTGTGTTAATTACTTCTGTACAGCAAAGTGACTCAGTTATACATATATATATACATTCTTTTCCATTATGGTTTATCACAGGATATTGAATATAGTTCCCTGTGCTACACAGTAAGACCTTGTTGTTTATCCATTCTATACATAATAGTTTGCATCTTGGGCTTCCCTGGTGGCACAGTGGTTGAGAGTCCGCCTGCCGATGCAGGGGACACGGGTTCGTGCCCCGGTCCGGGAAGATCCCACATGCCGCGGAAGCGGCTGGGCCCGTGAGCCATGGCTGCTGAGCCTGCGCGTCCGGAGCCTGTGCTCCGCAACGGGAGAGGTCGCAACAGTGAGAGGCCCACGTACCACAAAAAAAAAAAAAAAAAAAAAGTTTGCATCTTATAATCCTAAACTCCCACTCCATCCCTCCCCCACCTCCCTCCCCCTTGGCAACCACCCCAGTCTATTCTCTATGTCCATGATTCTGTTTCTGTTTCATAGATATGTTCATCTGGGTCACGTTTTAGATTCCACTTATAAGTGATATCATATGGTATTTGTCTTCCTCTCTCTGACTTACTTCACTTAGTATGATCATCTCTAGTTGCTGCAAATGGCATTATTTCATTCTTTTTTATGGTTGAGTAGTATTCCGTTGTATATATGTACCACATCTTCTTTATCCATTCATCTGTCAATGGACATTTAGGTTGTTTCCATGTCTTGGCTATTGTGAATAGTGCTGCTATGAACGTAGGGGTGCACATATATTTTAGAATTAAAGTTTTGTCTGGACTCTCTATTTTTGCATCTGATAGTAGTACCCTTTGGTGGACCTACCTCATCTCCTAGGTCTCTAAATGTTGATGTGTCCCAGCATTCTCTTTTGTCCTCTTTATCTCCCTCACTTTATTAGTGCTCTCTTCCAGTCTTAGGGCTTTAAATCCATCTACATGCCAAGGACTCCCAAAATTCTACCTCCAGCCCAAACCTCTCCCTTAAACTCCAGATTCATGTATACAAGTACCTATTTAGCATCTCTACTTAGATATCTAATAGGTATCTCAAATTTCTCATGTTCAAAACTGAAGTCCTCACCTTTTCCCTAAAGCCAGCTCTCCTCCCAATCTTCTCCATCTTAGTAAATGGCTCTAGCATTCACTCAGTTGCTGAAGCCAAAAATCTAAGAGTTATCCTTCAATCCTCAATTTCCCTCACACCTTCGAAGACAAGCAGCCATCAGCAAGCACTATTAATTCCATCTTCAAAATATATTCCACATCAGACTACCTCTTACTACCTCCTAACTAGTCTACCGGCCTCCACTCTTGTCCAAGTCAAGTCTTCACTCAGCAATACAATGATCTTTTATGACAGTAAATCCAATCACATCCCTCCCCTGATTAAAACTCTCTCATGTTTCCCCATCATGCTTAGGATAACATTTCAATTCCTTGCCACAGCCTACATGATCTGGCCCTGCCAGCCTCTCCAGCCTCATTTCCTGTTGTTCTCCCCCTTGCATGCTCTCCTCTAACAAGACACACGGAGTTCATTCCAGCCTCAGGACCTTTGCACTTGCTATTCCTTTGGCCTAGAATACTCTTTCTTTGAATAGCTGCCTGGTTTGCTCCTTTAATTCTGTCCTCAAATGTCACTTCCTCAGAGAGGACTTCCCTGGCATCCTATGTAAGATGAGCCTCATATCACTTCCTAGCCTTTCTCCCCAGCCCAACTCCACAACTTTACTACTCACTAAGTGAAACCATAGATAGGGACTTTGTTCTGTTCATTGCCACAACCCCAGCAATAACAACAGTGCCTGGCACATAAATAGGCACTCAACAAACGTATGTTTAAAGAATACTGAAATAACGATAAAATGTTGATTCTAGAACCAGCTTAATAACCTTATTCCAACTTTAGGTATTTACTGAAAGAGCAAATAATAGCACCAGACTAGTCCCTATGATGAAACTGAGAAAGTAAAACATTCTCAAGGAATGAGTGCTGTAACTTAGAGACAACTTGAAGTTCTCTTTCCTATAGCATTAAGTAGCAACCTGTTTTGCATTCACACTAGACAAGTCATTTAATTGGTAATGGTCTCCATTTCTAAAACTTATGATCTACCAACCAACTGTTGACAAATTAGGCATTTGAAAGAGTAGAGTGAACATAGGTCTTATCAACAATTCTAAAAATATACAAAGAGAGCACTGCCTGAGCAGAGCCCTGGGATCCAACACTTTTCTCACCAGAAAATGGGTACAATAGTATTTCTTTGCCATGCCATACTACCAAAAAGCCAGGTATAGCCAAAATGCTTCCAACACACTGGGGAAACATCAAACACACCCACAAAGAAGAATAACCATAGCAACCAGGGTAGCAGAAACTGTCAAGCCTGCCTGGGCAGCTGCCTTACTTTTTCAGGTACAGTAGAAGGACTATGATTGCAGCTGCAACGATGATCGGAATGATGAGTAACGTGGTGATGTAAAATGTTGGATTGGCCTTCTGACCTGGAAAATGAAAAACAAAGAGAAAGACATGAGAAATAAAACCCTTTTAGAAATAAACCAAGCAACAGTTGTATTAGACTAATGAGATTACAGATATTTCTGCCCTCTACACCAACATATTTCCCAAAACTCTTCAATTCTCTTATCTTTTGTTATCTTAATAGTGAAAAAAAAAGTCCTGCTCTGGTGCCTAAAATTCCATGGATGAAAAAGCACCTTAAGGATTATCTGAAACCAGGATATCTTAACTGGCTTCAGACACTATTAACAAAGATGTTATATTTGTTAAATATGTCATCTCATTAACAGTGACTATCTTTTCTTATTGGTTACTTAGCACTATTAGAACACCTAAAATAATCCCAACAACAACTACCACTACTATTCTTAATTGAGCAACTACTGTATGTCTGATATCATACTAGGTAATTTTGCATGCTTACATCTATGCTAAAGAGATAGATAATATTACTTCCCACTTATACAGATGAGAAGTGTAAGGCTCAGAGAGGTTCAGTGGCTTGTCCAGAGGGTTTAGTAAGTGATGGAGTCAAGCCTCAAACCCAGCACTGTCCAATTCCAAAGACTTTCATTAACTGCCTTGCTACACCTAACACTTAGAATGGCATGTCTAGTTATTGGGTTGGCCAAAAAGTTTGTTCAGGTTTTTCCATAGCATCTTACAGAAAACCCAGACAAACTTTTCGGCCAACCCAATATATGCTCATCTTTTCCACCAGGGCATGAAAATCTGGAAAGCATCTCAGGGCCTAACATTGTGTTAGGCAGCCTCTAAGATGACTCTAAATGATCCCTGCCTCCTGATATTCACACCCCTGTATAATTTTCTCCCCTTAAGGGTGGGCTGGACTACATGTGTGAATAGCAACAGTGATGGGATGTCACTTCTGAGACAAGGTTATAAAGGGCTGCAGTTCTCATACTGGGTGTTTCCTCATATGCTCTCTCTTGTTTGGACTACGCACTGGGGGACGCCAACTGCCATGTCATGAGGTAGCCCTGTGCAGAGAGTCAAATGGTAAGGAACTGAGAGAGGCCTCTGTATTAGTTTCCTAGAACTGCTGTAACAAATCACCACACGCTGGTTGGCTTAAAACAGGAGAAATATATTCTCTCTCAGCTCTGGAGGCTAGAAATCCCAAATCGAGGTATCAGCAGGGACACGCTCCCTCTGAAGGCTCTAGAGTAGACCCTCTCCTTGCATCTTCCTGGCTTCTGGTGGCTCCCAGGAATCCTTGGTGTTCCTTGGATTTGTAGCTGCATCACTCCGATCCCTGCCTTCATCTTCACATGGCCCTCTTCTCTGTGTTTCTGTGTATCCTCTCTTCTTCCGATAAGGATGCTAGTCATTGGATTTAGGGCCTGCTCTAAGCTGGTATGACCTCATCTTAACTTGCTTACATCTGCAAAAACTCTATTTCCAAATAAGGTCACATTCACAGGTACCAGGAGTTGGAACTTGAACAAATCTTTTTGGGGCACATGATGCAACCTGCTACAGCCTCCATCCAGCATCCAGAGTGGAAATGAGGCTTTCCAATGACCATATGAGTGATTGTGCAAGTGGATTCTCCAGCCCCAGTCAAGCCTTCAGATGAGACTGAAGTCCCAGTCAACAGCTTGACTGGAACCTTATGGGAGAACTTGAGCCAGACGTACCTAGCTAAGCTATGCCCAGATTTTTGAGCCATGGAAACTGTGAGATAGTAAATATGTGTTTTTTATTTTTTAATTTTTTTTTAAAATTTTTTGGCTGCACTGCACAGCATGTGGGACCTTAGTTCCCCAACCAGGGATCGAACCCACGCTCCCTGCATTGGAAGCATGGAGTCTTAACCACTGGACCGCCAGGGAAGTCCCATATATGTGTTTTTTGTTTGTTTGTTTTGATTAATTTTTATTGGAGTATGGTTGCTTTACAATGTTGTGTTTTCTTGTTTTTTGTTTGTTTTTTTTTAAATTAATTTTTATTGGAGTATAGTTGCTTTACAATGTTGTGTCCAAATATGTGTTTCGTAAGCCACTAATTTTGGAGCTAATTTGTTATGCAATAATAGATAACTAATACAACCTTGCCTGGCACATAGCTTGTTCAGTCTTTCAATTAATAGGGAATTGACTACTTCAATAACCTGTCTCTCTGACTGTTAGATAGCTGTTAGAAAGTTCTTAAGTTGGTCCTGTTTTGGCCCATGGAGCCACAAAAAAGATAGCCTACTCCCTCTTCTACCTGACAATACCTCAAATATTAGAATTCAGCAATTATGACTCCCTAAGCTTACTTCGTTAACTGTTCTTCCCCAAATTTTGAGATTCTTCAACATCCTGATTACCCTTCCAAGGCAAGATTCCAGTCTGCCAATGCACCTCTTACAATGTGGTGCCCAGGATGGGATGCTGTATACTTTTGATGTGGCCAGGACACTGTGCCCCACCCTGCAGCACCCCCTTGTTCTGGATGCTGCACTATCACTGCTGCCTATGACTGCAGTATGCCTTTGGGGGATATTTAAGGGACCGATGTTGAGTCACTTTGAGCTTACAGTCAAATAAAACCCTATCCCTCACCCCACAGCACACACATCCATAAGGGACATGTCTTTCCAATCCTGTACTTGACCCTGGCAGATAGCTTGCTCAGCCTCTCAATTAATAAATGAAACTGATTTTCTTCAAACCTAGATATATGTTTATCTCTATAAAATGCCATCAAGGTCATTGTCCTACTCTTGATTCTGTTACCAGCACATAGGATAGTACTGTAGCATTGCACAGTCTGCAGATTTAATCATGCCTGCCTTCTATATTTTTGTTCAGGTTGTTAACAAAGATACAGACAGGACAGAAGAGAGGATAACACCATTTGGACTGCAAATTTTCAAAGAGCTGCATATTGTAAATTAACCCTGAGTGATCCGACAATAATTAAACAGAAAATACATTTCAATTGTAAGTATTCTCTGGCTGACGTCAAGAATAAAGAACAGGGACTTCCCTGGTGGCGCAGTGGTTAAGAATCCGCCTGCCAATGCAGGGGACATGCGTTCGAGCCGTGGTCCGGGAAGATCCCACATGCCGCGGAGCAACTAAGCCTGTGCGCCACAACTACTGAGCCTGCGCTCTAGAGCCTGCGAGCCACGGCTACTGAGCCCGCGTGCCACAACTACTGAAGCCTGCACGCCTAGAGCCCGTGCTCTGCAACGAAAGAAGCCACCGCAATGAGAAGCCCGTGCGCCACAACGAAGAGTAGGCCCCGCTCGCCACAACTAGAGAAACCCCGCATGCAGCAATGAAGACCCAATGCAGCCAAACATAAATAAAATTTTTAAAAAAGAATGAAGAACAGCCCTTTCCCACAATCAAGTTTCTGCTTCAACTTAGTTTCCATGTATCAATGGTTTAACTTTTAATAAAATCCCATTCTCTTACCTATACTCATTGCTTGACTCCAATTACTCCAGAGTTTGTCATCCTCATAGCATAACTTATTTGTTTTGACTCTTATTCTGACTGTGTTCAAAGTATCAGGAAGAACACCAGGGACGATGAAACAAATTGTACCCTTAGATATAAAATAAAAGCACACAAGGAATATTACCAGTTTATTCTCTTTCTCTGCTTCTGAATCCTAAATATAATTATCTGCCAACTTTTGTATATGATTAAGACTTTGTATTGCAATACAAATTATCTGACTTTAACTCCTGAAAAAGAAAATTGGCAATAATCCACAGAACAAAGTAGTTTGTTTTTCTCAAAGCAGTTCAAATTTAGGATATGCTCACCCTGTCCCACCCCCAATTACTCTATGAGTTTAAGCCCAAATAGCTAAAATTGAACTTACTGACCTCTAGGTTTCCTTCAAATTCTGAATTCTGACATTTGGCCTCTTCAACCTTGAAAATGTAAAAAATGAATACATTCAAAAAGTTTTAAAGACCACACTTCATATCATTTAACCGTTTTAACAAGTTTTCTTTTATGCCATTATCACAGGACCAGGTGCAGTGAAAAGAGGTAGGTTTTTAAAAATAAGTGGTCAATTACATATCCATATGTGAAAAAAAAGAATCTTGACCCCTACCTCACACTATTTACAAAGTCAATTCCATATGGATTGCAGATCTAAATGTGAAAGTTACAATAAATTAATAAATAAATACATAAATACAGCAAGCTTTTAGATGAGAACATACAACATCCTCATGACCTTAAAGTAGGAAGATATCTTAAATAGGACCAAAAAAATATTAACCATAAAGGAAAAATTTTTATAAAATCATCTATATTAGGGCTTCCCTGGTGGCGCAGTGGTTGAGAGTCCGTCTGCCGATGCAGGGGACACGGGTTCGTGCCCCGGTCCGGGAAGATCCCACATGCCGCGAAGCGGCTGGGCCCGTGAGCCATGGCCGCTGAGCCTGCGCGTCCGGAGCCTGTGCTCCGCAACGGGAGAGGCCACAACAGTGAGAGCCCCGCGTATTGCAAAAAAAAAAAAAAAAAAAAAAAAAAAAAAAATCATCTATATTAAAATTAAAAGCTTCTGTTTACCAAAAGATATCCTATTAAGGAAATTCAAAGTTAATGCATAGAGTGAGAAAAGATATTTGCAGTTTATGACAAAGGACTTGCATATATATATATATATATATATATAAAATATATATTTATATATAATACACACACATACATATACCTCATAAATTAATAAGAAAAAGACAGACAACCCAATAGAAAAGTGGCAAAAGACTTGAACAGACATCTCACAAGAGGATATTCAAATTGCCAATAAACATAGGAAAAAGTGCTCAACTTCATTAGTTATCAGGAAAATGCATATTAAATCCACAAGATAACGATACACACACCTACTGGACAATACCAAGTGTTGGTGACGATGTAAAGCATCTAGCACTCTCAATTTCTGCTTTTAGTAGTGTAAATCGGCACAACCATTTGGGAAAACTTATTATCTACTAGAGACAATCATATGTAACCCTATGGCCCATATATGCGCAACAGAAATGTACACATATGTGCACCAAGAAATAAGTGTGCAAATGTTCATAAAAACTCTATTCATAAAATTCCAAACTGGAAACTATTCAAATGTCTATCAGCGGGAGAATGGATAAATCAAATGTGGTATATTGACATGATGGAATGAATGCAATGAGATGCATCTTCAACCACAGGCAACAATATCCGTGAATATCATAAACGTAACATTGAACAAGAGAAGACAGACACACAAAAAAGTTCTGTATAATTCGTTTATATAAAGTTTAAAAAGAGGCAACAAAATTAATCTATGGGATTAGAAGTCAGGATAATAATCGTTCTTTGGGAAAGTAGTGACCAAAAGGAGTCATGATTGAGCTTCTAGGGTACTGATTATGTAAGTTAAAAATCATTTGTGAAAAATCATTGAGCTGTACATAATGACTTCTGCAATTTTTCTCTAGTATACTATATATAATAAAAAGTTAAAAAAAGAAAACTATTATGCTCCGTTGTTGAGAGTATAATATACCAAAAATGACTGGGTTAGAGAAAAGAAAGTAAAATGCAATTTTCTCCTCTACACAACTTAAGTCATGTGCTGTCTGAAGTAAAGAGAACAACCAGTTCTTAAAATGTAAATATTTCCAAATCAACACATGAAAATCTGTTGCTTAGTTAAATAGTCTACTTCTGGCCAACAGGTCCATGAAAAGATGTTCAACATCACTAATCATTATCGAAATGCAAATCAAAACCACAATGCGATATTATCTCATACTTGTTAAGTGGCTATCATCAAAAAGGTAAGTGATAACAAGTGCTGGAGAGGGTGTAGATAAAAGGAAACCCTCGTGCACTGTTGGTGGGAATGTAAACTGGTGCAGTGACTATGGAAAACAGTATGGAGGTTCCTCAAAAAATTAAAAATAGAACTACCATACGATCTAGCAGCCCCAAGGAAATCCTGCCATTTGCGACAACATGGATGGACCTTGAGGGCATTATGCTAAGTGAAATAAGTCAGAGAGAGAAAGACAAATACTGTATGATCTCACTTGTATGTAGAATCCAAAAAAGTCGAATTCACTGAAGCGGAGAGTAGAATGGTAATTGCCAGAGGCTGGGGAGTGAGGAAAATGGGAAGATGGTGGTCAAGGGTGCAAATTTTCAGTTATATATTCTGGGGACCCAATGTACAGCATGATGATTACAGTTAATAATACTGTATTGTACAGAAACTAACACAACATTGTAAATCTACTATCTCATCACACACACAAAGAAGGTAAGTTTGTGAGCTGATGAATGTGTTAACTTGTTTGTGATAATCATCTCACAATGTATATGTATATTAAATCATGTTGTACACCTTAAAATAATCACATTGTACAACCTAAATATATACAATTTTTACTTGTAAATCATACCTCAATAAACATGGAAAAAATAGTCAACTTCTATCAAAGAGATGTTTAAACATGGGACAAAGACCAGAACACACGCTATGATCTTTGGCATTCAATGGCATTCACTAAATGGTTCCTACCAGCATTTGTGAAGAGTGAAAGGCCAACTGAATGATGAAGAGCCATCCTATCAATATTTCATATAGGGGCAGAGCAAAGGCCACTCGGGGGCTACTGTACACCAGTGCTGGCCATTCGGAATCAGAGGCCTGCTGGGGAATCACAAGTGCCAACTACCACTTGAGGGACCAGGTTGCAGGCTGATGTCCCCCCTCCCCTGGACCATCTCCCAGATATATATATTCCAAAGTCAGCAAATCATTGTGTAAATTGATAGTTCTGGGCTCTTGTTCAAATGTAAATCTCCTTGTGTAGTTTACCAACTGCTCAGATATTTCCGTGAGAAAAGGAAAACAAGGATACAGATCACCAAGTAGATAGCTGGCGGGGATGGAGGTAGTCAAAGCCAAGTCACTTCTTACTTTATGATTCTGTCATGAGCTACCTCTGACCCAGCACCATGTGGTGGCACCCGTTCATGTTCCAGCCTACTTCCCCCGCTTAACTAGAACACCAGGCAAAAGAATTACTGAAAAAAGTCTTGCAGAAAGAAACAAAAAGGGTCTAACCAGCAGAGCTCAAAATCGGCAAGCACACAAAAAGCTGATGACATTCTAGGGGAAGAAACAGCTGGTGAACATCTGCTAAGAGAGAGAACATTAAACTCAAGTGTATAAACAGAGTTAACTCCAAATCAACTATAGTTCTGGTTTTGATGGATAAAGTTCCACAGTATAGTGTGCTCTCTTCAGTTCAGAAGTTTGCAAAAAAAAAAAAAAAAAAAAAGGTAACTCAATTTAACAAGAATTTATCAAGTGGTGACTATGCACATGGTCTTATACCAAGTGTTCTTGGTCAAAGCTTAATACATGAAGACCAACCTCTGAAGTCATACTTATAAGCTATGTGGCCTGTAGCAAGTTACTTAACCTCTCTGAGCCTTAGCTGCTCAGTAAAATGTAGGTTAAAAGAGAACCTATTCCATCGATTGTTATGAGCTACTGTATAAGAAGTACATAGAAGAGTATATTTGTAACACATCATAAACAATAAGTGATGGCTGCTACTATTAACAGGAAGTATTGAGGTGGTCCCGGGGGTCAGACTTTTACAGAAATCTTGACTCTATCACTTATTAGAAATGTGACCTTACAAGTAACTTCTGGGACCGAGTTTTCTCATCTGTAAAATGGGGACAAAACAACAGGACCTTGGGACTTCCCTGGTGGTGCAGTGGTTAAGAATCCGCCTGCCAATGCAGGGGACACGGGTTCGAGCCCTGGTCTGGGAAGATCCCACATGCCGCAGAGCAACTAAGCCCGTGTGCCACAACTACTGAGCCTGCGTTCTAGAACCCGCAAGCCACAACTACTGAGCCCATGTGCCACAACTACTGAAATCCGCGTGCCTAGAGCCTGTGCTCTGCAACAAGAGAAGCCACCACAATGAGAAGCCCATGCACCGCAACAAAGAGTAGCCCCCGCTCACCACAACTAGGGAAAGCCTGTGCACAGCAACACAGCCAAAAATAAATAAGTAAATAAATAAATTTATTAAAAAAAAAAAACAGGACCTAGATCCTTGGAGTTATTGTGAGGACCAAATGAGACAATTCAAATAAAGTGCTTATTAAAATAGCTAATACATAGTAATTGCTTAATATATGTTAGCTGGTATTAGTAGCAGGAATGGCACAAAGTAAACACCACCTAACTCCTCCCTACAGGAGCTTATATTTTTTGGTAGAGATCATGGGTAACTAGCAGGACATAATTCAGTACCAAGTGAGTAATGCAAGCAGCACGTGTCTCAGGATTTCAGACAGAAGAGAACGGTAAAGGCTGGAATAGTCAAGCATATTCGGCTTTCGGATAACTCACTTGGTTGTAAATTCAAGCCTCACCCCCTCCCCACTTGGAAGCCCTTTGCCTTTTCCTTTGTGGCATTATTTGGGGATTCAGGTTTCTGGTACGAATAATGATTATTCTATTTCAGCAAACGCCTTCATTTGCAAATATCCAGAAGAGGTCTGCTCAGCTGTGGACCTGGTCACTTCCTCTTGGAGTTACAGCCTGTTAATACCAGCTTATTTTAGTAAATAAAATAATTTAGTTTTTGAAACTCCCATGATGAGCTAAAGCAAGTGGACCAAGGAATCTGCCCACATGTGAGATTCAGGACTCCTTTAAAAACCAATATAATATACTTGGTTTCTAACCTCTAAAACTCAAATGCACACAGGGCCCAGGCAGGTGGCACACAAATGAGTGGGGCAGTCCACGTGGTCCTAAGGCGCCACCTTATGGCAACTACACTCTCAGATACCACAGTTTTAAATCTGGGTAAAAAATTCAAATTTAATATACAAGCAAACAAAACCCCACTTTGTTTGTGGTCCAAACAAAAATGTTTGAGGCCCGAGTTCATGTCCTCTGCTGTAAAGCGTAACAATGAGACTGAGGCCCGGAGGTTATGCCACATCCAGTTATGCCCAGTGCCCCACAGTGACCTCTAATTAGCATGTTTTGTATTAGATTACAAATAGCGTAAATGTACATAATCCAAAAAATACTGACTACTCAGTACTGACTACTTTAGTTGCCACAAACTCCAAGAAAACTGAATGGCTGTACTGGAGCCTGCAAGTATCTACATAATCTGACCCCAGCCTCATGCTCAGACATCTCTTCCTACTATATTTTGGTCACACCAGTCTCCTTTTTCTCACACATGCCAAGTTCATTCCTGCCTCAGAGCCTTTGTACATGCTGTCCCCTCCGCCCCCAGATCGTCAAATGGCTAGCTCCTGTGCATCTCAAGTGTCATCACTTCGGATGACTACCCTACCTAATATTCCCTCAGGACTTCCCACCACCCCCATTTAATTTTCTGCATAACATTCATTCTCTAAAATTAGCTTGCTCGTTTACACACTTGTTTTCTAGTAGGTAAGCTTCGTGGGAAAAAAATTCTTTTCGTCAGGTGTCATGTGCACATAAAACAGTGCCTGGCACATGGTAGGCACGTAATAAAAATGTTTTGAACAAATGAATTAATGAATGGCTGGAATCTTGCAGCCGATGCTACCATAAACTGCCAAACCTTTCACCATACTCTATTTCAGAGAAGTTTCATCATCATCATCATCACCATCATCATCAGATGACAAATCTAAGAGCTACATTTCACTGATATTTCAATTTATTACACTGTAAGAAATTCAAGTGAAAGAAAAATATCTAAATAACAACTATCAAAAAAAAACTTACGTAGAAAATATCATGTGTCTCAGCTTGGCTGTTATTGACTTCTACTTCATAAGATAAGCATCTGCTATAAAAATTCTGTGGATTCTTCCATTGCACGTATAAGTCACCATTTTGGAAGGAGAGATTTTTAATATGTGGAGGATCAGGCTTCACTGATAGAAATAGAAGAATACAAATTAGCTTCCAGAGTTTATTTTGATGAGATACACATACGGGTAGAGACAATGAAGGTCACAGAGTAAATCAAAATAGGGCTGATGCTTTTAATGGCCTTACATGATCAGACATACAGTTCCAGAATTTCTGATTAGCCACGATTAATATAGGGCGCCTAGTAAATGTATCTAAGGAACATCTTTGGGGTGTCTGCCAGATGACATGAACTCTGATCTGCATCTGCTTAGGACATGGCTGGGGTATAATCAGGACATCTAGCTGCCACAAGGAGGGTAAAGAAAAGAAGTGCTTAGGTCCAGATATGCCTCTACATGATGGGTACCAAGGAGCATCAGGTACAAGCGGTTTCCCCAGGCGACACTCACTTATGCCAATCAAAGACCACAATTAAAACATTAGCATTGGGCTTCCCTGGTGGCGCAGCGGTTGAGAGTCCACCTGCCGATGCAAGGGACGCGGGTTCGTGCCCCGGTCCGGGAGGATCCCACGTGCCGCAGAGCGGCTGGGCCCGTGAGCCATGGCCGCTGAGCCTGCGCGTCTGGAGCCTGTGCTCCGCAACGGGAGAGGCCACAACAGTGAGAGGCCCGCATACCGCAAAAAACAAAACAAAACAAAACAAAACAAACATTAGCATAGTTTTCCGCGGGACAACTAAGCCCGCGTGCTGCAACTACAGAGCCCACGCACTCTGGAGCCCAAGTGTCACAACAAATGAGCCCGCATGCTGCAACTAAGACCCAACGCAGCCAATAAATAAATAAATATTAAACATTAAAAAACAGCCTAATTTTGTCACATGCTACAACATGGATGAAACTTGAGGACATTATGCTAAATGAAATAAGTCCATCACAAAAGGACCAACACTGTATGATTCCAGTCATATGAGGTACCTAAAGTAGTCAGTCATAGAAACAGAAAGTAGGAAGGTGATTACCAGGGGCTGGGGGAGGGAGGAGGGGGACAGGGGGAGGGGGACTTAGTGTTTCATGGGCATGGAGTTTCAGTATTACAAGATGAGAAAGTTCTAGAGATATGTTGCACAACAATGTGAATATACTTAACACTACTGAACTGTACACTTGAAAATGGTTAAGATGGTATATTTAATGTTATATAATTATAACCACAATTTAAAAGAAAGTAAAAAACAAAAAATTAGCCTAGTCAGTTTAGTTTTTCAGGAGTCAACTATGCTTAAGACCGAGCAACAAAAGAGAATGGATAATTAACAGAAAACAACTTGACAATGTCATCTTCTAGCTGAGAAGGATCTCCCTTTATTTTATTTTTTTAATTAATTAATTAATTTATTTTTGGCTGCCTTGGGTCTTCATTGCTGCGTGCAGGCTTTCTCTAGTTGCGGCGAGTGGGGGCTACTCTTCATTGCGGTGTCCGGGCTTCTCATTGCGGTGGCTTCTCTTGTTGCAGAGCATGAAGCACAGGCTTCAGTAGTTGTGGCACACGGGCTCAGTAGTTGTGACTCGCAGGCTCTAGAGCACAGTCTCGGTAGTTGTGGCGCACGGGCTTAGTTGCCCCGTGGCATGTGGGATCTTCCCGGACCAGGGCTCGAACCCATGTCCCCTGCACTGGCAGGCGGATTCTTAACCACTGCACCGCCAGGGAAGCCCAGGATCTCCCTTTATATCACCACTAATCTCTAGGAAGAAGAGCAGCAAAATGAGCTTTAAAAGGTCCAACAAGGACAACCTGCCAAGCCGGGGGGCGGCGGGGGGTGCAGAGAAGGTCTTTGCTTCAGATGATCCTACTTGGCAAGTTTCCGCACACCCCCCCGCACCCCAACCCCCCCCCCCCGGCCTACAAACTAAGCTATCCTGCGTGCACTACTAGAATTCATTTCCATGGCTGTCTGAAGCGGCGGTAAACAGTGTTCTACTCAGACTTGGAAACCTCTGTCAATTCATGATTATTTGCCTATAAATTTTCTGTGTACCACTTAGCCAGAATCTGAGCTCTCTGTTGGGATATCACAACAAATAAATAAACGTGACGCTTACACTACTCTGCTATAGAGACTTACAAAATGCTTTTATACAGCTCACATCATTTGCACCTTACAACAATCCTTTGAGGTCAAGAGGAACTGTGTACCCCCTTTTACAGATGAGGAAGCACTTAGAGTGTATATGCCTTGTCCAAAGTGAAGAAGCTAGGACCTTAAGCAGGTCTCTAAAGTTTTTAAGTTGAGGACTCTCTCTAGTGGGCTGAAACTCAGCTGCACTGGTTGTTCTGATTGATCAGTGCCTGGGTCACCCAGAATGTTAGACAGTTTGAATATCACCCCTGATCACTCCACCTCCAGTCTAAGCTTTTTTTTAACTAAGAGGCAGATTATCCAGGAACTATATTAAGTCACATTTATTCTGCAGCAGCATCCTCTGGAGATCTTGAGTCACAGAGCCCAGGTCCTAATCTCGGTTCTGCAACTGACTACTTGCTCTAAGGCTCAGTGTACTCATAAGTAAACAAGGATAAAGCATGTGGCATGTGTGCTCAATAAATATGAGAATTTCCAAGCTTGCTTCTTTAAAAAGGAGCGAAGAAATATATACATAAATATAGTCCCTTTTTTTTTCTGGGAAGATCTTCAAACCAAAAATCATCATTTTTTATTATTTCTATTGATGTTCAAAAAAAATAACACTTTTATCCACACTGCCTTAGAGGACTTCTAAAACGTACCATGAGAAGTTAAAGGCACTATATTGAAGGATGGTCTGATTTTTCCTGCATTGTCCTTGACCATTACTTGGACACTGTGTTGTTCAAAACTGGAATCCTTCACCTTAGTCAGAGCAAAGGAACAACCAATGTGTTCACCTTCTCTATAGATGTCTTCACACTGAAGAACTTTTCCTAGGCTGCTGTGCCTGCAAGATAAAATAAGACAACCTTCTGCATTATTTTTAACCAGATATTCAAGAAACAAAGGTAGAAGTTTATTTGTTTGGTTGTTTTTAAATGACTGCAGATGTCCATGAAAAGCCATATTTGCAAACTGGCAGGGTAGCATTTTTTAAAGCCCTATTTTATAATGTGGCTCCATTTCATACTCTAGGAAGAAGTGAATGATCCTTTTTCATGAATATTGGTACTTTCAATAGTTAGAGAAACTAGAAGAGTCCTGACTCTTTTTCCTCTTCTGTATGGGAGATGGCATGAGGTCAGGATGAGAAATGTTACGCTTCCTGAAAATGCCTCATCTGCTCAATCCCATGGCTCTCCTCTGGGCCCTCTGCCTGCTCCTTCCTTGTTTTCTTGGCTTGCTCCTCTCCTTTCTCCTATTCTCAGAGGATTCACATCCGGTCCTCAGCCCGCTGCATATCCCTCTCTATTTCTTACTCCCTCATCCATTCACCCATTTATCACTTCCACCCCTTGACTAGAACTTCTGCACTGAGGATTTTCCTAATCCTGACCTCTCGCCTTGGAGCTAGTCCCAGATTCCTAACTGCTCCACCTGAGTGTTCCACCCACCTCAAATTCAGCAGCCAAAACGGATGCCCCCTCTTCCCTGCCAAACTGCCTTTTCTTCTAACCATCCCAGTTTCCATCAGTCAGAACTCAGTTTCTCTGGGCTTCTCGATTAGAGCCTTTGCAATCGCCTCTCTTCGCTTTCCCTACATTCTATCACCAAATTTTGTTACTTCTTCCTTTGCAAAGCTTCTGGGCTTCTCTCCTGTGATATTCCCCTCATCCTGTTTCAGGTCCTCATCACTTGAGGCTTCATGGCTTCTCCAGACTGACCTCTCTGACTTTATCAGTGTCCTCCAACCAGTGCCAGATCGATGTTCCAGAACACGATAGCTTTCTAAGTGTCTTACTCCACTGTGTGGTTCTAAATGCTGGTATCTTGCTTCCCATTTCAAAAAACCTCTACATATACCTTTCCCCAATGATCATCTAGCACAGCGCAGGCAGACAATGTGCTCATTACACTTTTTTGTCTAGACTATCAAAGGACTCTGTTTTATAGTAACTGGCAGAAGACACAGAGTCAACCCTTACATTATCAGTCACAAGGGGAGCGGTGCAAAGGTTCTGCAGAAAAGGAAGACAATTTAGAAAATGAACTAAGAGTAAAGAGTCCCAAACCCTTCACCTGTTTACTTCAGAATCATCTGTGCTCATTTTAAAAATTCAGATTCCTCAAACCTTCTCCCAGAGAACCCTACTTAGAAGGTTTTGTCCAGGGCCTAGGAATAAGCATTTTGACAGCAATTCTCCAGGGGATTGTGCTGCAAAATCCAGTCTTATAAAACTCAGATCTTTCCCATAACTACAGTCAATTGATCTTTGACAAAGGAGCAAAGGCAAGACAATGGAGCAAAGATAGTTTCTTCAACAAATGGTGCTGGAACAACTGGACATCCACATGCAAAAAAAAATGAATCTAGTCACAGACCTTACACTATTTACAAAACTAAACTTAAACTCACAATGGATCACAGACCTAAATGTAAAATGCAAAACTATAAACCTCCTAGGAGATAACACAGGAGAAGAGCTAGACAACCTTGGGTGTGATGATGACTTTTTAGATATAATATCAAAGGCATGATCTTTGAAAGAAATAATTGATAAGCTGAATTGCATTAACATTAAAAACTTCTGCAAAAGATAATACCAAGAGAATAAGAAAACAAGCCACACACCGGGAGAAGGTATTTGCAAAAGACACATCTGATAAAGGACTGTTATCCAAAATATACAAAGAACCCTTAAAACTCAACAATAAAACAAACAACCCAACTAAAAAATGGGCCAAAGATCTTCACAGACACTCCACCAAAGAAGATATATGGATGGCAAATAAGCATATGAAAAGATGTTCCACATCATATGTCATCAGAGAAATGCAAATTAAAGCAACAAGATACCACTACACACCAATTAGAATGTCCATAATCCAGAACGCCAACAACACCAAATGCTGACGAGGATGTGGAGCAACAGGAACTCTCATTCACTGCTGGTGGGAATACAAAATGGTACAGCCACTTGGGAAGACAGTGTGGCAGTTTCTTACAAAACTAAACATATTCTTACCATATGATCAGCAATCGTGCTCTTTGGTATTTACCTAAAGGAGCTGAAAACTTAGGTGCACACGAAAACCTGCATACAAATGTTTAAAGCAGCTTTATTCATCATTGCCAAAGCTTGGAAGCAACAAGATGTCCTTCAGTAGGCAAATGGATAAATAAACTGTGGTACATCCAGACAACAAAATATTATTTAGCCTTAAAAAGAAATGAGCTATCAAGCTCTGAAATACACAGAGGAACCTTAGATGCATGTTACTAAGTGAAAGAAGCCAATCTGAAAATGCTACATACTGTATGATTCCAACTATCTGACATTGTGGAAAAGGCAAAACTATGCAGACAGTAAAAAGATGAGTGGTTGACCATGGAGGATAAAAAAATCAGTGGTTGCCAGGGGTTGGGGTAGGGGAGAGATGAATTGGTGGAACACAGAAGATTTTTAGGGCAATGAAAATACTCTGTATGATATTATAATGATGGGTATATGTCATACATTTGTCCAAACCCATGAACGTGGAACACCAAGAGTGAGCCCTAATGTAAACTATGGACTCTGGGTGATTATGATGTATCAGTGTAGCTTCATCAATTGGAACAAATGTACTATTGGTGGGGAATGTTGATAACGGGGGAGGCTATTAATTGTGGGGGCAGTGGGTATATGGAAAATCTCTGTACCTTCCTCTCACTTCTGTTGTAAACCTAGAACTGTTGTAAATAATGTCGTTTTTGAAAAAGAAAACAAAAATTCAGATCTAATGTATTTAGTTCTTCAAAAGCTGTGCAAAGAAATGCTTCAATATAGAAAGTGACCTTGTCCCTTAAGAGATAGTACATAAGATTTTTCTTGTGGTTGTAGGCCCCTGTGGTTCATGAATGAAACAGTTTTTTAAAAGCTCAGTTACAGCCATGACTAGCTTTTAGGTCAGACAGGCCTGAAATGTTTTCCACCCACAGCCAAAAATAAAAAACTGAAGAAACTTATGACATTATTTTTACATAACTAAAGAAAACTATGTAGAAAGTTAAATTTTTTTCAATAATGAGCCTTTGAGATTCCTTTTTCATTTTTGTACCCTGAGTATTTCATATATGCTCATGGACCCCAGATATGAAATTAAAAAAAAATTTTGTTGTTCTTTAGAAAAAAAATAGCGAAAGGAAAAATATCGGTTTTGAATAGACAACTTTCAAAATTTTGTGAAAGATTAGATGATAACCTAAGATAGGACGCATTCAAGTGCTTCCTGTTAAAAATCAAACACTGGAATCCACAGAATCATACTGTAGACATAAGGAGGAAATGGACAAATTAAAGACTATTTCCCCACTCTGAAGATGATTAATATGGTAAGAAATTCCCGAAAATTCATTGGCATGGCTAGTCTGTAGCTATTAAGGTCAGGCTCCCTTAAATGCCAGACTATCCCTGCAGGACTTCAAGTCATTGCCCCGGGGCTTCAAATGACTCTGCGTTTTCTGACTGGTGATTAGGGAAACAGTCTCCGGCAGTTTGTTTGGCAAGATTTAAACTGGTACCTAAACCAATTCTGAGTGCTTGATTATGAATGAGCCACACGTCTTTCTTTTGTGGTTTTGATTGGAAAGGACCTCTCTAGGGGAGAGCAGGGAGGAAGAGGTATGGGCTAGGCGCTAATTATGCGAGGTTGGGCAAGAGGCCAGCTATGTATACTGGCTACATCTGCAAGGGATAAAAAAACAATATAGCCACCATGTATTGCGTGCTTACTCTATAAATGTCAGCAGTTAGGCACAACTCTCAACACTCTTCATATAACAGCCCTCACAACATCCTTAAGAAGTAGCACTATTATTACTACCCCCATTTTACAGATTATAAAACTGAGGCTCAGAGAGACGTGACTACCTCCAAATCACACTGCTAATAAGAAAGAGAGCCAGGATTTGAACCAAGGCAGTGTGGCTCCAGAAACAAATAAGCTGCGGGGTAGTAAGGGCAAAAGATACAGAATTTATACCAGTGCCGTCCAACAACGCTTGCTGGGATTATGGAAACGTTTGAGATCTGTGCTGTCTGATTCAGCAGCCACTAGCCACATGTGAAATGGGCTACTAAGACTGAGCAACTGAAGTTTTAATTCGATTTAATTTTAATTAATTTAAATTAAAACGTAAACAGTCATGTGTGACTAGTGGCCCTTGTATTGGCCAGCACAGGTCTATGTTACAGAAAGAGTCCATCCACGCTGATGACCAACTCTGGGAACATGTATGGCAAGAAGTGGTATTACTGACGCCTGCTCCCCCCACCCCGGGCGCCAGCGAACCCCCACTCTCTGAGGATGGCTTCTCGCGCCACCTCCCATAGCTGTAGATTATCCCCTGCACCAAGGCATGAACTAAGGGCTGAAAGCCAGCCCGAGCACCATCTGCTGTCAGCTTTGGCAAGACACTGCATCAGCCCAGAACGTTTCAGCCCAGAGGAAGAAGAATGCCCTTCTACTTGGTCGCGCCAGTTTTTTGTAATTTATTCATCAAGAGGGGATACTGGAGAGAAAGCTTCAAGAAGGCAGAGGAGTAAGCCGTGGAGATCACCTTCCTCCCCACAGATACATCACAAATACGTCTACATGTGGAACAACTCCTACAGAACACCTGCTGAACGCTGGCAGAAGACCTCAGACCTCCCAAAAGGCAAGAAACTCCCTACGTACCTGGGTAGGGAAAAAGAAAAAAGAATAAACAGAGACAAAAGGATAGGGACGGGACCTGCACCAGTGGGAGGGAGCTGTGAAGGAGGAAAGGTTTCCACACACTAGGAAGCCCCTTCACTGGCGGAGACTGCGGGTGGCGGAGGGGGGAAGCTTTGGAGCCGTGGAGGAGAGCATAGCAACAGGGGTGCAGAGGGCAAAGCGGGGAGATTCCCGCACAGAGGATTGGTGCCAACCTGCACTCACCAGCTCGAGAGGCTTGTCTGCTTACACGCAGGGGCGAGTGGGGCTGGGAGCTGAGGCTCGGGCTTTGGAGGTCAGATACCAGGGAGAGGACTGGGGTTGGCTAGGTGAACACAGCCTGAAGGGGGCTAGTGCACCACAGCTAGCCGGAAGGGACTCTGGGAAAAAGTCTGGAACTGCCTAAGAGACAAGAGACCATTGTTTTGGGGTGCACGAGGAGAGGGGATTCAGAGCACCGCCTAGATGAGCTCCAGAGACAGTGCGAGCCGTGGACTATCATCACGGACCCCAGGGACAGGCATGAGACGCTAAGGCTGCTGCTGCAGCCACCAAGAAGCCTGTGCGCAAGCACAGGTCACTATCCACACCTCCCCTCCTGGGAGCCTGTGCAGTCCACCACTGCCAGGGTCCCGTGATCCAGGGACAACTTCCCCAGGAGAACGCACGGCACGCCTCAGGCTGGTGCGACGTCACGCAGGCCTCTGCCACCGCAGGCTCGCCCCACATCTGCACCCCTCCCTCCCCCAGGCCTGAGCGAGCCAGAGCCCCCGAATCAGCTGCTCCTTTAACCCCGTCCTGTCTGAGCGAAGAACAGACACCCTCAGGCGACCTACATACAGAGGCAGGTCCAAATCCAAACCTGAACCCCAGGAGCTGTGCGAACAAAGAAGAGAAAGGGAAATCTCCCCCAGCAGCCTCAGGAGCAGCGGATTAAATCTCCACAATCAACTTGATGCACCCTGCATCTGTGGAATACCTGAATAGACAACGAATCATCCCAAAACTGAGGTGGTGGACTCTGGGAGCAGCTGTAGACTTGGGGATTGCTTTCTGCATCTAATTTGTTTCAGGTTCTATGTTTATCTTACTTTAGTATTTAGAGCTTACTATCACTGGTAGGTTTGTTTATTGATTTGGTTGCTCTCTTCCTTTTTTTTTTTTTTTTTTTTTTGCGGTACGCGGGGCCTCTCACTGCTGTGGCCTCTCCCGTTGCGGAGCGCAGGCTCCGGACGTGCAGCCTCAGCGGCCATGGCTCACGGGCCCAGCCGCTCCGCGGCATGCGGGATCCTCCCGGACCGGGGCACGAACCCGCGTCCCCTGCATCGGCAGGTGGACCCTCAACCACTGCGCCACCAGGGAAGCCCTCTTCCTTTTTTCTATATATATATTTTTTTTTCCTTTTTCTCCTTTTGTGGGTGTGTGTGTGTATGCTTCTTTGTGTGATTTTGTCTGTATAGCTTTGCTTTTACCATTTGTCCTAGGGTTCTGTCTGCCCATTTTTTGGTATAGTTTTTCACGCTTGTTATCATTGCTGGATTTGTTTCTTGGTTTGGATGCTCTCTTCTCTCTTTCTTTCTTCTTTTTATTACTTTTATATTTTTAATAATATATTTTAATTTTTTTATTTCAATAACTTTATTTATTTCTTTTTCTTTCTTTCTTTCTTTTTCTCCCTTTTCTTCTGAGCCGTGTGGCTGACAGGGTCTTGGTGCTCCGGCCAGGTATCAGGCCTGTGCCTCTGAGGTGGAGAGCCAAGTTCAGGACATTGGTCCACCATAGACCTCCCGGCCCCACGTTATATCAAATGGCAAAAGCTCTCCCAGAGATCTCCATCTCAACGTTAAGACCCAGCTCCACACAACGACCAGCAAGCTACAGTGCTGGACACCCTATGCAAAACAACTAGCAAGACAGGAACACAACCCCACCCATTAGCGGAAAGGCTGCCTAAAATCTTAAGAAGGTCACAGACACCTCAAAGCGCACCACCGGATGCAGTCCTGCTCACCAGAAAGACAAGATCCAGCCTTATGCACCAGAACACAGGCACCAGTCCCCTCCACCAGGAAGCCTACACAACCCACTGAACCAACCTCACCCATTGGGGCAGACACCAAAAACAACGGGAACTATGAACCTGCAGCCTGTGAAAAGGAGACCCCAAACACAGTAAGTTAAGAAAAATGAGAAGACAGAGAAATACACAGCAGATGAAGGAGCAAAGTAAAAATCCACCAGACCAAACAAAAGAAGAGGAAATAGGCAGTCTACCTGAAAAAGAATTCAGAGTAGTGAGAGTAAAGATGATCCAAAATCTTGGAAATAGAAAAGACAAAATGCAAGAAACATTTAACAAGGACCTAGAAGAACTAAAGATGAAACACACAACAATGAACAACACAATAAATGAAATTAAAAATTCTCTAGAGGAATCAAGAGCAGAATAACTGAGGCAGAAGAACAGATAAGTGACCTGGAAGATAAAATAGTGGAAATAACTACCACAGAGCAGAATAAAGAAAAAAGAACGAAAAGAATTGAGGACAGTCTCAGAGACTTCTGGGACAACATTAAACTCACCAACATTCGAATTATAGGGGTCCCAGAAGAAGAAGAGAAAAAGAAAGGGACTGAGAAAATATATGAAGAGATTATAGTTGAAAACTTCCCTAATGTGGGAAAGGAAATAGTTACTCAAGTCCAGGAAGCACAGAGAGTCCCATACAGGATAAATCCAAGGAGAAACACGCCAAGACACATATTAATCAAACTATCAAAAATTAAATACAAAGAAAAAATATTAAAAGCAGCAAGGGAAAAACAACGAGTAACATACAAGGGAATCCCCATAAGGTTAACAGCTGACCTTTCAGGAGAAACTCTGCAAGCCAGAAGGGAGTGGCAGGACATATTTAAAGTGATGAAAGGGAAAAACCTACAACCAAGATTACTCTACCAAGCAAGGATCTCATTCAGATTCGATGGAGAAATTAAAACCTTTACAGAAAAGCAAAAGCTAAGAGAATTCAGCACCACAAACCAGCTTTACAACAAATGCTAAAGGAACTTCTCCAGGCAGGAAACACAGGACCTAAATAATGAACCCCAAACAATTAAGAAAATGGTAATAGGAACACACATATTGACAACTACCTTAAATTTAAATGGATTTAATGCTCCCACCAAAAGACACAGACTGCCTGAGTGGATACAAAAACAAGACCCGTACATATGCTGTCTACAGGAGACCCACTTCAGACTTGGGGTACATATAGACTGAAAGTGAGGCGATGGAAAATGATATTCCATGCAAATGGAAATCAAAAGAAAGCTGGAGTAGCAATTCTCATATCAGACAAAATAGGCTTTAAAACAAATACAACGAGAAGAGACAAAGAAAGACATTACATAACTATCAAGAGATCAATCCAAGAAGAAGATATAACAATTGTAGATATTTATGCACCCAACATAGGAGCACCTCAATACATAAGGCAAAGGCTAACAGCCATAAAAGGGGAAATCGACAGTTAACACAATCATAGTAGGGGACTTTAACACCCCACTTTCACCAATGGACAGATCATCCAAAATGAAAATAAATAAGGAAACACAAGCTTTAAATGATACATTAAACAAGATGGATTTAATTGACATTTATAGGACATTCCATCCAAAAACAACAGAATACACTTTCTTCTCAAGTGCTCATGGAACATTCTCCAGGATAGATCATATCTTCGGTCACAAGTCAAGCCTTGGTAAATTTAAGACAATTGAAATCATATCAAGTATCTTTTCTGACCACAATGCTACGAGACTGGATATCAATTTCAGGAAAAAAAATCTGTGAAAAATACAAACACATGAATGCTAAACAATACAGTACTAAATAACCAAGAGATCACTGAAGAAATCAAAGAGGAAATCAAAAAATACCTAGAAACAAATGACAATGAAAACACGATGACCCAAAACCTATGGGATACAGCAAAAGCAGTTCTAAGAGGGACGTTTATAACAATACAATCCTACCTCAAGAAACAAGAAACATCTCAAATAAACAACCTAACGTTAGACCTAAAGCAATTAGAGAAAGAAGAACAAAAAACCCCACAGTTAGCAGAGGGAAAGAAACCATAAAGATCAGATCAGAAATAAATGAAAAAGAAATGAACGGCCTTGAGGATATGGGGAAGGGGAAAGGGTGAGCTGTGACAGGGCAAGAGAGAGGCATGGACATATATACACTAACAAACGTAAGGTAGATAGCTAGTGGGAAGCAGCCGCATGGCACAGGGATATCGGCTCGGTGCTTTGTGACTGCCTGGAGAGGTGGCATAGGGAGGGTGGGAGGGAGGGAGACGCAAGAGGGAAGAGATATGGGAACATATGTATATGTATAACTGATTCACTTTGTTATAAAGCAGAAACGAACACACTATTGTAAAGCAATTATACCGCAATAAAGATGTTAAAAAAAAAAGAAATGAAGGAAACAATAGCTAAGATCAATAAAACTAAAAGCTGGTTCCTTGACAAGATAAACAAAATTGATAAACCACTAGTCAGACTCATCAAGAAAAAAAGGGGGAAGACTCACATCAATAGAATTAGAAATGAAAAAGGAGAAGTAACATCTGACAATGCAGAAATACAAAGGTTCATGAGAGATTACTGCAAGCAACTATATGCCAATAAAATGGACAACCTGGAAGAAATGGACAAATTCTTAGAAAAGCACAACCTCCCGAGACTAAACCAGGAAGAAACAGAAAATATGAACAGACCAATCACAAGCACTGAAATTGAAAGTGTGATTAAAAATCTTCCAACAAACAAAAGCCCAGGACCACATGGCTTCACAGGCGAATTCTATCAAACATTTAGAGAAGAGCTAACACCTATCCTTCGCAAACTCTTCCAAAATATAGCAGAGGGAGGAACACTCCCAAATTCATTCTACGAGGCCACCATCACCCTGATACCAAAACCAGACAAAGATGTCACAAAGAAAGAAAACTACAGGCCAATATCACTGATGAACATAGATGCAAATATCCTCAACAAAATACTAGCAAACAGAATCCAACAGCACATTAAGAGGATCACACACCATGATCAAGTGGGGTTTATCCCAGGAATGCAAGGATTCTTCAATATATGCAAATCAATCAAAATGATACACCATATTAACAAACTGAAGGAGAAAAACCATATGATCATCTCAATAGATGCAGAAGAAGCTTTTGACAAAATTCAACACCGATTTATGATAAAAACTCTCCAGAAAGTAGGCATAGAGGGAACTTACCTCAACATAATAAAGGCCATATATGACAAACCTACAACATCGTACTCAGTGGTGAAAAACTGAAACCATTTCTACTAAGATCAGGAACAAGACAAGGTTGCCCACTCTCACCACTATTATTCAACATAGTTTTGGAAGTTTTAGCCACAGCAACCAGAGAAGAAAAAAAATAAAAGGAATCCAAATCAGAAAAGAAGAAGTAAAACTGTCCCTGTTTGCAGATGACAGATACTATACACAGAGAATCCCAAAGATGCTACCAGAAAACTACTAGAGCTAATCAATGAATTTGGTAACGTAGCAGGATATAAAATTAATGTACAGAAATCTCTTGCATTCCTATACAGTAATGATGAAAAATCTGAAAGAGAAATTATAGAAACACTCCCATTTACCACAGCAACAAAAAGAATAAAATACCTAGGAATATACCTACCTAAGGAGACAAAAGACCTGTATGCAGAAAACTATAAGATACTGATGAAAGAAATTAAAGGTGATACAAACAGATACAGAGATATACCATGTTCTTGGATTAGAAGAATCAACACTGTGAAAATGACTATACTGCCCAAAGCAATCTACAGATTCAATGCAATCCCTATCAAAGTACCAATGGCATTTCTCACAGAACTAGAACAAAAAAATTCACAACTTGTATGGAAACACAAAGGACCCTGAATAGCCAAAGCAATCTTGAGAGAGAACGACGGAGCTGGAGGAATCAGGCTCCCTGACTTCAGACTATACTACAAAGCTACAGTCATCCAGACAGTATGGTACTGGCACAAAAAGAGAAATATAGATCATTGGAACAGGATAGAAAGCCCAGAGATAAACGCACACAAATAGGGTCACCTTATCTTGGATAAAGGAGGCAAGAATATATAATGGAGAAAGACAGCCTCTTCAATAAGTGGTGCTGGGAAAAGTGGACAGCTACATGTAAAAAATGAAATTAGAACGCTCCCTAACACCATACACAAAAATAAACTCAAAATGGATTAAAGACCTAAATATAAGGCCAGACACTATAAAACTCTTAGAGGAAAACATAGGCAGAACACTCTATGACATAAATCACAGCAAGATCCTTTTTGACCCACCTCCTAGAGAAATGGAAATAAAAACAAAAATAAATAAATGGGACCTAATGAAGCTTAAAAGCTTTTGCACAGCAAAGGAAACCATAAACAAGACCAAAAGACAACCCTCAGAATGGGAGAAAATATTTGCAAATGAAGTAACTGACAAAGGATTAATCTCCAAAATTTCCAAGCAACTCATGCAGCTCCATATCAAAAAAACGAACAACCCAATCCAAAAATGGGCAGAAAACCTAAATAGACATTTCTCCAAAGACATACAGATTACCAACAAACACATGAAAGAATGCTCAACATCACTAATCATTAGAGAAATGCAAATCCAAACCACAATGAGGTATCACCTCACACCAGTCAGAATGGCCATCATCCAAAAATCTACAAACAGTAAATGCTGGAGAGCGTGTGGAGAAAAGGGAACACTCTTGCACTGTTGGTGGGAATGTAAATTGATACAGCCACTAGGGAGGACAGTATGGAGGTTCCTCAAAAAACTAAAAATAGAACTACCATATGATCCAGCAATCCAACTACTGGGATTACATACACCGTGAGAAAACCATAATTCAAAAAGAGTCATGTACCACAATGTTCACTGCAGCTCCACTTACAATAGCCAGGAGATGGAAGCAACCTAAGTGTCCATCGACAGATGAATGGGTAAAGAAGATGTGGCACATATATACAATGGAATATTACTCAGACATAAAAAGAAACAAAATTGAGTTATTTGTAGTGAGGTGGATGGACCTAGAGACTGTCATACAGAGTGAAGTAAGTCAGAAAGAGAAAAACAAATACTGTATGCTAACACATATATATGGAATCTTAAAAAAAAAAAAAGGTTCTGAAGAACCTAGGGGCAGGACAGGAATAAAGACGCAGATGTAGAGACTGGACTTGAGGACACAGGGAGGGGGAAGGGTAAGCTGTGACAAAGTGAGAGAGAGGCATGGACATATATACACTACCAAACGTAAAATAGATAGCTAGTTGGAAGCAGCTGCATAGCACAGGGAGATCAGCTCGGTGCTCTGTGACAACCTAGAGGGATGGGATAGGGAGGGTGGGAGGGAGATGCAAGAGGGAGGAGATATGGGGATATATGTATACGTTAGCTGATTCACTTTGTTATAAAGCAGAAAGTAACACACCATTGAAAAGCAATTATACTCCAATAAAGATGTAAAAAAAAAAAAAAAAGCCTATAGTAACAGCTTTCTCCAGACTTCACTACAACATCATCAGGGCCAGGCTACTCCTTTTAAGGCTTAGTTCTCAGTCCCTTTCACTAGCAGTTCTTTCGGGTGGCAGATGTACTCAATCCTCCTCTGTTTTTATTCATCAACTATAACGCTCTTGAGTTGTTTATCCCTCCCTTCTAAGTCCTCACCCCAGTCCTGAATGTTGTTTAACTTTGGAACCTACCAAACATTCAAAACCTATTTATGGAGCACCTACCATGTATCAGGCACGGGGGAAACAAGACACAGCCCGTGCTCTGAAGGGAGATGGCAGTCTGGGAAGGGTGACCACTAAGTAAACAGGAAATGCAACACAATGTGCTGAGTATTATGACACAGGAAGGTGCCAGATACTGTGGTACATGATGACTGGGGACATATCTAGCCTTGAGAAGTCAAGGAAGGCTTTCTGGAAGGGAAGTGATGTCTGGGCTAAGAAGGACAAATAAGGGGCATCCAGGTGAAAGGGCAAGGCTTGGGCTGTGAGGGAATGCAGGATGCTTCCGCTATTCTGGCTGAACGTTCGGTTTGGTTGCCACTCTTCTGTTTGAGTGTTTGAGGAGCGAGTTTGAGGAACTGGAAGAAGTTCAGTGTGGGCTGGGAGGTAGGTGCAAGAGGGGTGGGGGTACATGGGGGAGACGAGACTGACGCTACAGAGATAGATGGGCAGGAGCTGGAGCACAAAAGGCTTTGTCGGTCACGCTGGTGAGTTTGGACTTTATCCTGCAGCCACCAGGGAGCCACTGAAGGGCTTTAAGTAAAGGAGAAACAACAGGTACCACAAGCGGACAAGTGAAACTGCAAAACCGCAAGTGAGAATGATCTGTCCTGAGGGGTGGGGGGGACTGAACTGCACGATCTCAGTCTGGCTTCGCCTGCAGTGCTTCTCAACTTGTCCGGGAGCACCTCTGGGGGCAGGGGAGGAGAGTGAATGCTAACCCTCTGGCAACTTGGGAGGTTTTTGTTAAAAAATTCATGTGATATTTTTATAATACAAGCATATTTTTTTGTACAGAGTGTTCATTCTTGAATAAAGTAAGTTCAGTGTTGGCTTGTAGATAATAAAAAGAAAGTATTTGATTTTGATTCAATAAATGTTTCTCAATCCTGAAAAACAAAATCGTGGTTGTTTTGCGTTCTATTGCATGACATAGCCGTGAGTGTTTTCATATACCAAAAATATTTTACAGCAAGTCATCAGGCAAAATGGACATTCCAGGATAAAGGCCATGTTTATACTATAGCTTCAGAAGTCCCGGATGTGGCCTTTCACACCCCCCTCTCTCAGAAACAGTCTGAAGGAGCAACAGACAGGGGGACAAGGGCACATGCAGGGCAGACTGCCAACACTAGATCTCCTGCTTCCTCACCTGGGATCACACAGACTCAATGACCCCAGTCCTCAGACCACTCTTGCCCAGTGCCACCTCCAGCCTCGGAGACTCCACCCCAGCCAGGCAGTGCACCCCCTTTATCAAAGCCTCTCAGCCTCGCTCCACCACCACCCCAAGCTCCACCGTCACTTCCCACAGAGTCTGCCTACGCTTCTGGAAGCCTCCATCATGCACTCTTATTTTATATAGGCAATTGTGCCCGGTGCTGCCTCCTCCAAATTTGAAGCTTTAGGAGTGAAGAGACATGTTTCTTATCTCTGCTGCCCATTCAGTGCTTTACCCACAATGTGTGCTAAAGTTTTACTGAATTGAATTGATTATCCTGGCCCTTTCATCCTTGTTCTGCTGTTAATAATTCTAGGCTCTACAGAGAGCAGACATCAGAAGCAAGAAGAACTACAATCCTGCAGCCTGTGGAACAAAAACCACATTCACAGAAAGATAGACAAGATGAAAAGGCAGAGGGCTATGTACCAGAAGAAGGAACAAGATAAAACCCCAGAAAAACAACTAAATGAAGTGGAGATAGGCAACCTTCCAGAAAAAGAATTCAGAATAACAATAGTGAAGATGATCCAGGACCTCAGAAAAAGAATGGAGGCAAAGATCGCAAAGATCGAGAAGATGCAAGAAATGTTTAACAAAGACCTAGAAGAATTAAAGAACAAACAAGCAGAGATGAACAATACAATGACTGAAGTGAAAACTGCACTAGAAGGAATCAATAGCAGAATAACTGAGGCAGAAGAACAGATAAGTGACCCGGAAGACAGAATGGTGGAATTCACTGCTGCAGAACAGAATAAAGAAAAAAGAATGAAAAGAAATGAAGACAGCCTAATAGACCTCTGGGACAACATTAAACACAACAACATTTGCATTCTAGGGGTCCCAGAAGGAGAAGAGAGAGAGAAAGGACCAGAGATAATATTTGAAGAGATTATAGTCGAAAACTTCCCTAACATGGGAAAGGAAATAGCCACCCAAGTCCAGGAAGTGCAGAGAGTCCCATACAGGATAAACCCAAGGAGAAACACGCCAAGACACATAGTAATCAACTTGGCAAAAATTAAAGACAAAGAAAGATTACTGAAAGCAGAAAGGGAAAAATGACAAATAACGTACAAGGGAATCCCCATAAGGTAAACAGCTGATTTCTCAGAGGAAACTCTACAAGCCAGAAGGGAGTGGCATGATATACTTAAAGTGATGAAAGGGAAGAACCTACAACCAAGATTACTCTGCCCGGCAAGGATCTCATTCAGATTCAATGGAGAAATCAAAAACTTTACAGACAAGTAAAAGCTAAGAGAATTCAGCACCAACAAACCAGCTCTACAACAAATGCTAAAGGAACTTCTCTAGGCAGGAAACACAAGACAAGAATCAATATTGTGAAAATGACTATACTACCCAAAGCAATCTACAGATTCAATGCAATCCCTATCAAATTACCAATGGCATTTTTTACAGAACTAGAACAAATAATCTTAAAATATGTATGGAGATACAAAAGACCCCGAATAGCCAAAGCAGTCTTGAGGGAAAAGAACGGAGCTGGAGGAATCAGACTCCCTGACTTCAGACTACACTATAAAGCTACAGTAATCAAAACAATATGGTACTGTCACAAAAACAGAGACATAGATCAATGGAACAGGATAGAAAGCCCAGACATAAACCCATGCACCTATGGTCAACTAATCTATGACAAAGGAGGCAGGGATGTACAGTGGAGAAAAAGACAGTCTCTTCAATAAGTGGTGCTGGGAAAACTGGACAGCTCCATGTAAAAGAATCAAATTAGAACACTCTCTCACACCATACACAAAAATAAACTCAAAGTGGATTAGAGACCTAAATGTAAGACCAGACACTATAAAACTCTCAGAGGAAAACATAGGAAGAACACTCTTTGACATAAATCACAGCAAGATCTTTTTCGATCCACCTCCTAGAGTAATGGAAATAAAAACAAATATAAACAAATGGGACCTAATGAAACGTCAAAGCTTTTGTGCAGCAAAGGAAACCATAAACGAGACGAAAAGACAACCCTCAGAATGGGAGAAAATATTTGCAAATGAATCAACGGACAAAGGATTAATCTCCAAAATATATAAATAGCTCATGCAGCTCAATAACAAAAAAACAAACAACCCAATCCAAAAATGGGCAGAAGACCTAAATAGACATTTCTCCAAAGAAGACATGCAGATGGTCAAGAAGCACATGAAAAGCTTCTCAACATCACTAATTATTAGAGAAATGCAAATCAAAACTACCATGAGGTATCACGTCACACCAGTAAGAATGCGCATCATCAGAAAATCTACAAACAACAAATGCTGGAGAGCGTGTGGAGAAAAGGGAACCCTCTTGCACTGTTGGTGGGAATGTAAATTGATACAGCCACTATGGAGAACAGTACGGAGATTCCTTAAAAAACTAAAAATAGAATTACGATATGATCCAGCAATCCCACTACTGGGCATATACCCGGAGAAAACCATAATTCAAAAAGACACATGCACCCCAATGTTCATTGCAGCACTATTTACAATAGCCAGGTCATGGAAGCAACCTAAATGCCCATCAATAGACGAATGGATAAAGAAGATGTGACACATATATACAACGGAATATTACTCAGCCATAAAGAGGAATGAAATTGGGTCATTTGTTGAGACGTGGATGGATCTAGAGACTGTCATACAGAGTGAAGTAAGCCAGAAAGAGAAAAACAAATATCGTATATTAACGCATATATGTGGAACCTAGAAAAATGGTACAGATGAACCGGTTTGCAGGGCAGAAATAGAGACACAGATGTAGGGAGCAAACGTATGGACACCAAGGGGGGAAAGTGGTGGGGGGTGGCGGTGGTGGTGGGATGAATTGGGTGATTGGGATTGACATGTATACACTAATATGTAGAAAATCGATGACTAATATGAACCTGCTGTATAAAAAAACAAATAAAAGTAAATTTAAAAATTAAAAAAAATTCTAGGCTCTAAAGAAAGGAAATGATGAAAGATTAATTTAGAAAAGAAAGAAAATTTTAACAAATTTTGTAGATATAGTCACAAACATGAAATGTAAGTTATTTTGTGGGGAACTAAACTACTTTTTAACCCTGGGAATGATTTAAGTTTCCCTTTGAGAGGTAGATACCAATCACTCAGACATTGTTGATGGGAATGTAAAACGGTACAGCCACTCTAGAAAATAGTTTGGCAGGGTTTTTTTAATAAAACTAGATATGCAATTACCGTATGATCCAGCAATTACACCCTAAGGCATTTATTCCAGGGAACTGAAAAGTGATGTTCACATAAAAACCTGAATATGAATATTTATAGTAGTTTTATTCATACTTGCAAAAAATTGGAAACACTCGAGATATCCTTCAATGAATTAAAGGTTAAACAAACCAATACATCCATAGCATGGAACACTACTCAGCAAGAAAAGGGAATGAACTATTGATACACACAACGGCTTGGATGGATCTCCAGGGTATTATGCAGAGGCTAAAAAAGATAAAGTCAGCCTCAGACAGTTATATGCTGTATGATTCCATTCCAGTTACATTCTTGAAATGACAGAGGTTAGAGACTTGGGGGAGAGGAGTGCGGGGAGAGGGTGTGCAGGAGGGAGGTGGGTGTAGCTATAAAAGGGCAACTCAAGGGATCCTTGTGGTAATGGAGCTATTCTGTATCTACGCATATGATAAAAGTGCATAGACCTACACACACACACAAATAACTGGACGGAACACCAGTGAAATTTGAATAAGGTCAGTGGACTGTACCAATGTCAATTTTCTGGTTCTGATATTGCACTCTGGTTATACGAGATGCTACCATTGGAAGAAACTGGGTGAAGGGTAGATGAGATCTCTTTGTATATATTTTTGCAATCTAATTTTGCAGATCTATAATTTTTTAACATTTTTGTTGGAGTATAATTGCTTTACAATGGTGTGTTAGTTTCTGCTTTACAACAAAGTGAGTCAGCTATATGTATACATATATCCCCATATCCCCTCCCTCTTGCGTCTCCCTCCCACCCTCCCTATCCCACCCCTCTAGGTGGTCACAAAGCACCGAGCTGATCTCCCTGTGCTATGCGACTGCTTCCCACTAGCTAGCTATTTTACATTTGGTAGTGTATATATGTCCATATACACACTACCACTCTCTCACTTTGTCCCAGCTTACCCTTCCTCCTCCCGTGTCCTCAAGTCCATTCTCTAGTAGGTCTGCGTCTTTATTCCCGCCTTGCCCCTAGGTTCTTCATGACCATTTTTTTTTTAGATTCCACATATATGTGTTAGCATACAATGGAATATTACTGAGCCATAAAAAGAAACGAAACTGAGTTATTTGTAGTGAGGTGGATGGACCCAGAGTCTGTCATACAGAGTGAAGTAAGTCAGAAAGAGAAAAACAAATACCGTATGCTAACACGTATATATATGGAATCTATAATTATTTTTTAAGAGTTTGTTTTTTTTTTAAATGAGACACCAAAAGCAGACGCATTTTCCATGAAGCAATGTGTAGAAAAGAATAGGCTGGTCCATTTTGGGGTTTGTTTTAACTAGGTTAGGTGCAAAGGCTCCCAATGCAATCACAGTCAGTCCCTCTCCAGTAAGTCTCCTGTGCATACTCACCAATAGTAGAGAGTATAGTTAGTGTCAGGATTTGTATTCCTTCCAGGGAGCCAAGAGCACTTCATGTAGCTCAGGTTATACCAAATGCATTGTAGCTCAGTAACAGCGGACTCAGGATCGCCTGGAATATGCAGCCAAGAGTTTAGGGACCCTCGTCTCCTTGCCCTGCGAGCTGGCCAGTCACTCTAGGGGCTGGGGGATGGCAAGCGTGCTTCCGGCTGCTTCTCCGGAAAGCTAATCCCTAACCTCTCACCCCATTTGACCCAGAAGGCACCCAGGCGGAAGAAAACCCAAATCTAATTTGTTCACAACTTTCTCTCTTTACTATCACTGAGGGACCCTAACTCCTGTATTCCTAACTGGAGAGAGAGTCTGAAGGTCAAACATTTCAGTCATAGGAAATGACTATGGAATTTCCCAAATGAATGTGAAAATATAAACAACCATTATATCTACCTGTCTTTTAAAAAAAAAACAAGTGTTCTGAGTTATAATTTACCTTGTCTTTCGAGCAATACTGACACACCTTGTTTTAAAAATTAAACAAACCTTCCTCCTGAGGCAATTTGGGGAAAGGTAAGCAAAACGTAACTCTTAGTAGCTGTCTATTGGGGGTTATGGCCTAAGGAGCCCTAAAATCTTGATGATCTGAAATCTCTACCTTTATAAAGCCTTTTAAGTTAAGACATCACGTCTCTAAATTAAATGCCTATGTTTAAAATTCAAACCTGTTATCCCTCGTGCTCCTTAAAGGCGTACTGTGCTGAGCCATCACCACCCACCTTTTCGTCATAATACAATTTAGTTTCTTTCAGATTAGTAAAGTCCTCAAGAAACGAGTATAGGGGAGGTAACTTGCTGTAAACCATGCTCCCAGCCTCCTAGCAGTACTGAATTTTATAACTTTACAAATATTACTTCATATACTTTTGATCTGTGCATACAGGTAGAGAGAACGGTCTAGAAAACAAGTCATGTAGTGTTAAGGTTTGGAGGTAGGAGATGGGACCTTGCCCAACCAAAGGGCAACATGATGTGAATAGATAATATGTATCTAGCATTTACTGTCTGCCAGGCAGTATTCTGAGCACCTCATGTGTACTGATTGATGTAATCCTTTCAACATTCCTGGGAGATAAGTACTATCATCATCCCTTTTTACAGGTGAGGAAACTGAAGAGAGAAGGGGCTAAGTGATCTGCCTAAGGTCACACAACTAGAAGCTGGCAGAGCTGAGATTTAAACTTGGACATCTGGGCTCTGGTAGCCCTGCTCTTCCTGAGTATATGCTACTCCCTGCATGTAACATAAGAGCTGGGAACAATGATCAAGCTGACTACTTGACAGCTTTTTCTAGGGCTAGTCTTGAGTCAGAGCTGGGCCAACATGCCCACTTTCCTCTTTTAACATCTTTCCCCAAATACATCCTGTATATCAATCTAATCTCTCTATATAATGAGTGAGACACTATCAATATTTTCATTTGTTTAAGGTACTGGACCTGGGACCTGAAGATCTACAGCAACTCACTCAGTTCCCTTCTTCCTCACAAAATAGTTCAGGGTAATAATACATGCCTTGCTCATTTCACCGAATAAGCTTGAGAAGCTCAATTTAGGGGAGAGGCGTATGTGTGTGTGTGTGTGTGTGTCACTTTCCAAATTATTAAGTGGTCTATAACTATCAGGCATTGTTATTCAAGTTGTCTGTGAGCACCTCAAAGGCAGAGATGTCCTGACAGTTGTTGGTGTGTCGTCAGCATCTAGTACCAGTGCCTGACACTTATTAGACTCAACAAATGTTTGAAAATTAAATGAATTAATGAACACTGAACATAAGCATATGGATAATTTGGATTTATTCTCTAAATGCCAAGAGACAGTGTTTTTAGCTGTTACCTTCAGGGGGTGAGATGCACTTTTCCACCAAAATGCTAGGCTTCTCACTTTCGTTGGTGCTACACTGGGACCCCACTTGCAGACAAATCCTCTCATTCAGGGGCACTTCTTTTGAACGATAAGTTTCTGGAGCAATTTTCTAAGATAAGGAAATTTAAAAAGGCATTGCAGTAGCAAACACACAGAAATACAGTTGTGTAAAGAAAATGGAAAGTTATCAAATGGTATACAGTTCAGTGATTCTCAGCTTCGGGTGATTCTGTTCTCCCATTCCTGGGGGACATTTGTTAATGTCTAAGAACATTTTTCGTTGTCATAACTTGGGAGGGGGCTGCTACTGGCATCTACTGGGTAGAGGCCAAGGATGCTGCCAAACATCCTATAATGCACAAGACAGCCTTCCCTCCCCCAACAACAAAAAATTATCCCGCATCAAATGTCCGTAGTGCCACCATTGAGAAACCATGGCATAGATAAAAGACAGTTTCCTGCATTTTCAATGTATACACATCATGACATTTACTACAAACCTACCATGCTAACACATATATCTAAGAGCAATTTCAAAGGAAACACAATAAGCTTATCAAAATTCAATTCCAAGTAGATGCAGTATAACATCAAGATCAAGGTAAAAAGGACTGCTTTAAGAATCTGGCAATCCTGGTCACCTCTGAGGAGAGGAAGTAAAGAAGGGGAGCCTGAGGGCTGAGGAGACTTTTCAGGAAACACCTTTCTGCACTGTTTGACCATTTTGATTATCTCATATACACATATGAATTATAAGGGTTGATATTATATGCACTGAGTATAGCACGTTCTTATTCTAAAAGGTAGATAAGCTTTGTGGAACCACGGAAAGCCAACTTATACACGGCTTACGGATAACAATCACAAGCCTGGTTATTATGATTTAGAATAATGAGATTAAAGGCTCTTGAGGAAATTAACATTTTCCAAGGTGACAGAGTTGGGATAATTAAGAACAGAGCCACTTTTAATCAGAGCTCCAAGGAGCTTCCTGTTTTGCAATAGTTTCTGACTCAAGTTGGAGACAGCACTTCCTTTTATATACGAGCTGATAGCCATGAAGGGAAATTTTGTCAGAGTTACCTTTATCTACCACCCTAAGGGGTACTCTGTCATTTCACATGCCTGCTGCCAACTGAGCATGAGGGCAACTGCGAGAGACTCTCAAAACCAGGCACAAGGATGTCCTCTGAGAGGTAGCCAGCAAATCAATTAACGAGCCACAGCAAAGACATGGGGAAGAAACAACACTTTGTACAGACCGAACAGCTCTTAGGCCCAGGCAAGAAAGCACTCTAAAAAAGGAGTTAGCTGGTCAGCCCTGGAAGAAGAGAAAAAGAAATGCCTGCAAACAAAATTCTGACTGGGAGAAAAGAGAGGGTGATTCAGCTCCATGGACATTGATTATTTTTGTCCCAGAGCAAAGCCCTGCCTACCTTCAGTGGGGCCTCCAGCTATTCTGAGTCAAGTACATTTTCACAACAAATTCCTGATTCCTTGCCAAGAAACCTACTTATCATTTGGCTTTCCATATAGTCGCCGCCTACAGGACTAGAACATACCAGTTGAGCCAAGAGAAGGCTCTCGAGAATGTTTCACCATTATAGCTCTCATGGCGAAGTAAGGAAACTGGCCCTTAATTGATGAATGTGTGCTGAGGAAACAAGGATTGTTGGTAATGGTGGCAGGAAAGCTCCGAATGCAAATTTCACCAACCACACAATTTTACTAAGCAGAAGTCCCATATACCCCTGAAGGAGCCACCCTGACCCAAGAATCCTTGATAACTCTTGTGTGGAAGCTGCATTTGCCCTCTGAGGACACCCGGGGGAAAATGTACGGTCAAATGCCATAAATTAGAATCATTATGGAAAAATCCCAGTTCTCTTATATTAGATATTGTTCCAGTGAGAGGGCTGAGGAGTTTTATTACACAAGTATTTTTAATAAATGGAATTTCTTAAAGTAAAAACATACTTTAGCATCTAAATCTGAACCTTTTTTTTTTAAAAAAAACTTCATTTTCAAAGTTAATCGGTTATTGATTCAGACCCTTTATTAATTTATTTATTTTGGGCTGCGTTGGGTCTTCATTGCTGCGCGCGGGCTTTCTCTAGTTGCGGCGAGTGGGGGCTACTCTTCGTTGCAGTGCACAGGCTTCTCATTGCGGTAGCTTCTCTTGTCGCGGAGCAAGGGCTCTAGGCATGCGAGCTTCAGTTGTTGTGGCACGTGGGCTCAGTAGTTGTGGTTCACGGGCTTAGTTGCTCTGCAGCATGTAGGATCTTTCTGGATCAGGGCTTGAACCTGTGGCCCCTGCATTGGCAGGCGGACTCTTAACCACTGCGCCATCAGGGAAGCCCTAAACCTGAACCTTTTGTTTTGGGCATATGAATAAAAAAATAACTTAGAAAAGACATGGTAGGGGGAAAGATAAAATACTTTTAAAAAATCTCTTTCAAAGCTCAAGGCAAATAATATTAAATTGGCATGAATAAAGTAGGAACCCCAATTGTCAATGATTGCCAAGTCAAGTGCACCTCTCTGTATCAGACAAGGAACTAAATCCCTCCCAGAAGATCTTGATGAAGTATGTGTGATCGCTCCTACGTGACTTTCGGCTGTGGTGACTCATTGCACTGGTAGCTGCTGTATGACATTATGTTCCACCTGTCAGAGAATCTGGGGTCCTTTGAAAATTTATCAAAAATCAAGGCCAGAGTCCTGAACCGATCCCTCCCCCTCAAGACCAAAGTTCATTTGGCTAGATCGCAGCTTTCCCAACTGCTAATCCTTTCTCAGAAGGAAGGGGGAGTCAGCTTCAGCTTCAGTCTCTTTGGATGCCTAGACAGAACAACATCCTTTTAATTTATTCACCTAGTAAGACTTGCTTATCTCTTGGTGATGAAAGAGATCTAAAATCTGATGCCAGGTCCTTCTTCTAATTGCCAGATTACACATTGCTAAAACAATGGTGAAGGGCAGCCACTTAAGCTAGTCTTGTATTGAATTTTTTTTTTAATCATCTATGGGGCTTCCCTGGTGGCGCAGTGGTTGAGAGTCCGCCTGCCGATTCAGGGGACGCGGGTTCGTGCCCCGGTCCGGGAAGATTCCACATGCCACGGAGCGGCTGCGCCCGTGAGCCATGGCCGCTGAGCCTGCACGTCCGGAGCCTGTGCTCTGCAACAGGAGAGGCCATAGCAGTGAGAGGCCTGCGTACTGAAAAAAAAAAAAAAAATCTATGATTCCATAGCTCTCATCTTAATGGTCCTCCAATCTGAAGATTGAAAATGACCTCAAGGATTTACCTCATTTAGCAATTTGGGACTGTTAGACGGTCATAAAAGCCCTGTAACATGTACAAACTATCATAATGCCACTGCTTCAACATGCTTCAAAGCATATATACACCCCGGTGTGGTCTGATGACATCAATGCTGTGTCCAAAGGACAGAAAGAGGGAAGGAAAACCACTCCTCCCGTTGATTCTGAGTCTCAGGATTGTAAACTTCAAAAAGGTCCAGACAGGAAATCCCCCATCACTGACTGGAAAGAATAATCTGTGTTTATCACAACTGCCGCATTGGCAGCCTTCAAAGCTGTCAAATGGCTGGAATAAAGGAGCAGGCCTTAGGCAGCGGCCACCCTTTATGGTCTCCATCTGGTCTCTTCAGGGGCAAAACGGAGGGACCAAGATTAAACGATAATATTAGGTTGAACCATATAATATGACCCATAAAGGCAACAATTTCATATGGTTGAATCTAACAACAGTAATAATAATAAAAGCTAACAATTATTGAACACTAACTCTGTGCCAGGTGTATCACAAACATTATCTCCTTTAACAAACACACACCATTCATATGAGGTAGGTACTTTTACTAGCCTTTCCCCCCAGCATTCTACAAACAAGGAAATGGAGGCTCAGGCTCACATAGGTTAAATGACTTGCCTACGGCCACAAAACTTGAAAGGGAAAGAGACAAAATTTCAAACCCAATTCTATCTGATTCCACTGCCTCCTATAAAGTTACTTTCAAGTCTAAATTTCTGTAACTAAACCGAGGAATTAGCCCCATTTCTACACTAGCATATCAGCATGTCTACCTGACTGATCCTTGAGCGCGGTTGACGGGCTAATGAATAAGGACATGTTAGAAAGATGGTGACCTCTCCTGGGGGTTTCAGTTAGATACTTAGGTGATGCACTAAAGGGTCTTTCCTGGAATTTCTCAAGGCTGAACTACCAAAAGTTGCCACTAAGACTCCAACTGTCTAAGGCCCCTCCTTAGGAACAAGAGGAAGCCAACAGTGTGAAAAGGGGAACTGGCCTACCAGAGTTTCACAGGCTTCTGCATTTGGAGGACCTCTTTTAAAACACAAATATTTCTGACCAGCCTCAATTCCTTATCAATCAACACCTAAACTATAATTAACACCTCTGCAGGAAAGCAGGAAGGCAGATTAGCAAGTTTCCCTCTAGAGGAAGAGCCCATTCCACCCTCACTTCATTAAGTTTCCCATACATTATTTTTGGTGGACCAGCAAGCCAGAGACATGAGTAGAGCCACACTTTACACATGAGGAAATGAAGGCTCACAGAGGTTAAGGAATTTACCCCAGCCCACTGAGCTAGCTGAATGGTGCACTAACTAGTTCTCCAGACTCTTCCTGCCACCAAACTGCTCAAACATGGTGATTCCACAGTTCACTGAGCCAAAGTACTGTCGTTAATAACAACTTCTCATTGGCCTTCTCAAAATCCAGGACAAATTCAACCCCAAACATCCTCCACCTCCCCCACCCATACACTGAAAGAAGACACAGTCATCCCTCTTACACCCGAGGGGCATTGGTTCCAGGACCCACCACTGACACCAAAATGCATGGATGCTCGAGTCTTTAATTAAAATGGTGTAGTGTTTGCATATGACCTAGGCACATCCTCTCCTATACTTTACATCATCTCTAAATTACTTATAATACCTAGTGCAACGTAAATGATATGTAAATAGTTGCCACTACGAGGCATTCAAGTTTTCCTTTTTGGAATTTCCTGGAATTCTTTTTCCCTAATATTTTCTATCTGCAGTTGGCTGAATCCACAGATGCAGAACCCAAGGACTGTATAAAGATATAAAACAGTTTTGAACAGACGATATGATGCTTTGAGGAACCTGTCAATTAGCAGGGGCTACAAACCAATAAGGCTCAAAAGGAACTTCCATTGAATAAGACTATCATAAAGAATCCGGAATTATCCAATCTTGTTAACAAAAATTCACTTAAATCGGTCACACATCCGACTGGAAAGGCTGAAAGTTTCTCTCATTTTTCCTCAAGCATCAGGGAACTGTCTGGTCAACCCCACCTGCCACTGACATCTTATGTTTTCATTTTCCATATGGCCATTTACTTTTGCATCACATAGTTCTTGCATATCTATCTGTGCATGGGATTAGTGAGATGGTAAATTTGAAAATTCCCTGAGGAATGGAAAGTGCTATATAAATACAAGCCTTCAGGCAGCAACACAGAAACCAATGTTAACATAATTAATTATTCACTGGGTGCCTACAGGAACCAACTTTAACATAATTAATTATTTACTGAGTGCCTAGTATTTCCTAAAAGAGTAATAATCTCAATTGTATTTGATTGGCAAATATTTTCTAATGTTCAATTTTGTCAACAGTTGTTTCCATAATTTTCCCAGTTAAAACATTTGGACACAACTCAAAAATAAAAATCCCACTTTGAAGTAAGATTACAATTTGACTTATTCTTAGCTCCAACTCACAGGGTTCACTTTATCTTATCAATGCAATATGTTCCAGAAAACTTACCTTATCTTGTTTGTTGCCAAAATGACTAAAATACTTTAGACTACAATTCGGGCTGGCTCCCTCAGGAGGATTCCATGTCCATGTGACTGTGCAGAGGTTTTCAACAGACACACTCAAATTCGTCACAGGTGGCTGAGTTTCTGTTCAAATCAAGCACAAGAAATACATTTATCCACAGCAGCCAGTGTTTTCAGTGGTTAATTTAATCCATTCCTCCAAGTCCTGGAGACCAAGAATCAGAAAACTGAGTTATCAAGAGCTAACATTTATTGAGCCAGGCAGCATTCTAAGTACTCTCCACAACCTTATGAGACAGGGACTCTCAGCCTCATGTAAAGATGAGGCGACTGAGGCACAGGGACATTGAATCACTGGCCCCATATCCCACGGCCAGTCAATGGCAGAGCTGAGATGCAAACCCAGAAAGTGTGGCTCGCAGGCCGCATTCTTTTTTTTTTGCGGTACGCGGGCCTCTCACTGTTGTGGCCTCTCCCGTTGCGGAGCACAGGCTCCGGACGCGCAGGCTCAGTGGCCATGGCTCACGGACCCAGTCGCTCCGCGGCATGTGGGATCTTCCCGGACCGGGGCACGAACCCGCGTCCCCTGCATCGGCAGGCGGACTCTCAACCACTGCACCACCAGGGAAGCCCCCCAGGCCGCATTCTTAACCACTTGCTATGGTGTGAACACAGAGGAGAGTATATTCTTAAATGTCCAAGTTTTCCTCCGGTGGGTATTTGGGGTCCCCTACGCTGCGCGCTCAGGCCCACTCAATACAGACAGTTCAATCCCAGCAGTTCTGCAAGTCAGTTTAAGTGGCTCATCTTCAATCGTGCTTGCTAACTGACCTGGCAATTGTTCTTATAACTTTTCCAAAGAAGTACTGAGAAAGAGATCTAACAACCCTGTTGCTCCCCTGAGGTCTGACACTAAACAACTGGAACTGTAGCTTTGACAAATCTGAACAGGGACGAAAAGAGGAGAAACTGTGAACCAGTGTCTTAAAAAATGTGTTTCATTTTGAGAAAACCCACCACTGTCTCCACCAAATATTTACTGGCTCTATTATCCTGGACCCAGCTTTAGGATCGGGGATAGGAGTTTTCATGCTTCTGCCAAATGCAGGGAAGTACATATGGAGTAGGGAAAGGAAACACCATTTCAAACTTTCCTGAGAACTTCTCCTAAGGCCAAAATCGTCCCCCGGAAACTGGATGAGGGCTCCTCTGTCCTATCTTTGCAAGTTTTCTGTAAGTCGAAATTTATAAAGTTTATTAAACTAATTTTAAAAACAATCCCCCCAAATTGTCTAAAGTGGCAAACTTAATCATTATTAATTACTTAAGGACTACAGTTTTATTAATTTATCAATCAGTAGTTCTATTTTATACTCTATGCCAACACTTTGGAGTGCTCTGGGCCTCTTACATAATCTGCAGTATTTATGCCATTACCTTCCTCTTTAACTGAACAAAAAACACCATTTGTCCCAAAACATCAACCCCACAGGCACTACAGAGGTGGGATTCCCCCCTAAGTCAGGTTTATACACAGCAGCCTGCACAGACCCTGAACTCTCAATATTCATTCCGCCTTTCCTAACTCAACTACCATTAGGCTTTCTGAAAGGTAGACCAAAGGCCCAACCGTGGGGAGGAGGAGGCCACAGCAGGCCAAGTCCTTGTGGAAGCAGGGGGTTCCTATTGCACTGCATTAAAACCCAGCCAGTGCCAGGAGCACCAATGGCTCAGGCGACAGTGATTTTAAGTTAGGATTTTAAGTGATTACAGGAGTGTATAGCTATTCCAGTTTGGCCTTTCGAACATCACGTCAATGATATTTTTTATTTATTTATTTATTTTTACCGTACGCGGGCCTCTCACTGTTGCGACCTCTCCCGTTGCGGAGCACAGGCTCCGGACGCGCAGGCTCAGCGGCCATGGCTCACGGGCCCAGCCGCTCCGCGGCATGTGGGATCTTCCCGGGCCGGGGCACGAACCCGTGTCCCCTGCATCGGCAGGCGGACTCTCAACCACTGCGCCACCAGGGAAGCCCACGTCAATGATATTTTTGAAGGCAAATTGTTTATCAGGTATAGAGTCTCTAATGAAAACTTTGTTCCTACTGAAGATTACAATTTACTTTAGGATTATCTCCCTTACTGTGCAGTTTCCAGAAACACACTAGAGCAGAAGTCCAGGATAGCTGGCTTAGCACTTCCTGACACGCTGCCTTCCCACAAACCTCCCACTCCCACACAAAAATTAAAGGCCTAACAATAAAAATATTACCTATTTATGGTTTGCTTAAATCATACCCCAATTTTCAAGGTAGTCTAAGACCTTTTTAAATCTATTTTTTAACCTCAGTATTTTAATAGAACAATAGCCGGCCCTATTTCCAATCTCTCAAACGGATTTCATTTTCCCCCATCTGTTCTGAAGTATCCTTTAGTCAGATCTTCTAACAGGTTTGCATTTTAGGCTACTTGTGGCTATCTGCCATCCTTTTTTTCCCCCCTAATGGTTCCTTCCATTTCTCTTAAGATTTTTCTACTTCCTATACTTTAAAAAGCACACATGCTCACAGAAACTCTTTTTTTTCCCCCGCCCCCCCAGAAACTCTTTTTTTAATTTTTACTTTTTTAACATCTTTATTGGAGTATAATTGCTTTACAGCACTGTTTTAGTTTATGCTGTATAACAAAGTGAATCAGCTATACATAAACATATATCCCCATACCTCCTCCCTCTTGCGATACAATCTCCAAATGTTTAAATATATCTGAATATATGTATGTGGGTATGATACATCCAGACACATAAATAAGTGGAGACCTGTGCTTCTTGTAAAAGTCTGTAACAGCTCCTCATCTGTAAGACACATCATTTCAGCGTAGTGTAGTGATTAAGAGCACGGACTCTGGAGCCCGACTGCCTGAGCTCATATGCCAGCTCTGCTACACACCAGCTGCCAGGTTACTTAACCTCTCTCTGCCTCAGTGTCTGCATCTATAATGTGAGGATGATAATAGTAAACTAATGAAAAAGGGTTATTATGAGGATTAAATGAGTTAATACAGATAAAAAAAACCAGAACAGTGCCTGGCACAGAACAAGTGCTGTGTAAATGTGTGCTGTCTGCTTTCTTTCTTTTTGAAGAGACGAAACAGTTCTAAACAGTTGCTTTGGTTTTCTCTGGAATTGATATGTGTCCGTGGCCTTAGAGACACAAGCTTCTCTGCCTGATAAGCTTTCCTTAAGCATCTAATTCTAACCATTTCTTAGGGGTTGATCACTCACCAGAAAGGGGAGTGGGAAGGAGAGAGGGACTCAAGTAGCTCCCTCAACTAAACTTCAAACCTCAGGTGAGTCTGTGTGGACATCTAGCACAAGATCCCATTCGAATTATGAATTAACATGATCAATGCTGTTTCTAATAATAAGGCATGTTACTTAACTAAAACTTTTTGCTCTCTCTTGTTCAATCACAGGAGCTGGCAGAAGCATGCATATTTCGGGAAAAGTCAAGGAAATCACAAGAGTTATACATGAGTCATTCATCTCCTTCCTTTACATCTACTCAGTCATCAACCTCTTTCAGAGCTTTTTGCAACACTTTTTAAAAAAATAAATTCATGTATTTATTTATTTTTGGCTGCACTGGCTCTTCATCGCTGCGCGTGGGCTTTCTCTACTTGCAGCGAGCGGGCGCTTCTCTTGTTGCAGAGCACAGGCTCTAGGCACACAGGCTTCAGTAGTTGTGGCACACGGACTCAGTAGTTGTGGCTCGTGGGCTCTAGAGCGCAGGCTCAGTAGTTGTGGCTCGTGGGCTTAGTTGCTCCACGGCATGTGGGATCTTCCCGGACCAGGGCTCGAACCCATGCCCCCTGCATTGGCAGGTGGATTCTTAACCACTGCGCCACCAGGGAAGTCCTGTAACACCTCTCTCAATCATCCCAATCACACTAATGCGCTCTGCTGGGCCCCGTGAGCCAGGCAGACATACAGCAGTAAGGCACGGGCCTGGACAGAAGGCGTGCACAGCACATCTTTCTAGTGGCCACCTCCAACCCTAGATCCCTGCGTCGCTTCGCACTCCAGTGATTCCCCACATTCAGTCAAGTCTCCCTGCTGACTTCTCCTCCAGTGTCATTTCCCTCACGCTGCGCCCCACTCAGCTTCAAGGGCAAATGAAGCCCTTCTGTCTGGACTGATTTTGCCAGTGCACCCTCCTGCCAAGCTGGGCTCCTCGCTGAGCACAAAAGGGCACCCTCACCCTTACCTCTGGGCCTCTGTAGCTGCTATTCCCCCCAACTGGGAATAACTTCTCCTCTACCTACTCAAATGTCACCCACCCTAAAAGTCTAGCTCAAACTTTAGCTCTTCCATGACACTCCCAGCCCTCAGTTTCCCCTCTTCTGACCGCCTACAGTACTTATTGTTTGGACTACACAGTCTGGCTATTATAAAGCAAGTCTCCAATACATGATCATTCACTTCATACCAATGGCCTGTACATACTTGCATGGGTGCCAACCAGTCCTGCCCTGCTACTCTGGGAGGGGCCCAGCTCCTCTCCCAGCCAAGGACTCCCTTCAATTCTGCAGAGAGAGGCACTGAATACAGTGGTTAGGGGCACGGCCTCTGGAACCAGGCTGCCAGGGTCGGAAGCCAAGCTCCTCCACTCTATCACCTACGAGAGCTCTGGGCCTTGCTGTGCTTCAGCTTCCTCACATACAAAACAGGACTAATAACAGCACCTACAGGAGGGTTTTGTGTAAAAATTAAATGAAATAGTTCAAGTGGAAAACTTAGAACGCTGCCCGGCAGAGTAAACACTATATAAGTGCTAGCTGTTATTAAGACATGCCACAATGTGGGCTACCAATCTAAACAGACTAAACTAAGCTGGTAACCCAATCTTTTATAAACACTCAAAAGATTAGCGCTGGAAGAGCCCTTAAAACTTACGGAGTTCAACCTCCTGTCACAGATGAGAAAGCTGCTGTGCGAGGGGAAATGACAAGCCCTGAAGTCCCACACCTGGGAAATGTCAGACCACTAAAACTCAAGTCCCCTGACTGTTTTTTTTCTTTCTTTCTTTCTTTTTTTTTTTTTTACCATGCAATTCTATCAATATTTCCAATGGGAAAAAAGTTTTTCTATTTCTAGGTAACCAAGTTACTAATGAACTTCTGTGACAAAACTGATTAAGTTGGGGGTTGCCAGTATTACTAGAAGGCCAGCTGTTTGTTGTTCCAGGTGCGTGGGGGGAGGAAATCTGTAGGAGGGAGGGGGTTAGAGTAGCACTGTGAAAATCAGGAGACTAATGAGATGGGTGACCCCCTCCCTTCTTTGGACTGCAGCTGCCCCATATGATTATGGGAATCAGATCCCCCCAAGTGAACTGGGGGCAACGATTGCGCAGTACACTCTAAGGTTCTAAGCCAACCTACAGAGCCTGGCTCAGTACTAAACAAGGCAGGCACTTGAATCATTGACTGTCAAACTTCAAACCTCCCTCAAGTCTCTACTCAAATGCCACCTTTTCAGTGGAGGTCTTCCTACTCCACCCTATTTACAATGGCAAACCCCTTCCCTGCTTTGTTTTTCTCCATAGTACTTATCGCCACCCGACATACCTTATATTTTACTCCCCTCCCCCGCCCCCGGCCCCTTCCTCTGACTGCCAACAGCATATAAACTCCAAAGGGCAGGGACTTGACCTGTTTTGCTCACGGCTCCACTCTCTGCCCCTAGAACACTGTCCAGCACAGAGGAGACTGTGCATACGTTTTGTTGACTGAATCAACAGAGGCTATCGAGGCTTCCTAATCAACATTTCAACTTGGGTTCCAAAGCACAACACACTGGTTGAAAACGCAATAAACAAATTGTGGGTGTTTGTGTCAATGTGACAATAAAACCTATCGAATTTGGGGCTAGAATTTGAAGTTATATTATCGTCACCAAAAATGTCCATTAGGCCGCTCATGGCAAAAGCTGGCCGTGAGGAATTCATCAGCCCTCAACTTTTCACAGTAACTCTGGTTGATTAATTTAAATTGCCGCACCAGGGTGAGGGGTATACGAGAACTCTCTATAGTGTCTTTGCAACTTTTCTGTCAATCGAAAATTATTCCAAAATATAAAGGTTAATAAAGGAAAAGGAAAAAAAGGCATCCACGTGGATGCTGCTCCGAGATTCCCACCGGATTTCTTGGACGCCAGAGGTGGCCGCGACCCTGACGTCCTTTTCCTACAGAGACTAGGAGCTTTAGAGGTTCCCTCCGACTCCCACCCCCTCGCTGGACCGGCCGCGCAAGAAGCCCCGGCGCGTCCCAGCTCGCCCGGACCTAGCTTGCCGTCCCCGCGGCCTCCCGACCCCTCATCCCCTCCCGGGGGCACCGGCGACATTCCGGCTCCCGACCCCGCGGCCCTCCGATGCCACGGACTCGTTTCGGCCCCGGGCCCCGGCGCTAGGCTCGGCGCTTCCCGACGACCGAGGGAAGTGCGGCGACAAGTCGTCGTCCTCCGGCCCCGCCGCCGCCCCTGCCGCCCGGGATCCGGAAAAACCCGGCCGCTCCGGTTCCCCCACCTCTAGCCGGGCGAGGGAGGCGGCGGCGGCCGCGGGCGCGGGGCGTCGTGGGGACGGCCCCCGGCGCCCACCCCCGCCGCGGCGCCCCCGGAGCGCCCCTGCTGGCCTCTCGGCCGCGACCCCCGCCGCCCCGGGCCCCGGCGGCCGCACTCACCCGCGGGCGCGGCCACCCCGCCGCCGCCGGCGCAGAGCAGCAGCGCCCACAGCCCGCAGAGCCGCGCCGGCCGCTCCATGCAGTCCCTCGCTCGGAGCCCGGCCGGGCTGCAGCCGCTGCAGTCTCCGCCTCCTTCGCCCCCTCTCCCACTTCCCGGCTCCGCCGCCCTGGAGGCCGGGGGCCGGCGCAGACTGGAAGAGCCGCCCCGCCCACAGGCTGCAGGTAACCCCAGGCGGTCAGCGAGGGCAGAGGGGCGGGGCGCCCGCGGCTCCCGCGGCCTGACGTCTGGCCCCGCGGCAGCCGAGCCGCCACCGCGCCCCCGGAGTCCGATCGCGGGCCAGACAGAACTTCCCGGACCTTGTTGCGGCGCGGCCCCCCGCCGCCCGGCTCGGTGCGGACTGTGCAGCCTGGCTGAGCCTCGGACAGGCCCCGGGCTGTGCCCTGCCGGGCACCGGGCCCGGGCGGTCTCGGGGAAGGAGCCTTGCCCTGGGAGTCTGGAGACGAGGCGTCCAGTCGTTGGCCTCTGAGTCCTTGTTTCCTAAATTCTGACCCCGGGGTTAGTAAACCCAGGCCTGACCTCACAGGGAGGACTTGGAAGACCAAGGAGGGGACTTGGCGGGAGTGTGCTTTGTCAACGGGACAAAAGGTATATTTGAAAGCTGGTGAGACATAATGTTGAGTCGAAGAAAAAAAGAAAAATTCTAAATATGAGGGACAGTGCCATACTATGTACTTCGATTTTTCAAAGCTCACAAAGAACTTTCTTCATCTTTCTTTTTGATAGATATATATTGAGAGACGGAAGGTGAGCGGGAAGGATACACATTGAATATGTTCAAAGTGGGTGACTATGAAGATTAATGACGCTGAGGGTGGAGGAAAACGGGAACCCTTCAGTTTCCTGTGCCTGCTGTAACAAATTACCACAAATTTAGTGACTTAAAACAACCCAGCTGTATTATATTAGAGTTCTGGAAGTCAGAAGTCTCCCTGGGCTAATATCTAGGTGTAGGCAGAGCTGCGTTCCTTCTGGAGGTTCTAAGGGAGAATCTATTCCTCGCCTTTTCCAGCTTCTAGAGACTGCCTACATTCCCTGGCTCGTTCCTGTACCGCTCAGACCTCTGCTTCCCTCGTCACATACTCTGACCTTCCTGCCTTCCTTTTACATTTATAAAAACCCTTATGATTTGATTGGACCTACCAGATATAGAGAAGGAACTAGTGGTTGGAGGGGCCATACAGGGGTGGGGGAGTGGGAGGTACAAACTACTGGGTGTAGGTAGGCTATAAGGATGTATTCTACAACACGGGGAGTATAGCCAATATTCTGTAATAGCTGTAAACGGAGTGTAACCTTTTTAAATTGTGTACAAATTTTTAAAAATTGGGGGGTGGGGGATTTCCCTGGTGGTCCGATGGTAAAGAGTCCGCCTTCCAGTGCAGGGGACGCAAGTTCGATCCCTGGTCGGGGAACTAAGATCCCATATGCCTGCGGGGCAACTAAGGCTGCGCGCCACAACTACTGAGTTCAAGCACCTCAACTAGAGAGAAGCCCGCGTGCGTGGCGAAGATCCCTCATGCCGCAACTAAGACCTGATGCAGCGAAAAATAAATTTAAAAAAAATTTTTTTAAGGAAAAAAATAGATTTGGACCTACCAGATAATCCATGATAATCTCCCTATCTCAAAATCCTTGATGAATAAATAACTAATAAGAACCTACTGTATAGCACAGGGAACTCTACTCAATACTCTGTAATGACCTATATGGGAAAAGAATCTTAAAAAGAGTGGATATACGTATATGTATAACTGATTCACTTTGCTGTACACCTGGAACTAACACAACATTGTAAATCAACTGTACTCCAATAAAAATGAATTTTGAAAAATCCTTGATTTAATCACACCTACAACGTCACTTGTGCCATATAAGGTAACAAACATTCACAGTTGTCTGGGATTAGGTCATGTACACCATTGGGGGGGGATTATTCTGGCACTATCCCCCCAAAAAAGTGTCATGTCTGGATGGATGATGAGACCCACTAACTAGGGTGTATTTGAGTTGAATTAAGCCAATGGACACACCTGAAATCTTTTGCAAAAAATATAGCAATAAAATTGCAGATAATACACCTAGTCTAGACCCTACTCAAAGAGCCTGGGGATGTTTAACCTATCCGAAACAAAGGCCTCACTCTTGGAATTAAGGCCCTCAAGTTCAATAAATATTATTGTCCTTCTAGAAACTGCAGTAGGCACTCATTAAAAGCAGGCCCTGCCAACAAAGAGCTGCAGCCAGTGTGAGGGGCGATCATAAGGTCAAGAACAGGGAACTGTGGGCCACAAAGAAGGGACAACCTATGGGAGGGCAGAGGCAGGAGAGGCTTCCAGAGGGCAGGCCTGCCCGAGCTGAATTTTGAGATATTGAGTCCTGCACTCCAAAGTTCAGAATGAATCCTTGCCTGTGTATATTACCGAACAAAATAATGTTTATGAAAACACTGTGTAAACTATTGAATCCAGCAGAACTGAGAGATTACTATTATTTCTAAGTCGCCCCACAAATAGACCAGCCACTCTCTAACCTAAGACCTCCCCTCCCCCATCACCACACACATACACTTGTTGACATTTGCTATAAACATTATATAATAAGTTTATAATGATGTTTCCAAAATGATTATGTCATCTGCCTTTTAAGAAGTCTCAGTTGGAACAGGAGCCCCTGGGGACTGGCTGAGTGCCATCGTGGGCACCGCCTGGCATATGAGCAAGTCCTTAATGAAATGAGCAGTAATGGCTGCAAACGATTAGAAAAATAAGGGTCATGACTTGTCATCAGCCTTCAGAAAAGGCCCTGAAAGGGTGCACATTGTGAGGGAAAAAAACCAAGCGTGGTGGCATGGCCTCGACAGTCCTGGCCTGCTGTCATGGGTAAGACTCTTTTTTGTTTTGTTTTGTTTTGTTTTTTTGGGTAAGACTCTTATAGTCAGTTCCATTTCCTGTAGACCCTAAACGTCATGCAACATTTGAAAAAAAGAATTTTTTTTGTAGGGCTAGGCGAGGGTTAGGAATGCTGTTTCTTCAACATCAAGCTTTTATTTGTAATCTCTGTGTACTTTTACTCAAAGAACATCTTGATTGAGTTAGGCCACTGCCCCCGCATACAAGAAGATGAAGACAGATGCAAGGCTTTCCAGGAACTGCAATAAACAAAGAACTCTCATTTTGGCTTTGTGTAATCAAAGTCCTGATGAGTCAACATCAAGTTTAGGTTTAACCTTTAATCCATTGAGCCCTGATGACTTGGGTGTGAGATTCCCAGTTGCAGTTCTTTTCACTTTGGCTGGTCGTGGCTTGAGTTCTGGGCTGACTGGTGCATCCAGCTGGCTTTCTTGATCTTTACCCTTCTCACTAAGGCTTTCTTCTTTTCTGTAAATGGAGTTAAAAAGGGGCACAAACAAGAAAGTATCTGGGGGGAGAGAATGACGTCCCCCTTTCCAAAGTCAGATCTCCTTCCAGCCAGCGAGAGGCCCCCTGCTGAGTTCATAAAGGACACAGACCCGGGCTTCCCTCATGGTGCAGTGGTTAAGAATCCTCCTGCCAATGCAGGGGACACGGGTTCAAGCCCTGGTCTGGGAAGATCCCACATGCCGCGGAGCAACTAAGCCCGTGCGCCACAACTACTGAGCCTGCGCTCTAGAGCCCGCGAGCCACAACTACTGAGCCCACGTGCTACAACTACCGAAGCCCGCATGCCTAGAGCCCGTGCTCCGCAACAAGAGAAGCCACCACAGTGAGAAGCCCGCGCACTGCAATGAAGAGTAGCCCCCGCTCGCCGCAACTAGAGAAAGCCCGTGCGCAGCAATGAAGTCCCAATGCAGCCAAAAATAAATTAAATTTAAAAAAAAAAAGGACACAGACCAAGGGCTTAGTCAAGAATTCTGGCTCCTTAGGAAAAAATCTCACAAAAGGTCTTCTACCTTTTACTAAGCGAAACCAGAACAGACCCTCAGCGCCACTGCAATGCAAAGAAAAAAGGGAAGTAGCAAACAGGGAATTTCCCTCCTGACACTAGAGATGGTTCCCAAACAGGGGCGATTTTGCCTCTGCGGGGGAAGCAAAGTCTGGAGATATTTTTGGCGGTCACAACTTGAGGGATCTAGTGGGTAGAGGCCAAGGATGCTGCAAAACATCCAACAATGCACAGGATGATCCCCCAGAACAGACTTCCCCGGCACAAAATGACAATAATTGAGAAATTCTGAGCTAGCGTACTTTGTTCTCTTTTGTACTTTATCCCTACCCAGCCACTGTCCTCATGCCCACCAAAAATCAGTGAGAGATTAATGCTAAAACTTATCCTTGACACCTCCCTTCCCTGTATCTAGTGTACATAGTCTGCCCACCCCACCAATTAGCCATGAGGTCACTTAGACGGGAAAACATCTCTCAGATCTACCCTTTCCCCCTCCTCACCTCCACTTTTCTGTTCAGGTCCTTATCGTCTTGCCCTTATAGATCACAATGGTCTTCAAATCCACCCTCCAGGAGACAGACCTTCCCAGTGTGAAAATCTGACCATTTCACTCCCAGCTTAAGCTTCTTCAGTGACACCCCCTCCCCTCAAATGCCACAAAAGGTAGTCCCAACTCCTTTGCCTGCAGGCTTGTTTCTTCGTGACTGATTCCCCAAACTCTTCCCAGCTTTATGTCCAGCCAGACTCCCCAGGTCACTGGGAGCTCTAGCCCTCCTAGCTGCTGGCCACCTTCAGGCTGAATGTCCCTTGCAGGCAATTTTGTTTGGTTCACAACATGTTTGTATTTATTTAGATGTAGATGCCAGAAATGAAGAAAAAAAATAAACAGGGAATTTTGCATAACACCGCAGATCTTTAGCTTCTCTTAAGAAACCAGAAGTTCTGCTAACACTGGGCCGGCGTTTCACTGTGCCAGCTGTCAGAGGGTGCTAAACAGGGCTGCCACCTCACCAAGAGGGCATGTGCCTCCTTGTCTGCACAGGCCCTAAGCTCCCTGGCCTGGCCTACTCCCCTTACTTACTACTTGTTTGTCACCTCTGGTATTTTCTCACTACAGACCTTTCCTCTTGCTGTTCCGTTGTCCAGAAAGCTTTTCCATTCTTCAAATGTCACTTATTTTTTTAGCTTCTTTAACCCCCAAATGCAAAATACTTTACTCCCTCCTATACGTGTGCCCATAGCTCTCGACAAATTTCTCTACCATAGCAAATAATACAGAGGTTTGCGTGCAAGTCAATTTCCGTCACTGGATTTACGTTCCTGGAGGCCGGAGACTCTCTCCAGGGTGACTCCAGGATTTCCACCTAGGAGGAGCTTAGGGCCAGCAATCTGACTGGAGGCCATGCGTACAGCATGCAAGCACACTGCTCTGGCTTAGGTTATAAGTTTATTTGGGGTGGCTGTAGGGAAGACAGCGCCCGGTACCACAGAGAATATGAAGATGAATGTAACATGATCAGTCCGGATTTAATTGACTTAAAGGTTCTTGTTCTTCAGCAAGTGGTTTTCTTCTAGAAAAGGGTGCACTCAAGGAAGTGCTGTTTGCACGAGAGGCCCGTGACAGGACTGTGGCCGTTCCTCACGCAGGCCAGGCGCACTCCTGCCTCAGGGCCTCATTCAGATGGCGCATGGAGGCCTGCTCTGGCCGCCTCATCAAAAATTGCAAACCCCATCAACACTCCCTCTCTCCCTTCCTGGGTCACTCTGTCTCTCTAACACTCGAATGTAAGCTTCAGGAGGGCAGGGAATTTTTTCTGATTTTTTCCCCCAGCTGTATCCCCAGCACTCAGAACTGTACCTGACACATAGTACATACTCAATAAATATGTTTGAATGAATGAATAAGCGACACTTCGATAGGTGCTAGGAGGGATACCAACCAACCAACCAACAAAAGACAACAGTTCTTGCTGTTGCCCTTGGGAAACTTCCAGCCTAAGTATGGAAAGGTCTATAAAACAATTAGAGGAAATGGAACAAACAAACATAAATGGCAAAAATGCTCTTTTGTGGTACAGGTTTCAGAGAAAGGCGAGACAGATCAGTATGGTTGGAATTGCTTTTGAAGGCTTCTTGGAGTAGTTGGGAGTTGAACTAGACCTTGAAGGATGACCAGCACTTAGGGAAAGGGGTGGGGGGAAAGGGAGGGAGGGGGAGGGAGGGGGAGGGAGGGACAGAGAGAGCGTAAGCCGACAGCAGTCAGCTCAAGGCTAGAACTCAGAAGTAATAAGGACACTTTTACCAGCAAGGCAGCGACATACATAATAAAAGCGGTGTTTAGGAGATCTGGTTGTCTAAGAGGAATTATCAAGACTTCCTTAGTTCTTGCCCAGAGGGAAGAAGGCTAGGGAAAGACTATCTGAGGCTTGGCAGTCAGGGACAGGGTCAGCCTCTAGGCAAACTGCGGGCTCCACCATCAGACCCCCGGGGCTGTGAGGCCAATTCTTCCCTGGGCCAAACAACTTGGGGCACCGTGTTGCAAAGGACATACGCCTGGGGCCTGGCACCCCTACTATCTCTCTCCCTCTCTCCCCTTGAGAGCATTCAAGATCCCTTTCAGGGACTCCGTGGCCTCACTCCCTTCAGACCGCAGGCCCTCCCTCTACGGAGCTGGCCCCGTTCTGCTTTCCGACACTTTCTGTGCCTTGTCGGGAATCCAGGGCTCCTCCTTTGGCCTCAGGTTGGGGTGCTGTCGTTGGGCCCACTACCCCAGCATCTCAGCCAGGATTCCTGCAACCTTCTCACTGTACCCTCTCCACCCTGGATGTAAGACCCTATTTAGGTCCTGGCCCCTTCCCTGGCCCAGGCAGGACCAATCTTTGCACACTGCCAAGCACAGCCTTCAACAGTCCCATCTGTGCTAGCGCCTCACCACTCAGGACTCATTCAGTTTAAAGATTCAAATGCATCACTTGCATGTTAGTTGCCTGCATCTTTTTGTCCTGAAAAGTCTCCATTGTTTGTGTTAAATGTGTAGGGTAGTTACTATTTACATTTGAACATAGAACCCTCCAGTCCCTCTTGCCTCAATCTACTGTGCCTCCCAGAGGACTGGCTAGGGCATCAGTGCTCGAATTTGCACATCCCCAGAGGTCACTTCGCCTATCTGGCTGTTGCACAGTTCCCTCTGAGGGATTGAGGCCTCACTTTTCACTTCGAAAACACCAGGCTTGGGGGAGGGCGGGGGAGCAGCAAAATCCGTTTCGATTTAGTTCCTGAATTACGCCATATCGCCCACAGCCCTTTACCTGGATTGCCCTTTCTGACTGGGCTGCTTACAGCAGGATGGCTGCAGCACGACCACGTAGTGGGTAGCATTCCTGGAGCTGGGCCATGGCTGTGTGCATTCTGCGCCATCGTCCCCACTTCTCAGCCACGGAGGCAAAGGCCGGAACTTAACTTCTCTGCATCCTCCCTTCCCAGGATGGTACCAAGCCTTGCGGATTTGATGAGGTTTGCTTTATGACACAATGTATACTTCATTTTTGTAAGTGTTTCATGAGCGTTTGATGAACAATTCTCCAATTATGGGGCCAAATGTTCTACATGTGTCCATTATATCAAGCTTGTGGATTGTGTTGGTCAAATCCATGTACTTGCTGAGTTTTTTTTTTTTCGTTTTGGACCTATCAGTTACTGAGACGTGTTAAAATCTCCCACCATCATACTATGATGGTGTATCTGTCAAGCTCTCCTTATAATTCTGTTGATTTTTGCTTTATATATATGTGTTTTTGAGGCTATTTCATCAGATGCATGCAAGTCTAGAACTGTTATAGCTTCATAGTAAAGCAAGTCATTAATCATTATGAAGTAACTTTCATTAATCTATGAATGCTTTTGGCCTCAGGGTTTATTCTAATATTAGTATAACTTCATAAGCTTTCTTGTGGTCGGTAGTATGTGCCTCGTACGTTTTCCCCGCGTCCTTACTTTCCTGTCCCTGCTATTATGTTTTAGATGTGCTCTTGGAAACAACATATAATGCAAATTTGTTTCTTTTCTATCCGATAGTCAATCATTGCCTTTTTTAAAAAAAAATAGATCGTTATTGGAGTATAATTGCTTCACAATACTGTGTTAGTTTCTGTTGCACAACAAAGCAAACCAGCCATATGCATACACATGTCCCCATATCCCCTCTCTCTTGAGCCTCCCTCCCACCCTCCCTATCCCACCCCTCTAGGTGGTCACAAAGCAGCGAGCTGATCTCCCTGTGCTATGCTGCTGCTTCCCACCAGCCAACTATTTTACATTCAGTAGTGTATATATGTCCATGCTACTCTCACTTCGCCCCAGCTTCGCCCTCCCACCCATGTCCTCAAGTCCATTCTCTATGTCTCCCTCTTTATTCCTGCCTTGCAACTAGGTTCATCAGTACCATTCTTTTTTTTTAGACTCTCTATATATGCATTAGCATACGGGATTTATTTTTCTCTTTCTGACTTACTTCACTCTGTATGACAGACTCTAGGTCCATCCACCTCACTACAAATAACTCAATTTTGTTTCTTTTTATGGCTAACTAATATTCCATTGTATATATGTACCACATCTTCTTCATCCATTCATCTGTCGACAGACACTTAGGTCACTTCCATGTCCTGGCTATTGTAAATAGTGCTGCAATGAAGATTACGGTACATGTCTCTCTTTTTTTTTTAATTAATTAATTAATTAATTAATTTTTGGCTGAGTTGGGTCTTCATTGCTGTGCGTGGGCTTTCTCTAGTTGCGGCGAGCAGGGGCTACTCTTCGATGCGGTGCATGGGCTTCTCATTGCGGTGGCTTCTCTTGTTGAGGAGCATGAGCTCTAGGCGCGCAGGCTCAGTAGTTGTGGCACACGGGCTTAGTTGCTCCGCAGCATGTGAGATCTTCCCGGACCAGGGCTTGAATCCGTGTTCCCTGCATTGACAGGCAGATTCTTAACCACTGAGCCACCAGGGAAGCCCCCATGTCTCTTTTTGACTTGTGGTTTTCTCAGGGTATATGCCCAGTAGTGGGATTGCTGGGTCAGATGGTAGTTCTATTTGTAGTTTTTTAAGGAACCTCCATACTGTTCTCCATAGTGGCTGTATTAATTTACATTCCCACCAACAGGACAAGAGGGTTCCCTCTTCTCCACACCCTCTCCAGCATTTATTGTTTCTAGATTTTTTGATAATGGCCATTCTGACCAGCGTGAGGTGATACCTCATTGTAGTTTTGATTTGCATTTTTCTAATAATTAGTGATGTCGAGCATCTCTTCATGTGCCTCTTGGCCATCCCTATGTCTTCCTTGGTGAAGTGTCTATTTCGGTCTTCCACCCATTTTTTAACTGGATTGTTTGTTTTTTTGATATTGAGCTCCATGATCTGTTTGTATATTTTGGAGATTAATCCTTTGTCTATTGTTTCATTTGCAAATATTTTCTCCCATTCTGAGGGTTGTCTTTTTGTCTTGTTTATGGTTTCCTTTGCTGTGCAAAAGCTTTTAAGTTTAAGTCCCATTTTTTTATTTTTGTTTTTATTTCCGTTACTCTAGGAGGTGGGTCCAAAAAGATCTTGCTGTGGTTTATGTCAAAGAGTGTTTCTCCTATGTTTTCCTCTAAGAATTTTATAGTGTCTGGTTTTATATTTAAGTCTTTAATCCATTTGGAGTTTATTTTTTGTGTGGTGTTACCTAGTGTTCTAATTTCATTCTTTTACATGTAGCTGCCCAGTTTTCCCAGCACCACTTATTGAAGAGGCTGTCTTTTCTGCACTGTATGTTCTTGCCTCCTTTGTCATAAATTAGGTTCCCATATGTGTGTGGTTTTATCGCTGGGTTTTCTATCCTGTTCGACTGATCTATATTTCTATTTTTGTGCCAGTACCCTACTGTCTTGATTACTGTAGCTTTGTGGTAGAGTCTGAAGTCGGGGAGCCTGATTCCTCCAACTCCATTTTTCTTTCTCAAGATTGCTTTGGCTATTCGGGGTCTTTTGTGTTGCCATACGAACTGTAAAATTTTTTGTTCTAATTCTGTAAAGAATGTCATTGGTAGTTTGATAGGGATTGCATTGAATCTTAGATTGCTTTGGGTAGTATAGTCATTTTCACAATGTTGATTCTTCCAATCCAAGAACTTGGTGTATCTCTCCATCTATTTGTATCATCTTTAATTTCTTTCGTCAGTGTCTTATAATTTTCTGCATACAGGTCTTTTGTCTCCTTAGGTAGGTTTATTCCTAAGTATTTTATTCTTTTTGTTGCAGTGGTAAATGGGAGTGCTTCCTTAATTTCTCTTTCTGATTTTTCGTTGTTGGTGTATACGAATGCCAGAGATTTCTCTGCATTAATTTTGTATCCTGTAACCTTACCAAATTCTTTGATTTGTTCTAGTAGTTTTCTGGTGGCATCTTTAGGATTTTCTATGTATAGTATCATGTCATCTGCAAAGAGTGACAGTTTTACTTCTTCCTTTCCAATTTGTATTCCTTTTATTTCTTTTTCTTCTCTGATTGCCGTGGCTAGGACTTCCAAAACTATGTTGAATAAGAGTGGTGATGGTCTTCCCTGGTGGCGCAGTGGTTAAGAATCCGCCTGCCAATGCAGGGGACATGGGTTCAGGCCCTGCTCCAGGAACACATGCTGCGGAGCAACTAAGCGCATGCGTCACAACCACTGAGCCTGCATGCTAGAGTCCACGAGCCACAACTACTGAGCCCGAGTGACACAACTATTGAAGCCTGCACGCCTAGAGCCCATGCTCTGCAACAAGAGAAGCCACCCAATGAGAAGCCTGTGCACCGCAATGAAGAGTAGCCCCCGCCCGCCACAACTAAAGAAAATCCCACACACAGCAGCAAAGACCGAAAGCAGCCAAAAATAAAAAATAAAAATAAAAGAAAATAAAAGAGTGGCGAGAGTGGACATTCTTGTCTTGTTCCTCATCTTAGTAGAAATGATTTCAGATTTTCACCATTGAGTATGATGCTTGCTGTGTGTTTGTCATATATGGCCTTTATTATGTTGAGGTAGGTTCCCTCTATGCCCATTTTCCGGAGAGTTTTTATCATAAATGGGTGTTGAATTTTGTCAAAAGTTTTTCTGCGTCTATTGAGATGATCATATAGTTTTTATTCCTTAATTTGTTAATGTGGTGTATCACATTGATTGATTTGCATATATTGAAGAATCCTTGCATCCCTGGGATAAATCCCACTTGATCATGTTGTATTGTATGATCCTTTTAATGTGCTGTTGGATTCTGTTTGCTAGTATTTTGTTCAGGATTTTTGCATCTATGTTCATCAGTGGTATTGGTCTATAATTTTCTTTTTTTGTGATATCTTTTTCTGGTTTTGGTATCAGGGTGATGGTGGCTTCGTAGAATGAATTTGGGAGTGTTTCTCCCTCTGCAATTTTTTGGAAGAGTTTGAGAAGGACCAGTGTTAGCTCTTCTCTAAATATTTGATAGAATTCGCCTGTGAGGCCATGTGGTCCTGGACTTTTGTTTGTTGGAAGCTTTTTAATTTCATTGCTTGTGATAGGTCTGTTTATATTTTCTAATTCTTCCTGGTTCTGCCTTGGAAAATTGTACCTTTCCAAGAATTTGTCCATTTCTTTGTGGTTGTCCATTTTATTGGCATATAATTTTTTGCATGAGTCTCTTGTAATTCTTTGTATTTCTGCAGTGTCAGTCGTGATTTCTCCTTTTTCATTTCTAATTCTATTGATTTGCGTCCTCTCCCTTTCTTTCTTGATGAGTCTGGCTAAGGGTTTATCAGTTTTGTCTATCTTCTCAAAGAGCCAGCTTTTAGTTTTATTGATCTTTGCCATTGTTTTCTTCGTTTCTATTTCATTTATTTCTGCTCTGATCTTTATGGTTTCTTCCCTTCTACCGACTTTGGATTTTCTTTGTTCTTCTTTCTCTAGGTGTTTTAAGTGTAGGGTTTGATTATTTGATATTTTTCTTGTTTCTTGAGGTGAGATTGAATTGCTATAAACTTCCCTCTTAGAACTGCTTTTGCTGTATCCCATAGGTTTGGGGTCATCATGTTTTCACTGTCATTTGTTTCTTTGTATTTTTTTATTTCTTCTTTGATTTCCTCAGCCATCTCTTGGTTATTTAGTCGTGCACTGTTTAGCCTCCATGTATTTGTGTTTTTTACAGTTTTTTTCCTGTAATTGATTTCCAATCTCACAGCGTTGTCGTCAGAACATCTTGGGTCACAAATCAAGCCTCAGAAAATTTAAGAAAATTGGAATCATATCAGTCTTGTCTTTTAACTGTACAATTTAGTTCTAGTATGTTTATACTTATTTCTACCATCTGATTTTGTGCTTTCTGTGTGTCCCTTTTTTTTCTGTTCCTTTTTATCCTCTCCTCTTTTGACTTCTTTTAAATGTTGTGTGTGTATGTGGGGGGTTGTTTTTTCATTGCAAGAGCATGTTTTATTTTTCATAAAATATTCATAATAATACTGCCTGCCACAGGTTTTGTTGTAAGGATTAAATGAGATGAAGGGACTCACATAAAATATTTATCCAGTGCCTAACACATAATAAGCACTACTAAATGGGAACCATTATTAGAAGTTGTAGTACTCTTTCATATTTAGGGTTCCCTTGTCTCTCACGGTTCCGCTTCTGTTGTTCTCCTTTCTGCTGACAATATTCCATTTGTTCTCAGTCCCTTTTCTTTCATTTCTCCTTTCCTGCCATTTGATTTCCTGTTTCTGCTCACCCTTTCATCCCCAAGCCAGCTCCATGTGCAAGCTGCAGTGGTGAAGCCCCTTGGGGAAGAGAGTCAGCGTGGAGGGGCTCTGTGGCGCAGCAGGGGCAGGAGGAGAGACAGTGGTGCCTTGTCCACTGATTCCCATTTCACAAGGTGAAAAAGGTACTGCCCAACACGCGGCCGAATCTGTGTGTCACTCTTGGCTGACCACGGTGAAACTGGATCAGCTGCGATCATCAGTTTCTGTGAAATGGGTATAAGGCCAGAGAACTCACCAGCTAGGATACAGTTTAATTCCTTTGCACCTGTGCCTAGAGAGGATGGTCAGATCCTCACTGTCTGCTGTCAAGAAGGAGTCCTGCTGTGGGACAGTGGGTGTCACCTCACTAGGAATTTGCATATGTACTAACCACAGCCTGGAAAGAGGAAGCATTTTTACTCAAACACATTGTGGTCAGAGGAAAATTTTGTCACCATTGTTGTGACAGAACTGCAACTAAATTTAGCAAGCTACGTGCTTTGTGTGTGTGTGCGCGTGATGCTCGGAGAAAGCAACACATTATGTTTCTAAATAGCAAAAACTCCCCAGACCAAAAAGAAAGCCCTCTTCTCATCTCGTATTTGATTGTCATGATGATTCCTTACTCCACCTACTTCAGATCTTTACTTTTTCTGTGTCCATGACATTCTTCCAAGAGAGATTATGTCACCAGAGGCACATTGGAACTTGGTTGAGTTTGGGGTAGTTTTTGGTTCTCTGGTGGTTTCTGCACTTGGATTGAAATAAGCAGTGGTGTCGTTCATCCATATTTTGAATGGGCCTCACGGAAATATGAGAGTCGAATCTTTTGACGGCGATTCAGCATATACTTTTATTCTTCACAATAAACTTTAAATAGACGCTGTTGGTATTTTTGGAAATTTCTTTATTACAAAAGTGCAATTTCAACTTACAATGTAAATGAAATGCAGTACACCCCTGTCAGCATACACAATAACAAAATGCCTCTCTGTGATTCAGAAGGTCTAAAAAAACAAACTATATATAATGTATTGTATTTATCTTCATCAAAGAGAATGCTACATGGAATGCCAGCATGGAAACAGGAGCAGTTTAATTTCTTGCAATCCACAGAAAAGGTCTGGAGGAGAAGGTGAGATAAACATATGCTGGAGACAGGGATGCAGAGTGAAACACATCAAGGAAGGTGAGAGTTTTAGGATAAAGTGGGAAAAGGAACGAAGGTCAGAGAGAGAGAGAGACAGAGAGAGAGACAGACAGACAGATTGGAAATGGGAGAGAGGGTCTTCCAATTTTAGTAGTCAGGTAAATATTTGATTGATTCATTCATTGATTTTTTTGAATGTAATTTATTTTTTTAATAAGCAGGTTCTTATTAGTTATCAATTTCATACATATTAGTGTATATGTGTCAATCCCAATCTCCCAATTCAACCCACCCCCTGCTTTCCTCCCCTTGGTGTCCACACGTTTGTTCTCTACATCTGTGTCTCTGTTTCTGCCCTGCAAACCGGTTCATCTGTACCATTTTTCCAGATTCCGCATATATGCGTTAATATACGGTATTTGTTTTTCTCTTTCTGACTCGCTTCACTCTGTACGACAGTCTCTAGGTCCGTCCACGTCTCTACACATGACCCAATGCTGTTCCTTTTTTATGGCTGATATTTGATTTAAAGTGCCTCTGAGGGGTTTTACCTCACCTAGTATGCTCTAGACTGTGGATCTCAAATTTTTTGATCTCAGGACCCCTTTAAGCTCTTAAAAATTATCGAGGACCCCTCTCCCACGGCTGTTCATCCCAAGAGCACTCCTTACTTAACAGCCTGCACTCTGAACTGTCTCAGCGTTCACTTCCTGGGGGAACTTAACCTGTGACAAGTGTCCAGCACGGGACCTACCATATTCATGCTTAAAGTATTGCAGCAATTAGTTTCCTCAGCTACATGTGGGGATTATTCATTTTGTAAAGAGGTTTTGAAAATCTCTTAAGGTATTTCTTGGATAATAGGATTTACGAAAAATAAGGTATAATCATTAGGGAAATGCAAATTAAAACCACAGTGAGGTACCACATGACACCCATTAGGATGGCTATTATTAGAAAAAGAAAGAAAAGAAACAAGCTTTGGCAAGGATGTGGAGAAGCTGGAATGCTTGTGTATTCCTGGTAGGAATATAAAATGGTGCAGCTGCTGTGGAAGACTGTGTAGCAGTTCCTCAAAAAGTTAAACATAGAGTTATCATATGATCCAACAATTCTACTTCTAGGTATATATCCAAAAGAACTGAGAGGAGTGACGTGAACAGATTTTTGTACGTCCATGTTTATAGCAGCATTATTCACAATAGCTGAAACATGGAAGCAACCCAGATATCCACAGACAGATGAACGGAAGCAAAATATGGTGTGTTCATACGGTAGAATATTATTCAGTCTTAAAAAGGAAGGAAATTCTGAGACATGCTACAACAGTGATGAACATTGAAGACGTCATGCTAAGTGAATAAGCCAGTAACAAATGAACAAATACTGTATTATTCCTCTTATATGAGGTATCTAGAAGAGTCAGATTGATAGAAAGTACAGTGGTAGTTGCCAGAGGCTGGGGGGAGGGGAGAATGGGGTGCTATTGCTCAATGCATACAGCATTTCAGGTTGGGATGATGAAAAAGTTCTGGAGGTGGATAGTAGTGATGGTGGTACGATAATGTGAATATACTTAATGTCTCTGATTTGTACACTTAAAAATGGTTAAAATGGAAATGTTTATGTTATGAATATTTCACCACAAAAAGTTTTTTAAAAATTAAGTATAAGGGGCTTCCCTGGTGGCGCAGTGGTTGAGAGTCCGCCTGCCGATGCAGGGGACACGGGTTCGTGCCCCGGTCCGGGAAGATCCTGCATGCCGCGGGGCGGCTGGGCCCGTGAGCCATGGCCGCTGAGCCTGCGCGTCCGGAGCCTGTGCTCCGCAACAGGTGAGGCCACAACAGTGAGAGGCCCGCGTACCGCAAAAAATAAAAATAAAAAAATTAAGTATAAGTATGTTTGAAATCTTGCAATACATTGGTTGCATAAAATAGTTAATGAGTCGTTCCTTTTTATTGCCAAATAAATAATAGTTCATTGTAGGGATATACCACCTTGAAAACATTATGCTAAGTGAGAGAAGCCAGTCACAGAAGACCACGTATTGTAGGATTCATTTCTGTGAGAGGTCTGGAAGAGGCAAGTCCATAGAGACAGAAACTGGTTTAGTGGCTGCCTCGGGCTAGGGGGAGACATGGGATGAAAAGAGGAAAGGCTGTTAATTGTGTTAATGGACACAGGGTGTTGTTTTGAGGCGGAAAGATGACCACGTTTTAAATTGATGGTGGTGATGGTCATACAACTCAGTGGCTATACTGAAAATCACTAAATTCACTTTAAATGAGTGAGTTATATCTCAATAAAGCTTTCGTTAACAAAAAGATTAATGAAAACCAAAATCGTAGAAAAGACTCTTGAGGAATATCTTTCCTGATTGACCTAGGAAATTAAACTCTTATGCCTCCATGTGGAAATGTTCATGGGTTTTCTTGTATTTCCCTTCAGTCATTCAGTAAGTATTTATTGAAATTTTTCTGTGGGAAAATAACACTATTGAAGGTACATAGTGATCAACAACAAAAAATATTGTCTTAAACCACGGTGTCTGCCTTTCAGAAGCTTGCTCTCTGATTAAGGAGACAAGCCATACACACATGAAATGAGATTAATTAAGACAATACCATGTTGGAGTTCAATCATCAACTCATGTCCACTTGCCACACACAACTAACCGAAAGCGTTATTATTGTAAAATCAGTGATACTGAAAATAAGATTTCACCATGGTTAAGAGCAAGGGCTCTGGAGTCAGACTGGTCTGAATCCTGGCTCCATCGTTTACTAGCTGTGTGACCTTGTGCAAGTTACTTAACTTCTCTGTGCCTCAGCGTCCTCCTGTTGAAAATGGGGATGATTATGATAATAATGGCACCTACTTCAGAGAGTTGTTGTGAGGATTAGATGTGTTAATACATGTAAAGTGCTCAGAACAGATCCTGGCACATAGTAAACACTCAATGAAAGTATCAGTTACTGTTATTTCCAGAAAACTGTGGGTAATCCCTTTGATGAATATTGAATATTTGTCCAGTGAAAAAACTTAAACATACATTTTAAAGACACTTCTTAACAGAGCTGTAACCCTTTTGCTGGAGATTTTGGCAGCACATATAGCAGGAATGTCACAGTCTTATTGGCCCCAGGTATCTAGAATGTCCAGTATCCTGACTGGGCACAAAGTAGGGGCTCAGTAAGTATTAGAATTCGGTGAAAAAGTTTAGATTAAAATGTTAACATTTTTGGATGATACAATTATGTAAGTTTTAAGCCAGTTTCTAATTTTTTTCTCAAAATGACTGGATTACTTTTATTTGTTTATATAATTTTATTGTTAATATTTCAAGCCTACAGAAATGTATAGAGACCCACATGGTGAACACACGTATACCCATTACTTAGCTTTATTAAACTGTAACCCCATGCCCTATTTACCTGAGTTTCCTTTAAGAATTAAAACATTACAGAGTTGACACCCTGTCTCTCCAACACCATCTCTCCCTAGAAGTACCATTGTCTTGAACATGTTTATACTACTACAATGAGGGTATTCATAAATGATATAGGGGTTTTTGCATATTTTAAAACTCTATACAAATGGTAATCTGTACATGTATCATTCTGAAACAATCTTTTTCATTCAGTACTTTGTGAGACTCATTCATGTTGATACATGTAGCTCTAGTTCACTCATTTTCCTTGTTGTAGAGAGCTCCAGAGTGTGTGTGTTCACTTATCCATTCTCCTGAAGGAGGACATTTATATCGTTTCCATGTTTTCGCTGTTACAAATGGGGTTGCTCTGAAAATTCTTGGGCATATATACAGATTTCTCTAAACGTCCATCTAGAAGTGATATTTGTATCTTCCACTTGACTAGATATTGCCAAATTGCCTTGTAAAGTACTTGTACTCTCACCAGCCATGCCTGGAAGTTTCCATTGCTTCACATCCTCGCCAGAAGTTGTTATTTGTTGTGCTTTTAAAAGTTGTGCCAGTTTGATGGATATGAAATGGTTTCTTATGTAAAACCTTTAGAATGTTGCCTGGCACATAGTAGGGTCTCAGTAAGGATGAGTTATTATTTTAATTACCATTTCCATAATCAATATGGGTTGGGCACCTTTTCATTTGTTTGCTGGTCATTAAAAGTTTCCTGTTCTGAAAAACAAATACTGTATGCTAACACATATATATGGAATCTAAAAAAAAAAAAAAGGTTCTAAAGAACCTAGGGGCAGGACAGGAATAAAGACGCAGACATAGAGAATGAACTTGAGGACACGGGGAGGGGGAAGGGTAAGCTGGGACGAAGTGAGAGAGTGGCATGGACATATATACACTACCAAACGTAAAATAGATAGCTAGTGGGAAGCAGCCGCATAGCACAGGGAGATCAGCTCGCTGCTTTGTGACCACCTAGAGGGGTGGGAAAGGGAGGGTGGGAGGGAGATGCAAGAGGGAGGAGATATAGGGATATATGTATACATATAGCTGATTCACTTTTTTATACAGCAGAAACCAACACACCATTGTAAAGCAATTATACTCCCATAAAGATGTTAAAAAAAAAGTTTCCTCTTCTGTGAATTACCTCTTCATGTCACTTCCCCATTGTTCTTCTACTAGGTTGTCTTTTTCTTATTGATTTATAGAAGTCTTTGTATTTTCTTGCACTAATCCTTTGTTGCTTATGTATTCTGTGGCCTGTCTTTAACTTCATTTATGGTGTCTTTTGTCATTCAGAATTATATTTTTTTATTTTAATATACTCAGGGCTTCCCTGGTGGCACAGTGGTTGAGAGTCCGCCTGCCGATGCAGGGGATACGGGTTCGTGCCCCGGTCTGGGAAGATCCCACATGCCGCGGAGCGGCTGGGCCCGTGAGCCGTGGCCGCTGAGCCTGCGCGTCCGGAGCCTGTGCTCCACAACGGGAGAGGCCACAACAGTGAGAGGCCTGCGTACTGCAAAAATAAATAAATAAATAAAATAATAATAATAGTATACTCAGATTTATCATTTCCCCCTTTGGGTTGTGCTTTTTATTGTTTAAAAAATCTTACCCTATTAGTGGTTATGAATTCTCAAAGGAACTCTATTTTTCTGCCCAGAACCCAGGCCTAGGTAGGCAATCTTTCATTTAGTCTCCTCTGCCAGTGGACAGGTTTTTTCCTAATTTGCCATTTCACTGAGGGGATAACTAATTGATGGTCCAACACTAATATAAGGTTCTTGGTTCCAAAGCCTTGGCTCCTCTCTCTGCATGTGCATTGTACTGATTAGTACTAGGTTCAGCTGAGAGCAACAGAGCTCCAAAATAATAGAGGTATAAGTGAGAGAAAAATTGTCTCATATAACAGTCCAGAGTAAGGCAGGCCACGCCGGCATGGAGTGTTTGTCCCTACCATGTTCTCAGGTACCCAGGCTCTTTCTATATTGTTCTTCCAGTCCATGTGGTCTCTGTATCTCAGGTCACCTCATGGTCCAAGATGGCTGCTCCAGCTCTAGCCTTCGCTTGTACATTCCAGCCAGCAGAAAAGAGTAAGAGGTCAAGAAGAAGGGACATGGCAGCTGTCTTTTTTTTTTTTTTTTCTTTCTTAGCGGCACGCGGGCCTCTCACTGCTGCGGCGTCTCCCGCCGCGGAGCACAGGCTCCGGACGCGCAGGCCCAGCGGCCATGGCTCACGGGCCCAGCCGCTCCGCGGCATGTGAGATCTTCCCGGACCGGGGCACGAACCCGTGTCCCCTGCATCGGCAGGCAGACTCTCAACCACTGCGCCACCAGGGAAGCCCCGGCAGCTGTCTTTTAAGGAAGATCCTCAGTAGCTTCCAAATAACATTTTCTTTCATATCCCATTGGCCAGAACTTAGTCATGGTAGTCTTTATTCTGTGTGACTGTGTCCAACTAAAAATTAGGAGTTCTGTTATAGATACAGAGGACAATGGATATTGGGGGATGACAGTCTTGGCCACAGTGGTCAAATCTCAAGTCATTAGATGACAAGTTACCCATATACCACTATAGTTTTTAGTTCTCTCATCCTTTCTGCCACCTTATTTTCTTGTACTCTCAACTGTGCCTTTCAGACAGTCATTCAATAAATATTTATTGAGCATCTACTATGGAACCAGGAACTGTTTTCAGGAGTTACACCAGTGAACAAGGCAAAAGCCCCGCTCTCATGAAGCTTACATTCTAATTGAAGGAGGCAGACCACAAACAAACCAGAAAATACAATACTATAATGTCAGAGGGTCTGAATTGGGATGGAGAAAAGTAAAGCATGTTTACTAAGGGGATGGGGAGTGCTGGGAATGGAGGGAGCAGTTATTATTTCAGGGAAAGCCGACTTTTGGGTAGAAACCTAAATGAAATGAGGAAGAAAGCTACGACGTTATTTTGGGTGAGAGCATTTCAGGCAGAGGTAAGAGCCAGTGCAAATGCCCTGAGGTGGAAGTGCACATGCTATGTTCAAGGAAGAGCAAGGAGGCCTGTGTGACTGGAGCATGGCTGGAAAGTGGAGAGAGAGAGAGCAGCAGTACACCAGAGGTCCCAAAGTGCCAGATCAGCCAGAGCTTCGAAGGATTTTGCTTTTATTGGAGTGAGAAGAGAGGCCATTGGAAGGTTGTTTTTCTTTTTTTAATATAATTTAGTTTTTTAAAAAAATTTTATTCATTCATTTATTTATTTATTGGCTGTGTTGGGTCTTCTTTGCTGTGTGCAGGCTTTCTCTAGATGCGGTGAGCGGGGGCTGCTCTTCGTTGCGGTGCGTGGGCTTCTCATTGCGGTGGCTTCTCTTGTTGTGCAGCATGGGCTCTAGGTGCACAGGCTTCAGTAGTTGTGGCATGCGGGCTCAGTAGTTGTGGCACGCGGGCTCAGTAGTTGTGGCTCGCGGGCTCTAGAGCGCAGGCTCAGTAGTTGTGGCACACGGGCTTAGTTGCTCCGCAGCATGTGGGATCTTCCCTGACCAGGCCTCGAACCCATGTTCCCTGCATTGGCAGGTGGATTCTTAACCACTGCGCCACCAGGGAAGCCCAGAACATTCTCTTCTTATTCCTTTTTTTTTCAATGAAATCAGTAGAAAAATCATTTGCTAACAGTGACATGGTAGAGAGAAAACTGGAGGTTTGAGGGGAGGGGAGACGGTGTGAAATATCTTTTTTTTAAATACAGTATATTATGCAACATTATGCAAAGTAGGATTATAAGGTAGAATCAAGGAACAGACAGTGAAGATGCTGCTTTATTTTTTTTAAATAAATTTTTTATTTGTTTATTTTTGGCTGCGTTGGCTCTTTGCACGCTGGCTTTCTCTAGTTGTGGTGAGCAGGGGCTGCTCTTCGTTGTGGTATGTGGGCTTCTCATTGCAGTGGCTTCTCTTTGTTGCGGAGCGCGGGCTCTAGGCATGCAGGCTCAGTAGTTGTGGTGCACGGGCTTAGTTGCTCCGTGGCATGTGGGATCTTCCCGGACCAGGGCTCAAACCCATGTCCCCTGCACTGGCAGGCAGATTCTTAACCACTGCACCACCAGGGAAGTCCTGAAATACCTACTTGTGATGTTATATTTTGTACAACATTTCTAGGTGTTCGTTGTGGGAGGGATTTTTGCGTCATCCAATGAGCAGTTTGCCGTTGTAGCTCACTTTTATGATGAGGGAAAAAGGTCATTTTAAATTAAAAGACTTGTAGGTACTTACAATCATCCTATCCAAAATAAGCCAAAAGATGCTTTACTTAAGAAACTGACATATTAGACAACATAGAAAAAAGAAACAATCAAAAATCTAAAATGTTTCTTACAGACTCACAGACATAGAGAACAGACTTGTGGGGAGGGGGGTGGGGGAGGGAAGGACTGGGAGTTTGGGATTAGCAGATGCAAACTATTATATAGAGAATGGATAAACAAGAAGGTCCTACTCTATAGCACAAGGAACTATTTTCAGTATCCTGTGATAAACCATAGTGGAAAAGAATATGAAAAAAAAATGTATGTTAAGTATAACTGAATCACTTTGCTGTACAGCAGAAATTAACCCAACATTGTAAATCAACTCTACTTCAATGAAATTTTTTTAAAAATCTAAAATGTTTCTTAAATTCCAGAAAGTGAATAAAATAGAAACTAAATTGGCTTTCCCCTTTATTTACGTGGGAGGTGTGACATCAGAGAGTGGTTCGTCTAATGTCCCTTGCTCCCACCAAGACTTGGTGAGTGTCATCATACAGGCTGGGTGAACTCCCGTGATGTTTGGCCACTGGTCTCGTTTCCAGAGAAGAACACTGCTGCTGTCCAATGCCACACTGAAAACATAGGGCAAAGGACTAGAAATTGAGGACCAATGCCACAGATGTCTTGGGTAGATTAGCTGAGTCCTAGCCACCAGCAGACGGCTTGGCCCCAAGCTAAAGCACGTCTGAATGTCCAGTCTGGAGACCAGTGGAGACAAGGGCCAGACCTAGTCCAGCCGGCCCCTGAGGTTAGACAGAGCCAGCATGCGTTCAAGCGCTCGCTCCCATTCTCTGCTTTTCACCGGGACTAGATTACAGGGCATCAGTTATCCTCTCCTCCCAGGCCACCTCATGAAACAGTGGCATACGTTAATAGATTGTTTCTCCAGTGCCAGATGAAGGAAGAGGCAAACTAATCTGTAGCTTATGCTTCGTGCTATGAGGAACTTAAGAAACCTGGGAAGGGACATGTGCTTCCACCTACCATAGTTATAGAGGATTTTTCTTTGCAGCCTTCAACTTTAACTGTCCATGTCAGAAAGCAATATGGACAAGTACCTGAATTAAAACGGTGTCGATATGGAGGAAGAGGTGGGACAGATTCGAGAAGTATTTAGGAAGTGAGTTCTGTAGGACTTGCCCGATTAGATGTGGGAAGGAAGGTGAGGATTCTAGAGCAACAAAATCCAGCCCACTTACTTCTGTACGACCCATGGCCTAAGAATGGATTTTACATTTTTAAATAGCTGGCAAAAATCAAAAGAAGACTATTTTGTAACATATGAAAATTATGTGAAAATATTTCAGTGTACCTAACTGCAGATTTCTTGGAACTCAGCCCCCCCCCCCCCCATTTGCTACACGCTGTCTATGGCTGCTTTCATTCTGCAATGGCGGGGTTGAGTAGTTGTGACAGAGACCATGTGGCCTGCAACGCCTCAAATATTTCCTATTTGGCCCTTCATGGAAAAAGTACGCCGACCTAGATGACTTGCGGGTTTGTGGCCTGGGTGACTGGATGGGAGATGTCATCGCTGAGATGGGGAACACAGGAAGAGAAGCAGGTTTCTAGGGAAGAGGAGGAGGTCGGGTGGGGGCATGGTGATCCTGAGGTGCCCATGGGCCCCCAAGATGAGAAGCCCAGCAAGCAGCTGGGTTTAAGGCTCTAGAACTTGGGAGAGAGGCCACGGCAGGACACCGAGCTGGTGAATACTGGCACCCTTCCCCTTCTTCAGAAGTAAATGCCCCAAATCCCAGTCTCTTCCAACTATTTTGGTAGTGGCCTTAGAATTCCCAGTTTTTCCTCAATTTCAGTGTTTGCTTTAGCCTTAAAGCTGTAATTTCGTTTAGAACCCTAAAGATGTGGCATGGTGCAGGTGAAGACTAGAGGGCGTTTAAGAATTTATCTGAGAATTGGAATTATCTTCAGTTTAGTCTCCAGCCTTCCTAGGATGTAAGGCCTTTTCTTGTTTAAATTACAGCTAAATGGTGAGGTGGGAGGGGGCATAGGTAGATCTTTTTTTTTTTTTAATATCTTTATTGGGGTATAATTGCTTTACAATGGTGTGTTAGTTTCTGCTTTATAACAAAGTGAATCACTTATACATATACATATGTTCCCATATCTCTTCCCTCTGGCGTCTCCCTCCCTCCCACCCTCCCCATCCCACCCCTCCAGGCGGTCACAAAGCACCGAGCCGATATCCCTGTGCCACGCGGCTGCTTCCCACTAGCTATCTACCTTACGTTTGGTAGTGTATATATGTCCATGCCTCTCTCTCGCCCTGATTTTGCTGCTCTAGGTTGTGCTTCGGCAGAGGGGAGAAAAACAAACCCAAAAGGCAGCATTTTGGTATTCCTGAATTCACATGGATTCCTTCTGAAAACAATTGTCTCTCACAATATAAAAATAACATTAGAATATGACTCAGCCATAAAAAAGAATGGAATAATGCCATTTGCAGCAACATGGATGCAACTAGAGATTATCATAGTAAGTGAAGTCAGTCAGACAGAGAAAGACAAATATGATATCGCTTATATGTGGAATCTAAAAAAATGGTACAAATGAACTTATTTACAAGACAGAAATAGAGTCACAGATGTAGAAACAAACTTATGGTCACCAGGGGGGAAAAGGGAGGAGGGGGATAAATTGGGAGATTGGGATTGACATATACACACTACTATATTTAAAATAGATCACTAAAAAGGACCTACTGTACAGCACAGGGAACTCTACTCAGTACTCTGTAATGACCTACATGGGAAAAGAATCTAAAAAAGAGTGGATATATGTATACATCTAGCAACTGCCTTCCAACGTCAGGAAACTGAGGCTTTCCTCCTCTTTCCTTCCTTCCTCAGCTTTTTATGCTCCAGCATCTCTCTTCTTTTTCCCTTGATTCATCTCAGTGTGGTGGCTCAGAGTGTGAATTTTTACACCAGATTCCCTGGGTTCAAACTCCAGCTCTGCCACTTATTGTGTGATCTCAAACAACTTATCTAGCGTCACTGTGCCTCAGTTTCCCCAGTCATAAGGTGGTGGGTAATATTAGTAATTGCCTCACAAATTTGTAGTGAGAATGAAATGAATTCTTGTATGCAAAGCACTTATAACAGTGCCAGGCACATATTTAAGTACTGTCTGAGTTATTATTTATGTCATCATTCCCTTCCACATCCTTTTTTCTCCTTTCCTCATTGTTTACTGTCCTGCAATGATCCCACTTGGATTACTGCCTAGGCTTGAGTTTCCTTTCATGAGTGCTGCGGTTGTTGTGTATTTATTCAATGTGGAACCTCACAGAGGTGAATCCTCACGTGAATCAGTCAATTCCAGGTGTCGGTCACCTTGGTAAGATGCCTGTCTCTCAAACCAAAAACAAACAACCGACTTGCCCTGGGCAGGAGAACCTTCATTGGCGTATCCATTGGGACACTGGCTCTCCATCTTCCCCAGGAAGATGTCACAGTGTCTAGGAGGGACCCCCCGGGCTGAGAAGTAGGCTGTGGGTGGCGAGAAGCAGGGAAAAAAAGCGAGGACCCCAGGTTAAGATGTCTCTGAAGTTGTGCCAGTCTTTTGTAAGGCTAGATGTCTCAGATGTTTACTTCCTTTTTGTTCCTCCTTAGAGTTTAATAAAGATGTCCTTCCTTCCTCCTTTGACTGTCATTGTTTTAATTTACATTTCTTTAATAAGAAAGTTGAACATTTGTTCATATATTTATAAACCATTTGTGTTTTCCCTCCTGAAAATTGCCTATTCATGTTCTTTACCCATTTTCCTATTAGAAAATTCATCTTATTGATTTGTAAGAATGCTTTTTATATTAAGGATATTTATAATCTATCATAGAGCTGCAAATATTTTACTCAGTTATTTTTCTTTTGACTTTACTTATAATGTTTTTAGTTTAAAATTTGGGGCGAACTTCCCTGGCAGTCCAGCGGTTAAGACTCCGTGCTCCACTGCAGGGAGCACGGGTTCGATCCCTGGTTGGGGAAGTGAGATCCCACACACTGCGGCGTGGCCAAAAAAAAAAAAAAAATTAAAGATAAAATAAAAAATAAATACAATTTGGGGGATCGAATTTATCAGTTGCTTATTCTTTTTGACTTCTGAATTCTGAGTCTTCATTGGAAAGACCTTCCCAACCTCAAGACTGTACACATAGCAATACATGTTCAATTCTAGCTCTTTAAGGGTCTTGTTTTTTTAACTTTTAAATCTATGATCAATTTGAAATTGATTTTTGTGTAAATAGTAAGGTAGGGATCCCTTAACTTTTGTGCAGATACTTAGCTGATTATTACAATACTATTTATTGAATAATCCCAACATGATTTATTGATTTATTTTTTGAAATGAAAGCTTTGTCATATAGATTTTCACATATATTATTCTGTTACACCCTTCTGCCTGCCTATTTCCATATTAGTAAGTTCCCGGTTTGAAAAAAATTATTGACTTTTTCTTTTGGAGCAGTTTTAGGTTCACAGCAAAATTGAGAGGAAGGTGCAGAGATTTCCCACGTACCCCTTCCCCACACGTGCGCGGCCTCCCCCATTACCCACAGCCCCCACCAGAGGGGTGCATTTGTTACCAAGCGTGAAGCTACACTGACACATCAGAATCGCCCAGTCTGTAGTTTACCTTAGGGCTCACTCTTGGTGGTGTACATTCTATGGGTTTGGACAAATCTATAATGATACGTGTCCATCATTATAATATCATACAGAGTATTTTCCCTGCCCTAAAAATCCTCTGTGCTCTGCCTATTCACCTCCCTCCACCCACTTTCCAAACAGCAATCACTGATGTTTTTATTGTCTCCATAGTTTTGCCTTTTTTTTTTTAACAAGGATGTCCACCTTTTTTCCAGAATTTATTTATTTATTTTTGGGCTGCACTTTGCATCACGCGGGATCCTAGTTCCTCGACCAGGGATTGAACCTGCGCCCCCTGCGTTGGAAGCGCGGGGTCTTAACCACTGGACCGCCAGGGAAGTCTTTCCATAGTTTTGCCTTTTCTAGAATGTCATATAGTTGGAGTCATACAGTATGTAGCGTTTTCAGACTGGCTTCTTTCACTTAGTAATATGCATTTAGGGTTCCTCCATGTCTTTTTAGGGCTTGATAGCTCATTTCTTTTTAGGGCTGAATAATATTCCATTGTCTGGACGTACCTCAGTTTATTTATCCACTCAGCTACCAAGAAGTACATCTTGGTTGCTTCCAAGTTTTGGCAATGGTGAACAAAACTGCTATAAATATTCCTGTGCAGGTTTTTGTGTGGACATGTTATCATTTCCTTTGGGTAAATAGCTGGATCATATGATAAGAGTATTTCTAGTTTGTAGAAATCTGTCTTCCAAAGTGACTGTACCATTTTGCATCCCCATTAGCAACGAATGGAGTTCCTGCTGCTCCATATCCTTGCCAGCGTTTGGTGTTGTCAGTGTTCTAGATTTTAGCCCAGCCTCATAGATGTGTAGTGGTATCTCATTGTTGTTTTAATTTGCATTTTCTTGATGAGATATAATGTGGAACATTTTTGTAAATACTTCTTTTTCACAACTATGTTCTCCCAGTTCATGGCTTGTCTTCTCATTCTCTTGACATTGTCTTTCACAGAGAACAAGTTTTTAATTTTAATGAAGTCCAGCTTATTAATTAGTTCTTTCATGGACCTGTCTTTGGTGTTGTATCTAAAAAGGCATCACTATGCCCAAGGTCATCTAGGTTTTCTGCTATGTTATCTTCCGGGAGTGTTATAGGTTTGCATTTTACATTTAGATCTGTGATCCATTTTCAGTTAATTTTTGTGAAGGGTGTAAGGTCTCTGTCTGGATTTGTTCTTTTGCCTGTGGATGTCCATTTCTTCCAGTATCATGTGTTGAAAAGACTATATTTGCTCCATTGCATTGCCTTTGCTCCTCTGTCAAAGATCCATTGACTATATTTATGGGGGTCTATTTCTGGAGTCTCTATTCTGTCCCATTGATCCCTTTGTCTATTCTCTTGCTAATACCACACTGCCTTGATTATTGTAGCTTCACAGTAAGTCTGGAAGTCAGGTAATCAGTCCTCCCAATTTTGTTCTTCTGTAAATGCCCAGTTTTAATTAGGTATATTCTTCATTTTAAGGTCTGCTAGGGCAAGCCTTTGTTTCTTATTCGTCTATTTGGGGTATTCTCGTCGCTATTTTTTCATCTTTATTCTCTCTGATAAACTTGAGAATCATTTTTTCAAGTTAAAAATATCCTTTAGGGATTTTGATTTGGATGGCATTGAATTTAGATATTTAGCGGAGAAGTCACATCTTTATAATTGTGACAAGGTATGCAACGCCATTGATTCAGGACTTTATTTTTACGTCGTTCAGTAGATAGTCTTCTCGACCTAATGCTTCTTTCTTTCACGGCTAATATCGTAGAAGTCTTGGGTTTTGTTTTATTAGAGGAATTAAACTGCTTTATAGGTGGCAGCAGCAATAGAATTGGAATTGTTTGGCCAAGTTAGCGAGTTGGGAGTGTCACTAGTAGTGAGAAAGACTTCACCAGAAAGTGGAAGGGACAGCTACGGAGGTGGTGAAGCAGACCTTGAGCATCCTCAGGTTCTTGAGCAGAGCCCATCTGCAGACCAAGTGCCGAGTTAGAGATGAAGGTCAGGCGGACCCCTCCTGCTCGTGTATGCAGGCACGCAAGCAGGCAGGTAGTTGCAGCTGAGGGTAAAAAAATGTCATTAGTCGGGAGGCGAGATCTCCCAGTGGACTCTTGGTAGGATGGCCAGCAGAAGGGTCCTTGAGGACAAACCAGCTGGTGGAGTAGCCTTCAAGGAGTCCAGTGAGGTAGGCAGCAGTGCAACTTGTGCCCTCCTGACATTAGGGGCCAGGTAGTTTTGTTGTAGGGGGGCTGCCTGTGCACAGCAGCATCCCTGGTCTCTACGCGCTAGATTCCAGTATCCACCCCACCTTCCAAAATGTCTCCAGACGTTGCCATATGTCTTTGGCGGGGGCGGCAGGGGGCATCACTCCCAATTAAGAACCACCATTCTGAGATCTAAGGGACCAGAGAGCGAAGGAATAACCAAAGAAGTGAGCACGTGAGGTCAGCCAGCAGGGTGCTGGTGGTGACGTTTAGGGTCTAGGCAATTCAGTCTTGGCCGGTTGGCCTCCTAGAAACGGGAAGTGCAAGATAACCACCCACACTCTGCCACATCCTGGTAGATGGGGTGGGATGGTGTGGGTAGCTGACTTCCTACGGATGCCCCAACATCAGAGCAGGGGGAGGAAGCAGAGTAGGGGCAGGGACTGATTTGCTCACGGCCATCTGAAGGAAGAAATCCTTGCTGGGGAATACCTGGCAGGGAGGGAGAATGATAGTAGAGAGGTATCCATCCATGAGGAAAATTTCAGATTTGGGGTGGAGAGAGGGAAAATATAGCCAGTTCCACCTCAAGACATTTCCTTAATGCAGGCTTGTCCGATCTTGACTAAATGTCAGTTTCTCCAAGCTGCAGTGGCTGCAGAAACTTGCTGAAATGCCCTTAGGTGAGATGAGCTGGAGTTATGGGTCACAGTTGTGGAAGCTGATTCATTCAGACAGTGATCGCTGAGAAGCCAGTGTGAGGAGAGCGCACAGCATAGGAGCGTGGCAAGCTCTTGGATGAAGGAGGAAGAGGACAGGGTCTAGGAGGGGATTGGGAGGGAGGGGCCGGCGCTTCACTGCAATGCACGGGGAAAGCAGGCCTCAACTCCAAGCCCCATCACCTAAAGTGAGGATGAAATGTCTTTAAACAAGATTGGTTGGGCAAATTTGCCCCTAAAGGATTTCTATAGCTACAAAGAAATGAGTAGGAAATGGGAAAGGGAAACTGAAAACTTTTCTGATCTTTTTCATGAGAGCTGGTTATCTGTGAACATTGACAGCAGAAATCCAAATGAGAAATACAAATTAAACTCAGTTGAAGGAGGCTGTGTATTTAGAGACTCTCTATAGAGGGAATACTGAGGGAGTAAATCCCACCAGTTCGATCGCAAATCCAAAACCACTTCTGTGTAATTCTGAGAGCGGAAGGAAGCCAGAGGAGGTAAGCCGAGAGGTCCTAGAGTTCAGGGGCCTAAGGGACAGCTTGTCAATGCTCAGATGTGTGTGGAAGCTATAAAGATAAATAACCGGCTTCTGTTCAGGAAGATAGACACAGGGGCAGGGCTGATATTCATCCGGGATACACCAGTATGGCAGTGTTTGCTGCTAACGGCCAGCATCTGTGCATGTTTGTCGGCGCCCATACCACACAGGAAATAACGTCCTTGCACGGGGCACAGCTCTCCAGCACACGGTGAGATCTAGTGAGGCCAGGGGTGATCTGTGGAATATCAAGTGGTAAAAATGGCCTGACCTTGACCCACCCATTGTCCCTACCCCACTTCCACCTGGAATGGAGAGATGGGTCCAGAGACATACAGGGTGTGGTGGCTGGCAAAATTCTGCTATGCTCTGGGGTAAAGATTACATTTCTTAGCTAACACACATATAGATGTAACAATCAAACAGATGTGCCAGGTATCACTGTCTGGGCTTTACATACCTTACTTCATTGAATTTTCACAGTAATCTTAGGAGGTAGGTAAAATAAATACCTCCATTTTACAGATGAGAAAATGAAGGCATAGAGGGATCAAGTAACATGCCCAAGGTCCCACAGCTTGGTAAATGACAGTTGGTTTTCAGAGTCTGTGCACTTAACCACCATATGCTATATAGAAGGAATGCCAAAACTCTCAAAATGAGAGTAATCATTGGAGGGCAGACAAAGCCCCTGGGTAGGCTAGGAGGACCCCTAACTAGTCCATCCCCTGCCAAAGGCTCATCTAGAAGCACAGGGTTATCATGAAACACCCCTGGGGGCCATCACACTGGTGGCAGTTCCAAGAGAAAGCAGAATAATCACAAGATGGTTAAACCCACGGGGACAGAGTTGGAACTTTCCCTCCTGAAGATTCTCCTTCCAGGGCTAGAACTTTAAGTTCTGTTTCCGTTAACACAGGAGGAGGAAGTGGTGGTAGTGTTGGTGGGGTTACCTTATTTTCTGCGTAAATATCCCCACATTACTTCCCTGAACATAAATTCTCTTACATGGGACCTGAATCGTCTTCAGCTGACCTTGTACCTACTTGGAGTTGCAGTGGAACAGAGTGCAGCCAAGTTTCCTTCCAGAAGTCTTTCATTTTCACCGTAGTTGTTCTGATAAGGATAATTTTGTCAACTCGGCCCTTTCCCCTCACTCGACCTCTTTCATTTTGTCTGTTTGTGTGTCTAGATTTAGTTTGGGATGTGGAGGGAGGGCACAGTACTATCATCACGATTTACAGTGGTTCCGGAAGCATCTCAAGTCCTGACAAAGAAGAATTCTGAAATAATTCACTGCATGAGCACTATAGGACCTGATCGTCTTTGCATTGGACAGAACTCCACATCAATTTTAGGTCTGCTTTTGCTTCTTAATATTAAATGTTCAAGTACATCAGTTCCAGGCACTATTATTTATATCCCTCAAAGAGACATAAGATGTTTCTATTCAGGGATACAGAATTCAGAAGACCCAGTCCAGTTACTGACAGAAAAAGACTACCCTTGGAATAACTACTAGATTATAATTATAATCTCTCATCTGTATACCTGCCCACCGAATACTGCCTTGATCATTCATATACCTGGTTCACAATGGGAGATCAAAAAACTGTGGCGAGGGCTTCCCTGGTGGCGCAGTGGTTGGGAGTCCGCCTGCCGATGCAGGGGACACGGGTTCGTGCCCCGGTCTGGGAGGATCCCACACGCCGCGGGGCGGCTGGGCCCGTGAGCCATGGCCGCTGGGCCTGCGTGTCCGCAGCCTGTGCTCTGCAGCGGGAGAGGCCACAACAGTGAGAGGCCCGCGTACCGCCAAAAAAAAAAAAAAAAAAAAAAAAAAAAAAATGGTGGCAAATGGTCTACAATTCGCGGATTGCAGCCCTGAACTGCTCACATGATAGCTTCCATTGGTTTCCTATCAGAGGCACACACTCGGCATGCAGAATGAGGGGTCCAGAGCTTTTTAAGACTCTCAACTAGGAGATCTACTGAAGCAGCGATTATTACAAAATGCTACAATGCACAAAGAACAGACTTGTTGGTCAGAACTTGACTGAGGTAGGCTGAAAGTTTTCTAACATGGGAATGAAGCAACTAGAGCACACATTTTCTAGACAAAAAGACAAGACTGATTTACTCAGTTTGAATCTAAGACAAAAGGATAAGGGAGTCAGAAAAACAAGATAGAGAATGTTACTTGATTTTACATGCACTCTATTATTATTTTTCCTTTGCATGTCCCTTGTGATACTGATTGGTTTTAAGGGTCAGAGTTCACATAATAATTAAAATGAAGTTAATTTTTCAACTTCTTGTTAAAAACTCTGCCTAAGGTACTTCCTTAATGCACACACGCTAGTTCCTACCCATCCTTCAAGGCTGTGCTCCTCCACGAAGCCTTTTTTGTTCTACATCTAGAAAAGCTCTGCCTATTCAAGCACTTGCCATTACCACTGATTTGCTATTATCAGGCCTCTTCATACCTTACGTGACTATGTCTTACCTTCTCAACCGCACTGTCTCTGAGGGCCGGGATATTGCCTTGATCATAATAAAAGCCCTGGAAGTATCTGCTTATCTAAACTGGCTTTATTTCCTAGAGACTGCTCAAGTACTTATTCTGTGGCAGGTACTGTTAGATTTCAGGGAAACAGAGGTGAAAAATTAGACACAGACTCTACCTTTACGGAGCTTACCTTCTTAGTAAAAAGGAAGAGAGGAAACCTTTTTGGTCTCTGTAGAAAGCTGCAGGAAGTTGCAGCAGGAGCCTATAGGAAATAGTATATAATAGCTGAAAACACTGTGGACTGTGAGTTAGGATGCCTTGGTTTCATCTCTAATTTGATGTGTATCTTGAGTACATTTCTTAACCATTTCTCATCTATTTCCCTATATGTCATACACGGATCATATGATTACCAGGGGAAACTGAATTGGAAAACAGATGCAAGTCATGTTGGAGGGAACTTCCTCAACCTGATAAAAAGCATCTATGAAAAACCCACAGCTAATACCATACTTAAAGGTGAAAGACTGAAAGCTTTCTCCCAAAGATCAGTAATAAGACAAGGACGTCTTGCTCTCACCACTGCTATTTAACATTCTACTGGAAGTTCTAGCCAAGTGCCAAGTAAGAACATAAAATAAAAAGAATCAAGATTGGAAAGGAAGAAGTAAAACTATCTGTATTTTCAGATGACATGATCTTATATAGAAAACACTAAAGAACCCATAAAAAACTATTAAAGCTAATAAATGCGTTCAGCAAGGTTTCGGGATACAAGGTCAATATACGAAAGTCAGTTGTATTTCTATAAACTAGCAATGAACAATCGGAAAATGAAATTTAAAAAAAACTCCCTTTACAATAGCATTAAAAAGAATAAAATACTAAGGAATAACTTTAACAAAAGAAGTGTAAGACTTCTAAACTGAAAACCACAAAATACTTTTGAAAGAAATTAAAGACAACCAAAGCAAACAGAAAAACATCCTACGTTCATGGATTGGGACACTTAATATTGTTAAGGTGGCAATATTCCCCAAATTAAGTTACAGATTCACAGCAAATTCTACCAAAATCCCAGCTACTTTTTTTTTTTTTTGCAAAAATTGACAATCTGAGTCTAAAATTCATATGGAAATGCAAGGGACCCAGAATACCCAAAACAGTCTTGAAAAAGAATGAAGTTGGAGGACCTGCACTTCCCAATTTAAAAACTTACTACAAAGCTACAGTAATCAAGACAATGCAGTACTGGCATAGGGACAGACATATAGATCAGTGGAAAAGAACTGAGAGCCCAGAATAAACCTGTACATTTATGGTCAATAGATTTTTGAAAAGGGTGCCAAGACAATTCAATGGGGGAGAATAGTCTTTTCAACAAATGGTACGAAGACAACTGGATAGCCACATGCAAAAGAATGAATTTGAACCCCTATCTCACACCATATACAAAACCCAGCTTGAAATGGATCAAAGACCTAGAAGTAAGAGTTAAAACTCCCAAACTTGAAGAAAATGTAGGTATAAATCTCCGTGACCTTGGATTAGGCAACGTCTTCTTAGGTACAATATCAAAGCACGAGCGACAAAAGAAAACAGATAAATTGGACTTCATCAAAATTAAAAACTTTTGTTTCAAAGGACACCATTACAAAAGTGAAAAGGCAACCCACAGAAATATACGGAAATCATATATCTGATAAGGAACTTGCATCTAGAACATATAAAGAACTCTTGCAACTCAACAATAAAAAGACAAACCAATGTTTAAAAATGGGTAAAGAATCTGAATAGATTTATCTCCAAAGAACATAAAAACAGTCAACAAACACATGAAAGAATGATCAACTTCATTAGCCATTTGGGAAATGCAAACAAAAACCCCAATGAGATACCACTTCACACCCACTAGGAAGGTGATAATCAAAGAGGCAGATAATAACAAGTGTTGCTGAGAATACCGAGAAATTGGAATCCTTATTTACTGCTGCCGGCACTGTAAAGTGGTGCAGCTGCTGCGGGAAACAGTCTGGCAGTCCTTCAAAAGGCTAAACGTAGAGTTACCACATGACCCAGTAATTCAACTCCTAGGTATATGCCCAAGACAAATGAAAACATATCCACACAAAAACTTGTACGTGAGTGTTCATAGCAACATTATCAATAATAGCCCCAAAGCAAAAATAACCCAAATGTCCATCAACTGATGAACGGATTAAATGTGGTGTATCCATACAAAAGGAATATTATCCAGCCATTAAAAAGGAGTGAAATTCTGATACAGGCTACAACATGGATGAGCCTTGAGAATATTATGCTAAATGAAAGAAGCCAGTTCCACAAAAGGCCACATATTGTGTGATTCTATTTATATGAAATGTCCAGAATACAGATCTATAGATACAGAAAGTTGATTACTGATTGTCAGGGGCTGGGGGCTGGTTGGTGGGCAATGGGGAGTGACTGCTAACGTGTATGCGGTTTCTTTTTGGAGTGATGAAAATTTCTAAAATTAATTGTGGTGATGGTTGCACAACTCTGAATATACTAAAAACCCCTGAATTGTGCATTTCAAATGGGTGAATTGTACGGTGTGTGAACCGCAGCTCAATAAAGAGGAAAACAGAAGAGAAAAAAGCATGTTGGAAAAAGTTTTAAGATGCCATACACAGAGGCAAAATCTTTGAAGGATTTAGTCACAAGTTCAATCAGGAGTTGGATAAACATACATATACACTTTTCTTCAAGTAACCATTACGTGGTTTGGGACTAGAAAAAAAAGCATTATTGTAACCGGAACCAGATGAACAAAGCACTCTTACAGGCCAAATCCCAGGACAGGGGAATAGCCTTGCTACACAATCCCACACTCCCCACCCCTTTTACTCTACTCCTTTCCCCTGTGGTTTTTTTCCCCCCCTGTGTTTTGATAGCTGAAGTAGTATATACTGTTAGAACAAGACTGAAGGTAGCCCACCATTTTGTGGATCACAAGCCTGAGATATGTGTCTGATTATTAATATTTTCAAGAGTTTGGAAATTTCCTATTATTCCAATACATTGCTCAGGTTCTGCATTTCAGATAAACCAGTATTTATAATCAAAGGCTTGGGTTTTTATTATGCTGACCTATTTAGTTTGTTAATTAACCAGTGAGTCATCTCTAGTTCTATGATACGTTGGTCAAGGTTCCAAGGCTGTTGCTACCACTGCTGCTCTTTGTTTCATTTCTAAAAAGACGTTGACAGTATTTATTATAAGCAGTCAAATCACATGGTAACAATAACAATCCCATCTAGAGACAGGATGCCATTGGTGCACTGGTTACTTGGAAAACCTACATGGAATTGCTTACTTTCTCTACGGGTTATCACTGTAGTGATAAACTAACACTACTAATGGTGACTTTATTCACATTTTACAATATGGTCAAAGACTATCAAAACAAGAGCTTCCAGGGGAAATTGGACTCAAGCTTAACTGCAAAAATAATCAGTAGAGCAGAAACGTACTCTTTGATGTGAATTAATCTGTAGAGGCCAAATCACTTCATGAAATCATTAAACTATATAAACAGTAACACCTAATATATGCAGTGTTTCAAAACACATTTCGCTGGCTTTCTCTAGTCTAGCCCACCTTGTTCTCTGTATATAGCTTTCTGACCTCAGTCTGAAAGTTGGTGAAAAAAAATCTAGTGAAATTGTGCTATGACCCGGAGAACTCACCGGCCACAGGGCACAAAATTCTCTTTAACTTTTCCTCTTTTCTCCTTAGCCATCAATAAGTCATGTCCAGTCTTTCCACAGAGTACCTCTTGTACTTGTCCTTTCTTCTCCATTCTTGTTCACATCTATGGGTTTATGGACTCCTAACTAAAAATAACGTTTAATCAAGTAGTCTCTCTGTTCAAAAACCTGGACTGGCTCCCTCATATTTACTGACTAAAGTCCAAATACTATTAGCCTGGTATTCAAGGCCTTCCAAAATCTAGGTCTGAACTTTCTTTCCACTACTCCGTTGAACAAAACTGGTCTCACCATCCCCTGAACTTCAGCAAATTCTTTTTGCACCTTTGCTTATGATGTTCCTCCGGCCTAGAACACCCTCTCACCTTTGAAAGCCTGTTCAAGGCTTACTTTGCCCATGAAACAAACCATCCCTGAACATTACAACTCACAGCGGCCTCTCATTCCTTGAATGTGATATGAGCTATGGGCAATGTCCTTCATTTGTCAATGTTCATATACAACTTTTCTTGTCTTATATTGTTAATTCTTGTTTTATTTAATTTTGTGTCTATCTTGCCTCCTCAACTAGATTGCAAGTTCCTTGAGGGCAGGGGTCATTTGTTATACTTTAAAAAATTATCCACAGGGCACAATACTTTGCTGGGGGACATGATAGGGACTAGTTACTGACAAAAGAGCACTGAAGTTTCCCCAAGATGCCTCATTCTCAGAAGGCAGCACTCTCTCTAGGTGACGGTTCTTTACATATACATGCCAAATATAATCACTTTAAAGGTGAAACTAACTCTCCAGTTACCCCAAGATATTAAGGAATTACAAACTGCCTCTGAAATTTCTGAATCCCCATTAAATACAAAATTAACATTTCATAAATAATTTCATGCTCCCCTGAAAGCTTAAAAATGACATGTAAAGAAAAATGGCCAAGCCAGGTGCATAATCGCTAAGGTTTACTTGATCACAAAGTACTTAAAAAGCCAAGGCTCCATGCGACCCATTTATATATTTCAGTGTCTGTTTTCCCTTTTTTGGTCTGTAAAATAAGCTAAACTACATAAGAAAAATAAGTCTAGGACTTAAAGTTTACATGAAAGGCAGCCAAAATTATATGGATAATTCAAGCTAAAAAAGTTCTTCGCATCTTGGTTTCTCCTGAATTATTTAGGTAGTCTGAGGCTTCTTCATAGTTAGAGATGTAATCCTTAGCTAGCAGTTGCTAAATCTGTGGTGCTTACGTATACCCACCCGAGAAACGCTGCAACCATCAAGTTCTATCGAAATGCTTGTTGAACTTGTAAACTGATGATCATTGTAAATGATCGTTACAAAATCCCTACCCTCAGAATCTGCTGCTAAAGCTTTGGAGTTGCATAGTTTGCACTGACTGCAAATCTCAGAGATGTTTTGTTTAGCTTTATAGATAGCCTCAGCTGATGAAGCTCTGGCAACGAACGTTGCTTGCCAGGCAAACCTATGCCACAAAGGAATCCCTTGTCTCGTATGTCAGAGAGACCAACTGGAGAACCTAGCATCACTGGATCAAAACTTGAAGGATCGGGAACCCTGGTATTTCTATATATATCCTTTCTTTGTGAAATTTTCCTTTTTAAATAATGCTTTTGCTTCCCTTAGCCCAGTCTTGACCACTGGTAGGCAAGATTTCAAATCATCTCCCCTATTGGAAGTATCCATGTTTTATGGAAATTTTATCAATTTTTTTTCTCCAAGGATTAGTATGATAATAAATTTAGCTTCCTGCCAAGAAAAATGCTAAGTTCAAAGTATTATTTCCTTCACTTCTACTTACAAATAAGTTTTACCTTTTATTGTGTTCCATTATACAATTTTACACAGTACCATTATTATTTTAAGCAACAGTTGAGCAAATCGAATTAACGTTTTTGAGCTCTACTTCTCAGTATACAGATTTACCTAAAAAAGTACAAACCAAGCACAGTGGTGCAATTTTCCAGGCACTTTCAAGTTGCTTAAATATTTACAAATATGTAAGCACCCTGTTTGAAAGCATGAAAATTTTGGTGTCAGGAAGAAAACACTCCATGTATATCAAATCTTTAAATTTTAACATTTGCACAGCTCAAAATATTCCTGAGAAGGTTCGTTCTTGTTATCACTTTACATCTGCATGTCCTCATATCTCAGCAGCGTATCTTGGGGAACCATAACCTCTGTCACTCGACGTGCCACTAATCGCACAAAATACATGTAATGTGTTGCTCATCCAGGGAGAATGCATTGTGTCTTCTTGTAAGATCTGAAACGAAAGAAATCTGCATGTTTATCATGAGGTAAAGTAGCCGCTGCCCAAGAAGTATGTGTATATGAAATCGCAGGCATGTTTCAATTTATCACTGACACTTAGCTATTTAAAATGACATAAAGCAGAAAGAGCAAAGAAAAACATTACCGACTCAAGTCTTCAAAGCTGTATTACAAAGGCAGCATATCAAAAAAGCAGAAAAGATCTGGTTACTCATTAAGAAACACAGAAGGCTGTAAAATGCAAAATTCAACAGAAAGCGAGAGGTAATACAATCTTTAAAACAATTTTTTTAACCGATGGTCATAACAAGAGCCCCAAACAGTGGACTCTTGGATACAAGTTTATAGATCATCTTCTAAGAGTGGTTCTCAGGATCACTGTGGGACTTTTCAAACATGCAGATACCCATGCTCCTTCCCTGGAGACTTGGGAAATAATATTAAGTGAAGAGAAAATAAGTGAACATTTCTAAATACATACTATAATTATATAAGCTAATTAATACAGAAGACTTTTCTTGGAAATAAACTTCATAAGTATAAATTTTATATCCCATAAACATATAAACATACATATTAGTATAGATGTTTTAAAAATTATCCACTTTTTTTAAAGTTTTTTTTTGATATGGACCATTTTTAAAGTCTTCATTGAATTTGTTACAGTGTTGCTTCTGTTTTATGTTTTGTTTTCTTGGCCGCGAGGCATGTGGGATCTTAGCTCCCCGACCAGGGATCAAACCCGCACCCCCTGCGTTGGAAGGTGAAGTCTTAACCCCTGGACCGCCACGGAAGTCCCCCAACTTAACTATTTTGTGTGCTCAAAAGCAACAGAGATCTCACGCGTGGATTAGATAGAAGAAAAGAATAGCGTACACATCACATCCAACCTCTTTACTATACTGTCCCAATTTAGGTCTCAAGCTTTCAATACTGGGTTCTCAAGTTAGCTCTGAAACTTCAGTGTTAAGCCTGCAAATTAGTTTACGGTGGCAGCAACGCGTCATATCATTTGTGTTGCTACAAATCATGTCTTATATAAAGTCCGTAATAGAGAAATTTCCACTTATAAAAATCGTAACTCATGACACTAATCTGAAAGCACAGGAGAGGTTTAAGAGATGATTGATTATCCACAACTGTCAGATGTGACGAGAAAATAGAGCATTCATCATGAACAAAACAGACCAAACAGACACTACACTGGCCACCACCAACTCTATCTAATTAAGACCTGCAATGAATAGTTTTAAGGTGATATACATCCCGTTTAAAAAGTCAAAAGCTTGAAGAAGTTTTTCAAAGGACTTTATATTTTAGTATAGTGTAACAGATTACATTGAAAAGGGCCAAGGATATCCAGGCCGTGTCTTTTTGTCAAGTAATCATTTATGGAGCTCATAGATAATTTGCAATGCACAGCTATATTTTATCTTATTTTGTATTATTATGTTCTCCTTTGGGAAATAATATGTCTCAAAGTGTATGACTAAAAAAAGGCTCTCTTTTATATGAGAATCTAATAGGAAATATTGACTTACAGAAGTTCACTATAAAGTCAACATTTGCCCAAAGTAAGGCACACCTGAATATGAGGCGTTATGACAGTACAGCGTGCATAAATAGAAACCAATAGAAACTAAGATTTTTCTTGGTTAGCTATCAATATATAATATCAAAGGTCTAAAATACTGGTCCCTAGAACTAAACAAAATAGCCATGGTTCATGGAAATTAAATGAGAGAGACAGGTGGGAAATAAGACAGCAGGTTTGTAAAATCCACACTTGACGGTGTTAAAAAAGAGATGAGAGGCCCAAAATGGAGTCACTGGCGCTAAGCCCACGCCACCTGAGACTTAATACCTAACCTAATTGCAGTTTCAGCCTTTTCTAGGCAGGTACTCTTAAGCAGTCAAGAAAGTATGTGCATTACTTTCAGTCTGGAATCACCTGGTTGGCACTGGTGAGGTACTCCACCTGACAGACCCTTGCTGTGCCCCGCAGGAAGGTGACCTTGCCTGAAAGAATCAGCTCTTTTCTAGAGTAACTTGTCCTGCCTCGTTCTACCTGTAAAAGTCTTCCATTTTGTAAAACTCTTCGGAGCTCCTTTCTGTCTGCTAGATGGGATGCTTTCCGACTCATGAATCACCGAACAAAGCCAAGATCTTTAAAATTTACTCAGTTGAACTTTTTTTTTTTTTAAAACACGGGAAAAAATAACTTTATAAAACTACTACTCTAAATATCTTGATCACAGTAATAGCAGTGAATTGAACGATTTGCTTTCAAGTTGAATAAATTAGAGCTCAATGCTAGGTCATACGGTTGCATGCAAATTACATAACTGTAATATAATACACACTGGCTTAAAATGATGTAATTGTTTTATATCTTTTGTGAAGGAGGAGTTTTTGCTGTTTTTTTCCTATGGACTATGGAGAACAAAACCCCATAAACTGGACAGATTCTAGGAATAAATTATGTGGTCTTATTTGATTCAAGTATACCCCAGAACAGTGATGGTGAAGTACCCACTGTACTCAGGGGCTGAGCTTGAGATACAGACAATAAAGGAAGTGGAATGATTCCCTATCCTCCTAGCCCTGATCACCTGGCTGCTTTGGGAAGGAGGCCAAAACGGGCCTCTGAAAACTGAGCAGCAAAGGTATGCCTTGGAACAGTTTGCACTCACTCCTAAGTGGGCTAACAGAAGTAAAGATGGCGAAAAGAAGAAACAGATCACTGATTCCAGACTCCTCAGGCCAACAAAATTCCCAGCCATGAGAACGGGAGAGTAGGAGACTGGGGTGACTCGTCTCATTGAACAGATGGGACGATGAACGTCTGGCTGACTGGCTTCTCCACACTGAGAAGATGACCATGGTTAGAAAATTAGACTCCTGGTCACTCAGTACAACCTTGGGCTAATGGTAACTAAATTTCCCCTAGTCCTTTCTAAGAGAAAGCATACATGCTAAATTCAGAGAGGTAGAGCCTGAAGTCAACTAGCTTTTGTTTTCCTCGAAACATCTCTTCTTTCACCCATCATTACACTGCAGTTCTTTGGGAACTAACCACTATTTGTAAGTCTATTTGTAAGTACACCCTTTGAGTGATGGTCTCACACAGGGGAGTGCCAAGGAATCCATGAAATGCAGATACCAGGACAAATGAGGTTCTCCTTTCTGGGACCAGTGTTAAGAACGGGTTCTCTAAAGGGTTGTAGTTATCCTTGTTTCTTTTAAGGAGCCTTAGTTTCTTAAAAAAATTGAGAGTTTGAAGAGTTTCTGAAGCAAACATTTATCTTATTGGCTGTTTTCCTTAGTAAGGAAATTAAGGAGACTTTATGATAAGCTTAACAGGCTCACGCACTGAGGGACCAGCCCATCATGCTGTGACTTTTACAACTGTGTTGAAGATATTAAAATACTTGAGTGACAGTCCACGTCTAGAGTGGTTGTAAACACCGATTTCAGGACCCCAATATAGGAATGACATTTACCAGGACAATTCAGGAGTACTCTGGTTTTAGGTAAGTAGGGATATGAAAGTCATAACTACTTAATCATGACATAATTTGGCTGTAAGTGGTGAGCAGATCTTTGCCTCTGTATTTTTCAGATTGTGTTCTACTAAGTTAGCTGTAATTGTCATTAACACTCAGTCATAAATTAAAATGCTAGGTTTTATGAAAAGAGAACTGGCTGTATGGGTATTAAGACGATTCCTGAATTTTGGAACTCACTCAGGATCTCACCTAAATGATGGTATAGTTGTCCCTTGGTATCCTTGGAGGATTAGTGCCAGGACCACTGCCCCCTGCACAGATATTAAAATCTGAGGATGCTCAAGCCCCTTACATAAAACGGCACAGTATTTGCATATAACCTATGCACACCCTCCCCGATACCTTAAATCATCTTTAGTTTAGCTTGTTTATAATACCTAATACAAGGTAAATGCTACGTAAACAGTTGCCTATGTGCAGCAAATTCCAGTTCTGCTTTTTGGAACTTTCTGGAATTTTGTTTTTCAAATATTTTCGATCTGCAGTTGGTTGAATCCGTGAATGTGTAACCTGCAGACAGGGAGGGCCACCTGTATCTAGTTTCTTACAGCTAAGACAGGAGCATTCATTTAGGGATTTGGCTACTGAGCCAATCATTTCACTTCTCTAGGACCCTTCTTGAGAGATTCTTATCCATGTTCGTAGTAGATCAACTCAGACTCGCTCAGCTACTCGCTTCTAATGGCTCTGTGGCACAAAGAACCAAATGATTTATTATCTGAAGCACCTGCTAAAGCAACTGTCAGTAATTGCTTCCAATTTCATTTGTATTACATCATTTAAATGATTAAAGAAGATATGAGCAAATTCTAAAATAACATGCTAATTTCAAGGTAACACATTTCAAACTAATAGATTTGTGAAGTAACTCTTTACGGACCCCGGATCGCGTTTTCGTTTTCAACCACCCTAATACTTGCCTGCTCGTGAATAATGTCAGACAATTCTTTTACCATGTCTCTGAAATTTGACTTTAGCCCTTCATGGTACTCGATCTGATCCTCTTTAATTAGCCGCTCGTTTAGTTCCAGTGCAATGCTGCATGCTTGGATGAACCTCCTGTGGATGAAGATCAAAGATAAAGTTTTTTTTTGTTTTTTTTTTTTGTTTTTTTTTTTTGCGGCACGCGGGCCTCTCACTGCTGCGGCCTCTCCCGCTGCGGAGCACAGGCTCCGGACGCCCAGGCTCGGCGGCCATGGCTCACGGGCCCGGCCGCTCCGCGGCATGTGGGATCCTCCCGGACCGGGGCACGAACCCGCGTCCCCTGCATCGGCAGGCGGACTCCCAACCGCTGCGCCACCAGGGAAGCCCCCAAAGATAAAGTTTTTGTTGTTTATTCCTGGAAAGTCTCACCGACAATTTAATATTTACTTTAACCACGGCTTGCCTACAAGGAAGATTAGAATCCTGTATTTTCACTGTGCTTTTGCTAATGCCATCTCCTAAGTCTGAAGTATCTTTTTCTTTCTTTTCCATCTTTCTCTTCTGCTTTCTTACCTCCTTCAAAATCCAGCTCAAAACATATACCCTCTAGGAAGCCTACTTGCTCAGTCATTTACTTGATATGACATCAGCTCAAGTTGTGCTAACATTAGTTTACATCTGTAGATAATGTCATTCATTCAAAAATATTTTTTTTGGTACTAACTATGCAGCCAGTACAGTGCTGGGTGCTATAGGCATGAAGTATCTGCCCTGGGCTGGTAAGAGTTGGGACAGAGAGCTGATGAGTTATCATAAAAGCATTTTTCCATGATTTCATGTGTTTATGTTTAATGTCCATAATTAAACGGTAGGTCTCAGGGGACAAAGTACCTCACTGCCCACTTGTTTTGTATCCCTGTCATAGCAACTAGTAGAATCTTTTCATACATGCCAGGCATTAATAATTATTGAATGAATGACTACTGGTTACTCTGTAACCTGAAAGAGCTGATAACAGAGACAGGAAAAGTAAATGTTATAAGTCCGAAGCAAATGAGCGGATAAGCTATCATCTTTCTCCTTAGCCTATTTACTCAGCTGTCTCTCTTATTCTGAATGTAAACTCTTTTTCTATATGAAACAGATATTTTTTCCAACGCAAGAGCATTCAGACGTGCCCTAGCTTAGAGGGATGCTCAGTCCAGACAAGACATCACATGCCCTAGACTGGAAGAATCCAAGTAGAACTAAGGACATGGATAGAAGCAAGCTTCTCCAGCCCTTCCTACCCTAAATGGCCTGAAAAGCTGTAACATAAGGTCAGTCGGGCAAAGGAGGACATCACGTAATGAATGTAGGCTTGTGTTTGTGTCACAATCTCCAAAGCAATACAGTAACTTGTCATATTTAATGTCTTGGGTCACTAGGACATTCATTGTTAAAGTTCTGCAGCAAGAAAGAAATCACACATTTCCTTACTACTTAAAGTACCATTAGAAGGTCACTTAAATGTTGTGAAAGAGAACAGAGAATGTCCTTTTTTGGAGGGACATTATTTGGTGAATATTTTGGTTTCTTTTAAGAAGAAAATGGAGTAAAAGAATAGAGGAATAATCTGAAAACTACAAAGCACTTACCTAAACATGTCTTTCAACTCATTTACTTTCTTAGGTGGATACTTGCTAGCTTGACTGTCATTTAAGAAAGCCCTTGCATATGCTAACGGCCCTGCATTTACCTAAATTACAAAAGGAGAAAAATGAGAGAGCTGTTAGAACACAACCAAAACGTAATTTTTACAATTCTCTTTTTAAAGAAAACCAGTATGTTAAAAATCCACATCTGAGAAACATATTTACTATTCTTACTATAAATTTATTTTATTTTTTTTTTAATTTATTTGAAAAAGATTAACTAAAGCAAATCATCTGCAAAGGTAATATTCTAATAAGTTAGTTAATGATTTCTGATATGTAAATATAGGGCTTGGCTATAGTCAGAGGGATTTATGTTAAAGTTCTCTGACATAACACAAAATTTATGGAAATTGAACATAATTTCTTTATTAACTTAATCAAAAATGTACAGGTTTTTGTACTCAGTAAGAGTATAACAGACAATTACAATTAATGCTTGCTCTTTGCCCTTATGAAAGCAAGAGGAACGTCAAGAAACATTTAATACATGTTTAGCAACCAACATACCTGCACTGAAACACAGCCCTGCAATTTAAGTTGGAGCTGAATCATGTCCACGTCAGCAGAAGAGCAAAGCTTCTGCAGCTCTGCAGTTTTATCTTTTATTTCATCAGTAGCAACATCAATTGGCTTTAAATTAATCTGCTGTTCATAGTTTATAGGGATCCTCTTCTTCACATATGGAAACGAGTTTGAAGCTATTAAATGTTAAGGTTGAACAAATGAGTTTTTAAGATAGTAAATCAAACAGGCAAATTAAAGAAAAAAATCTATTGTGCTTAATTCTCCCCATGCTTTGTCTGGAAAATACCTTAGGGACCAGATAGGCACCTTATTACTTCAGGATTGAGGGAGAAATTCTCTTTATGAGATGACTCAGAGCAATCATGAATTACATACGGGAAACCAATGGTTTATAACGTAGCCATGTTTGTGCAAGCTAGTGACTGAACAGCAGAACAATGAATGATTAAAATTTCAGTTACATTTTCCTGCTGACCAGCTGCTGCTTGTGTGCATCAAAAAATGACCATGTCAAACAAAGAAGTTATGCCAAGTCCCACTTACTAGTCAAGATCGTACGGCGTTTGCACTGTTCTTCTATACAGCCTTGCTTTTTGCCTGATAATGTATAAGGAGCCTCAAAAACAAATCTGTTGATATTATGGTTTCTTTCAAACTCAGTTTTTCTTTCTGTGAGTTCTTTGTCATCAAAGTAGGGCTTCACATAAGTGACTTGGATATGAGCATATTTGGGATCAAGCTCTTTGACATTTACCTGTAAGGTAAGAAAGTTTTGTTTTTTATTCAATATATAGGAAAAGGGGGTACAGGTAAGCTACTAACTCCTCTGAAATCAACTGAGGACCACTGTCGCTGAATACACTGTGAGTTGAATACACACCTGGAAGAGGTCTTCGCTCTTTTTTCAAGGATCGTTTCCTTCTGATTATTAAGAAGTTACAGAAACCTATTTGGAGATTACAGAAACGTAGGCAGAAGATAGAAACTGTAATGCTACCACTCAGCAATGACCATTATTCACATTTTCATATATTTCCTTCCAATCTCTTTTCTATGCACATGTATTTACGAACCTGAGATCATGCTGAACATTGTTTTATAATCTGATTTCCTAAAAATATATTAAAGTGGCTTAACTGCACATCTGAATTCCACCTCTATAAAATAGATATTATAGAGAGGATTCGGAGAAGATGGCAGAGCACCAGAAATCTATCTTCCTACAGGGACAACAGTTACACTGGCAGAATCTATCTGATGTAACTATTTTGGAACTCTGGAGTCTACTGAAGACTTGCAACTTCCAGGGGAGGACCTGGACAGGAAATCACCTTAATTTTGATTTTGGTCTATTTTAGCTCTTGGCACAATGGCCGCTATCTGCACCTCACCCCTCAAGTACCATGGCAGGCAGCGGTGCACATGTTCTTGGACAGCTGGCGGGAGTCAGGATGAACAAGAAGGACCCTGTCTTCCAAATACTGGGGATCTGATTGCTGCTTCTGATCACAGGGGGGCAGTCAAAGAGGCTGCAGGCCATTACTGTAGCACCTCTTCCCACTGTTGCAAGGCCCTCCCCCTCTGGCTGAAGTGACTTCCAGGGTATTTAAAGGACCGGTACCTTTTCTCCCCCTCCTCCCTTCATTTTCCTCTCTTTCCCCTCTTGGGAGCCAGACACTGGAGACTAGGGCGTTCCAAAGCAACTGCATATATGAAGGAAACTAGAAAGTCACTGCACATGCTCAGGGGAAGGCACAGGCTAAGGAAAGACCTGATAAGTCCCCAGGTTTACACCTCAGGCTTATCCCTGGCACAGAGACAGCTTACAACAATTAAAAACAAAACCAAAACCCAGCAAACTCTGGGACAGAGAGAGAATCTGATTTCCAGAGTGATCATGTTATTAAATTCAAATGTCCAGTTTTCAACAAAAAAAGAATCACAAGGCATACAAAGAAACAGGAGAGTATGGCCCATTCAAACGAGAAAAATAAACCAATAGAAACTGTCCCTGAAAAAGACCTGGCAGCAGATCTCCTAGAAAAAGACTTTAAAACAACAGTCTTCATGTTAAAAGAACTAAAGGAAGTTATGGAAAAAGTCAAGAAAATGATGTATGAACAAAATGTCAATATCAATAAAGAGGTAGAAAATCTAAAAAGAAACCAAAAATTTTTTTCAGAGCTGAAAAACGTAATAACTGAAATGAAAATTCACCAGAGGGATTCAAAGGCAAATTTCAGCAGGCAGAAGTAATAGTCAGTAAACTTGAAGATAGGACAATGGAAATTATCAATCAGAGTAACACAAAGGAAAAAAAAACTGAAGAAGAGCGACAGAGCCTTAAGGAACCCGTGGAACATCATCCAGCAGACGGACATACCCACTGTGGGAGTCCTTGAAGGAGAAAAGACAGAGAAAAGGACAGAGAGAATATCTGAAGAAATAATGGGTGAAAACTTCCCAAATCTGATGAAAGACAGGAAGCTCAACAAACTCCAAAAGGGTAACTCAAAGAGACCCACACTGAGACATATTAAAATCAGAATGTCAAAAGCCAAAGACAAAGAGAATTTTGAAAGAAGCAAGAGATGAACGACTTGTCACACACAAGGGATCCTCAATAAGATTATCAGATTTCTCATCAGAAACTTTGGAGGCCAGAAGGCAGTGGACTGATATATTCAAAGTGCCAAAGGGAAAAAAAAATCTATCAACCAAGAATCCTGTATCTGGCAAAACCGTCCTTAAAAGTGAGGGAGAGGGACGACTTCCCTGGTTGCGCGGTGGTTAAGAATCCACCTGCCAATGCAGGGGACACGGGTTCGAGCCCTGGTCCGAGAAGATCCCACATGCTGTGGAGCAACTAAGCCTGTGCACCACAACTACTGAGCCTGCACTCTACGGTCCGTGTGCCACAACTACTGAAGCCTGTGTGTCCTACAGCCCACATGCCACAAATACTGAGCCCGTGTGCTGCAACTACTGAAGCCCGTGTGCCTAGAGCCCATGCTCCGCAACAAGAGAAGCCACTGCAAGGAAAAGCCCACGCACCGCAACTAGAGAAAAGCCCGTGTACAGCAATGAAGACCCAACGCAGCCAAAAATAAATAAAATTTAGAAAGAGAGAGAGGATGTGATTTAAAAACTAAAACAAAAACCACTGCCAAAAAAATCAACCGAACACAAAAGAAGATAGTAATGCAGGAAATGAGAGACAAAAAAGCTATGAGACACATAGAAAACAGAGCAGAATGACAGCAGTAAAGTCCCTCCTTAATAATTAGTAATTAATTTAAATATAAATGGGTTAACTTCTGTAAACAAAAGACAGAGATTGGGAGAATGGAATAAAAAAAACCAAACATGATCCAACTATATGCTGTCTATAAGAGACTCACTTTAGCTCCAAAGACACACAAAGGCTGAATGTGAAAGAATGGAAAAAGATATCCCATCTAAATAGTAATGAAAAGAGAGCAGGGGTAAAGATACTAACATTGGAAAAAATAGACTTTAAATTTAAAAAGGTTACAAGAGACAAAGGAGGACGTTATATATTGATAAAAGGTTCAATACAGCAAGAAGATAAAACAATTATAAACATCTACACACCTAATAACAGATCATCAAAATATATGACGCAAAAATCGATAGAACTGAAGGGAGAAATAATAAATAGTTCTACAATAATAGTTGGAGACTTTAATAGCTCACTCTTAATACTGGATAGAACACCCATGCAGAAGGTAAGTAAGGAAATAGATGACTTGAATAACACAATGATCTACCTAGACCTAACAGACATATATAGAAAACTCTACCCAACAGAATACACATTCTTCTCAAGTGCACATGGGACATTTTCCAGGATAGACTATATGTTAAGCCACAAATAAGTCTCGATAGGTTTATAAAGACAGATATCATACAAAGTATCTTCTCTGAACACAATGGGATGAAGTTAGAACTCAGTAACAGAAGTAAAATTGGAAACTTCACAAATTGGTGGAAATTAAACAACATATTCTTTGAAGAAATCAATGGATCAAAGAAGAAATCACAAGGGAAATTAGAAAATACTTAGGTATTAATGAAAATGAAATCACAACATACCAAAACTTATGGGACACAGCAAAAGCAGTGCTACGGGGCGGGAGGGGGAATTTATAGCTCTAACATTTCACATTAAAAAACAGGAAAGGTCTCAAATCAACAACCTAATTTTACAACTTAAGGAACTAGAAAGAGAAGAACAACTAAACTCAAAGCTAGCAGAAGGAAGGAAATAATAAAGACTAGAGCACAGATAAATGAAATAGAGAATAGAAAAATAACACAGAAAATCGATGAAACCAAAAGTTGGCTCTTTGAAAAGATCAACAAGATTGACAACCCTTTAACGAAATAGAACAGAAAAAAAAAGAGAGAACACTCAAATTACTAAAATCAGAAATGAAAATGAGGACATTACTACCAATCCTACAGAAATAAAAAGGATTATAAGAGAGTACTATGAGCGAGTATATGCCAACAAATTAGAAAACCTAGATGAAATGTGAAATGAACAAATTCCTAGAAACACAAAGCCTACCAAGACTAAACCATGAAGAAATAGGGAAATCTGAACAGATCTTTAGTAAGGAAACTCAATCAGTAATAAAAAATCTCCTGACAGAGAGAAGCTCTGGACTTGGTATCTTCACTGGTGAAGTCTCTCAAATATTTAAAGGAGAACTAACACCAAGTGTTCTCAAAATTTTCCAAAACAGTGAAGAGAAAGAAACACTCCCTAACTTATTCTATGAGGTCAGCAATACTCTGATTACCAAAGCCAGACAAAGACAGCACAAGAAGACTACAGACCAATATCCCTTATGAACACTGATGCAAAAGCTCTCAAAAGAATACTAGCAAACTGAATTTAGCAGCATATTAAAAGGACTGTACATGATGACCAAGTGGGATTTATTCCTGGAATGCAAGGATGGTTCAACATATGAAAATTGATCAATGTAATATTGATACACTGCATTAACAGAATGAAGGGGGAAAAAAACCACATGATCATCTCAATCGACGCAGAAAAAGCATTTGACAAAATTCAACACCCTTTCATAATAAAAACACTCAATAAAGTAGGAATAGAAGGAAATGTCTACAATCTGATCAAGGGCCACTGTGAAAAACCTATAGCAAACATCACATTCAATGGTGAAAGGCTGAAAGCTTTTCCTCTAAGATGAGGAACAAGGCAAGGATGCCCATTTCACCACTTCTACCCAACATGGTGTTGGAAGCACCACTGAATCGTACACTTAAAAATGGTTAACATATAAATGTTATGTGTATTTTACCACAATAAAAAAGATAGTTATCACAGTTCTATATTATAGTCATTGACATGACTTTTAATGGATGGATACGGATAAACATGATTTATTAGATCAGTCCCTCATTAATAGACTCAGGTTGTTTTCCAACATTTTGCTATTATAAATAATGCTCCAATGAACATCCTTGTATTTACAACTGTGTATATTTTCTTCTGATTTATTCCTTAGGAAAAATTTTTAGACGAGAAGTTGCTTAGTTAAAAGATTTACATGGTTTGGGGAATTTTGATACATACTACCCAACTACCCTACAGAAAAGATGACAATTCGTACATCCACAAGCAGTATTTGACATTGTAAGAGTGGGTACTCTTGATCGCACTAAGCCTATTCTATGGAGGAAGGGGACCACAGGAAAGGAGAATGGTTCTATTTCAGAGATATAAAATTATAATAGTTACAGACCATTTCATAAAGAGTCTAAATTCCATGTTAAGAAGCTATGCTGCAGTGTCTCCATGAACTCCAGCTGATTCCCAGGGCCCTCTTCTTTCAGTGTTCTCCCAACTAAATTTGACTTGTGCCTTGGGTGTTGGTGGCGCTGTCAATATCCTTGCAATTTATCATAGTCAGGCCTTTTTGTGTTTAGCTTAGGAAAAGTTGAAACAAACCAAAAAAACAACAAAAACCTCCCAAGAAACAGTCCCTACATCCTTTTTTTTTTCCCTCCACATATACAGGACCATAGACAAGGGAAAGTTTCTTAGCAACTTTTAAAACTTCTCCAAACCCATTCTACTTGTTATTACATAAAAATCTAAAAGCCTAAATCTAGAAATCCTTTCTTTTCTTTCCCATTAAAAAGCTAGATTTCTCCAGAGAAACTCAGGTGAGGTTAATTATCTGGCTAAGACAAGACATAGAAGGAAAATAAAAAAGAGGTCAAGACAGATTTTGACCTTATAAAATAAACTATGTATATGGTAAACATTCAAACAGTACATGAGGGTATATATGAAAAGTAAAAAAAAGTCTTTCTTCCCACATAAGACTCTAGTGTCTCTCCTCAGGGATAACCATGGTTAACAATTTTGTATGTATCATTCCAGAAATTTCCTAAGCATAAACAAGTGAGTATATGTGAATATCAATTTTCACAAATGTAATCATCCTATCCATAATGTTCTGTGCCTCACCTTTTTTCTCTCAATAATATATCTTGATAGGTATACCAATACTCATCAGTTTTTTAATGCTTAGGATACTATATCCATTATATGGGGGTAGTACCACTTCCTTAACCATGTGGATATTAGATTGTTTCCAGGTTTTTGTTATATAAACTTTGCAGCAATAAACACCTTTAAACATACATCTTTATGTGTGTATATCTAGCTACAAGATAAAATGTTAAATGTGAAATTATTGGGTCCAAGGAAAGATACATTTAAAATACTTGAAAATACTGCCCAACTGTTTTTCACATTGTTTGTGCCCTTAAGCAGATTTTGTTCTTTGGCAAGTAAAAGAGTGTTCTTAATTTTTAATTTCACACATTAAGAAAGAAATAAGGAGTTTAAAAGTAGCAACTGCTTATTATATCTGTTGCCTATGAAGAATGACTAAAATATTGTGCATAAAAATCATGTCAGGAGTCCAGCTGCCTGATGGTGTTTTGCCATTAGTGCTTGTTGGCCAGGTTTTCGGAGGCAGAAGAAAGTAGGAAACCGCATGTTATTCTGCAAGCCTGGCTTTCTATTAACTTTCCATTTATAGTATCAGTAGTATGGCAGCAAGCCTAAAACTTTCTGGCTATAAGGAGATAAAATGTTCTGTTGCCTTAATTCAATAAAACAACACAAAATAGTGAAACGGATCAGAAGTAGAGAGGTTCTGCCAAATATTCATGAATTTTGAACCTATCAGCACATCTATTTTTAAATGTCGAAGGCATATGTGTAAGATAAAATCATCTCCATGAGATATAGGTAAGTTTACAAAGTGAAGAGATCATTTTCATAGTAGAAAATGAAGTGTCTTTACTATTGCCACGGGCTTTTCACTCCGGCAATGCTGCCTGTTAGCTACTGAGTGCTTTGCGTAGCACCATGCACGTCATAGTCACGCAGTAAATGTTTCTGGGGTCTACAGATCCTGCACTGTATAGGTCCTTCCTACCTGAAAAGTCAGCTCTCATCCTGTACATACCCATGGTAACTAAGGACAGTCAGGCATTCCTATTGTGCCTTCCCGCGATTCTGTCTATAGGGAACTATGCACTTCTAGGAAAGAGCCTCTCTTGCTGGAACCTTTCTCATCCGTGCCTTGGCAGGGCTAGTGGGATGGATAATCTTTAGATCAAGGCCCAAGGCATCTCTCCTAAACCTACATCACTGCGAATGTAACTAGTGAACTAAGGATATCTTAGAGTGAAATGTGTGTCCTAAGATGCTTTTAATCATAAAGCATGAAATTGACAATCATGATGCCCAACAGCATTCACAATAATAGCTAACCTTTACTGAGCGTGCCAGCTTCTATTATTATTAGTGAATGCTTTTTTACATACCAGGAACTCTAATCACTTTCCATATATTAACTCATTTAATCCGTACAACAACTCCATGAGGAAGGCACTATTATTAACTTCATTTTACTAATGAGAACAACGAGGCACAGAGAGGTTAAGTAACTTCCCCATGGTCACACAGCTAGCAAGTGGCAGAGAATGGAGATTTGAATCCTTCTTTCTGATTCCAAAGCCCCTGTCCTTTCTTTCACGATCTGGAAAGGCTCTCTTTCCCATGCCTCTCCTCCACTAGCTAAAAAAGGAAAAAGTCAGAAGCAACGTACCACACCTGGAACCAATAAATATGTTACCTTGTCTGAATCCTGAATTATTTTGACATTCTCTGTACCAAATTTTTCACCGTAAAGTTTAACAAGTCTCAGGGAAATCTCCGAGAGGCCGGTGAGCTTTGGCTCTTTATAGATGTACTCCTTCCCATCCTCTTCTTCAAAAAAAGACTATTATAAAGTTAAACATATGACAATTTATAAATAATATGAGCAAACAAAGCACTTAGAGAAAATCTACTAAATAATTAGCAATAATGTATTTGAAATAGATTTTAAATACTAGTACTAAAAGTCACATGCATATATTTTAACTGAAATAAATGAGAATTTTCAAACTCACAGTCATGTGAGCATATTATTGGCCTGAAGATTTCCACACTCGATTTTTTCATCGCCTGCATACTTACCTGATTTTTATTGCAAATCTTTCAGTGCTAGATATTAAATATACATTTAAGAAGCTTAACAAAAAATGAAACTGAAGGAAACATTCAAATCTTATATGTTGTTCTCTGACCTAGTGGATTTAGATATGGGAACCAAAGTGAACTTTACACTTACAAACGAGGCTTCCTGCTGTTGTGACAGGTGCTCTATCTAGACAGAATCCTAGAACCAATAACTGCTGCTACAGTAATCATTCAAAGGTGAATGTTTAAAAAGGAAAACAACTTTATGAACTAAAGTATACTTACTTGGCCATAAAAGGCAACTCTGAAGAAAGTGCCTAAAAGTCTTTTCTTTGTGTGCATAACCTCCAAAATTTTTGTGTAAGCTCCATGAAGAGTTCTATAAACTTGTGTAAGTTTCTGAAAAATGAGAATAAACGAAACAGCTTTGTCTTTTGGTTAGTTAGTAAATGTCTAAGATAAATGCACAGGAAAAAAAAAGCAACACTATTTCCTTTGCAAAACGGTTTTGGTGGGGTCATTCACACTCCCCTCCCCCATGGTCATTATTAGACAAAACTCCTTAACAACTTTAGGTCATAGGGTAGAGCTTAAAATGGTCAAATAACACTGTACTTCTAAATATCATGTTTCATTTCATTCATATCTCAATGGTAGTGTATAATTTAAAAATACTGTGTTACTGACTACTTTTTTCTTATGTCTGAATTATTTTAACTGAAAGATAAGCAAAATGCTTTGCTTGAGCTCTTAGGTGGAGAGATGAGAATAAACAATCCATGCGAACAATTTTGGAGAAGAAAATAAAATGCAGACAGAAAAATAATAGTATAAGTCTGAGTGTGGACTCCTTTTATACAAGTTCACAGACATTTTCAAAGAATATATTCTTCTACACATCCAGAAAAAGGGAGCACGCTGTGCTAAGAACATTATCAAGAATGTGAAAAGACAACCTACAGAACAGGAGAAAATATTTGTAAACCACAGATAAGTTTTCATATCCAGAAAATATAAAGAACTCCCACAATTCAACAACAAAAAGACAAAAACCTAATTTAAAAGTGAGCAAAGGACTTGAATAGACATTTCTCCAAAGAATATATATAAACGGCCAACAAGGACATGAAAAGATGTTCAAAATCACTGGTCATTAGGAAATACAAATCAAAACCACAATGTGACCCCACTTCACAGCCACTAGGATGGCTGTAATAAGAAACCAAAAATAAGTGTTGATCAGGATGTGGAATGTGTACCCTGCTGGTGGAAGTGTAAAAGGGAAAACAATCTGGTGGTTACTCAAAAGTTATAAATGGAGTTACCCTATGACCCTGCAATTCCCCTCTTAGGTATATATCCAAGATAAATGAAAACACACCCAGGGTTTCCCTGGTGGCGTAGTGGTTAAGAATCCACCTGCCAATGCAGAGGACACGGGTTCGTGCCCTGGTCCAGGAAGATCCCACATGCCGCGGAGCAACTAAGCCCCTGTGCCACAACTACTGAGCCTGCGCTCTAGGGCCTGCGAGCCACAACTACTGAGCCCACGTGCCACAACTACTGAAGCCCGCAGGCATGGAGCCCATGTTCCACAACAAGAGAAGCCACCGCAGTGAGTAGCCCGCGCACCGCAACAAAGAGTAGCCCCCGCTCGCCACAACTAGAGAAAGCCCGCGTGCAGCAACAAAGACCCAATGCAGCCAAAAAATAAATAAATAAAATAAATTTAGATATAAAAAAAGAAAACATACCCATACAGAAACTTATACATAACTGTTTACAACAGCACTATTCATGATAGCCAAAATGTGGAAACAACCCAAATGGATAAACAAATTGTGGTATAGCCATACCATGAAATATCATTCAGCCATAAAAAGGAATGAAGTTCTGATACATGCTACAACCTGGATGAATCTCTAAATATTATGCTAAGTGAAAGAAGCCAGAAACAAAAGGTCACATGTTGTATTAATTTGTTTTTATGACACATCCAGAACAGGCAAATCCATAGACGGAAGGCAGGTTAGTGGTTTCCAGAGGGCGGGGCACAGGGTGGAGAGTGATTACTAAAGGATATGGAGTCTTTTTCTGCGGTGATAAAAATGTTTTGAAACTAGAGAGAGGTGGTGAGAGCGTAACGTTAAGAACGCACTAAATGCCACTGAATTGCACACTAGAATATGGTCAATTGTATGTTAGTGAATTTCACTTCCGTAATAAAAGGGGAGCACAGAAGCAGACATTCTTTGTCTAAAATTCTTCCTATATTATTTTCTGCAGTTGAGCTCAATTTGAGGGAAGTTTTCCTTACCTTTATGGCTGCCACCTCTGACACTTTTCAGCCCATCCCATAAAGATACACTGAAAAATTACTTCATCTCATGCAGAACACTAAGGGATCTATACAGACCCTTGCACCCCTACAAGGGAATAGGAGTAGTTCCCCTATAGAACACGTTGCTTCCTTTAATGTGTAGGGAAGATCTGTTTTTCTTTTTTCCCTATTAGTCAATTGAGTAGCAAAATGTTCCCTGGGTTTCTAATAACCTGACCTTCAACCTAAGAGTAAGAGAGTGGGTATTTTGAAACGTTTACAAAGGTTCTTAGGATGTAATGCTTTGAAAGAAAGCTCAATGCCAATTCTTGTCGTGTCTCATAGGCTATTCTTTGTCATCTGTATGACTTAGATTTAATTATTTAACTCTTGTTTTTTAATATAATCACTTGAACTCCGCTATGATTTTTCAGGCATGCCCCATACACACCAAAAGCACGGCAAAGAGAGAAAGACCCAGAACCTAGGAAGAAAAGGTGAGTTTGATCGGAGCCAGTTTGGAACGGAGATTAGAACACTACACAGATGATATTATTAAATGTATGTTTTCACTCTTGGAAACTTCTTCAACAATGAAAGACTACTTGCTATATTTAAGGATAAACTGCTTGGCTTTAAAAAAAAATGGCTTGAATCCTAAATCATCCCTTCCCAGCATAGTAAGGGTATAAAATTATGATATGGACTTAGAGACTTGAATATAAAAAATTCCTGGGCTTCCCTGGTGGCGCAGTGGTTGAGAGTCCGCCTGCCGATGCAGGGGACACGGGTTCGTGCCCCGGTCCGGGAAGATCCCGCATGCCGCGGAGCAGCTGGGCCCGTGAGCCATGGCCGCTGAGCCTGTGCGTGCGGAGCGTGTGCTCCGCAACGGGAAAGGACACAACAGTGAGAGGCCCACGTACCGCAAAAGAAAAAAAAAAAAAAATTCCTGTTCAGTGCTGGTGGCAACAGCTGCTCATTATACTACTATTCTTTATTAACTACCCTTTATCAACAGCTTTATCTGGCAGACTAAATTGGAAAAACTCCTCACAATAGGGTTATTACTATTACTATTATCTCCCCTACTGTCATCTGCCAGCACCTTTAGTCTCACCGTCAAATTGCAAAGAATAGAATCATGCCTATCACTCTTCCTGGGCTACATGGAAATCCAACAGCTTTTTTTAGTGAAGGTTTAGTGAAGACAACATTGATTGTTTTCTGCCATGAGTGGAGGAGGAGAGATTGCTAGATAAAAACGTTTTGCGAACCACTGGTATAATGTAAATTTCAATTTATATCAAATGTTTGGTCCTTAATTTCATTTGGAAAATTTATGTGAATATGAGGTAGGATTGTAATTTTAGGGCCTCCTAGCATTTTTTAAGGATAGTAACTTAAGACCAAAATAAAACATATAGGCCAATGATGCAAATGTTTAAATTACCTACCTCGAATTCTCGACGTTTCTCATAAATTGGAATGATCAACTTGGAAATTTCAGAAATTACTTCATAACGTTCTGCTTTCCATAAGCCATCCACACATTGTTCTAGCAACTCCAGCAAAACTTCCTGCATTGAGAGAAAAATGCAATCAGGAATTTGAGATAGTTTTAGAGCTCTGGGCAAATATATTTTGAACCATTTCAAGTTAATAGAGAATAGAATGTACTAAAGTTAATGAAATGCACAGAAGGAGTATAGTTGTGTGACTATATTTTTCTAAAGCACATACTTGAAGTATTTGAAATTGAAACCATTCTTAAAAGTATGAAATTAATATTGACAATAGTAAACTACTATTTACTTTGTTTATCACATAATAAAGATGTTAACTGTACTTACAAATGGTAACACATTGAGAAGAAGTATTTTTAAAAGGGGATACATTGTTCCAAACTGAGGATGTTTAAATGTCTAACAGTCTATAAATGTCCACTAAGTCTATAAATGTCCATTATTTTTCCTTTATATTGAAATTATATTTAAACACAATTAATAGAGTCTTAAGATAATGTGGCAATTTTCAAGCTGTTGCATCAGTGACAAAGGTGTTTATTAAAATGATGTGATTTTGGTCAACAGTGCTTCCTTCCTCACTGTTGGTTCTAAAATGAGTGGGAATGACAGTATAATACCACCTCAAGATAGAGACCTCTGACCTTGCTATAATAACAGCCGCTATAAAACAACCATCGTGTCATGTTCTCAACAATAAAAAGATGAAGCCAATTACTCATGCTATCCGTAAGTCTTAACAGTTTGTTTCTATCTTAAAGAGATGGACTTCAGACCTATAAAACTGACTGCTAAAACGGCTCTTCCTGTATGTCCTCTAGACAATTTTGAATTCCTCTTCTTCCTAAACTAGCTCTTTCACTTGTGTTTCCTACCTAGCCAGGGGTCACACCCTATAAACTCTTAGCTAGAAAACTAAGGGCAGTTTTGACTTTACCCTTTGTTATGGGTTGAACTGTGCCCCTCAAAAAAATAAGTTGAAGCCCTAACTCCCAGTACCTCAGAATGTGACCTTATTTGGAAATAGGGTCATTGCAGATATGATTAGTGGAGGTGAAGTCATACTGGAGTAGGGTGAGCCCTTACTCCAATATGACAGAGATATGCAGGGAGAACACCATGTGACTACAGAGGCAGAGACTGGAGTAACGGAGCCACGAGCCAGGGAACGCCAAAGATCGACAGCTACCGCCAGAAGCTAGGAAGAGGCAAGGAAGGCTTCTACCCAGAGTCTCAGAGGGAACATGGCCCTGCTGACACCTTGATTTCAGACTTCTGGACTCTAGAACTGTGAGACAATAAAATTCTGTTGTTTTAAACCATCCAGTTTCTGTACCTTGTTATGGCAACCCTAGGAAACTAATACACTCTCTTTCTTTACTTATCCTCTAATCAGTCCATCATCAAGTTCTGCCAGTTTTACTTCCTAAATATTTCTCAAGTCTGACCCTTCTTCTCCATTTCTGCTCTCATTGCTAAGGTTCAAGACCTCATTATTGTTTTCTAACTGATCTTCCAGCCTTGGCACTTTCAAATCTATCCTCCACAAATCTGCCATAGGGTTCTGATTAAAATGCAAACCAGACCACATCCTTCTTCCCTTCTTAAAATCTCATGATGGCTCCCATCATTCGTAGAACTAAGGACAAGCTCTTTCATTTGGCACACAAGCCTTGCAGTGATCTGGCTGATACTTTTATAATATCATCATGCATCATGCTCAGCCTGGTACTTGATGCTTAAACAACGATGAGCTACTGGTAGTTCCTCTGAAGCACCATGGTGTTGCCTTAACTTTGTGCCTTTGTCCATTCTGTACCCTCTTGTCCTTTAATCCCTTTCACTTAGTTAACCCTTTAAGAAAGCTTAGGTATCACCTCTGCCAGGATTCTTCTCCTGATTAACAAAGAGTAGCAAGACACAAGACACCTTTTTTTCTTACTCTGATAATTCATTGGGTGGACATTTATCACTATACTTGTCTGTTATCTATGTATCTGACTTTCCAAATAGGCTGTGACTCTTCAAGAGTAGGGACAATGTATTATATTGGTTTCTTCAGTCACTAGTATGGCGGCAGTACATAGTAGATGTTCATTAAACGCTGCTACTTGAAAAAATAATCTATATATTAACATTTAATAGCCAAATTAAAATTTCTATCAACAGTGGGAAGGAGGAACTTTGGGGGAGTTAAAAATCTATTACAAACTAGTAATGTTTGTCCCAGGGATGTAAAGTTGGTTTACAATTAGGAATAAATCCAGTGTAAACAGAATGAACCATGTAAACGGAACAAAAGAGAAAAATTTGATCTCAAGCAATAGATGCAGAAAAAGCATTTGAAAAAACTCAACACCCCTTCATGATGTTAGAAAAGAATTCCCAGGAAACAGGGAATAGAAGAGACCTTTCTCAATCTGATAAAGAGCATCTACTAAAACCCAAAAACCTATAGGCTGAACACTCTTCTCCTAAATTTGGGAACAAGTCAAGAATGTCTGCTCTTACCACTTCTATTCAACATTATGCTGAAGGTCCTAGCCAGTGTAATAAGGCGAGACAGAGACAGAGACAGAGACAGAGACAGAGACAGAGACAGAGAGAGAGAGAGAGAGAGAGAGAGAGAGAGAGAGAGAGCGAGCACAGAGATTTGCAAATGTCAAACTGTCTTTCTGTGCAGATGACATGATTGTGTATGTAGAAAACCCTAAGGAATATACAAACTACTAAAACTAATAAGCAGATTTAGCAAGGTTACAGACTATGAGATCAACACACAAAATCACTGTATTTCTATATACTAGCAACAACAAATTGAAAACTAAGATTAAAAAATCAAGCAATACTATTTCCAGTAGCATCAGAACATCCATTATCTAACAATATATACCCAGGAAAAGACTTCTACCCTGAAAAATCACAAAATATTGCTGGGAGAAATTAAAGACAAACTAAATAAGACCTGACTGAAAGACTCAGTATTGTTAAGCTCTCCATTCTCCATATAGTGATATACAAATGTCACAAAATCTCTACAAAGCTTCCAGCAGGCTATTTTGAGGAAATAGAAAAAATGATTCGAAATTCTGCATGGAAATTCAAAGGATACAGAAGAGCCAAAATGACTTTGAAAAAGAATACAGTTGGAGGGCTAACACTACCCGATTCCAAGACTTATAAAGTTATAGTAATCAAGACAGTGTGATATTGGTATCAAGATGGACAAATAGATCAGTGCAACAAAACAGAGTCTAGAAATAGACCACAGACATACAAAGAACTGAAATTTGACTAAGGCGCCAAAGCAATTCAGTGGGGGTAAAAGTTTTATTTTTCCCCAAGTGGTGTGGACCATGTAAAATAACTGTTTAGAAAAAAATGAACCTTGGGACTTCCCTGGTGGCTCAGTGGTTAAGAATCCGCCAGCCAATGCAGGGGACACGAGTTCGATCCCTGGTCCGGGAAGATCCCACATGCCGCGGAGCAACTAAGCCCGTGAGCCACAACTACTGAGCCTGTGCTCTAGAGCCCACAAGCCACAACTACTGAGCCCGTGTGCCACAACTACTGAAGCCCACGTGCCTAGAGCCCATGCTCCGCAACAAGAGAAGCCACCGCAGTGAGAAGCCTGCACACCCCAACGAAGAGTAGTCCCCGCTCGCTGCAACCTAGAGAAAGCCCGCGCGCAGCAACAAAGACCCAACACAGACAAAAATAAATTAATTAATTTAAGAAAAAAAGAAAAAAATGAACCTTGACCTCTATCTCATTCCATGCTCAAAAATGAATTCTAGATAGATTATCAGCCTAAACATAGAACACAGAAACAAAGTTTATAGAAGAAAATATAAGGCAGTATCTTCAGTCTTGAGGTAAGCACAGATTTCTCAGACCAAACACACAACACAAAAACAAACGATCAAAAAAACGGTAAATTGAACTTCATCAAAACCAAAACTTTCTGCTCAATAAAAGACTCAATTAAGAAAATAAATAAAGACTGGTAAATAAATCTGCAGCAAATATATCTGACAATGGACTTGTATCCAGAATATAGAAAGAACTCCCCTAAGTCAACAAAAAAAAATAATGCAATTTCTAAAAATGGGCAAAAGACTTGAACAAACATTCCACAAAAGAAGATATATGAAAGACAAAGGAGCACATAAAAAGTGCTCAACACCATTAGTCATTAGGGAAATACAAGTGAAAAACACAGCGAGGCACCAATTCATGTCTAACAGAATGGTAAAAATATAAAAAAAGATCAGCAACATCAAATGCTGGTGAGGAAGTGAAGCAGCTGAAACTCTTATTCATTGCTGGTAGGAATATAAAATGGTCCAACCACTTTGAAAAACTCTGGGTATTTTTTATGAAGTTAAATATGTAACTTCCCCAGGATCCAGCAGTTTCACTCCTAGGTATTTACCTAAGAAAAATGAAAGCATATGTCCACAAAAGGTCATAGATAAGAATGCTTAAAGCAGCCTTATATTCATAACAATCCCAAACTGGAAACAATCTAAAATCCATCAGCAGGAGAATGGATTTAAAAATCTTACATTGATATAATGGAATATTTAGCAATGAAAAAGAACTTCTGATATACTCAGCAATATGGGTGTATCTCAAAAACATTATGTTAAGCGAAAGTACGCAGATACAGAAGGGTACATACTGAATGATTCCATTTTATGACACCAAAATATGGCAAAACTAATCTATAATGATAGAAATCAGAGAGTGGGGGTGGGGAGACTAACTGGAAATGGGCACAATGGAACTTTCTGGGGGAATGGACACGTTCTCTTTCTTGTTTCTGGTGGTAATTTATATGGGTGTGTACAACTGTGGAAATTCATCAAGCTGTCCACTTAAGATGTGTGAATTTTACTGTATGCTAATTATATCTTTAAAAACGATTGCAAATCAGAAGTCAGAAATGCAGTTTTCAAAACCAATTAAAGTATTATTGGTTTAACTAACCTATTTAAATAAGGCACTAAATGAACAACAATTTGTATTTTTCGTTTCAATAAAACTTGTAAATCGGTGGCGGTTATTTTCCATTGGCTAGAGCACGAGGAAGAAGCCCTATTACATAAACTGAAACATAAAATGGCACTACGGAGAACATGATTCTATCTGTATACATCAAATGAAAAGCATGTATAAATTATTACTGTAGAACACAAGAGTTCCAACAAATGTGTTTACATAAAAAACTGATTACAGTTCTTGACTAATAAGAAATATGACCGCCCTCCTTGAGAGTATAAAAAAGGGTCAGGTGCAAGGCCATTTTTATGACTAAGTTGAAGCTGCTGTTTGGAAAAAAGGATGTAACTTCAGTTGTGTTAAAACATTTATCTCCCACAAACTCCCGTGAATCTTTCTGCTGCTAGCCCGCACAAACTGGGGGTCTTAGATGAAAATCACTGAAGTCTAACTAAAAACCCAAAAAGTGAATTAACTTACCCAAGGCTTCACAGTCAAGCAATGAACTGGGATTAAAATTCAAGTATCTCGATTCTCTGTTATGATTAATTAATTCCGCAAGGATGTTTTAAGTATCTACTCTTCTAGGTTCTGGAGGTAAAAGGAAACCTTACTATCAAGTTGGTCAGTGATAGAGTCTGACATTTATGTAGCACCTAATGACTTATAAAGAGCCTTCACATTTGTTGTGAAGTGACCAGGATAGTATTATCACCTTTATTTTATTGATGAGGAGAGAGACCCATATAGAAGTAGTAGGTAAAGCTTCTAGGCATATATCATTTTAGCTAAATGAACTAGAGCTACCTTGAGATTGCTTATATTTTCTAAAAAACAGGACTTCCCTGGTGGCGCAGTGGTTAAGAATCCACCTGCCAATGCAGGGGACACGGGTTCGAGCCCTGGTCCGGGAAGATCCCACATAACGCAGAGCAACTAAGCCCGTGCGCCACAACTACTGAGCCTGCGCTCTAGAGCCCGCGAGCCACAACTACTGAGCCTGCGTGCCACGACTACTGAAGCTTGCACGCCTAGAGCCCGTGCTCTGCAACAAGAGAAGACGCTGCAATGAGAAGCCTGCACACTCCAAGGAAGAGTAGCCCCCACTTGCCGCAACTAGAGAAACCCCACATGCAGCAATGAAGACCCAAAGCAGCCAAAAATAAATAAATTTTAAAAAGTAAATAAAAATATTTTAAAAAACAATTCATAAAGTATAAAACATGTCTCTGCCACTTTAACCTGGCTGCTTCTTATGTTTCTTAATATAATGTTAAAAAAATTTATTTCTGTGGGGTTGCAACCCCTTAAATCTCTCCAACTTTTGTTGTTTCTTTCTTTCTTTGGTCTTCACATTCCTTAATTGTAAACATCAATGTGCTTCAGTCCTTGGTTCTCTGGTCTTCGCTTGCTGTATTATCTCCCATCGTCAGTGTGCTTTGGTTCTCACACTGCTACGACTTCCAGATGTGGCTCTCCAACCCTGATCTCTCTCTTTAGATTCAGTTCTGAACTTCTAATGGCCTGATGTTATTTCCATTTCAATAACCTTCTACTCCAAATTCAACACCCATCAAAAACTGATTTCATCATCTTCCCTGTAAAATCATCCATCCATCATTTTCCTATAATATCCAAACCTGAAATCTCAGCACTACCTTTGACTCTTCTCCCCCAGCCAGCAAGTTTTCCTCTTTTCTTCACAGTGTTTCCTGAACCTGTCACTACCTGGGTTTAGACCTGGCTGCTTCACATCTGGACTCTTAGGGCAGCCCGCCCTCCAGACTCCGCCTCCAGCCCCTATCCATCTACCTCTAATACATTTCCCACATAACCGCCAAATTAACCTTTCCTCTTCCTTGCTTTCATCTTGTCATTATCCTGCTCAAAAACCTCTGACAGCAACTCAACATTCTAATCAATGAAGTCCAGACATTCAAAGTTTCCCAAAACCTGACCTCAACTACTACTCTTCTCTATGTGAACCCAATGGCTTAGCCAAAATGATCCATTCACTGTGCCCCCAAACATACCTTATACTTTCCCACCTCTTAACTTTTGTCCCCGTTATCCTCCCTCTGCTAAAATGCCTTCAGGGTGTCTTCACGCTTCAAACCTCTCTCTAATCCTAACTGTCCTCTGTTCTACCTCAGCTCAGAGGCATCTCTCACCTTCAACTCTGCATGGAACATACTGTCTGTATTATTCAAATGGCACTGTCTTGCTTTTCTCCATTTCGAGCAGGTGTATTATCTCTTTAGGTAGACGTAAGGTCAGGGATCAGCCATATCTAATTATTTTATAGCTTCTATATCACCAAGTCCAAAGCCTTGCTCATAAGTCAGTGCTCAACAAATATTTGTTGAGTGATTGACAACCGAAGCTGTTTGCTACCCATATGAAGCTTGGAGCAGAAACTTTCCATCTTTAAAATGCTTGTAAGCATCCTCTCCTTAGCTGTTACATCGTTAGCTATATTTTTTCCGGAGATTTCTCCAAAGTATGTTGACGGTGATCTGGTTACTGGGAAGGTGATCTGAGGAAGATACATGGTACATTTCTAAAACCAGACAATAAGAACAGTTCCAGAGATAGGGCTCCACATTCCACACAGGGACATCTTTTCCCTGGGCAGTTTTAATGCTTACAGTTCATCAACCCTTCGTTACCTTCCAAATTAAGTTAGCTGTGATAATTTTTTTTTAGCTGTAATAATTTTTTAATGTAAATACATTTTAAGAAGTTAAATTTATATAACTGGCAATGCAGGCCTTGGAGTCTTACTTCACTATAATGGACGTCCATCATCCCGGCATCTTCTTTCATTGCTCCTTCTTCATCTATATTGGGAGTAATTTTCTTGAAGGCTGAACATCCACTAGGGAATAACTCTGTGGGAATAAAAACCAGTGAAGTAAATTTATTTTTAAAAAGTGTTTTGTAAATAACAGATAGCCTTACAGGTATTAGTTACCCTTAAAAATAAACACATATTTTTGTGAGGATCAAAGTCATACGTGCCATTTTCAGTTACAAAAAAAGAATTTTACAAATTATTTCTACCTACTATACATCCTACCAGTCTTTTTACCAAATGGTGAGCTCAAGTTACTTACAAATAAGTTTCATTCTCTGACTATGCATCATCTTCAATGGCTACTATAGTAAATGTTTTCCTAATGTGATCTAAAAATTGTTATTAACACTTTGATCCTGTGTACGTTTATGGTCTGTCACCTAAACAAAGAGAGCATGTACTTTTCAGGTAAACATCGAATGAGCTTTTGTAGTCATCTCTAGTTCCTCACTTCACTGGAGAATTGGAAAAGTGGGTTGTTAGCCTAGCCTAGGACCCGTAAAGAGAGGCAAGAAATAAAACAGATGCCAGGGATGAAGCATCCTTAGAGAAACAGGATGGGGCGCTGGGAGAACCAGAGCTTTTGGAGTTAGACAGACCCAGCTCGATCATTAATTGTGTGATTTCAGACATGTTTATCTCTCTAGGACTGTAAAAAGTTCCATCATCCGTAAAATAGAAACAGCAGCTACCTTATAAGAATTCAATGAAATGTAAAGTGTTTAGAACAGAACCTAACATATAACAAGTGTGCAATGAATTATTATTACCAAACAAAGCTACCAATAAATAAACTAGCTTTCTCAAGATACAATAATTGCTAGCAGCTCGTATAGTAAGTGACTGCAGCTGGACCCCTGGGAAGTAGGAAGTGAGCTCAAGCTGAGAACAGCTGCTGTAGGATTGTGGACCAAATTGTTACTGTCAAGCAAGAGTATGGGTATAGAAGGCCACGTGGTTGCCCTGCAGACTCTGGACATAGGAACATGTCCAAACACTCCTGCTCTGGCTGCGTTTACCCCTAAGGGGGCTGTCATTTTATAGTTAAGGAAATTGTGGCTTCCTTATAACCGAATCTGCTAGGCAGTGGAAAATGGCTGGTCACAAAGGGGACAGCTTTTGCAATCTATTGTTCTACAACATCTCTAATAGTGATGCTCAGCAATGATGACCTACTCACGACTAAATATTTGGTAAGCTTCCTGGTGTTAGAGGCTGGGGAAGGAAGAAGGAAGGTTTAGGAAAGCCAAACCTCACATTGAGGAGCTGTCTCAGCATTCTGATGGAAAAAAGGGTCATGTGTCACGGCTTGGAGTTTGCCAGCTCTTCTCGTCTAAGTGGATGCTAACTAGACATACATCTTCTGGTAAGACGCTTGACAGAAAATGAGGTATCAAGTCAGCACCACACTTCTATGAGAGAGAGAGATGGGATTCTGGAAGGGAAGATGGGGTTGTGCTGAAGCACTTTTTCAAAAATGGAGAAACCCATAGGGAGTAGTCAGTGGATTTCTGTTAGAGAAAAAGGAGAGGCAGAAATGAAAATAAGATTTACTTTGACCCAATGGACTTTAGGACCATTTTTGTTCCAAGAAATTAGGTAATAAAAGGCACTGAAGATAGAGCATGGCATGTTTCATTTCTGAGGATAAGCATGCCTAAAATGGTCTGTTATATAAACTGCTAGGGGAATTCTATTCAAAGGGCTGGATCACAACACGATAAGGAGAATGTAAATCAATTCATCACTTCCTTCTTCAACAGTCTTTCTATAAAAAAACAAATTCAGCTGAACTAACCATCATGCTCAGTGCCGTAAGTTGATTTATATTTGGGTTAATATTCCTTATCTTGTCGTGGACCAGTAAGAAACCATTCTCAGACTGGCAGTTGCGTCCATGGGACACTCTGAGTAGCAGTGCATTAGGAGAACTTTTTGAAATTTAGGAGAAAATGTCCCACTTGATTACCTCTATGAAGTCAAGAGCTAGGCAGTTAAGGAAGAGGGCCCCAAAACTTGACTGAAGAGATAGTGTGGTCCTTAACAAAGAAAAGGGTCAATCCCTGAAGGCCTCAGGCAGCTAGGTCCACGACTGGGGGAAAAATCCTGTCTACACTGAGGATATTATTACTTTAAGTGATTCCCAAATCTAGGGTTTCTCTAGTAGGCCGTGATTTAGGGGAGGACAAAACGGGGCACACTCCTATGCCTGAGATCAGATGAGACTAAAGCATCTTGGGAAAGAGTCTCCCAGGGTGTACCTTAAGTAGAAGGAGGGTAAATTATGGTTCTTCTTTTGGACTTCGCTGTGTGTATCATCTGGTGTAAAGACTACCATTATGGATTTTCAGCGTCAGAGTCCACTCTTCTTGCTAAGTGTATTACCTTGAGTCCTATGCCTGATGACGTTATCTCTAGCTAGAAAAGCCTATATATCCCCTTGTTTGCTTAAGTTATCAACACCCACGAAACTATCCAATGATAAGAGGACTCTTGTTTGTTAGGGTCTTTAAAATGCTTAGGGAAAATTCTGATTCCCTTTAGTCTTGTTTAGTTTAGTCTTGTTTCAGATGAAACAAGTTGCTGAATCTAGGCCAGCGTATATGTCCCAACAGAGGGAGGCACGTGTGTGAGGGCTCTCCCGCAGCCCTCTGTGGCATTCTATAACATGGTCTTGGAGGCTCTGCTTTGAATCTTTCTGGTATGTGACCTGGATTCCTGATTTTGCCCTTCATAGCTGTAGCTTCTGTATTCCTGATTGCTGTCCAAGGGAAAGCAAGATGCAAACTGTCCAAGTAGAGACCACTACACCTCGAGAACAAACTGTCCCATGAAAAAAGCAGGGAGGAGTTTCGACGATGGGAAAGCAGTTCAACCCCTGATAAAATACGACTGCTGGTCAGAAGAGGGATAGGAGGTAAAAGCGGAGGGCAAAAAGGGAAAAAGCTGTGATTGGGAAGGAAGTGGGTAAAGAGAAAGCTTTGCAGAACTTAAGCTATCAGAACCTGGGCATAAAGACTTGGCGAAGGGAACATTATGCTATAAGGCATGAAAAGAACAGACTCTATGGGAAATGAAATTCCTCTTCCCGGGGTGCTGGAGGAGCTCTACAGGCCCGAAGCTTTGCTGAACCTCGGATGCTATGCGGTGGTGTAAGAATGCAGACTTGATTCTTGTCTTCCCTGGGGGAAAACAGTTGTGCGCTCTCTCAGGAAGAGAAGAGGAAGAGGTACCTAAGTCTAGGCTCCAGAGAATGAGATCTAGAACATTTTGAGGTTTTCAGACAAAATAAAAATAAGGAAATTTAGATCTGTTTCTTATTACATATTTTTGGGAGCGGGAGTAACTAACACCTAGTACCACCACTTAGAGATAACTTAGGGAAAGGGAAGAGAATGATGACCCTTAAGATCTCTGGTACAAAGAGCAGGAACTCTGGCTGCCTGAAAGACGTCTGAGGGTGGCGGTGGGACAGGGAGAACTGCACACCTCCTCCCCCTTTCCCTTTCAGTTCAGGGCCTGAAAAATGAAAAAAAGGATCTAGAAATGGGCCCTCACTGGTGTTCTGTGGTCACCTCTGGAGGCCAGGGGCCCATTTCCTTGCTCGCTTAGGCAACCACCCAATGAGACAAACTATTTTTCTTTTCTTAAAAACTCTAAACAGGAAATCATGTGTCTCCAATGCATCAGCTATAGCATTTCATTCCATCCTGATGAAAAAAAGCTTTATAATGACTTCAAGAGAAATGGCACAGGACTTTGAGAAAACAGAAAAATTCTGGCAATCGATACGTCAAAGATTTTGTCTTCATTATCAAGGACACTTGATAGAAAACACAGGGCTCTACAACTGCTCAATTATTTTTGTTAAATAAGTGTGTCTTAAGTATAAATAAAACTTTTTTCTTCAGTCCTGCACTCAAACGTACTTCTATTTACTCTGTGAATATCCAGGTCTTATCTAGATCACGGATTTCTCAGACTGAATGACAGGTTAACAGATTAAGTTTTTAACTTCTGTTTTAACATCAGTGGTCTACCTGGGTATAACTATCATAGCTGAATCAGCTAATTAGCAAAATCAGGTGTTTTCGATCACTGGCACGACTGAAGCTAAGGGGGGAAATCCTGAGGATTTTACTACTGCCACGATTTTAGAATACGATTTTCTAGTTTGAGTAGAATTTTCCAGGCTTAAAAATAGATGGCACCTATAAATAAATATGTAAACCTCTCCTATATTTAACATTATTATTTATTTATTTATTTATTTTTGCGGTACGCAGGCCTCTCACTGTTGTGGCCTCTCCCGTCGCAGAGCACAGGCTCCAGACGCGCAGGCTCAGTGGCCATGGCTCACGGGCCCAGCCGCTCCGCGGCACGTGGGATCTTCCCAGACCGGGGCACGAACCCGTGTCCCCTGCATCGGCAGGCGGACTCCCAACTACTGCGCCACCAGGGAAGCCCTTTAACATTATTTTTTGTTTAAAATGCAAAACATCATTTTTTTCCTACTCAGAGAAGGGCTCTTTGATTTCTGTGAAGGATAAATTCTAAAAAAAACCTTGAAGGTATTATGAAATAAATACTTAAATGACTAGTTAAAAGCACTGTTTCCACTTGTTGAAACATGTCACATTGTTTGATGTTCAGGCTAGCTGCCTCAAGCTAATGTCCAAAAAAAACCCACAGCAATATTTAAGTTGCTATTTTCTCCAATACTATAGTTATAATTCTAAAGCTTAAGAACTGATAATGGAGATTAATAATTCTTGATTTTTGCTTAGTTTTAAGGCCTTTGCACTTGGGAAAAAAATTCTAAGGAAGTACTTTAATACATTTAACTATTTTCCATATATAAAGGGTTTATACTCAGTAGACAAAAAACTCTTATTTCAGATTTCTACTACTGAAAAAGATGAGATTATATTAACCTGATATACCTGAAAGACACACCTAAAACTTTATTTAGTACCATGTTTAGGGCTCTCATATTTGTTAGTTTTTTGCAACTGCAGGTGTGCAATTTCAATATGTGTTTTTACTGCAATTTCTCAGGCATACCGGTGATGTAGGGAAAAAACCCTCAAACAAGGCCTTCTTCTGATAATTAATCCCATTCTCCATTTTGAAACCACTATGTACTAAAAAGAGAATACTAGAGTATACCAACTTCAAAATATGGATTGTTCAAAAGAAATTCAGTATCAAACAGAAAGTGTTAAATTTAAAATGAATCTACATTTTAGTCATGCTATCTGGGAAGAAAGATACATAGTTAACTGCAGGAATTCTGGAATTAAAAAACAAAACAAAACATGGTAGTGTTCTCAGAGCCAAAACCGCAGCGATGTGACTCCCACAAGATGGTTTCATTCTGCCCAAATGTCATTCATTTGACTGCATTCAAGGAAATAGCTTGGCAATTATGATAGATAGTGGGAGATTTCTTTGCAATGTCCATTGCCAATCAATTTTTAAACCTAACTCAACTGTTTTACTATTTAAGTACAACAGTCAACAATACTAATTTTGGAAAGGGAAGCTTTCAGGAAGATTCCTGAATTAGACTTGCTGGATCCTGAGCCCTTCAAGACCATGACTCCTTTTTGTGGCCCCCTTCCACCCCTGCAACCAGCCCCAGCTCTATTGAGACATAATTGGTATCTCACACTGCGTAAGTTTAAGGTGTATGTGTTGATTCGATACATGTATATATTGTGAAATGATTACCACAGTAGTGTTTATCACCACACATAATTACCATTTTGGGGGGAGTGAGAACATTTCAGATCTATACTCTTAGCAACTTTCAAGTACATACCACAGTACTGTTAACTATAATCACTATGTACATTAGATATCCAGAACTTACTCATCTTTTAAGTGGAAGTTTGTACCCTTTGACCAAAATTACCCCATTTCCGCTACCCCTGGCTACCCCCATTCTACTTTCTGTTTCTACAAATTTGGCTTTCTAAGATTCCACGTGTAAGTGAGATCATACGGTATTTGTCTTTCTCTGACTTATTTCACTTAACATCATGCCCTCAAGCTCCATCCATTTTGTCACAAGTGGCGGGATTTCCTTCTTTCCATTGATTATATGTGCCATGTCTGCTTTATCCATTCATATGGATACATTTCATATGTTTTCATGTTATTAATAAGCATCCTTTCATTTCAGCTTGAAGAACTTTTTTCAGCATTTCTTGGAAGACAGGTCTCGTGGTGATGGACTCCCTCAGCTTTTGCCTGGGAAAGCCTTCATCCATCCATTTCTGAAGGACACCTTTGCTGGATGGAGTATTCTTGGTTGGCAGTTGTTGTTTTTTTTCTTTCAGCACTTTGAAAATCTCATCCCACTCTCTCCTGGCCTGTAAGGTTTCTGCTGATAGTATCCCATAGATCACATAGGCTTTCTTCACTCGTTTTCATTTTTCTTTTTTCTCCTCTGACTGGATAATTTCAAAAGTCCGGTCTTCTAATTCAGATTATTTCTTCTGCTTGATCCATTCTGTTGTTAATACTCTCTGCTGCGGGTTTTTTCACTTCATTCATTGTATTCTTCAGCTCCAGAATATGTTTGGTCCTTTTTTGTGAGATTTCTGTCTCTGTTTAACTTCTCATTTTGTTCGTGTATTTTCCTGATTTTGTTGAATTTTCTGTTTTATTGTGGCTCACTGAGCTTCCTTAGAACAGCTATTTTGAATTCTTTATTAGATAAATTGCAGATCTCCATGTCTTTGAGTTTGGTTACTACGAGATTATTGTGATCCTTTGGTGGTGTCATGTTTCCTTCATTTTTCATGTTCCTTGAAGTCTTCCATTGCTATCTTCACATTTGAAGTAGCAGTTACCTCCAACCAACTTTACTGACTGATTTTAGGAGAGAACAACTTTCCATCTGTCCTGCTGGGGATTCTGAGGCTTTCACAGCCCTGCCATGGATACAGCTGCTCCACAGTTCTCGCTCCCTCTTATGACAGAATTCTTAAGCGTGTATGTCTTTTCTCCATCATGCAATACACCAGGCCAGGTGCTAACAGCCTCCCATTTGATCTCCCAAGGGTGATTCTAAAGTTCAAGCTTATGGTCTCTCCCTGGCCCACCGATTCTGGCTGGTTTTCTGCACCTGCTCACTAGCCATCTGCCTTCAGGAGCACGCACAGAGATCCAGCTACAGTATGTGGTTGAGGCACATGGAGCACCAGGGGTGCCTGTGGGCCAGCTGGGTGGGATCCACAGGCTAAATGTCTCTAGCAATTTGTTGGTGGGCTTTTTGATGGAGTCTGTGATGCGGTTAGTAGGATCTGTGTCCCTGTAATGCCCTCTAAGTCCGATCTGCTGCGCTTCCAGCCTCTTCCTGCCCCCCACTCATTCAGTTCATGACTCAGTACTCTCAATGGGGCAGGAGAGAAATGGGCCTCTTTGGCAACATCTGCACTGCTGGGAAAGGCAGTACCCACTCACATGCTCTCACTTTTCCCTGCAGAAGAAATCACGGTGAGAAAGTCTCTCTTGGCACTGAGCTGTGCCACCTTGGGGAAAGGGTGACACGAGTGAAATCAAACTGTTCCTCTTATCCTCTCCAGTGTATTCAAACTTGTATAAGTTTTGCTCCGACAGCACGCTGGAACTTCTCCACTGGACTTCTGGACTTCCCCCAAGGCTCCCTCATCTGTGGGTGATTATCTAAAGACAGTGTTCTCCAGGGGATCCCGGATTGCAGCTGAGAGGGGCTGGAGCCAGCTCATAGGCCACTGCAGGGTCCACAGACAGGACACAGATCTGTCTGCCTATTACCTGATGCATGGGTGGGTAAAATTCCTCCCAGGTCCCTTGGCATGTGGTGCTGGATCCCACAACTCCCACAAAGGCACTTACGTCCATGTAGGGATGCCAAATTGTTGTTGAGATGGGTATACAAACGAGGGACATCTTATAGGGCCATCTTGCTGATGTGCCAACTCCCTTTTAATACCAAGATATTGTTGCACTAAAGTGGCTGTAGAGATCTAATTTGGGGGCGGTTGTTGGTAAAGTTGAGGCAGATAGGGGAAAATAAGTGGTGTGTATTATCCAGGGCTTCTCATAAGCCCTGAGAATTTCATTTGTGGCAGTCTTCCAGGGAGACAGTCTTGGAGAATAAACATTGGGCATCAGGCCTGGCCCTGTACTATTTAGCTTATTCTTGTACTCTTAATGAAAGCAGAAGGCAAATGAACAATCCCGTTTTCTTTTATAACAACTTCTGTTTAACAGTGAATAAGGCTAAAGGTATAAACACATTTTTCAGAGCTCAATCATATCACATTCACAGGTGCAAGCTACAAAGATAAAAATTCTTGTGCTAACTGAAGTCCTCCCCATCTCTAAGAAAAGAAATGCCTTACTTTTTCGATGAAGAAACTCTGCAACCAAACCTGCTACATGGACATAACACATTGCTGCCTGAAAAAGGATGACAAAGAAAGAACTGTCAGATTGCGCTCCAGGGGTTTTGCAGGGTTGTGTTTAGAACAAAGCCATAAGTAGTCACCTCTGAAAAATCTCCATTTTTTATATGAATCTTTGCCATGCTATCAAGCCAGGTTTTCCTGAGCTCTGGGGTACTTGCATAGGACTTGGCTAAGCTATACTGGAGATCAATTAGCATTTCGGGGTCTTTCTCATGCTCCTTCATTTGAGCAGTGGCCATAAGAACAGTACGGATTCTCTTGGTCAAGTCTTTAACTTCTGTGGGAAAAGCAGTTGCCTAATATCAAAACAAACAAAAAAGACATGTTTATCAATATTGCCAGTGCGCTCTAAGCCTAGGCATCCAATCCTGGGAATAACACACAACTTTTACCCCTTGTTAGAGATCTTGGTATTTGGTTCTTGGTTCTTGGCATGTGGCACGCCTAAAGAGTTTTAAATTAATTCTTTAAAATATATCTCACTAGCTCAGGCTTCAAAAGCAATGAGTTTGAGGGCAGTATATTCATAATACATAAAAGCACGGACTTCGGAGCCAGTCTACCTGGCTTTGAACCCCAGCTCCTCCACCGTGAATTCTACAGCTATGAGTGTAATCTATATTCACTTTTATTGTGTAATTTTAGTTACAACAGTAACTAAAAATTGACAGCTTACTATGCACCAGGCAGTGGCCTAGGTGCTTTACATGTTTTAAATTTTATAACAACCTTATGAATTAAGTACTATTATAATTCATTTTACCAATGGAAAACCGAGGTACACAGCAGTTAAGTAGTTTGGCCAAAGTCTTGCAGTTGGTAAGTGGTAGAGACAGGATTTACACCCAGGCAGTTTGGCTCCAAAGCTAGTGATCTTAGTCACTCTTCCATACCGACAAGCATACTTATCCCATCTACCAACTACCATATACACTAAGGTGAAAACCATACTGCAAAAATTTCCAATTATGCAAATAAGAGTTTATGAATCACAGAACACTCGGGAGAGTTTAAGGAGATCATTAACTTCTCTCAAAGTGTCTGTACCCAAAAAACACGAAGTTCGAGTTTCCTCTTTATCTTGGGCACTATTAAGGAAGTCCTATTGCTTCCTATTAACCCCACTGGAGTAATCACAATTATTTGTAGGATTCAGAGAAGATGAGTAAGGGACAGGTACAGGGCTTTGGGAGCCTTTCAATGTGAATATAACCAAATGTGGAGAAAATTATTTTTAAAAGTGCCTTCTTTAAAGATGACTTTTAAAAATAATTATATATGTAAAGTCTCTTATACATTAATAGAGATTCCATTTACTGGGAGAAAGCTATACTTTGTTGTACTAGAGTTTATTGGTAATGACTTCCCTACCAGGATAAAACTAAGTCATTTCAGAAATGAGTCATGAAAAAGATTTCCTATCAAGGAGGGCTAAAACAGACCCCATTTACTTTGAAAAAGTTGCTAACCCAACTTTTACGTAACATGGAATTAAGGATGGTAAGAACTGGTAAAAATAAACTCTTAGGGTATAAGTAAAAAAATCCTAAATGACATAAGCTTTTTCTGTGTTCATGGGATTAGTTGAAGCATATACTGATCTCCCGAGGAACCAGCACTGGCTGAAAAGCAAACTTTCCCAGCCTGACAATGGCTGGCACTACTCAGTGTTTTTTTCAGTTTCAGCAACATTCCCATGGGAATATTTTTTGGTACAAAGATTCGACACATCCCAAACATTAAGTATGCTGTGACTGTGGGCTTTTTTTTTTTTTTCCAGATTTTACACAAATTGTCAAATTATGCTGAAAGATGACTTTTCCCAAGAATGGGGATGATTCCTCGGGGAGGAAAAGTTCTCTACTGGCAAAGGATTCTTCTTCCCTTGTACGCAGGCATCACTGAAGATCAGAACCTGCTCTCCATGCAACGAAACAAAAAATGAATTTTCACAATGTTATAGGTTTTAAGCATATAGCTTGGAAAGAGGAATGGTGGTCAGGGTCTTGGGTTTGGCCTCAGCCAGCTGGTGCCTAAGAATGACAGCCTTGGACTTGGATTTGCCAATAAGTATCTCTGGTAAGCCCCAGTTAACAGATGATTCTTTAAACTCAGAAAAGCATCAAATAAGGAATCCCTTCTGTGCCACTCCTTATCTGCTGGCAAAGGATCAGGCAGCTGTTAGCTACTCTAATAAGTGAGGTTTTGTGAAATTTCAAACTCAATGCTTAATTAACCAATCTTATAAATGGTAACAACTGTTAAGAAAGGACCCATTTCTTTTCTGAGCAAGTTTAAAAATCAAGCCCAGAAAAAAACTGGAATCCTATCATAACTATGTATACACAGTATAGCCATTGATCCATCCATTCAGATAATATTGAATATCCACTGTGTACCAGGCAGTGTTCTAGGTGCTAGAGGTGCAGTGGTGTACAAGACAAAGCTTTGACTTGTGAAGCTCACATTCTATAAACTCTACACTATGTAAAAATTGTAAATCCAACACACAGTTTAACTTGAGGAGTGTAAGCTTCCCTGACAGTGAACGTAGTTCTAACTTTTTACTTGAAGTGAGAACATACCTTCATGGGTCTGTCACTATTTGCAAAATTACTGATAATGGATAAAGACTCCTGAAATCTCGATCCTCCGCTTAGTGCTACATCAGCTATCAGCTGGCTTACAGCAATGATAATCTGTGGGAAGAAGCAAACACCATTTTTTCAAATGTCTTTTGCACAAATGCTGCTTATTTTCATCATTGTACAAACCTATAAGCACTCATATGAAGTTCTTCTTTTGAAGATCCTACATAGTTCCATCAAAATCTATTTTCTTCATACATGAGGGGTTTAAACTCTTCTATTGAAACAGCAACTTCAGAGGTTCCTAATTACAAATTTTATTGGGACTTTTCTTGGTTAGATGTGAAAAACCTTCCAAACTCATGGCACAGCTAGATCTAAAACTGTTTTCATAATTAGTGAACTAATACAATGGTGGTCAGGTCTCTACTTTCAGTATGCCTGCTACGTAGTAGCTATGGCAAAGTTGGGAATAAATGACCTTTTTCTTGATGGTTTCTCATTTCTTTTCACTAGTCTATTTCAGTGTGCTGGACTTCCAACTCCAGCGCCTCAGCTCCCTTCTTTGTTTCTGACTAGGGCCTATCTAGTTTAGATAGCAGTATATGTTATGGCATATACATTACATAATGATAGCAGTATAATATAACATAATGGTGCTTTTTAATTTCTCAGGCTCCTTTGGTTGAATGCTTAAATGATTCAGGCTAAGGTGTTAGTGGCTGGACGCTTTACCCCTGATCTGGAGAAGCAAGATACTGTAGGAGCTGAGTGCAGGCTCTTGAGTGAAACTGCCCTAGATTCAAATCTTGACTTTATCCATTATTCACTGAGTGGGTTTGAGAAAGTTAACTACCCCTCCTGTGCCTCACTTTCCTTATTTGCAATATGGGGATGATAACAATACCTACTTTATAGAGCTGTTATGAGGATTAAAGAGATCATAATCATAATACTACTACTTAACCACTTTATCGACCACTTAGAACCTGGTTCTAAGTCTGCACAGTTATTAATTCATTTATATTTGAATAAAGGACTTGAGAAAAATTGATGTTTTAACCCAGAAGAATGGACCCTACTGGGGAATTTTCAGATACACCAGAACACTAATTGCAGAAATGTTTTGGGGGAAGATGGTACTCAAGTGACACCTCTCTGAAAGCAAATATTAGACACCCTAACATATAATGCTGGCCCTAGTACCCAAAAGTAACTATATAGAAGATTTTTACAGGAAGCATATACTTCTATCAGATTTTCACATCACTGACGACGTTTCTAAAAAGCTGCTTATGGCTGTTTCCTCATTTATAACCCGGTCTCCAATAAACAACTGCAACGGGCCAGACCAAGGCAGTGAAGACAGAAATATGACCAAGCATTTCCCATATTACGAAGAGGGCTACTGCCAAGAAGTCCCAATTGTTGTTTAATTCAGAGAGTTGTTTCACCAGATAAGCTAAAAAACATGGAGACGCTGAAAAACTGCCACGTACTCAGTGTCTATTATGTGCCAGGCACCACACACACTTTATTTTTAACCCTCATGATAACCCTGCAAGGTGAAACATACTTGGCCTCATTTTACAGATGAGGCAAAGAGTTAAGACAAATTGAGTATCTTGCCTAGGGTCACATAAGTAAGTAGCCGAGCTATGATTTAAGCCCAGGTAGGTCCAATTCCAAAGTCCATGCTTTCTACTAAACCTTGAGACTTCTCATTTTTTTTACTAACTGGGCATGCTGGAACATGAAAAGTACAAGTGCTTTGTTTGTTACTTAATCATCTCGTTTAATCCTCACCACAACCTTACGAGGTAGGTAGGGATATTTACTACTATTTTACATATGAGGCAACTGAGGCACCGAGAGGCTAAGGAGGCCCTTGCTAAGGTCACAGTGTGTGATAGTCCTGGAATCTGGAATCTATGCTCTTAACACCTATGCTGTAGAGTAGTGCTGCCCAACAGAGATATGATCTGAGTCACATGTGTAATTCGAAATTGTCCAGTAGCCACATTAAAAAGTAAAAAGACACAAGTGAATTTTAATTTATTTTACTTACCCCAATATATCCAGAATATCATTTCAACATACAGTCAATATAAAACAATTGAGATATTTTACTTCTTTGTACTTAGTCTTCAAAAGCCAATGTGTATTCTATATTTACAGGAGATCTGAATTCAGACTAGCTACATTTCAAGTGCTAAATGGCCACCTGTGGCTAATAGCTATTGTACTGGATTGGGTAGTTCTAGATCTTGACATAGAGGCTAAAGATTGAATAGAAGAAAGAAGAGGAGCTTTGGTTTTCACTGACCTGCAGATGTGTCCTCAAAAAGGTTTTCCTTTTGGTATACTCAAAGTTGTTTCTCATCAGAAGATACAAAAGTGCAGAGGCTTCATTCCTGGTTGAGCTAATCTTTGATGTGCAGCACTTTAAAACCTCATAGCAAAATGCAGCACACATGTTTACCCTTCCTTTGAAAAAGGCTGAGGGAAACTAAAGAACAGGAAAAACATAAGTAAGTATCTGAAAACCCAATCATAAAAGTCAATCAACTATCAAGTGCCTACTATATTCTCACCTACAACTATGCTGGGTGCTTTGAGGATACCAAATCAACATAAGGCTAGGGCTCCGCTCTGGAGAACCCAAACTAGTTAAAAACATAAAGACCAGCATGTACTAATGACAGAACAATGCAAGTCAGTATACAAGTCTCTACAAAAATGTGAGGTACTGACTATAAGTGCTACGGATCTAAGAAAAGCTCATAATGGTCTGGAAAAGAAGATGAGTAGGTTCTCAGTAATATGTATTAAATTAGTGAATGACTGAAATGATGAATGATTGATGGGTCTCAATTTGGGCCTTAAAAATGGTTAGGACAATCTGCATTACTTACTCTTTTGCTTTATATTTAAACAGTTCCTTATATTATGAACTTCCAAATGCTGAGAAAATTATACCAGGAATCTATTCAGCAAATAAAGTTGATCTTTAAACAAAATGAGGTATAGATGAAGTGTACACACACAAACATAAACATGTGCATCCTCTATTCATAAACTGTTGATCAAAATACATGTTGGCATAGAAAAAGAGTAAAAAAAGTAACTAATTCTCAAAACAGGCAAGTGGCTGCTACTTTGAGAACGTATTCACTCTGTTTTGCGGAAAATAAACTATACGTATAACATAGGCTTATTACAATCTTCCATGCTTACATGTCTAGGGAAGCAAGCAGTAAGCTACTCCAGGGCACACAATGGATGTTTCTCAGGGAGTGTGAAGCTAGAGGGCCACGCTTGCAAAATTATTTCTTGGGAATATTGAATTTAAACCCATATTATAGGAACCTATCTTCGTTTTATCACCGTAACACCAAGTGCAATGCTATGCAGATAATGAAAGTTTAATAAATGTTTTCTAGTTGGCAATTGAAAGATCTCATCAATAGTCTCACCGGATTAAACCAAATCTTGTTGGGCAAGATACTCTAGTATGAAAATAAAGGAAGGGAAAGCATAGCTTTAGTGTAGTTAATCCGCTGTAAGAAGTCTTCTACCGGAACTTCCCTGGTGGTCCAGTGGTAAAGAATCCGCCTTCCGAGGCAGGGTACGTGGGTTTGATCCCTGGTCGGGGAACTAGGATTCCATATGCTGCAGGGCAACTAAGCCCACGCACCACAACTACTGAGCTCGCGCGCCTCAACTAGAGAGTCCGCGTGCTGCAACTAAGACCCGACACAACCAAAAATAAACTAACTAAATAATTTTTTTAAAAAAGGAGACTTTAATGTGACATCTCCTGACTTTAAAAAAAAAAAAAAGAAGACTTCTACCTACATCACTTCTCTGAGTGGGCAATGACCAAAATCATCAATGACCTTGTAACTGCCAATTCCCAAGGACTCCCTTTCCACCTTATCTTATTAGACCACTCTGTACTGCATAATAATGCTGAGACTCCTTTCTCCTGTGGCTTCCATGATATCCTTCTCTCCTGCCTTTTTTCCTGCTTCTGTGACCGCTCCCTCTCATCTCCTCTACAGATCCCTCTTCCATCCCCTTCTACGTTGTTTTCTCCCTACATTCCAGCTAAACCGGGCCTTGCAGTTCCCAGAATTTCAAGCTCTATCCCAACTCCAGGCCTTTGCACATGCTTCTGCTTCTCCCTAGAATGTTCTTCCTTACGCTCCGCAAACAGCTGGCGCCTTTTCATATTTCAGGTCTCATTTTAAAAGTGACAAACCTATCTAAAGTAAGGTAACTCCCACAAATCATTATTCTCTATCTCAACACCTTGGTTCCTTCCTAGAATTTGTGACAATTACTGTTTTATTTACTTGTTTATTTTCTGCCCCACCCTCCTTACCCACTGAAAGCTTCATGAAGGCAGAGACTAGGCTTCCAGGCTACTTTTTAAAGAGATTTTCCCCCACCCGCAACAGTTTTCTTAATAAAAATCTAATTATGGTGCTTTCATGCTCCCTGATACCTAAAAGATGAAGTCTAACTCCTAAGATGAGGACATAATCATCTGGTCCCCATCGACCTCTTCAGTCTCATCTCTTGCTGAGTCCATACTAAATCCTAACTCCAGTGCTGCAGAGAAACTTTTGCTAAATTAGTGTTTCCCATCCTTCTCCTATTCACCCTCAGTTCTCTGTATAGACTTCTTTTAGACTAATGGTATTTGCGGATGTGCATCAATGTGTGTGTGTGTTCCCCTCTCCTGGACAGTAAACCCTCGGACTGTATCCCTGAAACAATATCTGACATCAGTAACTACCTACCCAGTAACTGTTTGTTAAATGAATTATTTCTGAATCTCTTTCCCTTAGTTTCTCGTAACATGCTTGCACTGAACTCAGTTTTCCATTTATTTCTTTATCCGAAAAACTGTATTAGAGAGAGGACTGGAGTTGGCAGTGTGAACACAGCCTGCAGGGAGTTAGTGCACCACGGCTAGCCGGGAGGGAGTCCGGGTAAAAGTCTGGACCTGCCGAAGAGGCAAGAGACTTTTTCTTCCCTCTTTGTTTCCTGGTGCGCAAGGAGAGCGGATTAAGAGCGCTGCTTAAAGGAGCTCCAGAGACGGGCACGAGCCGCGGCTAAAAGCGCGGACCCCAGAGACGGGCATGAGACGCTAAAGCTGCTGCCACCGCCACCAAGAAGCCTGTGTGCGAGCACAGGTCACTATCCACACCTCCCTTCCGGGGAGCCTGTGCAGCCCGCCGCTGCCAGGGTCACGGGATCCAGGGACAACTCTCCCGGGAGAATGCACGGTGCGCCTCAGGCTGGTGCAATGTCATGCTGGCCTCTGCTGCCGCAGGCTCGCCCCGCACACTGTGCTCCTCCCTCCCCTCGGCCTGAGTGAGCCAGAGCCCGCGAATCAGCGGCTCCTTTAACCCCGTCCTGTCTGAGCGAAGAATAGACGCACTCCAGCGACCTACACGCAGAGGCGGGGCCAAATCCAAAGCTGAGCCCCTGGGAGCTGTGAGAACAAAGAAGAGAAAGGGAAATCTCTCCCAGCAGCCTCAGGAGCAGCGGATTAAAGCTCCACAATCAACTTGATGTACCTGCATCTGTGGAACACCTGAATAGACAACGAGTCATCCCAAATTGAGGAGGTGGACTCTGAGAGGAAGATTTATGATTTTTTCCCCATTTCCTCTTTTTGTGAGTGTGTATGTGTATGCTTCTGTGTGAGATTTTGTCCGTATAGCTTTGCTTCCACCATTTGTCCTAGGGTTCTATCCGTCCGTTTTTTTGGTTGTTGTTCTCTTCTTAAAAATTTTTTTTCTTAATAATTATTTTTTATTTTAATAACTTTATTTTATTTTACTTACTTTATCTTCTTTCTTTCTTTCCTTCCTTCCCTCCTCCCTCCCTCCCTCTCTCTCTCTCTCTTTCTTTCTTTCTTTCTACTTTTTCTCCCTTTTATTCTGAGCCGTGTGGATGAAAGGCTCTTGGTGCTGCAGCCAGGAGTCAGAGCTGTGCCTCTGAGGTGGGAGAGCCAACTTCAGGACACTGGTCCACAAGAGAGCTCCCAGCTCCACATAGTATCAAATGGCGAAAATCTCCCAGAGATCTCCATCTCAACACCAGCACCCAGCTTCACTCAACGACCAGCAAGCTACAGTGCTGGACACCCTATGCCAAACAACTAGCGAGACAGGAGCACAACCCCATGCATTAGCAGAGAGGCTGCCTAAAATCATAATAAGGCCACAGATACCCCAAAACACAGCACCAGACATGGACCTGCCCACCAGAAAGACAAGATACAGCCTCATCCGCCAGAACACAGGCACTAGTCCCCTCCACCAGGAAGCCTACACAACCCACTGAACCAACTACAGCCACTGGGGACAGACACCAAAAGCAACGGGAACTACGAACCTGCAGCCTGCAAAAAGGAGACCCCAAACACAGTAAGATAAGCAAAATGAGAAGACAGAAAAACACACAGCAGATGAAGGAGCAAGATAAAAACCCACCAGACCTGACAAATGAAGAGGAAATAGGCAGTCTACCTGAAAAAGAACTCAGAATAATGATAGTAAAGATGATCCAAAATCTTGGAAATAGAATAGACAAAATGCAGGAAACATTTAACAAGGACCGAGAAGAACTAAAGATGAAACAAACAACGATGAACAACACAATAAATGAAACGAAAAATACTCTAGATGGGATCAATAGCAGAATAACTGAGGCAGAAGAACAGATAAGTGACCTGAAGATAAAATAGTGGAAATAACTACTGCAGAGCAGAAGAAAGAAAAAAGAATGAAAAGAACTGAGGACAGTCTCAGAGACCTCTGGGACAACATTAAATGCACCAACATTTGAATTATAGGGGTTCCAGAAGAAGAAGAGAAAAAGAAAGGGACTGAGAAAATATTTGAAGAGATTATCGTTGAAAACTTCCCTAATATGGGAAAGGAAATAGTTAATCAAGTCCAGGAAGCACAGAGAGTCCCATACAGGATAAATCCAAGGAGAAATACGCCAAGACACATATTAATCAAACTGTCAAAAATTAAATACAAAGAAAGCATATTAAAAGCAGCGAGGGAAAAACAACAAATAACACACAAGGGAATCCCCATAAGGTTAACAGCTGATCTCTCAGCAGAGACCGTGCAAGCCAGAAGGGACTGGCAGGACATATTTAAAGTGATGAAGGAGAAAAACCTGCAACCAAGATTACTCTACCCAGCAAGGATCTCATTCACATTTGATGGAGAAATTAAAACCTTTACAGACAAGCAAAAGTTGAGAGAGTTCAGCACCACCAAACCAGCTTTACAACAAATGCTAAAGGATCTTCTCTAGGCAAGAAACACAAGAGAAGGAAAAGACCTACAATAATGAACAGAAAACAATGAAGAAAATGGGAATAGGAACATACGTATCGATAATTACCTTAAATGTAAATGGACTAAATGCTCCCACCAAAAGACACAGACTGGCTGAATGGATACAAAAACAAGACCCATATATATGCTGTCTACAAGAGACCCACTTCAGACCTAGAGACACATACAGACTGAAAGGGAGGGGATGGAAAAAGATATTCCATGCAAATGGAAACCAAAAGAAAGCTGGAGTAGCAATTCTCATATCAGACAAAATAGACTTTAAAATAAAGACTATTAGAAGAGACAAAGAAGGACACTATATAATGATCAAGGGATCGATCCAAGAAGAAGATATAACAACTGTAAATATTTATGCACCCAACACAGGAGCACCTCAATACATAAGGCAAATACTAACAGCCATAAAAGGGGAAATCGACAGTAACACATTCATAGTAGGGGACTTTAACACCCCACTTTCACCAATGGACAGATCATCCAAAATGAAAATAAATAAGGAAACACAAGCTTTAAATGATACATTAAACAAGATGGACTTAATCGACATTTATAGGACAGTCCATCCAAAAACAACAGAATACACATTTTTCTCAAGTGCTCATGGAACATTCTCCAGGATAGATCATATCTTGGGTCACAAATCAAGCCTTGATAAATTTAAGAAAATTGAAATTGTATCAAGTATCTTTTCCGGCCACAACGCTATGAGACTAGACATCAATTACAGGAAAAGATCTGTAAAAAATACAAACACATGGAGGCTAAATAATACACTACTTAATAACGAAGTGATCACTGAAGAAATCAAAGAGGAAATCAAAAAATACCTAGAAACAAATGACAATAGAGACATGATGACCCAAAGCCTATGGGATGCAGCAAAAGCAGTTCTAAGAGGGAAGTTTATAGCAATACAAGCCCACCTTAAGAAACAGGAAACATCTCGAATAAACAACCTAACCTTGCACCTAAAGCAATTAGAGAAAGAAGAACAAAAAAACCCCAAAGTTAGCAGAAGGAAAGAAATCATAAAAATCAGATCAGAAATAAATGAAAAAGAAATGAAGGAAACAATAGCAAAGATCAATAAAACTAAAAGCTGGTTCTATGAGAAGAAAAACAAAATTGATAAACCATTAAAAAACAGAGAAGACTCAAATCAACAGAATTAGAAATGAAAAAGGAGAAGTAACAACGGACACTGCAGAAATACAAAGGATCATGAGAGATTACTACAAGCAACTCTATGCCAATAAAATGGACAACCTGGAAGAAATGGACAAATTCTTAGAAATGCACAACCTGCCAACATTGAATCAGGAAGAAATAGAAAATATGAACAGACCAATCACAAGCACTGAAATTGAAACTGTGATTAAAAATCTTCCAACAAACAAAAGCCCAGGACCACATGGCTTCACAGGCGAATTCTATCAAACATTTAGAGAAGAGCTAACACCTATCCTTCTCGAACTCTTCCAAAAATAGCAGAGGGAGGAACACTCCCAAACTCTTTCTACAAGGCCACCATCACCTTGATACCAAAACCAGACAAGGATGTCACAAAGAAAGAAAACTACAGGCCAATATCACTGATGAACATAGGTGCAAAAATCCTCAACAAAATACTAGCAAACAGAATCCAACAGCACATTAAAAGGATCATACACCATGATCAAGTGGGGTTTATTCCAGGAGTGCAAGGATTCTTCAATATACGCAAATCAATCAATGTGATACACCATATTAACAAACTGAAGAATAAAAACCATATGATCATCTCAATAGATGCAGAGAAAGCTTTCGACAAAATTCAACACTCATTTATGATAAAAACCCTGCAGAAGGTAGGCATAGAGGGAACTTTCCTCAACATAATAAAGGCCATATATGACAAACCCACAGCCAACATCGTCCTCAAAGGTGAAAAACTGAAAGCATTTCCACTAAGATCAGGAACAAGACAAGGCTGCCCACTCTCACCACTCTAATTCAACATAGTTTTGGACGTTTTAGCCACAGCAATCAGAGAAGAACAGGAAATAAAAGGAATCCAAACCAGATAAGAGGAAGTAAAGCTGTCACTGTTTGCGGATGACATGATACTATACGTAGAGAATCCTAAAGATGCTACCAGAAAACTATTAGAGCTAATCAATGAATTTGGTAAAGTACCAGGATACAAAACTAATGCACAGAAATCTCTGGCATTCCTATACACTAATGATGGAAAATCTGAAAGTGAAATCAAGAAAACACTCGCATTTACCATTGCAACAGAAAGAATAAAATATCTAGGAATAAACCTACCTATGGAGACAAAAGACCTGTATGCAGAAAATTATAAGACACTGATGAAAGAAATTAAAGATGATGCAAACAGACGGAGAGATATATCATGTTCTTGGATTGGAAGAATCAACATTGTGAAAATGACTCTACTACCCAAAGCAATCTATAGATTCAATGCAATCCCTATCAAACTACCACTGGCATTTTTCACAGAACTAGAACAAAAAATGTCACAATTTGTATGGAAACACAAAAGACCCCGAATAGCCAAAGCAATCCTGAGAACGAAAAATGAAGCTGGAGGAATCAGGCTCCCTGACTTCAGCCTATACTACAAAGTTACAGTACTGAAGACAGTACGGTACTGGCACAAAAACAGAAAGATAGATAAATGGAACAGGATAGAAAGCCTAGAGATAAACCCACGCACATATGGTCACCTTATCTTTGATAAAGGAGGCAGGAATGCACAGTGGAGAAAGGACAGCCTCTTCAATAAGTGGTGCTGGGAAAACTGGACAGGTACATGTAAAAGTATGAGATTAGATCACTCCCTAATCCATACACAAAACTAAGCTCAAAATGGATTAAAGACCTAAATGTAAGGCCAGAAACTATCAAACTCTTAGAGAAAAACATAGGGAGAACACTCTATGACATAAATCACAGCAAGATCCTTTTTGACCCACCTCCTAGAGGAATGGAAATTAAAACAAAAATAAACAAATGGGACCTAATGAAACTTCAAAGCTTTTGCACAGCAAAGGAAACCATACATAAGACCGAAAGACAACCCTCAGAATGGGAGAAAATATTTGCAAATGAAGCAACTGACAAAGGATTAATCTCCAAAATTTATAAGCAGCTCATGCAGCTCAATAACAAAAAAACAAACAACCCAATCCAAAAATGGGCTGAAGACCTAAACAGACATTTCCCCAAAGAAGATATACGGACTGCCAACAAACGCATGAAAGAACGCTCAACATCATTAATCATTAGAGAAATGCAAATCAAAACTACAATGAGATATCATCTCACACCAGTCAGAATGGCCATCATCAAAAAATCTAGAAACAGTAAATGCTGGAGAGGGTGTGGAGAAAAGGGAACACTCTTGCACTGCTGGTGGGAATGTGAATTGGTACAGCCACTGTGGAGAACGGTATGGAGGTTCCTTAAAAAACTACAAATAGAACTACCATATGACCCAGCAATCCCACTACTGGGCATATACCCTGAGAAAACCATAATTCAAAAAGAGTCATGTACCAAAATGCTCGTTGCAGCTCTATTTACAATAGCCCGGAGATGGAAACAACCTAAGTGTCCATCATCGGATGAATGGATAAAGAAGATGTGGCACATATATACAATGGAATATTACTCAGCCATAAAAAGAAACGAAATTGAGCTATTTGTAATGAGGTAGATGGACCTAGAGTCTGTCATACAGAGTGAAGTAAGTCAGAAAGAGAAAGACAAATACCGTATGCTAACACATATCTATGGAATTTATGAAAAAAAAAGTCATGAAGAACCTAGGGCTAAGGCAGGAATAAAGACACAGACCTACTAGAGAATGGACTTGAGGATATGGGGAGGGGGAAGGGTAAGCTGTGACAAAGCGAGAGAGTGGTATGGACATATATATACTACCAAACGTAAAACAGATAGCTAGGGGGCAGCAGCCGCTTAGCACAGGGAGATCAGCTCGGTGCTTTGTGACCACCTAGAGGGGTGGGATAGGGAGGGTGGGAGGGAGGGAGACGGAAGAGGGAAGAGATATGGGAACATATGTATATGTATAACTGATTCACTTTGTTATAAAGCAGAAACTAACACACCATTGTAAAGCAATTATACCCCAATAAAGATGTTAAAAAAATTGTATTAAACAATGGCAATTTAGAGCTTCCCTGGTGGCGTAGCGGTTAATAATCTGCCTCTCAATGCAGGGGACACGGGTTCAAGCCCTGGTCCGGGAAGATTCCACATGCTGCGGAGCAACTAAGCCCCTGCGCCACAACTACTGAGCCTGCGCTCTAGAGCCTGCGAGTCACAACTACTGAGCCCACGTGCCCCAACTACTGAAGCCCGCACACATGGAGCCCATGTTTCGCAACAAGAGAAGCCACCACAATGAGTAGCCCGCGCACCGCAACAAAGAATAGCCCCCGCTCGCCGCAACTAGAGAAAGCCCGCGTGCAGCAACAAAGACCCAACGCAGCCAAAAATTTAAAAATTTAAAAAAAAAAAGAACGTCAATTTAAAAATAAACCTTCAAGATCACCTAATTTTTATATCAATTAAACCCTGTAAGTTGCCATACAAATAGTGACAAAAAAGTTTTCCATGCTCAGCTGTCCTATTACAAAAATCGGTTAACTGAATTTGTCTTGTTGGAGTTACACATACTAGAGCGGAGACCTAGACTTTGCCTTTCCCTAATTTTAACTCCATCTTGGTTCCTGATGCTTTTAATTATGTTTAAAAGCTATCAAAACCAGATCAGAAATAAATCTTGCTATCTGTTTCAGTCATATTTATTCCTAAAAGCCTAGTCTGAAGTTTTAGTTTAGATGAGGTAAATGGCCTGAACGTTCAGAGCCCACCGATACAATTCACACTGAAAGGAAGGATTCATTCATCTGAACATGTATTGAGTGCCTACAATTTGCAAGACATCATACAAGGCCCTGGGGTTATAAGACTTGGTCTCTGCTTTCAAAGTGCTTATACACGAGTACCCTCACAGCTTATGTATCTTCAGCATGACAATACTTTAAAAAGAAGCAAAAGAGAAGAAACACTGGCAGTTGGTAATTTGAAAATGATACTCTTCAGAAAGGAATGACAGGACAAAATAAAAAGCACGTGCTGATTTTAGGGAATGCCTGGTCAGGCTCTCTTTACGCATTTTGCTGTTCTAGTATTTACAAAGGTAGGATTTAACGGCTTCCTTATCTGAGGTTTGGAGAGGTCTTCGCAATGATCCCTGTTCCCCTTTCCTTCTTGCTATGAAGCAAGGCCACTCGCAGCCACAAAGCTCTGCTCTTACCTTACTAATGAAAGCTCGCAGTGAGGCAAAGACATGTTTCAGCGACACTTCAGATTGCCCATTTTTAAGAAAAGCAAGATGAATATCAAATACTTTTTTCATTAACGGGTTGTGGCCATCATTATTTAAAAGTTGGCTCTACAAAACATGAAAAAAAAATTTGCAGAAAGAGTTTATGCCGCTCCCCCTAGAATGAGAGAACAGGCTTTACCAACAACCTGTTTATCAAACCACTGCTTGAAAAGTAACAATAAAAAGTTTAACATAATCTAAAATCATCTGTGCCATCTTTCAACTTGGAAATCTCAAAATACTATATAAACTACATCTATACTTAATTCCATAATTTTAAATAGATGAAAAAAAATCTTTTTCCAGTATAACACAGCAAATACAGAACTAGTATGGGAAGAGTATTTTCTATTAACCTAACCATATTGCTCCTCAATTCAGAAATCAGTAAAGTAAAAATGGATACAAGGTAACCAGGCTTTGTATTTCTCTGACAAAGTAATGTAAGAATTAAGGAAAACATCAATTCCATTTTAAAAGTCTATTATCTAATTTGCTTTTAAATGTATGTTTAGTATAAGGTATCTTTAGCCACTGGTGACAAATTAAACCCTCTATGAGTAGAGATAATAACAGGGATCACAATTGAACAGACTACGTAAATTGTTTAAATGTTCCTTGCAAATAGAGATATAAGAGAAACAACAAATTGTAGAGAAATATCTATTGGTTTGTGAGCCTTTAAAAAAAAATGCATTGGTTAACACCTCCAGTCCTGCTCTCCTATCCCTCAAGAAACTACCTACCAGGTTACAACTTGGCCAAAAATAACAACAACGAACCAAAACAATATGCAAACCTGTAACAGATTTAATGGTAACCCTGATAGCCAGAATCCCTGAATGGTGTTTGATTTTTCTGTTAGTCTACTTCTAATAAGCATGGGGTAGTGGTTAGAAGCATGGACTCTTGTGACAACTGGCCTAGATCAGAATCCTGATTCTGCTAACTAACCACCTATGTGACATTAACTTCCCTGTGAGCCTCAGTTTCCTCATTTTAAAATGGGAAAAATAACAGTATTTATATCACGAAGCTAGTGTGAGGATTAAAGGTGAGTTCACATTTGTACTTTTAAGTTTATTAAGGTATAATTTACATACCACAAAATTTACCTATTTTAAGTACATGATTCAACTATTTTTGGTAAATTTCCAGGGTTTTGCAACCATTACAACCCAATCATTCCCATCATCTCAAAAAGATCCTTGGTGCCCATTTGCAGTCCTCTTTTCCACCTCCAGACCCACGACAAAAAAGTGGGTTAATATTTCTAAAGCACTTAGGATAGTGCCTTGACATCTACCAAGAGATGTATGTTAAACAAATAAGAAGTATTTGGATAGGAGGAAAGAATACAATGCAAACCTTAAGACCAAATGTCTTACTTACTGGCACAATAAAAAATGAATTTGGGTTGCATATGAATCAGAACTTAATACTTCATAAAGGGATTTTGCAGCCTATTTCTTATTAGTACCTAATTCAGTTTTCCCTGATAAGCCTATTTGAAAAGCACAGGCCAGGTTTCCATAGTAAATCCAGAGGGCTGAAGCAATTAACTGAATTACTTAGAGAAGGGGGGAAGAAAAGAAAAAAAATCTGTCTAACTCAGATGAAAAGCCAGCAAGAGTTTTCACTTTTGAGTTCTCCCACTACTGTTACCCTTCATTATAGTTATACAGTCTTTACTTTTCAAAGCACTCTCACATCCATTATCTCATTTTACACCTTCAACAACCCTGCAAGATAATTGCTTTTAATTTCTTCTTCTTCTTCTTATTTTTTAATCCTAGCAATGATGATTTGTATCGAGAGGCAAGCATCTGAGAGAAACCACCAGGCACCTGACGAGGGAAGCCAGCCAGCCGGTCTGCCTGGACATCATCTGGCTTGACAAGATACCTCATCACAACGGGTGTTTGGATAAACTGACTCAATCATAATTTGGGCTAAAAATGACTGGATGTTTTCATAAAAGTGTGAAAGAAAACTGTTTTTTAAACAGGAAAATAAAAGAGAAGGGAAATTCAGGGCAAATTAGTCCAATCCTCTCATTTTATGGATGTGGCATACGAGTCTCAGTGATTTCCCAAGGTCACACAGGAGCCAAACTAGGTCTGCCATCCAAGTTTCCTGACTGCTCACTGGGGGCTTTTATACTATACTAAGCTTCGTCTGACTAATTAGTTTTTGCGTAATATTTTCTTTGCAATGATACCGACTGAGTTCTAACTCTTCATGTTTACCTTGAAGCACTGGGTGAAAAATGATATGGTATCTAGTACTGTTAGGGAAACTTCAGTAGCAGTATTGCCTTCAAGAAGTGCCTGATGGAAAATGTCTGCTTCAGTTGTTGCAGAACCTGGGATTTAAAAACAAAGAAAATTAAAACTGCCCAACACAGAGATTCACATAACAGTTTTGAATGATTTTCTCCTCCGAAGACTCAGAGAGAGAGACAAACACAAAGAAAGCAGGCTTTCAATACCTGCAGACTTAATGAGTTTCACTGTATTTACTCCTTAATCAAATATGCTCTGGGTTAATCAGTTCCACTAATTTTTACTTCAGCTCTGTATCAACAGCTCTGCAACAAATAATTAGGTGCCCCCTTCTTTGGAGACAAGATTTCAGTGATGAACTATGGTGATGTAACCAGGAAATAACGCAGGAGGCATTTTAGGCTGTGCTGTTAATTATGTGTGCAAAAATGAGAAACTCATAGAAATGCAGCTACATTACATACAGTGGCGCCCTATGGCCAGATGTTTTCAATGATGCCAGTGGTATGAGACGTTTCTAAATCAGGAGGAAAACAAAGCATCTGGGCCAACTGAAATACATAGGTTCATTATACTGATATTTTTACAAGTGACAAAGAGCAAAGCTGAAGGCTGTAAGACTTGCATTTTTTTAAAGGTCTTGACTCTGTTAGCTCAGGTCCATCTGCTCAAGACATTTGCTTTTATTATTAGCCCTATCGCAAAGCCAGTTCTGCTGGCTTCCTTTCATGCAATCCCCAAAGGACTGTGTGGAAATGAACGTTTATCTCACTCTTTGACTTTTTTATTAATATTTGTTTCTCAGAGGATGGCTTCCATTTATATAACCCTGTAGCTTCCTCCTTGTCCTATTCGACTTGTCAGTACTTCAACCTGTGTGAAATACATCTTTGTCAAAATACTATTTACAGTTCTTTGATTTCTGCGGTCAGCTCAGCATGGATAATCCCTTAAGATCACTGAATGAACAATAGTAACTCTAAACAAATATTATACATACTATTATATTAAGATGCCGTTATTTGCATTAAAGTAGGAATAAAGGATATCGAATGTAAAATAATATAAGAACAATAATTCAAAGGGAAAATTAACTTCCTTGATATTGAACTAAGAAAAAAACCCATCATTACCTAAAATTGCTGAAAAATCCATGCATATCTTATCATATATTCACATATGATGAAATGACTGTTCATAAACAGAGATATGCAATTGTATCTATGTATGGGAAATGATTACCAATTGTATTGGAGATTTAAGCCAGTACTTCTTTAAGATTAAATAGTATTAATATCTGTTTCAAATGGGTACCCTACACACATTTTTCACTTACTGTGATTAAGTGTAAATGAACTTTCCAGGCTACTAAGATGCTGAAGCCGGGCCTGCATTATTCCTGATCTGTTTCGAAGAGCTGGCATGGTTTGCGATTTTCGGTCTATTCCGAAATGTTTTGACATCCAGGCATCATGCACCCTAAAATAAATGTTAAAGTTAGGAAATGGAGCACTCTGAGAATACATCTCAACGTTAGATTTTTTAAACTAATAAATGACGAGGTTTCCACATAAACACTGTGTTATGCTCAGTATTTACTTGGCTTCAATGAGGCATCACTGGAAATTGTATGAAGCTTAATGTATATTTAAAATAGTTTATACTATACGAATACAAGTAAGGAATTTAGAGGGAGTTTCTTACTTCCCTTCTTCTTCTCAAAAATATCAGAGTGAAGTGGACAACACTCCAATGAGATCCAGTCTTCTCTCAGGAGGTAAGGAAAGGCAAGAGTCAGAGAAAACAGTGAGAGGGATACTAGGAGTTGACGTAAGGTGGAAGAATTCCTGGCGTTAGATGTTTAAGAATGAGTGCCTATCTAATCTGTTTCTGGACCCAAGTTAAACTTGGAGCAGAAATTTTTACTCTATAAACATGTCTATTTGCACATTTTTCTTTGTTTTCCTTTAATTTTAAGGTTCCATTAAAAAAAATTACAACCGGGTAATACAGGAACTGAGGAAGAAAAGGAGTTTGTCTATCCTCTAATAAACATAGAGGGCGGGTCAGCAGAATCTTAGAGGTTAAGGTTCATGGCGGTAGTTACCATACTAGGTCTAAACCAGTTCCCAGTGCTGGGAAGACAGTGGAAATCATCCCTTGAATTATTAGGATGTTCCAGAGACTCAGCAATAAACCCCATCCAAACAGCCTCTTTAGTTTTTGGAAGTGCCATGGAATTTACTTAGAAAAAGAATTCTATTTGAATTCCTTTAATGACTAACTCTACCGCTGAAATATATCTTATTGAAATAAGTAATCTTTTCCTTACAGTTCCTCAAACATTTCCTTAAGTATTTATTTCACTAAGACTTACACAGCAAAAAGAAGAAATAAATAGTATATAGTGCATGTCCCAATTGCTGTCGGGGATTTCTATTCACGTTAGTAACTGAGGCGAGTACTGACAGGTTGTAGATAAAAGTACAGATCTTACAGTTGTCCTCACTTTACGATTTCCTGCCTTCCCCTTGATCTAGCCCTTTCTCACATCCTTCAGAAGAGACAAGCATCTGTTCTAGGATTAGAGCAGAAACTCTGCATATCAGTCTAACGATTACCCTCTGGAAAACTTTAAAAATGTTCACATCAGAATTATTTCAACTTTGAGTTGACACGCATTAACTAAATCATGGGTATCTTAATGTCAACTCAAAATGAATCATCTAGGTTATACATGGCATAATTAAGGCTGCCCTCTGTTGGAAGAGAAGAAAAAAAGTGGAAATTGCAGTGCTATGGGAATTACCTTGCTATGTTTCTTTTCCCCATATATCTAAAGTGAAACAAACATACTCTAGAAAGAAAAACAATAGCATGTTAGTAAGATATTACCATACTTTGCATTTTAACAAGTAATATTTGAAAATTCACGTGTCACAAAGAACGACCCATTTAAAATCACATTACAATAATGTTTCGGTATACAAAAATAAATATACAAATAACTACTTGCCATATTATATCTTTCTACATTTATCTGCTACAATTACATCAACACCAAAAAGCTCCATGTCTTCATATACAATTCTAATGACATATTTTTTTTAAAAAACCGTCAATGCAAATCATCCCTTGTACTTTATAGTGTGTACCACACCAAAGGTCTCTAGCACAGTCAGTAACACCTAAAGAGGTTCTTAAGCAATTGGGGCAATTGCTATATTTTTTATAATGGCATTAAAATACTTTCTAGTATGGAAAATCTCAAACACATACAAAAGTAAAGAGGACAGCAAACTAAATCCCACATACCCAGCACCCACCAGCTTCAACAATTATCAGCTCATGGCCATTCTTAACTTATACCCCAAACAGGTCCCATGCTCTCCCTCCACACTCCCTACCGCCTTTATTTTTTTAAAGTAAATCCCCAACATCATATATTTTCATTAGTAAACATTTCAATATAATTAGAGTAGTTTCTTTAATCATAACTTTTATTTGCTGACATTTTCTGCAAAATTTTGAAAGACTTTACTAAGTTTTTATGCATAGATTACCCTCTTTGTGTTTTGGTAGACACACACGGTATCATATATGTGTACTATTTATTTAGAAATTTCTTACATTTCATTCTAATTTTTCTTTTAGCTTTCAATAATGACGTAAAAATAGCTCAGCATACAATATAGGACAATTTCCAACCTCCACCTAGGAAAAAGGCTAGATTTTTTCCCCTAAGGACCTTGCAATGGAGATATATATATATATATATATGGAAATATATACATATATACATTTCTGAAGTGAGTAGAATTACTCAGCTCTACATAAGAGTACAAATTCTAAATTCCAACATTTAAGCTGCTCCATTAAGCCAGCATCTGCTCTAAATGAATGATTTAGGACAGCTGATGCCACTTCCAGTTTTCCAGATCACAGAAAGACTCCTGATGGTCTGCAAGGATGCACTATTATTAGCTAGAGTTTTCTATAATATCAGAAGTATTTCATCTCCATGTTTTTCTTCTATCTATGTGTGAAGAACCTGTACATCAGCCTCTAAACTATCAAAATAGTTTAACATTTCCTACATTATTAACAAATATGCTGTTGAAAACAGAAAGGGGGTAATATTTTATTATGTATAAAAATTAAGCTCCCAAAAATAAGAGGAAATTTTATGAAAATAAGTTAATATAACTTACTCTAGAAGTATAAGGATGTTTATGAGCTCCTGAGGAGATACTTTATTCCAGTAAGTTAAGAGTGTATCTGAAAATGGAATGAATAAAGTGTTACGTCTTGAGATAGCATAGATCTTACAGCAAATAGCGCGGTGAACTCCAAAGTACCAATAACTTAGTTTCAGCAACCATTAACTCACAGCCAGTTCTGTCTCATCCATATCCTCTCCTCCTATCTCATCTCACTGCCCAATACCCACACTGTATTCTTTTAAATTAATCCCAAATATACCTTTTAATCTGTAATTATTTCAACTTCAACAATTATTTTTATGTATTTTATAAACGTTCTTTTGGATGGCTTATCATCCCTGAAGACAGAGGAAGGGAAGTAGACCTGGGATTTTTAATAAGCTTCCTAAAATTTTATGCAAGATGGTGCGTTTAAGTACACTTTTCGGAAGGTAGGGTCAAGCACCTTCGCCTGCTACTCAAAGGGCTCTGCGAACCAAACAGTCTGAGAACTTTAAACTTTAGAGGAAGAGACTGATAACTTTCTTTTTCCTCTTTGCCTTCGGATTATCAACCTTGAAGTCCTGGCAATATACAAACATACACACACATTAATGGAACAACTATTTCAGATATAAATGTCCCTTAAACCTATCACATATACTTCTCTTTGGAGCTGTTCCTTTTTTTTTTTTTTTTTTTACTTCAAAAACACTCATGGAGACGTTTTTAAAAAGAAAAATATTGCCCTCACTTAACTTTCCATTCCTTTTTTATCCTGTTCAGATATAGCTAATGGTGTCAGCAGGTCCACTTCTAAATTTAAAAACCTGGTGGGGATCGCAAAAGTAGGCAATGACGGGGCTTCCCTGCTGGCGCAGTGGTTGAGGGTCCGCCTGCCGATGCAAGGGACGCGGGCTCGTGTCCCGGTCCGGGAAGATCCCACATGCCACGGAGTGGCTGGGCCCGTGAGCCATGGCCGCTGAGCCTGCGCGTCCGGAGCCTGTGCTCCGCAATGGGAGAGGCCACAACAGTGAGAGGCCCCCATACGGCAAAAAAAAAAAAAAAAAAGTAGGCAATGACGTAATGGCCTGCCCCGCGAGAGCCTCTGAAGATAGGGATGGACCACTAGGTAACGTTGGCTAAACGGAGGGGTGACAGGGAGGGAAGAGTGTGTGGGTTTTGACTTTATTTCCCCAATTTACTCAAGACCATGAGTATTGATAGTTTTCAACGTTTATAAAATACTGATCATCAGGAATAAGATGCTAACGTAAGGTCAAATTAGATTTGTTTCAAAAATAAAGTGAGCGCTGACTTCCGGTCCACCCCTCCGCCTTCGGGCGCCCTTCCGGCTCAGCGCAGCATGGCTCTCCCAGAAGTCACCGCGTTTCCGGTCTCTCCGGCCTCTCGTTACAGGCCGGCTCGCAGGCCTCGTCTTCTGCGCACTGGCTCTTCCCGCCAAAAGGAGGCTCAGAACTCCTTTCCGCCGCCAAACCGGGCCCTTCTGTCTACCCCCGAGCCATCCTCACACCGGCCTTGTGCTCTGAAGCCTCTTCGCAGGTCTGTAGAAGGGGTGAAACTCTCGTCCCGTCCGCGGCCCAGCTCTAGTCAGCAGCCCTTCCGCCATTTGGCCGGCGGCGGTTTGTCTCCACTGTTTCCCAGTCCCAGTCAGGGAGACGAGATGCAGGCGGGCAACGTGGGTGGAGGAGACAAGGAAAGTGGCCAGAGCTCTCCCGCAAGAGGTGAAATGCAGGTTAGCGTCAGTGATTTGTCTTCTGACGCTTTTAAAAAAGCCTGGCTAACACTAAAAGAGCTCCATGACAAGGAGCTACGCCGTCTCCACGGGAAACTAACCAGTCTGAGGAAAGAGCGATTGGCAGACAGAAGGCAGGCGGGCTCCAGAGCCAAAATTAAAGAGTTGCTGGAGCAACAGAATATCCTGAATGTCACCATCAATGACCTGCAACATAAGTTAAGCTCCAAAGTATGTGACCGCTGTTCAGTGAACGAAATATACAGGAAGACGCTACAGAAAGAATATGACCGTAACCAACAACAAAATATGAAGGTTATTGCTGAGCTCACAAAAGAAAGGAATAAATTAAAAGAAGAAAATAAACGGCTTTATGCGAGACTAAAGCTGAAGGAGCAACAGCTTTATCCTTCTAGTTCTGATAGTGATGACGGCTTCATTTTCCGCACCCAAAAGAAGGGGCTCGCTTTTACAGTCAGGGACCCTCCACCCACATTTCAGTTGCGTCCGCCCTACAGACGGGTAATGCCATCAAATACTGAACAGATGAAATCTGGAGACAAAAAGGAACAGCAACAGAGTTCCGAGCCTCCAATTCCATTTTATAGTAAGGACCCCACTGTGGTGCCAGAGACCCCTCTGGAGAGTTCCTCTAACAGCAGCAGGCCTCCCACAGGAAGGAGTGCCAACCAGAAGTCACCTGCAAGTCTTCCTTTAACATCTGCACCTGGCGCTCAAGGGGGGCATGGATTTCAAGGTGACTTAAGCCGTCCTGAAGACAGGCTTGGCAGTGCTCAAAAGAAACCGATCTTCACACAGAAGAGCTCCACACAAAAGCGTAGAGCTCAGAGTCACTTCTCTTGGAGCCCTTCCAGTGTTTCTGCGGGAGAAAACCCACCTACTCCATTAGTACCTGCAACTACAGATGAATATACGCTTGATGATACTAACTCATTTCCTCATTTTACACAGAGAAAGGGAAAGCCCCCTTCATATGTCTTTCCTCTTGACTATACATCTCGTGGGAAAAGATCAGCGGCTCGTCTTTCCCAATACAAAACTGGATTTTCGGTGAGACATAGCTGTAACCAGCCACCTTCCAATGAAGAGGTGACTGCGAGGAAGCATACTGCTGAATCTACAGGTGCAGCTGGTGCTGATGCGCCACAAGGTGAGACCCAGATTTCCACTTTGGGGTCTACAATAAAGAGAAAAGCCGGGGTACAGCCAGGAAGAAGGAAGTAGCTTTCCCTCTTCCTTTCTCTTAAGGAGACTGCTTTTCTTTTCCAAGAGAACAGTCTTGCTGTCAATTCAGACTGTGTAATTGATAACCCCTGACTCTGATACACTTCTCAGAATATAATATACAAAGCAATGAGACCTACACAAAAGTTGGGCAAATGACTAAGACTTTGAAACAGTGAATTATTGCCAGTTAATAAATTTCAGCTACAGAGAAGGAAACTCATTCTTCAGAATCCCTGTACTTTGATATGAAAGTGTAGAGTCTACCATCTTTTTGCTGAAATTAAGTTGCTACTGTTTATGACTGTAAGAGTTCAACATTTAAATGCATATAGAGTAACGAAAGTGAACTATTTACTGGACTTGACAAGGTATAACGAAAGTGAACTATTTACTGGACTTGACAAGGTATAACGAAAGTGAAATATTTACTGGACTTGACAAGGTAACTAGAATACATTCATTGAGAAGGACCAAGAAGCAGATATCTTTTGGAATAAAACGAGTATGACTTAACAGATACCATGCAGCATGACTTTACACTTACAAAAGATAAAGAGGAGATGTGACTGTAAGACGAGGGGGAACTATGAAGTTCTCAAGAAACAAAGCATTTATGGTTTTACCCATGACATGAAGAAAGCAGCCAGTGGCTTGTCACTGGTTAACACTGTATGTGGCATGTGGGCATGTGGGGGTGTGTGCACACGTGTACTGGGTGGAGGAGAGGAGAACTAGTCAACGATGCATCTCCCTCTCCTCCTTCCTTCTCTCTCTCCCCCTACCACCCTCCTTCTTACTTTCCCTGGGCTGTGGTGGTATTCAACTACTTTTTTCTTTTTCTCTCCAGTTTTTTGTTTTCCATGTTGCCTCTTGGGCCTTAAAAAAAAAAAAGACAAATTTATTGAGTGAATTCATGTGCCATAAAACTCACCCATTTAAATAGTGCCCAATACAGTAGTTTATGGTACATTTAAAAACTTATAAAACCACCACAGTTTTAGAATATTTTCATCACCCTAAAGAAAAAAAACCCATACATATTAGCAGTCACTTTCTATACTCCCCCATTTTTCACCTTGTGGGGAGACAAAAACAGTGAGCTGTGGCTGTAGTTATTAACTGATCTGTTATCTCCTGGAATGAAATACCACCAGAGTTGAAAATGATTTCCCTTTACTGTTTTCTTTCCCCAAACATGGAGGCTTATCACATTGCCTCAATCATCTTTGATGTTTACTCTAAATCGTACATTCTTAGAACTTGAAGATTCTAGTTATTTAAACCTGTTTTATTAATATACTTTAGAATTAACCATTCATATCTAGCTTTTGATCTGTTTCAATGTTTGTAGTGAGTTAACTATCAACTTATTTTATGTTCTTATATGCTGCCTTATTACAAAAAAAGATTTAATATTTACTAAAAACGAAATAAAAAAATAGAAAATAAGTAAAATTTAACTACTGTATTATGATGATCAGAACCCAGGTGCTTTTATGTTCTTCATTCCTGCTTACTTTTTTTTTTTTTTTGAGCAAAAACAGAAAAGGAAGAAAGGGGAGGGAATTGTGTAAACAAATGTGGTATTGGGAATAAGATTTTACTTCCAGAGGACATGCAGTTTATGAAAATCCTTTGGTTATATTTTATCTTATAAGGTAAAGAGGAAATGGTAATACTAGTTAATAATACAATTGTACACCAAGGAAAAAAGAACAGAGCCTGGAAAAGAATGTGACACCATGCAAAACTGTATAATGGTACTGCAAAAGATAACAACGACATTCCTTACCCTCAAAGAACCCTTCCTGTCTTTTTGTTTGCTTCTGATTTTCCAAATCCTGGGTCAAATAAAAGCTAAAGTGTTAACTATGGCACTGGTTATTGTTATTTTTTTCTGTTTACGTTGGTCATTTAATGCATTATATGCTCTGCATGAAAAAAATGTTTAGCACTTCTAAAACTATTGCCTCACTTTAGAAACTAATTTTTAAATCAAAAAAAAAAGTTATTGCAAAGAATCAAACTTGTATGACCGAAATGAACCTATTTTAAGTTAAAATATAGGAACATTCTAAGGTCAGAGTCTTCAAAGTTCTGTTTCTCATGTGCATGTGTTCTACATGCAGATGATGGTCAAATATGTGTTGCATGAACTTGTAAACCTGTGAGGGTGGAGTACAGTCCACGATTAATATGCTGGTAACTCACCTTCAGAAATCATTTTTACTATATACAAATAGCACATCAAGAGGCTTCTGATTTCATACTGATCCAATCGGTTATACTGAGATACACTACTCCTTGCAGAACTCTGCCGAGTCTGTAATACAAAGATAGGACTTTTCTGAAACAATATTGGTACTGTAGCTTCCCATAGCCTTTAACTCAATAACTGTTTTAACCATTAGTCCTGTTTGGGAAAATTCTAAGCATAAATCCACATTTTATATCACATTTGGAAGGTAAATGGGCTGACTCTTCTTTGCTACTGTACCTAATAATATCACTGGAAATTACCTTGCAGTCTTCATCAAGATATAGCCATGAATATACTGTGTATGTTTCATTCCCATAGGTCCTGTGTTTTAGTAAGAAAACATTTTGAATAATCATATGTGGCTATTCCAGGAAAAAATAGCTTTTACGTCAAGGAGAAACTTAACTAAGGTACATCGAAGCATAAGAAGCATTTTAAACTCTTTAACTTCAATCTCTCCTTAGAGTTTATTAAAATCCAACGTCTAAATAATAGGTCAGAAAATCTATCTTAAAAAGGCTTAATGACATTACAAGATAATTTTACTAAGGAGGACCCAGTAATACTTCAAAATTAGAGCCTCTACAAAGTAGTGATGTTCCTATTATTTAGTGACTTTTGTTAAAATACCAGTTAAAAATGACAAGACCTGACTTATTTGGGGATTTGTATGAATACAGCAATGACAATCTCCTAACGAATGTACCCTTGTTAGAAACCAATACTTTCAGCTGAGCTAACCTGGGCTGGGGATATATATTTACTAATCTAGGACTCACCAAGAACGTCTGCTTGGAGCAAAACATCTAGGTCCTGAACGCTTGCTAGCTGTGTGGCTACTGGCAAGTCATTTAACCTCTTTGTCCTTCATGTGTCTTACCTATGACAGTGTCTGTTGTCTTAATTCTAAATGGTGTGAAATAAGAACCTTTATGATTAAATTACTAACTATGCAAAGACTCAATGGAGTATATAGTCCAGTGGTTCTCAAGGGGTGGTTCCCAACCAGCAGCATCAGCATCACCTGGGAACTTAGAGATACAAATGAGCAAGCCCCCAGACTGACAGAAACAGAAATTCTGGGGATGAGGCTCAGCTATCCATTTTTATAAAGTTCCCCAGATGCACCCTAAGAATGCCATGATCTAGGAGAAGAAGTGCCGGAATTAGAAAACCTGGGTTCAGGCCTGGCCCTGCCATAGTTGTGTGGTTGTCCTAAGTCACAATCCCAGTTTTAATTTGTAAGTTGAGAGTTGGAATTTATTATTTTTATGGACCCTTCTAACTCTAATTTTATATGATTCTCTGATTTTACGTAGCAGCGTGACAAGGCTTTACTGGTCTAAAGTGAGGTTTCTCTGTCTCAAGGCAGACATATCCCAAACTTCAATGTCAGGCTTGAAATAATTTGATAGAAGAGTTAGAGAATATATTGTGATTAAGTGATTCTGGGATGCTGAGATCATCCATTTGGGGACCTAATTTTTCTTCTCCCATGTTAATGTCATTACTCTATTACAAAAGAATAAAAAGCTGAATCCTGCCAGGGAGTGATTTAAGTGACAAGGTACATTAGGCATTTTAAACTTGAACCTTCCCTCTCTAGAACAGGTTTACAGAGTGCTAGGGTTAAAGGAGGTATTCAAAGTTGGAACTCTTAAAGATGAATGCCTTATCCTCTATAAACAGTTTTAAAATATCCAAGCAGCAGGTGCCAGGATAGGAAGGAACTGCTACAACATCCAAGCATTATGGGATGCTTTTTAAAGATCCAGTACAGACTACAGGAGAGTAGAGAGACCCCTATTTTCATAAAAAGAAAGACTGCTGTAGCTTAACACATCACTAGGGTTATCCTATATACTTAGGTTCTTACATTTTCACCAGTGCTGCCCTGATCTGGAAATCCTGTTGCTCCTTCTGGGATGAGGGAACCTCTCGAATCTTCCCTCTTAATTCCATGTCCATTTTGAAAAGACCCATAAGCTGGAAAAAAGCCAAGTCCTTGTTAGCAACAGGAGGAACTGTCAAAAATAATTTTAAAACTAAGCACTGGGTTAATTTAAGTAAAGACATATTTTAGGAAATAGATCTTGGTCATCTAAAATGTGAAGTTTATATATTACATCAAAACACCATAAGAAGCCAAATAAAGGGTAAGCAATTTTTTTCCTTGAAACACTTTAACGTGTATGAAACTACAAGAAATTCCTTGCAAGTCATAAAATAAAGGCAAACAATTAGATAATTTTATAGATAAGGAAGTTTGGCCCAGAAAAAGGAAGTGTCTTGTCCAGGACTGGAGACAGATGATTGGAAACCAGTGTTTTTCTCATTATCCTAAGCTAAATTTTATACAAGCTGAGACAAGGAAACCTAAGCAAAGAAACGTGGCTGCAAGTGTAAGATTTTAATTAAACTTTAGTAGAGATTGTGCCATGTATAGTTTTTATTATGAAATATTTCAAAAATACAGAGACGTATAGGGTACATTTCTAAACAGCCATGCCACGTATAATCTTTAAAGGACTTTTAATTACCGGTGTCTTTGTCAGTGCTCAGACTCCCTCTACTTGTAGGTGAAGCGAAGCCACATGCAAACTCGTCTCTGGATGCCTGTAACACAGTGTGATACCTCTGTCATTTAAATACACTTGTACACTAGGATAAGAAATCGGAATTAACAATGAGATGGCACCCTAATTTTAAACAAAGCTCACTGTGAAAGTCTAAATCACATATCAGTATTGGTATTTAGGGGACATCTCTTTTAAAAATGGATCCTGGGGGCTTCCCTGGTGGCGCTGGTACCGTGAGCCATGGCCGCTGGGCCTGCGCGTCCGGAGCCTGTGCTCCGCAACGGGAGAGGCCACAGCAGCGAGAGGCCTGCGTACCACACACACAAAGAAGAAAATGGATCCTGGTACACTGTTACAACCATGACCTCTGGCAAAGTGACACAACTCTAGGTGGCTGGTAACAGCTGCAAACTGGTGTGACCTAAACATGATTCCATTCTCCTCCTTGAAGCAAGGGCAATACTAGAAGGAGAGGTGTGACCAGAGGCCCTGCATGATCTTGAGTTGCAAAAGAAAGAACGGGTAAGTAAAATATTTCCAAATATCACTGGCAAATGTTGTGGAGTAAGCATAAGCATGAGTAACTGTGTTTGTGAAGAAAGGCTTGCTTGCCACCCAGGTAAGCGATATAGCGTCCACATTTAGCTGATTCACATAATTGGGAGGCACAGGCAATCAAGTGAGGCTTAAAAGCAGCTTTCTCAGGAACCCAGGGTAGGCTTGACAAATCTACGGACATTTATTATGGGGAGTTTCCAAAGGAAGCTGTAAAGGACACAGTTTCACCTGCCACCCAACAATGTGACTTGGCTACTGAACATGTGAAGGTGATCTTGGGCCAGACAGAACGTGGAGTGGGCGGGGGGCAGGAGTTATTAGTCGCACTGGACAGACTGTAAAGTATACGCCACATTTGAAAATGGCAATTGGTAAAATGGAGCATGTCCAGAAGACTCCAACCAAGAAATGTAAAGGGTCTGAAACAACAAATGATGAAGTGGAGATATCTGGCCTGAAGAAAAATTGAGAAGGGACACGTGTGAAGGGGTATCACGTGGAGGTAGAAATGGATGTATCACTAGAAGGCAAAACTAGGACCAGTGGGTAGAAAATCTTGCAGATCTAATGTGAGGAGGAAAGGTTTCATTACTACTATGGCAAAATGTTGTTTTGCCAAGTGGAAGACTGATCACCTCCAAAGTTCCTTTCAACTCTAAGATTCTAAGGGGAGAAAAAAGCACAGACCAACTGTGATGAGTTAAAGCCACTCATCAGGAAGTGCTGGAAGGAGGCTGTCAAAGGGAGGAGAAGCAAAGGAATACAGTTTAATCCCTGGTGCCTAATATTTTGCAAAGTGAATGTTCTGTTCAGTTTTCCGGTTGAATAAATGTATGAAGGCATGTAACAGCAGCAAATCTTGAAAAGAAAACACTGAGCACAGAGGATTCTCGGCGTTCTCTTGGACCTCGTTACTCAAAGTATGGTCCTTAGACGAGAAAAAGCCAAGAGCCTGTTTGAAACGCATAATCTCAAGCTCCACCCCAGGGCTACCACATTAGAATCTCTGTCTTCATTCCCCAGGTGATCCATATGCACATTAAGATTTGAGAAGCACTGCTCCAGGAAGAAGTATAAATTTAAAATGCTGTAAAAGGTGCGCTATTGAGACCATACAGCGTATGACCCTAATTCTGAATACAGTCAATAAAACAGGATAAAATGCCAATGGAAACACATTACTACTTACAGAATTAGGCATGGCTGCACAAGAATACAAGGTATCTCGACCTGCTAGTCGCTGTATATTTTCCAAAAGCAGTCCAACAAATGGGAGGTACAATTGTGCTATTTTGGCTTGTTGGTTCTGAAAAATAATTATCAAAAGCTTAATAGATATATAATATGCCTGTATTACAAATAAAGTTGGCTCCATCTGTCCGTTTAAACACTAAAAGCAAGCTAATATCCATAACAAATTAGTGAAGCATGAGTCTATTTATATTCATAGTCTCTAACTGCTACACCACTTTGTTGGTATTTGAATTTATATACAATAGAGAGTCGAAGCACATCCCTCGAACATCACTACATAACAGGCAAAAGTTTATTTTTTTTTAATAGCAGATCATATTAGTCCTGCTCTTTAACTCCAGCAAGGGTTGAGTTTGAGGAGAGCAGGGATCCCGTCTGTCTTGTTCACTGCTTCATCCCCAGTGCCTGGGCACATAGTATATGGTCAATATACATCAGCTGAATGAATGAATAGATGGAAGAAGTAAAAAACTGGTGAATTACTGTATTCATTCAAGAAATATGTCTTTGCTTTGAGTAAAGCTGCAATTAAAATAACGTGATCTTGGCCCCCTAAATCAATTATACAACTTGGGAGATTGATATATTTGTAAATATGCAAGTGAAGCTGGCCACTGGTCATCTTAATGAATGTGGTACCTCTTATACGAATTTATTTATTGCTTTTCTCAGCTACAGACATTCCTCACCAGATATGGACATACATTCAAATCAGCCAAACCAGTGGTTGTGATGGCACAAGAGTTGCCCTCCATACTTCAGGACTTTGGGAGGTTTGTCTGTAGACTTAGATAAGGCCTCTAGGGTACAATGGTTAACCTATAGAATACAGATCAATAGTGTCTCATAGTTCCATTTATTCTTGAAATTGAACAATTTTTCATATGTTAATTGTCCATTTGTACTTCCTCTTTTATGAGTTTCAGGAACTCTTAACAGACCTACTTCTAATACACAACCCTAATCAGTAATAGTCTCTATCGCTAGGAGATTCTGGTTCAGTAGGTCTGGGCTGGGTCCCAGGAATCTGCCCCAGATGGTGCTGATGTGCACTGAGGTTTGAGAACCACTGATCTAGTTCAATATCCTGCTCAAGGCAGGAACAGCCCTTACCTGCATCCTTGACAGACGGTTAGTTTTTAAACTTCTTAAACACTCCAGCCCTTTCAGAGGTTCTGTTAGAAAAATCCTTTAGCAGTTAAGTTCTACCTGCTAGTTATAGCCCACTTCCACTTTACATGGCAACCCTTTAAATATTTGGAGACAATTACCACAAATTGTCTTAATTCACTCTTCACAAGGCTAAATAGCTGTTACTACTTTCCTTTATTCTTCACATGGCTTTGATTTCAAGAGTTTCCACCATCATCATCACCCCTTCTCGGCAGTTCTCTAATTTTCCAGGGTCCCACTTAAGATTTGAGAGGCAGTATAGTCTAGTGGTTAAGAGCACAGATTTTGAATTTTAGACACATGAATTCCAGCTCTCCTGTTACTAGTTACTTGATTGTGATCAAGTCACAACCACAGTTTTCTCTTTAGTAAGATGGGGATAATAACAGTGACATTAATTCATGTAAGCTAATGTTTAATACAGTGCCTGGCATATAGTGAGTCCTCAATAAATTTTAGCTACTATTATTAATATTATAGCTTCTAGATGGGAATTCATTTTAGTTCTGATAGTGAATGATCACTAGGGAAGGAGATACTACACCTTTCTCAGGTGAACAGGAACACAGGAAAGCATGCAGTCAGGGCAAATACATTAAAAGTTTTGTCTGCACAAAAGACAGAAAACCATCTAAGAATCTATTAACAGAAGACAGTTTAGATAAATAGAATAAGGTATATCCATATGATGGAATACTATGCAGATTTAAAATAAATACAGATCAAATCTTCAGGCTATATTGTTAAATGACAAAAGAAAAATGCATAATGGTTTCTATTATATATTTATATATATACATATATATATATAGCATATTGGCTTGTGCATGCATAAAATAGAAGTTTATATAAGAAACTGATAACAGTAGTTGCTTCTGGAGAGATGAATTGAGGCATGGAGGTAAGGAATGGGAGGGAGGCATTTTGATTCTCTTTTTTAACATGTGTGTAAGATTACCATAAAAAAAAAAAAGAAAAAAAAATCTGCCCACAGTCCAAGCAGAAATTGCAATTCTTAGGAGTCAACATCACTTGCAGTGGTACAGGAACTAATACAGACCCCAGGATAAATGTTAGATGTTGGATATTCTTGTTCTGGGTAGGAAAGATGTCTCATGGTATTAGGAGGGCTCCCAAAGCAGTTTTTGAGTAGCACATAATAGGGACCAGTGACATCTCCATAATTTCATTAGAGGAGAGGCTGAGGAAGGCAACATGGTTGGAATGGGGGGTGGCGGTGACTGGGAGATCTAGTCTCAAAGCAGCCTTTCCACAGGAAGAATTTTTTTCTTGACTGTATTTTTATTTGGGGTCACTTTGGGGGACCCAATGGAAATTATAGAGGCTCAAAGCTCCCCTCTCTGCCCTCACCTTGGCATCATCATTAATGGTGAACATGTTTTAAGTGAATGTATCAATATTTGACAAATGACCTCCTACTCAGGCCACCTGTGAAGTCTTTGGACCATACAGAGAAAGGGAATGAAGCAGGTCCATGAAGCAAAGTTTTACTGGGGAGAATCCTATACACACTTAAAACCTGTCAGAAGATTTTGAACAAAGAAAGGGCTTTAGAAATTACTGAAAGGGTAATGAGGCTGGCATCTCAATCTTTCCCATAGTCTAAAACCTCAAACACTCAAAGAGGCAGAGTGTTATTTACAGATAACAACAGTGATGTGTGTGTGTGCATGTGAGTACATATACTGCTCTCAGAATTTTAAAAAGTAACTAATGTGCAAATATGTGATATAAAATATTTAAAATTCTACCTCCAGGTAAGACACTAGTGAAATCCGATATTCCTTCACTTTCATCTAAGGAGGCAGGGGAAAAAATACAACTTCCTGCTTTAAGAACAGGAACTTCATTTTGTACTTTTCCCACAAATTCTTTGAAATCATGGCTAAAGACACTTTCCTCCGCTACTACTAGGTACAAACAGAGCCCAGTGGTAACTGGCATTTTTAAAGCTTTGACAAAGCTTGGTTGGAATGGATGACTTTAAGATATCTTTTCATTTAGATATATTATGCCAGTTAACTTACGTTAAGTCAATATCAACATTCACACACACACAAAAAGTGGCACATAAGAGAGCAACCCACACAAAATGGGAGTATGTTGTTATAACTATAACGTGGAAAAAAACGATGCAAATTGCAGTAAGTAATAACATCTGAAAGCTAAAGAGTTTAAGTCTACTTTAGGATAGAATTATATGAAGAAAACTAGCAAAATTTGTAAGTAAAACAAATCTTCATAATTAAAGAAATATATTAAATTAAATTAAAGAAATATATTTCTTTAATTTAGAAAGAAATATATTAAAGAAATATGTTCTGCAGGCATTTTCTGTTTTTTAAGGACAAATGGGAATACTGTAGAAAAAGAATAAGATCCACCTCCAAGTCAGCTTTCCAAAGTAAATAAATGACATGATAATTTTATTTAAATTTGAATGTAAAACAAAGGGACAAATTCTTAATTATGAAATAATATGTTACCTTGAGCCAGGTAAGTAAGTTAGGTTATTCTAAATCCATACAGTTTGCCATCTACTATTTGAAGCCCATAGGGTATAATGTTAATAAGATTTGAATATACCCTCCATCCCCGTATATTAAGTTAAAGGTGCGGCAAAAAGCAACTGCAGCTGTGGCCTTCACACATCGACAGTGTGTAATGTATGGAAGGTTTACAGCCACACCTACATTTTTTCAGTAAGAAGAAAAACTTCATATTTACATCTTTTATATATTGGACATACTTAATGTGTCACTATTAATCAGTTACTAATCAATAATAGCATTTATTTAGGGAGATATATTTAAGGATATATATTAAGGCGTGTATTTGAAAGAGTGCACATGGCTATAATCGTGTAAGATTTTTTAAAAAAAATTCTAGTTTATGTAACAAATCATGAAGCAGCTGTGTTCTTTAGACATGATTTGAAAAACCAGTGTTCTTCTTCAACAGTTATCTGAACAGTATTTTTAAAACCTAATCATTTGAAACGGAAACAAAACGTATTTGTAAAAATAACTTCATCAATCCTCCTGTAATGTTCCTTACTGAAAACTTCACCTTGAACATAAAATCTTCTTAGAAACTAACTAATGTGATACTGATGATGATACGAACATCCTTACCTTATGCTGGTATCTAGTGTCAAATGCATGTTTTATCAAAAGATTCTTTATGACAGAGATAGCTGTATATCTGATATCATAATTGTCTTGAAGAGCAATGGAGGTTTCCCTCAGAAGTAGACCAACCAAGAAGTGATGCTTGCAATACTCATCTGATAAACTGTATTCAAGATTTGAATCTGCAGTATAATGAAATTTAAAACCCGTTTATAAAAATATTCAAAAATTACTTTAACATTAAAGCACTATATTTATTACTTAGTCATATGTGACCATGCTAGCAAGAACTATATTGTTATTATTAACAAATATGAACAGTTCTTTTATCATACAGAATAAGCATGCAAAATTTTACAAGATACGAGCACTCATCGTCGGGGCTAGATGATAGCCTTAATGATAATTTCAGTCGGTAAGATAGTCCCTAGAATTCTTTGTTTTTCGAGATGCTTTTCAAATCTTAGAAATCTTAGGATAAAATCTAGAATGAAAGAATACTGTATTTGGCAATGTTTTAACACATTTCTTCATATCTGAAGAGATTTAGTTACAACTACAAATTGGAGTAATTCTCTACAGCAATACTTGATTCACTTATCTGTTTGTATTTGTAAAGTAGGAAAAGGAAGAGAAACTAGACAACTGAATCACTGTAACAGTATTAACTATTGACTGTTCTAGTAAGTGTTATATATCGGCCCCAATACAATGGGGTACAAGAACAATAAGAAAAACAGCCTCATCTCACTCAAATTCATCACGCGAATACAAATCTTTTATTTCATAAAATTACCGCTTCAAACTATTTCTTTCACTTCCTTTTAGATCCTCAGTCCATTTTAAATCCCAGCTGCTAATATCCTGGTTGGGACTTGCCTTATAAACTGACTGGGTCACAATCAGAAGGGACCGTGACCAAGTTTAGTCATTTCTACGGTAAATTTCTACTATCTTTATTTCCTCTCCCGTACCCTTTAATTTTAGTTAGGCCATGAAGCTGAAGGATATGTTTTCCATTTCTTTTCTGGCCTCTTCAGCACTTAATATAATGCTATATATTCAGTTAGGACTTAATAAATGCTAAATCAGATTTAATCCTAAATCCTCATCCCTTCTTTTCCCTGAATTCCTCAAGCCATCAATAAATACTGGGGGAAGTATCGGAGCTATACATGCTCAGAATCTAATAAGGGAGCAGTTGAATACGGGTGCCTGGGTTTTTAAATATTTTTTCTCCATTTTCACTGGCTGGCATTCAAGCACTGAAACTGGTGCTCAGCAGCTACCCTCCTAGAGACCGAGGTAGCTGATATCCTTTCTGCCATTGGTCATGCTCTTTTGTGAATCCCAACCACTTTCTATGCACAAGAACCAGTACGGACTAACCCAGGTGGCCTTATCTGGGTCGACTTTACAATGGTAGTAAGGTGTTTTACTTCAGGGGTCTGAATAAATCGAATCAGGTAGTTTCAGCCAACCTCCAAAACTGTGGCCAAGCAGTCACTAAGCAGGGTCAGAGAGAAGGGAGGCAAGCCTGGCAGAGATGAGACACGCTTAAAGAACAGCTACCCTCTAGCCCCCATGCCAGCTTGAGCCAAAACTTGTTTTCTGAGGACGGTGTTTTAAAGTTGATTCTTCCAGCAATCAACACTCAAGCTGATTTTAAGAGTTAGCAAATACACCACCTCCTAGGTTTTCTGGGTACATTAACTAAAGTCTCATCTTGGCTAGGGAGGATTTAAAAAGCAAAGAAAGCCCCCATCCATCTTAGCCATTCATGAAATCAATTGTTTTTAAAGACAGCAAACTACTTTAGAGTGAACCGAGTTAAACCTACCTACTGAAGTCAAACGGTCCACCGCAAATGAAAAAAAATCTAATTAATATATGAAAAGAAAAGGGACAAATAAAAAACATAGTAACATAAGAATAGTGCTACACAACAAAGCATTCAATAAAACTAGCAATGGAGATAACTGAAGGCATTTCATCAATTTAATACATACATATCACTATTTTACTCTGCCTTTATACTTCTCTTTTGATGTTCCATTCAGCAGAAATGTATTTATATGGTTTTTTCTTAATTCAGTCTCACATAAGAGTCCAAACAGTACTACAGAGAGCAATTTAACTGGTATCTGACATCTGTGTTTAAGTAGCAATCTATGTAACACACCTAATTTCTTCATTCTATGAATACTACCACTGACACTATGAAGGAAATGCCGAGTACCATTAACGAACCTATCTTCACATAGTAACAATTCTGACATTACCTTTAGATTGACTGGTTTAACTAGAAAACGTTATACTATACTAGCACTAGCCAAAAACAGGAAAACACAATCCCTAATGATGGAAAACATAAATACATACCTTGAACTCGCTGAAGTTTAGGTTTTGCAAATGCCATTGGCAAATTCAGAGGAATGTAATGTTCGTGATTGCAAACTGTTTGCAGAAATTCAAACTTGTATTCAGCCAGGACCTAAACACAAAGAAATTATACCAGAACTCCTATTTAGTGGTCATTTACTACTTTAGTGATTAAATACAGTGCATTAATTTTCAAAACAGAAGTGTGTAGTATTTTAGGCATACCTTAAAATGTGACCTGTGCAGTAAAGAGTTAACATAGCAGGTCTAAGACTGCTCACCTTAAAAAGGCCTGCTTGCACGGTTGGTCATTGGCTGGCATTTGAGAAATTGGATTTTTTTTAATTATGTAAGTTTCAGGTATACAACATTGTAATTTGACATCTGTATACACTACAAAGTGATCATCACCACAAGTCTAGTTGCCATCCATACAGTTTACACCCCCTTCACCATTCTGCCCACCCCCCAACCTCTTCCCCTCTGGTAATCACTAGTCTGTTCTCTGTATCTACGAGTTTGTTTGGGTTTTTTTTTGTTCATTTCTCTTTTTACATTCCACATGTGAGCAAAATCATATGGTATTTGTCTTTCCATCTGACTTACTTCACTTAGCGTAATACTTTTAAGGTCCATCCACGTTGTAAAATGGCAGGATTTCATTCTTTTTTATGTTTGAGTAGTATTCCATTTTATATATATACACATACAAAGACACACACACACACTTACACACATATACACCACATCTTCTTTATCCATTCATCCATCGATGGACATTTAGGTTATTTCCTTATCTTGGCGACTGTAAATGATGCCACAGTGAACATAGGGGTGCATATCATTTTGAATTAGCGCTTTAATGTTCTTCGGATAGATACCCAGAAGTGGAAAAGTTGGGTCATATTATGCTAGTTCTATTCCTAATTTTTTGAGGAATCTCCATACTGTTTTCCACAGCGGCTACACCAATTCACAGTCCCACAAACAGTGTACGAGGGTTCCCATTTCTCCACATCCTCTCTAACATTTGTTATTTCTTGTCTTTTCAATAATAGCCATTCTAACAGATTATGAGGTGATGTCTCATTGTGGTTTTGATCTGTGCTTCCCAATTAGTGATGCTGAACATCTTTCCATGTGCTGTTGGCCATCTGTATGTCTTCTTTAGAAAAATGTCTATTCAGATCCTCTGCCCATTTTTAAATCAGATTGTTTTTGTTGTTGTTGAACTGTATTAGTTCATTATATATTTTGGATATTAACCCCTTGATGGATATATGATTTGCAAATATCTTCTCCCATTCAGTAGGCTGCCTTTTCATTTTGATGATGGTTTCCATCACTGTGTAAAAGCTTTCTAGTTTGATGCAGTCCCATTTGCTTATTTTTGCTTTTGTTTCCTTTGCCTTTGGAGTCAGATCCACAAAAACATCACTAAGATGGATGTCAATAAGGTTACTGCCTACGTCTTCTTCTAGGAATTTTATGATTTCAGGTCTTACATTCAAGTCTTTACTCCATTTTGAGTTAATTTTTGTGTTATGATGTAAGAGAGCGGTCTAGTTTCATCCTTTTACATGTGGCTGTCTAGTTTTCCCAACACCTTTCATTGAAGAGACTGTCTTTTCTCCACTGTATGTGCTTTGCTCCTTTGTTGTAACTTAATTGTTCATATATGTATGGGTTTATTTCTGGGCTCTCAGTTTTGTTCTGCTCATCTGTGTATCTGTTTTTATGCCAGTCCCATACTGGTTTGATTATGATAGCTTTGTAGTATAGTTTGAAATCAGGGCACATGATACCTCCAGTTCTGTTCTTTCTCAGATTGTTTTGGCTATTCAGGATCTTTTGTGGTTTCATACAAAATTTTAGAATTATTCGTTCTAGTTCTGTGAAATATACCACTGGAATTTTGATAGGGAATACACTGAATCTGTAGATTGCTTTGGGTTGTATGAACATTTTAACAATATTAATTCTTCCAATCCATGATTATGGAATATTTCCATTTATTTGTGGCTTCTTCAGTTTCTTTCATCAGTGTCTTATAGTTTTCAGTGTACAGGTCTTTCACCTCCTTGGTTAAATTTATTCCTAGGTATTTTATTCTTTTTGATGCAATTGTAAGTGGGATTTTTTTCTTAATTTCGCTGATAGTTTGTTATTAGTGTATAGAAATACCACAGATTCCTGTATGTTGATTTTGTATCATACAACATTACTGAATTCATTTATTAGTTCTAACAGAGTTTTGGTGTAGTCTTTAGGGTTTTCTGTATGTATTATCATGTCATCTGCAAATAGCGACAGTTTTACTTCTTCCTTTCCAATTTGGATGCCTTTTCTTTCTTTCTCTTGCCTAATTTCTGTGGGCATCCTTGTCTTGTTCCCGATCTTTTTTTTTTTTTTTTTGGCTGCGTTGGATCTTTGTTGCTGCACGCAGGCTTCCTCTAGTTGTGGCGAGCGGCGGCCACTCTTCATCGCGCTGTGCGGGCTTCTCATTGCAGTGGCTTCTCTTGTTGTGGAGCACGGGCTCTAGGCACACGGGCTTCAGTAGTCGTGGCACGCGGGCTTAGTCGCTCCACGGCATGTGGAATCTTCCTGGGCCAGGGATCGAACCCATGTCCCCTGCATTGGCAGGCAGATTCTTAACTACTGTGCCACCAGGGAAGCCCCTTGTTCCTGATCTTAGAGGAAAAGCTTTCAGTTTTTCACTGTTGAGTATGATGTCAGCTATGGGTTTGTCATATATGGACTTTATTATGTTAAGGTATGTTCCCTCTATACCCACTGTTGAGAGGTTTTATCATAAATGGATGTCGAATTTTAGCAAATGCTTCTTCTGCATCTATTGAGATGACCATATGATTTTTATCCTTCATTTTATTAATGTGATGAATCGGGTTGACTGATTTGTGGATGTTGACCCATCCTCGTATCCCTGGAATAAATCCCACTTGATCATGTTGTAGGACACTTTTAATGTACTGTTGAATTCAGTCTGCTAATGTTTTGTTGAGGATTTTTGCGTCTATGTTCATCAAAGATATTGGCCTGTGATTTTCTGTTTTGTGGTGTGGGAAATTAGACCTTGAAACAAACATTTCCTACATGATAAGACTGTGCCTTCTGTGCCAACCTGTTCAGCAGTGTGCAAACCATGTGATTTATGGTGAACATCTGCTTTCCTGTCCTTTCCAAGACTCTGGAAATTTTGACCAGCCTCAAATACACAACTAGCCCCCAACAAAACCCCTAAGCCCCGAGTCTCAAATGGGCTTCCCTAAAGAGAAATGTTGCACACATGTGGCTCAATTTTCACTGCTGGAGAGAGGATGTGCTCTATGTGACCCTTCACAGGAGGGAGGGCACTCAGGAAGCCTACACGTAGATTGCCAAGGACTCCACTTGATGTCTTTTCCCCTTATTGATCCAACTGAGCATCCTCTTTGTGTCACTGTAATGAATCTTAGCCATGAGTACGTCCTGTGAGTCATTCTAGTGAACCATCAAACACGGGGTAGTATTGGGGACCCCCAAAACACTATCCATTATTCCCTGCTTTGAGGTATAACTCTAGTCAAAGCACCTAAATGAAAACAGCAGTTCCAAATCCTCCAGAGGAGAATGTCACCATTGTTCTCACACTCTAATGTCTGACACCCACTGCAGTTATGTCCTTATAACTTACCTTAGGATCTTTGGGGCTGAATCCAGATATATAGTCATTTATCAAATTGAAAACAAATCCTCTATCCATTAGTGTCAGACAGCGCTATAGGAACCAAATCAAAATGAACAGTTAGTTACATAATTCTAAAGGTCTGTCAAGTTTTTAAAATTCAAAAAATTTTAAATTTTTTCCACAATAAGGGGATGACATTCTCACTTTTACAGATAATAGAAAAACTTTCAGAGATTTAGGTGACCTTAAAGAGACAAAGGGGGACTTCCCTGGTGGCACAATGGTTAAGAATCTGCCTGCCAGTGCAGGGGACACGGGTTGGATCCCTGGTCCGGGAAGATCCCCCATGCTGCGGCGCAATTAAGCCCGTTGTGCCACAACTACTGAGCCTGCACTCTGAGAGCCCACAAGTCACAATTACTGAGCCAGCGTGCCACAACTACTGAAGCCTGCACGCCTAGAGCCCGTGCTCCGCAACGAGAAGCCACCGCAATGAGAAGCATCCACACCGCAACTAGAGAGAGCCTGAGCCCAGCAATGAAGACCCAATGCAGCCAAAAATAAATAAATAAAATAAATAAATTTATTTTTTAAAAAAAGAGAGAGATAAAGGGCAAATGACTTATCATTGGAATTGGGACTCAACTGTATAATTTTCAAACTAAGATATAGATACACATATATATACACACACAAATACATGTATACATGTATATACACATATATGTATATACACATATATATTGATATGTAATCTATTAGCTATACTGCCTCATTTTGGTTAACTCTCAAAGCTCAAAGTGAACTGGAGGGTGGTTAGCGGGGCTTGCCTATGTGAACATTTCAGGCCAAAAGTGAAGTTTTTCTTTGGGCCCTGTGAAGTCTTGGCCTACGACACGTTCTTCCTCTGTGACAACCCTACTAGTTGTTCATATTTTCCTGCTATCACTCTCCTGGTTAAGGCTTTCATTACCTTGCAACAGCACAACTGCAGTTATCCTCCAAACCTGTCTTCCTGCCACTAATCTTTCCATCCAACTGCTTCCAGATTAATCTCTAAGTCCTAGCCCTCATCATGTCACCTTTCTTCCCCAAAGCTTTCAACAGTTCCCTATTGCCTCTAATGTAATTTCAAACTCCTTAGCTTGGCATTCAAGGGCACTCACAATCTTGTCCCAACCTACTTTTCCAGTTTTATCTCCCAATACAGCTCATCTACTTATCACCCACTCAAGATGCACTGTGCATTCCCACCTCTGGGTCTCTGCTCATGCCAAGTCTCGCTAGCAATTCTATCACTGCTTCTACATAATCCTGCCCATTCTTCAATGATGAAGCCCATTTTCATTAACCACCTTGGTCTACAGGGCCCTTTAAACACTTTATACTAGCTTGTGTTTTCCTTATTATTTTCCTGTTTTCACCTAGAGAGGACAATAGGAACGATCTCTTTTTCTTATGTTCTCCATGGTACCTACAGTAACCCTGTGAAATAGAAGGAACTCAATATTTGATTAATCAGCCATTTGTATCTCACTTCTCATCTCTCCTTTCAACTTCCACTGCCTCATCACCTCTCACCTGGATTAATGAGGTAGGCTTATATTTATCTGTTCATCCAAAAACATTTTGAGGAGCTGTGTTTGAAACAATGCATTACATTCTAGAGAAATACAAAGGTGAATAAGATATGGTCTTTAGTCTTGCCTAATGGTAAAGACAAATAAACAAACAAACAATTAAAATACAGCACAATAAAAAGTTATACAAGTATGTAAAGGACGGGTAAACAACAGAAGGGGTGATCAGCCCTGTGTGGGAAGGTCAGGAAAGAGTTGAGCCTAAAAGATGAATGGACTCTGCCAGGCAGACAGGGGGGAAAGACTGGTCTTCTAACTGGTTGCCTTGACTCTGGCTTTTTCCTCACCTCTTCCAAAATCTTTGGTATATAGACAGCTCCATGGCATATAGCTCCGAATCTAAATCCCTTAGCCTGACATTCAAGGCCTTTCATCATCTGGCATCAGATGGTCTTTCCAGCTCTACCTCCACACATCCTGAACTCTGCACAATGACTTTCTTGCTCCTCCCCGAACAATTCTTGAACGCATGTATTTCATCTTTGCTCATGAATCCTCTACCTGAAACACCCTCAACCCTGTCTTGGGGAACTATTCTTCTAGTCTCTGTTCATACTACCTGGTCCTAATCCCTCCCTTTCTTGTTTTCCGATTGTATTTTGTTTGTATTTTCAGTACAGCAGTCATCAAGCTTGATCTTGTACATGTATTGGAATATAATTACAGAGATAGCCTCTCACATCTTTGGATTCTCACATAGAAGACAAATGTTTGTTGACTTGAATGAGGTAAATACTGCTATTAAATCGACTATGTTCTATTCCGTTTACACAGCAAACTTTAACTTTAAACTCCATGGAAGAAACGGAGATTTTATATTTCAAATAGTCTCATCTTTACTTCTAAAAGATATGTGGATGTTTGGTTTTTAATACACAAAAGGGCTCATGTAATAGTGTTAAAACTTTGTTTTAATTCTGGTAAACAGAGGTCTTACGTCAGAAAATCATGCTCTGGAGATCTGAAACCTAGTTGTGAATTTTTAATAAGAAAACAAGGGTATGTGAGATACTAAAACTGCTTGGGTGGATTACTGACTATGAGGTTCTTAAGATAAGGTTGAGACATGATGAAAGGCTGTGAGAAGATGGGGAGTGGAGAGAAGTAAAAACTAAGTGCCTTACAAACCCATGCCCCTTCTCTGCAGCAAATCAAATATTATTATTACCCACTTTCTAGAACAATCGCATTCCAGCATTGCCCCTTACATATGGAGAATAAAAATACAACAACGAGAAACGTGCTATCTTTCATAAATATAGGAGTTTCTGACATCTCTCAAGATAGTCTCATTGACCAAACTCAACCATTTTCATTTACATGTATTAGCAACAAGTAGATGGTGATTATATTAGCAATGTGTAGACTGTGCCTTTAGTTCAAGAGTTACAAACTCAGAGGCCAACAGGGTCAGAGAAGCTATTTAAATGTATAAAGAGTGTCGGGGTATATTAAGGAGTGGTGGGGTTTGTGGCAACCTAGAAAGTACATGCCCCACCTAAAGGCATTCAAATTAATATTTCTGAGGAACACCATGCAAAACCAGCAAGACGTGCCTTCTGGTTAAGCCACCTATGTGGGGCCTCTGGTTTAATTAATTAACCATTGCGGGTGGGGGATCAAACATGGCTGTTTAACTGAGTTGATGGATTAACTCAGTCAAAAGTTTCTCCAGCAGCCTAGCTGAGTCTCTAGAAAGTAGGTAATTTTTTTTTCTTTGGCTTTAAAGACCATATTGGTGAAGAATAATTCCTTACCATGTGCTGGCTGCCTTTAACTCACCTTCAGGAAGCTAGCCAAACTATAATTGACGTTTCTGGACTCGTCAGGAATCTCTGCATAGCGAATAGTCACGTGAGGAATTATTGCAAGAAGCAATGAATGTAAGACATGATGATATGCCTCAGAAAATCTCTGGCCTCTGGGAAGCTTAAATTAAATAGGCATAGAAAAAAGAGTTGCAAAAGATCTAAATCAATTGCTGTTTTTATTTTCAGACACATTCTGTATAAAAATGTGTTTTTAACTGGAGTTTAATTTTTCTCCCAACTTAAAAATGACATGGCTAGTTCAGTGTATACTTTAGATCATTATAGGAACTATCTGGACATCTAATACCATAACTGACTGAAATCATGAACAAGAGTAGGTTATTCTGACCCAACTTTGGAATCGTGTTCCTGAGATACAGACACATCCGTTTGTTCATTCCATGTTTTTCCTGACACACAAAGTATACATGTATCCATGCATCTCAATTTTAGTAAACCTGCTCTGTGAAGACTCTGATAAAAATGCTAAGTATGAGATGAATATTTTTTACTTCACAAATCTTAGCTTTCAATTCCTATAGCTAAGAAAATTTCTTTGTACTTTCGAAAGAGTTCAAACATATGACTAAATGTATACAGCACATGCCAGGAGCACATGTATTATTACATAAAGTGTTTTTAACTTTGTACATGCCTTCGACCTTTCTAAGAGAATGGTTCTTTCTTATTTGGTACTTGTTCTTCTTCCAGATGAATGTTCTGACATAGACATTTTAAAACCACAAGACAAAGGGAAAGCTTCAAAGATAATGCATTTAACATGGCAAATACCTCGCAGGAAACTATGTGGAAGAGTCTCTGACGATCAGACTTTGAAAACATATGAACTGTCAGATTTTTGCAATACATCCATTGTTTTTTTGCTTGTTTTAAGCAAAATTGAAAAAGCTAAGGGCTAAGAGTCCTTAAAATATAAAAGAGGATTTGCATGTCACGGCTACCTGTGAATAAGATTAGCCTTCTTTGTCTATGTTAAATATTATTCTTGAGCCTACTTACCTTAATTTTATTCTCTTCCAACAAGTATGTGGCCATAGACTTTGCAATAATTTCAAAGAAAAACCATGAGTACTAAAATAAACAAATAAATACAAATCAATCTTTAATAGTTACCCAAATCCTTGAAGCTTAGCAGAGGTTGACGAATCACTATGGATTTTGTCTCTGAACTTTAGTAACATTTTAAAGTGATCGCAATTGTCCAAGTCCCACAGGATACCTTCAAACTGTGTTGGCAAAAAGGTAGTAGTGTACCTTAGGGCTGGCTGGTGATGTACAAAGGCTGTTTGGTGGGAATGTTTAACTCAGTGGGGAGGGGTGTTTTATCACTGACACTGCTTTGAGTTGCCTACATGTGGTGATAAGAGCAAACCAACTTTTAGTCTACTTTAGTATTGCTTTTAAATTCTCTATAGACAGTGAATTGTATTATGGCCTGCACCCAGTGGGGGACCCAACCCTGCCCTTGGTACAACACTGGGGCCAGCCCAAGTAGCAGAGGTGTTTGTGTAAGTGTAATTTGAAGGGTACAGAGAAGCCTCAAGCAGATACATCCTAAAATACCCAAAACTGAAATTCTACCATTATTAACAGGAATAGTAAAAACATGACAATAATAAGAGCCACCATTTGAGTGCCTACTATGTGCCAGAAACAACACGTTAAATGCTTTGCTTATATTTTAGAAGTGAGGAAGTGGAGGCTCCGGACTGCTAAGTAACAGGCTCCGGGTCACAGAACTATTATGCAGTGAATAGAGGATTCTAGCCCAGGTCTATCTCCTCCAAAATTCTTCCTATTACACATTCGACTGTGGGCAGGAGGGGGTGGGAAGGGTGAAGGGAATGAAGGAGGTTCTGTGGAGAACTTGGGGGAAAAGGATGTGTAGGTAAAGTGGTGAGGAAAAGGAAAGTCACACGAGGAAACGATGAAAGACTAGAAGTGAAATGGGAGGGTATCAAACAAGCATATCTCTGGCTGCTTTTCTTGCCTGCCGTGTCCTGTGCCCTTACCTTTAGCAGTTTGTTTATTGCTAAAAAGTCTGCAGACTGTTTCAATACCGCTATCATCGTAGTAGCCAGAGTTTCATGTATCAGCTGGGCCTGAGGAGTACTGGGTTTTTCAGGTCGGAAGCTATACTACAATCAAAGAAAACGAGCTGTGAGACAAAATTCTCTCAGAAGACAAGCTGCTCAGAAAGAAAGCTTTACTCCACAAACCTTTATGAAGGATCTTAAATAATTATCCAAGCCTTCTTCATGGCACTTTGATACGATATGCAAGAGAACCCTGAAACAACATTCACAAAAGTCAGCATGTCAGGCTACAATTAACCACTACAGTTTGAATGTTCGATAAAACCATCATACTTAACCCTAAAAATACCTAATACTGCCTAAATAATTAAAGGTGAGGTGACCGCATTAAATGTCACCTTAGTTTGGGTCTAAGAGAGATTTCAGCATCTAACAAACACGCTCAGGGTCTTGTAAAATATGTTTCCTGGTTCAAAAGACGGATATTCTATTTTGGCAACCCAGATATTTCATCTCCTTTCTAAACCACATTTGAAGTGTGGTCATAACTACCATATAGTGTAAAAAAAAAAAAAAAAAAAAAAACCACCTTCAGTAAGGTAAATATTGAAATCCACTCTAGTGAGAATAAAAGGAAAAGAATAGAAAAAAATGTTAAGCATGACAACAGATGGGGGAAAAGGGAAGGGAGAGACAGAGCAGGTATAATGATATGAACTAAAATTGGAAGTAAACCTAAGATTCATAGAAAGTTTTAAAATTATGAGACCAGCAGTGGTTCTCCAACTTTAGCGTGCCTCAGAAACACCTGGAGGGTACAGTGCTCACCCCTCTCCCAGAGTTTCTGATTTTTCAGGTCTGGGGTGAAGTTCAATGATTAGCATTTTTAATAAGCTCCTAGGTGATATTGATGCTGCTGGTCTGGGAACCACATTTTCAGAACTGGGCTAGAATAATGCTTTTTAAATTTGCAACCACACTATGCCCAGCAGCAGAGAAGAGCAAACAGTATGGAGGTGTGTGGCGCTTCAGCCCTGAGGCTCCGGAGAGGCTCAACTGAAGTGGCAACAGCAGAAGCAGCAAAGCCAGAAAGAGCCAGCACTGAGCTCACAATTTTTTGGAAAACTCCTGTTTTAATTTCAAAATTCAGGTGCATTTTGCATCCTACTCTACAATATATCCTTGTTTGTTTTCATATAAAAAGAACACTCCATTATTCTTTCGAGTACAATTTGATGGCCTAGGGCCACTCTGTCCAATGTGAGAGCCACTAGTCACAAGTGGCGATTAAATGAATTAAAATTAACTACGATTAACACTTCAGTTCCTGGGCTTCCCTGGTGGCGCAGTGGTTGAGAGTCCGCCTGCCGATGCAGGGGACGCGGGTTCGTGCCCCGGTCCGGGAGGATCCCACATGCCGCGGAGCGGCCGGGCCCTTGAGCCATGGCCACTGGGCCTGCGCGTCCGGAGCCTGTGCCCCGCACGGGAGAGGCCACAGCGGTGAGAGGCCCGCGTACCGCAAAGAAAAAAAAAAAACAAAAAAACCCTTCAGTTCCTCAGTTACACTAGCCACATTTCAAGTGCTCAACAGCTAAATGTGGCTAATGGCCACCATATTGGAAAGCACAGGTATAGAACATTTCCACGACTGGAGAAAGTTCTATTGGACAAGACTGGTCAAGGGCAATGGTTCTCAAACTCCCTTGCATTAGGGAATCATCAGGGAAACTTAAAAAAAAAAAATACTGATGCTGAGTTCCACCTTCAGAGATTCTGGTTTAATTGGTATGAAGTATGGTCCGGGAACAGACATTTTTAAAAGCTTCTAACATGCAGCAGCTTTAGAACCTCTGGTTGAGGAAGTTTATCCTATGGTTTCTGGTATCATCTGTCCCTGGGGATATAAGTCCCCTGGTCTGAGAAGTATGAAACTAGAGAAAACTGATATTAGATTTCTGACTTTGGGGTTCTCATTTGGAAGATAAATTTATATTTCACATGAAGAAATGCAAAAGGAAACAAAAGTTGCTTCTTGATATTACGACACTGAAACTCACATGGTGCAGTTGATAGGCACGTCATCTTCATGGGTCATATTTGTGAGGACTCGGAAGAGTTGCATAAGAATTACAGGTAGAAACTGTATCATGACTTGGATCTCCATGGCATGCAAACACTAAGATAAGTCATTATTAGTTATGAAAATAAACCAAAATATGATATAACTTGCAAAGGTGAAACAACAAAAATTTAAGTAATGAAAACTACATTCACTAGAATATAAGCTCACTTTAAACACGAGCTTCAGGGGATAGGGGACTTTGTCAGTTCCTTTAGCCACATCTCTAGTTTGGCACTCAGATTCTGTTAGTTCATTTAATATTAAATGCTCTATTGAAGATAAGTATAACTGGGATCAACAGGTTTTGGAATAAAGACAACAGACTCTTGGTAAACCAACACTCAATCGGGGCGAGGAGCAGGCATGTTTGGAGGTAATGGAGACAGGCCTACCAGCCCCCAAGTTCGTGTGTTTTACAGGGGCAAGTGGGCCATTACTTTGTGGCGAGAAGTTACGTGGGATTCAATAAAGTGTGTTTCTATATATAATTGGCTTTACACTAGCACCGTCCACAAGCTGAGGCAGTTCTGCATTCTAACATCTCACAATACATTTCTTCAAAGTGCTAACACTCATCTCTACTGATCAGTATCTTGACATCAAAAAGAAGAAATATGGGGCTTCCCTGGTGGCGCAGTGGTTGAGAGTCCGCCTGCCGATGCAGGGGACGCGGGTTCGTGCCCCGGTCCGGGAAGATCCCACATGCCGCGGAGCGGCTGGGCCCGTGAGCCATGGCCGCTGAGCCTGCGCGTCCGGAGCCTGCGCTCCGCAACGGGAGAGGCCACAACAGTGAGAGGCCCGTGTACCAAAAAAAAAAAAAAAAAGAAGAAGAAGAAATATGTCCGTGTATACATAGAAATGATACAAGCAGCTAAATATGTAAAATGTCTTCCTTCTTCCTTCCCTTCTCTCCGCATTCGTTTATTCACTCATTCATTCACTCACTCATTTAGTCAACTGGCCAACCAAAAAAACCTCACTGAGCACCTTCTACACCAATTCAATATTTAGCGCCCTGGGAAATACAGACACGGGTAAAACAAGTCTCTGTACTAAGGAACTCAGCATTTACCTTTCATAGCTTCCCTTACTCTTGCTCTCTGTTGCCATCCTTACTCTCAGCATCCCTTTTCAGGCTTTTCTCATCTATATTTGAATCATCTCAACAGTGACCTCTGAGATTTCCGGGCAGCCTCTCTTCAATCGGATGCATAAGGCAAGAAACTGAGCTCAGGGAACCCATGGTCTATCCTTCAGGTTTTCCCTTCCTTTTGCCCTCTCTCTTCTATCCTTACAGCCATCGCCCTTTTTCAGAACTCTAACCTATAACCAAAATAGTCTAATAATTTTCTAGTAGGTCTATGTACACTTTCTCCTCACTCCCAATATGTCTCTCATTTCCAAAACTTAATCCTCCTCGAATAGGGGTTACATCAGGCCACCTTGTGCCACCAACAAGATTCTTTTGATGCTTCCCCATGACCTAGGGCAGTGGTTCTCAACCAGAGACCATGTGCCACAACCCAACCGCAACGTCCAGAGACGTTTTGAGCTGTCACAATTGGAGGTGTGTGTGTGTGCCTGTGTGCGTGTGCGCGCGCGCGCTACTGACATCTAGTGGATAGGCCAGAGATGCTTCTAAACACCCTCCAGTGAACAGGACAGCCCTTTACAACAAAGACTTATCCTGCCCCAAATGTCAATAGTGCCAAGTTTGAGAAGCTCTGACCCAGGTATTAAGTCTAAGTTACTTAAGACCCAGCTTACACTCTTAACCTTAACACTCGTCATTCTGCACGAGGCCACACTGGTGTCTCGACTGCTCCTTGAATATATCAATGCACTGCTACCTTTGTTCACACTTTGTAGCCAAATCCTCGCCACCCTTCCCAGTCAAGTTCAAACCCCAGTCCAGTGAAGCCATTCATTCACTCATTCAACAAAGGCATACTGAATGAACTTTCAATTGCCAAGCACATCAAAAAAAACATGGTTCCTACCATCAAGAAGTTCACAGACTATGGGGGGAAAACACATGGAACTAAATCACTGCGATACAAACACTAAACAGTACAACAGCGGTATACACAAGGCGTACAAGAGGAAGAAGCAGCCGAGTCTGCCAGTGAGGAGGGAATGTCATATGAGGCTTCAGAAAGGAGGAAGGTTCAAGGATCGTAAGTAGGATCACAACAAGTAGAAAAGAGAGAAGGACCTTCCATGCAGAAGTGATCTCCCTGCACCAGTACTGTTCCTCTGGAATTTATTCTCCACACAGCAGCCAGAGGGTTCTTTTGGAAAGGCAAATTCCACAATGTCATCTCCCTCTGTTACAAACAAAACCAACCACCACGAACAAAAGGTTGTGAAGGGCTCCCCGTCCTACATGTACCCTGCCTATCACTCCGCACTCATCTGAGGCCGTCCTCCTGCTTTGCTGCTCAATGTGCTCTAGCTACGTTGTCTTTGCTTTTCTTCTTTCCACACATCCCACTGCGAAGTGTTTACACCTGCTGCAATATCCTGTCATCCTTTTACACAGCTTTATCACCTATGGCTGTCTTCCTCCCATCAGCAGCTTTTCAGCTTGAAATGGTGTCATCTCCTAGACAGGCCTTCCCTGACAAGTCCATCTTGACTGCACTCCTGGTCATGCTAGAGCCCATTAACCTGTTCTATTTTCTTCACAGCACTCATCCCTATGTAATGTGACTTACTTATTTATAATCTCTCTACCCCAACTAGAGTAGGTATGTTGTCTAACTCGTTCCCATTATAGTCCCAGCATCCAGTACAATATGTGACCCATAGTAGGTGCTCAATAAATATTTGAGGGATGACTGAATAAATGAATAAAGTAAGGAACCAAAGGGATAAAGATGGGAACCCTCTAGTCTCAGTGGTTCCTCGGTTTTGTGAACGCTTAGCATTTATACCCTGTATCACGCATTTGACATTTAACTACCTATTGCTTTGGACTATCACTTGTACTACTGACTTATATTGTCATTTGACTTAAGTGGATCCTGTTTCTCTGACTGGTTGTAAGATCCCTACAGACAATGAGCCTAAGTTATTCTTCTCTGCAAGCCCCACAGCATCTGGGAAAATACTGAACACGTAGTAAGGGCTCAACATGTAGATGGTTAAATGAAGTGATGAAACACTGTCATTTACAAGGACAACAGGTAGCAAGGTTTGATAGAAAGAAAACAGGACTAGGAGTCAAGAGACACATCAAGAGACAGGCTTGGCTCAGCTCTGCTAGTAACCAGAATGACCACAGGCAAATCACTCTCCTCGGGCCTCAGTTTCCTCATCTGTAAAACAAAATCGCTAAAGATCCCTTTCAGTGCTAACACTCCATACAGGAGCTCTTTCTATAATCACATGGCATTTCATTCACTGCCACTAGAGGGCAAGCATAGGTCACATAAATATCAGAAATTCCACACCCTTAAAAACGCAAATATGAGTACTTTCTTTTTCCTCCATCCTAAGAATACGAGTATAGGAAAACAGTGTTCTGTTCAATTCTGTTAAAACTTTTACAAAGCTTCCCCACTGGAAGAAAAAGCCAATGATCTCAACAGACAATGCACTCATACGTAGAGCGGGAGTTCTAGACATTACCCAAGAAAAGGATTTGAAGTTAGATGACTACTATACTTCTTAATGATAATTAAGAATCGTAGCCACCATGTATCGGCTACCTCCCTGACTCTACCCTTCCAACAATATATTTTCGGTATGGTAGGCAGAATGACACTTTAAAACCAAAGTCACATCATATTAGGAGGCCTGACCTGACCAGCAACCCAGCCACCTTTTCAATGTGAGGGCCTATCATTCTGTGTGCCAGACACACTGGAGCTCCGGCTGTTCCTTGAGCACACCAAGCAAGTTCCTCAGGGCCTCTGCCCTTGCTATTCCCAGCTCTCCCCCAGAATTCCACATAGCTGGCACCCTCCTTTCCTTTAGGTCTCTGTCAAACATCACTTTACTGGAGAGCTCTTCTCTGACACTTTATCTAAAAGAGGGACTCCTTATCACTCCTACTCCCCTGCACTATGTTTTGGTTTTCTTTATAGCACTTACCACCACCTGACATGACATACACAGTCGGCCCTCGGCCCTCCGTATCCACACGTTCCGCATCTGTGGATACGGAAAGCTGACTGCAAGGGACTTGAGCATCTTTGGACTTTGGTATCTATGGAGGGTCCTGGAACCAATCCCCCGAGGATACAGAGGGACCACTCTGTGTGTGTGTGTGTGTGTGTGTGTGTGTGTGCGTGTGCGTGCGCACACGCGCGCGCGCGCGCGTATGCATTTGTTTATGTGTTTATTGTCCATCTGTCTCCGCAACAAAGTAAGCTCCTTGAAAACAGGGATATTGTTTGTTTTTTTCATTTATCCTCCCAGTGTTTAGAATGAAGCCTGGCCCGTAGGATGCACTCAAGATAAAAGTGTGGAATGAGTGAATACTATAGAGCAGATGCCTTATCTCACTGCGGCCTGTAACCACGCTACAAGTGGGTAGTTCTGTTTTGTTTTTTAACATCTTTATTGGAGCATAATTGCTTTACAACGGTGTGTTACGTTTCTGCTGTATAACAAAGGGAATCAGCTATACATATACATCTATCCCCATATCCCCTCCCTCTTGCGTCTCCCTCCCACCCTCCCTATCCCACCCCTCTAGGTGGTCACAAAGCACCGAGCTGCTCTACCTTTGCTATGCGGCTGCTTCCCACTAGCTAGCTATTTTACGTTTGGTAGTGTATATATGTCCATGCCACTCTCTCACTTCGTCCCAGCTTACCCTTCCCCCTCCCCGTGTCCTCAAGTCCATTCTCTAGTAGGTCTGCGTCTTTATTCCCGTCTTGCCCCTAGGTTCTTCATGACCATTTTTTCTTTTATTTTTTTAGATTCCATATATATGTCTTAGCATACGGTATTTGTTTTTCTCTTTCTGACTTACTTCACTCTGTATGACAGTCTCTAGGTCCATCCACCTCACTACAAATAACACAATTTCGTTTCTTTTATGGCTGAGTAATATTCCACTGTATGTATGTGCCACATCTTCTTTATCCATTCATCTGTCGATGGACACTTAGGTTGCTTCCATGTCCTGGCTATGGTAAATAGAGCTGCAATGAACATTGTGGTCCATGACCCTTTTTGAATTATGGTTTTCTCAGGGCATATGCCCAGTAGTGGGACTGCTGGGTCGTATGGTAGTTCTATTTTTAGTTGTTTGAGGAACCTCCATACTGTTCTCCATAGTGGCTGTATCAATTCACATTCCCACCAACAGTGCAAGAGGGTTCCCTTTTCTCCACATCCTCTCCAGCATTTATTGTTTGTAGAGTTTTTGATGATGGCCATTCTGACTGGTGTTAGGTGATACCTCATTGTAGTTTTGATTTGCATTTCTCTCATGACTACAAGTAGGTTTTTATCTTTATGTGAGAGAAAAGAAGAAACAAAGGCTTGGAGAAGTTAAGTAAGTTGGTCAAGGTCAATCACAGAGCTAATAAGTGACAGACCTGGGAGACAAATTCAGTTTGTGATTCCAGAACCCATACGTGTATTACCTCATGTCATAGTACCTCTCTGAAAGAAATGAACCTTTTCATTTCCTGAGAATATCATTCACTATTAACATATGCCTAAAGGGAAATCCTGTAGAGGCTTCATTTAAAATAAAAATGCCTCAGACTGGCCATGGCTGATCTACTGAAAAGAAAAGTCACTGTTAGCTGGGTTCCATGACGTGTGCCCTGTCCCACCCCATTAGGGAATAAATGGAGTCTTGGATTCTCAATACATTTGATAAAATATGGCGTTACTTATGACTCCCTCCCATGCAACATGCAGAAACTAGGTTCTCTTTTTTTAGCTGACCCTTCTGATAATCTTTCACCTATGAACACAGGAATCATTTCACATTTCATTCCAAGCAAAAGTGACTCCATTTCTCCTGGCCCTTTCCCCCAAGCTTTCTCCACCTTTACCTGGCCATCGGCAAGATGAGAAAAGGCCCGGAAAAATCAATTTACGGAACTGAAATAAACATTTTCATGAGATTTTCAAAAATATGTCAACGAATTCTGGCTAAAACATTTTCTTCCTCATGTAGCAATTCTGCGGTCTGCTTCTAAACAGCCCCTTGATGGAAAAGCACATAATAGAAAGTGTTCTCTTGAGGATACACGGCCAAAGGTATTTTTAAAGGGTTCGTTTGATTTTTTTTCCCCCATGTCAAAAAATGTGGCAACCGAACGACATGAAAAACAAACCTTTCACAGAAAGCTACTGTTCATTTACCTTTAAATATTTAATGAGCTCCCCTGGAACTTCTTTTGAGCCTGACTGAATCAGCTGGCAATGATGGAAGAATTTGTGCACATGTAGATCCTGAAAAAGAGATGGACACAGCCATGTGAAATCTGATTCATTTCTTTTTATTTTTTAACATCTTTATTGGAGTATAATTGCTCTACAATGGTGTGTTAGTTTCTGCTGTACAACAAAGTGAATCAGCTGTACGTATACATACATCCCCATATCTCCTCCCTGTTGCGTCTCCCTCCCTCCCACCTGCAAAGCACAGGCTCCGCCCCCGCACCACACCCTACCACCCTGGAATCTTGGAAACCTGTTTCCCTGGGTCTTCTAATGGCCAGACTCAGCACCTGCAGCTACCAACATGCATGTTCCTAAATGAGTCCCACAGTCCTCTCGACCGTCACACAAAGCAGCAAAACCAGGCACATTCAGCGTGTACCTAGGCACGCCGGGTAGGTCACCATTTATGCCCAAGTAGTCACACATTTGTTTAATCTCTTTTTTGGCTAGTGTGGCCTCCGAAGTTGGGCTGCTTCTATATTTTAATGAAACGAGCAGGAAGAGAGGTCTGAATTCACGGGTGAAGAAAACGTAGCAGCAGGGAGTCACCAGAACAAGTCCCAGGCATTCAGTGCCCAATGTACCCTGGCCCTGCACCGGTCAGCGTCCAGCTGTCCTGTATGGAATCTACAGATATTGAATTTGTGGACGGCATGGACTGTATCAGGAACCAGAATCATGAAATTCGGATTTTGACCTGCTTCCTCTAATTATTACCTGTGTGACCTCGGGTAAATCATCTAACCCGAGCGAGCCTCGGTTTCTTTTCCTCTAAAACGATGAAGTGGGCAGGGGGAATTGAGAGGGACCTTGTAGGCCACACCAAAGAGCGTGGACTTCACCTTCTCCATCCGTGATTTTTCAAACTGTGCTTGAGGCATCTCACAGATACTTGACCCTAATTTCATGGATGCCGAGGCTAAGAGCAAACTGTAGTAGCCAGCCATGATCCACTGACTGCAAATTTCTGTGTTCAACTCTAGTCTAACCATGAGAAAAATGTCAGACAAATCCCAACAGAGGGCCATCCTACAAAATGCCAGTAGTCCTGAAAACTGACAAGGTGACCAAAAACAATGAAAGTCTCGGAACTTGTCACCGCCAAGAAGAGCCTAAGGAGATATGACAACTAAATGTAACACGCTATACTGGACAGAATCCTGAAACAGAAAAGGGGCATTAATAGGTAAAAGGATTTGGTAATTTGAGAAGAATTTTTAACTTTGAGCCATTATTAAGAATGATGTTATTACTAATGAGAAAGTCTTTCAGGCCACAACTTCTCTAAGGCTGTAGAATCGAATATAGTCTATTTTAGTCCAGAAATATAGTCAAGTATTAAAATTGACAAAATTCAGGTGATGCAACTTACTTGAGTATAAATGGTAGACTCCAAGTGACTTTTAATCTTCAACAAAGGCTTTGCACCATCTACCCACTTAATATCCGCATTAGACTGCTGTGAAGAGAAAATACACACATGAGTTTCTGTACCATAGCAATGGACAGATGAGCAACATATAACGCCTTTATGCATTTCAGCATTTTCTTTCAGAAACAGATGTGTTCGTTTTGCACATAGGGAATTATTGGAGAAAATAACATGCCTTTAGAATAAATGTATCCTAAACCATTCTGAATTTCCAATCCTTTGCAGGCTGATACTTTTCCAAATGACAATAAAAATTACTAAATAAATGAATTCTTTTCATGACGCACAAAATCGAAGTCCCATTTTAAAAATCGTTATCAGAATCAACAGACGTGAGGTTACTTTGTCAACCTATTATACAAGCTTCTCAACACTCATTTTCTATACTTAGCTTCGTCGTGGACCAGCACCGGCCCTCAAACCACACTCTGAGTAGCCATCAACCAGACCAAACTATCGACTATGCCAACGGTATTCTACTTTTTAAACATTTCATCATATACGTATAACTGAATCACTTTGCTGGACAGCAGAAATTAACACGATGCTGTAAATCAACTGTACTTCAATACAGTTTTTTAAAAAGAGGGGGGAAAAACACTTCATCATGATTACTTCAACAAATACAGATATTTTCCTACCCTTCTTGATTCGGCATCATTCAGATTCAGGTAACCTGGGGGAAGATTAGCGGAAACTGGCAGCTGCTGCTCAAATGTGATGATTCTACCGTCCTTCAGCAAAGGTACCCAGGCAAAGCCAACTGCCAAGACAATAAACAACCATGAGAAACGAAATCGCAAATGCACTTAGCTACACCAATGTCTGCTCACCGGGGAGCAGGGCAGGTCTGTATGTGGGAGTCCAGGTGTTGGGCATCCGAGTACTGGGGAAGGAACAATGAGTCTGTATCGCTTCCTAATCCTAGCCTGACCACTAACAGGTTATTCATGCTACCTCCTTGACTATAATGATGGAAACAACAACACACAGCTCTTCTATCAGAGTGATTGAGAGACCAAAGTGAGCTAATATACCAAAACACTTGAAAACTTTTAAAGTGCATCAATTTCATCATCTTGACACAGTGGGGGAGAATTTTTGGTAGACTTATGTTTTAAACGATTCAGATGTCTCTCGTCCATCCTTACAGAGTCTCATATCTGAGACAACAATCACCATTGTTGCTTCCAGCAACCCCAGGGTAAGCAAGGGACTGCAGAAAATTAAGGTCACGAGTCAACATTACATTCCATACTTATACAAGGCAGTATCTATCTGGGCAGTTTTCCTGATTACAGAAGGAAGAGCGGTAGTAGGAGAATGCAGCCAGGGCACAGTGCTTACAACTGCAATCCACTGAGAGATTTTCCTCCCAGTCTCTACATTTCTTAACAGTTCTACCCCAAAGAGCCTCTTGGCTTCCTATTAGAAAACTCATCATGTTCTAGCTAAAAAAGCCAGAGCCATCTGTGTTGCTCAAGTCAAGCGATGTCAGTATTTCCATTATAGAGATTACTCTGGGTTTCAAGTGTTTATATAACTCAGCTATAAAAAAGCTTGCTCTGGACTGAGTTCTGGCATACGAGAGAGGGTGTTGGCTGGAGAGTACTTTTGAAAGCCATTGCTTTCTGATATTTTGAAATACTTTGCGTGAGTGCGTGTGTGTGTGTGTGCGCACGCGTGCGTGTGTTTACACTGTGAGCACAGAAGTCAACACAAATCTGGTTAGAATGTTTTCATTCGCGTGTTTAATTTGGCAAATGCTTTAATTCTTAAAGAGATTAATATGTTGCTTTCTCTAAGCAGACTGAAAGGCTCTCTCAGATGCTGAAACATGCCTGAAGGGCATCTGACTAGTACAACTTCAGAAATGCTCTACCCAGAGATCTTCTTTTAGAAAAAGCAGAGGAAAGTAACATGAGCAGAAAAACCATGCAAAAGGACTCTGTCAAAGTAGTTAAACTGAAAATTAGACACATGGCAAAAGGTTTCCAGTCCAGAAAGTAGGAAAAGGAAAATATAGTTCTTCTTCTTAGGCAACATTTTTTTTTCCTTAAAGAAATTCTTACTGAGATATAATAAAGATGCCATACAATTCATCTACTGAATATTTAACGTATACAATTCAATGGTTCTTAGTATATTCACAGAGCTGTGCATCTATTGCCACTATCTAATTCCAGAACTTTTTCATCACCCCAAAAAGGAACTCCATATCCCCTTAGAAGTCACACCCTACTTTCCCTTCTTCCAGTCCCGGCCAACCACGGATCTCCTTTCTGTCTCTGTGGAATTGCTTAGGCAACATTTTGCACTGTGAATCAATCAGGGCATGGCCAAGGGTGTCTTGCAGTCAAAACTCATCTAGCACACTTGGAAGCTATCAAGGTACGATGTCAAGCACAAGCCATCTGGCTCAAAGATGTGAAGCCACTTAAAGGATGGACAGTTAAAAGTGATGAGTGGTGGGGAGGGAGGGATAAATTAGGAGTTTGGGATTAACAGATACACACTACTCTACATAAAATAAACAACTAGGACCTACTGTATAGCACAGGGAACTAACTATATTCAATATCTTGTAATAACCTATAATGGAAAAGAATCTGAAAAAGAATATATATATATATAGGTGTATATACTGAATCACTTTGCTGTACACCTGAAACATCGTAAATCAACTATACTTCAAATAATTTTTTAATATATTTTTTAAAAAAGTGATGAGTGGCACATAGAACCACCATCTCACACTCCACTAAGCATCTTGCCCAATCTGTCTAGGATTTGGATAAGGAAATAGTCATTTGTTGCTCAGGAGGTGCACTGTTATAGGTTCTTATCATTCTGCCAGATTTCTTCTCAAACTGCAAGGTCCCTACCCTGAATGAACTGCAATTTCTATGGGGATCTAGAAGAGGACCACCCTATCCACAAAGGGAACTTCCTAATATTCAGTCCTGCTGTGGGCCGGGCATCACTCAGATGTCTCACTAGCACCTCAAACTCAACATCAGTCAAAACCTACCATCCCTACCCACAATTCTGCTACCTGGCAATACCTTCTTTCCAGTTTCGAAACTTTAGTGCTAACTTTGAATTACCTCTCTAGTGGCCAATCACTTGCCAGGTTCAGTATATTCCTCTGCAATTCTCTTTTCCTCCACCCCACCCCGCCACGTTACAGCCATAGTGCGGCCCCCTTTCTCTCCTGGACTTCAGAAATAGCTCCCTAACTGGTGTTTCCTCCTTCCTTCCTTCTTCCTGCTCCAACTCACCTCACCCATTATATTGCTGCCTGATTAGATTTCCTGCAAAACAGCTCTTACTGGTGTTTACAACCCTCCAGTATTTCCTTATTGGTAACAGAATAAAATCAAACCCACAACTTGGCATTCAGGGCTTTCCACCATCTGATGCTTCCTTTCCAACCTGGCATCCTATGATTCCCTCCCCAGTACCCTGTGCTTTGATCCTATTGAATTACTTGTGGTTCCCTGTTCAGACCCCTCAATACTCTGCCTCTGTACCAGCTGTTCCTTCATCCTGGAATCCTCTACCTTCCTACCATCACTGCATTATCAAACTCTACCCTGCCCTTTAAGGCCTCACCCAAACACCATGTCCTCCTGGAACCCTTACCTAATTCCCAGCCACTTGGCTCTCCACCAGCTGAAGTAATAACTCGCTCTTCTCTGACATCACATAGCGCCATTTTCTAGGTAACTACTACTTTCTGTCTTGTGTTATAAATGTCTACATAGGTCTCATTTCCCCTACTAGATCATGTGCTCACTGAAGATGAGATCTATGCTTGGTTCTCCACTGTATTCTCCATAGTACCTCCTATAATATCTTGTACATAATACATACGCAGACATATTTGCTGAGTGAATGAACAAACGAACCAATTTAAGATTGGTCCAGGGACTTCCCTGGTGGTGCAATGGTTAAGAATCCGCCTGCCAGCGCAGGGGACATGGGTTCGCTCCCTGGTCCGGGAAGATCCCACATGCCGCGGAGCAACTAAGCCCGTGTGCCACAGCTACTGAGCCTGGGCTCTAGAGCCTGTGCTACGCAACAAGAGAAGCCACCGCAGTGAGAAGCCCGTGCACCGCAACAGAGTAGCCCCCACTCGCCGCAACTAGACGAAGCCTGCACGCAACGAAGACCCAATGCAGCCAAAAATAAATAACAGGAGCTTCAAGATGGCGGAAGAGTAAGACGTGGAGATCACCTTCCTCCCCACAAATACATAATACATCTACATGTGCAACAACGCCTACAGAAAACCTACTGAACGCTGGCAGAAGACCTCAAACCTCCCAAAAGGCAAGAAACTCCCCACGTACCTGGGTAGGGCAAAAGAAAAAACAAAGACAAAAGAACAGGGACGGGACCTGCAACAGAGGGAGGGAGCTGTGAAGGAGGAAAGGTTTCCACACACTAGGAAGCTCCTTCGTGGGCGGAGACTGCAGGTGGCGGAGGTGGGGAGCTTGGGAGCCGTGGAGGAGAGCGCAGCAACAGGGGTGCGGAGGGCAAAGCGGAGAGATTCCCGCACAGAGGTCGGTGGACACCTGCACTCACCAGCCCGAGAGGCTTGTCTGCTCACGTGCCCGCGTGGGCGGGGCTGGGAGCTGAGGCTCGGGCTTCCGGCGGAGCGCCGGGAGAGGACTGGGGTTGGCTGCGTGAACACAGCCTGAGGGGTGGTAGTGCGCCACGGCTAGCCGGGAGGGAGTCCGGAAAAAGGTCTGGACCTGCCGAAGAGGCAAGAGACTTTTTCTTGCCTCTTTGTTTCCTGCTGCGTGAGGAGAGGAGATTCAGAGCGCCGCTTAAAGGAGCTCCAGAGACAGGGGCGAGCCGCAGCTATCAGCGCGGACCCCAGAGCCGGGCATGAGACGCTAAGGCTGCTGCTGCAGCCACCACGAAGCCCCTGTGCGAGCACAGGTCACTCTCCCCACCTCCCCTCCCGGGAGCTTCTGCAGCCCGCCACTGCCAGGGTCCCGGGATCCAGGGACAACTTCCCCGGCAGAACGCACGGCGCGCCTGAGGCTGGTGCAACGTCACGCCGGCCTCTGCCGCCGCAGGCTCCCCCCCCCACCGCCACTCCCACCGCCCCCCCGCACTCTGTGCCCCTCCCTCCCCCCCGGCCTCAGTGAACCAGAGCCCCCGAATCAGCGGCTCCTTTAACCCCGTCCCGTCTGGGCGGGAACAGACGCCTCAGGCGACCTACACGCAGAGGCGGGGCCAAATCCAAAGCTGAGCCCCCGGCAGCTGTGCGAACAAAGAAGACAAAGGGAAATCTCTCCCAGCAGCCTCAGGAGCAGCGGATTAAAGCTCCACAATCAACTTGATGCACCCTGCATCTGTGGAATACCTGAATAGACAGCGAATCATCCCAAATTGAGGAGGCGGGCTTTGGGAGCAATGATATATATATTTTTTCTCTTTTCGTGACTGTGTATGTGTATGATTCTGTGTGTGATTTTGTCTGTATAGCTTTGCTCTTACCATTTGTCCTAGGGTTCTGTCTCTTTTTTTTGTTTTTTTTTAGTATAGTTTTTATCGCTTGCTATCATTGGTGGATTTGTTTTTTGGCTTGGTAACTCTCTTCTTTCTTTTTTTTATTACTTTTTAAAATTTTTTTAATAATTATTTTTTATTTAAAAACTTTTATTTTATCTTCTGCTTGCTTTCTTTCTTTTTTTTCTGCCTTTTACTCTGAGCTGTGTGGATGACAGGCTCTTGGTGCTCCAGCCAGGTGTCAGGTCTGTGCCTCTGAGGTGGGAGAGCCAAGTTCAGGACATTGGTCCACAAGAGACCTCCCAGCTCCACATAATATCAAACGGCGAAAACTAACACACCATTGTAAAGCAATTATACCCCAATAAAGATGTTAAAAAAAAAATCAAACAGCGAAAATCTCCCAGAGATCTCCATCTCAACACCAGCACCCAGCTCCAGTCAATGACCAGCAAGCTACAGTGCTGGACACCCTATGCCAAACAACTAGAAAGACAGGAACACAACCCCATCCATTAGCACAGAGGCTGCCTAAAATTATAATAAGGCCACAGACACCCCAAAACACACCACCAGACGTGGACCTGCCCACGAGAAAGACAAGATCCAGCCTCATCCGCCAGAACAGAGGCACTAGTCCCCTCCACCAGGAAGCCCACACAACCCACTGAACCAACCTTAGCCACTGGGGACAGACACCAAAAACAACGGAAACTATGAACCTGCAGCCTGCAAAAAGGAGACCCCAAACACAGTAAGTTAAGCAAAATGAGAAGACAGAGAAGCACACAGCAGATGAAGGAGCAAGGTAAAAACCCACCAGACCTAACAAATGAAGAGGAAATAGGCAGTCTACCTGAAAAAGAATTCAGAATAATGATAGTAAAGATGACCCAAAATCTTGGAGACAGAAGGGACAAAATACAAGAAACTTTAAACAAGGACCTAGAAGAAGTAAAGAGCAAACAAACAGTGATGAACAACACAATAAATGAAATGAAAAATTCTCTGGAAGGGATCAATAACAGAATAACTGAGGCAGAAGAATGGATAAGTGACCTGGAAGATAAAATAGTGGAAATAATTACTGCAGAGCAGAATAAAGAAAAAAAATGAAAAGAATTGAGGACAGTCTCAGAAACCACTGGGACAACATTAAACTCACCAACATTCGAATTATAGGGGTCCCAGAAGAAGAACAGAAAATGAAAGGGACAGAGAAAATATTTGAAGAGATTACAGTTGAAAACTTCCCTAATATGGGAAAGCAAATAGTTACTCAAGTCCAGGAAGCACAGAGAGTCCCATACAGGATAAATCCAAGGAGAAACACACCAAGACACATACTAATCAAACTATCAAAAATTAAATACAGAGAAAAATATTAAAAGCAGCAAGGGAAAAACAACAAATAACACACAAGGGAATCCCCATAAGGTTAACAGCTGATCTTTCAACAGAAACTCTACAAGCCAGAAGGGAGTGGCAGGACATATTTAAAGTGATGAAGGAGAAAAACCTACAACCAAGATTACTCTACCCAGCAAGGATCTCATTCAGATTTGACAGAGAAATTAAAACCTTTACAGACAAACAAAAGCTAAGAGAATTCAGCACCACCAAACCAGCTCTACAACAAATGAGAAGGAACTTCTCTAGGCAAGAAACACAAGAGAAGGAAAAGACCTACAATAAAAAACCCAAAAAAATTAAGAAAATGGTGATAGGAGCATACATATCGATAATTACCTTAAATGTAAATGGACTAAACGCTCCCACCAAAAGACACAGACTGGCTGAATGGATACAAAAACAAGACCCGTATATATGCTGTCTACAAGAGACCCACTTCAGACCTAGGGACACATACAGACTGAAAGTGAGGGGATGGAAAAAGATATTCCATGCAAATGGAAATCAAAAGAAAGCTGGAGTAGCAATTCTCATATCACACAAAATAGACTTTAAAACAAAGAATGTTAAAAAGGCAAAGAATGACACTACATAATGATCAAGGGATCGATCCAAGAAGAAGATATAACAATTGTAGACATTTATGCACCCAACATAGGAGCACCTCGATACACGAGGCAAATACTAACAGCCATAAAAGGGGAAATCGACAGTAACACAACCATAGTAGGGGACTTTAACACCCCACTTTCACCAATGGACAGATCATCCAAAATGAAAATAAATAAGGAAACACAAGCTTTAAATGATACATTAAACAAGATGGACTTAACTGGTATTTATAGGACATTTCATCCAAAAACAACAGAATACACATTCTTCTCAAGTGCTCATGGAACATTCTCCAGGATAGATCATATCTTGGGTCACAAATCAAGCCTTGGTAAATTTAAGAAAACTGAAATCGTATCAAGTATCTTTTCCGACCACAACGCTATGAGACTAGATATCAGGAAAAAATCTGTAAAAAATACAAACACATGGAGGCTAAACCATACACTACTTAATAACCAAGAGATCACTGAAGAAATCAAAGAGGAAATCAAAAAATACCTAGAAACAAATGACAATGGAGACACGACAACCCAAAACCTATGGGATGGAGCAAAAGCAGTTCTAAGAGGGAAGTTTAGAGCAATAGAATCCTACATCAAGAAACAAGAAACATCTCATATAAACAACCTAACCTTACACCTAAAGCAATTAGAGAAAGAAGAACAAAAGAACCCCAAAGTTAGCAGAAGGAAAGAAATCATAAAGATCAGATCAGAAATAAATGAAAAAGAAATGAAGGAAACGATAGCAAAGATCAATAAAAATAAAAGCTGGTTCTTTGAGAAGATAAACCAAATTGATAAACCACTAGCCAGACTCATCAGGAAAAAAAGGGAGAAGACTCAAATCAATAGAATTAGAAATGAAAATGGAGAAGTAACAACTGACACTGCAGAAATACACAGGATCATGAGAGATTACTAAAGCAACTATATGCCAATAAAATGGACAACCTGGAAGAAATGGACGAATTCTTAGAAATGCACAACCTTCCAAGACTGAACCAGGAAGAAACAGAAAATATAAACAGACCAATCACAAGCACTAAAACTGAAACTGTGATTAAAAATCTTCCAGCAAACAAAAGCCCAGGATCAGACGGCTTCACAGGCGACTTCTATCAAACATTTAGAGAAGAGCTAACACCCATCCTTCTCAAACTCTTCCAAAATAGAGCAGAGGGAGGAACACTCCCAAACTCATTCTACGAGGCCACCATCACCCTGATACCAAAACCAGACAAAGATGTCACAAACAAAGAAAACTACAGGCCAATATCACTGATGAACAAAGATGCAAAAATCCTCAACAAAATATTAGCAAACAGAATCCAACAGCACATTAAAAGGATCATACACCATGATCAAGTGGGGTTTATCCCAGGAATGCAAGGATTCTTCAATATACGCAAATCAATCAACGTGATACACCATCTTAACAAACTGAAGAAGAAAAACCATATGATCACCTCAATAGATGCAGAAAAAGCTTTCGACAAAATTCAACACCCATTTATGATAAAAACCCTCCAGAAAGCAGGCAGAGAGGGAACCTACCTCGACATAATAAAGGCCATGTATCACAAACCCACAGCCAACATTGTTCTCAATGGTGAAAAACTGAAACCATTGCCTATAAGATCAGGAACAAGACAAGGTTGTCCACTCTCACCACTATTATTCAACATAGTTCTGGAAGTTTTAGCCACAGCAATCAGAGAAGAAAAAGAAATGAAAGGAATCCAAATCGGAAAAGAAGAAGTAAAGCTGTCACTGTTTGCAGATGACATGGTACTATACACAAAGAATCCTAAACATGCCACCAGAAAACTACTAGAGCTAATCAATGAATTTGGTAAAGTAGCAGGATACAAAACTAATGCACAGAACTCTCTGGCATTCCTATACACTAATGATGAAAAATCTGAAAGAGAAATTAAGAAAACACTCCATTTACCACTGCAACAGAAAGAATAAAATATCTAGGAATAAACCTACCTATGGAGACAAAAGACCTGTATGCAGAAAACTATAAGACACTGATGAAAGAAATTAAAAATGATACAAACAGATGGAGAGATATACCATGTTCCTGGATTGGAAGAATCAACACTGTGAAAATGACTCTACTACCCAAAGCAATCTATAGATTCAATGCAATCCCTATCAAACTACCACTGGCATTTTTCACAGAACTAGAACCAAAAATTTCACAATTTGTATGGAAACACAAAAGACCCCGAATAGCCAAAGCAATCTTGAGAACGAAAAACGGAGCTGGAGGAATCAGGCTCCCTGACTTGAGACTATACTACAAAGCTACAGTAGTCAAGACAGTATGGTACTGCCACAAAAACAGAAATATAGATCAATGGAACAGGATAGAAAGCCCAGAGATAAACCCATGCACATATGGTCACCTTATCTTTGATAAAGGAGGCAGGAATGTACTGTGGAGAAAAGACAGCCTCTTCAATAAGTGGTGCTGGGAAAACTGGACAGGTACATGTAAAACAATGAAATTAGAACACTCCCTAACACCATACACTAAAATAAACTCAAAATGGATTAGAGACCTAAATGTAAGGCCAGAAACTATCAAACTCTTAAGAGGAAACCATAGGCAGCACACTCTATGACCTAAATCACAGCAAGATCCTTTTTGACCCAGCTCCTAGAGAAATGGAAGTAAAAACAAAAATAAACAAATGGGACCTAACGAAACTTAAAAGCTTTTGCACAGCAAAGGAAACCATAAATACGGCCAAAAGACAACCCTCAGAATGGGAGAAAATATTTGCAAATGAAGCAACTGACAAAGGATTAATCTCCAAAATTTACAAGCAGCTCATGCAGCTCAATATCAAAAAAGCAAACAACCCAATCCAAAAATGGGCTGAAGACCTAAACAGACATTTCTCCAAAGAAGATATACAGATTGCCAACAAACACATGAAAGAATGCTCAACATCATTAATCATTAGAGAAATGCAAATCAAAACTACAATGAGATATCATCTCACCCCGGCCAGAATGGCTATCATCAAAACACCTGCAAACAATAAATGCTGGAGAGGGTGTGGAGAAAAGGGAACCCTCTTGCACTGTTGGTGGGAATGTAAATTGATACAGCCACTAGGGAGAACAGTATGGAGGTTCCTCAAAAAACTAAAAATAGAACTACCATATGACCCAGCAGTCCCACTACTGGGATTACATATACCCTGAGAAAACCATAATTCAAAAAGAGTCATGTACCACAATGTTCATTGCAGCTCTATTTACAATAGCCAGAACATGGAAGCAACCTAAGTGTCCATCAACAGATGAATGGGTAAAGAAGATGCAGCACATATATACAATGGAATATTACTCAGCCATAAAAAGAGGGAAGAGATATGGGGATATATGTATATGTATAACTGAGTCACTTTGTTATAAAGCAGAAACTAACACACCATTGTAAAGCAATTATACTCCAATAAAGATGTTAAAAAAAATAAAAAATAAAAATAATTAATTAAATAAATAAAATAAAGATTGGTCCAGGCTAGCTTGGATCTGAATCCCAGGGCGTGCTGATACTGATATAGTGGGAGTGGCACAGGCCATGTTCTTAGGGCCTTCTATGTTCTCCTAAGGATGCTTCCCATTGGCTTATCGAAAGCCTTGCTGAATGAGACCATGACTGGAGCTTTACTACCAAAGCTTATTCAAGTTCGTTAAACCTGTCCTCCTCTCACTAGAACCCCAATCTCCCTCAGGTTCAAAAACGCCCATGGCTCTGGGCTCATGTCCCTCTTCTCAGTGAGCAGAACTGGAAAATTCTGGTTGCTGGGCTATTCTACGTGAAAGAAATGACAAAAACACTGCATCATAATATGGGTTTCTCTCTGAGAGGGGCAATATTACTTTACGTTGCCTATGGTAGTCTAAGTACACTGGCAAGCATTTGGACATGACGTTGGGTAGAAATAATGATAAAACGAACATGTAATTCATCTGTCACCAATGAACTTTTAACTCAGAAATGTACTTTTTGGTGAGGGGAAGTGGTCTGTACCTCGATGAAAAGAGGTTATATATAGCCAAGACAACTCCATTTCAAATAGCTCTAGAGAGAGACATTTAAAGAGCACACGTACCTGGAGTTTCAACTGTATCCTGCTTTTTGGTTGTTCCCTTTGTGTTAATTTCACAGCTTACATGATAAAAAGTGAAAAGCAAATGATGTTTTTGATGCAGGTGAATGGGAAGCTCAATTTTAATCTGAAATGAAAGCAAAATTACACATAGCGTTTTGTTTTCATTGTCAAGCTGGACTGTCAGACCTTTAGCTCTGTTTCATCATACTTTTCCAATGACATACTTTTCTAAATCACAAGCCAAGTGGTCAAATAATAGATATGATTTAAATATATTCCAAATGCTTTTCTGGTCAGTTTCACAGTTTGACAACAATATTCTCTTGGGTTGTGAGGGCTGATTTATTACTTTTGCTGAAGAGTCCAGTGGATTCTCCTGGATTCAACTTTGCAGCAGGTTTTCTGAAACACTGGATCAAAACCACATCCTTACAGCCCAGGGATACTCTGTAACTCAATGTAAGTCAGTGAATGCAATCCATCTACAATGTGCATTGAATTTGAAAGGCTGCTTTTTTCAAAATCACTGCCCTCCTCTGCATGAAGAAAAAATTAAGCCTTTACAAATAAACATGCAAAAAGTCACTGTGGTATTATGGGATCCACAAATTACAGTGTATATAAATTTCTTTAGAAGAAGAACACAACCTTACTCTTGAATAAATAAAAAGTATCGTCCTGACACACGAATTTAATACTAAAAATTAATACTTTAAAACAAGCATTGCAAGTACTTTTCCAGTCAGAACCCAACTGCCTGTTTGTAATGCCTCCTGGGAAGTGTATGGGAGAGAGATTACAGATTTAATTGATTTAACACACATACGTGGACTTGCACAGGAACACATGCAAACACACACACACGCTCACACTCACTTTCCTGGTTAATATATAGTGAATGCTTGAAAAGTCCATTTCCTAAAGATAATGTGGACTACTTACTACATGAACAAGTTTTCTCTAGTGACTGACATTGGTTATAGAGAGGGATGTATTAAACAGCTTGGTGATGGGACATCTGGCCTAATTATCATTCACACAAGGCATGGTTTTGGTGTTATAACTAATTTCTGTTGTAGGTATATTTCCCCACAGAATACGCCTATTCACAGCATCCAGACCATCTGGGTATCTAATGCTCTGCTGCACATCAATATGGACATACTCCCTCCCTGGGTGGCGAAAATGCAAAGTCCCACTACCCTCCTCTCCACCCCGGAGAAAGTAGGGGCACTGGACTGAGAAGGAATGAGTGAGCCTCGGGCTGGGGTTTAAGGCCTCCATACAACAGCAGCTGGGCCTGGGGAAATCAGGACAGCAGGGGGGATGGTTTCAGACCAAGCCAGGGATGTAGACGTGGAACCTGAGAAGCAGAAACAGCAGAGCTTCTGGCCTGGGATACGCATCCGGGTTCCATGGAGACACGCAGCCATCAAAAGTAGTCTGCGGATTTGGATAAGCCGACTACACATAGACGAGAAGAGGCTGTGACAGAGACACTAAGAGAGACACTGGAAAGGACACAGAGACATAGAGCTAGAGAAGTGGGAAGAAGGAAAGAGGTAGGGACAGGGTCAGAAAGGCAGACTGAGCAAAGGCGCTCGGAGGCCGGGAGACCGCGCCAGCCCCCTCTGTCTACATTGCGCTGAGGCATTCAGTGCAGCCAATGGGATTCTGGGGACCCAGCCATGCCGCTGTGCCTCTCGGAGCATTTCACTTACAGAGAGGCTGCACCCTCCCACGCAGGACCACAGGAAGAAAGAGCTAAAAGGGCCTTCAGAAAATCCCTTCTAAATTTCTTATTTTAAAGCTTTGGAAATGGAGACTCAGAAAGAGGAAGTGACTTGCTCAAGGTCACGGAGCCAGCTGTTGTCAAAGTAAGGGCCAGAGTCCCCGTTCCAGTGTGGTGTCTGTTTCCTACGTTATCTCACGCCAGAGCCCCTTCAATTTGTGGGCCAATCTTCCACTGTCACCAAAGGGCACCAAGCAGGCAGTGGCCCCTCGTTCTGATGTGACATTTTCTATTTTCATGGGACAAAACATTCAGCGAGTGAAAGTGCAGACACAATATTGGAAATGATTCAAAGAGAAAAAGAAGAGCCACCACTGGGTTTTGTAAACGTCCAAATAACGCGCTTTACCTCATCATAGAACTCTGGATTTTGGTTGTGATGCGAGACAACAGCGTAAGCGTTTGTGGTAAAAACAGGCCCCGCAGGTTTTCCATAAATACACTGCAAAACAAGGAAACAGAGTCACCACCCTCAATGTCACTCTTTAAACACGATGCTAGGGAACCACAAACAGTTAGAGGCATCTGTGAGCCCAGGGTCACAGCCAAGCCCACCCAGCTCTCACCATGAACCTGTAAATTCCAAATCATTTACAGTCACTCCAGACACCACCCCAGACATCGCCTTACTTGGCTGCGTGAATGCTTCTGAATTTCCGGCCATCTGAGAAATATAATTCCAACCTAGCTGACAGTAAGAGGCTGAACACTTCTCATCATTCGGAAGGGAAACACTCTCCAACCAGGCTGGAAAGCTGACTTCTCTCGTGCTATTTGCACTTCTTAGTATGAGAAGCTCCCCCTCAGTCGGTCAGCAACATTTGCTGAATGCTCGCTGTGCAGTGGGGTAAGGCGAGGAGTTAACAAAATAGAACCAACAGCAGATCCCTTCCTAGCCTCGAGGAATTAGAAACTGAATGTCCATTAAGCTACAGACTAGCTTACTGTTCTCTCACTTTATGAGCCACAGTTTAAGAGTCACCAGCTTGCTGTTACACCAATAAAATTAATGGAAGGCTTTCCATGGTTCCATGGAAAGATCCGATTTCATTTCTAGTGTGAGCTTTTCAGTTCCATAGGCCTAGTAAGTTCAAGGATGAAAATATGGAGTCACTGTGCCAAGGTCCTAACTGCCTCACTCGGGTACTTCGGAGCTAGCCTCCGGGCCAGCTAAGAAATGAAAGTGACACTCCACGTGAGTGCAACGCCAGCTCTCCTTAAATATGGTCATGGAGGCAATTTGCAGGCACTGCGGAGAGGTAACCTAAGAATCTTTAAGTATACAAAAAGGATATCGGATGAATGGCTAAAGAAGATGTGGCACATATATACAATGGAATATTACTCAGCCATAAAAAGAAACGAAATTGAGTTATTTGTAGTGAGGTGGATGGACCTAGAGTCTGTCATACAGAGTGAAGTCAGTCAGAAAGAGAAAGACAAATACCGTATGCTAACACATATATATGGAATCTAAGGAAAAAAATGTCATGAAGAACCTAGGGGTAAGACGGGAATAAAGACACAGACCTACTGGAGAATGGATTTGAGGACACGGGGAGGGGCAAGGGTCAGCTGGGACAAAGTGAGAGAGTGGCATGGACATATATACACTACCAAACGTAAAATAGATAGCTAGTGGGAAGCAGCCGCATAGCACAGGGAGATCAGCTCGGTGCTTTGTGACCACCTAGAGGGGTGGGATAGGGAGGGTGGGAGGGAGGGAGACGCAAGAGGGAAGAGATATGGGGATATATGTATAAGTACAGCTGATTCACTCTGTTATAAAGCAGAAACTAACACACCATTGTAAAGCAATTATACTCCAATAAAGATGTTAAAAGAAAAAAGGATACCGCATGGGGGCGAAGAAAGTGTTATTCTCATCTCCACTGAAGGAAGAATCAGAGAACATACACCGCATTTGAGCCAGCTAATTCTTAATTTAACCTAGCTTTCTCTGTGAAAAAACTCTCTTTTCAAGGGTCAGAGCTATTAACCATTCAATGACTTAACCGGGGCTGTTCCAGCCTCTTTCCCAAGGTGGTTTAAGTGGAAGATTTGCCATCCATCTGTCTGATTTAGGCTCAAGCTAGAGAAGTTGGGAAGCCAGATAAACACTCTGTGATGGCTAGACGGTCTGACTTCTCTCTCAGGCCTCTGCTTAATGGGCTATGGGCTAAAGGGCCAAAAGTAAAAAGCGGCTATAAAGAGTGAAAATGTAAGGGCACTGTGAAGTGACAGGTATTTAAGGATTGCGGTAGCAGATAATGCTGAGATGCTTTTCGTGGATCACTAATTCAAGTTTGGAGGTACCATTTGGCCAGCCACAGACTGGAAGTCATATCTCAGATCAAAGCAGTTATGCTGTGCTTCTGTCAGCTCGAAGCCCGTTCAGGTTTCAAGGAGAAAGGAGTTTAAACTCCCCTGATGGTACCGTTATAAGCTGTCAGGTCACGAGAAAACGACCTTGTGACTGGGCATTGGAGCAATGCAAAATCGAAGTGGGGCAAAGGCAAAAATCTGGCATATGAAGCTTGCCCATTTTTAAAGTTATATATGCTCCTAACTCAGTTTGTTATTTCTTAGTATTTAACGCATTCTTAACGCGTAAGAGTAGAGAAGACGATATAACATTTGTCGCATTAGTACATTTTCTTCGACATTTAAACACATTAAACTTAGCATACAGAACTACCGAGAACCAAAATCTCTATCTCTACCAAAAATGCATGCTTAACAATATCACAAACAAACCTTTACAGCGCTAGCATCACTTTCATCCGAATCCCGGAATTCCACACAGACCGCGATGTTCCTTGCCTAAAATGATTCATCATTCAAAATGAGTGACAAAACAAAATTATAAATAACATTTTACACCCCAAAATGTATAGTTTACACCGTGTACCTTGGCAAATGTTTTCTGGCTATCGTATTTTAACTGCAAGGGATATACATATAGATGGTTTTTGTAAACGGTAAATGGATAACAATATTTTGTCATTTCTGGAACAAACTCTTCAACTTCCACAGTAATATTTTGACAATTCTTTTCAAAAGGCTTCAGGGGCACATATGAAGACGTAATACAGTCTGCAGCAGAAAAAAGAACAGGCAAAGATGTAACAATCATTAACACATTCCTGCATTTATAAAAATATACACGATTTGTGTTCTCAAAGAGCAGTTTAACAAATAGAATTCTTAGTGATTGACAAAAAGTTATACAAGCACTTTAAGGACCCAGAAGAACAAGTAGGAGTAAGTAGCCTGATGCTGGTTTTAGTGAAACCCTTCAAACCAGACGTGGATTGCTATTCATTCTCAACGTAGAGTGATTTGCCAAATATAACACATCATAATTTTGACAAATGTAAACTCTGCAAAGAAATCCATTACATTTTTCCTCCTGTGACTGCAATTTAGCTTTCACTGCAAATTTCTATTGGTATCAGGGAAGTAACAGTAAATTTATGCCAATTAGCTCATGGCTAGTCACTCTTAAAAAGTTAACTTGGTGCAGGTGCAAATTTTCACTTAAGAAATAATGGCAGCCTTTTGAAACTACAAATCTTATGATGTGTTACCAATAATAAATTCAATCCTCCCGAAAGTGGAAAACACAAAGCCTCAGAGAGGTGTAGCAGCAGCACATGTTATTGAGGTAGCCCCTTGTAGTAAAGGTTATTCATACACTTAAGGGGCTCTAAGACTGCTGGTCCTTGCTGCAGAGCAATACTGATGGAGGAGGAAGACCCCGGAGAGTCAGACCCGAGGACACAATATTTTTCGTTGGGTTTGGCTTTCTATTATAGTGATACTTACAACAGAATATCTGGAGGTATAGAGTAAAGGTACAAAGAAACAAGTGATCATTTCACTACCCAGAGATAACTACTACTAATATTTTGGCATTATTTTCTTCTAGTCTTCTTCCTATGCATGTTTTATATAACAACACAAAAATCCCACTGTATACAGAACTTTATCCTGTTTTTTTTTTTTTGGCGTTTTATCTGATGTCTTATTTCATGAATTCTTTGTAAACATCATTTTTCATAGCTGCATAAAGTTTCATGGTATCTGGATACCATAACTGCCTTAACCACACTGACAGTGTTGGGCTCTGGTTGTTTCCAAATGCCCCCACCCCACATAAACAACACTGCAAAGAACACCTTTATGCATAAACTCCTGTCTACACTTCAAATTATTTCTTTAGGGAAAAAATAAGCCATTGTACTCTTAGATGTCTTAAAATGTCAATTGCCACTCTCTTACTTCAATCTTTTCGTGACTTCTCATGGTACTTGGAATGAAATTCAGTCTTTTAAGGAGTTACCATGGTCTTTACAATTCTCTACATGACGTGATTTTTCCTACTTCTCCTACTTCATCTCCTACTCTCCCTCGTGCCCGTCACACACTACACTAGAGCCACATTGGCTCCGTTTCTGTCCATACAAACCAAGCTAGCTCCCACCTCAAGGTCTTTACATATGGGACACCCTCAGAGCAGAATGTACAGCCACAGTCACCACATGCTGGCGGGGTCACATGGTGAGCCTTCACTGGCCACCCTTTTTAAAGCAGCCTGCCCAACCACAGACTGAAATTATTCATTTATTTGTTTTCTTGTTTAATGTCTGTCATTCATTCTAGACTGTAATCTCCATACTTTCAAAGCATCTGGTAAGTATTCAATAAAGTTTACTCAATAAATGCTTATTCGGTGAATAAATGGCTAGACAGAATCTCAGAAATGGAATGCCTTAGTTACGGACATTCATGGATATCTACTGCCAAACTGTATTCCTACTCGTGATGGGGGACGGTGCCTGGCCAAAACCTAGCCAGCATTAGACAGTTCCACTTCATTTTTGTAAATCTCATAGATGAACAAAAAAATCCCAATGCTTAAATGTTTACCTTTGTGTTAGTGGCATAATTACTGAGATTGGACATTTTAAAAAGATTTACAAGTCATTTTATTTCCTGCAAATTGTCTTTTGTGTCTCCTGAGATCATAGATTCTTTAGACAAGAAAAGAGATTCTCCTCCTTTTGGATCCCTTCGTTGATGAAACTTATCCAAGGCAAAAGGAGCAGAAACTCACTGGAGCACACTCACAACATCATATATAATACATGAAACAGCACCTGATAAAATCAACTCAATTCACTTCCTAATCTGTAACTGTTTATCATGCGTCCTGGGTTGAACAGTGTCCCACCCAAATTCATGTCTACTAGAAGCTCAGAATGTGACCTTATTTGGAAATAGGGTCTTGGCAGATGTAATTAGCTAGGAGGATGAGATCATAATGGATTAAGGTGGGCCCTAACCCCAATGACTGGTGTTCTTAATAGAAGGCCATGTGAGGACAGAGGCAGAGATTGGAGTGATGCAACTACAAGCAAAGGATGCCAAGGAGAGTCAGCAGCCACTAGAAGCTAGAAGAGGCGAGGAATGATTCTTCCTTAGAGCATTGAGAGGGAGCATGGCCCTGCTGACACCTTGATTTTGACCTCTAGCCTCTAGAACCACAGAATAAATTTGCGTTTTAAGCCACCCAGTTTGTAATACTTTCTTACAGCAGCCCTAGGAAACTAATATACCACGTAAACCTCAAGAAAAACACTGAGAAGATAAAAACCTGAGATTCAAGCATAATAGCTCTGTAGGCTTATTTGCAATATGTAAGTTCTTACTTGATAAATCCACAGGAACACATTCTACTGTGATGTTTAGCTGCCCAGGAATAATCTGCAATTTGGTCTTCTCTGGCCTAGATGTAAAATAAGAATATTTGATACTTAAAAATATGATTAAGAAGTGCATTGGTTACACTTTATCCAAACTCCCAAACGCTTCCAAAATCCAAATGCTCCGAAGCATTTGATTTTTCCCATATATGACTCACGTTCAGAATCTGAAGGAATTATAATTCATCTATTATACTGATCTACTGCAGTAACTCCCAAACACTTACTTCTTGTATTCTGAGAGCAACTTGAGAATGTCTTCGTTTGAAAGCTTGCTACTGTCTTGTTTATACAAAGGAGAAAATCTCCCATCCAGGTCCAGAGAACCTTGAATATCTTTGAAAATGGGTCTAAAACAGGAACAGAAGGGGTTTTTTAACTCCAAAGTATTGATAAATTAAGATAAAATAGTGGTGGTGGGAGTAGAAAATGGTGAAACTATCTTGGAACATACATAATTCGGCAGCTTCTCCCGAAGTTAAGCATACACCTACCCTCTGATCCTGCAATTCCGCTCCTAGGCATATTTCCACATGGTACTTGACCGTTCACAGCAGATTTATTTGTTATAGCCCCAAATGGCAACCACCCAGATATTCATCAACAGGTGAAGAAACAAATCGTGGTATATTCTTACAATGGAATACTACTCAAAATGAACAACTGATAGATACATTATGGATGAAACTCAAAAACAGACTGAGCACAAGAAACCAAATGCCGGGGCTTCCCTGGTGGCACAGTGGTTGAGAGTCCGCCTGCCGATGCAGGGGACACGGGTTCGTGCCCCGGTCCGGGAGGATCCCACATGCCGCGGAGCGGCTGGGTCCGTGGGCCATGGCTGCTGAGCCTGCATCGTCCAGAGCCTATGCTCCGCAACGGGAGAGGCCACAACAGTGAGAGGCCCGTGTAGCGCAAAAAAAAAAAAAAAAAAAGAAACCAAATGCAAGGGACTTCCCTGGCGGTCCAGTGGTTAACACTTCTCCTTCCAATACAGGGAGTGCGGGTTCCATCCCTGGTTGGGGAGATAAGATCCCACGTGCCTCGTGGCCAAAAAACCAAAACATGAAACAGAAGCAATACTGTAACAAATTCAATAAAGACTTTAAAAATGGTCCACATCAAAAAAAAAAGCCTTAAAAAAAAAAACCAAATGCAAGAGTACATACTGCATGATTCCACTTATATGATAGTCTAGAATAGGTAAAAGTCATCTAAGGTCAGTGGTTGCCTGGGTGTGGGTGGGATGGCTGACTGGACAGGAATATGAGGAAACTCTCTGGAGTGATAGACATGTTCTCTATCTTGGTTGGGGTGGTAGTTTTATGACTGTAAATATCTGTGAAAATTCATCAAGTTGGACATATAAAATGTGAATTTTAATCAAAGGTAAATTATCTCTCAATAAAGTTGATAAAAATTGAATTAGATATTTAAGATCAATTTATAGAGTCTACAATATATATGTAAAGTTTCCAATATGAATTGGAACTATTCCCTCCCGCTCCCCTTCTTCCATTTTTCAAGCAGCTCTTTTACTGCTAACTCGGGAAGTAATGTACAAGCACCCAACACACTGGAAGCAGCTACGGCCAGAAGCACAATTCCCCCGGCAGAACCACTGAAAATGTGGTTATAGGCATTAACTATTGTTCCTACTTCTAAGCATACCTCCTTTATTTTCAGTAAACAGGGGTTTATCACACATCTTTTAAATACCCCAGCCAAGCCTTTAGAGTGAGTTCCTGCTACTGCTGACAACCAAAGTAATTCAGGCAGAAAGAAACAGCATAATTCCACATCAGAACTGAGGATCACAGCGTCTAACTTTGAAGATTTTAAAATTTATTTTTCTACTGGCAAATCAGCATCAAGCAGCTACTGCCATGGCCTGAAGGGGGGCGGGGGGCAGTGTGCCACAGGTGTCCAGCGTGGGCTCTGAACTCAGACGCCATGAGCGCTGAGCCCTACTCACACACATGCCATGGGAACTTGGGCAAGGATTTTTTTTTTTTTTTATTTCAGTGACTCAATTTCCTCGTCTCTAAGATGGGGGAGGATACTACCCACCTCTTTTTTTGAGGGGGGTATGTATGTATGTGTGTATGTATGTATTTATTTGTTTGTGTGTTTGGCTGTGCCGGGTCTTAGTTGTGGCACGCAGGATCTTCGTTGCCGCGTGCAGGATCTTTAGTTGCGGCATGCGGGATCTAGTTCCCTGACCAGGGATCGAACCCGGGACCCCTGCATTGGGAGCGCAGAGTCTTACCCACTGGAGCACCAGGGAAGTCCCAATACCCACCTCTTAAGGAAGTATACATTAAACACTCAGACCTCTGCCTTATACACTGAGCACTTAATCCCTATAAATAATAACAGCAGCAGCAGCTGGAGCATCACTAAGTACGCTTATATTTACAGGCCGTATTTCACCTCCTATAATGCCTAAACATACCACCCTCCACTACTCTTTGCCCTTGACCTATCCTTGGCTATCATTCTTACCAGTCTGCAAAACAAGGACAAGGTGCCTTTTCATCTACCAACATACAATGCACTTTGAGACCTTCCCCCAAATGAAATGATTATAAATAGTGACAGAAGACTTAATTAACTTAGAATCTCCTATCCTTATGCTACTCCTCAGCACCCACTGAACATAACTGATTGAATTATTCAGAACACGGTGCCCTTTCCCCAGAAGTTCCAGTGAGCTGTACAGGCTGTACCACAAACAAGCCAGTGAACTTGTACTTCAAAGGGGGAATAAGCAAGAAGCACGTTTTAAGTCATCACTGTAGGTAGACTTGCAAGATCTGGAGAAAAAACATGTAACCCACCATCAGATATATGGTATAGATAATACACTTCCTAATAGACTACCCCTGAAGGGGTTGCCAAATTTGTCATCAGAAAGCAAGAAAATCTATTAAGTAATTACACACTTGCACTTAACAGCATTCTTTGCCTTCTCATTTTTAGTATGTTTTTCAGAATTACTCTATGATGGCTTTTCAAAGCATAAACCCAGCCAACTCTGAAACAGTGGGCACACTGTACATAATTCACTACAATTTCTGGTTTTCTGGGAAAAAATTCCATCACTTTAGCCAATAAGCTCTGCTTTAAAATGCAATAAAATTAAGTGGTGTCAGTCAGATCAGTAACCCAAGCCAAAGAAAATTTCCCTGAAGCAAGACATTTGAAAAAGTGAAATGTCTTTGAGGCACAGCAAATTCTAAGAGAAAGAACTCTTATATCCTGTTACAGACTGAACGTTTGTATCGTTCCCCCCACCCGGCCCCATGCCGCCAATGTTCATTTGTTGAAATCTAATCCCCAAGGTGATACTTGGAGGTAGGGCCTTTGGGAGGTGATTCGGTCATGAGGATGGAGACCTCATAAATGGGATTAGTGCCCTTATAAGAGGCCAGAGAGCTAGCCCGCCCTCGTTCCACCATGTGAGGATACAAGGAGAAGTTGGTTATCTAAAACCTGGAAGACAGTCCTCACCAGAACCCAACCATGCTGGCACCCTGATCTCGGAATTCTAACCTCTGGGTACGAAATAAATGTCTGTTGTTTAAGCCACCCAGTCTATAATAATTCATTATAGCAGTCCGAATGAACTGAGACACATCCCGAGTGTCCCAAGATGTAACTGGCTCGTCAGAAACAGACTTCCAAATGCTACTGGGAAAGACGACAGCCCTCAACTTTACATATGAGCGTGAATAGATGGGTCAGGATTATATTTGTACAAACCTGGCAGCCCAAGCAAAGGGCATTCTGTATTGTCCAAGGCGGCTACACACTTGCTTAGCTGTCCTGTGCACCTTCTGGGCTGTCTAAGGGCAGAAATAAGAAGACAAGATCATATTTGTTCAAACTACCAGGGACTCAGCCAGAAAAATAATTGCCCCAACTCACTGATATAAAACATCAAAATCTAGGAGAACAATATATAGAAATAGCTACAGGTAAAACACAACACACATCAGCCACCCACTTTCCAAGATGAAAGTACTTCCTAAAGGTTCTGTGTTTTCTCATCAACAAAGCCCTCATCGAGATATCAGAAGACAGACAAAATAGATGTAGGGCATGGTTTGCACCAAAGACCACTACTGGGAAAATTTAAGCAGTTGTAATGTGTATTTCCTTTCACAACGTGAGCAGGCAGACACGCATCATTCTTGGGAGAAGTTTGTTCTAGGTACTGCTGACCTTTTTACTCCCAAGATAAAAGCCAAATGACCAAGAATCAATGCAAATAGTTTCGCGTGGGCAGGAATTGCTGTTTGCACAGGCACTGGGAGATGGCAAAGGAGATGAACTGCCTATAGAGTCTAAACAGGCTGTGAAAATGCTGGCTGTATGCTCACCCCTAGGGATACAGAATGCTAGAGGCTTTTATCTATACTGTTCAGAGTTTCTTTTCCCACACATTAGTCACAGGTCTCCTCAGCATCTCCCACTTAATAAACACTATTTGGACACACAGCTAAATGCTACAAATAACAGATCGACTCTTACAAATACTCAGCAGCTGGAGTGCCGCTAGTGAACTGTGCCACAAATGCTTTCCCTCTCTGGGCCTCACTTTTCTCATTTATAAAATGAGACGAGAGAATTAGATCAATAATTTCCAAAAGTTTGGAATTCATGATCCAGAAATTGGGATGAGTCTATGGGTCGCCGACTTTGAAGGCTGCCACTTAAAGCCCTTGGATGGTAAAAAAAAAAACAATCCCCGTCATTTCATACGCCAACGTTTCAGGAAAGACAGACACGTGTAATGTCTAAAAGGTAGGAAGGGCAAAAATCTCAGAATAAAGGACAGCCCTTCGAATAAAATACATTGAAGTTTCATGAATGGCTCACTATCTTGTCTTTCTTTTCTCATTTCATCACAGATAGGAGTAAATTTGAGTACAGACTGGCATTTGGAAACTGCAGGACTGGGTCATTTTTATCCTCCCAGCTCTGAGATTCTAAGCCTGTATTGCAGGGCTGGGAGTAAAGAAAGGGTAGCTATTGCCAAGGATACGGTATCAATGAACAGGTGTTGCCTAAAAGCCTTTAGCTCTTACTTCGATAAACAAGCAAAAATCAGATCGTCGTGTAAAAAGGACATAAAGGAAAAGGGGGAAAAGTCACGTTCAAGCCTTAGCATGCATACTCACATAGTAAACAACGTTTTCAGAAAATACTGCATGCTGCGAGAACGTTGCGGGATTTTTTTGTTTTTTGTTTTCTTTTGGGAGGAATCATTGATGATACCATTTAAAATACCAATAAAAGGCAAAGTCTACATCAGGCTCAAACGCTCACAAACGATCTTTATAAATACCTTTGCCGGGTCGGAATTTTTGACGTAGGGTTCCGCACAGTGCGTGATGTTTCCCTGGAGCACCTTTTCAATTCTCGCGACCAGGAAAATTTCAGGATGTGGATTCGTCACTGAGAAAATTCCCTGGAAAAAATTCCTTCCGTTAGACTTTTCTAGAATGTAACCTCATATATACAGTTGTTTGGTTAGTGGTGTGTTTAGCACAGAATGTTGATATTCAACATAGGATCATGTCCAGGGCCCTGGCAATAGATAGCATTTCCTTTCATACAGCTTCGTACAGTTTCCCAGGCTCCCAATGCTCCTTTCAAAATGGATTTTCTATTTTGTCACCAATTTCACATGTATTATTAGTCCACAAAGCACAGGTGTCACCCCGGCTGCTTAGCCTTTTGTGTTCGGCGGTGTTTGCGAGGTGCGTCCTTAGGCCTTATCAGTACGGCGTGTATTGTTTGGCTCAAGCGGCATGTGCAAAAATAGCGTGCATTTCTGAAGTGGAACCGGATATGCATTTTTAAACGTAACTGCCTGTAACTCCAGGGCAATTCACTCACACTTAACTACTACTGATGGTAGCTAAGAAGGAAGAAAATACTTTACTGCTCTGTATAACATAAAAACTGAATCATCCTATAGAAACCATTCCTTTGTTGCAGTTAAAGAGCCCTGGTGCTCTCCACGTAAAGGCAGAGGACAGAGGATCCGAAACTCCTTTTGTTCCCAAACACTTTATCTCAGGTAGTAATGTAGATGCAACCCAAGTTCCATGAGTTTTCTTTGAGGGCATGTGGAACAAGCATATCATCTCCTGTTCCAGTTCAGCTCCTTCCAAATATAATGTCTTCCAAATAGCCTGTTAGTTGGTTATGTCCGTTGCTTAAAGAAGCACCACACAAATGAATTCAAGTGTAAAAATCCATCACTGGGACTCTACCAAGTTTTATTTTTCTGTTTGGTATATTACCAACTGTGTTAAGATAGTGTGTTCCAGTTTTCAAAGCATTTCAGACACGGTAGCTCATCTGTTCCAGAAAGAACCCTCTGAGGTAGACAGGAAAGGAGAGAAAACCAAGTGTAGGACGCTAAGTAATTCCCCCAAATCCAGCAGCTTCTAAGGGTCCCGGATTATGGCTGATTTAGCTTTGAATTCCCAAGCAGCAAGCATGGAAGAAAGTGGTTAAAAACTGCTCGGGGAGTCAAATCTCCTGGGTTCAAATGCTGACCCCACCATTTATGGGTTTAGGCAAGTCGTATCCTCTCTACATCTCAGATTGCCCATCTATGAAATGAGGGATGATGAGAGTAAGAGCGCTTTCGTAATCTTCTTGAGTGGATTAAATGAAGTAATGCACATTAGGTACCTGGTTATTGCCAGAGTAACCCAAAGCGTCCCAAGATCACAGAACTTGATTTTTGGTTCTGCCAGGAGCGTGCTGCCCGGGCTGTGACATGCAGTTGGCAGACTGCTAGAGCGGCTCCCGCAGAAGGTATGCTGAGCAGTGCACCCTGAGTGCAATCTCATGCTTTCTGATTGTCACGTGACTGTGCTAGAGAGTTTTCGTGCACCATCTCCCTCAGTCTTCATAAAAACCCTTGAACGCAAGCACTACGATATACACATTTTACAGATTAAGAAACTGAGGCTTAGAGACGTTCACGCAGTAAGTGGGTGAAGATTGCAGCCAGGGCTTCCAGACGATACACAGCCTCTCAGCCTCTTGACCTAGGCTTCCAACATCTCACGCGATACAGCTTGACGAGAACAGTAACACCAATTACTGCCACGGCTAACGTTCACTGAGTGCCTATTGTTCCCCATGCCCAGTACTCCAGCTGTTCCCCCACACAGCCATTTCCCCACACTGATGCGAGCAACGAATATTATCATTTAAAAGGATTTGACAACTGATAAGAGGAAGCTGCTTTCCCTCGTTTATCTGTTATCACTGTTACTACTGCTCTTGATAGCAGCCACGTCTTACTGAGCCAACTCGGTGGGCCTGGTACAGGGCCGAGTGCTTTCTAGGGACAGCACACGTTGTCTGAGCCTCACAGTCACCCTGGATGCAGGTACTCTGGTTACCTCCAGTTTACAGATGAGGATGCCGAGGCACAGGCATGCTCACTGTTCAAGTGACCAGGATTCCGGTCCAGGGGGAGACTCTCTGCAGCTGCGTCGCCTTTTGTCCCACCAGCTTCGAGCTCGCCCCCGTCCCCAGAACACAGAAGGGTAACCAGAGAGCACCCAGGAACCCTGTGTGGGCTGGGAGTCTGGCTCTTTAGGACAAGGCCTCTGGCCCTTCCCTCCTGTCCCACCAAGGAGGCATGGATGGGCCTGCCCCCGCCGGAGGGTGACTCTCACCCACTTCACTGCCCCCTCCCTCTAAAGAACGGGCCAGGTCCCCCCAGCCCAGTCCGCAGCACTTAGCCCCCAGAGCACGGCAGGGCATGTGACGGCAGAGTGCCCCCTTTTCACTAGCGCCCAACACCTGCTGCCCCCCAGCGGGGAGCCCACAGGTCAGTCTGGGGGACACGGGGGACTGAGCTCTGTCAGGGCATCTGGGAAGGAACTGCCAGGCAGCTGAGAGTGAAGTAACTGGTCACAGTGGCTGTTTGGTGGCAGGAAGGCAAAACTACTCAACGGACCCAGCTTCCTCCTTTTCCTGCGGTCACCTTGTTGCTCCAAGGAGCAGATGGGGAGGGCCTAGAACGGCCCGCAAGCCCCCACTGTCCACCAAGCCCTGGAGTGGCCTCTTTCTACAGATCATGCCACCCCTCGAACAGCCTTGGTGGAGGTGACGGGGTTGCCAGACAGCCCTTTCCAGGAATGCTGGGGACCCAGGCTGTTTCCCCATCTCTAGGGTGACAGGGAAGCAGTGCAGTAGAGGGGGGAATGCTCCTCATCTCAGTAGCTCTGTGACCTTGAGTAAGCCACCTGACTGCTCTGTGCCTCAGTTTCCTCATCTATAAAATGGGAATAGGAATAGGACCTACCTACTTTACTGGGGGTGTGGTAAGAATTAAATGACTTTATACAGATAAAGTACCTAGAGAAATACGGGAAAAAAATTGCTGAAAAAAATCTGATGAGCTGAGATTGGCGTTCAGATCTGCCAACATCCAGTCTCTCCCTACACAGTACTGCATCCCAGTCCTAAATGGGAGGAAGATGAAGAAAAAGCCTTCTTCAAAAGAAAATGTCCAGGGGCTTCCCTGGTGGTGCAGTGGTTGAGAGTCCGCCTGCCGATGCAGGGGACACGGGTTCGTGCCCCAGTCCGGGAAGATCCCACATGCCGCGGAGCAGCTGGGCCCGTGAGCCATGGCCGCTGAGCCTGCGTGTCCGGAGCCTGTGCTCCACAACGGGAGAGGCCACAACAGTGAGAGGCCCGCATACCGCAAAAAAAAAAAAAAAAAAAAAAAAAAAAAAGAAAATGTCCAAATATTGGAGCAAATGGCCGCTTCCTGGTATCTTTAGTTGATCTGGAACAAGGGTGCAAAATGATAAAGCCATTTGAGGCCGCTGCCGATTCCTCTGAAGCCTCTCTCACGTCCCACATCTTCTATGCAGTCTTCTAAGGCAACTCCTGAGCCTTGACCCCTCCTCACATTCCAAACTCCTCCACTCCCATTGTGTGATACAAGTCAGCACTTAATTACATACTGCCTAATGTTGTTGACTGAGGTCTTTCAAACAGACCTAGGCCCAAATCCCACCTTCACCACTACCAGCCATGTCATGACGGGGAGCTTACTTAGCCTCCCTGATCAGCGGTTTCCTCATCTGCAAAACAGCAATAATTATCCTACTTCACAAGACAATGGTGTTTACATGAGACACCAATGGAAAATTCTGGCACACAAGAGATATGCAAAAAATGCTGATTTTCTTCCTGACCTAGGTTATAGGTGGGATGACCCCTGAAACCACAATGTAAACTTCTTGTATTGAACAGACAGCTGAGCACATTGAACTAATGCAGCAAATACATCATTGGCTTAGAAGGACTTATTTGACACTGTGTGGAAAATTTTAAACATATAATTCAATAGCAGGTTCTCAAATACTTGTAATACTGTCTTGCTCAATCTCTCTTTTAGAAGCATAGGCCGTCATAGTGGAACGTTCAAGTATGTGACAACCACAGTCTGAGTAACAAACTAAGAGGATGTAAGGGAATGAGGAGCAGCATGGGGAAAAACGACCACAGGTCCACAGCCCAGAGGTGAGGGACAGCACACGTCAAGTCCCCTACCACTGGGCAATCTGTATCAATGAGCATAATCTTTGACCCTGAAAACCCCAATGCTTGAAATTTATTCTAAGGAGATAATTCAACAAGTGAGCGAACACGTAAGCACAAGGATGCAATAATGCAGTGTTCTTTATGATATCCCCAAATTAGAAATATCCTAATGAGCTAAATCAGTGGAATAACAGATTAGCCTTTAATAAGAATGTGACTGATACAGGGTGATAAACACGATGCTGAATACAGTAGGTATAAAACAGCACGACTATGATACAGCCTGTATAAGAGTACACATAATGTGTATGTGTTTATATATACACAACAGAGACATCCAGAAAGATGTTTGCCAAAATGTTAATAGTTATCGTCTATAGGTGCTGATTTTTACTTTCTTCTTTATTACTTTTTGTATTGTTCGAATTTTCTACATGATAATGTATTTATTTTTACAATCAGAACAAAAAGGAACATTTTTATTTAGGGTAAAAGAAATCTCATTACAATACGAGCTGCTTTGTTCTGCTTCTTCCCACTTTAATTCTCTGCCACATTCTAGTTTCCTTTCAGTTGCAAAAGTCTAGAAGGCAGACCATCAATTCTGCTCTGCCTAACCTCTTATGGCGTCCAGTCTGGTCAGAGGCCAAAATGCCAGGGAACTGTTAGGCTCCTTCCAAAGGGCATTCTTTGCCTCAGACAGGATAGGGGAGCGTAGCATTACAGCTGTGACACAAGAACTCCTTGAATAAAGAGAGTTTATGCTCCATTAAAACTACCTACTCAGGGGCTTCCTTGGTGGCGCAGTGGTTGAGAGTCTGCCTGCCGATGCAGGGGACACGGGTTCGTGCCCCGGTCCGGGAAGATCCCACATGCCGCGGAACGGCTGGGCCCGTGAGCCATGGCCGCTAAGCCTGCGTGTCCAGAGCCTGTGCTCCGCAACGGGAGAGGCCACAACAGTGAGAGGCCCGCGTACCGCAAAAAAAAAAAAAAACAAAAAACTACCTACTCAGAATGGGAATGGGAGTTAGGAGGGGAAGGTTATTGTAGGGTCAACTTTTTCTTCAAAGAAACGAGTCTTACAGGTACTTATTGCCTTGCTCAAAAGTATGCGCAGGGGTACAGGGGTGTGTCTGTGTCATCTGCATTCCATCTCACAAAATACTTCCTTTGAGATTCACATCACGGTCTCACTTCACCAGTGTATTATTAGCATATTTGCTGGTTTCCTTTTTTTCCCCTCCAACTTCAGTCACCAGAAAAACATCTATACACAGACCCTACAAGAGATGGAATGCCCATGAAAACACTGGCCTGAAACTATGAGGGAACCCAAGGGTGTTTCTGTTTCTTATTCTGAATGCGCTACCAAGGCTAAAAGATCATTCCTTACCTGCCTTATGTAGCGTAACTGAGATTCAGCAATTCCATGAATGAAAGACTCCGGTGAAGAACCTCTTGAGTTTCCATCACTAGCCAGTTGGGTTGAAGGGCTCCACAGCATTTCACGGACAGATGCGGGATTCAGGTCTACGTGGAAGTCAGCTGAAATCTTACAATTGTTCTTCACATCAAATAAGGCAAGATTTATAAAAAAGGGTTCAACCTGGGAATGAAAACCATTACGTTTTTAAACTACGACTTTTATTTTAGGTGGGGTGAGGGGAGGGACACAAATTACAAAATAATTTTTTTTTAATTCCTCTGAGTTCAACATTTACCTAAAATTGCACTGTGGTTCATTTGCATATAAGAAAGAGCATTCTAAATAACAGACTATCAAGTTTTAACTTCTGTCAGGTATAATTTCACAAGTTATAAATTTTTTAAAATGATGCGTAGAAATCAGAAGCCACATTTAAAGAACTTCAACTGTTCTATGAATAAATTTTAATTCTCCATAGGCTTACTGAAATTACCCCAAAATAATGCCGGTATTACAGAGCAGAAATAAATCTTCCCTTTTGCTATGTTACAGCTTATTGGATTATACATTTAATAAGAGCTAATATCAGTGAACATCCAATTACTTGACAAAAGCTTTGCTCCATCAGCAATTTTGGAAGACATGATTCCTCTCCACAGATGGCATTTGAAAGCTGGTCACAAAGAGAAATTTCATGCCAGATGGCATAAAGATTAACCCTTTACACACCGAAAGTCTGCTAGTGCATCTCAGCTACTTTGTTAGAGAATAAATCATCACTGTGGATATTTCTCAAAGACAAAGTAGAACCCCCAAAAAGATGAACATAAAATGCAGTCTCTTTGGCGATCTTACATTCATAGTTTCAAGTATTCCTAAGCAGCTCAAATGAAGCGTGACAGCTAATAATTAAAATTTGCTGTGAAGAACAGAATGAATTTACCCTATGAGAATAGTGAGTGAGGTGGAGCTGACTGCACAGCATCTGTGTTCCTCCATGGCTTTGGTGTTCCTTACTCATGGCTGTGAGTCAATTTCACAGAAGTCATATTCTCTAGTAGAATTTACAAATTTGAGGACTTTCCATGCTCTGCAGACATGTCCCTCTTGAAGGTAAAGAGCCTACCTACTCTACCTGCTATTTTGAATAGGTAAGACTTTCATGAATCCTCTCAAGATGAAAACACATTCCTATTCTGGCAAAATAAAGACATGTATGGAATTCTTCCATGTCAAATTTATCGTAACATGTAGCAATGGAATTTGCATGCGGTAAATTAGTTCTCAGAACAAAATTAAAAATCTTAAAAAAATAAGGAAGAAGTTTCCTTAATGCACTGGTTTAATGGAGGTAGAAGGAAAATTCATACATACGTTTGTGGGTGGTCCTTTTGCATTGTCTCCAACTTGACCCAAGATATTGAACGTTAAATCATGGCAATTTACCAGGAAACGTTTATTGCACTTTTCCTCAAATGGCTTTATATCAGGTTCAATTCCGGAAAAGTCCAACCTCTACAAAATACATAATATGAATCAATTCTCCCCCAAAATAGATATTATATGAATATAGATCTATGCGTAAAAATTGCAAAATCCAACACAGTTCTCTGTCCATTCTTCATTTGAACTCTTATTTTTTTATTCAACAAGGCTTTGTAGAGCTCTTATAGTAAGGTTCAAACACAGAGAGAAATCCCGACCTCACCCTCCACCCCACTCCTCTGACTTCATCTCCTATCCTCCCCCGAACCTCTGTTCAGCCCCATTGGCCTCCTTGGTTATTTCTCCAGCACACCAAGTATACTCCCACCTCAGGACCTTTGCACTTGGTGTTCTGTAAGGAACCCTCTTCCCCCAAGATAACTGCAAGGCTTATTTACCAGGGTGAGGCTTCATTTCATTCAAGTGTCTAATCAATTGGCATTTCCACAGAAAGACCTTCCTTAATTCCCTATATAAAACTACATACTGGGCTTCCCTGGTGGCGCAGTGGTTGAGAGTCCGCCTGCCGATGCAGGGGACACGGGTCCGTGCCCCGGTCCGGGAAGATCCCACATGCCGCGGAGCGGCTGGGCCCGTGAGCCATGGCCGCTGAGCCTGCGCGTCCGGAGCCTGTGCTCCGCAACGGGAGAGGCCACAACGGTGAGAGACCCACGTACCGCAAAAGAACAAAAAACAAAACAAAACAAAAACTATATACTCTCTGAAAGTCTCTACTCCCTTTCTTTAATTTCGTTTTCAAACATTATTTTTGATATTTATTTGGTTGTTTACTGTTTGTCTTCCCCACAAAATATTATGTTCCAGGATGGTAGGAATTTTGTTTCTTTCATGAGCTGTGCAGGAGACAAATTTGACATGAATGGATATGGAAAGCAAGAATAACACAATGGCCTCTAACTTGGAAGATTCAGTAGACTGTGATGTTACAAACTTAGATGGGAAATAAAAATGAATAGCAGGTATGGGGGGAGGGTGAACAGAGGTGATGAGTTCAGCTTGGGATGTGTTGAGTTTGAGGTGATGCAAGTAAGTGGTTGGAAAAATAGGAGAGGTGTGGGTTGGAGATCTGGATTTGGGAATCAGTGGTAACCAGGGTGAGGAGGACAAGGCCGGACCTCTGAGGACCACCTACATTGAAATGATGAGCAGAGGGAAAGGCATGTGCTCCTGAGCTCATCTTCTAACAGAGCTGGGAGATGAACCCTGGCTGCCACAGAGATATATTTTTGAAAATTATTGTTATCTCAAAATAAAGTTTAAAAAAAGATACTGGGGGCTTCCCTGGTGGTGCAGTGGTTGAGAGTCCGCCTGCCGATGCAGGGGACACGGGTTCGTGCCCCGGTCCGGGAAGACCCCACATGCCGCGGAGCGGCTGGGCCCGTGAGCCATGGCCGCTGAGCCTGCGCTCCGCAACGGGAGAGGCCACAACAGTGAGAGGTCCGCCTACAGCAAAAAATAAATAAATAAATAAAATTTTAAAAAAAATAAAAAAGGATATTAGGAGTCAAAGAATTCCTCTCACAGAATCCTCCTCCTCAGCTCACACGGCTCAGGAGATCCTGAGTTCATCTGTTCATTCTAATGGTCTGAACAGACTCACATTCTGTGCACAAATGGGAGGAAAAGTATATACTGTGGGACAACTTACTATACTTTCGATAAGACCAGAGACAGGGTAGATGGGAAATGACTGGATGAATCCGAGCAGAATATACTGCCAGTATGGAAAACTCAAGCCAAGAAACATAAGAATTTTTCTCAATTGCCTGAGTATTTCAAGCCAAAACAGGTATTGTGACTGAAGAGTCTTGGATAATTATAGCTGTCCTGACCTTGCCTACATCACTGACAAAATTCTCCTTAAAAGGGCCTAAAATATAATAGTCGTACCTGAAAGCACGATTTTCCCCCTAGAGTCTATTTATCTACAAATGTGTGGGACTAGACAGCTCCCTCTTGAACACTTATCTATCTGTGGAGCCAGCGGAGGCAAGTCATTGCCATGGAGATCAATTCTAATTTCCGCCCATTTATCTGCTCTCCTTTCTAGCTTACTCAGACGGTGGAATGTGAAGAGAAGCTGGACTAAACGCCCCCAGCCCCCAAATCCTTTCCCTTCTGAGGCCTAAGAGTGCAAATGTTGGGACATATGGCCATCCTCAGTAGTTCAAAGTTGGAGCCACCCACTTCAGTCAGTGTTTCTTTTCTTTTGTTTTTTGTGTTTTTTTAAATTGTTTGTCTGCCTCTTCTTTGGGGGATGCTTATTAGGCGTGTACATTTGTTATTTTTTTGGCCGTGCCACTTGGAATGTGGGATCTTAGTTCCCCAACAAGGGATCGAACCCGTGCCCCCTGCATTGGAAACATAGAGTCTTAACCACTGGACCGCCAGGGGATTCCCCAGTGCTTCTTTATTCTCTACGGTCAGTGGAAGAAAACACATCTCTAAACACTGAACTCTGGCCAAAAGTGACAGCCAATATTATAGGATGACACTGCCTACCTAGAAAAGTACTCGACACACACAACCTAGATTTCTCTGTAGTGAAACTGCCTTCCATAACCAACACTGAAGTCAATTTTCTGTCAAACTTTCATTGCAACTGTGAATTTTTCTCTCACTGTAGCTCACTGATAAACAACTCAAACATAAAATCAGTTCAGTTCCATGACCACAAAAACACTACACCACAGATTTTTTAAAGACACTAGATTGAGTTTCAACCACAGTCAATTGGCTTCTTTGTATACAATCAAAGAGTCTGACATGTTCAATTAGAGCCCAATCATGATGATGAGGGGTGGGATCAGAGGCTCAGACATGCTTGGAATGAGTAAATTTCTGAATGAGTATCTTAGAACTAACATTCCCAAGGCCTGCTATACCCCTTTTTGTTTTAATTCATACAACTTACACAAATAATATAGTAGTGCTATGGAGAAAAAGGGAGAGAACATTTAAAACAAATTTTCCCCAGATAATTTTATTTTCTCATGTGGTATCTTATTAAGGAAAAACTTTTGCATTATTTATAGACTATATACTTTTTCCATTTCAGACTAAAAACTTTTAGTTAGAAAACTGTATGAAGTGGGGGCTTCCCTGGCGGCGGAGTGGTTAAGAATCCGCCTGCCAGTGCAGGGGACACGGGTTCGAGCCCTGGTCCAGGAAGATCCCACATGCCGCGGAGCAACTAAGCCTGTGGCACACAACTACCGAGCCTGCGCTCTAGAGCCCGCAAGCCACAACTACTGAGACCACGTGCCACAACTACTGAAGCCCACGCGCCTAGAGCCCGTCTCCGCAACAAGAGAAGCCACCGCAATGAGAAGCCCGTGCACCACAACGAAGAGTAGCCCCCGCTCGCTAAGAGAAGCCACCGCAATGAGAAGCCCGTGCACCACAACAAAGAGTAGCCCCAGCTCACTGCAACCAGAGAAAGCCCTCGCGCAGCAACGAAGACCCAATGCAGCCAAAAATAAATAAATAAATTTATTAAAATAAATCAGAGGAGGCTCCTCTTCAAAAAAAAAAAAAAGAAAGAAAACTGTATGAAGCAAAAAGAAATGAAAACAAAATCAGTCTTCCCCAAATTATTTTATATTGTATTGACATATTTTCACTGAGGAAAAAACTGTAATGCTTATATAATGTGTACTTTTCTATTAAAAAAATCCCACAGATTTTAATTAGAAATCTCATGTAGAAAAATTGAAAAGAAAACCAAAATATTCATCTTCCCTCAAATAATTTCATTTTCTTGTGAAATAGTTTCCATTAGGAAAAATATTTGTAACATTTATACACAGCAGAATTTTTCCATTTTAAAAAATCAGCAATTTAATTAGAAAATATGATGGAATTACCTAAATGGGAAAAGAATATGAAAAAGAATAGATACATGTATATGTATAACTGAATCACTGTGCTATACACCTGAAACTAACACAACATTATTAATCAATTATATGCCAATATAAAATAAAAAATTTTTAAAGAGGTAAAAAAAAGAAAATATCATGGAATTAAATATTAACTACCTATATATCTCAGTACAAAAAGTGCCTCACTCTCATGAAAGAGATTAAAATACACATGTGCACATAAACCTGTACTTCCCTGCACCGCTTTCCAGTTTAAGTGAGATACATGAAAATTATCCCAGTTCTACAGGCCTACGTCAAAAGTGGAAAATAAACACGTCTCATATGACTTGGTGTTCCTTACACTGTAGATATTCACTGCTACTGGATCACAATTGTATTTAATGGGTTAAAAGCACTGAAACCATTGTTAAGGACTCTTTAATTTATCCATTTTGAGGAGTGAGATGAAGTGAAAAGAATATAAAGAACTGAGAGAAAAAAAAAAAATATATATATATATATATATGTTGTCCCAAACTATTTGTATATACGCTAGCCCTCTTAGTGAAGTTAGCTGTTAAGCTACTTGTTCAAAGTAAGCAAGACAAGTATAAAGCAATAGATATGCCCAGTAGTGCAAAAATCAGTGATTTCAACATTTCAGACACTGTTTATCTGAATAAGCAACTATTCTAGGATTATTTAAAGAAATGTATCATTAATACCTGAACTTCCGAGTCAAAAGAAAAGAGGTTCTGTCTTCCATCTCCTCTACTGAGTTTGTTCAGCTGTTCAGTTTCTCTTCCATACTAAAATTAAAACAAACATATATATACACACACACACAAACACGAAACATTACTTCATTTCCGTCAAAACAGTATTAAATGCCATTTAATTATCTAGTTTATGTGAAACTAGCAATCTGCCACAGCTTCAAAAATATACTATTCTTGGGCTTCCCTGGTGGCACAGTGGTTGGGAGTCCGCCTGCCGATGCAGGGGACATGGGTTCGTGCCCCGGCCCGGGAAGATCCCACATGCTGCGGAGCGGCTGGGCCCGTGAGCCATGGCCGCTGAGCCTGCGCGTCCGGAGCCTGTGCTCCGCAACGGGAGAGGCCACAACAGTGAGAGGCCTGCGTACCGCAAAAAAAAAAAAAAAATATGTATATATATATATATATATATATATATACACTATTCTCCATTTCCAATCACTTAAGGTGGATAAAGAATGCTTGCTGGGCAGAGAGTCACAGTCACCATGACCCATAAATAAGCTATAGATCAGCTTCTTATACTTTCTATATGCCTTTTATAATACCAAGAATACTGTTCAACCCATAGTACAAAAAAGAAATACAAGAGACTTTGGATGTAAAAGAATGAACGAGAGAAAACACTATCTTTTATATATCCATGGTGCTAGCCATGGAATATTATACACAATTCTGATTCCATCACTTTAGGAAAAACATAATGGGCTCTACGGTCTGGAATGACAAAGACTCGGAGGGGATACATTAAAATCTACAGGGGATCGTGAGTGTGTTCCTAAATTTTGGAAGACAGCTTTGAAGCTTAAGAGAACGCTAAATTTCAAATAGAAAAAAGTAACATCTAAACCTGTGTAACTTAATAGTTCAGGAAGAGGAATAAAGTAAAAATATAAATAGGTTTGGCAAGGATTTAAATGAAGAAATGGGTCATAACCTCCTAATCTATTATAGTAGAGAGTCCACAGAGTAATATATGTAACCTACTAAGATAGGTATGATAATCACCTCTACACTTTCAAAACTGGCTCACTTCAAACACCAAAGAGCAGAGTAACTAACACAAACACTGCCTGTTAACCAAAATCTTTATCTGATGAAATTATTCATATACATATACATAGGCAGCCACATATAGAAAGACTATGATTTTCATACAAAATTAACATATACAAATCATTAGATTGAATATCATGTTCAATCTTCATCAAGAGCCCCTTGAATGAAGCATAGCTAGTGTATGAATGGCATACAGTAACTGAACTGAATAAGAAGTAGCAGACGAAATCAATAAAGTCACTAACGTCTAGAAGTACTTCTTGGCATCCAGGAAAACAAATAACATTTTCCAAACTGTTAGTTGGCACTTACAGGTCCAGCTTTAGGAGTGTAACTTTTCTTTTACCATCTCTACCTGTTTCACTCATTTGTTGTGGTTTTTAACTTAGAAATGACATTGCCACATGGAATCCAGCATTCAAACTTTAATAGCTAATCCTGCATTGTCTCAGTTGAAGGCAAGTTGCCATCAGAAAGATGTACCTTCATCAGTTCCGGATGCATGCTCCGTTCCAAGCTGGCCATGATGTTCTCGGCTTTTCCTTGGCTGCTAGTTTCATCATCTGCGAATTCATTAAAAGCAGATGTTCTAAACCATGCAGACCATTACTAATCACCTAAGCGGAATATCCTAACTATCTCCCTCTCCCACCCCAACCTCTCCTACTAGATTTATTGCAAAGAATTTTGATTATGAAAGCACAGGGAAAACTCTAATGGGCTTTTGAAAATCTGCCATGAATTCCCTATCTGTTTCAGTCTGGTTATATTTCATATGTCAGAGCCCATGTAGCATATCAACTCTTAAAAAAAAGAAAGAAAGAAAAGAAAACCCTATCAACCTCCATAGTCACTTTTAATGAAGAAGCAGGTCACCTTCAAGATTAAGAGTTCTATATTCACTCTACACAAAGGACATTCCCATGGATTAAAGACAAGGGCTTTACCTCAATAATGAATCATTTAAAAATTCTGACCTTGTGCTGCCTCTACCGTCTCCTTTTTCTCTTGCACTAAACTGTCGGTATTGATCTGAATAATCTTTTTCAAAGTTATCAACCATTCCTCCATTTCCTGCTCCGTTTCAGCAGCCAGATAATGGCTATACTTATCTAACATCTTGAGTTCGAAAGCATGACGGCGCATTTTGGGGCACTGGAGGGGGGGGAAGAAAAGACATGTTCAGTTAGTTTAGTTGCCCTTTTAATATTAGATTTCATTAGTTTATTTACTTTTACCTCAGCTCAGCACATATGTACGTCAATACTTCCATGAAAGAACTGCTTCTTTCAACAAGGAACAGAAATTCCAAGACGACGAATGACCATGTCAAACATCTTATTTATCCCCCTCAGTACTGAGCACAGCAGTATACGCACAAAGTTGGCATAAAATACTACACGTTGAGTGAGTATTATCATTTAAGGCCTTCTGACATCCTCCACGTTTGGATAATCAAACTACCACCATAAAAATAAGCAAATGTTTTACTATTTCCACCCTGCTTTAAGTTTTCCTGGCATATTCACAGATTTTCAAAATCAGCCCTTAAAAACAAGCTTAAATGTGACCTGAAATAAACCTGGTACTTGCTTTATATCACACCATAAAATGCAATATCACTATCTGATTCACTCTGCCATGCAGAATATGAAATGCATCACAGTAGCATAAAAGAAGACTGTAGTTGGTTCATATTAGATTGTGGCTCTCCATAAAAATGATGGAAATGGCCCAGGCTGAATGCTAGCATACAAGGAAAATAGAAGGCTCTCCCTTTCCTCAAACACGATGACACCTCTTTTATATTACCACCTTCTCTGTCATGACAAAAGAAATGACACACTCTCCCCCGCTCCCGAATACCTCAGCATTAATTTCAAGAAAGGCTCATGAATCAGTAATTTTCCAGTGCGTGGTCATCATTCAAGAAGGAACCAAGGAAAGTTCCTCCTCATCTTCAAAGCATAGTAAAGAATGAAATGAAACTGCTGTAGCAAGTCATAAAGATTTATATATTTGAAAATATTCGGGAGGAGGGAATCGTAAATAGAGGAGCACCAGAAAAGGAGGTCAGTCCGGACTAGAGCTAATTGAGAAAATCTGGGAATTGTATGTGCCTTCTTCCAGTAGATAAGAAAGCTGTCACATTTATATATATATATAAAAGAAGGCAACTTCTATTCACATAGATCTTTATATCTCTTATATTTTATGTTTTAAAGTGTGTCTTCACTTGCTCCTCATGACAATCTCATTTGATAAAGTGAGTAGATATTATTAATCCCACTTTACAGTTCTGAAAACTAAGGTTCAGGTAGGCTGAGGGTGTTGAAGCAACATCTCCTGCCTTCCACTCAATGCAGTGCTCCTTCTTGTCGACCAGGCCACCCCGGCTCTGTAGTAATGGCTCCTATCACACGGTCAATCAACTTCCTATTTAATCATCTCTCTGCCCTCTGCTTCCCACCCCATCCACGCTAACCCTAATGTCCCTGCCTCCTCAAGTAACTCAAATCAGCAAACATTTGGTAAGCCCCTACTGTATGTGCAACTCTGCTAATCACTATAAGGGACCCAGACATGAATATGACATGGTCCCTGTAATCCAAAAAGGAACGCACAGAGCTAAGTACAGTGGTAGCACAGGGGAGGTGGAGCTTAATTCCATGAGGGTGAAGAAGAACACAAAAAATGTTTCATGCCACAAGTCCCATTTGAGCCAAGTCTTAACAGATAAGATTCAAACAGGAACAGAAGGGGAAGTACATGCCAAGCAGAGAAGCAAATGTAAGAAAGGCACACAGGCGTGAAACTCAGCGGAGTGCTTAGCCTGGCGTGACTAGAGCACAGAATGTGTATGGGGATGCCGGGGGATGGGGTTAGTAAGGTCAAATCACTGCGGGCCTGCAATGCCCTGGTAAGAGATTTCGAGCTCACTCTGCAAGACAATAAATCAAGAGCCAAAAGGCTTTTTGTTTTTGTTTTTTTAACATCTTTACTGGAGTATAATTGCTTTACAATGGTGTGTTAGTTTCTGCTTTATAACAAAGTGAATCAGTCATACATATACGTATGTTCCCATATCTCTTCCCTCTTGCGTCTCCCTCCCACCCACCCTCACTATCCCAGTGAAGGACCCCATCTACGTCTTAGGAAGCCGGATGACACATCAGAAGGCAGGAAGGTGAGACTCTAGGCAAGACAAGATAAAAGGGGGAACCAGAAGAAGACAGTGAGAATGGAAAGAAGGTAAGAGATTCAAGAGGCACCCTGGAGCAGACTCCAAAGGACTGGGTAAACACCTGAATAGTGGCACAGAGGGAGAGTGGGAACTCTGAAGAGGATTCTGAATTGCTAGTATGAATGTTTTGGTGGACGCAGATGTCATTAACCAAGGCAGAAAAATACTGAGGTTCTTAAAAGTTGATCGATAACCCTACCTGGACAACATCAATGCAGGCGTCCAAGTAGATGCAACCTTTAGATTCTTTTGAATTTTTCTCATCTTTATAGGAATTGAGAATATACGAACCATCGGGAAGCTGAGTTAAGTAAAAATACCGTCTCTTGAACACCTATGGGGGAAAAAACAGCAGTGACACATTTGTTATGTAAACATTGCATTTGAACAAGAAACCCTGAAGGGCTTGCCACACGCATTTTATCTGGACAATCTTCAGACAACTTGGGGAAGTCATTAGGAATTACCATTATCTTGATTTCATTTTAAGATGGAGAGCTTGAAGTCAAGTGGTTTACTCTCAGTCAAGTATCTGGAGAGGTTTTAACACTTTAAAGTTCATGAAGCAGTTTTGTATCTGAATCACTACATTTCGCTACAGCATCCTTCTCCTGTTTAATTGCAAACCATGACTGGATTCTTATAATTTCGTTCACCTCGCCACAAATCTAAGGGTGTGTACACACACACACACACACACACACACACACACACACACCCTCTATCATATAGTTACTTATCACCTGCACATCTTATTGCACTCACCTATGCTGCTCCAGTGTCCCCACTGCCGAGAGTCCAGCTTATAACACACTCACAGGGAAATACTGAGAGCAGTGAGATGCCACCAGTTGCTGTTCAGCGCCCTGTATGCTGAGATTTGAGTCAAAAGGCCCCATGTGATTGGGCCACGCGTTTGAAATTAGGGATTCACAACAGTTAAGGAGTAGCCTGTTGCTACAACTCACAGCGAAGCCCACAGCAATGGGGAAAAGGAGGAAAAGACAGCCTGATTCATTTATTCTGCCCCTCTACTCTCCCTTAAAAGACGAAGGATGAAGGAAGTGGAAAAAGGGTTAGGGTTAGGATTCAGAGCTCTCTGATGAATCTATGCTTCTTTCAGTAAGCCACAGACTGCACGCTGTGTTCAGCATTTGTTATAGTAAAATTCCCCTGGTTAAGAGATCTAAAATCATTTCAGGACGGGAATGGGAAGACAGACTAGGAAATAGCCTCTTGGTGATCATATTGAAGAAACGCATTCCTAAGCATCTTGTCTTACTCACAGAAGTCAGCTTTAAGACCTAAGCTAGCCATTTTCAATCACCCATCTGATAATCCAGGACGATCTCTGACTATTTTAAGAACTTTAATTATGGAAAGAGTATTATTTGGCAAGATTATTCTTGAAAACTACTTAACTCCTGGCAAAGTATCTAAGATATCAACAATTCATTTCTCCATGGCATGAGAGTAAGCAAAATATAGAAATAGGTTAAGGGGCATTTCTTTTAAGGAAAACCAGTAAAAAGAAATCATACGCTTGTAGTTAGTTTTGACTTGTTCAAATATCACTGATCTTAGAATGAATGACAAAAATATACCAGTGTGAAGAACACCCTAACAGGTTAGACTGGTAAATGCTTACTGCTTCTGTTTCAGGGAGGGGCCCTGTGGGCTATATAGCATCAACAGAAAGAAGTCCAAGTAGAAAACACCACTTTGTTTTTCAATGCCAATCAGGTAAACATTACTGCATCAGTATACAAAGGCACAGAAAGTGTGTGTGTGTGTGTGTGTGTGTGTGTGTGTGTGATCTCATTTTACCCACATTTAAGTTTACTGCAACTATAATGAAGAAATCTAGATCCATATATAAGGAAAATGTTAATCATAACGGTGATCATATATATATGTGTGTATATATATATATATTTATGTTTGCTTATTTTCATGACAGTGGTTCATAGCTGTTATTAAATTGATGGAACCAGAAGACCTAAAATGACATAATGAGCTGATTTCAAATGAACAAAACACCACTTTTTAGAAGTTATCACAATACTTATGTATGACAAAAATTAAAATACATTTTCCAGGCAAAAGTTAACATAAAAAAAATTACAACCAGATTAGAATCTGAACCATGATCAAATCTAAAACTCAAAGTTCATAGATTCAGTGGTACAGTCTGTAGACTCCATTGGCACAGTCCTTAGCCAGCAACAGAGGAAGGGAAAACACAGAGCAAAACATCTGTGGCACAGAGTCAAATTATAGCCTGCAACATTTTTTTATGTACAGCTCCCTCACCAAGCAAAGATGTTTTGTGGCAGCCGCCATTGCCAATATTAGCAAAGCACGATCATCACAATAGAGATGGAAAGGGATCTGAAATTACAGTAAATCACTTCCCGTAACACTGCAATTATGTCTAAATGTGACACTGAGGTAAGGCAGCTCGTGAATCTGGGGAGAGAGCAGATGCCTGAAAGTCATACGATCTTGATTCTCACCCAGCATTCCTGCTCCCCAGCAGCGAAACCGTCCTCAAGACTCGGCTTCTCTCCTTCCTCACTCGTAAAATGATGGGATCAGACCAAATGATCTGTAAGATCCTCTTTTTTTTTTCATGATCTACAAATAATTTTATTGAAAATGAACAAATAACACAGCAGCCTTCCCAGCTGGGGGCCACACTCCCCAAGCGATTTCCTACGGGCTTAAAGCACTCAGTTTTCACAGTAAGGACATTTTTAAAAAAATCATTTCTAGAGACAGCAGGCTCTGCCCCAACGACAGATCTGTAAGATCTCGAAGACGTCTTCTCATTCTAATATTCTATGATATATGTTGGGTTTCCACTTCCGGGAAGCTTTTAAGGTACTTTTCAAAGAAGAAAGGGGTATCCTAAATCTCATATGGAACCAAAAAGGGAAGTCAGAAACAGGGCTTTTTTTTAACGTTGCTATTTAGGGTACCGGTCTACGTTGTTTTTTTCCATTTCGAAAAGAAGACAACTGTTAAAATGATGACTATATAGAACAGTGGTAATTACCCTATATCATACCTTTCATCTGAAGGCCTCAAGTCCTTTGTAACCAAGAGCTAATTCTTTTAATGTCACTTGACGATAAGCATTATTATCCACATTTTACCTAACAGCAAACTGAGGGACCAAGACCTCACTCAAGTTCACACAGACAAGTCGATGGCAGAACTGGAATCAGAATCACAGGACAATGACAAAGAGAATCTTGCCCAAACCTTCCAATGGCTTCCCATCAAGGTTAGAATAAGACCCCAAATCCTTCCCCCATAGCCTGGGATGATGTGCTGGCTCTGGCCTTGGATTACCTCTTGGATTTTATTTCTAATTATGCTGCTCCAGCTGTACTGGCTCACCTGCTGTTCCTCAGACAAAAAGCCTTCTTCAGGCCTTCGCACTTCACGTCCCCTTGGCCTGGAAGCCTCTTGCCCCACATATCCACAGCTTCTTTCAGGTCTTCACTTGAATTTTACCTCCTCCGAGAGGCCTTCTATGACTACCTGCCCTCATGGCGGCACCTTATTTTAGCTTTTTCATAGAACGATCACTATTCAAATATATCTTATTCATCTATCTATTTATTTATTTGCTGTCTGCCTCTTTTAAACCGTTAAGGTCCAAGTCTCATCCACTGCTGTAGCCCCAGTACCTGTAACAGCGCCTGGAAAGCAATAAAATTTTGCAAATGAACGAGGAATGAATGAATAATTCATTCTCCAGTACAGATTCTCCAGCGGTTTCATCGAATAGAAGGGTGTTTCTCTGTAACGCCCATATTCTTTTTCCTCCTCCGCACCTTTATTATTTTTCCTAGATGGTGAACACAGCTGAAAATTCCCCACCGTACTCAGTGAGAGGCATGGTTCCTAATGAGTGGCCCACTCAGACCACCCAGAAGAATAAAATAGAGAGTTAGCCAAAGGAGATAATTCTCTGGGAACAGGTCCTGCCAAGTCTCCTGAAGGCCCTGAGCTGTCTGGATGACAACCTTTTGAACACTTACCATATGACCCTTTCTGGAGCAGGAACAAAGGCCTTTTGTCACTCGGTTGAATCAAAGATGGAAGGCCAGAAAGTTCGAGCACCTAGCATCCTCAAAATGAGGACAGCCTTTTTATCATTTTATATAACAAATCTCAAAGGTGTTTACCTACGTGTGTTCCCTAGAGGGTAATTATTTACTGCTAAATTCTATGAACCAGGAGCCCTGAGAAAGGATGGTCTGAAGGCTTTGGCCAAGTAGGTGGGCCAGGAGCAATGTAGAAATGGGGCGGGGGAAACTTACTTGACTCATGTCTCTGATGGAACAGGAAAAAAGAGGCAGCGAGGAAAAGGAGAAAGCCGGAGACACAGTGGGTCTCAGAGCTGTTCGAAGCGAAGATGAAAGAAACAGTGGGGAAGAAAACCCCACGACTTATCAGAAAATTGAACTGCAGTTAATTATACCAGAATGTCAGCAACGTCATCCTGCCGAATACCCCTACCAGTAGGTTGGCAACCTGATATATCACTCATCGCTCTCCACTGTATCATATTACGGTCCTACCAAGTTTTAATATATTATATAGGTCTACTGTCTGGGAGACTGGTTAAAACTCAAATAGCTTTTCTTTGATAATTCTACCATACCTAGGCACTGGAGATGTTTTAACTATTTAGTTTGAAGCAAAGTCTAAAAGGAGGGGTCTACAATCCACCCTTCTCATTAGAGACAAATTATCTTTCTTAGAGCATGTCATGGCCCTGCTCAAATTTTCAATGACCCTCAGTTACCCACGTGGTAAGGCTCCCGTGCGTGATCTGGTATTCAAGGTGCTCTCACGGTCCTACTAATAATACAAAATAATAACAATCTGTGACATGTGGGGAGTGCCTACTACATTACAGTTTCTGGCTAAGTGCTTTTCTCATATTACATCAGTGAATCCTCATAATGGCCTCGTGTGGTAATTACTGTTATCATCTCCATGTTACAGAGGAGAAACTGAGGCACAGGGTAATACCAGAGGACCAAATCGACTCCATCTCCCAAGACTACCCAACTTCACCTAACACACTTGTCCTGTACACACTGCCTGCCACACTCACCTCCTTTCTGATTCCCTTCCTTGGAGGCCCCACCTCCTTCAAGAAGCCTTCTCTGACCCCAGATCACAGATCTGGACTCATATAGCACTGGGTCTCTGTACCACCTTGAAACAATACATTATTATTGTGTGTCTCATCTCCCCAAACAGGTTTAAACTCTACGTGTTACACCTCTCTCTCTCTCTGCCCTCCACAGTGCCAACACCTTGTACTAATAAGGTATTCAAGATACACTTGGTGATGATGAACTCATTGATTCCTAATACTGTCTGACACATAAGAAGCCCCTAATAAATGGTTTTAAACAGTCACCAACGAATGAGGGAAAAGTAAACAAAAAAAAAAAAACAAATTAGGGCTTCCCTGGTGGCGCAGTGGTTGAGAGTCCGCCTGCCGATGCAGGGGACACGGGTCCGTGCCCCGGTCCGCGAAGATCCCACGTGCCGCGGAGCGGCTGGGACCGTGAGCCATGGCCGCTGAGCCTGCGCGTCCGGAGCCTGTGCTCCGCAGCGGGAGAGGCCGCAACAGTGAGAGGCCCGCGTACCGCAAAAACAAAAAACAAAAAAAAACAAATTAGTGAGAAATCCCTTATCCGGTAAAATGAGTGTAATCCGTTTGTTAGCTGTGAGAGACAGACTAGCAGACTTGAGTGTACAGTGTATTAATATATCAAAAATAAAAGATTTCCTCTTCTCTTTGTTCCAGTAAACATAGTGACCTTGGCCTCCCAGCAATTATTTTAACATCAGCTGTGTTTCCTTAGGTAAAATCCTCTTTTGATTTGTTGCTCTCCCACTGCAGAAGGCCAAAAACCCTCCCGTAACAGTCAAAGAATAAGTGAGAACTTTTAGACTCTGGATATATAACAAATGGCTCTGTTTTGTGCAAAGAAGAAAAAAGAAAGAAAGAGAGAGAAAGAAAGAGAAAAGAAGGAAAGAAAGAAAGGAAGGAGGGAGGGAGGGAAGGAGGGAAGGAGGGCACCAGAAGTGAGTCATACATCAAGCAGTTGAACTTGCAACCCTGATAACATACCCAGACACTTCAATGTTTAATTGCTACGAACGGGGAGGAGAGAGCTTGAGAAATGTGACCAAATTGAGCCAAGAAGATGCATAAAGGTGGGTGTCCCAATGGGTTGGCCAAGAATCTATAGCAGATTTTTTCAAAATGAAAAACCACCGTCAAGATCAGATTCTTCCTTATTCCATACATCATTATACCCCTTAGGAAAAACAGTTCTAAATACCATGCATGGGAAGGTCACGTCCAATATCAGAGCTATCTAGTCCACACTAAATTCCTTCACGGATATAGAGAGAAGCTGAGAAAAGCAGATGTCTCTAGCAGCTACTTGGGAAAGAGAGCATGGAGGTTTCTGTTAGGACTGCAGTCTCTGCCCGAGAGATCGTTTATTCTCTATGCTATCTAAAACTTCTCTCCAAAACTTTCCCAGGAGCTGAAGAGAGGCAGTGGGGCGTGTTCTCATTATCTAGAAGGTACAAATTGGGGAAATTAATCACCTATGACAAGGCCTGTCTTGTTTTAACATGAACACCGGGAACAAAGCAATTATGAGCTGAGCAAGGTGGTCACCGTGCCCAGACAACCAACAGAGCTTCTGCGAGAGCTGCGTGTGGCCAACAGCCGCCTCCGTGAAAGGACATGCTCGGGCACTGAGAACTGTGACTTGGAGAGTGACACACATCATTAGCAGCTCTCCTGTAGCCTGGGTTCCTCACGGCTAGTTCTCAGCCAATAATGGGGAAGCTCAGCAAGCACTTCTGGGAAAATAATGACAACTGCAGAAAATAGTGCAGACTATATCTAAACTGACCTAGCTGGTGGAAAGGTGTATACTGGGGAAAATACAAAGGTTTATTCCATAAATACAGGGTCTTCCAATCTTCCAATATGAAGAACTCAGCTTAGTTTCTTCACCAGCCCCTTTTCCCTAGAGCCCGTCACCATCGACTTGAATGTTCTTGCAAAACTGTCTGGCAGCTAGTTAGGGAGGCTGAACTTTCTAAAGCGGCCCATATACAAATTACTTTGGCTACATTATTCACGTCGCATCACAGGTCATGCGGTTGCCTTCTCAAAAGAACTTATAAAGTAGGAGTCTTCTGATTTCCTTTTATCTCCTGGACGTTGTGGAGTCTTTTCTAACCCTCTTTCCTCCGTTTTTTTTTCTTTCTAACCTCTCATGATTCTCTCTCTCTTCCTTCCGGGCTATTAGATTGCCTTATTTCTGAGAGTCAAAAGGGCCAGGAAAAGGACTCGGACTTGTTGATAAAAAAAAAACAGTGTAAAGTGGTCATGCATGATTTCAAACTTTCCAAAGGACTGATTCTACATAGTTTTTAATATCCAGAAATTTTTAAGTGAATAAAGATCTGTAAGCTTACACCTCACTCTAAAAGACACCAAGCTGCCCTGCTTTAATCCTGTCATCCCCAGAAGGATCTGCAGGCCGGTGTCTAACCACAGCACATCCAAGAAGTGCAGATAAAATAGGAGGGAAGACGCACGGCTCCCGTGGGCTGTTACTTGCCAATGAGTCATGATTAATACCCAGATCCTTCTGCTGTAGCTTCCCGGTTAGTCTGCTGTGTATTTGCAGGGGCTGTCAACACTTGAATTTCCTAATAGAAACGGTTCTTTGCTCTCAACTCTGCGAGCTCTAGCCCTGTGGTGCTCATCGCTGAAGCCAGCAAAGCTTGTCATCAGTGTGGGCTGGAGTTCCTTGCAGGCAGGGGACTCTGGATACACCAAAGGTAAAACTGCCACCACGATCAGGAAAGTGACTCAGCCAACAGCATACGTGAATCATCTTCCCATTTGCTTAGGAGAGGCACTAATACGCTTCACTTCAAAGATGTACATGGCAGAAACAGATAGGCAGAATTTTTCCTTTCAGAATGTCTCCTGAACTTTGCAGCCCTTTACTGCAGTTCTTCTGTCTATGCCTGAGCCAATCCAGGCCTGAAGCAGGAAGAATGTGTACGATCCCCCATCCTGCACAGGGCACCCAGGGATACAAGCCTGAGGCCTCCAGTGCACCTCAGTTCATGCGCCTGGATTTCTGCTTTGGCCCTCGCTCCAACCTCCAGCCTGACAACGACGAAACTGCCACCCATGCCCAATCCTCTCCCTGCCCTGCTCCATACTCACACGCCCTCTGTTTACATAGGGAGAGAGGGCACAGTAAACACTGCAAGTTTCCGTGAATTTCAACGATGCTAAACTAAATAAGAGTTCAAACACAGTTCTTATAGGAAAAAAAATATCTTGGCAAAATCCCTGACGCCTTTAACTGAATCTGGCTGGACCTTCTGGAGGTGAAACCAGAAGAACACGGGGTGTATTTCCAGCTCCCAGAAATCCAAAATGGAGAGCCACAATCCAGAATAAAGAATAGCCGGGATAAATGAGCTCCATAACCAGAGACAATTCCCAAAGCTCATTAACGGCCTTTATATCTCAAATTATTCCTCACACATTTTTTTTTAAAGAACTGTGTAGCACAGACGACCAAATTGGCTTACCCTTCTTCTCCTTCCTCTGCCTACTGTTTGGTAGAGGTTTTAAAAGAAATAAGTGTTTTTATGTTATGTGAATTATATGTCACTTAAAAACAAGAAGAAGAAGAAAGAAGCGGCCAAAATATGAACAGCTGGGGATAGAAAAGAGGAAAAGCAAAGAGCCTAGCTCAGCAGCAGCAGAGCAACAATTAGCTGGAAACAAGCAGCAGCTGTCCCCTTCAGCCGGGCCACGTGGTCACCAGGTTGCCTCAGACACCCCCCACCCCCCCCACCCGCCCCCCCCCAGCCCTGCTTCATGAATTTATGGTTCCTGCCTGGCCTTTGTAAGCAGTGGAGTTTGCAATCTCAGGGGTAGACGATACAAAAGCTAAACAATCAATCTTTGACTAACTGATTGAATTGCTTTTCTATTTCTGTTGTAACAAATTACCACAAACTTAGAGGCTGAAAACAACATAAATGTATTAGCTTACAGTTCCGGAGGTTAGAAGTCTGACATGGATCTCACTGGGCTAAAATCAAGTTTAGAGCAGAGCTGTGCTCCTTCCCAGAGGCTCTAGGGGAGAATCCACTTCCTTGCCTTTTCCAGCTTCCATTTCTTGGCCCTTTCTCCAGCTTCAAAGCCAGTAACACAGCATCTCTCTCTGACCCTGCTTCCGCCCTCACATCTCCTTCCCCAACTCTCCTCTTCTGCTTCCGTCTTCCAGTTTAAAAGGACCATGATGGGCTTCCCTGGTGGCGCAGTGGTTGAGAGCCCACCTGCCGATGCAGGGGACACGGGTTCGTGCCCCGATCCGGGAAGATCCCACATGCCGCGGAGCGGCTGGGCCCGTGAGCCATGGCCGCTGGGCCTGCGCGTCCGGAGCCTGCGCTCCGCAGCGGGAGAGGCCGCAACAGTGAGAGGCCCGCGTACCGCAAAAAAAAAAAAAAAAAAAAAAAAAAAGGACCATGATAATTACATTGGATAATCCAGGCTAACCACCCTACCAGCTGATTAGTGATTTTAACTCCCCTTTGCCATATAAGGGAACATTTACAGATTCCAGGGATTAGGAATGGACACCTTTGCATGGGGGTCTTTATTCTGCCTACTATATTAACCAATCTGTAGTTCACAAATTATGAAAGAAAATTTAAAGCATGCACTTTTTTACAGACAACTGTATTTTGATTTACAATATATGAACTCCTAAAAAAGTTATATGTAAAGCAAATTATAATTTAAAGTCATTAGAATAACTCGCTATTGAAAGGAATCCTGTGAATTGTTTTGTAAAGATATTAACTTCCTAATGTCTTGTTTTAGAAATCCAGATTTCCATACATTATATTTACTTAATGTTGAACTAAAACTTAAGTACGGGTAGAGCATTTTAATATTTTGAGAAGGTTAGGGGAAGGGAGTGCAGTCAAAAACCACAGAAGCATTTTCTAACAAACTGCCCAGAATTTTCACCTTCACACATGCACTTTGGAACCCGGTAACTCTGATAGGTAATACAATAAATGCCTGAGTCTCGCTCACTCAGCTAGGAAGCATCAACAGTGTGCTGATTAAGATCAGAGGCTCAGGCATCAGCCTTCCTCGGTTCAAATCCCACCTCTGAAAACTCGAAGCTATACGACCTTGGGTTAATCACTGAATTTCTTTGTGCCTCACTTTCCACATTTGTCAACCAAGAATAATAATAATACCTGTGTCTTAGGGCTGCCATGAGGATTAAAAGAGATACAGAATATGAAACATTCAGCATGGTGCCTGGCACATATTAAGTCATCAGTAAGTGGATTTTCTTATCCTCACCACGTGCCAAGGCCCAGGCTTAGGTGCAAGAGACACACAGGAAGCATCCTACCGCTTGGATTCATTATTTTCAGGGCTTGAAAATGAAAGTGAGAACAGGACATGACCACTAAATGGAAAGCAGCAGGCAAAATATTAAATTAAGATAAAATTTGAGTCTCCCTTTGGTAGACAACCATGGTTTCTGCTTGCAGGCTGTGTGAAAGATAGAATGACCTTTAATACTTAATGGAAGTGTGAATCATCCTCGGCAAACCACATGATGTTCTATTGAATATCTGGAAGGACAGTTATATTTGGTATCAGAGAATAATTCGGTTTTCCGCTCAGAATCTTCAAGTAGCTTGTTAGCTTTACCTTCGGATTTTAATGGTTCTCCACAGCCTCCCGAACAAAAGCCAACATCATGTCCGAAGCACTCAAGGCCACGCACAAACCCTGTACACAAACTCACTATTCTGGCCAGACTACAGAAGTCCCTAGTTCTGACAGCACTAAGGTACCGCTTGGTGTAGTAGTTAATTTGGTATGTTTCTTATCTAGTCTGGAGGCTTTTGGAGGCCAGGGATCCCATCTTAGCGAGCCATATGTTCCCCACAGTGAGCAGCGTATAATAAGCACCTAATTAATATCTGCTAAAGAAACAGAGTACCTTATTTGTCTACTCATTTACATTCATTTCCACACAGGAACCTTTGATGCCTTTTTTGTTTCAAAGCTATTTTCTTCATTCAACTGACAGCCTCCTTTTTAAACATCCTGATTCAGAAGGTAATAATTACATTTCTTTAAAAAGGTGGACTTCTAAACTCATCCTGAGGGTCAGAGTTCTTAAATTCCATACATTTGTGAGAATCCTCTCACTAAAGATTTTTTTTTTTTTTTTTTGGCTAGGGCTCCTTGTAAGAAAGTTTGAAAAAGAAATATTGTTTCCAGACAGGCTAGTCACGGCAATATCCTTAAAATGATGAAATAATATAATAACTACTTCTTACCTTCATGGTAACCGTGATGGTGCTGTTTACATTGGCTTTATGCAACCAGCCTTGTTTTATCACACCGCCCTTCTGAGAACATAAAGATGAGGAATCCTGAAATAGAGCGAAAACCATCAGTAAAAACAGCAGCTGGCTTGGCATCTAATCAAACAGTTGGGGGGCACGAACTAGGCCCTGCCTCACTTTCCAAAGCATAAAGTTCCCCCTACCCCCACCCCCCCACCGTGAAGATGCCTGATGAAACTTGAAATTGTTACTACAGGATGAAAGGCTCTGTGCCATGCACACAGTAGGCACTCAGTATTTACTGGATCGTATGGACTGTCTTCTGGGAAAGTTTTCTGCATTACATAAACAGTCAAACTGCACCTCAAAATGTCACAGACATCCGGGCCATCTGTCCCAAGAGGGATCTATCAGGCAGGACAGGCCAGATGAATCACCATGCCACATGCCCAGTGCGGGAAAAGCAACTCTACAAGCGCGTCCCACAGGTGGGAAAACATGTTTTATACACACATCACAGCCCATTTCACTTGATTTTTCCTAAGCTCCATTTGGAAATGCAACAATTAAAAAAAAAATTTTTTTTTTTTTTTTTTGCGTTATGCGGGCCTCTCACTGCTGTGGCCTCTCCCATTGCGGAGCACAGGCTCCGGACGCGCAGGCTCAGTGGCCATGGCTCATGGGCCCAGCCGCTTCGCGGCATGTGGGATCTTCCCGGACGGGGGCATGAACCCGCGTCCCCTGCATCGGCAGGCGGACTCTCAACCACTGCGCCACCAGGAAAGCCCCCTAAAAAGAAAAAATTTTTAAAGACACTCGTCAGCTTGAAAGCTGGCCCCAGATCATTCAAAAACAATTCTTTCCCTCATCTTTTCTCAGGGAAATCTCTCAGCAGAAGTGATCTTGAAGAAACCAGCGCAGTTGCCCCCATCTTTACCTCATCCTTCTCACAGTCCTCATCAATCTCAAATACATGATTGGGAATCTTTTCTGGTCGCAGAGATTTGCTGAAAATACAAGAGAGTTGTCTTAGACACTAAACAGAACAGACAAAAAAAAAAAAAGGCAAGATGAGTAGACTTCTCTCTTTCACAACCAAGGAAACGCCAAGACATAAGAAGGAGAAATTGTTTTCTCCTTTCCGAAGTCAGATTCTCCCCTCTGACTAAACTTGCATTACCTTTTGTAAAAGGACTCCCACATGTGCAGCCAGCAGCGAAGACGTAACTAAGCCCAAAAGGCAGAAATTGCAAGGAATGGGTGCCAGAGCTGTCACTGGTGGTGGGACCTTATCCTTCCCAGGCCTAAAAGCAACATCAGGTCACTCTGGCTCTTCCGTCTGTTTGCTGTATGACCCTGGACTGATCATCTTAGGACTCAGCTTTACAGGACATCTTTAAGACTCAGTTTTCTCGTCTGGGAAAGTGCCTTGAAAACTACAAAAGGCTACACCAAGTCATTTCTCCAAAACATCTCCCGTATGATACCCTGTGAGGTTAATAGTATTATGGATGAGAAAGGGGAGAAAAGTGAGGGCTCAAGTGACTGAGTGACTAGCCCAAGGTCATCCAGCTAGGAAGTGGTAGAAATAAGATTTGAACCCTGACAGCCTGGATCTTGGGCCGGGGCGCTCACGGCTGCCCTTCAACGCAACTCAAAGAGATGTACTTTTGTCGAGAGATGTCTGGGGCCATCAAACTGAGCCAAATGTCTTCTAGCTTCTTCACTGACAGCACTAGAAAATGCTCACTACATTATCCAGAATCAAAGAAAGATGATTTTATGGTCAATATAGATGTACCAAAGCCAAAAAGTGAACTCGCCCATCTTGGAAAAAATTTCAATGAGCAAAGTTAAAATATATCCAATTACCCAAAATACATTTACCAAACATGCTGGGTGTTTGAGGTTTTGCTTTATTATATGTTATAATTGAGAAGCTTCACAAATGGTTTGAAAAAAGGTAAAATGTCTAATAACTGTCCTCTTGAAAGTTTCCCTTAAATTCTAAACTTACCATGGCAACATTCGAAAGTCCCCAGAGAAGTCTTCATACTTGTAGTTTACCACATGCCAATCTGTGCTATAAGTTTTAATACACTGAAAGAAAATAAGAATCTTTAATTTGAAATGTAGGAAAAGTACATGTATATCTGCTTTCTTTATGTCTGGTAATAGGCTGACAGACTTCTAAAAATCATTTGGGGAATGTTGGCACTGGGCTCTTCCTTTGGGGATTAACCGTGTCTTCCTAAACCAGTTGGTGGCAATAAATACCAATTCACATGTTCTCTTGGACACTCTGACTCCAAGTCCAAAGAGTATTCAAATAAAAAAAAAAAAAGACTAAGAGGACTTCCCTGGTGGTCCAGTGGTTAAGACTTCGCGCTCCCAATGCAGGGGGCCTGGGTTCGACCCCTGGTCAGGGAACTAGATCCCACACGCCGCAACTAAGAGCGCGCATGCTGCAACCACAGATCCCGCATGCCGCAAGAAAGATCCTGCATGCCAGCAACTAAGACCCGGCACAGCCACATAAATAAATCAATAAATAAAAGTAAACAACGTCCTTTGCCTTCTAAAAAAAAAAAAGACTACGAATACAAGCTACTTGTGAAAGTATTTAAATTGTATCCTCGATATCACATCATATAGACTTGTTATGTAGGTCAGTTAAGTTCTAGTAATTTTATTTTCCATTTACACTAAAGAAAGAGTATTTTTTTTTAATTTTTAAATTAATTTTATTGGAGTCTGGTTGCTTTACAATGTTGTGTCAGCCTCCACTGCACAACAATGAATCAGCCATACACATACAGATCTCCCCAGGAAAGAGTATTTTAAATACAGTATATTTAAAATGAATGAATGATGAATTTTCTTCTGTGGCCTTTGAGCCTCTTACCTCTTTGACAAACAAACTCTGGGCCCTCTTCTCACCATCTTCTGGTACAGTGGACTGCACCGTTCTGCGTTGACGACTTATCACCGAGATCTAGAAGACAAAGAACATCCTCGCTCTACGAACGGCCTTGAAAAATGCAGTTTTGTTCTTTAAAGAAGTGCTTGTGAACTCACAGATATATCTTCCATTGGAAACATAAGCAGATCTCGGAGGGGGTCGCTGTAAATCTGGGTTTTTCTTTGGGTGATAACATTCTCATAGTCCAAGGGCTCAACAACTTTGGTCTTTTCCTTAATGAGAGACGAAAAGAAAGTTAATACTGTCAAACTCACGAGAGAGTAGTTCCTCCTCATCATGTGTCAAAGATACATTATTTCACCAAAGAAGGGATTATTGATACTCAGCAATTAAAGGAGACACTTTTATGAGGGAAATATTCTCCATAATTAGACCCACACACCAAATACATACATACAAACACAGGTCTCTCTGCTAAACACAAGAGTTCAGGAGAGACAGCCCTGTACTCTGCTTATCCGTGTGCCACCCAACAATTTATCGAATTTAAGGCAAAACAAAAAGTGGCATATATGGAAGCCTGTCAGTTGATATTTACTGAGTATGCACTATTCACTGGGTAACTAAAGGGGAGAAAAGTAGCAACATTCCTGTGCCTACTTGGTACCAGGCACGCTGTCCAAAGGACATCTCAAGTTTCCAAATAGCTGGGGCAGGCATGGGTACTGGAGGTGCTTGATCCAATGGGCAGGGCATGAAAGGATGAGGTTCCAGGTGGCAAAGTCAGGGGATCCCTGTGGGACTTCCAGGTGACCCGGCCATTGATAGTAGGGCCACAGCCCGCGGCCAAGGTTACAAGGAGCAGGGTTAGTGACCCTGAGAAATCCAGGATGTGACTGATTTAATAAGAGTGATAACAGCATCTACTGAGCCTCTTCTAGATACCAGGCACCGTGCCAAGTGCTTTCTCTACATTTTTTCACATAAGACTCATAATAACCCTATGAAATAGATTAAATCTTTGTTCCCACTTTACGGATGAAGAAATCCTGGACTCAGAACAGGTTACGTAACTTGCCCACCTTCAGAGCTGGAATTCAAACCTGATTCTGTGACTCCAAAGCTCTGTTCTTTCCACCCCATATAGCCTTTCCTCCCCTGAGAAATACAGCAAGATACTAAAGTTCAAGGTACTGAACTTGGAATAGGATCCCATCACCTACCTTCCTATCATCTATTCCTTCACTGAATTTACCCTGATCTGATACACTGTCTATTTTACGGCTCTGCCTGTTTAAGGGCAGGGATTTCCCTTCATCTGTTCACCACTATAACCCTAGCACCTAGAACAGTACCTGGCACTCAGTAGACAACCAGTCATTAGTGTTGAATGAACTTGGAGATATTCAGATTCTACCAGAGCCATGTCTCAACACACTACTGTAAACCCAGGCGGGTATATATTATTGATTTCTAGTAATAACGTTTTACTTAAATTATTTTTCTTAATAATTTTATAATGAAAACTGTATAAAGAAAACTTGAATTTAAGATATGTTAAAACTTAACAGCATAATGGAATAGGGGTTATATTTGTATTTGTGTACATAGTATTTGAGGCAGTCTCCAGTATACTGTATCCAAACCATGCTTTGAGAACCGTTTTTATACATGGTCACAGCTATATCGCAGTTCCATATCTGAAGGGCGTCACAGAGTTTCCTCTGTAAGATTAGTTAGTGAGAGTAAACCACTCTAACGAATGAGAATCAGTGTTCAACAAGTCTAAAAGATCCTAACAAAAACAGTATAGGGCTTCCCTGGTGGCGCAGTAGTTGAGAATCTGCCTGCCGATGCAGGGGACATGGGTTCGAGCCCTGGTCTGGGAAGATCCCACATGCCACGGAGCAACTGGGCCCGTGAGCCACAACTACTGAGCCTGTGCGTCTGGAGCCTGTGCTCCACAACAGGAGAGGCTGTGACAGTGAGAGACCCGCACACCGCGATGAAGAGTGGCCCCCGCTTGCCGCAAGTACAGAAAGCCCATGCACAGAAACGAAGACCCAACACAGCCAAAAGTAAATAAATAAATTAATTAATTAAAAAACAGTATAGAGGTGCCTCAAGAAGTTAAAAATAGAACTACCACATGATCCAGCAATCCCACTTCTGGGTACATACCTGAAGGAAAAGAAATCATTATCTCCAAGAGATATCTGCACTCCCATGTTCACTGCAGCATTATTTACCATAGCCAAAACATGGAAACAGCCTAGGTATCCATCAAGAGAGGAATGGATTTTTAAAACGTGACGTGTACATATATACAATGAAATATTGTTCAGTCATAGAGAAGAAGGAATTCCACTGCTTGCGACAACACGAATAAATCCTGAAGGCATTATGCTAAGTGAAATGAGCCAAAGACAAATACAGTATGGTATCACTTATACGTAGAATCTAAAAAAAAGTAGAATGGTGGTTGCCAAGGGCAGCAGGGTGAGGGAAAACGGGGAGATGTTGGTCAAAGGGTACAAACTTTCAGTTATAAGTTGAGTGAGTTCTGAGGATCTAATGTACAGCACGGTGACTATGGCTAACAATACTGTATTACGTACTTGAAATTTGCTAAGAGAGTATATCTTAAGCATTCTCACACACACAAAAAAGGTAACCATGTGAGGTGACAGATGTGTTCATTAATTCCGATTGTGGTAATCAGTTCCCAAGGTATACGTATATTAAATCGCTGTACATTCTAAATACATACTTTTATTTTTCAATTATATCTCAATAAATCTGGGGGAAAAAGATCCTAACAAAGATATATTTCATTTCAAGTCTTAAATTTGGATTTATTGACCCATGAGATCAAATGAAGTAGATCATCCCTATCGTGTCTAGGGATACCTGCGCAAAACAAGCTGAAATAAAAGAAAAAAGACTCCTATTTTGTGAACTCAGAGATTTTTCTGATAGGAACATTTGACCCCCTTGTCCCATATCTACCATGTTTCGTGGACCCAAGTGAAAGGACACTGTGAGTGAAGCTTGAGCCCTAACACTTAGAGTCTGTGATCAATTTCTCAGAGAAGTTAAGTGAATAAAAGTCCCATCTAAGAAGGCAAGCCTGGGAGATTGGGACTGACATATACACACTACTACGCATAAAACAGATAACTAACGAGAACCTGCTGTATAGCACAAGGAACTCCACTTCACTTTGCTGTACAGTAGAAACTAACAACACTGTAAAACGACTACCCCGATTAAAAAAAAAAAAAAAGGCAAGCCTTAGAAACTGAATTTCAAAGTTTTGCTTTCGGTGCCAACTATCTTCCCAATACAGATTGCAAAAACAGTCCTCCAATTTCATTGTTTAACCTGTTGAATTAGCATCTGCTAATCTTCTCTGCACAATAATTTCACAGGCACCTGCTCCAAGTAACTTTGAAAAAGAAAATCCTCCTTCAGCTTTCTAACCTAGTTGTCAAATTACTATGCTACAGGATACGTCAAAATGAATCACTTGTTGAAATGTACAGTATATGCCTTCTAAAAATGAAACTTCCAGCTCTCCCTGTGTTTCAAAGGCCACATATTCATGTTACAGAAAACGAGGTTTCACTTTTCATAGAAAACTGATTCAACTAAGCATTCTCGGTCTTCACTCCTACTCCTTTGTCAGGGGTAGCTCAACTGCAGAAGAAGCTGGGGTGGCTATTCTGGGTCCCACAAATCTTCCCCTAGAAGAAGATCTAGGCCCGTGAATCAGGCTTCATTTTTACAAAAAGAAAAAGAGAACGATTAAGGGCCCCCTCCCATCCCCCAGCTGCCTCCAATCCCCATTTGTTTCTCCAGCCCTCTCCCCGGAATTAAAAGCACAATTCGAGCTATCAGTAGGATTCAGCTGTAACTCTGTTGGCATCAGAGACAAGGAAAACCTTTGACTTTTAGAATTACCATGACTTAATGGCAGCTCTGCCCAGTGGTCTAGAACATAACCCTTATCTAACTTTCCTATTCGGCTTTATGATTTGATTATCAGACTTACAGGGTTACCCGAAATAAAGCTTCCATCACACACAAAAAGGGTCTTTCTCTCAGGTTTGGGCACTGCCTTCCTGCCTGTTCGTGCACTGATTGGCCTGAAAAGGTGCTTTTTCCTAACGCAAGAAAACTGTGTTATAATAATCAGTAGTTTAGGGCTTCCCTGGTGGCACAGTGGTTAAGAATCCGCCTGGCAATACAGGAGACACGGGTTCGAGCCCTGGTGCGGGAAGATCCCACATGCCACGGAACAACTAAGCCCATGAGCCACAGCTACTGAGCCTGCGCTCTAGAGCCCGCGAGCCACAACTACTGAGCCCACGTGCCTAGAGCCCATGCTCCGCAAAAAGAGAAGCCACCGCGATGAGAAGCACGCGCACCGCAACGAAGAGTAGGCCCCGCTTGCCGCAACTAGAGAAAGCCCATGCACAGCAACAAAGACCCAATGCAGCCAAAAATATATAAATTTATTTTAAAAAATAATAATAATCAGTAGTTCATAAACACCCAAATAATAGCAAGGTCCCACTGCGTCCTTCTATAAGTTCTGTAGCAGTGTTAAGTAAAAGGCAAAAGCATTTATATAATCTGGAGAGAAGCGAGCATATGTTTCAGTCTTCTCTTCCTAAGTAGTGACAGGAAAACCGTCAGCCTAAATTTGGAACCTACTCAGTTTTCACCATGCAGGGGAAAAAAAAAAAAAAAGGTTTGCATTTGAAAGTTCTCATTCACTGATTCCTGAGCTCTCTTGAAATAACTTGCTGCTCATATTATTAGGGTTTTGGTGGTTGTTTCACTCCAAGATGACTCTGCAGTCTTTAAGAAAACACTTTCAATATATATTCTACCTGTTTCTTAACCAAAACGCATCAAATAGACAAGGAAAATACTATCATTTCAACTTCGTACATGAAGAAACTGGCTCGGAGCTTAGGATCAGCTATCCACATCTAGCGGTAGAATCAGGATTCAAATCCAAGTCTTCCAACTACTGAGCCTTTTTCTGTTCTTAAGTGTCTCCCAAACTCGACTTACTCATGGTACAATCTTCAAGATTTCTGCCACAACTTCTGCACTATCATATACTTCATATTTTTCTTCAAATCAAATCTCTCTTTCATTGAAATATATTTATTGAAACAGTAAGCTTTATATTAGTCCCCCAAAGGAAAATAAGTCAATATTTTCCTAATCCCCAAAAAATAAAGTTTTAAATATCAACCTTTGTGCCATGGTTCAGGACACAGTACACTCTTCCAGACTCAGGCCCCTCGGACCAAATCTAAATAGACTTCCACGTGTAAGCCCTCAAATTGTGAAGAAATGCACAATTCCGCAAATGGAGATAACTTTCTGATGTCTAACATAGAGTGAAAGGACAGAGACTGAAAAAGGGAACTCATCAGTACAGATTTGGTTACAGTCTGCTTTTTGGTACAAAGAGAGGATGCAATGGATTCTTACTGGGAGTCCCTAACAGCATCAAACACTTTAAGACTTTATGATTTTGTGGTGGTCCCTGTACATCCACTGTACAGGATGACTGATCTTTCATCATCTTAACTATGTATGTATAAATGTAAAACCAAGCTTGCGACCCTAAAATGATATGTAAATATGTATATGCAGGTATACAGTCAACCCTCCAACCACTCATGTATTTACAAGCGCACATTACTAGTAAGCCGGTTTATGCTCTCATTAGAAACTTAACCGTATCATTTCAATTGCATTTTTAAAAAGCAATCATAATCGCGTAATATTTCCGTGTCAACAGTGCAAAATCAGCCTGGTTACTTTTTTTTTTTTTTAAGGAATTTTGCCTTTTTTTAAATTTAATTAATTAATTAATTAATTTATGGCTGTGTTGGCTCTTTGTTTCTGTGCGAGGGCCTTCTCTAGTTGCGGCAAGTGGGGGCCACTCCTCAGCGAGGTGTGCGGGCCTCTCACTATCGCCGTGGCTTCTCTTCTTGCAGAGCACAGGCTCCAGACGCGCAGGCTCAGTAATTGTGGCTCACGGGGCTAGTTGCTCCGCGGCACGTGGGATCTTCCCAGACCAGGGCTCGAACCCGTGTTCCCTGCATTGGCAGGCAGACTCTCAACCACTGCGCCACCAGGGAGGCCCCAGCCTGGGTTACTTTTGCTTAGATATTACACCAAAGGTCACTCGTTTGCTGGTAAATCTTCGACTTTTAGAAACTAGTTCTTAAGAATTCTAAGAATGTCTCTTCTGCAAGTCTGAAGTGAACACTGGCTTCACAGAATCCCTTCTGTATCACACTGGGAGGGAGAGCAGAGCAGGCAGAAGGCTTAGCAGTGGGGCCCAGAGCCAGTTCAAAAATCTCCCACTGCCACCCGCTTCTCCACATTAAGTTTTGGTGCCAGACGGAGCACGGCAACGACTGGTTTATGAAGGAGAATGATTTAGCCCAAAAGTTAGAAGCTGATTTTTGCAGTATTGTGATCAGACTGTTGCAATGGCATCTGAACATAATCTTATTGAAAATGACAACCATCTTAGAAAAGAAGGAACAGACTCAAAAAAAGGGGGTTACTCCGCAAGTCTCTCCTTCCCATCCTTCCCCCACCTCCCTCCCTTGGGAATGTCTCCAGACCCCCCTAAGGGATTTAGCTCCCCTTTTGTTTCAGACATTTGGAGCAGGGTTTGGAGCGCTTTCTCCAGAGATCTCAAAATAACACTTTGCGCTCAAAATGGCCACTGGGGACATGCTGCTTCCGGCAACGCAGAAAAGAAAGTGGGTTTGGTGGTAGAGCACACTTATCAAGTCCCTGCTAAGGTCCAGGCTGTGTGCTAGCCCTTGAGAAGCTCACGGTCTAGAGCGGGAGGCGGATAAACCCAAGACGTTTAAGTTGATCACAGAGGCTGTTATAACCTGAAGCACCACTTGGCTTCCATGCATCTGTCAGACCCTCTGATACCACATCTTCTTCCAACAAAGCGACTGCACAAGTGTTCTTGCACATTAAAGTGTGCAAGCCCATCTAGTCACATTTATATCAGAAGAATTTCCCTGTATGGGTATATGTGGTCTCGGATCATTTCATCTTGTCTTCTACTTTAGTTGATAAATTCTGTAAGAAATGAGAAACGTCACCACTGCAGACTAGAGATTTCTAGAGGGGGACCCTACACAGCATGGCAACAAAGGAACCGTAACTGTAAGGAACTTTTTCATAAGTTTCATGTCAAGAGTATTTGACTTTGTTATGACCTTGTCTTTCCTCAATCGTATGATTACCTTTCACCAGCTCATTTCTTTCCCTCTTCCCCAAAAGGAACTCAAGTACCAAAGAAGCTTTGAATTAATAGAATCTGATGATGATGCTAGGGGAGGGAAGGCCATCTTTTCAGTTAGTATAACCGACTTGGCAAAATAGACACGAACATATTTTATTTTATAAATTTATTTATTTTTATTTTTGGCTGTGTTGGGTCTTCGTTGCTGCTTGCAGGCTTTCTTTAGTTGCGGCGAGCGGGGGCTACTCTTCGTTGCGGTGCGCAGGCTTCTCATCGCGGTGGCTTCTCTTGTTGCGGAGCATGGGCTCTAGGTGCACGGGCTCAGTAGCTGTGGCTCGCAGGCTCTAGAGCACAGGCTCAGTAGTTGTGGCACACGGGCTTAGTTGTTCCGCGGCATGTGGGATCTTCCCAGACCAGGGCTCGAACCTGTGTCCCCTGCGTTGGCAGGAGGTTCTTAACCACTGCGCCACCAGGGAAGCCCGACACAAACACATTTTAATAAAGGTTGTTTTTCAGGACAAATGTTGGCACAAAAACCCACATACAAATCACATTCAAGACACTGACCTTTCTTAAAGCTAAGAGCTAAAGGGAAAATCATACTTTTCATGAGACCACGGGGTCATGCTTATTCCTAATTTACACCTTGGCTCTCACATCATTCCTGTGACAGCCCAACCTCCAACCTCTCTCACCCACAGCTCATAATGTCCTTCCCAACCACTGCGGCATTTTCTCACATATAGCTATAATTGCATTGTGGGTACTTCGCATATTCGTCTCCTTAGCGGGATTGTAAACACCTGGAGGGGGAAACAGTGCCTTGTACATTCGCTGACCTTTACACTGAGTATTAACATACACCAAGCTAAGCATTTTCTATTATCTCACTTAATTCCTTCAAAAGCCCTGCAAGGGAGGCTCTTTTACTGTGGCCATTTTCAGGCGAGGAAACTGAGGCTCAGGCAGGTCCAATGTCACACATTAGTGGAGCTGGGATTCAAATCTATATCTGATGGACTCCAGAGCCAGTACCCCTAACCATAATACACATAAACAAAAACAAAACATTTCCCCACCCTCACTCCTACCATGTTTAATTTCCTTGGATGGACTTGACATTTTAGGATTTGCTAGCGCTTACTTGAACTACACCATCATTTTTACCAAAGTGAGATCTTGCCTTCTCATCGCCCTGATGATGCTGAGCATGAGTGGCTTACAGAGCTTGTAACGTAATTGGATAAGGAGTTTTACATTTCTTAGCTGCTGCTTCCAATTTAGCATTTGCCGTCAATGAGTAGGGATTAGCACCTTAGGTCTTTTACTTTGGGGAAAGGAGTTGGCAGATTTGACTTCAAGTGGGTAAGAATCAGATTACCAAAAAACAACAGTAAGATACTGTCAAGGGACCGTGTCTAATTCACCTCTGTATCCTCCACAGAGAGAACCTAGAAGACAGCCGTGAGAACTACAAAGCCAGAAGCTTTTGTGGTGCATGAGGCATAACCGGCTGAATAATACAGAGAGACTGATCCTACATGTATGTATGCCTTCCAAGCTAAAACGGCAGCACACGAGGAGAGAGGGACAAGTCATTGATTAGCTAAGGCTTTCAGAATTCATTTTCAGATCCCAGCTTGAATTTAATTTCTGATTCCAAGAAATCAGCAAAATGAGGTTCTAAAGGTATTTAAATCTAACTGAGGAAAAAGAAAACTCATTTTTTTCCCTGTTTAGAGTTTTCACATAGGGAGGAATTCTTTTTAAATGCCAAATTACTTCCCTTTTCTAAGTCTATTCGGCTATTTATATAAACTCAAGAACTATTTTTAAAAACCTACAAAGAATTTATATTATTTTTTAAATCACAAAATAAACAAGTCTCATATGTACTATATGATTAAATCAAACTCGGTTAACAAGTGTTTTTCATTACAGCCAACTCAAATATTACGCAAATAATCTAGATTATCTACAAATGAATAAATAGAATTTCCATGAACTCCATACCCCCAAACTTCACTTTAACTGATAATGATGTTTACTCAATATGCTGGCTGACAGGTAGGAAAATTGATTTGAATTCAATCACTCCTTACGTTTTGTGTCCACTTTCTGCTAGTATTTAAATGACTCAAAGATAAGACAAGGGTTTCCCTGGTGGCGCAGTGGTTGAGAGTCCGCCTGCCGATGCAGGGGACACGGGTTCGTGCCCCGGTCCGGGAAGGTCCCACATGCCGTGGAGCGGCTGGGCCCATGAGCCATGGTCGCTGAGCCTGCGCGTCCGGAGCCTGTGCTCCGCAACGGGAGAGGCCACAACAGTGAGAGACCCGCGTACCGCAAAAAAAAAAAAAAAAAAAAGATAAGACAAAAAGAGGTAAAAATGAAAAGAAAGGATTGAATAAATTGAGAGAATGGCAAAGTAGCTTTTTGAAACTAGAAGAACACTCTTTCTATTCTTTAGCAAGCCATTATTGACAGAAAGAAAGAAAATGCACCTTGGTTACACATAATGGCTTTCTTTCTAACAAATTAAAGAATTTAACAAGTTCACATAGACATACAAAATTATTACAGACAATTCGTTCAAGCAAGGAGAAATTAGACTGTGTGCCCATCAACTAATTTATAACCTGCCTTGGATCTTCGTTCCCACTCCAGTAATGACAGAAAAGAAATCTTGTTGACTTTTTCCTGAGTGTGACAAACAGAACCATAACATACCTTGCATTCTTAAGCAGAACAAAATGTAAAGTGCACTGATGTTCTATAGGTATGTGGATTTAGCCAGCTACATTACTTACATTCCATGAAAACATAAAAACCCAAAGGTCCTGTTTGTGTCATCTGAAAACAGCAGGACAAGCCTATTTCGTTACAAAAGCTCTGTAATCTATAAATCAGCCAGCCACACATCATTTTCCACACTGGATCCAACCACTGGTCTAGCCATCCCATTAATCTGCTCCTGACAATGGAGTAAAGAAAATCGATGGGCCCCATTTTGAAAACCAACCTTGACAGGGGCAAAAACGTACTTTTCTACAAATATTTGCATTTTCCATAACTGGTCATATTGGATCTATCCATTAATTGAAATTCTCTCTGCCTTTTTTGAACCTTACCAGTATTTTCAGTGTATACCACTTCATGAGATAATACATTCTAAAAGCTATTTGAAATAAATAGAGAGGTCCTTGGATTTTTCTTAAGTTTACCTCTTTAAAATATCAGGAGATGCCCTATGTCTTGGTATAATATTCCAGTATATGGTGACCTGAGCCATGTTTATCCTATCTACCCACTTGTGATTAAACAGGCAGACCTTCCAGTAGGCTCTGCCTTTTGGTGACTTGAGGCAGGAATCTACAGATGATCTTCCTGGTCATGCTGCATGTTTTACTGTCCTTCCAGCCCTAACGCATCCTGGGCAGACGGTTCTCAGTGTTCAGTCTACAATCACTCCCATGTTGCTCTAGCGTAGCATAATCAAGCTCAAAACCTACTCTCCTAGTAATAAGTTTCAATTATCTCCCCAGCTCTTGTCCATCCAGAAACTCATCTCTCACTTTCCTGTCCACACTATCCAGCCTCATGGGGTCTCACTGGGGTACAGCTCCTAGAGCTTGGCCTCTCTCAACTCTTAGGAAAGGGTGTTAAATCAGACCAGCATCCCTTGCTCAACCATCCCTTGGCTATTCAGCTTTTCTACACAACTTCTTCTTTAAAAACTGCCTGTATATCACTTTTGTTTCCTTCTTTAAGCCAATTCCCTCCCTATGACAAACCTGTATCATCAGAGATACCACTTGATAGGAGAGTCTTAGGGGTTGACCCCTGTGAAAGGTTCTTTGAAGTTCTTAAGTTAATATCCTTGAGGTGATTAAAATGTTGTAAAATCGATGTGATGGTTGCACATATCTGTGACTATATTAAAAACCACTGACACAGACACTTTAAATGGGTGCGTTGTATGGTATGCAAATTACATCTCAACAAAGCTACTAAGAAAGCTAGGGGAAAAAAATAACCTATCCAGTTTCACTTCCTTATACCTAAAAAACCCCTCCACTATTTAGGAAGAAGAGTTCGCCGTACAGCAACCACCAGGCCCCTCAGTAGAATGGTTAGGTGTCAATGTGTGGGGATCCCACACTGTAGCTAGGCTGTAGCCAGAGATTCCACTGGCAGGCCTGGAACAAAAGTGAGGCTTGCTGCCCTGTAGCTCCCTGAGGGCTCTTCTGGAGCTCTTACACACAGAAACACAAAACACACAGCTTAGTTCTGACTGCCACTGAGCATCAACCATGTGCCAGAGGCAGTGGGCTACAAAGCTGAGAAGACAAACGTGGGCAAGACGTGGGTGCTGCCCTTCAGGAACTCATGAGCTTGAAGGGAAGACAGACGCCCTCAACAGAGAGTTAAAATACGATGGGATAGGGACTTCCCTGGTGGTCCAGTGATTAAAGCTCCGCGCTTCCACTGCAGGGGGCGCGGTTCCATCTCTGGTCGGGGAACTAAGATGCCATGCGGCGCAGCCAAAAAAAAACACACGATGGGATAAAAATACACGATGGAATACGAGCTGGGACAGGGGACACAGAGAGTGCTGTGGGGATGCAGATTAATTCCACGGGCGAAGGAAGCTCAGAGAGGAGGTAGCATGTGCGCTGAGCCTTGAAGGACTGAATAAAAACGCCCATGGCAGGCAAGGTGAAGAAAGGCACTGCAGGCAAAGATGAGAGCGGAAGTAATAGACGAGGATGAAACGCATGTGTTCAAGGAGTCTGGGGATGCACAGAATAAGGAGAAATGGCCGGGAAGAGCTGGAAAGGCACGTTTACGGAGGACCACAGATGCCAAGGCCATGAGATTGGACTGTTTCCTAGTGTAGGCGATGGGCAGCCAGCAGAGAGGTTTTTAAGCAGGGGAATGACATGAACAGATGTTTTACTCATATTTATGCACTGCAAGCCAGAAGGTCAGCGCTAATGGAAATTAATCCATAAAATGACAGCATAGGCTGAAAATTTGCCCCATTGTCTACATTTTCCAGGAGCAATACACTGAATTATGGAAAACTACTCATTAGAGTTGCATCCGAAACTATTGAGGAAAATTAAGTGAGGGCTCTGTTTCTGTGAAGAGTTTTTCTTTAACAGAGAAATAAAGAGAGAAATACTTGCTTGCATCTTCCTTGTGACAGAGATTAAATTCGCCTGAACATTTCATTTTGAAAAGATCAACTGCCAATCTGCACTTAATTTGTTTCCAACACCTTTTCAATGGCTCATTTGATTCAGAATGGTTAAATTTTCGATGAAACGTAAGTTGGATCACAGTATTCCTTTGTTTAAACCCCTTTAATGGTTCAACATAGCCTGCAGAGTTGGTGATCTGTGAGGCAGAGAAAAATGTTGGGGTAAAAATGGGAAAGTCACTACGTTCTCCTGGAGAATGCATAATATACTAATATAATAATAAATGTTCTTAATTAAAATTAAAAACGTAGCCTGCAGAAAAAAGCTTGAACCGTTTAGCAAGGCTTATAAGATCTGGCCTCCACCCCCAGCCTCCAGCCCAGGCGCTCCAACCCCCGTGGGCAGATCTCCTAATGGGCCCTGTTACCCCGCCTTTGCTGCTCCTCTGCCAGTTCTTCCCCCAGCCTCACTGCAAGACTCCGTGAAGCTGCCCATCTTTCTAGGTGCAAATGGCCACTCCCTCCTACCCACTGCTACCCACCTCCTCAAACCCACAGCTAGTGCCTGAACTTCCTTCCCCATCCTAGTCCCATGATGAAGAGCTGAGGTGCCCATTTCCTTTTCTGCCTCTCCCCTGACTAGAATGAAAGCTCTGTGATTCAAGAGCCTTTGTCTTATTCACGGCTCTATCCCCAGCACCCCCAAATTTTATGTTGAATGACTGAATGAGCAAACTATGAATCCACTGTCATTATCTTTCTTTCTTTTCTTTCTTCCTTCCTTTCTTTCTTTCTTTCACATCTTTATTGGAGTATAATTGCTTTACAATGTTGTGTTGGTTGCTGCCTTATAACAAAGTGAAGCAGCTATACACATACATACATCCTCATATCCCCTCCCTCTTGCGTCTCCCTCCCACCCTCCCTATCCCACCCGTCTAGGTGGTCACAAAGCACCGAGCTGATCTCCCTGTGCTGTCATTATCTTTCTAACCCTCAACATTAAGATTTCCTGCCTCTTCCAATTTTTCAAGATGATCACCAACTACAAAACGCTCACTGAAATACACACATTTGGGTAGCTGTCCAAAGGAGCCAGGCTACTGAACACTTTAATAATGTGAATCATCACTCATTCATTTCTCTTTTGGTAAATTCACAACATCATATATGAAGTTTTCATAGAACCAGGCACACCTACATGAAGAAATGTAAAGTGTCAGGAGGTAGAAAATCGTGTTGGTTGGGCATTTGAATTAAACTTGAGAGAAAGTTGATGACTCCAGCAAAACTCATTTTGTGCTGGTAACAGTTCTCCCATTGCCAAACTTCCTCCTGAACAACCTCTCTCTCCCCATCCCTCCCTTCCCTTGAGCTCACATTTACTGTGTGCTGAATGTGCCCAGGGTATGTTTTCTGGCTTCCTTCCCTAAAAGTTATCCAAAATGCATCCCGCCACACATGCGCAGAAACTCTAGCGAGAAGCGCTCCCCACACCCTTATCTAAGCATCCCCGTTTTGCAACGTTCCTCATCCGGTGCAATGCCACTGCAAGACCTCAGACTTAGAACAACGCTGCCTCTACAAGCCTCTACCTATATTATGTGGCTGAACCACTGTCATAATGGCAAAACTATGTCTTTCCCAGAAAAGAATCTCCACACCTTCTCCCCAAGACAATCTCCAACTAGGCTAACATCACCCTTGCCCATTCTCTCCATGTTACAGCGCATTCCTGTCTTGTGTACATTTTCATTTCAACCTGGACCCCGTAGCCGATAGCCCTGTCACTAGTCCCTTGTCATTCGGAACCACATCCATGGCCACTCCCCAGCCCTAGATCAAGCCCCCTGCTTGCCCGTCTTTGCTGCTGCAGGAGAAGAGCCTGACTGAGTGCTCAAGGCCTTCATTTACGGGGATACAAATCCTAGGCTCAGTTGGGCTCTCAGTCCCACCCTCAAGGCTTTTACTTTACTCCTTGTCAGCTCCCCACGACCTGAAAGAGAACAGGACACTTGAGGTTTCACGAATGGAAAAGCCCCTCTCTTACAGTGGCGTCCTGGTTGACCTGCATAGCTTGCTGCAAGGGCTGTTCTACTGAATCCGATGTCCCCACGCTGACGTTAACAAATTTCATAAAACCCTGTATCCTGCCACATTTATTTGGCAGTCAACTCCTTTCTGGGTGCCACTTTCTCCATTCCTAATTTGGTTCCTAATCTGGGGTCCTAAGTGATCCTTGGATGGGCTACGTGGGATCTGTGGAAGTCTGAAATTATATGGAAAATGTTCTATGTACACCTTTACGGGGAAAAGGATCCAGAGCTTTCCAGAACCTCAAAGGAGTGTGTGACCCAAGAAAGGCTAAGATCTACTGCCTTACTAACTTCATACAAACAGACTGCGTTATTTTTATATAAGACTTACTGGTTTTGTGTCGTTATAAAGCAATACATGTTCACTGAGGAATCTTTAATCTAAAAATGTAAAAAAGAAAATGAAAGTTCCTTAGAATCTCACCATCCAGAGAGGATCACTGTTAGTGGCCATTTTGATGTTTCTCGATCTCTTTTCAATTTTTGTCTCCTTCTAAATTGGATTCATACTGTTGATTTTTGATAGTTACAGGGTTTGAGAAACTTCAGAGTACAAAGAATTTGGGACCAGTGTTCACAACTGCCTTTGATTTCCAAGCCCATCTACCAACAAATATTTCTTGAGCACCTGCTGTGTGTATGACACACCACTCCAAAAATCAAGAGTAAATCCTTATCCAAGTTCTCACACAAGGTGTTTAAAAATTCTAGGGATTTCAATAGGCTGTGCGAAGTTCCAGCCTAAGAAAGAGAACATTTTAGCTTAAAATGACTGGACCTATATCAACCAGGAAAAAAAAGGGGGTCAGGTGGCAACAATGACGTAATTATAGACTTGGAGGAACACAATTAAACCACTAGAAGTCAGATTTTTTTTTTTTAATGACGGTTCTCCTTTATTACCAAAATGCGGACTCTCACCTAATGATATATTTTTAAAAAAGGTGATAAAACAAAATACACGAGATGCGACTATATAGTAAAGGCCTGGATCATCTCACACGACTCATAAACTCATTCTGAGGGAAATTCCCTGTGTTTTGAGCAAAGACATTAGGGAATAATTGTGTAGTCTCCTATGGTGGTGACTGTTCAAAGGACAGCGCTTGTTTGCTTGTGGAATTCCACCGTGTTTAAGGAGTGTAATTATTTCACCGCCACTGCTTACATATTTCACAATCAAGATAATTCTGGACAAACAGAATCATTGCTTCTTTGCTTTAAATATATATAGGCAGAGGATGAGCCAACTGCAAGATTTCTTACCATTTCAAGTCCACTCCCTCTACTGCACTTTTCATCCCGTATTTAAACACTATCCCATTTCCAAGCAGGAAAGCAAATAAGTCTCTTGCAAGAATTCAAGGCCAAGCCCAGTGAAATGCTTCAGAGCTTTCTCTATCAGCCATCCCGTCCCTCGCTAAACCACTGAGGCTTTTCCTCCTTCCTCTGACCGTTGGAGGCCCCTCTGAGGGAGCAATCCAGGCCTGACCCTGCAAGAGTTTCCTGGAACATACTGGCATCGACTGGAGAAGCCACAGCCTCTGGCCAGGTCAAAGGCTCGGCCCTGCTTTCTTGTCAACACCTCAACCTGACAGCAGCCACCTGCAGGCTGTAGTGAAGTGGCCATCGGGCAAGCAGGCCGAGGTGGGCCCGTAGCTGTGCCTCGGCATCTTTCTCTCCCTCCGGGCTGTGACCAGAGCTCCTTTCGGAAGGCCTTGAGGCAGCCAGTGGACTGCAAGAGTTAAGAGCCCTCACCTTCTCTTAAAGCAAGAGCCACACTCTGTCTAAGAGGGACTTGAATTCGTGGCTAGACGTGATGCTGCTCCAGGGCTCAGTGTGTAGCATGAGAAAGACCAGAGACCTTAAAGCCCTTTCATACACTTTTCATAGAACTGCAGCTGGAAGCCAGACCTGCTGACCCTATTCAGTCCCCATGATGTGCTCAACAGCTTTGAGAAACGACGCCTGCCACGGCGGCTCCTTCTTTCACTACTATTTCTTTTCTGTTTGGGGATTGTTTAAGGCACCAAAATTTCACGGGGGAATAAGGAGGCGCTACTGTACTACCTACGCAGGAAGTGGTAGAAAGTGAGCGTCATTTTACTGACAAGAGGAGAGTAGTTAAAAGTAAATATGGTCCAATGAAAACATTAAAGATTTCTGTATTCTGAGTGATGGGATTATAGGTGATTTTTTTCCTTCTTTTTCTGCTTTTCCCCCCATTTTTCTAGCACAAACCTGTATTGCTATTATAATCCAAAAACATAAAATCAATTTTATTAGCTTTTTTTAATTACAGTAAAATATACATAACATGAAATTCACCATTTTATCCTTTTTTTGTTTGTTTTTTTTTTTGCGGTACGCGGGCCTCTCACTGTTGTGGCCTATTCCGTTGCGGAGCACAGGCTCCGGACGCGCAGGCTCAGCGGCCATGGCTCACGGGCCCAGCCGCTCCGCGTCGTGTGGGATCTTCCCGGAACGGGGCACGAACCCGTGTCCCCTGCATCGGCAGGCGGACTCTCAACCACTGTGCCACCAGGGAAGCCCCATTTTATCCATTTTTAAGTGTACACTTCAGTGGCATTAAGTACATTTATATTGTTCTGCAACACCACCATTACCCATGTCCAAATTTTTTCAGCATCCCAAACAGAAACTCTGTACTCATTAAACCCTAACTCCCCCTTCTCCCCAACCTCCAGGAACCTCTAATCTACTTTCTGACTCTATGAATTTGCCTATTGCAGGTACCTCATATAAGCAGAATCATACAATAATTGTCCTTTTGTGTCTGGCTGATTTCACTTAGCGTGGTATTTTCAAGGTTCATCCATGTGGCAGCTCATGTCAGAATTTCATTCCTTTCAAAGGCTGAATATGATTCCACTGTACATATGTCCTATGTTTTGTTTATCTGTTGATGGACATTTGGGTTGTTTCCACCTTCTGACTATTGTGAATAATATGATACAAACACTGATAGGATGTGTTGATAGGAACACTGTGTACAAGTATTTGTATGAGCCCCTGCTTTCAGTTCTTTTGGGTTTATAACCTAGAAGTGGGATTGCTGGATCGTATGGTGATTCTGTATTTAGCTTTCTGAGGAACTGCCAAGCGGTTTTCCACAGAGGCTGCACCATTTTGCATTCCCACCAGTAATGCACAAGGGTTCCAATTTCTCCTCATCTTCTGCAACATTTGTTATTTTCCACTTTTTTGATAACAGCCATCCTGACAGGTGTGAAGAGGTATCTCATTGTGGTTTTGATTTGCATTTCCCTAAAGATTAGTGATGTTGAGCATCTCTTCATGTGCTTATTGGCCATTTGTTTATCTCCTTTGGAGAAATGTCTACTCAAGTCCTTGGCCCATTTTTAAATCGAGTTGTTTGTTTTTTCGTTGTTGAGTCATAGGAGTTCTCCATATATTCTGGATATTAATCCTTTATCAGGTATACGCTATGCAAATATCTTCTCCCATTCTGTGGGTTGCCTTTTCATTCTCTTGATAGTGCCCTCTGATGCACAAAAGTTCTTAATCAACTTTATTTTTTAAAGAAAGTACAGGTAAATTTTTTAGGGCATAGGCAGACAGCCTAAAGTATAGATGGGGGGCTTCCCTGGTGGGTCCGTGGTTAAGAATCCGCCTGCCAATGCAGGGGACATGGGTTCGAGCCGTGGTCCGGGAAGATCCCACATGCCGCAGAGCAACTAAGCCCGGGTGCCACAACTACTGAAGCCTGCGTGCCTAGAGCCCGTGCTCCACAACAAGAGAAGCCACCACAATGATAAGCCGGTCGACACAACTAGAGAAAGCCCGCGCGCAGCAACGAAGACCCAACGCAGCCAAAAATTAAAAATAAAGTATAGAGAAGTGGCTGCAACGCCGAGCGGAGGAGGCAGGAACCCGAAGGCAAGCAGGGGCTGGGTGGGGACCATGGCCGGGATCACCACCATCGAGGCGGTGAAGCGCAAGATCCAGGTTCTGCAGCAGCAGGCCGATGATGCAGAGGAGAGGGCCGAGCACCTCCAGCGGGAAGTGGAGGGAGAAAGGCGGGCCCGGGAACAGGCTGAGGCTGAGGTGGCCTCCTTGAACCGTAGGATCCAGCTGGTTGAAGAGGAGCTGGACCGCGCTCAAGAGCGCCTGGCCACTGCCCTGCAAAAGCTGGAGGAAGCTGAGAAAGCTGCTGATGAGAGTGAGAGAGGTATGAAGGTTATTGAAAACCGAGCCTTAAAAGATGAAGAAAAAATGGAACTCCAGGAAATCCAACTCAAAGAAGCTAAACACATTGCAGAAGAGGCAGATAGGAAGTATGAAGAGGTGGCTCGTAAGTTGGTGATTATTGAGGGAGACTTGGAACGCACAGAGGAGCGAGCTGAGCTGGCAGAGTCCCGTTGCCGAGAGATGGATGAGCAGATCAGACTGATGGACCAGAACCTGAAGTGTCTGAGTGCTGCTGAAGAAAAGTACTCTCTAAAAGAAGACAAATATGAGGAAGAGATAAAGATTCTTACTGATAAACTCAAGGAGGCAGAGACCCGTGCTGAGTTTGCTGAGAGATCGGTAGCCAAGCTGGAAAAGACAATTGATGATTTGGAAGATAAGCTGAAATGCACCAAAGAGGAGCACCTCTGTACACAAAGGATGCTGGACCAGACTCTGCTTGACCTGAATGAGATGTAGAGCACCCCAGTCCCATCCTGCCGCTGCTCCTCCCTCTGACCCGACTCCGCTGAGGCCAGCCTGCCCGAAGCTGACCTTTAAACTGAGGGCTGACCTTTAACTGGAAGGCTGCTTTCTCCTTTCGCCACCTCTCCCACCCCCACCCCTGTGTCCTTTTCGCCAAACTGTCTCTGCCTCTCCCCAGAGATTCCATTTGGGCTAGAGGCTGAGCACCTTTGGGAACAACGTTTAAGGGAATGTGAGCACAATGCTAAGTGTCTTTAAAAGCATGCTGTGATGTACACATTTTGTAATTACCTTTTCTGTTGTTGTTGATGTAGCAGCCATTTGTAAAACATTCCAGATAATTCCATAGTTCTGAAGCAGCAGTCTAATCCCTTTCTCACTTTTGGAAGGTAACTTTTCAGCTTAATGCATATTGCCCTCTCCGTAGAGGAGGGGAAAAGGTATGGGCCTGCCTTACAGAGAGCCAAACAGCCCAGAGGACTCCGTTTTGGGAAACCTTATTGCTCTGTAAAAAGTACCCGCCAAACCAGAAAGGTGATTCCAGAAGGAGTTAGCCAAAAAAAAAAAAAAAAAAAAAAAAAAAAAAGCGCTGTTCAGGTTTTCAGCTTTACGGTATCTTTGGGCAACTTTTCCACCAGAAGTGACCAGATGAAATCAAGATGGTGAGACCTCTGAGACCAAATCCTTGTCCCAGCTCTCCCCTGTTCCCAGCCGCTCACAGAATGGATCATGTGCCCCTTATTTTGAGGCGACCACTTATTTGCTCTCCCGCCTCCTTGAAAGAAAGGAAAGAAAATTATGTTTTACCACTGATTTAGCCATATGAAACTCATCTCATCACCCTTTTCTGGGTCTGAAGCTGCTGTCTCTAATAAAAGTGCCATCTCATTGTGCATTGTATCAGTTAGTGCTGGAGAAATCTTGAATAGCTTATGTACAAAATTGTTTTTAAATTTTATATTATTTTGAAACTTTGCTTCTTTGGGGTTGGGGCACACTGGTCACCCCATCTGGCTGTGACAGCCCTCTGGCAGTGTGCTGATCTTTTAACGTTTCTTTCCCTACCCAGTCCCCCCTTTTTGGTGAGGTTTCAGTGAGGTCAGTTAGGTGTGCATCCTACAGCTTAATTGGCTTAAAATGTACTCCCCTTTGGTGTGGTCTCTTTGGGGGCCGATTGGGAGAAAGAAAAAACAATAGTGTAACTGTTTTGATACTGAACATTGATAAATGTCTTTTTGAAATAAAGAACCAGTCCCTCCAAAAAATAAAAAAAAATAAAAATAAAAAATAAAGTATAGACAGGGACGGGAATCCTCATACCTCTCTGTAGACTTCCTTTTCAAGGGAAAAGGAACAAGAATTGAGGTCTCTATGAGGTAACAACTCATAACTCCTCCCCCCAACTTGGCTCCTTCCTAGGCAACTAGTGCTGTAGGACACTTGTAGGCTAGCGAGAGTCCCAGAAAGGGAACTCAAGCTGGGTGTGGTAGGTGAGCCCAATGGGGATGGTCAGGATGGTGGGGACATCGGATCCTGTAAGACTTTTAAGGTTCCCCAGTTCCACCAGGCAGACGTTTCACCCTAACCCGTTCTCTGGCTGGTTCTTGACTATACACACTCAAACTTCCAAACTTCTCACATGCAAGATCAACATGCAGATGTGTTAGTGCTGAATGGAATGGACTGTTTAAGTCGTTACTTTGAAAAGTGACACCCAAGTTCAGTTCCCTCTTGAAGACTCAAACTCCCAGGAAGTGACTCCCTCTGTTTGTAAACTTCAGACATTGCCTTTTGTATGCCTCTGCCCTTCATTTCTTTTCTCCTCCCTCCTCCCTCTCTGCCTCCCTACTCCTATCGGCAAAATGGGGCTTTCTAAACAACTTTGTCACGTCGGAATTTATTTTCCAAGTATTTTTGAAGTCTAATCGGTTTCTACAGGCAATCAGAAGAAGCACCACGTACGCATTTTCTTCTAGGGATGACTGTGGAACCACACTCAAATCCCCTGGAATGTGAATAAAGTAAGTCTAAATTTCAGGACCATTGTGAGGCTAAACTGTTGAATATCTCTAAGACTAAAGGTTAGAAACCCACTGCAGGTCCTGTAAATTAATATTTCCTGCTCTACGAAGTAAGCATTTGTTATCAAAGGTATTCTCAATTATAGATCACTGATCCACCAAACCATTGTTTCATAAGGAGACTATCTGAAACTTCTCCCTTAACTAGATATCTCATACCCCAGGGTGTGAATTGAGTACTGTACATGCATTCTTTTAGCAAAGAATCAAATTAGAAGGATATCTGTAGGAAGGCCTCCACCTAGACATTCCAAAACAACTGTCTTAGAAATTTCATCTTTACTCTTAGGAAATCCTTTTTTGCACTTAAATCGTTAGGAAAAAAAAACAAACCCTCAACTCCTTTAGCCTATGCTCACATGCTCTACCTTCAAAGCCATCACATTATGGGATGGCTGGGGTGAGAGAAGAGGTACGAGGGGAGGAAGAGAAGTAGCTCTTCTCTACCATTCTACCATTTATTGAAAGCTTGCTAAGCAGCAGGTGCTGTGCTAAATGCATTACACGTGTTATTTCATTCGCGCAATTATCCTGTGAGGTAGAAAATACTATCATTGCTCACACTTTATCAATGGGAAAACTGAGACTAAGGGAGGTTGGGCAGGGATGGTAGGCAGAATTCTATGATGCCCCCTAAGAGGTCTGCCCCCGGTCTACTCACCCTGTATAATTCCATCCCCTTGATTGTAAGCCAGACCTGTGAATATTATGAGAGATCACTCCCCTGATCAGGTTAGTAATAAATTGACTCCAAGGTCATCAAAGGGGAGATTATCCTGGGTGGGCCTGGCCTAATCGGGTGAACCCTGGGAGAGGAACTGGGCCCCTCCTGGAGAGGGAGATTCACCCACCGGTCTTAAAGGAGACAGAAGTGTTATGAGAGGTCCACGGGGCTAGACCTGAGGCTGTCCTCTAGGAACTGACAGCCACCCCCAGCTGCCAGCCAGCAAGAAAACGGGTCCAATCAGTCCTACAACCACAAGGAACTGAACTGTGCCAACCTGAAGGAGCTTGGAATAGGCCCCTGGGCTTCCAGATGAGATCACAGTCCTGCCAACACCTGTGAAACCCTGAGTAGAGACTCCAGCTGCGCCCTGCCCATACTTCTGACCCAGAGAAACTGAAATAAGAAGTGTGTGTTATTTTAAGCGGCCGAGTTTGTGGTCATTTGCTATGCAGCAATAGAAAACTCATTCATTCAGGATTCAAAGCCAGGGCTGTTTAACTCCGGCATGAATGCTCTTAACCACTACAGTAGTTTCAGTAGCAGTTTCACAAATTCCTAACCATGTTTAATTCTTCAAAATGAGTAGAGACACCAATTTCTACTTAACAGTTATGGGTATGACCTTTTCCTCTTCTGATGCAGTTTGCAAGTTTTAAAAATGTTTTGACCACATTCTAGTATAGAAACACACATATTGATTTGAGATCTGGGAGAAGAATACACATTCAATAGAAAACTGCTCGAATGCAACATGATAACAGGTAAGCTGTGAAAAAATAAGTAGACCGGAAATCATAAGATTTTATTTACCAACGGCGCCTTGTCGAAGCAGGCTGGGCTTTTTACAAGGGCTCCAGGCGGTGCTACTTGTGAATACTTTCCTTCTGATCGTTGCGTAATCTGCAAGATCTGTCATCCTGTGCCTCTGAAGAGATGACAACCCATTATCTCTTTTCAGACAGCCCAACTCCAAATTCACTGACTAGGAGAGGCCGGCGAATTCTCTGCTGGAGTGAGATCAAGTTAAAGAGAAACTCACAGAAGCATACACTGGAGTTGCTTCTTGGAGGGCATCAGTCAACAACACATGTTTCATGTTCTTTCACACACGAACACACCCAAACTACACATGGGGACAAAGCAGATGAATAATAATAGCTAACACTTATGTAGCCGATGCCAAGCGTTTACCATGAATTGTGTCATTTAGGCCTCCGGCTCACCTCATGAAGTAGGTATTATTATCACTGTCACTCCCATTTTATAGACCAAGAAACTGAGACTTATTTAGAAAGTTAAGTAACTTTCTCAACACTCTCCAACCAGAGTCGCGTTTCAACTCAGACGCTGACACCAGAGCTCACATTCTCAGTCAGACTGCTGTATCACCCGTACTTCTACTGCTCCTCAACTAGTTATTTCTTCCACCCTTCACAGGACCTAGCAACGAGCCTTCACAGAGGAATGCTCCATAGATGTCTGCTGATAACGATAAAGAATGAGGCCAGCGCCGGAGGGACTAGGTAAGGCTTCCAGACCATTCATCACTGAGAGAAGATGGGTGCCAGTCTCACAGTAAGTGAACAGGATCATACTACTTAGAGCTCCAAATATATGTTGACTCACCCTCTACAGGAAGATTTGATTCTGGCGCTAAGAGCAGAAAAAGAAAAAAGAAAACCAACGCAGTTTTCCAGAGTTTAGTTCTCCCTTTTGGAAAAGTTTCTGTGACACATCTGGAAGTGATTTTCTAACACACTAGTTCCAATGAGTCATCTACAATATTAAGCAATGATTCCATAGGGTGAACCCTGATCATATCTTTCCATTAAGCAGCATCCACTGAGGTCAGTGAAAGGCAATGGCTGACCCAGACTTGGACAACCTCACCCTCCACAGCCCCAATTTACATTGTCAAGAACATGGGTTTTAAGAGGTACGGGAATGCAATCTATCTCCCAGCACTAACACAAGACTTGTTCTAATACACTTAGTTTCCTTTCACTGGTCATGTGCAGAAGAAGGATGCAGAAAAGGCTGCTTGAGGGGGAAGTAACCCTAAGTAAAGCTGGCAGAAGGAACGTTACGGAGCCATGTATAAACATGGGGCAGTCAGAAACGCAGGGGGTCAAGGTGGGCTCCCTGGGCAAAAGAATAAGACAACCCATGGTATATCGAATTCAGCTAGCGTGCAAGACTCTTAATGCCGCCAGCAAGAATTTCCCAAGGAATATTCTAGAAAGGACTCTCAATCCACCCCTTGCCCTTTCAGCCACATCCTAATATAGTGGCTCCAGCCATCAACTTTTAACCCATATCATATTGGTTTCCTAACATTTAAAACCTCTAGTATCGATGTTTAGAAGTATAACTTAAGTCCATTTCCCAGTGTCTTCTGACACTTGGATTTCTTTCAGGTTACAATGAAGGAATGAGTCATGTTCTTTCAGAGACTAAGGAGCCACTTACAAAGGCTATTTTAAATCTTTCAGGTGACACGGGTATTATTTAGTTCCCAGAAACAATAATTTACTAAATGGTTTCCTCAGGGCTGAAGGAGTTAATGCAAGTTCCCAGAGCAATTCTTCTCTCGGGGGCACCAAAACAATCTGATTTTAAATGGCACAGGAATTGTATAAGCTTAAAGCATTAAATCCTACCTTACAAAAGACATAAATTAGCGGGTGTCCACTTGCATTACAAAAGGATTCTTTGCTTTGCCAAAGGGTTCCAATCAAATTTATTCAAAAATCAGATTCCCCTAATGTATGCTGAATGATTGGATTTGCACATGGGCTTCATTGAGCGAACACAGCTGTACCAAAGGCTGAATTTAATTACAGGTACCTCTTCACCATGACTTCAGTGGTTCTTATACCCATTTCATTGCCTCCAACGTCGTACAGTGAGGAGTTGACCTTACAATTTCTGACTCACAATTCCCCCACTCTAACAATAAAATCGCTTTGCTTTTTACCTAGTACTCTTGACCCAAAGTCTTCAATCCACATTTGTTAGTCCTCATAATTATGCCAAACAAGTTGGCAAGAAAGCTGGGAATGCCACCTTCCAAACTACCAGGGATGGGAAAAAAAAAATAGCACCATTAACAGGCAAAACGAGTAAAGGTCCACATAAGCACAAAAGAACTACGTTTAAGTTTATTTTTTTCCAAACATGAAATATTTCATGCATAGTATTTTTTTAAAATAGACTGTAATTTTTCAATCAGTTTTAGGTTCACAGCCAAATTGAAAGTACAGAGAGGGCTTCCCTGGTGGCGCAGTGGTTAAGAACCCACCTGCCAATGCAGGGGACATGGGTTCAAGCCCTGGTCCGGGCAGATCCCACATGCTGCAGAGCAACTAAGCCTGTGCACCACAACTACTGAGGCTGCACTCTAGAGCCCATCAGCTACAACTACTGAAGCCCGTGCTCTCCAACAAGAGAAGCCACCGCAATGAGAAGTCCTCGCACCGCAACGAAGAGTAGCCCCCGCTCACCGCAACTAGAGAAAGCCCGCCTGTAGCAACGAAGACCCAATACAGCCAAAAATTAATTAATTTTAAAAAATAAAAAAGAAAGTACAGAGAGTTCAGTTCCCATGTACCCCCGCCCACGTGCACAGCACAGCCTCCCCCATATCAACATCCCCCATCACAGAGATACATTTGTTACAAGCGATGAACCATCGCTGACCCTCTTAATCACCCGAAGTCCAGAGCTTACACTAGGGTTCACTCTTGGTGTTGTACCTTCTATGGATTTTGACAAATATATAATAACACGTATCTCCCATCAGAGTATCATACAGAGTAGTTTCACTGCTTTAAAATTCCTCTGTGTTCGCCCTATTCATGCCTCCCTCTCTGCTGCTTTTTAAGTTACGAAGAGAAAATATTCAAAACTCAGTTTAGGGCCTCCCTGGTGGCGCAGTGGTTGAGAGTCCGCCTGCCGATGCAGGGGACACGGGTTCGTGCCACGGTCCAGGAGGATCCCACGTGCCGCGGAGCGGCTGGGCCCGTGAGCCATGGTCGCTGAGCCTGCACGTCCGGAGCCTGTGCTCCGCAACGGGAGAAGCCACAACAGTGAGAGGCCTGCGTACCGCAAAAAAAAAACCAAACAAACAAACCAAAAAAACCTCAGTTTAAATACAACAGATCAATTTTCATATATCAGTTTTATATTATGATGAGAGTGGGCGCTGGAGAGAAAATGGAGGAAGAAATGTGGTGGGGAAAAGACAAGACAGAAGGACAAAGGCAACGAAAAAGAAATGAACTCAAGGATGTACATGCTGATGGGGAAAAAAAGGGGCACACAGTACAGAGGGGAAAAGAGACCCTGCTTACCAAGATCTGCAGCATAATCTAATTATCTGAAATGTCAGAGGCAAGACCTTCCATTTCATCCATAATTCCTAATTCATCCATAATTCTCCCATCCATTTGTTTTAAATCCACAAAAAATCTAAGATTATTTTTAAATAAAAGAACAAAGATAAGCAATTTCGAACTCAGGAAAATGGCAACCAGAAATCCTTGCAATATCGATGCATATCACCTATTAATTAGCTATACTTGAAATTTAAGTCCCTCTTGTGATTGATCATATTAATGGCAGCAAAGGATGACTACAGTATCGACAACCTAAGACACGTGCAAGAAAGATGAGACCAATTTTAATTTACATTTCAGAAACTTCAGGGTAGGCATTTCCACCTCTCAAAAACTGTGAAGATAATATGAAACATTACATAGATGTGGACATACAGATACATATACTGTGTGTGAGTGTATATATATATATATATATATACATAAACCCTTTGAAACTTCACTTTATAGAGAACCCATTATGATCAAAATTGGAGGAATACTTCAGCAGATAGCAATGAAAAGCAAATGGGAATTGAAGTCTCTAATTTCTAGGCCATCCTCATTTTATTGATTCAAGACACAGAGAATGTGAGACATGCAAAGCAACGGGCAAGGAGCTGCAGGATTATAGGAGAAATTATTTTAATAATAACAGCACCAGGCTAATTACTGTATAGATACTATATGTCACATACATATGCATTCATATATATCAGAGAAATATAGCAAGCCTGAAAAGTAAGTGTGGCGCTTTTTCTGAATTCTACTTTTTCTGATTACAGAAATAATACATTTTAAAAACAGAAAATGTAAAGCAAGAATAAAATGTACTCATAATCCCACCACCCAGAGACACGCACTGTTAATATTCTATATACTCACATATATTATAAACACAGGCATTCCCTTTGAGAATGTTTTCTTTGAATATAACAATAATACTAACAGCTAACATTTATTCAGCACTTCCTATGTTCCAGGCATTATTCTAAGTGTATTACTGTATTACTTTACTCAGTCCTTACATCAACCTTGTGAAGTCGGTACTATCTATCGTCATCTCCATTTTACAGATGGGAAAACTGAGGCAGAGAGTAGTTAAGTAACTAAAGTCACATATATCACATAAGCATTATTTTACAAAAACACGATCATACTTTGCATGGTGTTTCATAACCTAAACTTTTTCCCATGTCAATAATTAATACAGATGTCATTTTAATGACTGCATGGTTTTCTGGTGTATGGAGGTACATTTTTCCCAATCCCTTACTTTTGAACATTCGGGTTGTTTAAGCTTGGGGAGGGGGGCGGTTGTTGTTTCGCTATTATAAACCACTTGGCAAGGCCCACTGAGGTTGATATTAGCTCCATTTTACAAATGAGCACAAGGAGGTTCCACAAAGTTAAATAGCCTGTCCAAGGTGACAGAGAGGGTCAGTGGAATCACTGGGCCTTTCTGGCACTCTGATGCCAACGCATTAGCTCCTTCTACTCTCCTGCCCACTCCTTAAGGCATTTACATGCTAATGGATGAGAGAAGTTGTCAACCATAGTTCTGAGGCAGAATGAAATCAATCCTCTGTAAAACTGGAGAACTGGAATGGTAGGCTGAAAAATGCCCCCCGCCAAGATATGTCCCCATCCTAATGCCTGGAACCTGCAAATGATACCTTATGGCAAAAGGGTCTTTAACACGGGATCGAGTTCATAAGGGTCTCAAGATGAAGAGATCATCCTGGATTATCGAGGTGGGCCCTAAACGCCATCACATATGTCCTTATAAGAAAAAGGCAGAGGGAGATTTGACACGACCGAATAGCGGGCCATGCGACTCACAGAGGCAGAGACTAGAGTGATGCAGCCACAAGCCAGGGAATGCTGGCAGCGACCAGAGCTGAGAGAGGCAAGGAACGGAACTTGCCCTAAATTCTCCAGAGGGAATGTGGCCCACTGATACTGATTTTGGACTTCCGGCCTCCAGAACTATAAGAGAATCAATTCATGGCTTTTAAGCCACCGAGTTGGTGGTCATTTTTTATGACAGTCACAGGAAAGCAATACAAGTAGCAGGAGGCTATGGGCCTATAGAAGGAGCAACTTGCTCCAAATGTGGGGGGCGGGGAGGGATGGCCATTTGACCTAAGCCCTGCAGGACAGATAGGGTTCCCTTTAGCAGGGAAGGGGCTGGAAGGGCATTCTAGGAAGAGGAGTCAGCACGTGCGAAGGCACGGAGATGAGAAAGTTTAGAGTGTGTTTGGGGAGCAGTAATGGTCCAGCACAGCTAGAGTACAGGTGACAGGAAGGAATGTGGTGGGAGAAGAGAATTCAAAAATGGGATGGGCCTTCCTGGTGGACAGGAAGGAACAGGAAGGCCTGCTAGGAAATCTGGGTGCTCATTTCCAGTAATGTGGAGCCAGTGCAGATAGAATTGGTATTTTTATGGGTCTGGGGATTTTGTGATTTTCCCTCATCCTTTCCTGAGAGGCAGCAGAATGGTGGGTCAGTTCCTAGCTATTTCAAGACAATAACTGCTTTGCTTACTGTCAAGATGGTCCACTCTGATATGTCATACCCCTAGGGACATGTGGACAAGACTGTGCCTAAATGATTTCTCCAGGGTGGGGCAAGAACCGCGACAGTGAGGGAGACCTATTCCATTCCACCTGGTGGCAACTGGGAGGACGCTCGTGCCCCCCCAGGAGACACTCTGAAATGTCCCTGGTTGCTCTGAAATGTGCACGGCCTCTGCCAACTCATCACCCCAAGAAGGCAAAATCCTCCATTAAACTGAGCCGCAGGAACTTTGCTTGTCTCTCATGAGGAAGGTTTCACTTTCGAAAGGTCTACCAAGCCAAAGGCCACTCTTTCCCAATAAAACCCAGCAAAGACACACACATACACACACACACACACACACACACACACACACACACACACACACACACACACACAGTGATGTATACTGGGCTCTGGAGTGGTAATTATATCATTTCTTAAACTCTTCATTCTTATTCCGTACTTCCGCAGACAGAATCTCCGCTTCTCTTAGTTGGAACTAAATACAAAGCCAGGACATTTTAGGGGACAACCTTGCCAGATGTGTAGCTCCACAACATTCCCTTAGCATCCAGGCCATTGGATTTCCAGAAAAGGCACCCAGCCATCACTAGCTCAGGCCTCTGGAATTTTCCATCCTTGTCTAAAGAAAAGGTTAAAAACAATAAACACAGTGACGGCCCTGTCCCCCAGAGAACACTTTATGACCAAACACAGAGGAGAGAGGGAAGGAAGAGGTGAGAAAAAGATGAGAAGGGGTGAGTGAGAGAGTGCCCACCGTGGAAGGAAGTTTCCAGAGCACAAATATGTAGACGCTTTTCCTGGAAGGCCACAGTGCAGAGGGGGCAGCAGTTGAAAGATCAGAATGAGGGGAGAACAGTCAGGGGTCAGTGGAAGGTGGAAAGAGAAAGAAAGAAATGTGGTCGGGAGAGCGCGAAGTCAGCTAAAGGAACCCTGCCCCAGTGGGCGACTCGCTCAGAGCAGGTCTCAAGGCCTCGGAGGGGCAGCCTCCACGGCCCCCATTCCTGTCTAGCAGGGTTTGCTGCCTTGAGAAATACGGATCTGGAATAGGTGTGAACTGTTGCCCTTCTTCTACCGGAAGGTGGAGGAAGTGAGGGCCAGCCAACCCTTGACTCCCAAAAGGAATCTGGCCTCTACAGGTTTCCGGTGGTCCCAAGTCTTAAACCCCCAAGTCGGAGAATTAGGTTCCAACTAACACATACGGTGGAGAACTACATAGAAGTGTCCTCCACATTCCTTAACTAATTAATTTGGGGTCTTGAATTACGCGAGTTGACAGGGTACACCACCCCACACAAAACTGTTCCACTTACCTGGCACAATTTCTACAGGGGTGGATTTCTTCCTGTCTGAAGCTAAAACCATACTGCTCCCCTCATTAAATATTGTTAATATTTTCATCTCTGGTCTCTTGGTCTATTATAATGAGGGGGAAAAAAATCCCTTCCTTCCAACTTAACTTATTTTTATCCTTTAGTTTCCTCAGAGTAAGTCCTTGTCTTCCCTTCCCCCACCCCGCCCCCATCCTTGCCCTAAGTAGATCCCATGTATTAAAATCAGTAGAAATAGATTCTCTGCTTCAATTCAAGCAACAGTTCTAAAAGCATTTCCCTTGGGATTTTAGCATGACCAGAAGGAACGTATTTCTCTTTTCCTTCAGCTAAGACAGCTTGCTATCTCCCATAGGTCAGCATGCCTCTCCCCTCCCATCTCTCTCTCCCTCTCTCTCTCTCTCTCTCTCTCTCTCTCTCTCTCTCTCTCCCTCTCTCCCCCTCTCCCCTAGCTCACTCTCAAACACATTTGCTTTCTAGTTTCTTCTGGTACACACCACACTCCCAGATGTTCCAGAGTCCTGAGGCATCAACTCTGTCACGAAGGTCACTGATCCAATGCCTACTATCCCTACGCCATGAAGTTCAGATGAGGGCCAGTGAAAAAGGAAAAACCTCAAACCAGAAAGCAGTAACTCAGTAAAATAATATGAAATAAACTATAACAAAATAAGCCAGGTTGAAGGGCAAGAGCCTGTAACATAAAGAAAATGAACATCAGTGTCTAAAGAAGATTTAAATAGGATTACAGTTAATACCTTTTCACATCCTAGAGATTAGTAGTATCTAAATACATTAGAAAAAATTTGAAGATAATTCCACTGCAAACATCTGAATTTTTTAACTGAATTGGCTTATAAGGAGAATTGGAACTATTTTCCTATTGAGGAGAAAAGAAAGGAAGACTGGAACAGGAGACAGTGAAGATGGTTAATGTATATTTTGTCGGTACAGATTTTTAAACAAAATCTGGGGGTTTCCCAACCTTTTACAAAATGTTTTTCAGTACATTTCAGCCAATTACCCAAAGGTCTGGAAAAAGATACGCCTGGCCTCGGAGAAATATAGCCATGGCCAATTAGAAGTGATGTAAAAATAGAAAATGCAACCCACATCGATGATAGAGTGCTTCTTCAGGGCAGTAGGCTCTGTGCCATCAGCTTATCATGGATATTGTCATGGCCAGCGTGAGGAGGGATGGTGCAAATGTGATCAGCCAGCAAGCTTTTGTGGTGTGTGTCTCTAAGATGGCAGTGGCTGGACTTGGTGAATGAGACAGGAAGTTTCAATTTCTCTCTCAATTGAAAACATGGTGAAGACTGAAGGAATCAGAGAGCTTTTCCAGTCCTTCTCTCTGCTTCTTGAATCATGTGTTTTAGAAACCCATTTCTGGGAAAGGGTCTGCCAGTTACCTTGAAAATGCAGGAGGGCCATGCCCAGTCTAACCTGACCTTCAGGATGGGTGAAGTGTCTCTCACACAGGACACATGAGAGGTGTCTTGGGGCTTGTCAGCCAAAGAGTTATCCTCCCTGATGTGAAACCATCCTTTTCTCTTTTCAATACACACACCCACCCGCTTACCTCTTTACTCTTTAGCTGAGGGTGGAAAATTCCATAGGCCTGAACTGGCTAAGTGCCTGCCAAGTGTCTGGCCAGCTTGTATCTTGAAACACCTCAAGTCTGAAAGCAGTGCCCACTTACAAGAACTCCAGACTGAGGGACTTTTGTGTGGGAAAAAATTTTTTTAATCATGAAGAATTTAAGAAAACATCCAAACTGAAATTGCAGACTGCAAACCTATATTGCTTTCTTTCAGCCAAAATTCTCAAAAGGGTTTGTGCTTTCTCATTCTTATTCTGCGAAGGCTTTTGCACCTGGCTCACAGTTTGCCCGTCTATCAGCCCCGTGTTCCTCCTCCACCACAAGGTCAGTAACCATGCTGGAAACCCATGTGACCCTAGAATTCCACCATTCCTCAACCCCCAGCAATGGTTTCCCAAAGCTGTCCGCTTCTTAATCCCTGGAATTTGTGACTACGTTATATTACATAGCAAAGGGATTTTGCAGATGTAATCAAGTTAAGGATTTTGAGATGGAGAGATTATCCTAACTAATTATCCTGGTGGGACCAAGGTAATCAATCATAAGAGTCCTTCTAAGTGAGGGAGGGAGGAAGGAAACAAGGAAGGCAGAAGAGTCAGAATCAGAGAAGGAGATGTGATGACATAAGCAGTATCAGTATGATACGATGTGAGAAAGACTTGACCAGACATTGCTGGCTTGAAGATGGAGGAAGGGGCCACAAGCCAAGGAATGCAGGCAGCCTCTAGAAGCTGTAAAATGCACGGTAACAGATTCTCCCCTAGAGCTTCTGGGAGGGAGTGAGGACTTACAGACACCTTGGCGTTAGCCCACTTAAAACCGTTTCAGACGTCCAACCTCCAGAACTGTGAGTTTAGTAAATCTGTATTGTTTTGAGACACTAAGTTTGCGGCAATGTGTTGTAGCGGCCATAGGAAACTAACAGGCCATGCATCTAGTGCAACTCTCAGCAGGGTCACTGCTGGGACTCCTCATCTCAAGTACTCTGCCTTTTCTGAGTTCTCTAAGCAGACACGCAGCGTGCTAAGCTCAAGCTATTGTGCAGTCATGGTGAGTGTAGAACAGTCCTCCTCAGGACCGGCAACAAGACGAGAACTCTCCTAGAGGGGCTGCGCCATTGGCCGCCAAACCAAGGCAGAGGGTTAGATATAGGGTAGGGGGTCGGGACGAGAAACAAGATAAAACCCAGTGACCGGAAATGGATTTTACAGACCGGGCAGAACCAGCAGCCTAGGGGACTTAAGGCCCAGATCCGCAGCTCTGAATACGAGTCTTCTGATGCCCCCTTGCTTAGGCCCTGACTAGTCTCTGGGCCTGGGGCGGTGCCGGGCTGGCAGGGGACATCCGAGTTCACTCCACGCAGAGGAAGCAGGGGGAGGGAGCTGGGCCTCCATCGCAGAACTGAGGCGACAACAAAGCCCTATGGAATTCTCCTCCGGCTCTCCCGGTGAGAATTCTGCCAGACCCCGTTTCACTTCGTTTGGAAGGCGAAGACAGAGGCAGAGCTCCTCTGTAAGCAGTCACGCAGGTCACTAGCAGGGGAGGAGCGATTCTCCCTTGGGGTCAGGTTAGCAGGGAGAACCTTCTTTGCTCCACAAGCAATAGAGCATGATCTAAACACTCTTCTGGCCAGAAGGAGAGCTGCGGGCGCCTATGAGCTTTCAAATAACCATTTTGTTCAATTTTCGCCAACAGTTCATTGAGAGCCCTCCCGGATTTAAGTGCTTTCTTGGTGGTAAGTTAGGCAACTCAGAATGTGGTATTCCCTCCTCCTGGTCTCTAGGAAACCATCTAATGGGCTGAAGCCTTCGGAACTTGTTAACCTATGAAAATAAACTGGTTTTGCCAACCACACTGTTCCACTCACGCCATGAACATTGACAACAGGTCCTGTAAGACATAAAGTTGGCAGTTTCTCAAGTGGGAAAGCTACACGGCTAATATAAAAGGCATGGAGAGAAATATATATGTTGTTATTTTTGGACGGCACTAACCTGCTTGAAAAAAAATCATAAAAACAGTTCCCTGAAAATGATCCCAGGTACCTTGGCAGAACCAGTGTCCTGGAGAATTTTTTCCCCCATATAGCTAGTCAAATAGCAAAGAAAGGAAGGACGGCCAATTGCAAACAGTTCTCAAAGTCCTTAGGCTGACTTTGGCAAGGAAAAATCTATACGGATCTTGCCCACATTTCTCAGTAACAACCCCACCCCTCTTCATTTTTTTTTTCTGTCCTCACCTCCTACTTTCCCACTACAGAGACCTAAGCTTGTTCAGAAATAAACACTGTTTCCCAACAGGAGGAGATCATCACCAAAACCACACAAAGAGAGCTTCCTCCACCCTTTCTATTGTGGAATCTGGCCCAGGAGCTAGTGCTTCTTTACCTGATTATGCCAAAGAAATTGAGACACCCGGAGTTCATTACCTGTTCTGTCATTTAGCAAACCTGGGCGGCCTACAGCCTTGCCTCACTTGAAACCATGCCTCTGTTTCCCCACTGAAGGGAGACAGGTGATGACAATGCAGGATGTGTTTCACAGTGACCTGGAAGAACATGCGAGGTCGGAGGCATAACAGCATTTTTGACTCATCATAAGATCGGGGCTATAAAAATACAAGGTCTAATACATCAACTATTTCGTACAAAGGCATTCCCCAGCCTCCTGACACACTTTGCTGAAGCACTTCAAATAAAGATGTTCTGTCTCAGAGGCTTAGAAGAACATTTGACTTCTTAGTTAAATCTCACCCAGTCAAATCTTTTAGTCACTACGGAAAGCAACGGGAGGGGAGAGCTGAAGTATCAAAATACCTTCAAACATTTCTCTGCAGCTTGAAACATATACAGTCCAACGTAAGCTGTCGAGAAAGGCCAAAATACAACTTCCTGTCAACGATAAACTCGATGAGCAATAAAAATAAGGTGGTAAAGAATGGCAGGAAATCATTAATAGCAAATTTTGGCGTGATTGTGCGACACTGTGCGTAGGTAGTAGGTCAAGCTCATGTCCCTGGAACAGTTGGCATATTTTCCACGGTACTGACTACGCTGGAAACCTGCACGTACTATTCCTAATTGGACTCATCCTGCTACCACAAAACCAGGATAGCTGGGCAGAAAAGTATATTAATTTCTTAGAAGACCTGTAAGCTTAAAATGTTCCCACTAAAATACATGTTTCCAAAATACATCTTTAAAAGGGCACTTGAATGTCAACGGTCATTTGATTCTTTTTAAAGTAAGGATTAATGAGTAAAAGGCATGTCAATGAAGTTTTGAGAGGGAAAGGAAAGAGCGTTCAAGTTCTAGTCTTCCATACAGAGCCCAATGCTCCTCTATCCATGCTTTTGGAGAAACCACGCTGAACAGACTGTCGTAAGTTCCCCAGACCAGAGGACCTCCTCCCGGGCACAGGATGGGGTGTTCCTCCCCACTAGACGACCAGTCTTCCCACCCACTCATCTGACTAGTCTGAAGGCAAGAACTGCCAAAGACCCAGAGCCCTAGCTCACATCCACTGGGCTCTTCGATATGATCCGGTCCGCCTGGGAATGGCTGCTCCCAGGACCTCATGGGCAGCCAGCTTAGTCTGCCAAGAAGGGTATGATTCTCGGCTCAGCCATGTATGTGGCTCACCCTTTGGGGCATGATCTGCAGCGGGGAAATAAAAAAGCAAGGGTACCTGCTTCCCTTCTACCCGTCTACTTTTGTTGGTTGATGTGTCACACATACACAAAAGACTTCTGCACACCATCAAGCCCGGGAGTAAGCGTGCGAGCCAACAGTTGTCCAGTGCCTTCCACGTGCCAAGCCCCGGTCCCCAGTGCTTTGCATGCAACTCATGGAAGCCTTTCCACAAACCCAAACCCACCAGAGGGTTATCGAGGCACAGAAGGTGAAATAACTGGCCCAAGGTCACCCAAGTTAGTAAGCAGCTGAGCTGGACTTTGAACCCGGGCAGTGAGTTTCCAGAGCCCAGTGTGCTCTACTAAGCACGAGTCACAGACAACGGAGCTGAATGAGACTGTCCCTTTGCCCCAGTTCCTGCTCTGGGAGCCTCCAGGGTGTGGCCCTGCAAGAATCGGAAAGGCATCTGGCTCTGGGTTGATATAAGCGACAGGTCAACGTTACCCATGAACCCCTCTGCACTCCTGACAAAAGCTAAAAGAAACTAAGATATCTAAATCCCAAACAGAGATGTATCATAAAACTACCATTAGGATTTACAGAAAAGGGGAAACAGCTCTCGTGCTTTCTCCCGCCTGTGGTTTCTGGCCTTCCCTCTGTGTTTTTTAAAAAAAAAAAAAAAAAGGAAGAAAAGAAAACAAACAAAAAAACTAATAATTTTTCAACATGCCTACTGATCATTTTATGTCTCAGATGAAAGCAAAAGCAGGGAGGTGAATGACTCCTCTGAACGGAATTCCCGCAAACAAGCCTGGGGGGCGGGGCGGCTCCCGAGGTGGGGTCTGGGAAGGCAGCAAGCGCTCCGCTCCGGCAGCCCACAGACGTCAGGTCAAGGAATGTCAAGGGGAGTTACACATGTACACTGGATGTGAATTTCTCAGTGTCAGGCGCTGCCATTTACTTTCCCCATTCCCATAAAAAAAAAAAAAAAGGTCTCTGTAGCCCAGTAAATGAGGGAAATGCCAAAGGCCTCATTTAACATTGTTGAACCCAGAAAGGACCAACGTCTTGAAAAAACGTTAAGGACCACAAAAAACACCATGAGGGGGCGGGGGCCGGGCAGAAATGATGTAACTAACTGAAGATAGAAGCAGCACCAATCACTAGACTCCTGCCGCTTCCATCGTCTCTATTTCACACTCATCTGCATACATCCCATCTCCCTTCCAGGCTTGTGAGTCCCTCAAGGGCAGGAAACACGCTAGCCAGCCTCTTCAGGCACCTGGGGAAGGAGGCTGGTCAGGCTGAACCCTGGGACGGGAAGCTGCCCAGGGGGTGACCTAACTTCCCATGAAGCCTGCCTGGGGAGGCCGTTCCTCAGCCCCCCCCCCTTCCCGCCCTGCCTCCCACTTCCCTAACGACCCCCAAAGGTGCAGAGCTCTTCAATCAGCTAATCTCGCCTCCCCTGCCCGGCTGCTCAGCCCTGGCTCTTCCGCCCCTTCCTGATCCCATCTGGAACACTTTCTTCTCTGCCCTCAAGAACCCTAGTCTTTTGCCAAAACACAACACTAGAGGCTCAGCCTTTCCCCAGAACGTTCTCTCCACCGCCTTAACTGTAAAATGGCTTTGCCCTGACGACCCTCTCTAGAAGAGGCCGCTCATTAGCTTCTTCCTTCCCCTCTCGTGGAACACACTGACCCTCCTGGTCACCTGGGCTGACAACCTCAATCATCTTGACTCCACCTCCCCCCTCTCTCTTCCTCCCACTTCTTCCTTCCCCCCTCTACTCCCCCTTCAAGGATCACTAAATCCTGCTGCTTTTATCACTTCTCCTACTTCTTCCGCCTTATCCCCATTGTCACTGCCTCAGCTAAGCCACTGCTGTCCCTCTCCAGAGCCATGCAGCTATATTTTACCCAGTTACCTGGTCTCCAGGCACTCAACACCTGGTCCATCCTATATATTGTTTCCATGTGTTTCCCGCTGTGAGAGGCACTGGGAATAGACAGGAACACACAGCCCCTGCCTTCTTGGTTCATATTCAGAATGGGTATGAAATATTGCCCCCTTCTTCACTGTAATCTGCGATAGACCCTTCTAGAATGCTTTTTTTTTTTTACTAGATCTCTCCTAAACTTTTATGAATCACTTATACATCAGACGCTTTCCAAATATTACCTTCTTCGACCCCCACGAGAACTCCACAAGGTCAGTACAACTATTTATTATCCCCATTTCACAGATGAGGAAAACAAGATCTCGTTACTCGCTTCGGTTCACAATGCAAGCCGGTGACAGACGGCAGAGTCAAGCCCAGGTCTGACTCTTGAGCCTGCGCTCTGGCTCCCACATTTTAAGGAGGACACTGAAACCTTGGAAAGGAGCCCAAACAAGATGATCGTGATGGTGAAGCATCTCGAAACCAAGTCACATGAGGAAGGAAGGAAAGAAATGAAGGCTCTTTGGCTTTGGGAAGAGTGCATTTTAAAATGCCATGGTGGCTGTCTCCAAATATTTGAAGGGTTGCCATGCGAAAGAGGAAGCAAACATCTTCTGTGTGGCTCCAAATGGCAGAGCTAGGCCTAGCCTAGTGGTGGAACTTACAGAGAGCAAATTTCAGCGCAAGAGCCGTTTCTAACCCAGCCCTCTAACGGGCGGAGAGCGTTTAAGGAGAAGCTAGGCAACGTTTGTCAGGGCCGGTACGGGGGACATTCCTGCCTTGAGTAGGCAAGTGGTCTAGATCTGCGTTTCTGTGCACATCAAAGTCACCTTGGGTTGTTTTTAAAAATACACATGCCTGGCCCCAGCCCAGACTTATCGAAACAGAATCTTAGGGGTAGAGACCGTTAGTGTGAGAATTACAAACCAGGAAATAAGTCTGTACGAAGGTTCACTCAAATCCTCAAAAGAAGAAATACAGATGGCTAATCAACATATGCCAACCTGGTCAACTTCAAGACTAATGAGAGGAATGCAAATTAGAACGGTGATATGCCGTTTACTGCCTACCAGATTGCAAAGGTTAAAAAATACTAATTACCGGTGTTGCCATGGGAGGGGGCAGAAGGAACACTCACACTTTCTGGTGACGGAAGGGCAAATGTCAATAACTTTCTGCAGAGCAATTTAACAGCAGGTTTAAAGGAAACGTTAATGCTAAAAATGTGTCTAATGTTTGAGCAAAGCAATTCCAATGCTAGAAATTTATCCTAGAGGGACAATCTAGCATGTTTGAAAATGCCTGCTCAAAGATGTTCATTCAAATTCATGTTTATACCGGAGCTGTCCTGAGGAACTTCCTGCAGTGGTGGAAATGCTGTCTCTGGGCTGCCCTATGCGGGCCCGCCACTAGGCACACGTGGTTCTTGAGCATTTGTGGCAAGGGCAATTTAGGAGCTGATTTTTAAAGTTTTTAAACTAATTTTAGTTTTTTAATGAATTCAAACGTAAATAGCCACAGGTGGCTAGTAGCTACTGTACTGGAGAGCTCATGTTTCTAACTCCTCAGAATTAGAACTTCTCAAGACATCAAACAGTAAAGGATGATTAACCTACGGTCCACCCACAGTGGAACTTCTGGCAGTCGTTAAACATGATTATGTAGATTCGTATCACTGATGTGAAGAAATGTTCATAAGATACGGGTAAGTGACATAATTATTTACAGGTTTGTATGATAAATCTGTTTAACGTGCTCGGCTTGGAAAACAAATTCTATTTAGTACTATTTGGTGTTTCAAAGAGGGCTGGGCAAGGAGGCCTCTCCGGCTTCACAGCAACCTCTGCACTGGGCTGGCTGACAGATCCTTCCTTCTCCAAACCTGGAGGAGCCAACGGGAGCAGTAAGACCATTTCATGCTTACTCGCCCACACTCTGGGTCAGTGCATACAGAGCCCAGCTAAGTCTCTGAACTGCAGACTCGCGGGCAAAGCCCGTTGCAACTGGCTTTATTCTACCGTGTAAGTTGTTTTGTCCTCGATGAAGTACTTTCCACACATTCCCCTGGGAAGAGGGAGCAGGGGAGCTGATTCATTTTCAGGCCTTCCCTAAATGCAAACCTAAGGAATACTCCTTGCAGAGGTGGTAGTGTTGGGGGGGGGGGGAGGGGGTGTCAACAGCTGCAGACCCTTTTCAGCCATTCTCAGCTCTTGGAGAGCTTTTCTCCACTGGCTTTGTTATATGCCATCTGGCCAGGCGCCAGCCAGGGCACCGTGTATGCATCGCCCTGCCTCGAGGGGCTACAACCCGTAATATCTAGCAACTCTTTCCTGATCCTTTGGCGCACAAGGAATTGAAAGTAAATTCAGCAGAGCAAGTCAACAGTATTTAAACACCTACTAGGCGACCTTCCCAGGCAGACACAAGGACTCCTCCCGAGGGCAGCCAGAATACAACAGGTTTCTCAAATGCCTTTGTTTCCCCAGAGGCACAAAGAGCTACATCCTGAACTATAACGAAAACAGCGTTGAAACGCTGCATTTTAAAATGTGTATATATGTAAACACTTCTCAGTTAATCACAGACGCTCTCAGGTTATAATATCCCTCCCCAAGTCTCTCTTGAGAAATCTCTGCCAGTGGTTAATTCTGTAATTATCCCTTTGCCTGGGTTAAAACTGTCTTTCATTTAAAAAAAAAAATGCAGCAACAAAACGGTCTCTCTTTCTCTATCTGCTTCATTATATAGTTAATAGATTTGAGGAAGTACTGATAACTGAATGAAGGTTTGAATACACAACTACATGCTATATATAGCCCAGGCCTTCTGAATTTTTCAAACAGTGAACAAAACTGAATGATGTTAGCAACATGCCAAAAAGGGTATAACTGTTAAAAAAGAAACCACCTAAACAGGAAATTCTGTATATTTGTTCAGCTTGGTGGGTTTTCCAAGTTCTAGTGAAAGATACACCACAGGAAAGCTTGCTCTGCAGCAGGAATGACTCCATATTGAAATCTAATGAAAATGCGACTCCATATTGAAGCCCTAACTTGAACGTCGTGGGTTGACAGCAGCAAGTGTAAATCCTACCTCAGCTGTCCCTGATAAACATTTTGGGTCTTAAATCAGAAAAGAATCAGACGTTGTGATGGCAGCTGCAATGTGGTCCACTCGCTCTCCAGCCACCCATGGCTTTGCTAACTTTGGTTAACGAGCTCTTGGTGTCAGAAAAGCAGGGGCCAAGAAAGAGAGCCATTTAGGAGAGTACACTCCATTTAAGACTCTTTCCTTATCTCTTAATTGACTGAACTGCTTCAAAACAGCATTCACTAAGGTGCTATGAATAAGCTAAAACTGATTTACGTACATAATCTGGGTGTCCTCTTGACAAACACATACACACAGACCCAACCCCGGTTGGAACTAACAGAAACAAATGAAGATAAAGTCATCACACTCATTCATAATTTTAGGGCATCTAGGATTGTGCCTTGCACGTTGCAGGGGCTCAACAGATATAGATTTAGATTCCTAGAATCGGTTCTCCCCACCTCCCAAAATCTCAGTGTGGACCACATACCAGAGTAGTAAATAAACATCATTCCTGTGCCTTGCCCGGTAAAAAAAATCCGTGGCCTTGGTCCCAAGTAAGCTAGGTTGGCGGTATCTCTCAGAAGAGTCTCCTCCCACTAACAGTTTTTTGTGCCAGAGTCAATGGTTAGGAAGGCACCTGTGTTACCCCCAATTCTTTTTCAAACCCAAAACCCTGGACAAGAATGCTACTGTCAACTTTACGTTGCTGGGGGTGGCAGGTCAAACGCCGGTCAAATCCCAGCGGAGGTTTGCTGAGTCCCATTTATTCTCTTGAGACCATCTGTCCAATTCACAGGCTCCCTTCACACGATGTGGTAGAGGGCCAGCCAGCCCTGCTTAAGCGAGGTTTTCTTTCTTCCTGAATTTAGGAAAGCGTTTCCTATGCTAGGGAGACTGAATCACTTGTTAACAATCACCCGAGATGAGAGCCCTGGTATAAATTCCCTACCCACAGCTTGCCTTCCTCTCTTAACTGGTTGTGATGACAATCGAGGTTCCAATCTAACCCCAACAGGACCTCATTCTAAAATCAGTGAGACACACAATAGGCCAAGTCCATTAAAACAACATTAAAGGTCTGGCTTTTTAGCTCTGCTAAACAGCAGGATTAAACTTCCAAGGGTCCAGCTACGATAGAGAGATTTCTTTAAAGTCATTTGGCTTTGCACAGTGGTAGCTATTAGGGATCAGATCTTTATCTCAAAGGTACATATTTTTACCTTTGATCCTCCTCCAGAACTCCCACTAATGTCAACTTTCTCCACTGTTGGGATCAGGCCCCTGGCCTCCCTTTAATGTTGGTTTTATCGCAGATTCTACAAGATCAACAGAAAAATTACAAGGAAAAGCTGTGAAGTTCCCTTCCGATGATAAGTTGTTTTAACAAAAAGAGCTCACTCTTAAAGGTGAAATTTAAACACAGCAGACGACTCGCTGTAAGGTAGAGAGCATGGAGAGAGACAAAAACGAACAAACAAAAAACCAAAGCAACAAAACAAATGCTAATTAACCAGTCTGATTGCTTATTTAGGTTTTGACTACTGGTCCAGGAAATTGGCAACGAGTGTCTTGAAAACAGGAGAAGGGGAAAGTGCTCGCTAGTACCCTCCGCTGCGCTCCAGAGTCAGACAATCCGAATGGGGCTGAGGGTGCGATGGAAAGGCTCCCAGGAGGTCAGCGCGCTTTCCAATGCCCATCCCCCAGCCGTGAGCGGTGGGGCTCTGAGCCCAGGTCCTCCATCCCTGGACTGGCGCACACCGTCTTCCCCCAAACCCCCATGGCCCCATCTCCTGCCTCCGGAGCGCTCTCGGGTCGCAGGGGACACCCTCGCCCTGCGGCTGCACACCCCGCGCCCACACGCCCCGGAAACCCGTTGTCTCCAACCCCCTCCCTCCGCAGCAGCAGCGGCGGCAGCAGCGGCGGCGGCGGCGGCGGCGGCAGCAGCACCCCTTCTTACACCCATCACCACCCTCTCCCCAGTAGCAGGAGGAAGTCGCTGTGCTTCCTCTGTTCTCACCGCCCGCCGGAGCTTGGGCGCCCGGGGCTTTTTGGGTGGGGTTCTTTTTTTGTGTACACGGTGTGTGTGTGTGTGTGTGTGTGCGCGCGCGCGAGTGCGTGTATGTGCAAAACGGACACCGCATCCTTCCGCCTAGACTGCCTCAGGTGCGGGCAGCATGGACTCTGGATCTCGTCGCGCCCGGGTCGCCGGCTCTTTGTGCCGGGTCTAGGGCAGCGCGGGGTCCGTTCTCGAATTCACACCCCCGGCCGGGGCCCCAGTTCCGAGCCCCCGACGGCCCGTCGGCGTCCAGCCCGTGCGGGGCAGCCGGGCAGCCGCGGCGCTGTCAGCGGGCGCCTGGGACTCGGACCCCGGCGAGCGGCGGCCGGGGCGAAAACTTACTGAAACGGAGAAAGAGCGCGGAGCGCACCGGCCGGCCGCCGCCGACGCCGTCCCCGTCCCGGCCCCACGCGCGCGCGCGCGCGCGCGCGGGAAGCCACCCAGTTGCTCTCGCCCGGAGCGCGTTCCCCAGGACGCCCCGTCCCCCGGCCACTCACCAGCACTACGGAGCCCCGCACGGCCTCCGACACGCTCTGTCGGAGCTCGGCCGCCGTGCCGGGCTTGCTGAGCCGCTTGGTGAATTTGCGCACTTCGGCCATGGCAGCGGCGGGAAGGTCTCGGCTGGCTTGCTCACTGCCCCGGGCCGGGGCGGCCGCGGCCGCTGCTGCTCCAAGTGTTTACACGCCGGCCGGCCACATCGCAGCTTGGCGGCGGCGCGTCTCCCGCTGCTCCTCCCTCCCGCCCTCCGCTGCCCCTCCCTCTTTCCCTCCTTCCCTTCCTCGCTCGCTCGCCGTCCGGCCCCACGGCGGCGGCCGCTCCCTCCCCCAGAGAGCCCGTGCTCCGTGCGCGAGCAGCCCGAGGAGGAGGGTGTGTCTGGCGAGGAAGGGCGTGTGGAGGGGGAGGGAGCATTGGAGGGGGAACGAGGGTCACGAGGGAAGAGGGGGGAAGTGGCAACCGCTCGGGCTCCGCCCGCAGCTGATATTGCTGGTGCAGCCGCCTCCGGGAGGGGAGGTCTGGTTGCTTCATTTTCGTTTGTGTGTATTTTGGGGCGGGGAGGGGGGAACCACACGAAATGTCTCCAAGTGTGCGGCGCGCTCTACCCCAGCGCTCCTTTCCCGCCCCGGAGGCTGCAGTGCCCGCAGGAGGACTGGGGAACTCTCGCGCCCCGCCACCCCGCAAGCCCCCGGGACCGGGGCGGCGAGGGGCTGCGCGACAACGTGGAGCAGCCGCCTATTGTGTGCTCCGCCCGGGAGGGGTCGAGCCGATGTCGCTGTCGAAGGAGGGAGAGCGGGTTTTCCGGCCGGAGCGACTCGCTTGGGTCCTCTGCTGCCCACACTGTTTTCTTACCCATCGATCCTCCTCACGTGGGAGGGGTCGGGGGGCAACCCCAGGAGGGAGCGGGCTTCTGGGACTGGAAACTTGCTGTGGGCGAGCCCACCCCTCCACCCCCAGCAGGGCAGGGGAGAGCTGGATGGTGGGCCCTGAGCCTGTGGCAGGTTGTCTAGTTCGGCAGAGACGGGGCGGGGGGGGGGGGCGGGGGGGCGGGGGGAGGGTGGAGCGGGGCGGGGGCGGGTTTGGAAGGCCATTACCTGGAGTCTGGAGGATTTACCGGTCTTCTAGAAGCTTTTACACATCCTGCTATCGCCTCTCCATTTCCTACTCCTTTCCTTATCCTCTTCACCTTCCAAGAAATTGTTTCCCAAGAATCAAAGAACATCTTCTAACTAGATGTAAAATAAACGTGCTTAAGACAGAAATAAGGATGTGAATCTTGAAGTACTGGTGACCCTGTAAAACCTCCCCAAGTGCAAAGTGAGAGGCTCTGCTAACCGCGGGAATTTTCTGCCTGGTTACTTAATGTGTTAAGAGTTTGAAAATGGCCAAAAATTTCTGGGGAGCCATGCAGCCCTTCTAAGCGGGTTCCTACCACTGCCATGAGGGCACTTTGCCCACTTTTTTTTTTTTTTTTCCCGCTACGCGGGCCTCTCACTGTTGTGGCCTCTCCCGTTGCGGAGCACAGGCTCCAGACGCGCAGGCTCAGCGGCCATGGCTCACGGGCCCAGCCGCTCCGCGGCATGTGGGATCCTCCCGGACCGGGGCACGAACCCGCGTCCCCTGCATCGGCAGGCGGGCTCTCAACCACTGTGCCACCAGGGAAGGCCCACTTTGCCCACTTTTTACCATCTTCAAAGACCAAGCAGTCACACCTATATACAGGACTTTGTTTTGAAAACAAGGGCATGGTTGATGGTTTCTGTGAATCCAGAAAAGACCAAATCTCTTAGCAGCATGTCTATTTCAGCAGTCATCACATTAGTCCCATTAAAGCACAGACAAAGGTTCCAGAGGGCCTGGGACCCGGAGGTCCTCGGAAGGCAGAAGCCATGTATCACCAATCTTGGCTTTGCACAGAGCGTATGTATATAAAATGTGTTAATTGTTGAATGTAGGTGGATCAGCCCGAATTCACGCCTCGGTTCCATGAGTGCCTGTGTGGCCCGCCCTGTTGGTTACCGCCAGAAAAGCCATAACACTTTTTCCTTGCTAAGAGAGCCCAGATTTGCTTCTGGTATGGAGCAGATCCAGGGGGCTTAGGGAAGACAGACCCAGCTCCAGGTGATGAATTATGACTGGTTAAAAAGAAAATCATGATAATCTCACTCTACTAGAGGAATGGTCTTAACTCCATTCAGTTTGGGCCCATGCAATAGAAAAGAGAAGTGTGGGAGGAGAGCTCCTGAGTTTTTCCACCTTTTAAAAAAGAGCTGTGCAGAGAGACCTCTGCTCCCCCTTCTCCCTGAGAGGGGTCTTTTCTGGTGACGCATCTGCCCTTGGCAGCCATATTGCAACCACAAGGGAAATCCAAGACCATCGCAGAGGGGCCAATCCAGAATTCAGACAGCATTGAACGGTTGAACCAACCCTACCTAGTACTGCCTACCTCTGAGAAAAGTAAACCCTTATAGTTTATGCAACTTTTAGTTGAATATTCTGTTTCTTTCAGCCAAAAGCATCTTTACTACTACATACTCTATTGTAGCCATTAAAAGTACACAGGGTTGAACAAGACAGGCCAAGGTCCCTCTTCTGGTGGAGCTTACGTTCTAGTGCAAGCAAATGAACATGTTAATTTCAGAAAGCGAGAAATACTATGTGGAGGATTAAGCTAAGGTGATAGGATAGAGAGTACTTGGAGTTGGAGACCTAATTTAGAATAGAAGGTCAAGGAAGTCTTCTTGGAGGAGGTGAAAGTTGAGTGAGTCTTGAAGGAAAAGAAGCAGCCAGCAAAGATCAGGAGGTAGAGCACTCCAGGTAGAAGGAATGACAGGTACAAAGGTGTGGAGATGGGGGCAGACTTAGTGTGTTCAAAGCCAGAAAAAAAAAAAAAGGGCCAGCATGGTTGGAGCATAGAAGGAAGAGAAGTAGTAGGAGATGGAATCGGAGAAGAAGGCAATTTCTACAGAGCCTTGTGAGCCATCGGAAGCACATGTCACACGGATGGTATGCAAACACCATCTGGTCATTAGTAGCCGCCACGCTTATTCTTGAGACTGTACGTTTCACTTTTTTTGCTTTAAGGCTTCTGTTTAATTACATAAACATTGAGCGTTGTGCTATGCACTGAGGGACGATGCAGGATGAATTAAATACACTGTCCATTCCCTTCAGGAAAAAAAAAAGTCCTGTAGAGAATGTATTTATGATACAGGGAAGTATGTGATAAAGACCATACTTGAGGTAAAGCGGGAGATCACAAAATCACATCTGATTAGGGCCTACTGAAGGCTTCCTGTAGGAGGGGGCGTTTGAGTTTGACCTTGAAGCTGAGTGGGATTTGGACATGACTACACTCACATAGTAAAGGGAAATTGTAGAGGCAATCCTACAGCTTCCAACAGAGCATTTTATTGGGTGATTTCTTTTCCACATTTGTTAAATACCTTTGATTTTATCACAAATTTACCTATCCTAATGTTTATTTTAATTTAATTTAATGTTAACCCTATCCTAATTGAACTTGAGATTCAAGTATTAGAAATGCCATAGAGCTCTTTGACCTAGAAATTCCACTTCTATGAATCAATGCCAAATAAAAACTCTCACATGTGAACTGAGATGCCTGCATAAAGATACTCATTGTATCCATGTTAATAATAGCAAACTATTAGAAACAACCTAAATACCATCCATAAGGGACAACTTTATCCTCAATTTCTAGATCAGTGCCTGGCACATAGTAGGTGCTCAAAAAATATTTGTGAATGAATGAATGAATGCATGGATATAACATGATTCATTCATACTAAGGAATTCTCTACAGCTATTAAGAAAGAATGAGATATATATGGATGTACTTACATCGAAAAACTCCAAAAAATATTGATAAAAAGCAAGTTGCAGAACAATTCTACTTGTGGAAAAATAATATTTGTGTATGTGTATCTATATCCCTACACATGAGCTAACCGGGGGAAGGGGGATTATGGGTGGGACATGGGAGTGGAGAGAAAGCGGGCTTTCACGTTTTATCATCTAAATGCTGCAGACTCTCAAATGTATATTTCCAGCTTCAACCCCCAGACTTGTATATCCAATTCATCATCCTTACATTGATGTCTAATAGATACCTCAAATTAAGCATGCCCAAAACCCAACTGCTATTCTTTCTCCGCAAATCTACTCCTTCTATAATTTCCTCTATCTCGGTATATGATAGTTCTTTTCTAGTTGCTCAGGCCAAAAACCTTAGAGTCATCTCTTACTTCTTACACACCCCGCATCTAATCTAACAGCGAATCCTGTTGACTCTGCCTTCCAAATACATTCAAGAGGGAATTCCCTGGCGGTCCAGTGGTTAGGGCTCTGCGCTTCCACTGCAGGGGGCACGGGTTTGATCCCTGGTCGGGGAACTAAAATCCTGCATGCCCCGCAGTGTGGCCAAAAAAAAAAAAAAAAACTTTCAAGGTCCAAAGACTTCTCCCATCTCTACCAATACCACCCTAGTCCCAGCCACCAGCATCTCTTGCCTAGATTATTTCAGTGGCCTCTCAATTGACACCCCACCCCCGCCCCCGCGTTCCCCCTTGCCCTGCTACAGTCTATTTGTAACATACCAGCCAGTGATTCTAATCAGTCCCCCGCCCAGTTTGTGCTTAGAGTGACCTACAAGATACAATGTATTACTTATCTCTTGCCGTGTAACAAATTACCCCCAAATGTGGCCCCTTAAGAGAACACACACTTGTTATCTCACATTTTCTGTGGATCAGAGATCTGAGCATGGCTTAGCTGCGTCCCCCAGATCAGGGTCTCTCACTAGGCTGTGATCAGGGCATCGGTTGAGGCCTCGCTCATCTCAGGGTTCAAGTGGGTCAGGATCTCTTGCTGAGCTCCATCAGTGGTTATTGGCAGGATCTGGATCCTCACAAGTTGCTTGACTGAAGGCCTCTGTTCCTCGCTGGCAGTTGGCCACAGGCTGCCTTCAGCTCCTTGCCACGTGGGCTTGTCCATAGGGCGTTTATAACGTGGCAGCTGGCTTCATCAAAGTGAGCCAATGAGAGAACAAGAGACTACCAGCAAGTAGAAGCCACAGCCTTTAAGAACCTAATCTTGGAAGTGACACCCCTTCAGTTTTGCTGGCTTCTATTCATGAGATCCAGCCCACAATCAAGGGAAAGGGTCACACAAGGGCGTTAGCACCAGGAGGTGGGGACCATTGGGGGCCATGTCAGAAGCTGTCTGTCACAGTCTAGACCACCTGTCCTGCTACATCTCCTTTCCCATAACTCTCTGATCTCATCTCCTGCTAATCCTCCTCCTTGTACTCTATGCTGGAGCCGGGCCTCCTTGTGATTTCTTGAAATGGCAGGCATTGCCCATCATCAGAGCTTCATCACTTACTATTCCCTCTACCTGGAAGGCTCCTCCCCACATAGCTTCATTGCTTTACTCCCTCACTCCTTTGGATCGTGCCCAACGTCACCTTCTCAGTTAGGAATCCCTTGACCTCCCTGTTTAAAACGGTAACCCTCCCTCCTATCTAACTTACCCTTCTCTATTTTTCTCCAAAGCACTATCACCATTTGATGTGCTATATATGTATTTACCTAGTTATTTTGTTTGTCGTCTGTCTTCTACACTAAAATTTAAGTTCCATGAGGGCAGGACATTTTCTCTGCTTTGTTCACTGTTCTAGCTTCAATGCTTAGGGCAGCGCTGTCCAATAGAAATACAATACAAGCCACGTATGTAATTTTAAATTTACTAGCAGCCACGTTAAAATTCAGTAAAAAGAAGGTGGTGAAATTAATTTTAATAGTGTATTTTCTTTGACCCAATATATCCAAAATGCTATCATTTCAACATGAAATCAATATACAGGCAGACCTGATTTGATTGTGCTTTGCATATACTGCATGTCTTATCGATTGAAGTTTTGTTTGCTTCAAACGAATCTACTGGCACCATTTTTCCAACAACGTTTGCTCACTTTGTGTCTCTGTGTCACATTTTGGTAATTCTCGCAATATTTCAAACTTTTTCTATTTGTTAATATGATCTATGATCAGTGATCTTTGATGTTACTATTGCAAGAAGATTACAACTCGCTGAAGGCTCAGGTGATGGTTGGCATCTTTTGACAATAAAGTACTTTTTAATTAAGGTATGTACATTTTAAAAAAATATTTATTTATTTAGCTGTGCCGGGTCTTAGTTGCAGCACACAGGATCTTCGTTGCCGCATTCAGGATCTTCGTTGCAGCATTAGATGTAATGTTATTGCACACTTAATAGACTGCAGTATAGTATAAACATGACTTTTATATGCATTGGAAAACCGAAAAATTCGTGCGAGTCGCTTTATTGCAATATTTGCTTTATTGCAGTGGTCTGGAACCAAACCCACAATATCTCTGAGGTATGCCTGTAAAAATTATTGATGAGATTCTTTTTTACTTTTTTTTTCATAGTAAGTCTTCAAGATCCAGGCTTCACCCTTAGATTGTTCAGATGCTAAATTTTCATCAGAAATCCATGATCTATATTTAGATTCATAGTATTAGTTGCAAGAGTAGATTCACACATCCAGCTTGTTTAAAAGTTTCCCAATAACTGTATCGCATATCAGTTTTTATATTTCAGTATGCATTAATTAAAATTAAATAAAATTACAAAGTCAGTTCTTCAGTCACACAATCCCCATTTCACATGCTCAATAGGCACGTGTGGCTAGTGGCTACTAAGTTGGACAAGGCAGGCCTAGAACAGTGCCCAGCACATCAGGGTCACTCAATAATTAATTAAAATATCCAAATTTATTGTGTAAGGCTTTTCCAAAGAGAAGATATTTATGGTTAGTTGGAGAAGGCAAATAAAGCAAAGCGAAAGCAATCATGATGCCACGCCCACTTCTCTGGGTCACTGAGGCCTTTGTAACAAGCAAACTGTAATTGCAGAGAGCTGCAGAGACTCTAAAGCACGTTTATATCCATTAGCTCTTGCAATCCTCAACACAATCGTGAGAGGTAGGTAGAGCCAAGACTATTTTTCCCATTTTACAGATGAAGAAACTGAGGAAGCCAAGTCACGTGTTATCTGGCAGAGCCAGAAACAGAACCCAGGTCTTCTAGTTCTCTTTCCAACACACCATATAGTGTCAAGTAACCTGAATGGCCCTGAGAGGAACTCTGTCTTACTTTATCTCATTATGGATCCATCATCCATGAATTTATAGTGATGGTGTCCGATTAGATACAATAATATATGCACTATATGAGTATCTGAAAAAGTTAAGAGCCCTATTAGAGTATGAGGTATTTGAAATGATATAAACCTTACTGTGTGTACATTAACAGCCTATTGCACCACTTGGAATAATGGGAGGTTTCTTATTCCCCAGACAAAGGCACAAACCTCACCCTCTTTTGTTACTTTTACCGAATCCACCTCCTTCACAGAGTGTAATAAAAATCCTCTACCCATAAATTGGTTGTGGATTTAAGGATAACCCTTTCCCCTACCAGAGGCTAATGATATGTCTCTGAAAATGCAAATGTAGGGGGCTTGAGTATTTCGAACGTTGTTGAAAGTACTAGGTGTTACTTTGTACTGTAAATGCATGTTCCTAAATGGGAAACTCATAAAGAGACCGAATGGTCCAGGCTGGGGAAGGAAGATGGGAACTTCCTTGGGCGAGTTGGGCAAGTTGGGCGCTGGGCAAGTTGAGTGGAAGCCATCTGTGGAGCAGAGTTGAAAAGAGCAAAGGACGACTTTCAGCAGCCTTTAGGGGCAGATAGGTTGTATCCAGAAAATTGCAGAGACTAGGATCAGAGCAGGAACAAGGACAGGGTGGGCAGACACTTAGAGCTGCAGAAATCGACGCGTGACTAGATTCTCGTTCACACTGCTTCACTGTATAGGAGGCAAGATGGGGTTTAACTCAGACACAGGAAAAGAAAACACTTAGGAGAAGGGGCCGTGTCACAGACCAGAGAAGACACCTGGCCTGACACCTAGTAGGTGTGCAATCAACATTTACTGAACAAAAAGGACCTTACTTCTACTGATGCCAAGAAGAGGGCGTCGTGGATATAAATGCAACCAAGCCTGGAGGGCGCACTAAGGGAAAAGGAGAGGAGTGAACATTTACTGAGCTCCTACGATGTGCCCGGTGCCATGATGACTTCTGTGATCTGACCGCCCTGGAGAATTAACAGGAGCACAGCAACCCATATGGTCAGGGCCTGTGAGAAGGTTTATAATCAACACGAGCAGAATAGCATGGTGGGTGTGCACTAGGGCAGCAGGTCCCCAACCTTTTTTGGCACCAGGGACCTGTTCGTGGAAGACAATTTTTCCATGGATGGGGTGGAGTGAGGGGGTGGGGGATGCTTCAGGTGGTAATGCGAGCGATGCGGGGGATGCAGAGCGGCAGATGAAGATTCGCTCACTCACCCACCGCTCACCTCCTGCTCTGCGGCCTGGTTCCTAACAGGCTGTGGACCGGTACTGGTCTGCGGCCCGGGGGTTGGGGACCCTTGCACTAGGGCACAAGAGTGTAATTGAACTGGGTTCAAATCCTGGTTTCCGACTCTCTAGCAAAGTAAGCACGAGCAGGTCATTTTTCTCCACCGGCAAAATGGGAATAACAACTAGTACTTGGCTTCCGTGTTTATGGAAATTTAATGAAATAAATTGTCTGGCACACAGTAAGCTATTAAATGAGCATTAGTTGTCTGTGGCAGATGTTGTGTTTCCCAAAGATGCTACAGCGGGATCTCCCATCCCACATGCTCTTTTTACAACATGACTTTGACGCTTCTGCCTTCAAGACATGACCAGCTACATAATTTTCTGGGCTCGGCGTGAAGTGCAAATGCAGGGCCCCTTGCTTGAAATGTATTCAGAATTTTACATTTACGTTTCCAACAACAGGAGAACATTAAACCAAGCGTGGAACTCTTCTGAGGGTGAGGCCCTGTGTGACTGTACACGTTGCACACCCATGAGGCCAGGGGTCTGTGTTGCCTCTCCCGGAATCCAGGTGGGCTTGTGACCATGGCAGGATGACACAGTGTGATTTCTGAGGCAAGATCATAAAAAGTGATACATTGTCTATGTGGTTCTTTTTTGATACCTGTTTGGAGCCCTGAGCTGCCATTATAAGCAGTCCATCTGTCTCCAGGCCACCATGCATGGAGGAAACCCAGACTGGCCCCTGTGGAGAGGCCACGTGGAGAGGCTCTCAGGCTACATGAAGTGAAAAGAATGCCTGAGCAGTCTCCTGCTGCTATGGTGCCCCTGCAATTCCAGCTTCAGTCACCATCTGACTACAATCACCTGTGAGGCTCTGAGCCAGAACCGTCCAGCTGAGCCCTTCCTGAAATTCCTGACCCACAGAAACCATGAACAATAATAAAATAAGTGTTGTTCTCCTAAGCCACTAAGGTTTGGGGTGATCTGTTATATAGCATTTGATAACTGGAACACTATCATTAAAACAAAGAATTAAAACAGCCAGTACCAGGAGTGGAAGTGATATATCAGAATGAAAGGAACTGCATCTGAATGTGTGACACTCGTTTGGATCCTCTTTCAATCAAACTAGCTTTAAGAGAATTTTGAGACAATTGGAAATATTTGAATATGGATTGGGTATTAAATGATATTAAGGAATAATTGTTAATTTTGTTAGATAGGACCATAGCATGATGATTATGTTAAAAACCAGTCTTTACAGATTTGAGATGCGTACTGAAGTATTTACAAATGAAATGACACGACGTGGGATTCGCTTAAAAATGCTTCCGAAAGCACCAAGACCATTCAATGTGGAAAACATAGTTTCTTAAGCAAATGGTTCTGGGACAATCAGATTTCCACATGCAAAAGAATGAAGTCGGACCCCTACCTCACTCCATATATGAACATTAACTCAAAATGGCTCAATAGTTTAATTATAAGCACTGACACTGTAAAACTCTTAGAAGAAAACATGGGGTTTCTCTTCATGACCTTGGATTTGGCAATGGGTTCTTAGATTTGACACCAAAACCACGAGCACCAAAAGAAAAAGATAGATAAACAGCACTTGCAACAAAATCAAAAACTTCTGTGCATCAAAGTACGTTATCAAGAGGGTGAAGAATGGGAAAAATATTTGAAAATCATATATCCGATAGAAGTTGAGGATTCAGTATATAGAAAGAATTTTTATAACTCATCAAGAAAAAGGCAAACAACCCACTTAAGAAAATGGGCAAAGGACTCGAATAGACATTCCTCCAAAGACATATAAATGGCCAAGTAACACATGAAAAGATGCTCAACATCATTGGTCATTAAAGATATGCAAATTAAAACCACAATGAGATACCACTTCCCACCCGCTAGGATGAATGTAATAAATAATAATAATAAAGAGATTGAGCTGCTGAATTGACCAGCCCTGCACCTTGGACCTCTGGTTGTTCAAGACCATAAATGTTCTCATTGTTTAAGCCACTTTTAAGCAGGCACTCTTTACTTGCAGCTGAAAGCATCCTGACTGGTAAGAGTTGTTAAACTGGTCTCTCCCGTCAGATAGGCAGGAATAAATAAATAGATAAACAAACAAACAAATAAATAAATAAATGGAAGGGAGACAGAGAGAAAAAAGAAGAAAATAGCAAGCATTGGCCAGTATGTGCAGGAATTGGAATCCTCATACATTGCTGGTGGGAACGTGAAATGGTGCAGCTGCTGTAGAAGAACATTTTGGCGAGTCTTCAAAAAGTTAAACATGGAATTACCATATGATCAAGCAATTCCAATCCTAGGTATATATCCAAGAGAAATGAAAGCATATGTCCATACAGAAAGTTTACATGAATGTTTATAGCAGCATTATTCATAATAGCCAAAAGATGGAAACAGCCCAAATGTCCATCAGTAGACGGATGGGTAAAGAAATTGTGATCTAGCATACAGTAAAATAACTTCAGCCATAAAAAGGAATGAGGTACTGATACATGTTACAACTTGGATGAACCTTGAAACCATTATGCTAAGTGAAAGAAGCCAGACACAGAAAGTCACACATTGTATGATTCTCTTTACATGAAATACCCAGAAAAGGCAAATCCATAGAGACAGAAAACAGATTAGTGGTTGCCAGGGGTTGGCAGAGGGGGAATGGGGAGTATTACTTAATGGATACAGAGTGTTCTTCTTGGATGATGAAAAAGTTTTAAAACTACAGAGAGGTGGTAGTGGCACAGCATTTTGAATGCACTGAATGGTTACATCTTTAAATGATTAACTATAGAATATTATTCAACTTTTAAAAAGAAAGGATTCCTGTCACGTGCTACAACATGGCTGAACCTTGAGGATGTTATGCTAAGTGAAATAAGCCCGTTACAAAAGGACAAATAGTGTATGATTCCACTTGCGTGAGATATCTAGAGTGGTCAAAACTATGGGAACAGAAATAGAGTGATGGTTGCCAGGGCCTGGGGAGAGGAGAAAATAGGGAGCTGTTCAATAGGTACAGAGCTTCAGTTTTAGTAGATGAAAAAGTTCTAGAAATCTGTTACACGACAATGTGAATATAGTTTACACTACTGATCAGTACACTTAAAAATGGTTAAGAGAGTAAATTTTATATTATGAGGTTTTTATCACAAGTAATTTTTAAATAAAAAATGGTTAACTGTACGTTGTATGAATTTAAGCTCAATAAAAAAATACTACAGCAAAAAAAAAAAAATGGGGGAGTGGTGGTAGATGAGACAAGATTAACAAAAAGCCAATAACTGTTGAAGTGGGTTAGGAGTACATGAGGATTCATTATACTGGTCTTCCTGCTGTTGTGTATGATGTATATAAAATATTCCATAATGAAAAGTCAAGAGAGAAGTTGTGCTTGTCAAACTGTATCTGTATAATACATATTGTCTGTTTTCAGGAATTGCCTTACTCTAAAAGTCTAAAGTTAATCATATCCTGATAAACTGCTTGTGTCTGCTGGTTTGGCATGGATAAGGTGGCAAAAAAAAAAAAAAAGACTGCCAAGGAAGACAGAAAGTGTTGGGAACGATGATGCCTAAGGGAACACATTCGTATAATTGTTCTTATTATGTGATAATCTGCTTTATTAAATGGTGTGCCATGCCCAACAGCTACTAAAAGTCCATAAATGATCACTAGAAGGAAAACACGATAGTCAGGGAATTAATGCATAGGCAGCATTTACCAACTAAACATCATACTAAAATATATTGTCCTCCCCTATGACTGCAGTTTCGGTGACACTCAGAATTACGTATTAAACAAATGCACCACCAGGGCTGCCACAGTGAACAATTCTAGAGAACACCAACCACATCGTAGACGATGTGAGTGGCACCCTCTGGGGACGTGGAGGGACAATCTGTTCAGTCGCATGTAAGCGGACCCAACTCATTCTCTGCACTCCTCAGGGATATTTTAGTTGGGAAAAAAGTTATAAACAAGTAAACAAAAGAAACAAAACCAAGTCTTGTAATCTTGAGTCTTAATCTAACAAAGTCAGAATTTCTAATTGCAAGTGAATATAAACAAATAGAGCCTTTGATTTCTAAAAACTCAGGAGTTGAGTTCTCTAGAATGAAGGAATGATTTCTGAAATAGCTGAATTAAAGCATGCCTAAATATGGTAAAATGGCACTTGTGTTCCTCCCTTTGCTCCAGTGAATCTATTCCAAATGATTTCTTCATATTAAGATGCAATTACGCAGACGTAGGGAATGGACTTGAGGACACGGGGAGGGGGAAGGGTAAGCTGGGACAAAGTGACAGAGTGGCATGGACATATATACACTACCAAATGTAAAATAGATAGCTAGTGGGAAGCAGCCGCATAGCACAGGGAGATCAGCTTGGTGCTTTGTATCCACCTAGAGGGGTGGGATAGGGAGGGTGGGAGGGAGATGCAAGAGGGAGGAGATATGGGGATACATGTATATGTATAGCTGATTCACTTTGTTATACAGCAGAAACTAACACACCATTGTTAAGCAATTATACTCCAATAAAGATGTAAAAAAAAAAATTGGCTGGGGAATTCCCTGGCGGTCCAGTGGTTAGGACTCTATGCTTCCATTGCAGGGGGCACGGGTTCCATCCCTGGTCAGGCAACTAAGATCCCACGTGCCGCAAGGCGTGAACAACAACAAAAAAATGGCTGAATGGTTATGCCATTTATTGATATGGGAAAGACTAGTGGGGATTGCAGAAGACTTTGGAGAAGGGATCAAAGTTAAATTTTGGATATGCTGAGTTTGAGATGTTTGTGAGAAAGCCAAGTGAAATTCTCTAACCCTGCCTGTGGACTCCATGTATGGGCCTCTCTACACGGAATTACCATAGTGTACCCAATGATGGGGAAAGGCAGCTTCTCTTTCCTTCTATTAGATATAGAAATCTCAGCATTTTCTATGCCTACTGTTCTCATCTATTCCTATAATCCCCTGCTGAAACAAGTGGTCTGAGGCTGTCCCTTAATGGTAGCCAGTGACTGGACCGGAGATGGGCACTTAACCAATTACGTCAATCCATAGACTGGCTGGCAACACCTGAGTTGGCTTGTTGGCAATAGTCTCTGCCCACTAGGGATGTTAGTAGTTAGCTTGGTCAGAGTCTCTCCTTCAGAAATCAAATACTTGGTATTAGAAGAAAGGAGAAAACATATAAAGAGGAAACAGCATCAGAGTCTGGTTGACAGTGTCAAACTGAAGATCTACAATTCTTTTAGCTGAAAGAGTGGCAACAATCCCTACATCTTCCATCAGGGAAGAAAAGGACAGGGCAGAAACTCCCTTACAATGAAAAAATATTTTTAAGCCTCTATAAAAATGTAAGCTGTGTGCAGCAACGAAGACCCAAAGCAGCCAAAAATAAATAAATAAATTTATATTAAAAAAAAAGTAAGCAGTAGCTATAAATTTGACCTTTAGAAAAACTACTGTAGGGCTTCCCTGGTGGTGCAGTGGTTAAGAATCCGCCTGCCAATGCAGGGGACACGGGTTCAATCCCTGGTCCGGGAAGATCCCACCTGCCACAGGGCAACTAAGCCCATGTGCCACAACTACTGAGCCTGCACTCTAGAGCCTGCAAGCCACAACTACTGAGCCCACGTGCCGCAACTACTGAAGTCCCGCGCCTAGAGCCTTTGCTCCGCAACAAGAGAAGCCACCACAATGAGAAGCCCCTGCTCGCCGCAACTAGAGAAAGCCCGCGCACAGCAACAAAGACCCAACACAGCTAAAGATAAAAAATAAATAAATAAAATAAATAAATTTATTTTAAAAACTACTATATATGTATTTGGAAAAAACTTTTCTATTTGATTTTTCAAAATCAAGATCATGTATATTAATTTTTCAAAAAACCTTTCTTTAAAAATTTAAACATTGTTGCTTCATAAGAACTGATATACAAATATTTCAATCACAACACTATTTATAAAATTTTGTAGAATAACATTATCTAGAAAGCTTGGAAATAAACCTCTATATTGAATATAAATACTCAATCTATTATATAATAGCCATTTAAAAATCATATTTTCTTTAATGATTTGAAAAAATGCGATTATTAATTTTTAAGTGAGATTTTAACAACTGTAGATATAGTATTATCTACAGTTAGTAGATAAGACAATTTAGTATAGTATCCTAATAGTGTATATGAGTATACATTCCTTTTGGCCACAGCCCCTAGAAGATGCTAGTGGTAGCATGCCAGGCATTGTTGCCCTATCCCCCAGGGCATGTCTTCCCTCTCTTCTAAGCAAAAAGCCTCCTTTTAACTAGAACCTCTGAAAACGCAACACTTATTTCTACCTCAGGGCCTTTGTATTGCTTCTTCTTGCTTCCTGGAATGAATGCTCTCTCACTTTATTTTATTTTTCTAAATTTACCTCTTTTTAAAAATTGATTTATTTTTACTGAGATATAATTGACATATAACATTGTATAACTTTAAGAAGTACAACGTGTTGATTTGACACATTGATATATTACAATATGATTACCACTGTAGTGTAAGTTAACACCTCTATTATGTCACGTAATTACCTTTTTTTTTGTGGTGAGAACAGTAAGGATAATACAATACTGTATGATAAACTTCAAAGTTCCTAAGAGGCTTTGAAGTTTGTAATACAGTATTGTTGTTGCCTATATAGTCACTATAGTCACATATAGTCACTATGCCGTGTATTAGCTCTCCAGGACTTACTTATCTACTGGTTTCAACTTTGCACCCATAAACAACATCTCCTCAGTTCCTTCCCCACCCACCCCGAGCCCCTGGTAACTACCATTGTACTCTCTGTTTTTATGAGTTTGGCTTTTTTAGATTCCACATATAAGTGAGATCCTACCCTTTGCAACAACATGGATGGATCTTGGCGTTATGCTAAGTGAGATAAGTCAGACAGAAGACAAATACTGCATGATCTCACTTATATGTGGAACCTGGCTGTCCAGTGGTTAGGACCCTGTGCTTCCACTGCAGGGGGTATGGGTTCAATCCCTGGTCAGGGAACTAAGATCCCACATGGCGCACAGCGTGGCCTAAATAAATAAGTTTTAAAAAAATAAAAAATAAATTAAAAAAAATAAAATAACCAAATTTATAGAAACAGAGGTAGGGGATAGGGGATGAGGCAACTGGGTGAAAGGTGGTCAAAAGGTATAAACTTCCCAGTTGTTAGATAAATAAATCCTGGGGATGTAATGTACCGCATGATGACTATAGTTAACAATATGTATTATATATTTGAAAGTTGCTAAGAGAGTAGATTTTAAAAGTTCTCATCACAAGGATATAAAAGATCTTAACGATGTGAGGTGATGGGTGTTATTTAAGCTTCTTGTGGTAATCATTTCACGTATATACATATATCATTATATAAACTTACGCAATGTTATATGTCAATTATATCTCAATAAAACTGGAAAAATAGTAACAGAATTTTAGTTTTTCTTAAACTTTTATTTATCCATGGATAATCTATTGCTAATAAATCTGAACTTTTTATAGTAAATTCAAAAATTTGTTACAAAAGGATACTTTTCACTGATTGGTTGCCAATATTTTACATGCTGTAGACATGCCTCTTATCAGTACCAAGTAATGATAGCTGCTAAGTTTCATATGGTATTAAGCCATATTCAGAAGACAATGTTCCCACCTGTATTGGACACGTGTACACATATGTACCAGTGAAGAATACTGAGAGATGACTAAAATGTGTATTTTCCTAGGTTACTTATTTGGGCATCCAATACGGACATTCCAGAAGTTAGCCTCTCAGTAGAGATTAATACAATACGTTAAATTATGCGTAGGAGTTGATCTGAGTTCTGTATCACATAATACTTATAATAAACTAGGATAAAGGGAACGGGATGGTTTCGTCTACCAGTTTCGTCCAAACTTTATGGATCATTGCTCTTCCATTGTTACATTTGGTTGTGAATTCTAATCACTTATGTGATTGAGTAACTAACACATATCAAGTTGAGTACGTGCCACCCACTCTTCTAAGTGGTTTACAAGTATTAACAAATTTAATTGAATTTTTTTTTCTTTTTTTGGCCACGCTACTTGTGGGATCTTAGTTCCCCGACCAGGGATCGAACCCGTGCCCCCTTGCAGTGGAAGCGCAGAATCCTAACCACTGGACCGCCAGGCAATTTCCAACAAACCTCATTTTCATAACAACTCTATGGCATAGATATCATTTTATGGCAATTTTACAGATAAGTAAGCTGAGACACGGAGCTTAGGAGATAAAGGCGGCAGAATTGAAAGTCAGGCAGACTTAGCTCCAGAGTTTGTAGTCACAATCATCATGTTGCCTGAATTGAACAAAAATCAGATGGAGATATAGTCTGATCTCTTCAAAACTAAGAAATAGACTTAAAGGGAATTTGGGAAGACTCCAAAAGATAGATAGCCTTGAGTGTATGAGGCAAATTGGGATTTTACATCAATCTGAGTTTCAAATGGAAGGATAAGGGGATTCAGTGAACAAAATTTTTCCCTGATTGGAAAAATCCGGGCACAGAAAAGCAGAGCCTGTACACAGTGGTAATACAACAGTGATCTTTCTTTCTTCTTTCTGTTTTGGGTCATGGAAGGGAAAAGCTACAGACAGCTGATGGGGTACAGAAAAAAATTAATGTTTTCTGAGATTGGTAAAAACTATTACAGATAAGATTCTTGGTGAACAGCACCCTAAGCATCGTGAGTGAAAAGAAGAGGGAATGGAAGGGTAATGATATTGATGATATTTGAGGATTAATGAAAATGATATTGAATTGTATTTAGGTGTTGTGTTTCTTTAAATCTTGCTATAAATTGTGTATTGCCTCTTTCTAAATAGAGATTAAATCATTATTAACAACATTTTATTGTAATGGATAGTTTATTTTAGAGACAGACCAAAATTATGGGAGAAACTATTCATATACTCCGACCCAGCTGTCTACATCTACATAGAGGGAGGCCACTTGGATCCCAAAGACATAACCCCATCATCATTGGAATTACCTGAACGTCACATGTAGTTCTTAGGAGTAAAGAGAGAGCTTTTGAATGTCTTTACTTATGAATCCAAATATATAGAAGGAGCAAAGAGAAGAGTCCAAATGAGATTCCTGTCATTATTGGTAGGTGCTGGTTTTAAGTCACAGGGATAAGCTGAAAGGAAGGCGTTGAAAGGGCTCAGTGCTGTCAGGTAATGGAAGAGAGAAACTGACTACACTGACAAGTGTTTTGAAAAAGAAACCCCTTGTATTTTTCAACAAATCCTAGTAGGATCATTGGCTAACTATTTAGAAAAAAGTCTATAATCACCCCACTCCATGCACATTGAAAAGTTAAAAAAAATCAAGCCATAAAAAACTAGAAGAAAATATAAGTGAATATCTGATATCTAGATAGGGGAAGTTGTTCTATGTATGAGGGTGAAAGCAAGAGACTTGATCATGTAAAACCTCTGTAAATAAAGGGATCATGGCTTAAAAGATCAATAGTAGGGCTTCCCTGGTGGCGCAGTGGTTGAGAGTCTGCCTGCCGATGCAGGGGACACGGGTTCGTGCCCTGGTCTGGGAGGATCCCACATGCCGCGGAGCGGCTGGGCCCGTGAGCCATGGCCGCTGAGCCTGCGCGTCCGGAGCCTGTGCTCCGCAACGGGAGAGGCCACAACAGTGAGAGGCCCGTGTATCGCAAAAAAAAAAAAAAAAAAAATCAATAGTAAACTAGGCACACGGATAATGTATTTATTGTATGAAGAGCCGATGCTCTCTTTGATAAGGAACACGGAAAGAGCAGCACAAGATTGATCAGTTCACAAAGTGGGAGATAAAAATCATGGAGGATTGAAAACGTGTTCAGCCTCACTAAAAGTCAAAGAAAGGCAAATTAAAACAATCGTTAAATATCATTTCTTGCCTATCAAATTGGCAAACCTTTTTTTGAAGTGAGACTATTGGTGGGTGAGAACTTCCTGCTCCTTGTTGGTGCTTCTGTTTGCTAAAGCAATGTGTGGTGGGTGTTGGAAATATTCACTCATGGCTGCCCGTCAGCTTTGAACAGCATTTCTATTAGGGTTGCCAAATTTAGCAAATCAAAACATAGGACGCCTGGTTAAGTCTGAATTTCAGATAAGCAACAATTAATTTTTAAGTACAAGTATATCCCATAAATGGGATATATTTATATTAAAAATTAATTGTTGCTTATCTGAAATTTGAACTTAACCAGGTGTCCTGTGTTTTAGCTGGCAACCTTTCTATGCTTGTGGAAATTCCAAGTTCATAAGGCCCGTCTCAGATTCTCAGTGTCCCTTGCAGTTAGCCTGCAAGCATGTGACCTCAGCTTTGCTTTCAGGAGACTTCAAATCCACAGTAAGGATGATAATTAAATCAGGCTCTACATGGAGCTTCCATTTTTGCTGACATTGGTAATGAAAAGCGGGGTTCTGCTTTTTTTTGGTGTTGACGACAGTGTAAGGCAGTGAGGTTTTTTGTAGTGAGGTTCAAGGCCACCACATGTGTACAACTCTAAGATGTGCTATTTACTTAGACTTTGGTGTCTTTTTCATCAAGCTTGTACTGTGACCTGGTTTGGGGCATCATTTCTGGCAGTTTAGCCTTGATTATCCAGTCCTCCCAACAATTCTGTGAAAAACTCAATATCCTTTAATAAACTCATTTTCTGCTTAATCTTCCAGAGTCAGCTTCTGTTGTTTGCAGCTAAGAAACCTGACTGATAGATAGTATGTATCAAGGACCTTAAAAATGTGCATATCCCTGAGTGAAATCAGCCAGTCATAAAAGGACAAATACTGTTTAAGTCCACTTATACGAGGTTCCAAGAGGAAGCAGACTCATAGAGACAGAAGGTAGAAGAGTGTTTGCCAGGGGCTGGAGGGAGGAGGGAGTAGAGATTTAGTGTTTAATAGGCACAGAGTTTCAGTTTGGGAAGATGAAAAAGTCCTGGAGATGGTTGGTGGTGATGGCTGCACAACAATGTGTATTACTTAATGCCACTGAACTGTACACTTAAAAATGGGTAAAATGGGGACTTCCCTGGTGGCGCAGTGGTTAAGAATCCGCCTGCCAACGCAGGGGACACAGGTTTGAGCCCTGGTCCAGGAAGATCCCACACGCTGCGGAGCAACTAAGCCCACGAGCCACAACTACTGAGCCTGTGCTCTAGAGCCCGCGAGCCACAACTACTGAAGCCCGCGCTCCTAGAGCCCATGCTCCGCAACAAGAGAAGCCACCACGATGAGAAGCCCGCGCACCGCAACGAAGAGTAGGCCTCGCTCGCAGCAACTAGAGCAAGCCCGCGTGCAGTGACGAAGACCCCATGCAACCAAAATTAAATAAATAAAAAATAAATAAATTTATATAAAAAAATAAATAGTACTTTTCTATGACAACAAACTTGGGTATATTATGGAGTAAAAAGCAAAAATGCATGGATTTTTAAAGTTAAACCCAAGATTTCAATGAAATTGTATGCTTACAGCATGTATACGCCTCTGCTCAGAACACCTCTGTCTGTGCACGGAGCCCTCAGGAAGGGTTTAACTGAGAATAAGGCCCATTTTATTTAACAACTCCAGATCTCTTCAGCATGACTAAGTAAATGGGCGGTAATGATTTGTTTTCTCCCCCCGTCAACGCTTGTGTAAGGAGCTTTTCTCCTTTGCCTACTTGGTTTATGCCCTGGAGTTTTTGTGCAAGACTGGCTAACGTGTTATCTCTGTTCAATTTTATTCAATATGTGTCAGAAATCAAGTGTCCTCAGAGGGGCATTCCTTATCAAGGCTTTCCAGATACATTCTGTGATTGCAGAGCCAGCCCTAAAGTCCAGCTTGTAGGTTCCTCTTCTAGAATCTCTTAAACAAACTTTTATTTTCTTCCAAGTCTTAACAGTGACCTCTGTTCTCTGAAGTGATTGCAGGGCATGTTGGACGGAACTGTGAGACACTCTGATATTCTAGAAAGAGAAATGGGTCAGGTAAAAACCCACTTATTCATCCATTATTTCAATGACATTTATGAAGCACCTACTGCGTACTAGGCACTGTTCTAGATGCTGGGGTTTCAATGGTGAGCCTAACTTGACACCATCCGGCCCTCAAGGAACTCTTGTTCAGTGCAAGAGATAGGTCTTAATTAAATAAGCACAAATACATGGATAATTATCATAAGAATAAATAAACAGGACTTTGCAGCCACCTCAACTCTGCTCTGGTGTGTGGACAAGAATGTCTAGAATACAGGCTAATTATTCTCATCTCTTCCTCCTGCCTATAATAGAATTATACATCTGCACCCTTTGCAATGCAACTTTGTAGTACATCCCACCCAGTGGAGTAAGTGGAGTATATTTCTTCCTTCTATCTACTTTGGGTTTGAGCATGTGACCTACTTTGACCAAGCGTTTCATTTGGCCCATATTCGTGGGCCAAAGTGATAGTGTATCAGTTCTGAGCAGAGGCTTTAAGACGCATTTTGTATTTTTGCTTCTGTCTTGTCCTCCTGCCGTCCATTAAAAGAAGACCATATACAGGTAGCTGCTCCTCTTTGGCATGGGTCCTGAATGAATGAGCAGACCTGAACCCAAACCTAAGAGGCCAGGCTAGCCAATCCCAGTAGACCCACAGCCAGCCCACAGAACCGTGAGCAAGAGATAAAGGTTTGTTGTTGTATCTGGAATTTGAGGGGTCATTACTGCAGCAAAAGCTGACAGTTCATCAGCTTATAGGTATTTACCTGAGTACCTACTATATGCTAGGCCCTGGGCTAGGGGTTGGGATTAAGTGGTTAACAAACCCAGACAGCGTTCGAATGAAAATCACAGACTACCCTTTTTGTTTGCCTGACATATTTTTTTCTCATCATTTTTTTAAAATAAATTTATTTATTTGTTTTTTGGCTGTGTTGGGTCCTCGTTGCTGCACGCGGGCTTTCTCTAGTTGTAGCGAATAGGAGCTACTCTTCATTGCAGTGCGTGGGCTTCTCATTGCGGTGGCTTCTCTTGTTGCGGAGCACGGGCTCTAGAGCGCAGGCTCAGTAGCTGTGGCCCACGGGCTTAGTTGCTCCGCGGCATGTGGGATACTCCCGGACCAGGGCTCGAACCCGTGTCCCCTGCATTGGCAGGTGGATTCTTAACCACTGTGCCACCAGGGAAGCACCTCTCATTATTTTTTATTTCCTCCTTAAAGTGGGGCCAGCAAAATATGCTAAAAATATGCCTGAAACCTCAACGTTATTTGTTCCGGTCTTGAGTTTCTGCCTTCCACCAATTCCCCAACATTTTTTAGCTTTTCTTGGGCTCCTAGAATGGAGCTTTGATAGAACTGATAGGGCCCCTGCTCAAAAGTGACAAACTCATTTAAAACTTACAGCAAAGGGGGGATTCCCTGGCACCCAGTGGTTAGGACTCACGCTTCCACTGCAGGGGGCATGGGTTCTATCCCTGGTTGGGGAACTAAGATCCCGCAAGCAAAGGATACCAAAAGTGCTATTTACATCATCCTATTTAACCCTCCTAACACTCGTAAGGCTTAAGTCTTCATTGAAAGCGTTACTGAGCATCTGCTATGTGCCAGACATTATTCCAGATGCTTGTGGACATAATTAAACAAAATAGACAACGACCCTTGCCCTTGTAGGCAGTGGGGGAAGACAGAAAAGAAACTATTACAATGTTAAATAAATTAATTAAATAGGGCTTCCCTGGTGGCGCAGTGGTTGAGAGTCTGCCTGCCGATGCAGGGGACACGGGTTCGTGTCCCGGTCCGGGAGGATCCCACATGCCGCGGAGAGGCTGGGCCCGTGAGCCATGGCCGCTGAGCCTGCGCGTCTGGAGCCTGTGCTCCTGCAACGGGAGAGGCCACCACAGTGAGAGGCCTGCGTACCGCAAAAAAAAAAAAAAAAAAAAGTAATTAAATAATGTTTTAGAGTACCATAATTACTATGTAAAAAGAAAAAATAAATATGACTAGGTACTATTATCTTCTTTGGAAATGAGGTCTCAGTATCAGACCTGTGTTCAAATCTCAACCTTACCAGTTAATAACTAGGTGATTTGGGGCAAGTTACTTAACTTCTCTGAGCCTCAGTTTCCCCATCTATACAAACAGGGTAAAACCTCCCCTGAAGTATTGTTTTGAGGACTGAGATGATGCAGGCGCAGTGCCTCCCACATTGACCCATGGTAAGCGTCAGTGATTGGTAGCTGTCTCTGCTGGGAAGTCATGCATATCACCTGTGGTTGTAGAGATCTAAGGGGCATGATCATGATTTGCAACCACATTTTTTAAGCTTGTAAATTTAGAAATAACTTCAAAATTACAGAAAAGTTGAAAGAATAAGAATGGTACAGAGAATACCTCTGACTGCTGTACATGCTCTCTCTCTCTCTCTGTATACATATTTTTTCTGAACCATTTGGGAATAAGTTACATAATTTATGACCCATTACCCCTAAATATTTCAGCATGTATTTCATAAGAATAGGGATATTCTTTTACATGACCACAGTACAGTTATCGACTTCAGTAAATTTAATATTGACGCAATTTTATGTGATCTACCATCATATTCCAATTTTGTCAACTGATCCAATAATGTCCTTTATAGCATGATCCTCCCTCCCATACAGGATCCAGTCTAGGATCAGATATATATTTAATTGTCGTGTCTCTTTAAACTCGAAACATTTCCATAGACGTTGTCTTTTATGACATTGACATTTTCAAGCAATACAGTCCTCACCCTCCTCCTTATTTTTTCAGTAGGACATTCTTTATTTGAGGTTTGCCTGACATTCAGGTGATGCTTTCTCAACTGAAATACTACAGAGGCAATGCTGGGTCCGTCTCAGGGTCTCACATCTGGAGGCACACACTGTCCATTTGTGCCTCTCTGGTGATGTTAATTTGATCACTTGGTCAAGATGTTAACCAATTTCTTCACTGTATAGTTATTTTTTTACTATGCAGTTGACAAGCAGTTTGTGGGGTGATACTTTAAGACCATGTAAATATCCCACTCCTAATCAAAAGCCATTGATGATTCTTGTCTGATCAATATTTAACATGATGTCGATTTTCCAACTCAAGTACTTCTTTTGCCTTCACCAGTTGTACTCTACAGTTAACAAGATCCCTCCCTTTTCCTCCATTTATGTAGGCATGTACGTGTTTACGTCTATCTATTATCTATCTATTATTGTTATAGGCTCATGGCTTTCTGTTTTTTCAATGTTTCATATTTCATGACTGTACTTAATTATTTGGATTCTCAATTTGTCACATATTTGGCCTATGTCCCTTTCAAGCTGGTTCTTGTTCTTGTGACATACACCCATCATTATTTTGAGCACTTTCTTAATTTCTGGCATAACAATATGTTCCAGAGTCATCTTGTTCCTACCTTGTCTAGCCCTGAAATCAGCCGTTTCTCCAAGGAGTTCTGTGCAATAAAATCTTTTGACTCGAGCTTGAGGCTCTTTCTGTCACACCACAGTGAGTTCAGCCCTGCAAAGACCAAGGCTATACTTGGGGGATTTTTATGGAGAGGTGCACCTCTGGGGTACAGGATGATTTCTGGGGAGTGATGGGAAACAAAGCTTATCAGAAAGTTGTCCAGAGTATAGAATTTTTTGTGGTAAGCAAATGGAAATCAATGAAGTTCCTAATCAAAATTCTTGATTGGAAATCCCAATAAAAAGAATGGGAAGGCTTCCCTGGTGGCGCAGTGGTTAAGAGTCTGCCTGCCAATGCAGGGGACATGGGTTCGAGCCCTGGTCCGGGAAGATCCCACATGCCGTGGAGCAGCTAGGCTCGTGCACCAAACTGCTGAGCCTGAGCTCTATAGCCCATGAGCCACAACTGCTGAGCCCACGCGCCACAACTACTGAAGCCCGCGCACCTAGAGCCCGTGCTCCGCAACAAGAGAAGCCACCGCAATGAGAAGCCCGCTCACCACAACGAAGAGTAGCCCCCGCTCGCCACAACTAGAGAAAGCCCATGCGCAGCAACGAAGACCCAACGCAGCCAAAAATAAATAAATAAAATTAATTTATAAAAAAAAAGAAAGATTGAATTTCTTAGCTGGGGGTAGACAGTATGGACAAGGCAAGTATATACTTGATTTCCTTATATTGAATAAAAAGAAAATTGTATAAAACACGTCTCTCATAATTTCTTCGTGTAATATAGGAGCACAATTGCTAAGAGAAATGAAATCAGCAGAAATAGCAATTTCATTTTTGTCCATGTAACATCAGTTTCTTCGGCTGACTTTTGTTTTGGGGGGGTGGGGTCCAGACTGACTGCAAAGAATACAAGCGTTTTGAGCTTCATCTCCTTTCTCTGGCTGCCCTCTAGTGGAGATGAACTGAAATTACACAATGGCTTAAAAACAGATTGCTAAAGGAAAAATAAAAAACAACTAGGTGAAATAGGCGAGATCACCAGTTAGAGCAGGAAGGACTTGAAATATCTTTGTATTCAATCCCTTATTTTGCAGATAGGGATAATGAAGCCCAGGGAAGGGGGGAAGCTATTTGCTCAAAGTCATAAAGCTAATGACAGAGCTAGGACACACGCTGCTCCTGGAACGCACCATCATTTCAAAGAAATCCTTGACAACTTTCTATTAAAAACAGCCCATTTGAAAAAAAAACAGCCCATTTGAATGCAGAAGAGTTTACTTAAATTTTGTAATACTCTGCCATCAAATATATATTTTTCAGAACTTCATTTTTAGGAATGTGAGGAAAATCAGTGGTTATTCCATACATGCACCCCACCCCATTCCCAATTTTCTTTTTTCTTTTTTTTTTGCGGTACGCGGGCCTCTCACTGTTGTGGCCTCTCCCGTTGCGGAGCACAGGCTCCGGACGCGCAGGCTCAGCGGCCATGGCTCACGGGCCCAGCCGCTCCGCAGGATATGGGATCTTCGCGGACCGGGGCACGAACCCGTGTCCCCTGCATCGGCAGGCGGACTCTCAACCACTGCACCACCAGGGAAGCCCTTAATAACAGCTTTTTAAAGATATATTTTATATGCCATAACATTCAACCATAACAATTCGACAGCTACCATCATTCCTTTCAAAAACATATAGACAAGCTCCTCTTTAACAGTTGAAAACTATTATTCCCTTTTCTCCTTGAACATATAGTTCCATTCCTCTTCTCCCAGATTTTTATCCTAATGTAACATATTTTCATTCTTGAAAATGTTTATATTTATCACCCTGTCATGCTTCTTTGCAGCAAATATACAGATACACATGTTAAACTTATATTTTTCATTTCCTGTGACCACAGTGCTCTAAATGTTAACACTTTTATTCTGATTTGAGTTAGCCTTACAGTTACATGGCTATAAGGCTTGATCAAAATAAATGTAACAATTTTAATCAATTATTAAACATAAGGAGTACATTTTTATTGGAAATACAGCTCTAAATGTGGTGTATGGGGCCCTTTTCAATTAGTTCATATTTCTGTGGCTGACTAGTTCTTACTGCTAAAAGGACACAGCATTCAGCTTCAATTTTGTTCCTATTTTCTTTTCCATTTATAGACATAAGCATTGAGGAACCTTATTCACAAATTTAAGTATATGAGAATTCTGTTATAGCAATGCCACTCAATTCTTTGAACCTTTCCAAGTATATAAAAAAATAGAAGTGATCTATTACCAAAGTTATTTTTTAATGGTTATCTGACAATTAGGTTCTCATTCAATTTTGTTGAAAGCAAAGAATCAGAAACCACTTAACTGGCAAGAAGATACGCTACCCCATTGTTGCAGTAACACATGTTCTCAGCACCGACACCAGTATTTTGAATTGTCCCTCTGTTTGCCTCTACGGTGGTTTTTACACCCTGGGGCCATTCCCTACATAAGTTTTAGGATAGATAAGTATGATTTTTTTTTATTTTTGGTCTGTCAAGGGAGATACAGGTGATCATGAAAGGCGAGGCAGGAAAGGAGATTCTGCAGGTTGCCTCTTTCTCAGGCAGATGGATTTTAGGAACTCTGAGGACATATGAAAATGGAGGATCTGGAAATTGATTCCTTTAAGACTATCTGTGCCTATATATGCCTTGGAAAATCTTCATGTATCCTCAGGGGTATGTGCACATATCTTTTTGTTGTTGTTGTTGTTGGCCTCGCTGTGCATTTGTGGGATCTTAGTTCCCTGACCAGGGATCGAACCCTGGCCCCCTGCAGTGGAAGCGCGGACTTCTAACCACTGGACCGCCAGGGAAGTCCCTATGTGTACTTATCTTTAACAACAGCTGCTCCAACCCAGGGCTTCTAAAATGTTAGTGCTTATCAGAATTGCTTGGTGAGTTTGTAAATATGCAAATTCCAGGGCCTGGCTCCCTTTAATTCTGATTCAGGTTTGGGGCACCCTGGACTCTGCATTCTAAGCACACCTCCTCTCCCCTCATCTGATGCAGGTTGTATGTGCCTGACGCTCAAGAAATCCTGGGCTAGAATATAAGATGCAGAGGAGAGTTTTTGCCTGTGGGCTGTAGCATATACGCATACCCTTATTTTCTTAGCTCAGGCTCTAGACTGAAGGGAGAGGGCCTTGAAGAAGGAGAAACAAAATGTTCTGTTCTCGACATTAACGCATGAGAGTGAAATGCTTTCATGTATTTATTTATAAGCTTAAAATAAATCCTCTCCCTAATGGAGATGCACAAAAGCTTGGCTGACGGAATCCAGCCTCTAATGGTTTATTCCTTTGATTTAGCAAATGCCCATGTCAAGGCAAAAATAGAGCCAATGAAGTCACACATAATTCCCAATCTCTCTTCTGTTACTCTAGCCTTTTTCACATTGTACTTTGCACTGCAGCAGACTCAATTGCGATTGAACATCTGTTGAGTATCTCATACTTGCAAGACCCTGTGATCAACTTTCACGTACATTCTATGGGTCAATTCATAATAATCAACCATGAAGTGGAATCATTCTCTTCTGTCTTCTGTATCAGTTTCAACTTGATTCTCAGGAAGTTTTAAGGCTTTCCATCACCTTCCACTCCCATTGCCACCAGTGTCTATTCCAGCCTTTGCTGCTTCTGCAGTCTGTCTGTACCTTCCCCCCGCCCCCCATACTTAGGGGTATACTCTTGCCACACACAGAGTTTCACGAAGATCTGTCTTTTTTGCCTCATGCCAAACTCACCTTTTAGAAGATGCTCCTGATTATGGACTCTGATTTACCAAAGCAAGATTCAATTTAAGTTCTCTTTGGCCATTTTTGTAATAGTTAAGTTTTACGCATACTCAAATTTTTTAGAAAGTAGGTTCACTTCTGGCTTGCCCTGCTTTACCAAACACTTTGTTTTGTAAATAACTTAGGTTAGTTTCATGGTTCACTAAAATGTATGTGAAATTCGTTTGGGGGTTCAGCAGATTGATACAGTTCATTTTTGCTTTTTGGTTCCCTCCATTTGGTCTGGTCCCAGGAGAGGCAAAATACTGCCATCTGCTCCAGTACTCCTCCCCACTCTCCCCAGCTAGCGACAGCGAAAAATCTAAGGCCTTTTGTTCTCCTAGCAATTTTAAGTTATGCTTTTGGTCTCCTTATCCAGATAATGAATAATATGCACTGCAATATTTTAAATGTTGAGTACCAGCTAGAGGAGACAATATTTACTGACCCAGCTGATGAATGTGTTTGGGGAAAAAACATTAGGGAAAATGCTTCTCAATATACTGATTTGGGGCATGGTTAGTTGTAATTAGAAATTCTAGGTGTAGAACTCAGACTGGGCCATTCTGGTGCTACAGGTCAGAAGTTATAATGTCAGCATGAACATAAACACATTAACAACACAAAGCCTGACCTGTCCTGGCAGTTGGGTGAGACAGGTGATGGGCTTGGCTTCATTGGGGTTCCTAGTTGCCATGCACCCAATACAGCGAGCTCCAGGAGCAGTTGAATTTACTGCAGTGGAGATCTCAGGGATGCTCTGACTTGGGACCACTAGTGCCCCTCTGGTAGTTTTGGTTATTGTTGGGATTGGGCTGTGAGCCATCAATTTATTGTCATCGACCTGGTGTAACATTCCATATGCCAGAGGTAAGTAACCTTGGTATGGCCTCTAACAGTGACGTAGTTTGGAATATCTTAGACAAAAATGTGAGGCCCATAGCATTTGTGTTGCAGTCTTCTTATCTCCCATATGTTTCCCTTTCTTCCTTCCTGGTATCTTGCAACATTTTTCCAGTGCACTATTTTTCTTTATACTCAACTATTAGTTTATGCCAACTGATAAGGAAAATTAACTGATACCAGCATAACTAGTTATTCCTTCCCGGGGTGAAAAACCTTCAAGACCCAAACAAATGAAGCTATGGAGGTATAATAAAGGCAGAGGAGCTGATACACCCAGATGCGGTGGCTAGCCAACTCTGTTAGCCACCCTCCCTTCTCCTGCCAGCCAATTCTATCACCAGGAATTCCATCTCTGGAAGTGAGCTCCCCAAGTTGACTTCAACAGACTTCACATGGCTATGACTTTGCAGGTGACATAAACTGCGAGTGACTTGCATATCGTATGTCCTCTAGATATCTGCTAAGAAACAGGAAAGTGGGTAAATTCTTAGCTATACTGCCTCCGAAAGAATGCTGACCAGGCACATGGACCACTTGAGTTAGACGGGCTCTTAATCTAAATGCCTCATTTTGTTAGGCTCTCAGAGAATTCCTTAACTTTCCTCAAGTCACAAGGCCACCAGAACCAGGACTACAAACTGGGGCTCCCAACTCCTGTGCAGAAGATTTTTACAGTCTATGATACTGCTTATCCTTAGGAGTTCATGCCTTATACTTTCATTTTAAGGATTTATCATCTTAAGTCAGTAATTAGAAATTCTGACAAAGATATTTGCCTCTATATCTCCCATTGTTATTCATGGTAATAAGATACGGGTACACCCTGAGTGTTCCATACATTGCTTAAATTGTGTCCATATGATGGAACATTTATGCACCATGAAAAAACATGGAAACTGCCCATGATGTGTAGTATGAATATTATTCAAATTATCTTGTTTAATTATATAAGCTCTTAAAAATATATATGCATAAAAATAGAGTTAAATATCCTAAAATATCAATACCAGTTATCTCTGAATTACAGTATTATGGGTGATTATTTCTTATAATTTTTGGTATAAGTCAAGTTTCCTACACTGTGTAAATATTAAAGTAGAATAATATTTTAAATTAGAAAGGATTTCTTATGAATTTGTGTCAGTTTAGAGATCAGGTATGCAGCAACCGAATTCTCTCTTCTACCTAAGCCTTGCTACTAGTCCCAGCCAGGAATCAGCGTATATAACCCAACTCTGCTCCCACAAATGCTTCTCCAAGGGTAGTATTTTACATGTAAATAATCCTTAAGTCATGGTTTCTCCACTGCTTTTTGCCAAATCCTCCTAAGATTTAGGTTTCCCACAAAACTGGAAATTGAATAGATGTGTAACAGATCCTCCTGTTATTTATGCCCTTGTACTAATCCGAAGAGGCTGTATTAACAAGTTCTAATAGTGGAAAAAGGTTTCTACTAATGAAGGGTGTTCTGATTGTGACCTTTGAAGGAAAGGGCTATACCTTATAATTTTTTATTCTTTACAGTACCTCACAGAGTAGGAACTCAGAAAATATGCAATAAAATGATTGAAATCGTAATTGTAACTCCTTCATGAATTTCCGAGATCCAAAGCATATTACAAATGGTTCAAGGCAACGTAGGTGATTATCTGAAAAGCATTTGCTTTGAAATTTTTCCTATGTTGTTTAGCTTCAGCCAGCTGCTTCACACTTGGTTCTTACAGACTTCAAATTCTGGTGAGCTCTTCAGCCATACATCAAAAATATCTTTTTTACTGGAGAAATTAGGGTTAATTTTCCTATTAAATTCCAACAGTTTTTGCAGAAATTGACAAGCTGATCCTAAAATTTATATGGAAATGCAAGCGACCGAGAATAGCTAAAACAATTTTGAAAAGAAAGAACAAAGATGGAGGACTCACAGTTCCCAATTTCAAAAGTTATTACACAGGGGCTGTAATCAAGACAATTTGGTATTGGTATATGGATAGGCATACAGATCAATGGAATAGAAGTGAGAATCCAGAAATAAACCCTTACATTATGATCAAGTAATTTTTGACAAGGATGCCAAGATAATTCAATGGAGAAAGAATAATCTTTTCAAGAAACAATGCTGGAAAAACTGGATAGCCACGTGCAAAAGAATAAAGTTGGACCCCTCCCTTATACCATACATAAAAATTAACTCAAAATGGATCATAGACCTAAATGTAAGAGCAAAAACTATTAAGACTCTTAGAAGAAAACTTAGGAGTAAATCTCTATGACTTTGGATTAAGCAATGGTTTATTAGCTATAACACCAAAAGCAAAAATGACAAAAGAAAAAATAGATACATCAAAATTAAAAAGACTTGTGCTTCAAAGGACACATCAAGAATATGAAACGACAACATACAGAATTGGAGAAAATATTTGAAAATCATATATCTGATAAATCATGTATCAGGTATATCATATATGTGATTCGTATCCAGAAAAAGTACTAACACACTCAATGACAAGAAGAAATATAACTCAATTAAAAAATGGGCAAAAGACTTGCATAGGCATTGCTCCAAGAAAACATATAAATGGCAAGCAAGCACATGAAAAGATGCTCAACATCATTTGTCATTAGGGAAGTGCAAATCAAAATCACAAGGATAATGGACTTTACATAACTAGGATGGACAACAAGTGTTGATGAGGATGTGAAGAAATTAGAGCCCTCATACATTGCTTGTGGAAATGCAGAATGGTACAGCCACCGCAGAAAAGCTTGGCGGTTCCTCAAAAAATTAAAAAGAGTTACCATATGACCCAGCACTTCTATTCCTAGGCATATACTTAAGAGAAACGAAAACAAATGTCCCCACAAAAAGTTGTGCATAAATTTTAAGAATATCAACATTCATAATAGCCAAAGACAGGAAACAACACAAATGTCCATCAACTGATGAATGGATAAACGAAATGTACAACGGAATATTATTTAGAAATAAAATGAAGTACTGATATATGATACAACATGGATGAATCTTGAAAATATTAAGCTAAATGAAAGAAGCCAGAGACAAAAGGGCACATACTGTACGATTCTACTTATATGAAATGTCCAGAAAGAAATTATATTAGTGGGGCTGGTACTGGATGAGGGGAAGCGGGAAGTGATTGCTAATGGGCACAGGGTTTCTTCTTGAGGTGATGAAAATATTCTCAACTTGGTGGTGATGGTTGCTTAAGAGCATTGAATTGTACACTTTATTATTATTATTATTTTTTGTTTGTTTTTTGCGGTACATGGGCCTGTCACTGTTGTGGCCTCTCCCATTGCGGAGCACAGGCTCCGGACGCGCAGGCCCAGCGGCCATGGCTCACGGGCCCAGCTGCTCCGCGGCATGTGGGATCTTCCCGGACCGGGGCACGAACCCGTGTCCCCTGCATCGGCAGGCGGACTCTCAACCACTGCGCCACCAGGGAAGCCCGAATTGTACACTTTAAATGGGTGAATCTGATGGCATGTGAATTATATCTCAATAAACATGTTTAAAAGGTTTTATGTGGTGCATGTGAATGAGTTTCGATCTTAGACATTTACTTATGTTTATGTCTAAACATTTTATACAAACACACACACACACACACACACACACACACACGAGCCCTGTCTACACAGCCCTTTCTATGCTGTCAATTTGTTTCACCTTTGAGCTTGTCTAGTTTAGATGCATTTCATGTATAACCTTAAATGCAGGGCCTGAAAAAACATAGCCACAGGCTGAGTAATTAATTTGAGTATTTCCAATTTCCCTATTTCCTGCTGTTACTACAGTCTTATCACTTTTTAGATTTATTTTAAATAAAATGACTGTTGGGGACAGTGTTAATGGAGTGAAGTGTGTTGCCCCCAAATTCATATGTTGAAGACCTAACCCTCCAGTACCTCAGAATGTGACTATATTTGGAGATAAGGCCTTTAAAGAGGGAGTAAGTGTAAATGAGGCCTTAAGGTGGGACTTAAGCCAATCTGACTGGTGTCCTTATGAAAAAAGGAGATTAGGACATACAGAGACACCAGGGCACATGTGCACAGAGGGATGACCCTGTGAAGAGGCAAGACGGTGGCCATTTTTAAAGCGTAGGAGAGAGTCCTGAGAAGAAATCAAACCTGTTGTTTAAGCCACTCAGTCTGTGGTATTTTCTTATGGCAGCCCTAGCAAACTAATATAGGCAGACTCACTGCAAACAAGTTATGGGGCTGTCAGGCTAACTTCTATAAAGACCCACAGCATGAATCCAAATGACCTATGTACTCAACTTTCAGAGTATCCATTGGAACGGCTCTACCTCTGCATCTTTTCATCAGGAGAGAGAATTAAGGTATTCATAACTAAATTAGAAATGTCTTTGAGAATGGACTTCATATATTCTAATGAATTACTAATTCCTTTAGATAATCACCCAATTCTGTATATGCTCGAATAAGTTTGCTTTTTGATAACTGAGATTACTGCTTATACTTATAAGCAGTACTTATATAAACACAGTCTTATATAAGCAAGGGGGAATCAATACCTGCTTGCATGGTAAATCAGAGAACTGGGTTTTGACTTAACCCAACATCATATGTATATATATACATTCATGTATATATATATGTATCAGTAAATGGCTTGGCATTGAGAAGTAGGAAAATCAGGTAAGACTACCCTTTAATCATGCTAAGAGTCTGGATGGAATCATCATTCTTGTCTGTTTCTTCTACTGGACTCCCTCAAGGTCTTGACACAGACTAAGCGCTTGATGTTTGCTGAATAAGTGCAACCCCAGTGCAGCAACAGGACAGACTGTAAAACTGCTTTGGGATAATGCTAAGCATTTGAAAGCAAGGCAGGAAGTTGTCTACAAAAGAATGTCACTGCTTACTTACTAAGTAAGTTAGTAAGTAAGGAAACCACTATTGGGATTTGTACATCATCAAATCCCAATAGATTTTTAAGTTTTAAAAAATTTTAATTTTTTAAAATTTTTAATTAATTAATTTTTGGCTGCGTTGGGTCTTCATTGCTGTGCGCAGGCTTTCTCTAGTTCTGGCGAGCGGGGGCTACTCTTCACTGTGGTGCACGGGTTTCTCTTTGTGGTGGCTTCTCTTGTTGCGGAGCACAGGCTCTAGGTGCGCAGGCTTCAGTGGTTGTGGCACGCGGGCTCAGTAGTTGTGGCTTGTGGGCTCTAGAGCGCAGGCTCAGTAGTTGTGGCGCATGGGCCAAGTTGCTCCGTGGCATGTGGGATCTTCCCGGACCAGGGCTCGAACCCGTGTACCCTGCGTTGGCAGGTGGATTCTTAACCACTCTGCCACCAGGGAAGTCCCCAATAGATTTTATTAGAGGAACAGATAATGTAAATGAATCTAATATTTAAAAAGGTGGTGTGAGTGGAGAAAAAAGGCGCTGATCTTAGTAACTTCGAAAAAGTGTTGTAACCAGAAATTATGATATAAAAGACAAAGGACTGTATGTAAAAACTGTATTCTAGTTGGTAAAGGTATTTCTCATGGGGGTATGGGTTAGCAATTTTGAAACTGCTGAATATGTTATGTTGTGATTGAACAAATAAGTAAATGGGAAGTAAATGGTGGAAACCAGGTGTCTCACTGTTGGAGAGGGAGGTTATCCATAAGCAAGAGGAGGAAACTAGAATAATCCATTTGTTAATGGATTACTCAGAGACATCAGCAAGGATTCACATCTAATTTAATATAGAGATGGTTACATAGAAATTTTTATAGATGTGTGGAGATTAGTATACATGCACATATTTCTTTGCTCAGTCAGCTGAGAGGGCCTAAGAGAAACAATGCCCCAGTAGCAATGAGCACACCTGTCACCCAAATCTTACTTTCTAATACCAGTCTCCAATAAAAGGAACTGGGATAAATGGTTGATTATAGGGCTGGAGCAGGAAATACACAAAATGAACCTGGAGCATGTTGGGAGTGACAGAAAGTAAGGAAGTGCTCAAAAAAAAAAAAAAACAGTCAAAGGGACACAGAAGCCAACTTGAAAGAACTCTCAATGGCTAAGGCTGGAACAAGTTGAACAACAAAATAATGTAGTATTGCGCTGTAACTCAAAGTATAAAATAAATACCCGTAAGTCCATGCTGATATAAACAAATGGTTGAATAAATAAATCAGGAAGAGACCTACCTCCTGTACTCAGCAATTCCAAATTAAGTTACACAGATACTTGCTCCTCAAGGAGGTGGGCCTTAACTCTTCCCTACCCCTTGAGTTTGGGTTGTGCTTAGTGATTCACTTCCAAAGAGAAGATTTATGGAAAGTGAGAAAAAAGTAACTTTATAATAGAGAAACCTGACAAACACTCCTCAGCCAGGTGATGTCATGTTGGTAGTATGTATCCTTTTTTAAAAAATACATCTTTATTGGAATATAATTGCTTTACAATGGTGTGTTAGTTTCTGCTGTACAACAAAGTGAATCAGCTATATGTATACATATATCCCCATATCCCCTCCCTCCCACCCTCCCTATCCCACCCCTCTAGGTGGACACAAAGCACCGAGATGATCTCCCTGTGCTATGCGGCTGCTTCCCACTAGCTAGCTATTTTACATTGGGTAGTGTATATATGTCAATGCCACTCTCTCACTACGTCCCAGCTTACCCTTCACCCTCCCCATGTCCTCAAGTCCGTTCTCAACGTTTGCATCTTTATTCCTGCCCTACCACTGGGTTCATCAGTACCATTTTTCTGGATTCCATATGTATACGTTAGCATACGGTATTCGTTTTTCTCTTTCTGACTTACTTCACTCTGTATGACAGACTCTAGGTCCATCCACATCACTACAAATAACTCAGTTTTGTTCCTTTTTATGGCTGAGTAATATTCCACTGTATATATATGCCACATCTTCTTTGCCCATTCATCTGTCGAAGGCCATTTAGGTTGTTTCCATGTCCTGGCTATTGTAAATAGTGCTGCAGTGAACATTGTGGTACATGTATCTTTTTGAATTCTGGTTTTCTCCGGCTATATGCCCAGTAGTGGGATTGCTGGATCATATAATAGTTCAATTTTTAGTTTTTTAAGGAATCTCCATACCGTTCTCCATAGTGTATATCCTTGATGTGATGTAATGAAAAGAGTAATTCACCTCTGTGGTCTTCCTCCCCAAAGTTCATAGCCTGTTGAATCATGAGAAAAATACCAGACAAACCCAAACTGAGGGACATTCAACAAAATACTTAACCAGTACTCCTCAAAACTGCTGAGGTCATGGAAAGCATGAGAAAACGTCATGGCTAAGAAGAGCTAAGGAGACCTGACGACCATGTGTAATGTTACATTCTAGACAGGAATCCGGAACAGAAAAAGGATATTAGGTAAAAACTAGTGAAATCTGAATAAAGTGTGGAGTTTAGTTAACAGTAATGTACAAATGTTGGTTCCTTAATGTGAAAAATGTGCCATTGTAATGTAAGATGTTAACAATAGGAGAAATTGGTGCAGGGGATATGTGAACTCTTTGCAAACTTTTCTGAAAAATCTAAAACTATTCTAAGATAAAAAGTTTATTTAAATTAAGAAAGCACAATATGCCTAAATGGAATAAGGTATTCTGGACTGGATCTTGGAAGTGAGAAAGGACACTAGTGGAAAACTGGTGCAATGTGAATAAAGTCTGGAGTTTACTTAATAGTATTGTACCAATGTGGGTTTTAGTTTTGATCACTGTGCCATGGTAACGTAAGATATTAACATTAAGGGAAACTGGGTAAGGAGTATATGGGAACTCCGTATTTTCTTTGCAACTTTTCTGTAAATCTAAAGTTATTCCAAAATAAAAATTTAAAAATGTAATGCAGGGTAGCTGGACGTACAGGCAAACTCCATGTGCCTGGACCACCATAGATTACCTACATGATGACATTTGATTTGCTGGGGACTCTGCAGTGGATCTCTCCCCTCATTTCCACACCACCCTTCACACTGGCCCTGCTGTATCAACCTGAATTTACTTCATGTGCATGGGTCTACACCAGCCAAGTGGTTGTGGCTAACGGGGGGAACCTGGCTTCCCCAAGGCTAGATGACTCAAATCTAGAGAACGAAAGAAAAATGGACCAAGCTTCAGAACTGAAGGGAATAGGAGAGCAGTTGCGGGGAAGGGGGGTCTGTTAAACAGGAGGTAGCTCAAAACAGAAGACAGGTAAGAATTTAGAGGAAATAGACAATGATTTTAGTCTGGGAGGAGGGAGCCAGAGACCAGCGAAGATGTTGGCATGGTGGGTACTCCATTTTTTCCACCTTACCTATGGCTTACTCATAAGGTCTTTTACCCATATTATCCTTGCTATTTGTAATATTATATGAAGCCTGAGAATCAAGTGGCTGCCATGAGTTACTAGGAAGGGTAGAACAGACAGGGGATAGGATGAGAAGGGGCATTTCTAGGGCCACAGCCACAAGATAGTTCCAAGTCTCTTACTTGTTTCTGTGGCCATCTTCTCCATCATCAGACTGTGAGCTCCTCTGGCACATGGCTGCTGCCTTATTCTTTTCTAGTCCCAGCAGTGGTCTGTACATAGTAGGTGTTCAATAAACATCTGCTTAATGAAGAAGGCAGGAAGCTAGAAACCAGTGAAACTGGGAATGATTTTCTTTTGAAAACTTTATCTTGAATCCCCATAATAATTAAATAACTTAAAAACATTCTGATAATTTGATTTTTTCGTATCAGTGAGGAAAGCTGGCTCTCAAAATTATGCAACTGAAACTAGAATTTTGGGGATGGATATATTAATGTTAAACATATATTTCAAAGAATAAAAAGCAACTACCCAGCTGTATAATTTGAAGACCAGAGAAAATGGCATGCTAAATCTGTTGAGTCATTCATATTTTAATTCCAATTAAGGTAACCAAGATAGAGGCAGGGGAAGGCTCAATATGACTCTTCAAAGAGTTTTCAATGAAATGTGGTTTTAAATTTGTTCAGGCAGCCACACCAAGTCTGTGATGAAATTTTCACCAAAGGAAAAAGGGAAAATAGGGTAATATGGTTACTTTTTTCAAAAGCTAGGTTTATTCACTTTAGACTGTTTGTTGCTCTAAGATAAAACTGTGCTTGACTTTTCTTAGTGACTTTTTTAGTATTAAAATGTTCTCTCTTTTATGATGAGGTGATAGTAGACGGTGGCAGTTTTTAAAAGTGTTGAGTTGGCAGAAAAAGGCTGGTGTCCTATGTCAATCCCTAAAATACTATTTGTCCATGAAATCTCAATATCTAGAAAGCACTTCCACATCTTTTTTTTTTTTTTTTTCGTCTAGGAGGGCACTCAGGGATTCGGGAGAGGCAGTGAGAAATGTGTGTTTGTTGAGTACACCTACTGGTTAGGTACCAAGCTTTATACATACACGATTTCTCAGTAAATCTTTATAATTTCCATTAGATATTCTTGTACTACAGATAAGGACATGGAAATTAATACAGAATAACTTGCTCAAGGAAGGTGCTAACAGAGGAGACCAAATGTAAGTTTATCTAATTCTAGAATCTGTGCTCCTTCCTATAATACCACACAACTTATTACAGTGAGTTTCTAATATTCATTTTAGGGAAAAATATTGTTCAATTTTTCTTTGTATACATCTTCATGCTACCTTTTCAAACTCACTTTCTGACTTGTAACTTCGCAGTGTATTTATATAGTGATAGCCAACAATTTATAAAACGAAATTTAGAAGTGTCAGTATTGTTCTCTTAAGCTTGCATCCCAACTATTTTTTGCCTTTTTGTTCAAGAAACCACATAAAACCTATCAGGAAATATTCATATTGGCAACACCCTGATTATCTGCAGTTGAAACATCTAGCACCGCGGCAGACTACAAGGCCTCAGGCAGAAGTCAGTGAAAGCCAAGAGGGTTGAAGACACTGAATTCTTTGACACACTAGACCAATCACACTGCCATCCAGACCCTGAGACTACGAAAGTGACTGGTTAAAAAACCAATGGCATAACAACTTGGTCTGTCAGGTAGAGTACAGAAAAGTGAGCAGAGGTGGGGAGAGAAGTGTGAGGGAGGTGAGAGGAGGGGAAGGAGAAAGCACAGCACTGGCAAGAGGAAGAAAGCAGCATAGGGGTAAAACCAAGGCAAATAATATGCAATGAACTAGAAAATCCATGACACCTCAAGACCATGCTGATGGGCTTCCCTGGTGGCGCAGTGGTTGAGAGTCCGCCTGCCAACGCAGGGGACACGGGTTCGAGCCCTGGTCCGGGAATATCCCACATGCCGCGGAGCAACTAAGCCTGTGTGCCACAACTCCTGAGCCTGTGCTCTAGAGCCCGCGAGCAACAACTACTGAAGCCCGTGCACCTAGAGCCCACGCTCTGCAACAAGAGAAGCCACCGCAATGAGAAGCCCACACACCGCAGCAAAGAGTAGCCCCCGCTCACCGCAACTAGAGAAAGCCCATGTGCAGTAACAAAGACCCAACGCAGCCAAAAATAAATAAATAAAATAAAATATTTTTTAAAAGACCATGCTGATTGATAAGGATGTGATCACGGCTCTCCAGCTTCTCACCTATATACTGAAAACAAATGCAGTAAAGAACATATAAGCATACAGATGAACTGTTAGCAGTGTTCATTTTAGAACTAGAATTAAAAACTTTTTTTCTTAAAGGTATGTAGCTAATGCATTATAATTTAGGGGTCCAAAATTTGATCTCTGCTTGCTAAAAATCAAATTATAAAACAAGATTTTGGTTTTTTTACATTTCTCAATTTACCGAAGTCATCTGAAAATAAAGTCATATGTTTAACAAGTTTTGGCCACCAACTTTTAATAATACATATTTAATTTTCAGAAACATATGCTAACCATCAACAACATTATCAGGGTTCATCACCCCAGATGTTATTTCATTGGTACATTATATCAATATTTACAAAGGCTTTCAAATTCAACAACACAAAACAGCTTAATTTTTAAAACTACAATGCTTTAAAAAATGTAAACTGTCCATTTTTACATTATTGTAAAAAAAGAAGACTCACTCCTTAATGTGGCTTAATTTTTTTAAGTGAGCAAAGCCTGGTGCTCATGGATAAAGAATGAAAAGAATTCTTTACATAGGAAACATTGTGCTCCAGTGTGGCAAAAAAAAAAAAAAAAAGAATATATATATATATATATATGTGTGTATATATATATATATATATATATATACACACACACACACACACATACACACATACAAAAAAAGAATCTTAAGTCCACAATTTAGACCACACACAAAAAAAGTCCCCAAATTGAGAAATTTATAAAAACCATTTACACATGGTTGTTGACCTATTGAAAACCTATATAACATTTAAAAAATATTAACTCAGTCAAAAGATACCACTTCTCTTAAAAATGAAATTTTGTGCAAAAGAAATTATTTAAGCTAGAAACAAGACACTCCCCCTCAGTAAGAGGCCAAAAGAGCCACTGAAATAATTTAACTCTGTTAGATTTAGTGCATGTAACCAAAAGGCACACACATGTGATTAATATATTAATATATTTTCATGCAGAAACCTGTGCATGTTCACAATTATATAACACAAACATAACAAAACGTGAAGCCTAATGTTTGGCAATGTTATTCTAGCTACATTCCTTTCTAGTCTATCAGTCCCGGGTTTACTAGATCATTAACGTTGCCTCTCAAAAAATATATTATATTTGAACAACTTCCAATAAAAATTAAAAAAGGATGTTGGCCTGAAACACTATAACTCTTTTTCAGTTCTGATACATATAGAAACTTACTGATATGTTTATTTTAAATGTCATTTCAAATTAAGATACATTTTTCCTTTTGTTAATAAACACTTTGATTGCTCCAGTGAAGTCAGCAGAGAGAAGAACTTCTGTGTTATCTGTCTTCATAATACCTTAAAAGCATAAAAGAAAGTTTTTAGTTGATTTTAAAAGAATATGAAGCCTGCTGCCACAACTGTCACATGCCCATGACCCTCTACCTTTGGGGTGGAAGAACCTCTCCCAGCCTTCAGTCTCTTTTCTGGCTTGCTCCTGTGATCCTTTCATCCTCCTGTACCTCTCCTCTCTGAGGCTCACTTCCACTTACCTTGTCTTAGCTGCTCTTTTCCTGGTAGCTAAGGAGAGATTATGGTCCCTTGGGGCCAGGATGCCTGGATTTACTCCCAGACAGCCAAGGCCTCTAAGTTGTCTAATTCTTCATTTCGCGACAAGAGGCTAGCATGTTATTCAGCCCCAGGACTGGAATGTTGGCAGGACGGGATCAGCTGGGCAAGTCTTTTGCCAACAGGGTTCACTAATGAGGTTGACAGTAAGGTTTACTGTACAGCAGACATACTGGAACTGCCATGAAATGAAGCACACACGATCACTCTGTGAATGCTGAGAGAACCTTTTGCCTTTCCGGTCCATACTGAAGAACCATGTAGCTACTACGCTGAATGGCAAAAACGCTTACCACTTACATTTGCTGGTAAAAACATTTAATGAACAAAATTCAGTGTTAACTATTATGCATAGGCAAAAATTGTGGGCTTAAGAAGGACTGATTAGTAAGGAAGAAAATAATCCAAACTTTAACTGGGAAGTTGTGTACAGGATGAGTTAGACAAAATGGTTTCACTTAGATTTGTTAAAAACATATGCTAAGCTGCTGAACATTCCTAACCACACTTTTGGTATATCTCAAAGTAGTGCTAAGCAGCAGAAGCAGCAGCAAACAACTGAGGGATATCAGAAAGGCTAGAGAAGAAAATAATTCATCATATATATATATATATATATATATATATATATATAGAAATGCCTTATAAGGTACAATATAATGAAGATGATAATGTCTATTACATGCCAGGCATTTTGCTAGACACCTTACATGTGTTATCTTTAATTCTTCTCACAACCTTGTTTTGTCTTTTTTTTTTTAGTTGTCAGCTGTATCTTTTTTTTTTAATTGAAGTATAGTTGATTTAAAATAGTGTTAATTTCAGGTGTACAGCAAAGTGATTTGGAGATACTCCTAATTTATCCCTCCCCCCTTCCTCATTGGTAGCCATAAGTTTGTTTTCTATGTCTGTGAGTCTGTTTCTGTTTTGTAAATACGTTCATGTGTACTATTTTTTAGATTCCACATGTAAGTGATATATTTGTCTTTCCCTGACTTACTTCACTTAATATGATAAGCGCTAGGTCCATCCACATTGCTGCAAATGACATTATTTCATTCTTTTTTATGGTTGAGTAATATTCCTGTGTGTATGTGTGTGTGTGTGTGTGTGTGTACACTGTAGTTTTGATTTGCATTTCTCTAATAATTAGCGATGTGGAGCATCTTTTCATGTGCCTGTTGGCCATCTATAGGTCTTCTTTGGAGAAATGTCTATTGAGGTCTTCTGCCCATATCACAACCTTATAAACGAGGCATTATCACCATTTTAAACATGAGGAAAACTGAAGTTTAAGTTGCCAAATACGTCAGAATAAAGAGGAGGGCAATCAGATATATTTTATGATCTCATACCCCGAGTTTAAGAGTTTATTCTTAGAGTATACCTACACAGGTACAAAACAGCAAACACAAATCTGAGTATGATCCAAAGTTGTGCCTCTTTAAAAAGGACGCAGTGAAGTAATAACTGAACCATGTTAATATGGTGCAGTTTGAGAAGTTTAAAAAAGGTACTTTTCATTTTTCCTCAAATGGTTTAAAAAGCTAGAATTTTCTGTTCAATGTGTAGGGGAAATGTGCAGAGTGTAAAAAGGTATTGGGGAAAAAGAAAAGGAAAAAAAACCAACCAAATGACTTAATTTAGAAGAGAGAAGTAGGATTTGACTGTGAGAAAAAAAAAAAAAGAAAATGAAAAGAAATATTTCCAAACAGGCATTTAGTAAAGGTGTAATAATTCTGAGTTGGTTGATTTTTAAATCTGGTAATAAAAGAAGTGCTAGGGACTTCGCTGGTGGCACAGTGGATAAGACTCCACGCTCCCAATGCAGAGGGTCTGGGTTCGATCCCTGGTCAGGGAACTAGATCCCACATGCCACAACTAAGGAGCCTGCCTGCCACAAGTAAGACTCAGCGCAACCAAATGAATAAATAAATAAATAAATATTTAAATTTAAAAAAAAAAAAGAAAGAAGTGCTAGACTGAAGTTCATCTTTGCTATCAAAATTTTTCTTCACAGACAGAAGAAATAGTGTATTTAGTACAGTGTATAGTGCAAATAATGCCACAAGGGAAATTACTTGATATTAAATGAGAAAAATGCTTGAGAACTTTTTAGTATTCAAATACTTTTAGAAGCACTCTTACTACATTGTATCTATTGTTGTGACTTTATAACTCTCTACAAGGCCTGGTTATAGTCTCTAAAGTGAGAAAACACATTTAATAAAATATTCTGCAATAGATTTTAACAATACAAACTTGTTTTCATTAACAACTGGCCTAAGTTTCCATGGTTTTACCTTACTCTTAAGAATTAAGAGGGACCATTTTTATATAATTGGCACTCAATACTACTTGACGGGTTTCTTTTTACTTCCTAATCTGAGCATTTTATATAATTGAAAGTACTATTCCTTCTCAAAGTATTTGCTGCAAAGGGAAAGAATTACTGGCTTGTAAATAGCTATCTATGAGAAGCTGTAAATTTGTGGCAACTAGAAAAGAACACTGCTTTCATTTTGGTTTAATTCACTTATTCAGTAAATGTTTATTAAGCACCTACTATATGCAGGCAAGCACTGTGCTAGGCATTGGCCCTACAACAATAAATAAAACACATAAAATCTTTGCCCTCACAGAGATTATAGTGCAGCAGAGACAGATAATTTATCTTGTATGTATTTATGTCTGGTTTGCATTTCTCTAAAGAGAATAGTTGTCCATAAAAAAAATTACCAACTTTCAAAAGTTTCAGTTTTAATTCCCAGGTGAATTTAAAAGAAGTAAAACTTGCAAGAACTATATTACCAAAATGTTCAGAAATGAACATCTGACAACCATTATGTTGCATAAAGGAAATATTCTTCATACTCATGAAGACCTCATAATACCCACGGGTCAATGAGGCTATTAAAGGCTGACTAGAGAAAACGAAGGACAAATAAAATATGAATACCTACCAGAGGGCATGTTATCCAAAACTTCAGCATCTTCACCTTTATCGTTCCCTTCTGATTTTTCAGACTGCACATCCAAAGACAACATCAAACTTGGGTTTGGAGCAAAGATGGCTGATGTAACAACTGCATTATGGGCTGGGGAAAAAAATTTACTTTAAGACAACTAATAAACTTGATTCTAAACATCAAGACAAAAAGCATAATATTTCAAAAAACATAATAGTGTATGTTATATGCAAGTACCTTTAAAAACTAACATATAAGTAACTAAGAACTATTTAAAACCCAAAAATATTTTCTTAAAAGAAACCAAATCCATCATAGTAGGGGACTGTAACACCCCACTTGCACCAGTGGACAAATCATCCAAAATGAAAATAAATAAGGAAACACAAGCTTTAAATGATACATTAAACAAGATGGACTTCATTGATATTTATAGGACATTCCATCCAAAAGCAACAGAATTCACTTTCTTCTCAACTGCTCATGGAACATTTTCCAGGATAGACCGTATCTTGGGTCACAAATCAAACCTTGGTAAATTTAAGAAAATTGAAATCGTATCAAGTATCTTTTCTGACCACCACGCTATGAGACTAGATATCAATTACAGGAAAAAATCTGTAAAAAATACAAACCCATGGAAGCTAAACAATACACTACTAAATAACCAAGAGGTCACAGAAGAAACCAAAGAGGAAATCAAAAAATAACTACAAACAAATGACAATGAAAACACGATGACCCAAAACCTATGGGATACAGCAAAAGCAGTTCTAAGAGGGAAGTTTATAGCAATACAATACTACCAAAAGAAACAAGAAATATCTCAAATAAACAATCTAACCTTACATCTAAAGCAATTAGAGAAAGAAGAACAAAAAACTCCCAAAGTTAGCAGAAGGAAAGAAATCATAAAGATCAGAGCAGAAATAAATGAAAAAGAACTGAAGAAAACAACAGCAAAGATCAATAAAAGTAAACCCTGGTTCTCTGAGAAGACAAACAAAACTGATAAACCCTTAGCCAAACTCATCAAGAAAGAAAAGGAGAAGACTCAAATCAACAGAATTAGAAATGAAAAAGGAGAAGTAACAACTGACACTGGAGAAATACAAAGGATCATGAGAGATTACTACAAGCAACTCTATGCCAATAAAATGGACAACCTGGAAGAAATGGACAAATTCTTAGAAAAGCACAACCTTCCGAGACTGAACCAGGAAGAAACAGAAAATATAAACAGACCAATCACAAGCACTGAAATTGAAACCATGATTAAAAATCTTCCAACAAACAAAAGCCCAGGACCAGATGGCTTCACAGGCAAATTCTATCAAACATTTAAAGAAGAGCTAACACATAACGTTCTCAAACTCTTCCAAAATATAGCAGAGGGAGGAACACTCACAAACTCATTCTACGAGGCCACCATCACCCTAATACACAAACCAGACAAAGATGACACAAAGAAAGAAAACTACAGGCCAATATCACTGATGAACATAGATGCAAAAACCCTCAACAAAATACTAGCAAACAGAATCCAATAGCACATTAAAAGGATCATATACCATGATCAAGTGGGGTTTATCCCAGGAATGCAAGGATTCTTCAATATACACAAATCAATCAATGTGATACACCATATTAACTGAAGGAGAAAAACCATATGATCATCTCAATAGATGCAGAAAAATCTTTCGACAAAATTCAACACCCACTTATGATAAAAACCCTCCAGAAAGTAGGCATAGAGGGAACTTACCTCAACATAATAAAGGCCATATGTGACAAACCCACAGGCAACATCGTTCTCAATGGTGAAAAACTGAAACCATTTACTCTAAGATCAGGAACAAGACAAGGTTGTCCACTCTCACCACTATTATTCAACATAGTTTTGGAAGTTTTAGCCATGGCAAACAGAGAAGAAAAAGAAATAAAAGGAATACAAATTGGAAAAGAAGAAGTAAAGCTGTCACTGTCTGCAGATGACATGATACTATACATAGAGAATCCTAAAGACTCTACCGGAAAACTACTAGAGCTAATCAATGAATTTGGTAAAGTAGCAGGATACAAAATTAATGCACAGAAATCTCTGGCATTCTTATACACTAATGATGAGAAATCTGAAAGAGAAATTAAGGAAACACTCCCATTTACCACTGCAACAAAAAGAATAAAATGCCTAGGAATTAACCTACCTAAGGAGAAAAAAGACCTGTATGCAGAAGACTATAAGACACTGATGAAAGAAATTAAAGATGATACAAAACAGATGGAGAGATATACCATGTTCTTGGTTGGAAGAATCGACATTGTGAAAATGACTATACTACCCAAAGCAATCTACAGATTCAGTGCAATCCCTATCAAACCACCAGTGGCATTTTTCACAGAACTAGAACAAAAAATGTCACAATTTGAATGGAAACACAAAAGACCCCGAGCAGCCAAAGCAATCTTGAGAAAGAAAAAGGAGCTGGAGGAATCAGGTTCCTGGACTTCAGACTATACTACAAAACTACAGTCATCAAGAAGTATGGTACTGGCACAAAAACAGAAATATAGATCAATGGAACAGGATAGAAAGCCTAGAGATAAACCCATGCACATATGGTCACCTTACTTTTGATAAAGGAGGCACAAATATACAATGGAGAAAAGATAGCCTTCAATAAGTGGTGCTGGGAAAACTGGACAGCTACATGTAAAAGAAGGAAATTAGAACACTCCCTAATACCATACACAAAAATAAACTCAAAATGGATTAAAGACCTAAATGTAAGGCCAGAAACTATCAAACTCTTAGAGGAAAACATAGGCAGAACACTTTATGACATAAATCACAGCAAGATCCTTTTTGACCCACCTCCTAGAGAAATGGAAATAAAAATAAACAAATGGGACCCAATGAAGCTTCAAAGATTTTGCACAGCAAAGGAAACCATAAACAAGACGAAAAGACAACCCTCAGAATGGGAGAAAATATTTGCAAATGAAGCAACTGACAAAGGACTACTCTCCAAAATTCACAAGCAGCTCATGTAGCTCAATATCAAAAAAACAAACAACCCAATCCAAAAATGGGCAGAAGACCTAAATAGACATTTCTCCAAAGAAAATATACAGATTGCCAACAAACACATGAAAGGATGCTCAACATCACTAATCATTAGAGAAATGCAAATCCAAACTACAATGAGGTATCACCTCACACCAGTCAGAATGGCCATCATCAAAAAGTCTACAAACAATAAATGCTGGAGAGGGTGCGAAGAAAAGGGAACCCTCTTGCACCGTTGATGGGAATGTAAATTGATACAGCTACTATGGAGAACAGTATGGAGGTTCCTTAAAAAACTAAAAATAGAACTACCATATGACCCAGCAATCCCACTACTGGGCATATACCCCGAGAAAACCATAATTCAAAAAGTGTCATGGACCACAATGTTCATTGCAGCTCTATTTACAATAGCCAGGACATGGAAGCAACCTAAGTGTCCATCGACAGATGAATGAATAAAGAAGATGTGGCACGTATATACAATAGAATATTACTCAGCCATAGAAAGGAATGAAATTGAGTTATTTGTGGTGAGGTGGATGGACCCAGAGTCTGTCATACAGAGTGAATAAGTCAGAAAGAGAAAAACAAATACCGTATGCTAACACATATATATGGAATCTAAAAATTTTTTTAAAAAAAGGTTTGAAGAGCCTAGGGGAAGGACAGGAATCAAGATGCAGACGTAGAGAATGGGCTTGAGGACACGGAGAGGGAGAAGGGTAAGCTGGGACGAAGTGAGAGAGTGGCATGGACATATATACTCTACCAAATATAAAACAGATAGCTAGTGGGAAGCAGCCGCATAGCACAGGGAGATCAGCTTGGTGCTCTGTGACCACCTAGAAGGGTGGGATAGGGAGGGTGGGAGGGAGACGCAAGAGGGAGGAGATATGGGGATATATGTATATGTATAGCTGATTCACTTTGTTATAAAGCAGAAAGTAACACACCATTGTAAAGCAATTATACTCCAATAAAGATGTTAAAAAAAAAAAAAAACCCACCAAAACCACATACAAGTTCTGAGATTCCATGACTTCTCAAATGTTAGACAAGTATACGTTCTTCCTTGGTACAGAAAAATCAAACAAAGCCAATACAATGCGAAAGCAGTTAAAACTGCCAAACTATCTCTCTGAAATAAAGCCTATACAAATTTACTTATAATACATCTCCATTTTAACTTTATTCACTTATAAGACACATAAAAGTATGCATTTACTTACCTTTAATACCTTCCCAAAAGTCATTACGATCTCTCCTCACTGAAGTAAACTTGCTTAAGTCATGATAAGTACTCCAGATATAAACATACTTATCTTCTGAGCCACTAACGAGGTAACTAAAATCATGGCTACATTTAGGGAAGAAAGAAAAAAAAAATCTAAGTTGTGGGTTTTTTTAGGTTTCCCTCTATCAGAGCTTCCTAGTTTGAAACACCTAAGAAAATAGCCAAGAGAACTTGTTGAAATACAGACTCCTAGTCTCACTCCAGAGGTCCTGAACGTGTAGGTTTGATATGGGTGGCTAGTGGCATTAGTATTTTCATCGAAGCTCTAGGTAACTGCTGCTGGGTTAACCCACACTGGGATGAGTGCCTACTTAAGAGATAAAAGAGAGAAGCAGAATGCTTTACCAATTAAATTACTGGGTAATTCAAGAAGAAAGGAGAACTGGTAAGAAAAGAGCTGAAATAAGGAGGGCTATAAAGGAAGAAAGGCAGGTATTTCAGGAGAGCCTGCAGATCCCAAACTAACAGTTCAAATAATAATGATATGCAAAGGTGTAAGTACAGGACACTGTACTTTAGGGTCTCGAAATGCTTTATTAGCTTCTGTACCTAAAAGGATCAAGACCATGGGTGGGGTGGGCGGTGGTGGGGTAAATCTCCTCTTAGAAAGCATACATGAAAGTACAAAAGCACAAATTCTGGAGCTGGGTCTTCTAATCCTGGTTCTGCAACTACCAGTGTGACTTTAGGCAAATTACTTAATTTTCTGGGTGTTGGTTTCTTCATCCACAGAGCAGGGGCAATTCGAACTCTACCAAACAGCTGGATAATGTAAGTAGGACTGATAATATGAGACACCAGTTGTAAAACTGCAAGGTAACTAACAGCACCATATAAACATAAGCCATAGATCAATGGAAAAATGGGAGTAGGGGAGAAATGTTCTGATCCCTTTTGGGAATTCCTCATTGTCAATTTACCTGAAACTTGCTTTGATCTGGCTGCTGCTGTTGACATAACCCTTATACTTCATGGACAGTGACAAATCTCTAAGATCGTATAGTCTGATTCTGGAGTCATTTGAAGTTACCAGTATCTAAAAACAAATCAAAGGAAAAGTTAAAAATACCATCTTTTAATCTGTGCTAAGGTACAACCAAAAAAGGGTGTTAGACACATACAGAATATATCTCAAAACTAGAAAAAGCAATATTCCATAGGAAAGGAAATATATTCTTAGCTAAGATATGAAGAACTTACTTTCAGGAGTCTATATATAGTGTGGAGACAGATGGTTTTGAATACCTAGTACCTTATTTTCTCCAGGTAAAGGTTCAATGCCAGTAATTTTTCTTCCAACCTTGTTGCGCCCTCTGGTAGATCGGACATGTATCTGTGTGTGGTATTTCAAATGCTAAAAAAAAAAAAATCACAATTTAAAAAGATCAGAATTAGAAAGAAACTCAAAGATCATCTGAGCCAACTCACAGACAAACATGGTATTATTTGTTCCAATTTACAGATAAGGCAGTTAAAGCCCAGACAGGATACACCAACTTATTCCAAACCACGAAAGTATCTATGTATTCAAGTATGTAATTTACACAAGACAGTCATTTACCTCTGTATCATAGAAAATACACCTGCCATCATATGTCCCAATCACTGCATATTTGCCATTCTGACAGAAATTTGCAGCTGTGATCAATTTTGTTTGACCATCTACTTCATTCCACAAAGCCACTTTTTTGTCAGGTATGTTCCAAAGGCGGAGCTTTCCATCCAATGACCCACTTAGAAAATACCTGTCATCCTAAAAATGTGATGAAAGAGGAAGCTTTCATTTTATCACATGAAGAAAAACTCATTAGCAAATCAATACATTAAGTCTATCAGAAATAATGTTAAAATATATAGATTTCATTTTAAAAGTATTAAAGTAAGCATTATTTCAGTCACTAAAAATAACAACAATTAGAAACCTTAGTATTCATTTTGGAGAAATGACATTCTAATCACTTTATCATATCCTTAAACTGCTTTTCCCAAGGTATAGATGTTAATAGATAATGTGTTTGAGTATACATTGTGTAGAAGAGTTCTGTGGTCAAATAAGTTTGAGAAATTCTGGGTTACACAAAGTTAAACAGGATTCTCAGTTAACATGCACTCTGAATCTTTAACGGGCGACTTTTTTGGGGGTCAGGTAGGGATATCTAGCAGGGCTAGCAACTCAAGGAACATGCTTTGGGAAATACTATCCTAAAATGGTACATTTGCCCATACCTTCCTTGGGATACATGTAACAGATGGATAAAAGAGTAACTAATGCCAGTTAGCCCACAGAACCAGTCAATTTTTGGAACTCTGATACCCTGTCAGCAGAGAATTGCTTCACTATTTAAATTCTCAATCTCAAACCAGGGGTACTCAGCTGGGAGCAACCTGGCCCCACAGGAGACATCTAGTAATGTCTGGAGACAGTTTGGAATTGTCACAATTTAGAGGGTGGGGCGCTACTGACATCTAGTGGGTAGAGGCCAGGAATGCTGCTAAACAGCATACAATGCACAGGACAGCCTTTCCTCTCTCTACGAAAAAGAATTATCCAACCCCAAATGCCACTGGTGCCAAGGCTTAGAAACCCTGTTCTAAACTAAACCAAGCCTACCATGAAGCTGCTCTAATTTTTGGTAACATAAGAATTAAAAAGAAAATAAAATAATTGGGATGCCAAAACAAGAAACAGATTTTCTTCTCCACTCAAGATTATTATTCTTACCCACTTCTCAAGCCCGTCAAGGATAACCTTCATAGAATAGGCATTTTTATGGCTATGGTACAGTAGGCTCAACTCAATGTCTACCAGCAGAAGTGCTGAACAAATAAAATTACTTCATCTTGGTCTTACAACTCAGAATTTTATTTACATACATATATACACGTGTGTACGTGTGTGTGTATCTCCATTTTGCTATTTCTTTTATGACTCTGCTTCGTTTCTTCTAGGTAACATTATTTGATAGAGTCATATTTCCTAGGAAAATGTCAACACCACCCCACTCTTCCCTAGCCCCTCTCATAAATTCTCCAGGTCGGTAGAATTTTTAGAAATAAGGCTTTTCAGCTTCCAAAATAAAACCAAATAAAAGTATAGGAAAATTATTGACTAAACAGAAACCTTAATAATAAAGTACTACATAGATAACTATTACCACCTAATACCCCTCTCTTTCCACCTTGATACATTATAGTTAAAATAGAGGTGGGGGGATTTTGCTCACAGGTGCTGACAGGGGTAAAATCTACCCTTTTGTTGCACCCTTAGGTGACAGGATGGGGATATTATTTAGAAAGAAGCCTCGAAAGCTTGATGGTCAAAACTGATACAGTATTAACATAGATTAAGCATTTTTAATTTTCAAAAGTTCTTAATAAAATCTTCTCTAAGGGTTCAGAATTATTACTGCCTATGTTATAAGCCTGCCCAGGGATGGAAATTATATTGAGAGAAAAAGGTCATTCTTCTCTCTTAATTTGGGGAAGGAGAGAAAGAAATGTCAATATAATTGAAAGGTTGCATTAAAAAGACAATGGGTACTAAACACATAGAGATGAGGACATGATTGGAAATGTAATCATACACAAATGTAGTGGAGGGAAAGTCAACGAGGGTCAGCTCAAGCCCTCCACTTATTTCAACCTAGCTAGTGAAGCAGTGCCAACACGTGACATCCCTTGTGCTTACAGCTGCAAAGAACTAAAACTACTCTAGCCTCATGCATTTGGTGGCTCTATCCTGTAAGGGCATAAGATAGCTCTGGAGTCCATGATGGTAGATTTTTCTCCTTTAGTTGAAATCATATGAAATTCTTTCTAGAGGAAAGATATTAAAGGATTTTCTACATTGAAAATGAGTATGAAGGGATCTCAAGATTAACAATGTTTTCAGACCTGAAATAGGAATTCAGTCTATCTTGTAATGAATTTTGGTCTTTGCCTCTTTCAACCTTTTCCTCTTTGTCTCTTCCCTTCCTGACCCTCCTACAACTATTCCTGCCTATATGCTTCCCTTTCTCATTTATTTACCTGCCGTCTTTTCTTCTTCCACTGTCTCCAACCGCTCTCCTCTTTAATAAGATATTTTATTTCTTTATTTATACCCTGCAGGTCTTATTAAAGATTTGGGATGACTTTTCACTGTCATATTTAGACTATAATATTTCCAGCTCTTCTAATGAAGATTAGCACAATATTTATTTCCTTTCTTATTTTTAAAGCAGAATGAAACACTAAATTAAGTTGCTCTTAACTATGTGGATATTAGTAATTTTTTTCCTGTAGTTCAATTACCCTCCAGAGAAACCTGGTTCCCTCACCTTCCTCATAGTATAACAAAAAAACATGTAAATACTTACTCTTGGATGGAAAGCTATGGCAGTGACAAAATCTATATGCTGAAAACAGCAAAGGCATTCTCTTCTGGAAATGTGCCATAGCCTGACAGTTTTATCCATTGAAGAAGAAAGCAGAAAGTAGTTCTACGGAGAAATTGACATTGATTATTTTATCACCATATGAAAAAAAATACTTACACCATAAAAGTGAACTTTTAGTTTTCGGTATCTCAAGAGTTTTGTCATTACTATTGTTATACGCAGCATCATAAAGTACAAAGATATCCAATTCACTTGGACAACCCCATTTTTTTCCCAAATAGTTAAATACCATATTTCTTTGATTCTAAGACTTTTTCACATTACCTATTCTGAAATGAGGATGAATCTTATGACTTCTGTTGAAAGAAATCTGCCAGATGGCGACAGAGGACTAAGGTGTGCCTTGGTTGTTGGAGCCTGCATGTACTAGAAGTTAGCTATGAATGTAAGGCATCTATTCATTTGATCGTCACTTCAGTTATTTTCACATTGATAACACTGGTGAATTTTAACTCACATGAATTCCCTAATTGTCACTTAAAATGTCTTCAAAAAGATTATCCTATAATGCAGCATGGAAATGAAAAGTTATTGTGCACCTGTCACACCTTAGGCAAGCAAATTAGAGAATAGAAATTGTCAAATGTCTCAGAATAGAATTTTCAAAGCTAGAAGAAGGTAGTGTAACTGATTTAGGCATTATGATGGCCCATCACCCATAAGCCAAACATCTATCTGTCAAAAGCTTCCAGATGGATACATAAGGGGATAGGATTCCCAGGTGCTCGGCCCTACCAGGCGCCGGACGTGCCACTGCGCGGGGCGCAAGACCAGATTTTGTATGTCACTCCCTCTCGCGAGAACACCGGAATCACAACTAAATGCTGAACAATCATCGACAGGAAGACGCTGGAACTCACCAAAAAAGATACCCCACATCCAAAGACAAAGGAGAAGCCACAATGAGACAGTAGGAGGGGTGCAATCACAATAAAATCAGGGGCTTCCCTGGTGGTGCAGTGGTTGGGAGTCCGCCTGCCGATGCGGGGAATGCGGGTTCATGACCCGGTCCGGGAGGATCCCACATGCCGTAGAGTGGCTTGGCCCGTGAGCCATGGCCGCTGAGCCTGCGGGTGGCCCGCAGCAGTGAGAGGCCCGCGAACCGCAAAACAAACAAACAAAAAACCAAAAAAACCCCAATAAAATCAAATCCCATAACTGCTGGGTGCGTGACTCACAAACTGGAGAACTCTTATACCACAGAAGTCCACCCACTGGAGTGAAGGTTCTGGGCCCCACATCAGGCTTCTGGAGCTGGGGGTCTGGCAATGGGAGGAGGATTTCCTAGAGAATCAGACTTTGAAAGCTAGCGGGATTTGATTGCAGGACTTTGACAGGACTGGGACAAACAGAGACTCCACTCTTGGAGGGCACACACAAAATACTGTGCACATCAGGACCCAGGGGAAGGAGCAGAGACCCCATAGGAGACTGAACCAGACCTACCTGCTAGTGTTGGAGGGTCACCTGCAAAGGCAGGGGGTGGCTGTGTCTCACCGTGAGGACAAGGACACTGGCAGCAGAAGTTCTGGGAAGTCCTCCTTGGCGTGAGCCCTCCCAGAGTCTGCCATTAGCCCCACCAAAGACCCCAGTGTTGGGTCGCCTCAGGCCAAACAACCAACAGGGAGGGAACCCAGCCCCATCCATCAGCAGACAAGCCTATTAAAGTTTTACTGAGCTCTGCCCACCAGAGCAACAGCCAGCTCTACCCACCACCAGTCCCTCCCATCAGGAAACTTGCACAAGCCTCTCAGATAACCTAACCCACCAGAGGGCAGACAGCAGAAGCAAGAAGAACTACAATCGTGCAGCCTGTGGAACAAAAAACACATTCACAGAAAGATAGACAAGACGAAAAGGCAGAGGGCTATGAACCAGATGAAGGAACAAGATAAAACCCCAGAAAAACAACTAAATGAAGTGGAGATAGGCAACCTTCCAGAAAAAGAATTGAGAATAATGATAGCGAAGATGATCCAGGACCTCAGAAAAAGAATGGAGGCAAAGATTGAGAAGATGCAAGAAATGTTTAAGAAAGACCTAGAAAAATTAAAGAACAAACAAACAGAGATGAACAATACAATAAGTGAAATGAAAACTACACTAGAAGGAATCAATAGCAGAATAACTGAGGCAGAAGAATGGGTAAGTGACCTGGAAGACAGAATAGTGGAATTCACTGCTGCGAAAAAGAACAAAGAAAAAAGAATGAAAAGAAATGAAGACAGTCTAAGAGACCTCTGGGACAACATTAAACACAACAACATTCGTATTATACGGGTCCCAGAAGAAGAAGAGAGAGAGAAAAGACCCGAGAAAATAAATGAAGAGATTATAGTCGAAAACTTCTCTAACATGGGAAAGGAAATAGCCACCCAAGTCCAGGAAGCACAGAGAGTCCCATACAGGATAAACCCAAGGAGAAACACACCAAGACACATAGTAATCAAACAGACAAAAATCAAAGACAAAGAAAAATTACTGAAAGCAGCAAGGGAAAAACGACAAACAACATACAAGGGAACTCCCATAAGGTAAACAGCTGATTTTTCTGCAGAAACTCTACAAGCTAGAAGGGGGTGGTATGACATATTTAAAGTGATGAAAGGGAAAAACCTACAACCAAGATTACTCTACCCGGCAAGGATCTCATTCAGACTCGATGGAGAAATCAAAAGCTTTACAGATAAGCAAAAGCTAAGAGAATTCAGCACCACCAAATCAGCTCTACAACAAATGCTAAAGGAACTTCTCTAAGTGGGAAACACAAGAGAAGAAAAGGACCTACAAAAACAAACCCAAAACAATTAAGAAAATGGTAACAGGAACATACATATCGATAATCACCTTAAACGTGAATGGATTAAATGCTCCCACCAAAAGACACAGTCTCGCTGAATGGATACAAAAACAAGACCCATATATATGCGGTCTACAAGAGACCCACTTCAGACCTAGGGACACATACAGACTGAAAGTAAGGGGATGGAAAAAGATATTTCATACAAATGGAAATCAAAAGAAAGCTGGAGTAGCAATACTCACATCAGATAAAATAGACTTTAAAATAAAGAATGTTACAAAAGACAAGGAAGGACACTATATAATGGTCAAGGGATCAATCCAAGAAGAAGATATAACAATTATAAAAATACATGGGGCTTCCCTGGTGGCGCAGTGGTTGAGAGTCCACCTGCCGATGCAGGGGACACGGGTTCATGCCCCGGTCCGGGAAGATACCACATGCCGCAGAGCGGCTAGGCCCGTGAGCCATGGCCGCTGAGCCTGCACATCCGGAGTCTGTGCTCTGCAACGGGAGAGGCCACAAGAGTGAAAGGCCCGTGTACTGCAAAAAAAACAAAAACAAACAAACATGCACCCAACATAGGAGCACCTCAATACATAAGGCAACTGCTAACAGCTATAAAAGAGGAAATCGACAGTAACACAATAATAGTGGGGGACTTTAACACCTCACTTACACCAATGGACAGATCATCCAAACATTCCATCCAAAAACAGCAGATTACACTTTCTTCTCAAGTGTGCATGGAACATTCTCCAGGATTGATCACATCGCGGGTCACAAATCAAGCCTCACTAAATTTAAGAAAACTGAAATCATACCAAGCATCTTTTCTGACCACCATGATATGAGACTAGAAATCAATTACAGGGAAAAAAGCATAATAAAGACAAACACATGGAGGCTAAACAACACGTTACTAAATAACCAAGAGATCACTGAAGAAATCAAAGAGGAAATAAAAAAATACCTAGAGACAAATGACAATGAAAACAACGATCCAAAACCTATGGGATGCAGCAAAAGCAGTTCTAAGAGGGAAGTTTATAGCAATACAATCCTACCTCAAGAAACAACAAACATCTCAAATAAACAATCTAACCTTACACCTAAATGAACTAGAGAAAGAAGAACAAACAAAACCCAAAGTTAGTAGAAGGAAAGAAATCATAAAGATCAGAGAAGAGATAGAAGAAATAGAAATGAAGAAAACAATAGGAAAGATCAATAAAATGAAAAGCTGGTTCTTTGAGAAGATAAACAAAATTGATAAACCATTAGCCAGACTCATCAAGAAAAAGAGGGAGAGGACTCAAATCAGTAAAATTAGAAATGAAAAAGGAGAAGTTACAACAGACACCGCAGAAATACAAAGCATCCTAAGAGACTACTACAAGCAACTCTGTGCCAATAAAATGGACAACCTGGAAGAAATGGACAAATTCTTAGAAAGGTATAACCTTCCAAGATTGAACCAGGAAGAAATAGAAAATATGAACAGACCAATCACAAGTAATGAAATTGAAACTGTGATTAAAAATCTTCCAAAAAACAAAAGTCCAGGACCAGATGGCTTCACAGGTGAATTCTATCAAACACTTAGAGAAGAGCTAACAGCCATTCTTCTCAAACTCTTCCAAAAAGTTGCAGAGGAAGGAACACTCCAAAACTCATTCTATGAGGCCACCATCACCCTAATAACAAAACCAGACAAAGATACTACAAAAAAAGAAAATTACAGACCAATATCACTGATGAATATAGATGCAAAAATCCTCAACAAAATACTAGCAAACAGAATCCAACAACACATTAAAAGGATCATATACCATGACCAAGTGTGATTTATCCCAGGGATGGAAGGATTCTTCAATATACGCAAACCAATCAATGTGATACACCATATTAACAAATTGAAGAATAAAAACCATATGATCATCTCAACAGATGCAGAAAAAGTTTTTGACAAAATTCAACACCCATTTATGATAAAAACTCTCCAGAAAGTGGGCATAGAGGGAACCTACCTCAACATAATAAAGGCCATATACGATAAACCCACAGCAAACATCATTCTCAATGGTGAGAAACTGAAACCATTTCCTCTAAGATCGGGAACAAGACAAGGATGTCCACTCTCACCACTATTATTCAACATAGTTTTGGAAGTCCTAGCCACGGCAATCAGAGAAGAAAAAGAAATAAAAGGAATACAAATTGGAAAAGAAGAAGTAAAACTGTCACTGTTTGCAGATGACATGATACCATATGTAGAGAATCCTAAAGACTCTACCAGAAAACTACTAGAGCTAATCAATGAATTTGGTAAAGTAGCAGGATACAAAATTAATGCACAGAAATCTCTGGCATTCCTATACACTAATGATGAAAAATCTAAAAGAGAAATTAAGGAAATACTCCCATTTACCACTGCAACAAAAAGAATAAAATACCTAGGAATAAACCTACCTAAGGAGACAAAAGACCTGTATGAAGAAAACTATAAGACACTGATGAAAGAAATTAAAGATGTTACCAACAGATGGAGAGATATACCATGTTCTTGGATTGGAAGAATCAATATTGTGAAAATGACTATACTACCCAAAGCAATCTACAGATTCAGTGCAATACCTATCAAATTACCAATGGCATTTTTCACAGAACTAGAAAAAAAATTTTCACCATTTGTGTGGAAACACAAAAGACCTCAAATAGCCAAAGCAATCTTGAGAAAGAAAACGGAGCTGGAGGAATCAGGCTCCCAGACTTCAGACTATACTACAAAGCTACAGTCATCAAGACAGTATGGTACTGGCACAAAAACAGAAATATGGATCAATGAAACAGGATAGAAAGCCCAGAGAGAAACCCACGCACATATGGTCACCTTATCTTGGATACAGGATGCAAGAATACACAGTGGAGAAAAGAAAGCCTCTTCAATAAGTGGTGCTGGGAAAACTGGACATCTACATGTAAAAGAATGAAATTAGAACACTCCCTAACACCATACAAAAAAATAAACTCAAAATGGATTAAAGACCTAAATGTAAGGCCAGACAGTATAAAACTCTTAGAGGAAAACATAGGAAGAACACTCTTTGACATAAATCACAGCAAGATCTTTTTTGATCCACCTCCTAGAGAAATGAAAATTAAAACAAAACTAAAGAAATGGAACCTAATGAAACTTAAAAGATTTTGCACAGCAAAGGAGAGTACAAGCAAGACGAAAAGACAACCCTCAGAATGGGAGAAAATATTTGCAAACGAATCAACAGACAAAGGATTAATCTCCAAAATATATAAACAGCTCATGCAGCTCAATATTAAAAAAGCAAACAACCCAATCCAAAAATAAATACTTATTAAATAAATGAAATTAAATAGCGTTCTTGAACCAAGCATGATCTTACAAGTCAAAAAAATTAGATTCAGATCTAAGTTCTACTCATAACTAGTTTTGTGATCTTGGATGGGTCAGAGGCCCAGTCTTCTAATCCACAGTATGGAATATCAACTACCTCACAGCATTGTTATTTTCAGTATTAACAAGGTAATTCTTATTACGTGGCACAAAATAAGTCTTCAACAAACAGAAAACCCACTATAAACATCAACTGTGCTAGATACTCAAGAGAAACAACAGTGAAGTAAGAGCTGATCCCTACTCTTGAGGGGCTTAGAATCTTGTTGCCAATAAGATGTAGAAATGTACATAGATAAACACTTAAGTAAAAAAGAAAGTTTAAGAAAAGTGCACAGAGACAGATGAAGGCATTAAGAACAAAAACTGAGGTTTCCTGGAGAAGAAATTCTGCCTTAAGACTCCAGCATGAATGTACAACAAGGTGACTAGAGTTAACAACGCTGTATTATATACTTGCAAGTTGCTAAGAGAGTAGATCTTAAATGTTCTCACCACAAAAAAAAGGTAACTATTTATGGTGATGAATGTGTTAATTACCCTTATTGTAGTAATCATTTCCCAATATGTAAGTATATCAAATCATCACTGTGTACACCTTAAACTTACACAATGTTTTAATTACATCTCAATAAAGCTGGGAAAAAAACCAAAAAAAACTGAGTTTTCAATGCCTGCCCTACAAATTTCAAATTTGCCTGCCCCCACAACTGTGTGAGCCAATTCCTTAAAATAAACCTCCTATGTATGTATTTCCTCTCGGTTCTGTTACTCTGGAGAACACTGACTGATACAGTCATCAATGGAGGATTAATATCTTCAGTTGGTGTTACATTTTACAAAAAATATTGGTTTGCTTTAAGAAAGTAAAATGAGTGCAGGGTTCCCAATAAGGTGCTTTGTACTTTTTATTCTAGATGAATACGATTATCAGATTAAGGACACTTTAAATTTCCATCTTCCGACAACTCAGATTTCACACAGGGTGGGGAGAGAGTACAAAGATACAACTGGGGCTCAATTTAAAACCAGACTACCAGGTGAGGCCCAAGCTTGTTCCAGGAGGTTAGAGAAAAACGTTATGAAATGCATCCATAACATCTAAACAAATATGATACGAGCATAATTCAAAAATGGAGTGATTCAAAGCTGGAGCTCAGGGAAAGGCTGACTTGCCAATATATACCAGTGATATCTTTGTGATACAGTTAAAATATATGGGCGTCACTGGTATCCTTGCTAGTATTTTGTTAACTCAGATGACTTTTCTCAATTTAAAGCTTTTAAATATTACTTTCCCCCACAAATTCTTAATATATTTTAGATTTTGATTACTGACAAATTTTAATACAAAGAAAGTATAAGGAATCATGCAAAAATTCCAAAAACTGCTTCATGCTTCAAACACCTTAAATAAAATTAAAAATATCTCTTAAAAATTTTGCAAACTTCTAAGATATTTGATCGGTGGCAAAATAGCCCCTCTACTTCTAAAATTTTGCTCTAAGGAAAAAAAAATTACAAAATGAAGACTTACCATTGATCTGCAGAATATAATTATTAAACCTAAATTAATAATTTCATGAATGTAGCAGATTATCCCCAAAACAGTCTTGATTAGATAGGTCAGACTTCACCTTTGTAGCTGAAGTCATATCCATTTTGCTGAGGATAGTTACTTTGCAAAACTATTTTATAAAAGAAGCAAATACAAGTATATAGACAGATCCAGATAGAAGCTGTTAAGTAATATAAACATTTTATTAGCCTAATCTGACATTTCTCTTTTTTAACTTTGATTAATTTGTAACTCCCACAAAGTATATACAAACATTCAAACACCTGACTGTGACAATCATACAAATAAAACATTTGCTTTTATCCTAAAATAGTTTCATAGAATACAAAATTCAAATAAGAATTTCTTACTTTAGGACTTCTATGATGGCGCAGTGGTTAAGAATCCACCTGCCAATGCAGGGGACATGTGTTCGATCCCTGGTCCGGGAAGATCCCACATGCCGCGGAGCAACTAAGCCTGTGTGCCACAACTACTAAGCCCACATGCTGCAACTACTGAAGCCTGTGCACCTAGAGCCTGTGCTCTGCAACAAGAGAGGCCCATGCACCGCAACGAAGAGTAGCCCCTGCTCGCCGCAACTAGAGAAAGCCCGTGCACAGAAACGAAGACCCAACGCAGCCAAAAAAAAAAAAAAGGATTTCTTACTTTAGACCATGAAAGATCAAGGAGATCAGCAGTATGTCCTTTATATTTGCAAAACGGCCGTTGTCGAAATGGTGCATTTTTATCATCTGGGTCTTCATCAGCTCCACTGCATACCTATTTAGACATGAAAACAAATGTTAAAACTAGAAAAAACAAAAGCTTCATACTCTTCCCACCCCATTTATTCTCTCATTTTATATGATGCCTGATTGAAATCTTGATCCACTAAAAGCTGACTCCCCTTTATGCTGAATCTACTACTTATTACTTCCTCACCTCCTTGTCCTAATAAACCAGGATCATCCCTGAAGACATCGGGCTATCACAATCTTTCCCTCCCTAACAGAGCCCCCACTTTGTCCTTTTTTGAGCATCTCTTCCTTTAGGAGAGGTGGGAGCCAGCACCAGGGGGTGATCACGATTGGTCTAAGCTAATTAAGATGAGCTCACTCCCCTTTCCAGTGATGACTGGTTTAGGCATGGGCATATGTTATAATTTTCATCAAACAGACATGAGGGCAAGTCCATCTGGGGGATGAGGTGATAGGGGAGGCTTCTAGAAAGATTTCCTCACTCTTAAAAAGGGGTATACTAAAGGGACCTTCCTCTTTCCTGCTTCTGAACATTGTTGTCTGCATGTGACACCTAAGACAGTAGTAGTCATCTTACTACCATGAGGGCACCAAGCCCAGGAGAACAACAGATAAAGAACAGCAAAGCAAGAGGACGGAAGGACCTTGTGTTCCTGATGACACTACTGAGCTGCTGAATTAAGCAACCCTAGAGCCGCCTTACCTCCAGACTGGCTTCCTCATTGTTAAGCCATTTTCAGTTGGATTTCTATTATTTGAAGTCAAAAGCATCCTGACAGGTAGAGGTAGGTAGAAAATAATGCCATACACATGTGCCGTGCATTTAGTTTACAACATGCTTTTGTATTCATTATCTGAATGAATCCTAACGACCCTGTGAGGTACGTATTACCATTATGAGGATGAAGAAATTAAGCAAAAAACCTGAGAATCAAAGAGGTCAAAATAACATATTAAAAGTCACGCAGCCACCTGTAAACAGCAGAACCAAAGCAAAGGTACAAGTAATCTAACTAAGTCCAGAGGTTGTTCCTCAAATGTTTTAGAGGATGTCACTTGAGCAGAAATATGGAATGTTAGCTAAGCCTTGCATATTTAGGGAAGGGTAGGTAGGATGATGAGGATGGAGAAAAACGTATATGGAGATAAAGCAGGGGATTAGGGTAGAAAGGTACTTTGAGACCAGATCATAAAGAGCCTTGGATTTGTGGCTTAAAAATTCAGACATTCTAAGGTGATGGAGAGCCAACAAAGGTTTCTGAAAAGGAAAAGTAACACAATCTGACTGGGGCTTTAGAAAGAGAATGCTGGGCAATAATGTAAAAGATGGTTTGGAAAGAGAGTCGGGGCAGGAAAAGCAGTCAGTAAGTTTAAGTAAGAATAACGAGGGCTTAAATAGGACAGTGGCCATGGGGATAGATAAAAACTACCACTGCTATCTGTTAACAACTTTACAGTTTATAAAAACATCTTCACATTCTCTGTGGAGGTAGACCAGCAACACAGATGCCCTGACCCTTTGCCAAACACTCCTCATCCTAGATGATTACAGCTACTTCCCCTAATTTTACTGCTAGATTAGTGAGCACTGCTGGAAGACAAAACTAAACAGGCTTCTTGCCCTGTTACATAAAATTCAACTTTTTGTTTAATAATAATTTTCATTTTATTAACTCCTCAGCATATTTCCCCTAGCTGTGATCCCAGATCTTGTTTTTCCTCCTTAATCGTCCATTTTCTTTTCATTGTATTCTACATATTTTCAAAATACTTAAATAATGTATTTTTGATTATAAAGTAATATACATGCTCAGTATAGACAATTCAGAAAACATAGAAAGTAGAAAAACTAAAATTAAAACCACCTATAATCTGCTAAAATTTTGGCCACCTTCAATCTTTCATTTTTTAAAAACATAATTGAAATCACATTGTACACATGATTCAGTATCTTCCTTTTTATTTTACATGAGCACTTTCTGTATTTCACTCTTTGGAAACGTTTACTAGCTGCATATGGATGCACCATAGTTTAATCATTTCCAATTTGTTGGTAATTTAGACATTTCCAATTTTTTGCTAAATAGCAATTCAACAAACATCCTGGAGCATGAACCTTTATCCCTATTTTATTATTTGTTTATCCTAATAGAAGGGTCAAAGGCTTAAACCATAGACTTTTATAGTATCTTCTGTTGTTTGTCTTAATAAAATCAGATAAATTTATTAAAGAAAATTCTAGAAATACAGAGAAGTATAAAGAATCAAATAAAAAAATGAGCTAAACCCCTACCAGCTAGTGATAACTACTAGTTATAATTTAGTGTATTTCTTTAAAATTTTAAAATCTATATTTATAGATATTTTTAGTCAAGATTAGGATAATATTATATCTATTTTTTTATTCTGCTATTTTCACTTTACAATTTATTTAGAATATTTTAAATGTCATCAAGTAGTCTTTGAAAAGAATTTAAGGACTGCATAGTATTATACTGTATGGATTATACCATAGTTTTTATTTTCCAACTATTAAAAATTCAGGGCTTCCCTGGTGGCGCAGTGGTTGGGAGTCCGCCTGCCGATGCGGGGGACGTGGGTTCGTGCCCCGGTCCGGGAGGATCCCACATGCCGCGGAGCGGCTGCGCCCGTGGGCCATGGCCGCTGGGTCTGCGCGTCCGGAGCCTGGGCTCCGCAGTGGGAGAGGCCACGGCGGTGGGAGGCCCGCGTACCGCAAAAAAAAAAAAAAAAAAAATTCAGTTTGTTTAAATTTTAGCTACTGTGAGAACATTAATATGAAAATCCTCTTACATCTTTGGGCATACATGATCATTTCTTTGTGATAGATTTTTAAAGGTAGAATTACCAAGTGAAATGTTATATATTTTATCTATATCTCTCTAGATATCTATATGTAGAGAGATATTTATATCTCTATGTAAATATAATGTATATATAAAACTTTATTATGAACATTTCAAATATACACAGAAGTAGACAGTATAATGAAACCCATGCATCCATCACCTGTTTTAATGATTATCAACATTTTATTCACCTTGTTTTTCAATCCTCCCCCTTTTATGTATTTGCTTATTTTTGCTGGAGCAGTTAAAGCAAAATCTAAGCATCATTCATTTTATCAGTAAATACTCTACATGTATCTCTAACTAGTCATCTTCTAAATTTAACTACCATTACATCATCATACCTAAAAAAATACCATCTGTATCATCAAATATCAAATCCATATCCAAATATCCAGATTATCTAAAAATGTCATTTAAAGTTGGATTGCTTTGAAAACTTGTAAGTCTTTTGATATTTATTAACACTTACTATATACCAGATATGGTATGCTACTTGAAATACCAAAATAAATATTTCTTATCTGTTTATAATCTATTCTCAGTATTTAAAAGCCAGAATAAAATATGTCAGATTGTCATTCTCTGTTCAAAAACCCTCCATTGGCTTCTTTCTCAGAGCAAAAGCCAAAGTCCTTGCAGTGTCCTACACCTTATGACTGGCCCATCTACACCTCCGTGACTTCATTTTCTTTTTTTGTTTTCGTGACTTCATTTTCTACTACTCATCTCCTTGCTCACTGGCTCCAGCTACCCGGGCCTCAGTGCTATTTCCTGAACATACCAGGACTCCTGCCTTATCACAGTTTCACTTGCCTCCACTTAGAATGTTCTTCTCCTCCAGATAGCCAGATGATCCCTCTCTCACCTCCTTCAGATTCTCCTCAAATGACTTCTCAGTGAAGCTTTGCTTGTCCACCATATTTACCTCCTGTCACCCCGCCTTATCTGCTCTATTTTTCTCCACGAAATTTATCACCTTCTAATATATTACAAAATTTACTTGTTTTGTTTCTCTGTTTCCCACCACTAGAATAAGCTTCATAACAATAGATTTTTTTGTTTCTTCTGTTCACTACTATATCCCCAACTCTTAGAACAATGATAAATACACAGTAGACACTCAATAAATATTTGTGGACTAAATGAAGACATAGTGCCAGACCTTCAGATGCCAACTAGCAGAGCATAATGGTTAAGAGCATAAGCTCTAAAGACAGATCAGAGCTGGGTTCTAATTCTCTTGCTGTATCTACCAACTGTGTGAAAGTGGTGTTACTCAATATCTCTAAGCATTTTCTTCATCTGTAAAATAGGGTTCTTAATAGTACTTCACAGCACTACCAGGGCTGTTGTGAGGTGAAGTAAGACATAAAATGTACTTAGCAAAGTACATGGCACATAGTAAGGGCTCATAAAATGTTAGCTGTTGTTACATAAATTGATATAGTATACAGTAAGTGCTTTTAACAGAACTATGGGCAAAGTACCATGGGAACAGTGAGGGAGCACATGAGTAAATTACTAGGTGAAGCAAGGAATGCTTCAGTGAGGGGACGAGTCTTAAATGAATTTGCCAGGCAAAGGGGAACTGCATATGTATTGTTAAGTACAGGGAATCAACAAAGGGTCTGACATTTTTGTTGGGGCATGAACAACCAAGTGGCTCAGAACATAAGGTCTGAGAGAGGGAAGGGTGGGAAATAACAATGAGAGCTGAGGTCAGGCTGATCTCTGAAAGACTGGGTCATCTAAGGAATTTAGACTTAATTCTATAGGAAAAAAGAGAGCCAAAGGAGTGCTTAAAACAGGAGAGTAACATGATGAGATTTGTTTTACAGGAAAGTAATTCTGCTGGCATAATTTTATCCATAATTCTGTGGATAAAAGACTGGAATCTGGGAGAACAGCTATAGTGGTCCAGGTAAGAGATAAAGGCCTGGATTGTAACAGTGGAAATGAAAGAAATGGCCAGATTCCAAAGACATTTCTGAGATCAAGTGGGCAGGATCTGGTAAATGAGCAGACACTGAAGGGAGAGGAGACAGTGAAAAGTGATCACAGTTTCTAACTCAGGAGATGGTATGGGTGTTAAATAATGAACTGATATCAAGTATGCATACCATCAAAGGAGTGGTTTTCTCAGGAAAATGATACTTAATTCTGTTTTGGGCATATATTATCGGGTTGGCCAGAAGGTTCGTTTGTTTTCTTCCATAAGATGGCTCTAGTAGCACTTAGTTGTCTTAAACTTCATTTGAAACAATTTTATTAGATTGTATGTACAGCTGTCATATCAGCGTGCATTTAAAAAAAGACTTATCAAAATTGGTGAATTTTTGTGTAGCCATTTTAATATTGAAGATGGAAGAAAAAAAGCAACGTTTTTGGCATATTATGTTTTATTATTTCAAGAAAGGTAAAAACACAACCGAAATGCAAAAAAGGATTTGTGCAGTGTATGGAGAAGGTGCTGTGACTGATCGAGTGTGTCAAGAGTGGTTTGCGAAGTTTTGTGCTAGAGATTTCTTGCTGGTCGATGCTCCAAGGTTGGCTAGACCAGTTGAAGTTGATAGTGATCAAATTGAGACATTTATTAAGAAAAATCAACGTTATACCATGCGGGAGATAGCTGACATACTCAAAATATCCAAATCAAGCGCTGAAAATCATTTGCACCAGTTTGATTATGTTCATCGCTTTGATGTTTGGGTTCCACGTAAGTTAAGTGGAGAAAAAACTTCTTGACAGTATTTCTCCATGCAATTCTCTACTTAAACGTAATGAAAACATTCTGTTTTTAAAACAAATTGTGACAGGAAATGAGAAGTGGATACTGTACAATAATGTGGAATGAAAGAGATCATGGGGCAAGTGAAACGAACCACCACCAACCACACCAAAGGGCGGTCTTCATCCAAAGAAGGTGATGTTGTGTATATGGTGGGATTGGAAGGGAGTCCTCTATTATGAGCTCCTTCCAGAAAACCAAACGATTAATTCCAACAAGTACTGCTCGCAATTAGACCAACACTCGACGAAAAGCGTCCAGAATTAGTCAACAGAAAATACATAATCTTCCATCAGGATAACGCAAGATTGTGTGTTTCTTTGATGACCAGGCAAAAACTGTTGCGGCTTGGCTGGGAAGTTCTGATTCATCCACCATATTCACCAGACATTGTGCCTTTGGATTTCCTTTTATTTAGGTCTTTACAAAATTCTGTTAAAGGAAAAAATTTCAATTCCCTGGAAGACTGTAAAAGGCACCTGGAACAGTTCTTTGCTCAGAAAGATAAAAAGTTTTGGGAAGATGGAATTATGAAGTTGCCTGGAAAATGGCAGAAGGTAGTGGAACAAAAGGGTGAATACGTTGTTCAATAAAGTCCTTGGTGAAAATGAAAAATGTGCCTTTTATTTTTACTTAAAGACTGAAGGCACTTTTTGGCCAGTGCAAGATCATTGTTGATGTCTGTCTTCTCCCATGCATTGCTCGTTGGTATGAATTATCCACTGCATCTTTATATTTTCAGTGCCTAACACACTGTCGACGTTTAAAAATTGCTTGTTGATTGAACCAAATCTAAATCAGTGCATATTTTAAATAAATACTGCATATGTACAATTTCATAAAAATTCCCTCTCATTCCCTTACAGTTAAGGCCTTTCATCCATTTTAGACTCTAATTTTGAAAGGGATCAGAATATGTCACCCCCAAATATGCCCCTTTGCCTAAGGATTATTTTGAGCTGAATGCAACTAAGAGGAAACAGACACAAGAAAAAGTCTCTGCCCTCCCCCTTTCTACCTGAAAGCAGAGCATAAAGTGCCCTTTGTGAAGGTGTCTCCCCCTCACCTCTCCTTTACCAGGAAGGGGAGAATCAATCTTAACTGCCTAAACAGAACCTTACTAAATTACCCTTATCTTCCATTAGTTTCCCCCAGTAGATTTACCTTCCCACAATTTACCACCCCTAAAAGCCTAAACTTCTTTTTCTTTATCTTGTCACTTTTCCACAAATTTCTTGCTCTTTGTTAAAATGATATATAAGTGCCTAAGTCTAATAGCTTCTTTGGGTCTTCACTATTCCTCTAGGAAGGCCTCCATATGCATACGTAATAAACCGTTTCTCCTCTTAATCTGTCTTTTGTTAGGTTATTTCGAAGTTCCCAGCCACAGAACCTAAGAGGGTAGAGGAAATTTTTTTCCTCCCCTACAATCTACTCTCAAAAATTCTAAGCAGAAGTTAAATGCTGTAACACCCATATTGATATTCCACTAATCAAGTGCACCAAACAGATTTATCCAAGAAAAACATTAATTTTTAGGTAGATAGCATATTTATGACTTCTTGTGTCAAGCAGAAATGTTACAAGTCTGTAGCATAATGGAGCAAACTAAATACGCTGCTCTTCCTTACATTTACTGAGCTACTTTTGGAAATCAATAGAAACAGAGAGCATAAGAGCCAGAATTCTAGGCTTGGCATGACCAACGAGTAGGTGAGTGATCTTGGGTGTGTCACTTTGTATGCCCAACTGTACAATAGGTACTTTTATGTATTCTATTTTACATGGATGCTAAGAAGGCAAGAGTAAAAATGTATCAAAAGAGATATATAGAGAAGCACGCCAGGCTGCCGACCACTACGGCAGCCCTCGGCGCCCCAGTTGCCCGCTCCGAGCCTGCAAGTCGGCTCTGGGGCCGTCCGGAGGGCCCAGCCACAAGAGAAGCCTCGACGACTCGGCTCCTCACTCCACTCCTGCATGGGCGATTCGTCTTGCTCCCAACCTCAGAGCCCACCTCCCCATTCTCTATGCGAAGGCCTTGGAGCCTTCCCCAACTACTCCAACCGATTTCCTCAAGGCAGCAAGACCCTGACCGCCTCACCGCGGGTCCTCGAACTCAACGAAGGCGAAGGGCGGTCCTCCGCGGCGGTTCTTCAGATAGATGTCGTGGATAGCACCGTATTTGTAGAACACGTCCTCAATGTCCTTGGTTCGGATGTCTGGAGAGCCAAGCCGTGACTTTGTCTTTCCGCCGCATCTCCTGCGAACTGGCCGTGAGCTGCTTACCCTATCGCTAGGCCCAACGCAGCGGAAAGGTCCAGTGAAGGGCGCAGAATGAATTGTGCCTGTTATTTCTCCAGCTGCTCTCAAAGAACGAGGAAAAGCGCTCCTGCCTCTGCGTATTGCAGAATCCTGAAGTTCCTTCCTTTTTTCAAGTCATTACCAGGCTTCTCAAGTAATATGAATGAGCACAGTGAATGTCTCAGGAGTCCCCAACCCCTGCGCTGAGGACTGATACTGTTCGTGACCAGGCCGCACAGCAGGAGATGAACTGCAGGCGAGTGAGCAAAGCTTCATCTGCCGCTTCGCACCGCTCCCCGTTGCTCGCATTACCGCCTGAACCTTCCCACCCGACCCCCCCATCCACGGAAAAATTGTCTCCCACGAAACTGGTCCCTGGTGCCAAAAAGTTTTTCCACAGACAAAAGGCGGGCTGGGACTTCCTTGGTGGTGCAGTGGTTAAGAATCTGCCTGCCAATGCAGGGGACACGGGTTTGAGCCGAGGTCCGGGAAGGTCCCACATGCCGCAGAGCAACTAAGTCCATGCGTGACAACTACTGAGCCTGTGCTCTAGAGCCCGTGACCCACAACTACTGAGCCCACGTGCCACAACTACTGAAGTCCGCGCGCCTATAGCCTGTGCTCTGCAGCAGGAGAAGCCACCGCAATGAGAAACCTGTGCACCACAATGAAGAGTAGCCCCGCTCGCCGCAAGTAGAGAAAGCCCGCGCACAGCAGCGAAGACCCAACGCAGCCAATAAATAAATAAATAAATATTTTTTAAAAAGGCAGGCTAAGGACATGGGTGCGGCGGGGGGCAAGGACCATAGGGTCCTGGTCTATTTCACTATGACAAGGTCAGGGTGTAGCAAGAAAAGTCTGGATGGCTGTTTATCAAGGTCTCCTTGGGTGACATTAGCTTGGAAATTATTGCATTTAAGGGTATGATCTTATACTATCAGTGTCCCAGAGTAGATTGGCATGTTTTAGGACACAAGAGTGAAAAACAAGAAAGCGAATAAACCAAACCATTTGTTCATTTGTTGGGGGGTGAAACAGATTCATTTTTGATAACCGTGATGTTCAAATTGTACACACCAAGAAAACTTTTTGTCAGGTCTGGAAAGCAAATCAGACAGTTTCTTAGTAAATAAGGAATCAAAACAAAATGAGGTGAATCGCTTTGAGAGATGTCTCATTCAGATCCTGGTGAAACCTGATAAATGATCCCTGCCCCACAGCAGAGTGTACCTCTTCAAAGACAGGAAGATTCATACCCTCTGGACTTTGCATCTCTGTTCCCCGAATAGTGCTGGGTAAAGATTGGCAATTCTCTGTCTGTAGGCTAATCTTCATGCAAAATTTTCTCTGAACAGTGTACTATACAATTAATTAGATCTTTGCTGACCAGATTACAGCCACTTCGTTTTGCCTCCTGAGATCACCTCCTCATCTTAATTAGGGCTTTAGAGTGTTTCTAAACTCCTCAGTTACACAGTCACGGACAGTTTTATGGATTGCTCTCACAATTCATTAAGTATGGATTTTACCAGTTTAATTCTTAGAAGCTGCCTATTTCAATACTGTTGCTGTGTATGTAAAGTTACTTCCGCAAAAAGAAACTTTAAATGCTTTCGATTCAATCCTGTAAGTATAAACTAGTGTAAGCACTATACTGTACCCTGGAAATAATTACTTCGGGAAAAAAGGAAATTCAAAGAGTTAGTTACCGTAAGGGTTGAAATCACAAGACTCAGTTTTTCAGTGATTTTCCTAACACTTAAAATCTACCTGTGGTGATGGTTACACAAATCTGTAAATATACCAAAAACCATTGAATTGTACAAGTAAAGCAAGTGAATTGTATGGTATATAAATTATAACTCAATAAAAAATTTTTTAAATGACTGGGGAAAGAAATATCTCCACAATCAGCAAAATCACTCTCCAGTACCATTCCTCTAAAGGTGTTATTAAGGCTTGGAGGTGTTCTAGAGTAATTTGCACTGAAATATGCCTTCCCTAATCTGGAAATTCTGTTTTCAGTATTTGTGTATCAATCCTTACTGTCATTTCTGGGGATAACTGTTAGCTTTACTAGGTGAAGAGACACAAAGATTAGGAGTACTTAATTCTGCCATGAATAGCAGTTACTTCCAGAAGGAGTTCACTTGCATAGTTCTCTATTCCCTTGTTCCACCTGTTTAGTGATTAGTATTCTCTGAGAAAAGAAGAAATATTAATGGTATATCTTTTTATTTCATTTATATTTGTCTCATCTTCCCTAGTAAACTAGGTTGAGGACAGATTTTTGCTGTAATTCCCTTTATTACGAGTACATTTTCTGTTAAAATGAATATTATTGACTATTTCCTGACTGCTCTTTGAAAATAATGGGACTTTAGATGAGCAGAATGTTGTTTCTATGGAAACTGTATCATGTTTCTGTCAGTGGATAGACACAATGGGTACAAGGATTGTTTTTCATTTCACAGTGTAATAATAGCCACTTTTCAAGCCCAAGTAAATCATCTAATAATATAGTCTTGGTAATCTTATTTTAGGACTGGCCTCCCTCATTCTTTGATTCTTCTTGTTTTGTTTTTGGCTAATTCTGCCCATCTTTACTGTCCTATTACGGATAACAATAACATGATTTTCCCAGAAAACAGCTCTCAAAATGATCTATTACAAAGAGATATATTTCTTCCATGTCTCCCTCTTCCTATTGATATTATTACTCCCTCTCTCCCTCTTCTTGCTTAAGTTCTTTCTCTTAAAAATTAAAACACCAAATCATATTGTACATAATTGGAGTAAATGGCTGTTTAAAGAATTATAATAAAAATATGGCAGATATCCTTTATTTGCTAACAATGCTATCTTTTTTGGCAATTTTATGTTATACTATGAGTCCTATATAAGTGTTAGCTATTATTATTAGTAGTAGTAATGGTATTATATGTTAATGTGGCTGTCATGTTAGAAATAATTTCAATAAAAATTTTTTTATTTGAAAAAAAAAAAAAAGAGATATATATAAGATATCACTATCATGAGAAAAAAGAAAAAAAGAACACACATATCAGGGAAATAAACTCCACTGTGCTTACTGTGCCTCACTGCAGCGAGTACTAGGTTAAAGACAAAGGCATATGAAACAGAGGCTTCTTTTAACTGTCCCCATATAGAATGACAGAAGTGAAAGGAACCCCAAAGTATCTTTTCCTGAAAACAATAGATATAAATGATACTCAACTACTCCAGAAAAAAGGCTCAGTACTCCAGGGGCTCAGTACTTTTTGGGTCAAAGAACTACTACGCTCATTTTTTTTTTTTTTTTGGCCACACCAAGAGGCATGTGGGATCTTAGTTGCCCGACCAGGGATAGAACTCATGCCCCTTGCATTGGAAGCGCGGAGTCCCAACCCACCGGACCTCCAGGGAAGTCCCTATGCTCCTCATTTAAAAGGTCTTCTATTCAAACAAGATTGGGAGTTACTTAGGGTTTTTTTTTGGGGGGGGGCGGGGATGGAAGTAGTTAAGAATCTGTAAGTAGAATTGTTAAAATAAGCATACTATAAGATAGTACAAATAGTCTCTGTTTTTAATAGTAATCAAGGCCTGGAAACTTTATGGTAAATTAAACTAATAAAAGCAAATCCCTTTCCCCTAAAGCAAAGTGGTTAAAGTTTTCACTGCTACATTAGTCAGTGAAGGCTTTATGGAGGAAGTGGGCCTTCAAGAATGGGCAAGTTTTAAGTAGAAAAAAGGGAGACCGCAGGCATCCGGATAAGGGGAATAGGAATGAATGAAAGGCACAGAAGCAGGAATTCAACACTGATTTAGGTCTACCACAGTCAGGCATGGGGTTAGGTTCCAAAGATACTAAGATCTGTGAAGTACAGTTCTTTGCCTTAAATCAGCCCTGAGCCTAGCCAGAGGGACAAACTGCCAAGGAAGGCATGGTAAATAATATCAATGTCAAAGTACATATGATGTACTACTGTCAGAACACAAGTGAGGAACAATTTTGTCTGCTTGATTCAGGGAAAATAATAAGAGAAGATAAGATATTTGAGCTGAATCTTGAAGGATGAGTAGGGCTTTGCCCTGTAAGAAAAGGGGACAGGGAGGGAATTCCTGGCAAAGCAAACAACATGAACAAAGACATGAAAGCGAAAGAGTGTTTAGGATACAGACCTATATCTGGCATGGCAAGTAGGATGCACAGGTACTAGGGAATTAGAGCTGAGTTAAAAAGGTAAGATGAGGTAATATCAGGAAGAGTGGTGACAAGGAGCCACCAGAAGACTTTAAATCACAAAATGGCACAGGTCTGTATTTTGACAAAAAAAAAAAAAAGGGAATCTCCTGGAGGTCCAGTGGTTAGGACTCCATGCTTTCACTGCAGGGGGCACAGGTTTGATCCCGCAAGCCACGTGGTATGGCCAAAACAGAAAAGCTGGTGGCAGTAGAGACCAGCGACAGAAAAACCAACTAGGAGGCTACAGCAAGCATTTAAATGAGTGTCAAGGACCTAGACGAGGTGAGTAATGAGGGGTCAGATTCCATGGGCATTTGTAGGAGGAGGTGGAGCGGACAGAATTTTTAACTAATTTGGTATGTGGGTACGGAAGAAAAAGTAATGAGTGTTTCTGAGTTAAAAAGGTAACTTATGGATGTTGATACCATTAAAGAAGGCTCAAAACAGGAGAAGCAGGGTTGTGGGTAGATAATAATAAAACTATTTCCGTGAATGACCATTAATATCTAGCCAGTTGCTCAAGCTGGACACCTGGGAATCATCCTAGGCTACTCACTTACTACCCAGGTAGTCCAGTCATCAAGTCCTTCTTTTGTATTTCTCAAATTCAGCTCCTCTTTATGGTTTCTAGACTCACTGCTTTCATAATCTACCATAATCGAAGTACCCATTTCTCTCTGGGGTTGAGGGCCTCTCAAGCGGTCTCCCTGTCTCTAGCCAGGAGCCCCCCACCCAATCTATCTTTTACACTGCTACGAGAATGCTCATTCCAAAACAAAAATCTGAACATTTTAATTCAGCTTCTGACCCAAACCCCTCAAAGCCCATCTTCCCCTAGTACCTTGAGGATAAAGTTCGTATGTTTTGGTTTAATAGAAAAAGCCACTGAAAATACCAATCCTGCCTACCTTTCCTACAACTCTCACACATGCACCCTTTGCTCCAGCCAGGTAGTACCTTTAGCATGCCATGTCGTTTCAGCCTCCATGCCTTTGCACTTGCTATTTGCTCTGATGCGCCCCTTCCTTCCCTCACATAGTTGATTCCTCGTTCAAAGCCTCCAGGGAGCTTTTCCTGACACACTAATTCATAAGGCTAACTTGTATACTTGTGTAGTATCTTCTATAGAGTATTACCATCCAATACTATAATTGCAGATATATCTATTTCACTAGTTAGCAAGGTCCCTGAGGCCAGAAAATAAGTCTCATTTGATTTTGCAGAATCTAGCAGTGTCTGGCACATGTAACAGGCACTCAGAAAACATTTGTTGAGGGAGTTTAGTTTCAGACCTATTAATTGATGTGCTTAAAGAACGTGTAGGTGGAGAGAGCCTATATATATTATTATGTGAAAAGGGCAGCATGCACAATAAGATTTCACTGTTGTTTAAAAACCATAAAGCTATTGAAAGGAAACAAGAATTATGGAGCTAAAGCCAGTTCAGGATTGGAGGTAGCGAGTGAATATGTCAACTGAGAACAGCCAAAGGACAAAACCCAGAAAAACAGCAACATTTTAGGGGGTGGAAGAGGAAGAGACAGCAGGGATATAGGAAGAGAACAAGGAAAAACAGAACCATGGAAAGCTGAGAGGAGTATGTTTAGAGTAGGGAAAAATTAAGGTCAAATACTATAGAGCCAATGAAATCCCAGGAAAATACTGTTGAGCAGATGGACATTTTAGGTTCTATTTGTTTACATCACCCTTGCCTTGCTGAATACACAAGAAGCACAGGGACAGCTTAGAGTAATATTTTGCATTCCGCTTCTTAGGTTAAAACTAGTTATATTTAACCTTCCAGCTCTGAAACCAAATGAAAATCATTAAGATATTTTAAACCACCTGACACTGGGATAAAACATTTATTAAACCAAGAAGATGGAAAAATGAAAATATTTCAATATCTTTTTTCTTTCCTTAATTATCTTTAATTCAGGTGTCCGTTACTATTATTATTTTTAAAATATCTAACATGGATTTGAGGGGAGGGAATTTTTTTATTTAAGTTTACATTAGTATAGTAGCTTGAGTAATATTAGTTACTGTCTGACAATCTTTAAACATCACAATTTTTCATTTAACAATTCTAATAGAAAAAAACTCTCAGTTCTAATGCATCTCAATTTTAAATGCTTTCATGTACCTGTAATATCTGATAAACAATAAGGTACTTTATGGTAAAAAATCATAGTATGTAACAATAGTAACCATAAAATAATAAACATACCCCTGTATCTGTATCAGATTTTGATGAATTTAGACTTTCCTGAGAAGGTGATGGGGACACACGTCCTAAAACAACATAATAATTGTAAAAAGGCACGTATATATACAAGTGTACACACACACACACACATCAATCAGAAATAATAATACAGTAACACCTATTTAAAAGTCATAGAATACATCATTCTGGAAAAATACATTTTTCTAAACAAGCGAAGTGTTAACTCTTATGCACCAAAATATTTGTTTTTATCATTTTTATATAAAATATTTATAAAATGGCTTAACCACTTCCCCAATTTAAAAAAATACTTTTAAGTCCTCATTATTCATCGTGAAGACATTCTTGCCAATCGTAACAGTTAGGAAGATGAATACAGGGGCAGGAAGGGTCTGGGCTGGGGTAAGTCTCAATGGCCACTGAAAATAGTCTTTCTGCTCCAGGCAGGGCAATAAATGTATAATAAACATAGTTTTACTTTTTGTCAACTCATCATCATCTTGAATTATGTATTATAACATATTGCAAACAACCCCATGGGGCTACTAAAGTATATGGGCCTCGCTGGCCAGTTTAGTGGCCCTCCCTAGATTTCTATGTTCCTCAAACTGCTGCTTCAACTACAGTCTATACTCCTGCCCATACTACCTCTATTCTCCTTTCTCCCATCCCTTAACTTCTGTGTTCAGCCTTGGATGATTGGGTGGTGAGGGGTTTGTGGAGAAAATGTACTGCAGTTAAATAATGACAATAATTACAAGAAAAGAATCCCATAAACTTAAAGCTCCTATTTACATCAATTTTACACACTTTGCTGATAACACAATACAGAAATATTTTACATAGTTGTAATCGTTGCGTATACACATCATGTTCTGGGGTTTCTCTTTTCCATTTAACCTAGTTTCATATACCCTTTGATGTACTGACAAATCACATTTACTTTCCATGGCTATGTTTCCTTAATCATTCTTTACTTACTGGATGTAAACATTATTCTCATTCTTTTTCTAGATTAATCAGATATTTCATTTTAACCTAAGATAGAACTGAAAGTTACCAGGGGAAACCAAATAACTTTGTTCTCGGTAGTTGATGAATTTAACTCTGCAGTACACCTAAAAAGAGATAAAGTCAAAAACTTTGTGGTAGCTTTTTTCACTGGGTTTAGATGCTTTTTGCTGTTGACTTCTGTTTTAAGTTTGTGGCTTTTATGGAAAGTAGTGCTTGCTGCAAATGATTGCCAGATAAGAGGGTATCATTATACCTAAAATGTAAAAATGCCAGATGTCGCCAGATTTTTTAAAACCCACCAATAAATGAAAAATACCTTCAGTATTGTATTTCATCCGCATATTGTTGAAATAGTCGAAAGCATTTTTTAAAGCCCATATTCTTACTACATTGTCTTGTCCAGCTGAGGCAAGTAATCTGCCACAGTGAGAAAATTTCATGGTCCAAACAGCTCCCTGTGAAAACAAAGGAAGGTTCAAAGTTATTACTTTAGAAGTTGAGACATTGTTTTTAAGCCAAAGAAAAAAATTATGCCAAATTACACATACAGTAAATCCCCTACATATGAACAACTTCCATTCCAAGAGTGCGTTTGTAAAACGTCAGCCTAGGTACCCAACTAACACAATCAACCATACAGTACTGTACTGTAATAGGTTTATAATACTTTTCACACAAATAATACATAAATAACAAACACAAAAAATAAAGAAAACATTTAAAATCTTACAATACAGTACACCTTGAAAAGCATAGTACAGTACCAGCTACATCACCGCTGCTTTTACGCCTGTTTCCAGACATCATGGGCTTGAAATAAAGACACTGTACTACTGTACTCTATACAGTACTGTAAAGTACACAAAAACACAACCACTTGTAGAGGATGCACACACGTGACAATGTACACCAGACACGTGAACTAACTTACGTGACTAGACATGTGAACGCACATTCGCGTCTTTGAAAGTTCACAACAAGGGTCGTATGTAGGGGACTTACTATACACCAAGATAATGCTCACATAACTAACACCACTTAAGGCCAATAGTCCAATGATGCTATAATACCACAAAAAGGGACTTTTAGAAGAGAGGGAAAAGACAGTTGCAGTTTGCATAATCTAAACTAACAACTTCAGGCTTCCCTGGTGGCACAATGGTTAGGTATCCGCCTGCCAGTGCAAGGGACATGGGTTCGAGCCCTGGTCCGGGAGGACCCCGCATGCCATGGAGCAGCTAAGCCCGTGCGCCACAACTACTGAGCCTGCGCTCTAGAGCCGATGAGCCACAACTACTGAAGCCTGTGCGCCTAGAGCCCGGGCACCGCAACAGGAGAAGCCACCGCAATGAGAAGCCTGTGCACTCAACGAAGAGTAGTCCCCGCTCGATGCAACTGGAGAGGGCACACGTGCAGCAGCGAAGGCCGAACGCAGCCAAAAATAAAACAAAACAAAACAAAATTTATAAAAAAATAAAAATAAACTACTTCAAGACCCAAAACCTTGTCCACATATTAATGGAAATGGGAGATCTGAGGTGGCCAGAAACCTTCATTGCAAAAGAACAAATCCTAGTCTGGGATCTCAGTCTCCTAGCTGAACATGAGGGCAAGTGGGATAGGAGGGGGCACAGACCTCAGAATAGCAATAACAACTCCTGACCAGGGCTGAGGGAAGAATAAGGCCCAGCTTAGCAGTGACCCTCACAGTGCTGGTTATTTAGAAGTGTTGGAATGGTATGGTCTCATTCTATTTTTCTCCCCAGAAAAAAGGTTTTGCAGCATATGTGTGTGTGTGTGTGTGTGTGTGTGTGTGTGTGTGTGTGTGTGTGTGTGTGTGTGTGTGTGTGTGGCGGTGGGGGGCAGGCATGGTAAAGAATGTGAACACTTAAATTGGAAAGGCCAAATTCTATTACAATAAATACTGTTATAACCACTGTTATAACACACATCTATGCAGGTCAAAAAGATCATCCAAGTTAAAGGTAACAGTTTATTTACTGGAATAACATTCATTTCCACAAAATTCAAGTATGTTAAGAAATTTGTCATTTGGAGCCTACTTCAATGAGATTTACTTAAAACTGGAAATAATGAAAGAGAACCAATACAGTACAAGGAAATTCATCAGATTCCTTAAGGAAGTTACTATAATCAATTGAAACTTTTTTTTTTTTTTTTTTTTTTTTTTTTGGCGGTATGCGGGCCTCTCACTGCTGTGGCCTCTCCCGTTGCGGAGCACAGGCTCCGGATGTGCAGGCTCAGCGGCCATGGCTCATGGGCCCAGCCGCTCCGCGGCATGTGGGATCTTCCTGGACCGGGGCATGAACCCTGCATGATCCCCTGCATCGGCAGGTGGACTCTCAACCACTGCGCCACCAGGGAAGCCCTCAATTGAAACTTTTAAAAAAATTTATTTAAGTATAGTTGATTTACAATGTTGTGTTAATTTCTGCTGTACAGCACAGTGATTCAGTTATACATACTTTTTCATATTCTTTCCCATTACAGTTTATCACAGGATATTGAATATAGTTCCCTGTGCTATACAACTCAAACGTTTTATGTGTAGATTATAAGCACCAAAGTAAATTCAAATCTGGCTGCCAACTGATATGTGTAAGCCAACTTTTAGATTTAAAATCTAAATAGATAAGTAGATTCCCTGATCAAAGACCAACAGTATCACTTACCCAGTTCTGAGTTTATTACTGCCTTCCCTGCGTTCCTAGCATTTTCAGGGGGTAACTGTAATGTATTTGTAAACTTTATATCTACTTTGGTACATTTTAACTCTGATAGACGACTTGTACCTCTACCTCTCTCCTTGTTCTGTCACTTTACAAAATATATTGAGCTTCTGAAATATTTGTATAAATTATTTAAAATATACCAGGGAGCATTTTAAACATTGTTCAAAGTGACAGATCACCCTTAACTGCTTTAAAGTTTGGTACCTTTCTCTGGTAAAAGAAAGTTTGCATAGCTTTCTTAATAATACAGGCCTAGAGTTTACTTATTCAATAGGTCACTTCTTGAACAATCATTCAGAGACAGACTTTGCATTACCTATTCATTAAATCATATTATTATCAATTCACTTTTCATGGCTCAGGCTAGCGAAATTACATACATAAGACATCAGCTTTATAGAAACCAAAGTATTTCTCTCAATGAAAACAGAATCAATCCTGAAAAATAAAAAGGTTGCTTACCATATGTTCACCACTAAGATCTTGTACCACTTTGATCTGATCAAAATCATAAGGTCCTTTGAAGCCATGTGCTGCTTTGAATTTAACTGGTCTTGTGTATGGCATTCCTTCATCATCACTTGATGAAGGATCATCTTGATCAGTATGAAACACTGAATAGAAAAGCAATAGAAATCATCACTAGCTGATATAGATAATGCTACTGTCGTATTTTCATATCTACTGCTTACCAAGAAAATTCATTAATTGGAAAAGCAAAATCTTCTATTACTAAACAGCATATTGGTTAGCAGCATGGAGTCTGGTACCAGATTGCCTGGGTCCAAATCCAGCTCTGCCATTTATTATCTGTGTGACTATGGGCAAGGTATTTGACCTTTTTGTGCCTCAGTTTTCTCATCTATAAAATGGGGATAATAATGGTCCTTACCTCATAGAGTTTTTAAGAGGATTAAATGAGTTAACACAGGTGAAAGTGCTTGGAACAGTGTCTGGCACAGAATAAATACTATATAAGTGTTTATTAAATAAAACAAATGAGCACAATTATAACAAAGGCATAGGAAGTTAAGGTGTGGAAATTCAGAAAATTTACCTAATTTTGAGAATATTTATAAACACTAAATAGCCTTACAAAATGAATTTACAACTGATTACTGAACACTCAACTCTTCCAGGTTGCTAGTCACAAAGTATGTACAAATTCATGTTTAAGATGCATAAATTCATTTTTCTTCCCACTCATAAAACTGATAGTGAGAGTAACATGATTTATTGAAATACTAAGATATTAGCTATTAAGGTTTATTACTTTCAATAAAATAGAATGCTTCTTACAAGCTACAGGCTAAATTTAAATGATTACAAATCAATTAAGTATTCAGTTGAAATGTTCTATTTCACTTACCTTCGTCTCTAACACTTTTAACTTTATTTACAGCACGTTCGCCGTATTCCTCAGCAAGGTGCTTTGCTCTCTTTACTGATTTTCCTAGGAACTTCTTTAGTTGAGTCCTTAACAAAAATACCAAAAAAAGAAAAAAACCAAAAAACCCAACCCAAATTACTTCTTATTAACTCAACTAATTGTAAAAGTTCAACAATTCACAGATAATCTCATGAGCTGTGACTGGTAAAGTGTATCACTTTGAAATAACTCCTTTTTTATATACATAGTAGGTCTTTGAGTTCCCAAATCCCTGTTCTATGGAATAAATATACTCAAATCAATATGGCTACAAAGGAAATATAGGCAGTTCCCCCCAATGTATAATATCATATCCTCTAGAGCACTAGTTTTCAGTGGTGGATAATAATCACTTGGTGGGAACGGAGTGGGAGGGGAGTGTTTTAAAGTGCAGATACCTGGGCGCGTGGGCTTCACTAGTTGTGGCACGTGCACTCAGTAGTTGTGGCTTGCGGGCTCTAGAGCACAGGCTCGGTCGTTGTGGTGCACGGGCTTAGTTGCTCCACGGCATGAAGGATCTTCCCAGACCAGGACTCGAACCCGTGTCCCCTGCATTGGCAGGCGGATTCTTAACCACTGTGCCACCAGGGAAGCCCTAACTTCAGTTCTTGAAATGTACCAAGCTTTTAGTCACCTCAAGGCCTTTGGATGGGTGGTTATTTCTGCCTGGAACACTTCTCCCTTGGCTAATTTCTACTCATCTTTTAGGTCTCAGAACAAACAGCTCTCTTTTAAAAAAGCCCTCCTTGACTCTTTAGAACAGATTTTCCTGTTATACACTCCCATAGCACCCCATATATTCTTCTATAGTAATTACTACAAACATAGTTAGATTTATCTGTGTAATTACATGCTTAGTGTCTGTTTCTCTTATTTAACTGGAAGCTCTATGAGGGCAGAGACTACGATTGTCTTCCTAACTATTTTATCTGCAGCACCAAACTCCCATGTCTAACTGACAGAAAGACTACAATATGCTACAACTGGTACTGATATGAAGAGATGTCCATTACATAATAGGTATTTTTTTTTAAAAGTCAATAAACTATAGACACAGTATAACTTCACTTTTGTGAGAAAAAAAATTCTATGGTGGGGACTTCCCTGGTGGCACAGTGGTTAAGAATCCACGTGCCAATGCAGGGGACATGGGTTCGATCCCTGGTCCGGGAAGATCCCACATGCCATGGAGCAACTAAGCCCGTGCACCACAACTACTGAGCCTGCACTCTAGAGCCCACGAGCCACAACTAGTGAAGCCCACGTGCCTAGAGCCTGTGCTCCACAACAAGAGAAGCCCACGCATGACAAAGAAGAGTAGCCCCCACTCGCCGCAACTAGAGAAAGCCCGCACACAGCAATGAAGACCCAATGCAGCCAAAAATAAATAAATTTAAAAAAAATTCTATGGTGAACATACCTAAAGATTATTTCTGGGGGTGAGAGTATGAGAGGCTTTCATTTTCTTTTTTACCCATTTCTGTATTACTTTTGATAATCATAAAACACAGATGATAAACCTTTTTCTTTTGGCCACACCACGCGGCTTGTGGGATCTTAGTTCCCTAACCGGGGATCAAACCTGGGCCCTCGGCAGTGAAAGTGCTGAGTGCTAACCACTGGACTGCCAGGAAATTCCCAGGCAAACCTTTTTTTTTGAGGTATAGTTGATTTATAATATTATATTAGTTTCAGGTGTATAATGTAGTGATTCAAACTTTTTATAGATTATACTCCACCTATGGTCAATTAATGTATGACAAAGGAGGCAAGAATATACACTGGAGAAATGACAGTCTCTTCAATAAGTGGTGCTGGGAAAACTGGACAGCTACATGTAAAAGAAGGAAATTAGAACATTTTCTAACACCATACACAAAAATAAACTCAAAATGGATTAAAGACCTAAATGTAAGACCAGATACTACAAAACTCTTAAAGGAAAACATAGGCAGAACACTCTGACATAAATCGCAGCAAGATCTTTTTGGATCCACCTCCTGCAGTAATGAAAATAAAAACAAAAATAAACAAATGGGACCCAATTAAACTTAAAAGCTTTTGCACAGCAAAGGAAACCATAAACAAAGAAAGCCCACAGAATGGGAGAAAATATTTGCAAACGAAGTGACAGACAAGGGATTCATTTCCAAAATATACAAAATAGCTCATGCAGCTCAATATCAAAAAAACCAAACAACCCAATCAAAAAATGGGCAGAAAATCTAAATAGACATTTCTCCAAAGAAGACATACAGATGGCCAAAAAGCACACGAAAAGATGCTCAACATCACTAATTATTAGAGAAATGCAAATCAAAACTACAATGAGGTATCACCTCACACCGGTCAGAATGGCCATCATCAGAAAGTCTACACACAATAAATGCTGGAGACGGTGTGGAGAGAAGGGAACCCTCCTGCACTGTTGGTGGGAATGTAAATTGGTACAGTCACTATGGACAACAGTATGGAGGTTCCTCAAAAAACTAAAAGAACTACCATATGATCCAGCAATCCCACTTCTCTGGGCATATATCTGGAGAAAACCATACTTTGAAAAGATACATGCACCCCAATGTTCATACCAGCACTACTCACAATAGCCAAGACACGGAAGCAACCTAAATGTCCACTGACAGAGTAATGGATAAAGAAGATGTACATATATACAATGGAATATTACTCAGTCATAAAAAAAGAATGAAATACTGCCATTTGCAGCGACATGGACGGACCTAGAGGTTATCATACTAAGTGAAGTAAGTCAGACAGGGAAAGACAAATATCACACGATATCACTTACATGTGGAATCTAAAAACAAGGATACAAATGAACTTATTTACAAAAGAGAAACATACTCACAGACTTCGAAAACGAACTTACGGTTACCAAAGGGGAAAGGTGTGAGGGGGGATAAATTAGGAGTTTGGGATTATCATATACACACTACTATATATAAAATAGAGAATCAACAAGGACCTACTGTATAGCACAGGGAACTCTACTCAATATTGAGTAATAACCTATATGGGAAAAGAATCTGAAAAAGAATGGATATATGTATAACTGAATCACTTTGCTGTATACCAGTAAAACTAACATGCTATTGTAAATCAACTATACTCCAATATAAAATAAAAATTAAATTAAAGTTATTATAAAATAGTGGCTATATTCCCCATGCTGTACAATATATCCTTGTAGCTTATTTATTTTACACACAGTAGTTTGTACCTCTTAATTCCTTACCCCTATCTTGCCTCCCCACCCTTCCCTCTCCCCACTGGTAACCACTAATTTGTTCTCTATATCTGTGCTACAGAAATTAAATACAGATATAGAGATTAAAAACAGATAAACCATTTTAAAAATCACAATAAGGTCTCTGCTACCTATAACTCTGAAGTTATATTTTCTGGTTAACTACAGGTTTAGTACTACTTTAAGCAAGGAAACATATTTTAATCATTTTGGATGAGAACATTTCTAAAATACATACTTTTGTGTCTTCTTTAATGGCACTTAATGCTCGATAAGTTTCTTTCTTTAATAAATAGGGTCAGTTACCATCTTTACTATTCTTTAATACATTCAAGGCTTTTCAAATGGATTGCAAGTGAGCCATAATATTGGTTCCCCTCTCAGCCTTCAAGGCAACAGGGTAGGGCCCAGAGAAACCAGAACCCTGGGCCAGTCTCTTTTGGCCATCAGCTGCCTCATCAGTTTACCCCAGGGTTCAGTGCAAATAATACCATGTTCTGTATGTCACAACATAAGAAGAAGTTGAAAGCACTGCCATGTGAAATGGTTGTGCAATGTGAGTCCTTTATCATTTTCTGATTCCTCTCTTGCAATCAGAGTATTATGTGACATTCTTATGTGCTGATTTACATGTCAGTTTGCTGCTTCTATTTTGCTCTGAGATCAGATACCAGATGACCAGATTTTTAGAAATTATGTAAGAAGTAAGTATAAAGGCTTTGAATGAACCTGAGGAGCTTTTCTTTTAAAAAATAATGAGCTTTAGTACATGGAGCAAGTGACATCTTTCCTGGATGTCTATATGTCTCCTGAACAATTCTAATTCTCCGGTTCCCGATAGTTGCCATTGCTAGAAGGCCAAGGTCCAGATAGCTGAGGTGTTATCATATACCTCCACTGTGGGCATACCTGCTCTAAAAAATCTCAATGCTTTCTTTGCTATACTTGCCACACTAGGAGAAGATCAGACTTGAGTGGAGAGCTCATTTTAGGCCTTAGACTGAATTATTGCCAATTAAGTGACTTGTGTATAATCAAGCAAAACATACATGTCCACCACTGTGCTAGATTTTTATAGGGGAAAAAGAACAATGATGTGATCAAAATCCTTTTGCAACACATGGTCTAGTTGTTTAACATGTATTTATCTTATTTTTTAAAATCAGAAAACAGTTTAAGATAATATAAAATATAAACAACAAATGTAAGTTATGTAGACAATAGGTGTCATTGAAATTGAGAACAGGAAAAACTTTACTATGTACTGGAGTAGTAAGGAAGAATCTCACGTAGTTGGGTTTAGAGAGACAAATAAGATTTGGAGAGATGAGAAATGGAAAAAGCAACTTCAAGGACAATCATGTTCTTCTACCAACACTTCTGGCACCTACCATCAGAAAAATACAAGCATGATACAAAATGTATCGATCATTTACTGTATGTCAGATGCTATAAAAATGACCAAGACAGCCTCAAGGAACTCATAATCCATTGCCCGAGGGCAGGGAGTGGTAGTGGTGGATGGACATATAAACTGGACAGAGTGTAGATTTAAAATATGGCAGCTCTCATATATATATATATATATATATATATATATATATATATATATATATATATATATAAAATAAAAGCCTGAAATGAAGAAAAGGGATGTAATGTAACTCACGTTTTCTGTTTTAACCTTCCACCATCAGTATCTGTTTGTTGAGACTGTAACTTCTCTTCATCATCTGACTGTGCTGCGTCATTACTACAAGAAGAAGTAGTCATTTTATAAGAAGCCATTTCCCCTACACTTCTCAAAAATCTCTATGTGTACTTAGTATACAATTAGCTAATCAGTGTAAGAAAAAAATGTTAACATGCTTTATATAAGTTTAATTTAAATGATGACCCTGAGAATTTAAAGACTTGAAAGATCATAGAGTAGAATCTTTAAGCAAGGTGCAATGTACAAAATGCAAACGAATGCAATTTAGGAATTTATGAAAAACCTAACACAAACAAGGCTTTTTGCTGGGCAAAACATGCTGCACAGAAATGACACATTAACTTATAAATATCTCCCTCCTTACTTACCAGGCACATCATGTGAAAGCTTTGCTTTCACCGAAATTATTTCTTAGTTCTACATACATCTCACAGTAAAGTCAATCACCTCACTCTAAAGACACTTTCTGACCCTAAAAAGACAATACAATTATTTATAAAATTTCTGATCCTTAAAGCGAGGTTTCAGAAGACCAGGCGTTTATCCCACATGGCTTTTTAGCTTCATGTGTTCTAATATTGTCTCTAGTATAATATTGGGTTGGCTGAAAAGTCTGTTTGGGTTTTCTGTAAGATGTCATAACAAAACCCGAACAAACTTTTTGGCCAATCCAATATAAATCATTTTAAAAGAAGACAAACCAAATACTATGAGATTTAAGATATATATATATTTTCCCCCAAGTAATTGTACAATCTTGAGAACAAAGCTGAATAAAGAAAATGTCACACACACACACACACACACACACACACACACACACACTCAGAGAAGAATATTATTCAGCCATAAAAAGGAAGGAAATCCAGCCATTTGTGACAACATGGATGGACCCTGGGAGTGTTAAGCTAAATGAAATAAATCAGACAGAGAAAGACAAATACTTTATGATATCACTTATATGTGGAATCTTAAAAAAAAAAGCTCATTTTAAAAAAGAGAGAGAAAAAAGTTTAAGAATACATACATTAACTAACTCTAATTTTAATTCTAACTTTAAAAAAAGAAGACTGAATGAAACCAAATTAGGGACTCTCATAGTTCATAAACAGAGAACTTTTCACCACTCTGAATGAAATACTACAAATGATAAATAATAACATTAGGCCATACCTTACATATTCCTTAGTCCTTCTCATGATGTGTAGAGTGAGAGGATTAATACCTGTTGGCAGTTTCTCTTCTGCAAGACTCAAAGGTATTTCTTCTCCAGTATCCAGATTCTTAATCATTACACTGGCTAAAATTTCCTGAAGTAAAAAATAACACCAAGAGTACCTATAATTTAATTATCTTTTTGAATCTACAAAATCCTCAAAAATTCAAGCTAAGAACTTTCTAGATACATTCAGTACTATGTACAATAATTTTTTTTTTTTCAGTACGCGGGCCCCTCACTGTTGTGGCCCCTCCCACTTGTACAATAATTTTTTAAACATTTTTAGTGAGATACAATTTCCACACCACAAAATGCACTCATTTAAAGCGTATAATTCAATGGTTCTGAGTACATTCACGGAGTTGTGCAATTATCACCATTATCTAAGTTTAGAACATTTCTACCTCCCCCAAAAGAAAGCATAAACCCATTAGCTGTCATGCTGTATTCCCCTCTCCTCCCAGTCCTTGGCAACCACGAATCCACTTTTTTTCTCTATGGATTTGCCTATTCTGGACATTTCATATAAATTAAATCATATAGTATGTAGTCTTTTGTGATTGGCTTCTTTCACTTAGCATCATCCTGTCAAGGTTCATCCATATTGCAGCATGTATCTCTTTCCTTTTAATTGCCAAAAAATAGTCCACATGGATGGACATACTACATTTTATTAATCCATTCATCAGTGTTGGACATTTGTGTCGTCTCCACACTTTCGCTAGCATGAACACCTATGTATATTTTTTGTGTGGATGTATGTTTTCCTTTCTCTTTGGTGTATACATAGGATTGGTATTGCTGGGTCATGGTAACTCGATGTTTAATATTTTGAGGAACTACCAAACCGTTTTCCAAAGTACAATAATTTTTTTAAATGTACTGTTTAAAAGAAACAAAAGTTAAGATTTTGCTTCAAAACTACATTCTGAATAAATTGGCCAATAGATGTATACTAAATTTTAAGGTAAGAATTAAACATTGAGTCTGTATACACTGTACATAATCCAATATGTATAAAAACATATACCTATAATATCAAGTTTTTTTTAAGCCCACTTTCTATAAAACATAGGCCTTGCTTTCAATACACTTATTCCACCATATAATTATGTGAAAGGGCAAGTTTAAGTCGGAGTTCAAACTCCAGCATATTAAAAAAAAAAACTAAGACAATCTTCAATTTTCATTTTTTCCTCTACATTATGATTTTTTTGCCTAACAGCAATAAAGCTAATTTTTTTAAATCATGGTAAAATATATAATACAAAATTTACCATTTTAACCACTTTTAATTGTATAGTTCATCAGCATCAAGTACATTTACATTGTCATGCAACCATCATCACCATTCATCTCTAGAATTTTTTCATCTTCTCATCATGACCTCTATGTTTTATGTTTTCAAGAACCAAAAAATCTAATTATACCTCATCAGTAAGCTCTCTCCCAGAGTTGGATCTAGGTCTCTGAGGGCCCATCACTTCACCTGCTATTGTCTGCCCATCAGGTGCTTTTCCATTTTCCTGAAATTATAGTTTTATAAACAGAAAGTAGACTGAATCAATTTCTATAAATATTCAATTATTCATTACCACACACAGTTCTAAAGAATTGCAGAATACAGATAATGGAGCCTACTGAAAATTTAAATGGAGCACTCCATTTCAGTCTTTTATTATTCCCAGCATGCTGAAAAACATTAGGTACCAAAAGTGTTGCTGCTCATGAAATAATGTCTGAGTAGTCTTGAAAGCAAATAAATGTTCTATTTGAACCTGGCCCAAAAGCAGTTCTCTACCAGTAAAATGCCAGCACTAATATTGCCATTAATCAGAGCTATACACATGGATATCTTGAGGGTAGGGGTTGGCAAACTTTTTCTGTAGAGCCAGATAGTAAATATTTTAAGCTTTTTGCTTCATATATAGTGTCTGTTGCATATTCTTTTTTTAAAAACAACCCTTTAAAAATATAAAGACCATTTTTAGCTTGGGGACCCTACAAAATCAGGCCACTGTTGACCTCTGCTCTAAGGCTCTGAAAAGACTATATTGTCTTTTTGTGTGTGTATGTGCTTTGAATTTTATTCCAAGTTCCATTGGCCACAGAATCCTCAATTTAAAAAATTTTTTTATTTTATACTGAAGTATAGTTGATTAACAATGTTGTGTTAGTTTCAGGTGTACAGCAAAGTGATTCAGTTATACATATACATGTATCTATTCTTTTTCAAGTTCTTTTCCCTTTGAGGTTATTACAGAATATTGAGCAGAGTTCCCTGTGCTGTACAGTAGGTCCTTGTTGATTATCTATTTTACATATAGTAGTGTGTATTATGTTAATCCCAAACTCCCAATTTATCCCTCCCCCCACCTTTCCCCTTTGGTAACCATAAGTTTGTTTTCCAAGTCTGTATGTTTCTGTTTTGTAAATAAGTTCATTTGTATCATTTTTTTTTAAGATTCCAATATCATATGATATTTGTCTTTCTCTGTCTGACTTACTTCACTTAGTATGATAGTATCTCCCAGTCGGCTAACCTGCCCTAACCACAGCTACCACATAAGTAACCCTCTTGAACCCCAGAATTTGACAGTGGCAGAAATTCATGTTATCAAGTCCTTTCTATTGCCTCATATATGGATACATAGCCTAGTGTATGAAGTTTTTTTTCATGATTAGGAAAAGGAAATTATAAAAGTCCCCAATTTTGACCACTATAGGTCAGATAAATGAAGATTATAGTTGGTATTTATTAATAAATATTACATATAGCAGCATCTGTCACTTTTTGAATACCTACTACATCCCAGGTACTTGGCATACTCTAGCTCATTTCAACCTTGCAAGAAACCTTCAAGGAAGGTTTTCCCCTCATTTCATCAATGAGCCATCTCAGACTCAGATGTTAAATAGCTTGCCAGAATCAGCCAGCTACTTAAGTAGCAGAGCTAGACAAGGGATGTAAGGTAGCCAGGTTTTGGGGACAAGGAAATATTTGGCCTGGAGAAGAAAGAAGGTTCAACAATCAACAAACCAAAACCAAAACCAAAACCAAAACCAAAACCAAAACAATCAACAAACCAGCCAGTTGCAGAAAGTTGAGAAAGCCTGTATCAAATATAACACAAATTCACCAACCTGGGCAGTAACTATTTTATCTCCACTGGTAGCACTTGCCAAATCAAGAGAAGGCTGAGAATCTTTGACTGTACTCTCTGAAGCCATGTTTGTAGTTAGGAGAGTATCAGATGTAATATTCTCTTTGGGAACTGCAATAATAACAACAACAACAACAACAACTAATATTTATATAAGACCTTATACATAGCTTGAAAAGTGCTTTAACCTTTATCTGGCTGATGCTTAGAACAATCCTCTGAGAAAAGTGGTTTTATTACTCTCGTTTTATATATGGGAAAACCAGGGTTCAAATATGTTAAATTCCTCAAGGCTACACAACTTACACATGAAGAGAACTAGGACTTGAATTCAAATCTGAAGTCTCCAAATTCTACGCTCTTTTCACTATGCCACACTGGCTCTCCAATGGTAACAGATTTGAAAGTCTCCTGAAATGTTTAATTACAGTAATGTAACAACACTAATGTAAACATTTTGATTTTCTATTACTAAAATAAGTTTTATAACTTGGTCATCAATGTTGTTATATACAGCATAAAGTGGAAAAAAAATCAGAAAGTTCAAGTTTCAACTCCAAGAACTCCCCGCAAAAATAGCTATTTCTCAATTAATACTTGCCATCTAGATCAGGTGCCTTAAGAGCCTCAAACTCCAATTCGCTTTTCTTTTTTCTTGGTGGTGGAGCAGGTCGAGATGGCGGTGGGGGTCTAGGAGGCGGGAAATTAGTTGGAGGAGGTGGGCGTGCTGGAACAGGCTTCTTTGTACTAGCTACTATATCAGGTTCTGGAGTAAGCTGTCTTGGTGGTTTGGCAGGAGCAACTTCTTCCACAACAGCAAAATCTTTAGTAGATAAGGAGTGTGAGGATGCAGGTTCTAGAACATCACTTTCGTTGACTTCCAGTGCTTCCTTGTTCAACACTTCTGTTTCAGTTTCAGGCACATTAAGCTGTTGTTCAGTTGAACTTATTTCAGTTAACTTAGTGGTTTCATCTACTGGCTTGTCATATGTGTCATCAGAAGGAAAACATTTTTTTGATTCTAATTCAGTTTCTTCAGATACATCCTGACTCTCTGCCTTTTGGGAATCTTCCTGCAGTACTTGATCTACGGCTAACAATCCAGGTATATCTGTTCCAGCCATGATAGGACTGGCAGTAGCCTGATCAGACTGTCCTTTTCCTTTGGAATCCAAAGAGTCATCTTCCAGCTGTAGTACTTTCTGACTCTCTTCAATAATACTTTCAATAATCTGATGAAAGGTTAAAAAGCAGTTGAAAAAAAACAGTGAAGCTATTTACAAGAACAAAATAACAGCTAATCATTTATATAGTACTTACTATGTGCCAGGCAATGTTCTTAACACTTTACGTATTTTAATCTTTACAACAACCTTGTAAGATAGCACTCTTACTATCATCATTATACAAATGAGGGAACTAAGGCACGGAGGGACCAAGTGATTTGTCCAACGTCACAAAGCTAGTAAGTGATGAAGCTGGCATAAACGTAGGGAGTTTGGTTCCAGACACTGTACTCTTAACCATTATATAGGGAATCTGTGTTAGTACGTGTAATCACAAAAATTCAATCAACCCTGTAAAAGAAAGTTTAAACCTAAATTTACATTCAGATGCTTCATGTCATAGTTCATTTACATATTTATGCCAAGTTACTTGCCTGCTGGTTTGAGCCTAGTTAACAAAACTATGAGAATCAAAACCACCTTGTACAAGATTTCAAGTTGTTCAGCTCTGAACTCAAGCCTGACATGGAAAGCCAGCAGATGCAGGGAGATTAATGTTCTTAAACAGGCTACATCTAATCCCCTGTTCTGCAAAGAGATGGCAGGACCATGAAAAGAGTTCAAATACCCACCTCATCTTGCCTTTTTTCCCTTTTATTTCTTATCTACAGTTGAAAACTACAGGCAGGCTTTCTGCGTCTCCTACCAACATTTAGAAGAAAATATATTTTCTACCCGTCCTGTCATTATTAACACAATAAATCTCCCAGCCCACTCACTTATCTTTCCACCACGGAGACATGGATGACTTCTGCTTTCTCAATTCTTTGGCTCCAGAAAGTTAACAGAATGTGTTATGGAACTATCTTGATGTGGTTTACTACAAATTCATGCCAAGTTGAACTGGATATTAAGCCGTTCAATAATATTCATCCCTGATTTCCCAGCATATTCTACATATTCATTTTTCTCAATCTTCAAATTTTTATCCTAGACCTACCTTACTTTTACCAGAGAAATATTAACTAGAGTCCACCTAATTTGTCAATTAGGTAGTTTCTGAGCTCTGAATACTTTAGCAATAACAGAAGCCAGATTACAGTAAATTTACGAATGAATAAGAGGTGAAGACAGGAACAGCCAGCACACTCTACGTTCTCAAAAAGCTTGGCTATACATGGAAGAGGGTGCAAGAAAATGATCCAGCATTTTTATAAGCCGAGGGGAAAGAGCCAATGGAAAGGAAGGTAACAAGTTCTGGAGAAGAAAAGAAAGAAGGTCTGCTGTGTATCAGACCCAGTACACACATTTGCCATTTAATCTTTACACAGGCCTTGTGAGGGAGCTAGATTATCTCCCTTCTACAAAAGCAGGAATCTGAGGTAAAGGCATTAAGTATTTCGCCCAAGGTCCCACAGCTAGTAAACTACAAAGTCAAAACTGAAATCTGGGTTTTTCTCCCCAAAATCCAGTGTTCTTTATATTATATCATTCTACTTTGGACAGGAAAATAAAGAATACTAAATTCTCAGGAATGGCATGAAAAAGAGGTAAAAGATGACAACAAGTTTGCAGGTGAGGGAAGTGAGAGATGATGAAAAGGACTGAATTCAGGCTTCTTAGCCTCTAACACCTACATGCAGTGTGGGAAGCAAGGTTATCTGATGAAAGTAAGCAGATGCAGGTGGGCACAGTGAGCATGAGGTGAATGTAAAGGTTTCAAATAATCACTATGCAGAGTGAAAAGGCCTATGCCATCAGAGGGGTTAAAACAAGGTTGAAAATCTTAAACCTTCTCTAATCCCTTACCTGAGGACAATCTCTTCCTCTTCTGAACTCCTATCACTCTTACTGTTCATTATAATATGAACTAGAATATAAATACAGAGTAGTACATGAGCTAGCTCTATATAAATATTTTCTCCACACCTGGAAAACAAGGCCCGTGTTTTCTACATCTTGATATGCCCCCATAGCACCTATTTACAGTACCTAGCCCTGTTTCCCCACCCCCGTTCTCTGCTGGGTTTCAGGAGGTAGCAAATGGGGAAAGAACAAGAGAACAGTGAGAATCAAGACTAACATAGAAATGATCATGCTAAAGCAACTGTTTCCTATCACCTCCCTGCTTCAAAAAAATCATTGCTTTCACAGCGACTGTAAAATAAAAACCAGATGTTTTAGTATGACATGAGAGGCATTCCCATAATCTGGCCCTAACTCTGGTCTCTAGACTCATCGTCAAACATTCTGCACATTCCTCATCTCCACGCCTTTGGTTATGCCTTTCCTCTTCCATCTCTGACTGCCCAAATCTTTTTTTTTTTTTTTTTTTTTTGCGGTACGCGGGCCTCTCACTGTTGTGGCCTCTCCCGTTGCAGAGCACAGGCTCCGGACGTGCAAGCTCAGCGGCCAAGGCTCACGGGCCCAGCCGCTCCGTGGCATGTGGGATCTTCCCGGACCGGGGCACGAACCCGTGTCCCCTGCATTGGCAGGCAGACTCTCAACCACTGCGCCACCAGGGAAGGCCCCTGCCCAAATCTTATCCATTCATCAAGAACCAGTTCAGATGCTACTTCCTCCTTCCCCATTCCTATCCTCAAGGAGAAAGAAAAGCCTCCCTTTGTGTTCTTATAAAGTTTGCAAGTCTATTTGAACACTTATTACACTCAGTTTTGTGTTTATCCGATTTTCTCTACTCAAATGTAAGTTACTGGGAACAGGGATTGTGTTATACCCTGATCCAGGGTGTAACTCCACAGCCTTTATCATTAATGTTGGATACTTAATTCACTTGAAAAGGCTAGAACTTGAAAAGTAATACCTAGAGCCTTAAGACTCACTCTACGGCTCCATAGTGTTTACTACTTTTTCAGCTTCTAAACTCTCCTTAAAAATCACTTTTTTTTGGCTACTAACTATACTTACCCATTTGTATTTTATCCCAAGAAAAAAAATCTTAAAAAGGGAAAGAAAAGCTCTAGTGGAAAAACAGAAACTTTTCAAGTTTTCAACAATAAAAATGGCTAGATACATAATAATCCATTTGCTTGATGGAAGCTAATAGACCAAATGAAAACTGAGTATTAAAATCATGTAGAGGGCTTCCCTGGTGGCGCAGTGGTTGAGAGTCCGCCTGCCGATGCAGGGGACGTGGGTTTGTGCCCCGGTCCGGGAAGATCCCACATGCTGCGGAGCGGCTGGGCCCGTGAGCCATGGCCGCTGAGCCTGCGCGTCCGGAACCTGTGCTCTGCAACGGGAGAGGCCACAGCAGTGAGAGGCCCACGTACCGCAAAAAAAAAAAAAAAAAAACATGTAGAAATATGATAAAAATCAAAAAATGTTAAGAGGAAAAGGTAGAATATAAAATTCTGTCAGAAACAAAACAACACCATCACCAACAAAATTCTATCTACACTACAAACAGGCCAAAAAAAAAAAAAAAGCAAATGAGTGAGAACCAGAAGGGAACGCCAAAAAATCAAGACAGCTGTTTGTTTGTGTAGAATTGTGGGAAATTTCTGATTTAAAAAAAAAAAAGGGTACCACTCTTGTTATCTCATTCATGCTGATACACAAAACCATTTTTCCCAAAAAGGAAATTTTTCTTTTTAAAGGAAAAAGTATGATCAATATTAAAATATGTAGTCCATTAGTTTCTAAATTCCATAAGGGTAGAACAATGAATCTACATTAGTGGTGATTTTGCCTGGTATCATTCCCCCAGACATTCAGTGATGTCTGGAGACATTTTTGGTTGTCAAGATGGGGTAGGGGTTGGTGGGGGGGGGGGGCGGACGTTGACATCTAGTGAGTCAAAGCCAGGAATGCTGCTAAACATTCTACAATGTACAGAACAGTCTCTCCTTCCCCCCACAACAAAGAATTATTCACCCCAAAGGTGTTGCTGTTGAGAAACTCTGGGATAGAGGATGTGTCGTAGCATTGGTCTCTGGAAATCCACTCGCTAAACAGTGCCTGGGGCCCAGAAAACACTCAAAACTGGTATAAATGAACAGACACACACTGTTCTTTCTCCTTGGGTTTTATCCTGATACTGTGAATAACCCATTGCCAAAATTTTTATCTTATGCTCAGTCTCTTCCAGTAAACCAAACCCTGAAGCTTCATATGATCAATTCCTTAAAAGTTATCAAAGGTACTAGAAGAGTAATGACTTCTTGTAACCTCTAACTCCTCAAGACATTAGAATTTGCTGCACTGAGTTTTTCAGTACCTTTACCTCTTGGTACTAGCCTCAAGAGTAGCTATAGCTTACTCTAATAAAAATACAGGTATAAAAAATAAAAACACATTACAAAACATTTTTCAAAATACTGATTCAAGGATAAATTACCAATTAGTTCGATTACAAAATGCCTTCTAAAAAGCCTGATGCGCCTTCAATCACAAATTCAACAGATTCAGGAAGATTTACTGAACATCCACCGCGTACAGGGCACTATACTAAAAGAATATAAAAAATTTTCCACTTTAAATATACCATAAAAATATGACATCTGCTAAACTAATATTAACATTTTATCTTACAAACCTTTTTAGACACATCTTGCTTCAATTCTTGTACAGGGGACTCATTTCCAACTTTGTATGCAGAGTTCTCTGCTTCCTATTTCAAAAAGAAAAGAAACAAAGACCAAATATCTTTTCTTTAAAACTTTGTTTAAAATGGGTATAAATTAGAAATTACAACATTAATAAATCAAAGGCCCATAAAGAGCTTATATGTTTGTATACTGATAGATGCCCAGAGATTTTTATGCCAATTGGGACAATTTAATTTGCATAGGAAGGTTACCAATCAGCAATTTTCGATTTTTCTATTGTAACAGGATATTTTCCTTCACATGTACCCAACTTTTTAACATTAAAAAACTGTGCAGGAAGATAAGAACTACTAAGTACCTTTGTAGTTTAAAAAGATTAAGGACTTAAGCAAAGGGTTGAATTAGAATTGTTATTTTCCCCAAAGTATCCCTTCATAAATATGAATAAACACAAAAGTACATAATGAGGAAGACCATATTCAGAGAATCATTTTCTTAAAAACTCTATACACTTTAGATAAAAGGAATCAAGATTTAACCGGTATTAAATGAAGGCCCCAAAACAGTAACAGATGAAAAAAATTAAACCCACCAAAAATACATATATATCTACGTATACATTCATATACACATACGTACATATATATATATATTTGGGAGGTTAGAGAAGGTAAAATGGATGCTGCATTTCTGTTGGAAAAAAAATTCGGGTAAAGTAAGATAATCATACATTTGCAAATCTTAACACAATATTCTTTTCCATCCTAAGTTTTCTTTACATTTATAGAAGTACAGTAATTTGAATGCTACCACTAATACTGAGAAAAAAACTTTTCATAATTCTTGGTGTACATCACAGAGCTTGTCAGAAAGTCACTATAACCATTTTTGACAGATAAGTGACCTAAGATACATAAGGATGTATGTATGTATTAAGGTAGCAATTATACAAGTATCAGGACAGGCTCCAATAATCTCTCTACTCCAGAGATTATTATAATGCTAAAGACTTAATAATGTGCTAGAGAAATTTCTGTAGGACTTCCAGTATCTTCAAGCTGAAAAGTTGTTTCATTGAATTCCTCCCAGCATTTGGGAAATACTACCAATTCTTATATAGATTCTTCTAGAGAAAAGTTGTTTCATGGAATTTGAAGTATTAGATAAAATCTAAACTCTACCACAGCCCATGAACACCTAACATGATATGGCTCCTGCCTACATCTTTGACATCTATATTTCTCACCTCCCTCTCCCATCACAACCACACAATTATACTTTGGCCAACTGGATGGTTCCTTACCATCCTTAGGGTCATATAGCTCAGGCATTATTACATCAGAAAAGCCTTCCCTGACCACCCTGAAATAGCCATCTTGACAAGATGAGAGAGAATTCTTGAAAGCTGATGACAATTAAGAACGGTTAATGAATATTAGAGAAACACCTTCAACTGTCCTACAAATTAACTATATTTACCCAATTACCCTCCAATAACTGTTCATTAGTAGGGAAATCAGAAGCACTGTACAACCTTAATTCCATGGATATTTTCCCCAAGTTAACCTAAGAAAAATACATAATAATAATTCCTGTACCTCAATTTCATTTGTTTTAATACTTACAAAGATCACAGACCAAAACTGGCAAGCAATGATTAGGCTTCTATTTTATTTGGCTTTAACAAAACTCTCTTAGACTTTGAACTTTTGAAAGATATCAACTCCTATAAGGTAAACTGCTGTTAAGTCCTAGTTTTAAGGAGTGATATGGCACCTACCAGAGGATCTGATCTCTAGAGAGGTTAGTTGGAAGATTTCTTAGTAAAACCTGATTTAGTATATATAGTCATCTATGATTCTGTCTTTAGTGAGGTTTAAGGTCCAGGTCCTTCCCCTAGCACCTCGATCAGGCTTTGAGGACAAAGCAATGGAAGCCAAGCATGTGCCTACAGAAAACCAACACCAACTTAGCTAGACTTGAGACAGTCCTCAATTATTACCTTTTTCTGGAGATGGGCTGCCCCATTACTGTGGCACAGTATCTACTAAATCCCAGCTTCCCACCTAAATCCCAGCTTCCCACCTTTAGGCCATTTCTCTAACTCCTACCTATCACAACCTCAGACACATGCTTTCTTAAAAGGTATGATAGAGCATTCAATTTCTAGCAATTCACACCACTGTTTCCCTCCATCTGTATTGGATATCAGAGAGCTGTCTGTACCCTCCTCATAGTATTCAGTTATAAGAACTGAGCTTTTTAATTTTAATAAGCACATCCAACAAAAGACCCAGTTTCACAAATCATTTGTACAAAAGTGATCTACACTCAAAGAAATCTTCATTATCATCTACTAAAGAACATTAAGCTAAAAATGTTAGTTACTAAAAAATTCAGGTCACTTCTGGTTTTTAGTAATGAGGAAGTAACTGTGTAATGAGTAATAAGTAATTAACTGTGACTAAAGTGAAATTTTAAAAAATGTTTGAGATGTGACCGCCACTCTTTTTTGCTGAGGAGAGAAAAAAAAAAACAAGAAACAAAAACCAGGAAACAACTCTTAAATAGTTGTCATATGCATCCATCCATTCCTATCAACACCATCCCTCTGTTGGGAGTCTCATGTCTTGACATTCTAACCTCTTAATAGCTCTCTCTGCACTTAGTCTCTTTCCCCCGAACTTTCTTCCACCCTTCTACCACTTAACTTTTGTTAATTCCCCAGCAAAAAATCTTGTAAGACATATAAAAATTGACTTTAAATATCTTGCTTCAAAATTTTAAAGCCCAGATTTCTTAACCTGACATTCAAGGCTCATGGAAATCTGGCCCCAATTTACTTTACCAACATTCCACCACTGAAATGTTTACATTAGTCACACCAGTCTTTCAACGTGCCCAGCAAATTCTCTGCCTTTGCATATTAATTAGTTCATACTATTACCTAACATACAATGCTTTCCCAATTTTTCTCTATCCACCTATGCAAACCCCTCCCAATTTTCAAAGCCTAACACAAGTTCTACTTCCTCCCGAAAAATTTTCTCTCCTATTCCAGGCAACAGAGCTCTCACAATTGCTCTATGTCCCCCTTCCTCCTCCAAACTCCCTGTAATTCTTAAGGTCTATTCTAGTCTACAAACATCAATACCACATGTATCATCCTTTCTTATATATATGTATCTTTTCTGTGAGGTTGTAAAGCCATCAAAAATAGGAACTATATCAAACTTTTCTTTGGATTGCTTAAGGTATCAATAGATATGCTGTTATACACAATAAGCACTCAATAACCCATGTACATCCACATCATAGAGTATTACTTAACAACAAAAAGGAATAAACCATTGACACATGCAACAACTTGGATGGATCTCAATCATTTGAGCCAATCTCAAAAGGTCACACATTATATGATTCCACTTATAGGACATTCTCAAATGACAAAATTATTGAGATGGAAAACAGATTAGTGGCTGGCTGCCTGGAGTTAGGGATGATGTGGGGAGGCGGTGGGTGTGACTTTATAAAGGAAGCTCTCTGTGGTGATAAACTAGATCTCATCTGGATTGTGGTGGTGGTTATATAAATATACACATGTAATAAAACGACATAGAACTATACACTCACACTGTACCACCGTCAAATTCTTGGTTTTGATATTGTACTATAATTAAGACATAACCACTGGGGAAAGTGGGTGAAGGATAACAGGGCTTCACTCTGTACTATCTTTGCAGCTTTCTGTGACTCTATAATTATTTCAAAATAAAAAGTAAAAAAGAACTATATCCAACTTCATATTTATTTACTAAATATGTACATTTTCTATCTAATTTTATTCAAGTTAAGGATAATCTATAATTACTGGGATAAAATAAATTCCCCAAACCTATTTGTTATAACCTAAAAATATCTTAAGATCTAAGTGGCTTTTAAAATCTACAAGCATAAACAGCAATAGTCTCTGGATAGGAGGACTGGGAAGTGGAAGGTGAAGAATGGGAGGGAAGCTACATTTTCAACCATCTTCTTTTCACAGAGTGAATTTTTTTTTTTTTTTTTTTCGGTACGCGGGCCTCTCACTGTTGTGGCCTCTCCCGTTGAGGCGCACAGGCTCCAGACGCGCAGGCTCAGCGGCCATGGCTCACGGGCCCAGCCGCTCCGCGGCATGTGGGATCTTCCCGGACCGGGGCACAAACCCGTGTACCCTGCATCGGCAGGGGGACTCTCAACCACTGCGCCACCAGGGAAGCCCTCACACTGAGTGAATTTTAACCATGTCCATGAGTTGTTTTTTAAAACGGTTTTATTAAATAGTTAATATAAAAGAATTTTTATAAAACATAAGGAATAAAGAATTATGATATAACCTTTCTTACGTACTCAGTTTAAGAAAAAGAACAGTATTACTATTAGCTTTCAAGTCTCTTGTATGTCCTTCTCCATTTCCATTACATTCTTTCACCCTCAGAGATGACTGATATCCTAAACTTTGTGTTTATTATTCCCTTGCTGTTCTTTATAGTTTTACTATGCTTGTATCTCTGAACAATATATTCTCTAGTTTTGCATGCTTTTGGACTTAATATAAATGGAATCTTCCTACATGTATTTTCCTGTGACTTGTTTTATTTCCCCCACTCAACACCATGGTGCTGAAATTCATCCATGTTATTGTGTATAACTAATTCATTCATAGCCACTGCTACAGAATATTCCATATGAATACACCACAATTTATCAAACAGATCAATATCCAATGTGTATAAATAGAAGGTAGGGACACTGAAACTGAAAAAAAAATACAGCATGTTTGAGATTATACATACATATGTACAGACGTACACACAAACACAACCATACACAAACATACACATATAGTATATATTCTATTTGATGTAAATAGTTCTGTTTGGTGATATTCTTGTATTTAAAATGGTTCCCATTGGCATAATGTCTCAATATCAAACTTCTTTGCTTGAATATAAGGCTAGGATTGATTTTTATATATAATTATGATACCAATACATGTGCCCATAAGAAGTATACAAGTGTTTTGGTTACTCCATACTTCTGTCATGCAAGTATTACTTTTTCAATTAAAAACACACATACACACAAATACAAGTATTTTATAGTGTTCTTTTATTCTAAAAATTGTAAACCAAATAAAAATTAGCAGAAATCTAAAAAATACTTATAGTCCCTTCCTTATAGTACAATATTTAATTAGGTATTTCTAGAGTACCTAATCACACCTAGAGTAAGATACAATGATAATATTACTTAGCAAAAAATAAGTAATAGAAAGCCAAAGCAGAAAACGAAGAATTACATAAAAGAGAAAAATGAATGAAAATTGTATACAATTTGTAGAAATATACTTATCACTTTCAGAAAGCACAACTCACCTTTAATGTTGAAATCACAACCTTTCCTGGAGGCCTGTTCAGAAATAAAAGCAAGAAAGTGTTGAATAGTGGAGATGAGAAGGGAAATACTTCTACACACTCATTAAAGACAAGCCCATATTTTAAAAAACATTTACAGAAGATGTAGAAACCATAAAAAAGTAAAGAAGAAAATTAAAGTGACCCATAGCCTTACAACCAAGAGATTTGAGTTTGTATCTTTTGTCTTCCTAGATATATAACACTATAATTAGCATTAATGTGAATAAAATTTTGTACTCTTCCATGATAAATTTCTTTAAAATAAATTTCTCTAAAAGTGGAATTGCAGGTCAAAAGTATACACACTTTTCAGCATTTTGAGAAACTCTCAAATTGCCCTCCAGAACAGTTGTTACCAATTTAAATACACTCCCATTGCTCTGAGTCCCTGTTTCTTAATACCCTTGCCAAAAATGAGTGTTATTTTTAAATGTTTACAAATTTGATAGGCAAAATATATCTTATTGCTGTCTTAATTTGTGCTTCTTTGATTTACAGTATGGATGAAAAGTTTCATATGCATTAGACATTTACGTTACTTTTAAAGAGAGATAACCTATTTTTGTTTGCAGCTCTTTTTTTTTTTTAACTGGAGCAAAACTCTATTCTTAAATACAGAGTGCTCTAGATATAATAATTTTAAAAAGTAACTTTTCACCGATTATTTTCACACACACCCTTACATTTTTCTTCGAATAGGAACAATTTGATATCTGCTTCAAAGCACAAAGGAGAGACATACCCTTACAGCCGCTTATCAGGGTTATGCAGTAAGAAGCTTTTAAATGATTCATATGCCATTCCTAAATTTTTTAAATGCAGTGATCACAGATGATACAACTTTGTGTTGAAAGGCGCCTTCAAGTTCATCTAGTCATAGCGCCTCTTTTTACAGATAAAGAAACCAAGGTGCTCAGAGATTAAGTGACTTTCCCCAAAGTCACAAATTAAGTTAGGGGCAGAACCAAGAGAAGCATCGAGTCCTACTCCCATGCTCTTCATGTGCCAAATTGAGTAATCCTTGACCTCTAATCAAAACAGTGTGATAAAAAAATTACTTTTGCCATTCAATAGAAAATCAACCCCTTTATTCAACAAACATTTATGGAACATCTAACCATGTACCAGGGACTAGAGATAGGAAGATGATTAAGACACAATCCCAGTTTAGGGGTTTTTTAAAGCTTGTTTAAAAAACAAAAAAGGTAGTCTCTTTTTAAGTCTCTTTTAAGTGCCTGCCCACTTAATTGCAGTGCCTGGACGATATCATTTCATGTTAATAAAGGACAATTTCCAGGAATGAAAATTTTAATATCCGCAATAATTTGGTTTCCCTGGCAAACATATGCTGCTCTGTAACAAAATCCTGTTTATCCGGAGGTGATTAGGACCAAGGTTATTCCAATTTTAAAAAAAGGAATAAATATTTCACAAAAAGGATGTGTAAAATAATACAAGTGCACTCAAAACAATAACAAAAATTTAAAAAACAAAAACAAAAAACCTTGAAGAGGCTCAAATTTCCATATGGCACATATTCTGAATGTCAATCAAGAAAAAAAAATCATCTACCACAGAGGTGTAGCGACAAGAGGAAATAAGATGTTTTTCAAAAAACTTAACCCCCATATGAGGTAGAGAAGGCAAGAAAAAGAAAATCTGCCTTCCCCATGACTCCCACTTTGAGAAATCTGATCAGGTTTTTTAGCTGTCCAAAAAACAGAATAGGGCGCCACATTTATCTCTTGCATGTAACTGGTTTCATAAAGAGCTGATTATTCACAGGATCTAAGTTATAGACCAACTGTTGACACACATGGAAATAGTCCAGATTGGTTCTGGTGGGGCTTTACATACAGCTGTGTACAAACTATAAAGAGTAATTTATTACTTCCTTTTGAGAGCCAAGGGAATGCAGTGAAAAGAACATGTGCAGATAGACCTTGCTTGAATACCGCTTCTGCCATTTACCCTATGTGTGATCTTGATCAATTCATTTAATTTATCCAAGCCTCAATCTCCTCCTTTGGAAAAGGGGTAAAAACATCTACATTTCATAGGACTACTATAAGGATTAAGTGAGAGAGCACATGGGGCACACACAATAAGCTGTAGTTTCCTCAGCAGCTTTGAATTGCTCCATTGAAACTCACAAATAATGAGTGCACCAAGTTTCTCCAAGGGACTTTGTCAGTAGTGGGAAGCCTGAGACCAATTTCTGGATACAGGAAAGATACCCTACAGCCCGTAAAGCTCCAGGCTATTTAACAACAGGGAACATGAAAAACACCAGATTATACTGAGCTGGTGATTAAAATGGGATCCTGCTTGCATTTTGTGATGTCATTAAACAAAAAACTAATAACAAAAGCCACTCGTGTTCAAAACATAATTTAAATGTTACAAAGTTGTTAAGGTCTTAGTAGGTAGTAAAACATTTCATAGCTTCCTCCAGTCTGATTAAGCCTAAAATTGTCTTTAACAGGGTAGTCTGTAAGATACATTTTTTCATCCATTTATAGAACATTAGCATCTAGTAAAAAGTGAAAGCATATTTATAACTTGCAAAGTTGGCTAAAACGATTTGTATCATGTGCCAAAATGAGAAAACAATTCATTTCACCATAATAAACAGTAAATCATTATTTAGTATTCCCACAGGAAATGTTCTTAATAGGGGCCTTGTAATAATAATTATACAATGGCCATCATTTATTAATAAGCATGTGCCAAAAATGTGCTAAGACTTGACTTGCTTTTGCTTCTTTAGTCCTCACAACTTTCCAATGAGGTAGTTATATTACCTTCCCTATTTTACACAACAAAAAAACTTGAGGCTTGGGTCAGATTAGGTAATTTAAATTGCACTGCTAGTGAATAACTGGGCCAGAATTTGACCCTAGGCAGTCTGGCTCTAGGGTCCACTCTCTCAACTACATTGCAATATTGCCTCTTTTCTGTGTAAGGTCTTAAAAGATGACGGTTATGAGAATATTCTAAGCGGTGCTATGAATGAACACCAAACTAAAGGCAATTAGCGCTGCTTCTTGAGTTGTACTAAACTAATTAAGTCAAAGGCTTGAATCCTGATCTGCCTTTAACAACTACAATTAATGCCTAATTGATTTGGCACAGCTAGGAAATAAAATAATGAAATGTTCCATGTATAAAACTGCCAGAGAGATGAAGCTTCTCTTTGAGTGCCAAACTTCTGAAAGTGTTCTAAGTACTTTTGAATTTCAAATTTCAAAAGCAGCTTGTAAATAAGTACATTATAGGCTAAGCCTTGCCGTTTCAGTAATCTTTCCCTTGAAAATACCTTCTTAAACAAAGGATATACAATTTTCCCTTTCTTACTGACTCAGAGTAATTATCATGCTCAAATACTACACTACATTTTAATACAGTAATGCCCTCCACGGACCCTAAGGTACAGGGGATTTATTTGCCTTCACACTACAGGACCCTAGGCTACTATGCTTGGAATGTCTGTGTTTTATAGTTTTGCATCTCCCTCCTCAATAGAAGTGGTCACTTCTTACAGCTGGCCATGTGCCTGCCTTTAAAAGCTTTCTTCCCCCTTCCCTTCTAATTTTTGCTTCTAGTCTGCATCGAGCTGGGAAACCCGGTTTTTAAAACTGGAATTGTATGGTAAAGGAAGAATCCAGAGCTTCTGAGGGTCTCCCCAGACAACCACTCAACTCTTCTCCATAACTCAGTCTCTAACTTCAAAGTAGAGATAATAACATACTATTTCAGAGTGATTATGTACCTAAAGAAAATAGCTATTCATGTTGGAGTTTGGGGACAGGAGAAATAGGGGACTAGGTCAAGAAAATTAAGTTCCACTCTTGGCTTTCCCAACCAACTAGGGGCAAGACCTTTAAGCAAGGGTTTTCAGAGTTTCTGTAATTTTAGGAAAGTTTATTTTAAGACCCTTCATTAGTTTGGGAGTGAAGATGTAATTTTTATACCATGATTAATGATCTAAATTTTATACCTCTGACTTCCCGTAAATTTGAGATATATTATAGGAAACTTGGACATAATCCAGCGCACACACACACATCCAGAAATGTCCGGTAATACTCTGATACATCTAGTTTACTAGAAAACTATTCTTTCAAAATTTTCTGTAGATACTAAATATTAGATTCCTCCTGTTCAAAGGTTAAGGTCAGTAATTTTTCCCATAAAAAGCCCACATATTTCCCATAAAAAGCACATAAAATAACTTTTATTACACCGCACACAAGTGAGAGATCTGTAAGAAAACTGAAGTTAACAGGTAGATATATTTAAGTATTGGTAGTTTATCTCACTTTAACAAAACCTTTACAAACCAAAATGAGAACTTCAAAAGTTCAATTTTCATTTCAAAAGTTTTTATTATAGGATATTTTAAAATCAAATATTTTTGACACATTTAAATATATGATTAACAAAGCTTCATTGAAATAAGAAATGTGCTTCTTACAAAGCTGAACAAAAATATAACTTTAATGGGAGAAACTTCCTTCATCACCTAATAGCATAAAAAAAAACCTTTCAACATATTCATACTAATTAAAAATGCAGTAAATCTTTGATTTTGCAGCATAGTTTCTGAAATTGAAGACAATGTCTATCAATGATATTATTAAACTTAAACATGAAAAACAATTTCTGAAACAGCTCCAAAATAAAGTCTAAGTTAAACAAGTATCGGTATTCTACTAAAAAACAAACAAACAAACAAAAACCCACATGGCTTATGGATCAAATACTTATTTTTAGTGTGGCTTGCACTCAGGTTTTGAATATAAAAGCAATTTTAAGGTTAGTATTTCAGCAACTTATACAGATAGAATATTTTAATTCATTATATCCTGTTTTCTGTAAGAAAGTTATTTTCATGCACTCGCTATGTTGAGTTTATACTAACGAACCTCATATTTGAGTATAAAATAATGTGTGACTGAAGCTTTCTCCGGTCCCTGTCCATTTAGCATTTTAATTATAGTAGTTTTCCTTTTGCATCTAGGGTATTTGTGTTCAGTACCAATGCACTTTAGTATCTACACAACATTCATTATTTTTAAAATGTTACATGGCATCAAAACATTGCTCTGGTCACTTTGCAGGGCAGTATAGGAATTATTTTTTCTTTTATAAACTCTGACCTGATCCAGTGATAACTTTCAGACACCTAAGGTAAAATTTCATTAGAATAATAAGGTCATTACTTCCCAAGGTAGGTGCTAATCACTGGGATTTGGATCTGATGACAATAATTACAGCTTATCCAAAAGTTGCTCACTAAGTTTCCAGAGGAAGCAAAATGTCAAATCCTTTATAAACTCTGACATAATAATACTGCATTCAATACAATTTCAGTGAAATGTAAAAATATGCAAGCGATGCAACATTTTATTAATAACCCTCTTAGCTTGAGTTTGGAACTTGCTAAACCTGACTCTCTAATTTAGTAATGTTGAGAACAGTATTCATTTACTTAATAGAAATAAAATCAATCCAACAGAAGATGCATAGCAGTAGGCTATTTTTAAGAGATTTTGATGCAACATAACTGTGGGTTTTCTGTCACAGGTGTTGGAAGTGAGCATTCTACCTAATGATGTTACCTAGTGTTAAAAAGAAATTTACAGTAATTCTTTACAAAGTCCTAAAAGGATTTTTAAAAAATCAGTAGGAAGGGAATATATATTTTTTTCATGTTTGAAGGAAGTAAGAATAATTTAGACCAACTATCTCATTTTACATGTGAGGAAAATAAGGCCAAAGAAGGTTAAATTAATCCATTCATTCAACATTTACCTACTGCTTACCTCGTACCAGCACAGTGCTAGGCACTGGGTGTAAAGTAGTGAACAAAGCAGACATAGGCCCTGATCTCCTAGAGCCTATGCGAAGATCAAGGGCCTAATAATAATTAGGCGTAGGACCCAAGTCTCTTTGCTGATTCTAGCAACACATGCAGCCTGTCAATTTACCCTAATAAGTCTAATATTCTTTCCTGGTTTCACATGGGTAGGTAGCCGGTCAAATGAAACTGGCCATTTACTAAAGCCTTACTTATCTAGGAGTGCCACCACAAATTCCCCAGGGAAGGCTTGGGGAGGGGGTCGCAAAGACTGAAAGGGCACCATGACACCAATCTCGAAGTAGAAGGGCTGTAAGTTTAGCTACATAGTAAAAGAACATGAGCTGGAATCAGGAGACCTGAGTTTTAGTTCTGAATCTGCTAGTAACAATGTATGTGACCATAAAAAATATTTTGGGGGAGTTTTTCCAACTTTTAATTATGGCTATTTCAAACATGTACAAAATTGGGAGAATAATATTATCAACCCACATGCACAACATGTTGACCATGGTCAATAGTGATCAATATCAATATCCCTCCCTCCACTCCCCCTGCCAGATTATTTTGAAGCAAATCTCAGGAACTATTTCATTTTTACCCATAAAAATTTCAGTACATATCTAAAACATAACCACAACACTATTATCAAATTTAACAATTCCCTATTATACACAGTCAACATTCATATTTCCCAGATTGTCTCAATTTTTTTTTTTTTTTTTACAGTTGGTCCATTTCAATCAGTATCCAAATAAGGTCCTTGTGCTATAATCAGTTGATATGTCTCTTTCAATGAGTAGGTTTCCTTTCTTTTTTTTATTTCTTGCAGTTCATGTGTTGAGGAACTAGGCTGTTCATTCTGAAGAGGATTTTTTAGGGCAGTGAAACTAATGTGTATGATACTATAATGATGGATACATGCCATTAGGCAGTTGTCCAAAACCATAGAATCTACAACACCAAAAGTGAACCCTAAGGTAAACTATGGACTTTGGGTGATTATGGATGTGTCAATGTAGGTTCATCAATTGTAACAAATGTATCACTGTGGTGGGGGACGTTGATAATGGGGGAGGCTATACATGTGTGTGGGGAAGGGGTATATGGGAAATCTCTGTACCTTCCTCTCAATTTTGCTGTGAACCTAAAACTGCTCTTAAAAAAAAGTCTTAAACAAAGACAGTAGGTTGTTCATCCCCTAGAATTTCTCATTGTCTGAATTTCGTTGATTGCATCTCCATGGTGACATGTCAAAAGAAGTATTTTAAAGGAGAACATGCAGAAGAGATCGGAGGGATGGAATGGGCACACATCCAAGGAAAAGTACAAAAACCTATAAGAACAGTATCAGAAAAGACTGGTGCTCAAAATGTGCGAGGATTTAAAAAAATACCAGAGACAGAGTTTTTCATTATTTTAATTTATATTCAGAACAACAAAAAGAAACTGCAGTCTGGATATATGTGGATGAATAATATAAAGTAAAAGCCTGCATCAATTCTTTTTTTTTCCAATTAAGATTACTGATAGTTAAACCAGAAAGGGAAAAACAAATTACAGAATGAGGAAATTGAATCCCAGAGCATTCAAGGAGATAAAAGTACCTAGCTACTATAAATGATTTCAGTTCTCCTGTCCCAAATTATATCCCAGCATACTCTGAGAATTTATAGAGTTCAATCTCTAAAACCTCTGAAGAATCAGAGATGGAAAAGGATGCTAAGGAAAACTCTGGTAGTCAACACTGGAAAGTAGGTAGATGCTACAAACTATAAACAGATTCACTTGATGTCAATGTCAAGCAAAATTCTTAAACACATTGTGAAATGGTTTTAGGGCCCTAGGCGTGGGGAAAAGATACTCATTTAAGAGTCAGTAAGCACTCACAGAAAGCCAAACATGCAAGATTAACCTAATTTCCTTTTTTGATAGGGTTACTGGCCTAGAATATAAAGGGAATACTGTACACACACAAAAAATCTGGATTTACGCACTAAATTTTATAATTCTCTCATGATATCCTTTTAGACAACAAAGAGATGTAGGCTAGAATACACTTAGGTGGGTGTGTAACTGGTTGAACATTACTCAAGGTGCGATTAATGGATCAATGAAAAACCATAAGGAAATATTAAATAATTTTTATTGTACTCTATCCTACTTGATGTTCTGTCCCACTTGACATTTCAATGTCTTGAATGAGGAAACTGATGGTATATCTACCAAATTTACAGTTGGCACAAAGTTGGAGGGATAAGGAATATACTGGCTGACAGTATCCAAAAATATTTCAACAAGTTAGAAGGATGGGCCAAATCTTAACAGAATGTAATGTAATAGGGATAAATGTAAAATGCATGATTGGGGAGATATGACTTAACAACAAATCATGTGAAAACATTTAGGTATTTTTGTTGATTGCTCAGACAGTAAAGGCTGTGATATGACTACTGAAAGAGCTAGTGTGATCTTAGGCTGAATTAACAGAACTATTATGTCCAGGGCAAGGGGAGTGGTAAATTCTACTCTACTTCCCACTGATAGATAAGAGCACGCTTTAGAATATCGTGTATCATTGGGATACATTTTAAAAGAAACACTGAAAAAACAGAACATATCCAAAAGACAGAAACCAATTTGGTGAATGTTCCAGAAACTGAGTAGAATGATATAAAGAACTAAGGATGGCTAACCCAGAGAAGAGAGAAATGAACGCCTCTTTACCTTTTGGATTTTGGATTTATTTTGGAAAGTACAAGCAGTGAAACTTTGCATATAGGCTAATATTCTCACTGAAGCCTATGTTTTAACTTTTAAACTGTTATTCTATATTTGATATGTACAAGAGTATAATGTAGCATATACATGTAATTATGAAGCACAACAAATAAAATGAACTGTGACTCACTAGGTCACCTGAGAATGAGAACAGCATCAAGACCAGGGCAGCTACTGTCTGCCCTATTCTGCTGCTTTTGCCTTAGAGGGAACCACTAGCCCAGATTTGACTTATTGTTCCCTTACTTTTTTATTTTTAAAATGCCATGTATCTCTAAACAATATATTGTTAAGTTTTGTTATTTCTGAGCTTTGTTTTCAGGAATGCACTTACAAAGAAAAAAAGAGTTGGACTCTTAAAATTAACATTGCACTCAAAAATCTCGGTATTCCCAATCAGAGTAAAAGGCGATCCTTGTCACTGCATACTTAGTTGTATTTAAGTCTCACAACTGTGCCCATACCTACTAGTCTCCTTTTGCTTCTCCCCCACCTAGGGTTGCCAGATTTAGCAAACATAAATATAGGCTGCTCAGTTAAATTCCAATTTCAGATAAACAACAAATCTATTTTTAGTATGTTTATCTGAAATTGGGATTTAACTGGGAGTCCTGTATTTTATCTGGCAACTCTACCCTACCCCTAAAATAATTAGGTGGACAATTAATTCTATGATCTGTCCGTGTGTGATAAAGGGACAAAGTGGGAGGAATTGTATGGCCAATGTCATTGTATAAATATTAATCTAAGTATTCAACAGCATTTACTGACTGGGGAAAAAATTGCACATGTGTGAATTTAGTCAAAGCTTTTCCAGACAATGCATTCAGTGGATATGCCCAAATGCAAATACTGTATATATGCTATTATGTACATTTTTCAAAAACACTCAGTGAAACAGAGTAGTAAGGTCTATTAACAGCTTCATTATTTTGGCTTAGATTGAACCCCTCAAAAAAACAAAAACAAGATGGCTACTGTAACAAACTGATAAATCTCTAGATATGTAAACTGACTTATAACCATTATTTATAAAAATATTTATATCATTTGTCTTCGTGTTAAAAATGAAGTTAACCTATATAGGTCAAATAAAGATCAACAGCCAACTTTCTGGATAAATATCAATTAAAATTATGTTGTCATTAAAAATGGATCCGGTTACTGTATTTACAAAGTCATTTTAGGACACTTCACTTTATAAAAGGGATATCAGAAATATTTCAGATACGTTCTTTTTCAATAAAAAAAACTGATGAGCTTTCTACAATATGAGGTAGAACTTGCTTTTCAATTGTCTCAACATCCTCCCACAACCTGAAGCACTAATGGCTCCTCAATTTGAATGGCAGTCAATACAAGTGTGTATTAAGAACTCGTACAGATTAGATTCCCCAAATAGAAGCCAGTTGCATTTCCTTGCCTGTCTTACTGCAAAACCCACATTTTGAAATCAGGTATAAACATGGCTGACTACTGTAATAGTCTAACTTGGTTTTTCAGAGCTTCAGCGAGTGGTTTCTCTCCAGGCAATCACTGAATCATCTTTTCCATCTTCATCACTCATGCACTATGGCTTTAGGGTAATCAGTGCTTAAGTCTACTTTAAAAAAGAACACTGAATTTCTGTAGTTTCAAACAGTCAGATCCCATAAGCCACCCTACCTCTAGTTTCTCACCCTTTAGCTATAGACAGATCCTTCTGTCTTTTGGGTTTGGTGTTTCTCTTACCTCTTACCTGAGGGTTATCTGAAAAACAAACACAACCTGTAAGCCTTCTGAGAACAGGGTGGAAGGAATGTGCAGACTAAAGCTACATTTGCCACCTGCTTCATAGTCAACTAAACAAGTAGGAACTCAAAGACCCACTACACAAAATGTAAGAGTGATCTCACATTTAACATTTCCATTTCCAGACTACTCATTATACTGGGCGAAAAGAATATACCAAAACAATTGGGCAACACACAGAAAAACGGACTAACAAGGTCTTCTTTTCTTTTTTTGTCAGTAAGAGGACTCACATTTTAGGTTCTGAGGAAAAAAAGATGGTTGGCTCTGAAGAAGCCTCTTGTCAGGGTGCAAAATTCCTGACAGACTCCTAAGGAGGTAAAAAAAGAGTAATGACATGGAAGGAGGAAGCATAGAGTGAGTCAGCTGGAATAAAGCTGGTGGCTTGGCAATCATTTTTCTTATAGAAGGTGACTACCAAGGGCTTAACAGAAAATTGTCCTACAGCTTGATTTTGTTTTTATCCACCTCTTTTTGCCTTTGCCATCAGGAAACTATAAAAGTAAGATAAGCTTAAGCAGTACATCAACAAACTGAATCAAGCAGAGCAAAGAACAGCTTGCCTGTACAAAGATTTGGGATTCTAAGGTCCTTGAGGTGAACAGGAGGTGAGCGCAGATAAGGCCCTAGCTAGTCATTAAAATAAGCAGGTAATTAAAGGGTTTTGATTTCTAAAGCCCAGCAAACTGAAATAGGAAGATCTGATGGCAAACTAAGACCAACACAAAAGTGCTAAGTCTAAACTAGTAATCAAAAAGGTTCTGGTGCTCACAGAACACTGACATGAGGATTTCTTCCCCCACTTAGGCCAGGCAGGAAAACAACAAAAACAAAGCAAAAATCAAAAACAGAACCAAACCTCAGGTTGAAGCAAAATTAAGAACAGTTCAAATTTAGAGAATACGATACCGTTTTATTTTTTAAATCTTGCTCTAGGTGCATAATTTTTAAAAATTTGGTATGCAGCATCGTTCACTGGAATTAAAATGTATATACTGATGCGTATATATCATTAATGAATGTATTTATTAATTAGTTACATTGTTACGGCAAGTTTTACTAGATTACATGCTAAGCATAAAACCCCCCACAGAAGGGGGTTTCCCTTGATACATGGCAATACTGGTTTTTTAACAAGATTAACAAAAAATGGAGAATATAGTTATGACAGTTATCTAATAGGGAATTAACTGAATCCTCAAGATGTGAATTACTACTTTTATTATCCTTTGAAAGACCATTTTAGGTTTTAAATACTATGAAAGCCAAGAAGCAGAATATGTCTAAAATACCTAATGACTATTTTACCATTGATATTAATAGAAATAGATGGAGAGAAAATTTGGCACAATGGCTCTCTGTTTTCTCAATATAGGTTTTGTGGCAACATTTTTAAGTGATCTATAATGAAATCAAAGGAAACTTTATAATGAAATATAATTCTAGTCATATAGAAAGTAATTAAAGCTTAAAGTAGAACTTAAGCAGCTTTATCTTGTCTAAAATGACAAGCTGATTTTTCCAAACTGATTTATGTAATTCATGTAGTTTTACGCCATATTCCGGAAAGAACAGCTTGATAATCTATTTATTGACAAAATAAACAGAAAAATATATCAGCTCCCTGGGCCTACTCAAGAATTCTAAACTAAAACCATTCTACCCTGCACGTTTACAATCATTCAATAAATACCCACATTCAAGCAGTAACTCCAGGGTAGGGCAGCTATATCACAATGTCCCAATTTGTCAAAGTGGGTTAGATGAAAGTCACATCTATTAATGATTTAAAATAATTTCTAGTAAAATTGCAACAGAAACAGATAACTAAATTTATGACTGTCTGGAAAAGTCAATACTAATGCAATTATGCTGAATCACTTTGTAACTTACTTTTTAAAAAGTAAACAAGATGTTGGGCTACAGGCCACTTTACAGAAGCTTTATCAAGTTAACGTGCTAATATGATTTTGTAAGTTATCTAAAACACCCAATGGTGTGCTAATCTTTTTTTAAAATTTCTATTTATTTTTGGTTGCGTTGGATCTTTGTTGCTGCCTGTGGACTCTCTCTAGTTGTGGCGAGAGGGGGCTACTCTTTGTTGTGGTACACAGGCTTCTCATGGTGGTGGTTTCTCTTGATGCGGAGCACGGGCTCTAGGCACGTGGGCTTCAGTAGTTGCAGCACACGGGCCCTAGAGCGTGCGGGATTCAGCAGTTGCAGCGTGTAGGCTCAGTAGTTGCGGCACCCACGCTGGCTTCAGTAGTTGTGACTCAGGGGCTCTAGAGTGCAGGCTCAGTAGTTGTGGCGCACGGGCTTAGCTGCTCCACGGCATGTGGGATCTTTCTGGACCAGGGATTGAACCCGTGTCCCATGTGTAGGCAGGTAGGTTCTTAACCACTGCGCCACCAAGGGAGAACCTGTCACAACCCCCCTTTTTAAAAAATTTAAATAAATCAATTCTATTATCAATGAACTGATTATTCAGACTTTGAGATTCTTTGCTTTTCTTCTTTTGAGTTCACTACTTATCACCGAAGATGGGTAGAGGAACAAAAATTCAAACTAAACCATTTATTTTGTTTTTTAAATTACAGGAAAAAAATTACTGTTATCTCTGATAAAAGGTTTGATGGGAAAGGAAGTTGTAAACTAATGACTGAGCTGAGGTTTTGGTGTAACTGGTAACATTTAATTATTCATGTTTTCCCTCAATATCATGAATAATAGAAAATTGGACATATTTCAGTAATTAAGCACTTTAGGTTATAAATTCTACTTCTATGCTTTATGTATCTGAATTTCTACTTCTGCAGTCTGTAACATGTATTAAAAACTTCATAAATATTCTAGAAAAATCTCAAATTACCCAGAATGCTTACCTACATAAAACAATCTGTAGGCCAAGTTTATTATTAAAGAGATTATTCATCCTTATTTACATCTTAAATAGTAATTACTGAGAATGTAATTTTTCTAATTAGCTACTAGGAATGTATTTTTCCCATTAATTTGATAGCCAAAAGAGGTCTGATTAGCTGGAAAATATTAAAAACTCCCACATGCATTCATTGTGACTGCTAGAAAATACCTTTGAAGGGGAAGGGAAAAAAAAATAAAGAAACATTGTGTTTCCAATTAGTGGCTTGTAGCCAAAAATATGAATCAGAGTTATACAGCAAAAAAAAAAAGGAAAAAAAATGTGGCGTAACTAAACAACTGACAACAATCTACAAAACAATTACAGAAAAAAAAAATCTGTGCTCAAGACTTTTTGATGAGGCACAGAAGCCCAAATCAGCAGTGTCTCACATCTTGAGGGGTTTTTCCCTTAGGAACAAAGAACATACCCTTTGAAATGCAGTTAGCAGTGTCTGGGATTCCAGCTCTTTCAGTAGCAAGGTCATTTTCTGACCTAGCTACCGTACCATAATCAATTCCGTCAAAGCTTAAAAAGAAAAGCATAAAAAATACTGCTTTTTGTTGTTTTCAATAGTGAATTATACATACCCAAATGGCAGGAGAGTCAGCCTCATCATTCTAATAATTCACATTTAAAATATAACATCGAAAAATGTTTATAGTTTAGAAAAGTGAAGCGGGAGGAACCTAATGTTTTACATCTCCATTCAAAACCATCATCTAATTACCACAAATTAGTGAAATTCCACTTTTGCTGGCTGACCCCCATTTATGCTGAGCTGTTTTTTTATTTGCAAAATTAGCATAATAACTGCCCTACCTAGCTCACAAAAATTGTCCTATCTTACAGAATTGCAGGATAAATCAGAAGAGATAATGTAAATAAAAGTACTTTGAAAATGAATGCCCAACATTAATCGAGAGTATGGCATTACCATTCTTTGCATGTTTAACAACATGCAGTACTATATTATTTCTTTCTTATTGGGAATACATTCATTCCTGGAAAAAAGAAAGTTGGTAACAAGGAATTGATATGACTGCAGGATAACTGGCAACACTTCCCAAGGCTTCACTGTTAACACTTAATATTTACTGAGTACAGGATGTCCCCAAGTTATAAAGGTCCCATAAATCCAAACCACTGTCCTCGTCTCAGCCCCCTCCATTTCTTCCCTTCACTCTTATAGGAACTGTATAGGGATGGGGGAAGGGAGTGAAGATTTCAGAGAACCAGGAAGTTCAAAAGTAGAAGAAATTGTGAAGAGAAGTGGAACACCGTAGAGCATCCTATCGCCACCTAAACCTTTTGTAGCTGCTACACATCAACTGCAGACATCTCCTCTCTATGCTGGGAAGTAAGGCAAAGGTTAAAAGTCAACAACCAGGAGCTATGACCTGGGATAAAAATAGGCATAGTAAAGTTCACTTAAAGGAAAAAAGACTGATCTCAGTCATTAGCCTTAATCTCGAAAGCCAATCCAATAAAGATAAAATACCAATTGCAAAATATTGACAAAACCACTCACTTTCACTCACAAAGGTACTAGTTTTATCAAACTACCTATTCATTCCGCTCACCTATCTTCTGCTAATCCAATGACCTACCCCACCTGTGACACTAACCAATCCCACTTACCAATGCATCTGCTATATCCAATTTAACCTCCCACTTACCAATGCATCCGCTATATCCAATTTAACCAATCTTTCCCTTATTCCTTCCCAAAGACCCACCCATTCATTATATTTCATCCATCACTGTTCCTTCTCAGTTGTAAGGAACAGCAAGTCATTATGCTGGGGAATCTCTGTACTAATGTCCTTGAGGTAAGCTAGGAAGGAGAAAGCTGGGGGTGAATGGGGTGGAATTGGGGTTGGGAGGAAACCTTCAAACCACCTGCCATTTGGGTAGATAGGTATATTTTAAAATAATGATTTTTTTAAAAATCACACAAATTGTTAATAGTACTGCTAATAACTAGAAAGATAATTTCCTCAGTCTCCCAATTTAAATAAAGACTTGCAGGAACAAATTTAAAAGAGGACTATGGACATTAAGTTCATCCATGGCTAGTCTTTCCAGTTCAAGAGCAATGCCAGAAAGAACACTCCTACCTCTTCTCTTGAGCCTACTTAGTAACCAGGATGCCTGCTTCTGAGAAAGTGGGTTTGAATACAGCTCTATATTCTATTTATTGGTCCTCTAGAGAGCTTGACCGGTGGTTCATAAGAATGCCCATGGTTCAATCAGTCTGTACTGGAATAGTCTATTACAATTAGTAGTGAGTGGTCAAGTAGGTTTTAAACAGGTATGGGTTGCTCTGTACAGGCTGCCTACTGGAAAACATTGTTAAAGTTTTCTGTCAGTAGTTTCCAAAACTTTTATGCTTCATCCTTGGCCCTTTTTGAAAAAAATTTTATCCTCCCCTCCCCCTTCTTTTTAAAAATTTTAAGGATTAGGATCCTGCGGATAAAGTAAAACCTTTTCTGCTCTTAAGCCTATTTATACAATGAAAATAAAGTTCTCCTTGGGGCATCCTCAGAATTTGGTAACCAGAGTTCTGAATAGGATAAACTAATATTAAAATGAAACCATTCGAATATGATTTAAATAAAAATTCAAGCCAGGAAATTTTAATTTAATCATTTCACAAACTTACAAGCTCACTACATAATATTCTAGTTCAGAAAGACAAACACTTTTTGAAAAGTACACACAATATCTTAAGAGAATTCTACTTTGATATATATATTTTTTAAATGCTTAACCAAATGTGGTTTCACTTTTTGTCTTTTAAGACTGCTATAAATCAATTTACAAATATGTAAGAACTATCCTTGCCCGAACCATGTGCTCCAGCTCGAGGTTTGGTAAAACAAAACAGACTGAGTTCCTGGCGAAACATGGCATAAAATGCAGACAGCAGTTCCAATATCTTCTTGCCTGCCTTTTAGACAGGGATAGCCAACATAGCCCAACTTGCATCTCTCCAGCCGCCCCCACCAGGAGGCATCAGCAGCACTCCCCAAGAGAACGTCCTGTGGTGACAGAACATTCTAGATCTGTGCTGCCCAAAGCAGTAGCTGTAACAATTACTTATGTTATAGTTGTGTACAGAAACGGATACCAATATTGGCTAAATGACTAAAAGATTAACCACCTCAGTTAAACTGAGATTAATTATGCATATTTAGAAGTTATTACTATACCATACAATATTAACAAGCATGAGCACCAAACATTAACACAAACACTAATACATAAACTACCAGTTTATATATCCTAAATATTTCTTCAACATCCTTATTTTTAGCAAAACAAACATATATATAACTTAAAACTATTTTAGTTGTTTGAATTCTGAAGTTTTTAAGAGATAAAAAAATAGAAGGACACGGGCTTCCCTGGTGGCGCAGTGGTTGAGAGTCCGCCTGCCGATGCAGGGGACACTGGTTCGTGCCCCGGTCTGGGAAGATCCCACATGCCGCAGAGCGGCTGGGCCCGTGAGCCATGGCCACTAAGCCTGCGCGTCCGGAGCCTGTGCTCCGCAACGGAAGAGGCCACAACAGTGAGAGGCCCGTGTATTGCAAACAAAAAAAACAAAAAAAAAAAACCCAGAAGGACATCATAAAGACCCATACAACTTTGCAGTCTTTACCTTTCTTTTCCCGTTTATTCAAAGGCTGCAAAAGAAAGATAACCTCTCCTATTAAATTTCTAAACTGTTTTCTCAAATTAGAATGAAAGGTCCAAACATTCTTTCTACAACCTACGGAAATCATTTTTGTTAGAGGTAGTTATGGTTATTTGGTAGTTGCTGATGAATCAAGGTACTTTTAAGTCACTTCACATTTGCATATATTTCTTAAATGGTCACTCTTGATCTTGAAGTTTATTCTAGCTGATATGACAAATGGATGGCCACTGGATGCCAGTGATGTAATGCATTCAATCTTCAAGACAATGACTAACAATGGAACTGAGAAAATTAGTATGAGAAAAATGTTGCCTAAACATGTTCCTGTTAAATTCTGTATGTTTAAAATGTTTGGAGACAAAAAGGTTTTGTGGACTTAAAACCGACTGACACTAATGGAATGCCAAGCTGTAAACTGCCAGACAGCTGCGGCTGGTAATAAAATGCTAAGACCTGAAGAGCTTTAGCAGAACCTGATTATATGGTAATCCTAGTATCTGAGAAGGCAAAAGAGCTAGAAGAATAACTGATAGGTTGGTTGCTATAGTAACCAAGATAAATTTGTATACTGAATGGGGGAAAACACTGGGGTTGCCATCAGGTATGAGGCCCACATTATGTCTTATGTGCTTTTTCCACAATCTTGAATCACGAGATGACAGACTAACACAAAGACTGCTCAGTTTGAAATAATAGATAAGGTTCCGCTCTGAAGAGTAAGGAAAGCACCCAATTAAAGGTTTAGCTTGTTAGCAGAATAATATCTGACAGCTAGGGGGGAATAAACCTTGTGAAAGTTTGTAGAAATTAGCTTAGCTCTGGGTAGAAAACAAATGTAGGTTAATTATCAATTCAGGTTAAATACCTACAATTTTTATTACTTTAAATTTTGTTTGAGGTAATTCTTATAGGCTATTAATCTCTTACAGAAAGGGTTGTTTAATTCACTGTGTAGGCATGTACCTAAAACAATGCTAAATAGTATGATTTGTCTGGTCTCAGTTACCCATGCCCCAGAAGCAGCCTTAGAACCTGGTCTCTCTATCTCGGCTGCTGGGGCTACCTTCACCACCTACTCCATCTCCATCACCTCCTCCACCACCACCACCACCACCACTCCTTTCCTCCATACACCAGGAAGTAATTACCAGAACTGCAGGCAGAGTGTGAGGAGGAAACAAACAGCCTCTTCAAGGTGCTTGCCCGGCAAATTCACCTGACTTTGTCAAAATCAAAACAATGAACCAAAGAGAACACATGGATTGTCATGTAATGTAAAGGTTACACAAGTCTCAAATATCAACAATTAGAAGTTATTTTTTGTTCTGTAGGATCACCACTGAATGGTCAACATCCTAAATCTAGGTTTTTAATATTTTTAAAGATCAAATTTTATCTACCCTATTTTATGAAGTAGGTTATCATAAGAACAGAATAAAGTTTTCAGTTTACAGGAGTTTGTACAGATTCAAATTGAGCCCCCAAATTGCAGTACTGGTTCGGACTGTCCCGCCTCAATGGGTCACCAAACTGACAGTTTGAGGCCACTAAATTTAGAGCCTGAATTTACTAATTAATATGCAGAAGGTTTCCCCCCACTTCTATATGATGCTACATGGGTGTGATAAAACAGCATATGTAAATATATTTCTATCATCCACAAAGCCAATAGCAATCAAATATAATCCATGATTAAATACAATTTATGCTTAAATGCCAACCCATGAACAGCCATTTTTAAGGACTCTTTCCTTAAGTAACCCATAGCACACAAATACCTTTTTAATTGAAACTTGTATCACTTTTCAATTCAGAGAGAAATGTTTCTGATGCCTAAGTGAGAAGCTGAGTTTTCAACAAAGGCAGCTATGCAAGTTTTTATTTTTCAGACCAAACAATTCTTTGGGGCAGGTGGATCTCAGTTCTCATAACTTAAAAATCAAGATTTTGTCACTACTCCAATCTAAAATAATATACTGTGACTCCAGGGAGATCAGCTCGGTGCTTTGTGACCACCTAGAGGGGTGGGATAGGGAGGGAGACGCAAGAGGGAAGAGATATGGGGATATATGTATATGTATAACTGATTCACTTTGTTAAAAGCAGAAACTAACACACCATTGTAAAGCAATTATACTCCAATAAAGATGTTAAAATAAATAAATAAAATAATACACTGTGACTGACAGTAACAAAACAAAACAAATAACCATCCCTGTTCTTAGATTAGCTATTCTGTCACCGTTTTTCATCCTGACTTGGAGAAAATTAGTGGACAAAAGTTAGGATCCTAGAACAGTCCATGTCCTCTGACAGAAAGGCATGAAAGAAACAGAATCATGGTAGATAGCAGTTGACCATCTTAGGAGTCCCGCTAACAGGGTAAGTGCCGAAACCTACAGCAGGGATACCTGGCAACACTTCCCCTCCTTCTGCAGACAAGGCATCACGGTATAAATGAAGAATCAGGAGACCTGGGTTCTAGTTCTGAGCTTGCCACTAATCAGCGATGTGTCACTTCCCCTGTCTGAGCCTAGGTTTCTCTTTCAGTTAAATGGAAGGGCTGGGCTAAATGATCTCCTGTCCCTTCCTACTCTAAAAATGTTACCATTCTAGCCTTCCTTCCAAGGGCTTTTTAATTGAAACTTGTATCAATTTTCAATTCGGAGAGAAATGTTTCTGAGGCCTAAGTGAGAAGCTGAGTTTTCAACAAAGGCAGCTATGCAACTTTTTACTTTTCAGACCAAACAATTCTTTGGGGCAGTTTGATCTCAGTTCTCATAACTTAAAAAATCAAGATTTTGTCATTACTCCAATCTAAAATAATATACTGTGACTCCATGGAGATCAGCTCGGTGCTTTGTGACCACCTAGAGGGGTGGGATAGGGACGGTGGGAGGGAGGGAGACGCAACAGGGAAGAGATATGGGGATATATGTATATGTATAGCTGATTACAAGTATAGCCAAAATACAAATATTTTGGTTGCCAACACAAAAATAAAGAATGCTCAAAATGTCACATTTAATTTTATAACATGTTTCAGTGCCAGCCTTTAGTAGGTGTATGTATAATCCACACAAATTAGCAGGAACATTCATTTCATATATAATTTACCCAGTAAATATTTAATTTCAAATCTATGGGTCTCGAATCATGTACCCAATACCATCCAGTCTGTTAAACTCTCCTAGAATTAAAGATGAGGAAATGAAATGACTCATAGTCCAGGGCTTTTTTCTACTATACCAAACTTCCTCCTCCCTTTCCTGCTTTATCAAAAGACAGCATGATAGCAGAAAAGAACTCTAGACTGTGAAACTCATCTGGATTCTAGTCCTAACTTTGCCATTAGTTTGCTGTGGCACCTTGGACAAGTCACTTTACTTTTTCCAGGCTTTGGCTTTCACAACATTTTACATGAAGAGTTTAACTAGATGTCCCTTCCAGCTGTAACATGCTATGATCTTATAACATTCCTATCTGACAAAACAAGATACACATTCTTGAAAGAGAAAGTGGGAATTTCTAGCCAAGAGAACTGAAAAGTTTGTGCTGCTAGTTCTAAATATATGCATCAGTTCAATTTAGCAAGTTGGTCCTAAAACATTTTACTCCAGCATCTCTTGGAGGAGGTTACCCTGTATAAACACACACACACACACCACACACCCAGTATGGGGCAGCTATGATGTACTAGAAAAAATACTGGAGTAGGAGTCCGAAGAACTGGTTTCAAATCCCAGCTTTCACTTATAAGCTGTGTCTCCTAGGCCAATTCATTAACCTCTCTGAGCCTAAGGTTTCTCATCAAAACGGAGATAAGAATAAGGAAACCTGACTTAAAATACCAATCAAAATAAAGCATTATAACTGATGTACACTGCAAAGCTGTACAAGTGGAGATGATCTGCCACTGTGTTATAGTAGGGTGCATTCGAATCAAGCCTTTCTATAAACAGCTGGGCTTATTTTTAACTTATTAAATTTGCTTTCAAAGAGTAGAATAACAAAGTTGAAGACACCACTGGAGGGAGAAAAGAAGAAATAAATCAATTTTAGGAAATGGATTGTTTATCTGGATTCTGCTGATTAACAAAACACGAGATTACTCTCAACAGTCTACTCAGTTTACTACAATTTGGTGAAATGGTCTGTGTACTCTAGAACGCGCAATGCAAGGAACATTTCTTAAAGTGCCCAAACTCAGTCTGTTAACCTCTTAGAGTTTGTATGGTATGCTACTCCAAGTGTATCTCAAGGGAGAGAGGATACTTCTAATGACCAGATATCTAGTGATACCATGTGTTTCCACAAATCAAGATTTCTCACTGCATTTCTAGGTTGTTAGTTACCCAGCCAAGTCTCCTCACAGTACCTTATGCAAAATGACAAAAACTGTCACAAAGGACAGAGGAAATGCTAATGATGCCAACCTTGTGCAGTCCTCCCAGTACTGCTAGTTCTTTTCAGATGCAATTCTCCAGATGAGTCTAATTCTCTTCCAAATCCCCTCACTAACGCAGAATGGAGCTGAAAAATTCACAGACTAACAGTTTTATCCACAGAGCTCAACACTCTCAATATATAGGCAGGTTAGAGTTAAAATCAGAAGGCTGGGTCCCAAGAGATGTTTTTACTTTTCACCTAGCATATCAAAGGATCAAAGTGCTTGAGAAACTATATTATCCCACGAGGGAATAAGTGACTCTATCAATTCTATCAAAATGACTCATTCGGTTTGGATACGTTAAATAAGTCCAAGTTCTGCATACTTCCTCCCAAAGTAAGCACTGTGTGAAGTTAAATTTGCTAATTCCAAGAAAAGAAGGAGAAGGGAATGAACATTGCAGTTCTTTCTCTGTGCCAGGTCCTGGACTACTAGGCAGTTTACACAGGTCCTGATGTAGCTGTCCTTCAAACTTAAATTTGTTATATTCATTGAAAAGGAACAATATTCACATAGCTCTAAATTGATTAAATCATATATGTCGACGGTTATTTCCCTTCCCACTCCACGCACGCGCACGCGCGCGCGCGCACGCACACACACACACACACACACACAACAACAACAACAACAACAACAACTAAAGGATTAGGTCTCTTATTTAACCTGAATTGACAGTTCATAACTTTAAAGGGAATACCACAAAGACAAAATTTAATTTCAGGGGGCTCCAATGTACTTGGTAATCCAAGTGAATTTTCTATCCTCTAACATCTAGCTATGAACTTGTTTCATATATTGAACTTGAAGGAGATTCAATGCCATCTCAAGATTGGCCATTGCAGCCCCGAAATCCCATAACAGTGATTTGAAGGTTGGTGGAAACACACTCATCAGCGATCTACCAACGTAGAAAGTTCTCTCTGATTTTGTTGCTGTAACTTTTGAGGTATATATTATATATAATACATATTAGGTTTTAGAACGACTTCTAGAATGTACAGATAACATTATCTGCATTAAGATATTTCTTCCACGGGTAAGCTTGCAAATTGAAGGCAGCTGACTCCTGGAACCATATTAGTGACTTACATTAACATACAAATTTTACCGATTTTCAAGTTCTTATAGCATGAAAATGTATTTCACTGCCTCTAGTTCCACACAAGCCCAGTAGAAGAGTTCGGTGAAATCGCTTTAAACATATTCCAACTTTGAAAAGCGGAGGAGTGGGTAAGTAGAAGTCCCAGGCAAGCGAAGCATTCCAACTACTCTATTTCCTACTCAGAATCTCCCATATTAATCACCACTAAAACATCTTGCAGAATTAGATAAAGAGCACAAAGCTGTAGCTCTCCTTCTAACCACAGATTACTCAGCACTTGTTTGTATCTCTGTAGTCGGTTGTGCACATTTATGTCCGGCTACTCTTTTAAGACCGCATTCTCCCTAATGGCAAAGGACCTTGTCTTCGATTTCCTTTGCCTCACGGCAAGGTGCTATTTTAATAAAACACCGTGGATCTAGAGTACATCACCTAGAGGACTTTCCTAAGTAAACACCCAATCTTCCCCCCCACTCCGCGCTCCGCTCCTTTTCTTTCTGTGCAACGAAGAGAAGAAGGCAAAATAGGGAGAGGTACAGCCACCTCTGAAACGAATAGGTAAGTTAGCGGCAAAAGAAATAAAAAACTGGGCACTGTAATTTCTCCTGTTGCTGCTCCTTTAAACTATGGCCCCCAAGGCTAAAACGGATGTTTCCAAAGTATGCTCTGAAGCCCACAGATACAAATCTCCGGCTCTCAGGTTCGTAAACTGTCCCACCTCTTAGAAAGCTGGACAAGACAAGAAAGGAACACCTGGGGCCGTTCACCAGGGAAAAGAGGAGGGTTTGCCCGAAGTGGCCAATCGCCCTCCCCCGACTCTCTCTTAAGTGCCCGAGGGAGGCGGAGAGGAGCAGCGGTGGCGGACACAGCCGGCCCTGGGCGGGGTGTAGGGGGGAAGGCACGGGGGAAGGCACAGGGGAAGCCGGGGGACGGGGACGCCCGGCTTGTGGGCCATGGCTCAGGTTACTTACCCTACAGGGTAGCCGCCCCCTAGGTGCACATCTTCAGGGGCATCAAAGAATTCCTCTGTGTCGCTTTCCGACGCCATTTATAAGACACACCCGCGGGTGAGGGAGCCGGCGCCGCCTGGAGGGAGGGTGACTCTCGTCTCCTCCTCGTCGTCCTCCACCCCGGCGAGGCCGTGGGGAGGTGGGTCCCGGGGAAGGATGAGGAGGGAGCAGACGATCTGAAGTGAGGAGCCGGACAGTGGCAGGGGGCCGCCGGCAGCTGCCGGACTGAGGGAATGACCAGCAGTGCGGCCGCCTGAGGAGGCGCCGGTGGGTTCAGGGACTGTTGCTGCCGCCGCTCCCGGCGATAGGTGTACGAGGAGAGCGAGAGAAGAGGCGGTGGCTCTCCTCAGTGGGGGAGGGGGGGCACGCCGACGACAGCAGCTCCCATTTCTCCCGCAGCTGCAATTACAGCAGCTGGGAAAGCTAGTTGCCCGCAAAATACGGACGCTCACCAACCCTCGCGAGGTTTCAGGAGAGGCCAGTAAGGCGTGGGCGGGGCGAAGAGGAGGCGGGGGCGGTTCCTGGGAAGCAGCGCTCAGATTTCTTGTACTCGAAGAGCCTATCAAAACGGCGCAAGCGCGTTGAGGGCGTTCGGTGAGGGCCGGAAGTAGCGGGGAAGGGTGGTGATGAGCGTCCTGAGGGGAGGAGTCTAGAACCCGCGCAGGAGCGGCGAGGTTCCCCGGCCTTGTGAGAGTGCGCCCGACGTAGGTGGGGTCCGGCAGAGTGTTCTACCCACTAACTCTGCAGTTCCAAAGAGGCATTTTTAGAGGGGTGATTTGGGGTCTGCTTTTTTTCTTACAAGGAAATGCTGTCAGGAAAAGTTAGCATTGTGGTTTGAATCTACTTCGTTTTAATTTTTCCAAGCGCGGAATATCCCACCCTAGGGAGTAGGCAGGTCCACCTCCTCTAGCGTTACGGGCATAACCCGTCTTATTTACTACAAGCTCTCTAATTGAGATCCCTAGATACGTTTCTGCCGGCCAGAGGGTGGGGTCCAAGAGAGATACGTGGGGAGCGTGACAGTTGCATGGAGTAATGATGGATTTGTTGCTGGAGCTGAGCCACTGTTGGGCCTCCGGTTACTTTCTCCCTACAAATACGCATTTTTGCCCACACTTAATGCAAGAGAAATTCTTACATACTGGCCAAGATGTGCGTCAGCCAAATGGTAAATATATATTGAGCAGATTCCGTTGCAAGGCTAAGAGCTGGTAACTTAATTCTAATCCTCGACTGCCCAATGTCCAGTGATGAAAATAGAAAGGTGCTTTTTAAAAGACCAAGATGGTCTTTCTTAACGCATCATGGACCATCAAAGTGATAATACTGACTTTCTATGGGATTGGGAGGCACATTTACTTTTCCCACTGCCATGACAGGAAGGAAGGTGGTCTGATCCGTTTGCAGCCTCAATTGTTGCTCAAGATGGTCGCAGAAAAGACAAGTGGGACCAATGGCATGGCCTCAGGCTGGAATGGGGCTCTAGATTACTACGGAAAGCAACCAGGAAAAGATCTGGAGTTGTGTAAAACCAAATGCCATAGATTGTGTATTCTTTAACACCCTAGAAGTTCAGGGAAAACGCCGCATAATGAAATAGGGTAATATATTTTGCAGTAAACCATGTGATTATTCATGCGTGGTAAATAAATACCAGTAAATAGCCTCCTTCAGTTCAGATCAGCTACTACTGTCAAGTAAGTTTAGATTAGAGTAATTTAACTGTCAAAACAAAAATGTTTGGTTTCCAGAGCTTTTGAGATTTAAGAATTGCACATAAGGGATTTGTGGATCCTTGTGAGGACATGACTTTTGGCACTGTCCAATAATTATTAGCTTTTTTTGTTGTTTAAAAATATTTATTTAGGGCTTCCCTGGTGGTGCAGTGGTTAAGAACTTGCCTGCCAACGCAGGGGACACGGGTTTGAGCCCTGGTCCGGGAAGATCCCACATGCCGCAGAGCAACTAAGCCCGTTCGCCACAACTACTGAGCCTGCGCTCTAGAGCTTGCAAGCCACAACTACTGAAGCCTGTGCTCTGCAACAAGAGAAGCCACCGCAATGAGAAGCCCGCACACCGCAACCAAGAGTAGCCCCCGCTCGCCACAACTAGAGAAAGCCCGGGCGTAGCAACGAAGGCACAACACAGCCAAACATAAAAATAAATAAATTTATTTTAAAAAATTTATTTAGCTGCATTGGGTCTTAGTTGCAGCACGTGGGATCTTTTAGTTGTGGCATGTGAACTCTTCGTTGCGGCATGTGGGATCTAGTTCCCTGACCAGGGATCGAACCCTGGCCCTCTACATTGGGAGCACAGAGTCTTAGCCACTGGACCACCAGGGAAGTCCCTAGCTTTTATGTGTTTCAAACATGTTAATTTCCTAGGTATAAAAATATATCTCAAAGTACTAACTTTTTATTTTGTTGCTCACTAGGAGAGATATGCTATTTTCCTTATGGATTATGGAAAGATACAAGTAAATAAACTACCTGAATTTATTCTCTTCCTAGCTTTCTGATAGTGAATTTACATTTGCCTTAAAAATTAAAGTTTGGGGCTTCCCTGGTGGCGCAGTGGTTGAGAGTCCGCCTGCCGATGCAGGGGACACGGGTTCGTGCCCCGGTCCGGGAAGATCCCACATGCCGCCGAGCGGCTGGGCCCGTGAGCCATGGCCACTGAGCCTGCGCGTCCGGAGCCTGTGCTCCGCAACGGGAGAGGCCACAACAGTGAGAGGCCCGCGTACCGCAAAAAAAAAAAAAAAAAATTAAAGTTTGGTGTCATGTATTATTCTAGGTGCTGAGGAGAATTCAAAGATGAAAAAGACAACTTAGTTCCTCTCTTCCAGAAGCTCGCAATCTAACAATGGATGAAAACACAGAATCCCAATTTGGTGCTTTTTTTCACTATACCATACCACCTCTCTTGGACCTTTTAAGGTACTTTAAACATTATACTTAGAAAACAGTTAAAATGAACTAGGAAAGATTAAGCTGATAACATTTTTAGAGCTGTTAAAATTATCTATGTAAATGCTTTTATCAATTTTATGAGAAAGTGAATTTCTGGGAACATCAAAACACATGTGTACCACCTATGATCATTTTTAAAGATGTCAGAAGATGTGTTTGTTTTGCCTGAAACGTCTGTTCTTGAGTTTTAAAGCAGCAGGTTTTAGGCTTAGTCCAAGGCAGTGGTTTTGAAGCCTTTCTCCTTATTAGAAATGGAACCCTTTAATCAAGCCTAATTTCATGCAAAAGTCCACATATCATAAAAATAAAAACGATTTTAGTTGAAGCAGGGATAGTTCAGTTTCCTGCCTGCTTGGCCTTCCTTGAGTCTCAAGAGACTGCTGCAAGGCTCCATCAAAAAAAAAAAAAAAAGAAAGAAAGAAAAAGAAAGCTATTGGTCCAAAGCAGGGGTTGGCAAATTATGGTACTGGTACACTGGACAAATCTGTCCTGCTGTCTCTTTTTGTAAATAAAGTTTTATTGGAACACAACCAGCCCTATTTGTTTATATATTGTATATGTTTGCTTTCAGAGCAGAGTTGAGTAGTGGGGACAGAGACTCTATGGCCCTCAAAGCCTAAAATATTTACTCTCAGGCTCTTTGCAGAAAAATTTTGCCAACCCCTGATCCAGAGGATACTATTTTCTAGGGTAACTGAGAACTGAAATTACACTCAAATTAAATGGTTGTTTGAATTAGTTTCACAACAGAATTGTATAATGGCACAAAATTATACGTATAGATAAAAATGAGAATAAAACATTTTCCCACCTGGCTCATTTCCAATGACTATAAAAACTGCACAGGTCTAGGGCTAAGGTGGGTTTAAGGAAACTTTTTATGCCTCCTTATCTGCACAGCATAAACTCTACTTAGGAGTTTCAAAGGCTAGGGTCACAGCCAGTGTATAGAACAGCTTGTCTGTGGGATACTTGCCCTCTCCTCTTGTCAAGAATAATACAAAATGGCAGTATCCTTGGAGCCAATTTTGCTCCATCCCCAAGGATAATCACTCAAAACATCAGTAACAAAACTGTAATGCATGTAGGCTTTTGTTATAAACAAGAGCTAACATGATAACTCAGGGGAAAACTTTATGTACAGGGTTAGGTGATTTGAGATACAATATTGACATGAAAAGATTTAATATTATAATCTCTGTGAGAGTTTTTGTGGATTTTGAAATATAAGAATCCATGAAAAAATCATTCTGAAACTGGCCACAGTTTGTCAGGGCCAAGACTAAATTCTGTAATCATCAACTTTCAATTATCTGTTTGAAAAGTCAGTTGTGTTACAGATTATAATAGTACAAATTCAAAAAATCTATTTGGCTTTGGAATTTTTATATCTTTTTCAGGTCTACTCCACCTTCTTAATGATAGTTTATGTTCATATTAAAATGAATTTTCAATCTCTGAGCACACAAGAACTGAAAGTAGAGAGTGGTAGTCTAGAAATGTGTCAAGAGACACAGAAAAGCCAGCCTGACACTTAAAATGTGTTAGTATTGTGCAATGGAATATTTTGTAGCCATGTATTACTATTCAGGACCCTGGAAGAAAGCTAACTGGAATTATCTTAAACAAAAAAAGAGAATTTATTCGCTAACATAGTCAAGTACAGACTGCTCTAACACTTGTCTATTCCTTTGTGACTAATATATTAGAGACAATTTAAGCGGAAGGTGAATTTTGCATTTGCTTATGTGCAATTTTGTCAGCCAGATACAGGTGAAAACAGAAAACTACACCCAGATGAATCAAGTTGCGTAGGAATACACAAAATACACGCACACAGACCTCAGACGTCTACCAGTTACCTCACTTCATTGTGTGTTTTGAGTCACACCCATCCACATGGAGTGTTACAGCTTTCCATCTGATTTCAGATAACCCTCCTTCCACCACTTCACAATAATTCACAAGTTGCAACCCTTCTGATAACCCATTTCCACAAGCAAACTTTAGTTCTTTTTCAAAATAAAGCACCATATTTATTGTAGTATTTATGTATTTCTTAACCATTTAACGTGTAAAACTGCTACCATTTTCATTAGGTTTGTATCTTTTAGTGTATGTGTCACTGACAGTTCTTAAATGTTGCACTCATAGCCCCATTTCCCCCATAAGCCCTGTGGTTTTTATTGAACAACTTTGCATAACGCAGTAATTTTGTGGGAAAGCATATGCTGTCTTTTTAAAAATTTATTTATTTATTTTTGGCTGCATTGGGTCTTCGTTGCTGCACGAGGGCTTTCTCTAGTTGCGGCGGGCAGGGCTACTCTTCCTTGCGGTGCGCGGGCTTCTCATTGCGGTGGCTTCTCTTGTTGCGGAGCATGGGCTCTAGGCATGCAGGCTTAGTAGTTGTGGCACATGGGCTTAGTAGTTGTGGCGCACGGGCTTAGTTGCTCTGCGGCGTGTGGGATCTTCCTGACCAGAGCTCGAACCCGTGTCCCCCACATTGGCAGGCAGATTCTTAACCACTGTGCCACCAGGGAAGTCCCCATATATTGTCTTATAGCAGCACAGACTATAGTCCAGATGAAGTAGCTTTAGGCATGGCTGGATCCAGGGTCTAAGATATATCAAAACTTTCTCTTTCTGTCTGCCTCTCTTCTTTGCTTATCTCTGCTTCTTTTTGTGCTTTGGCTTCAATTTTCCTGTCACAGACAGCTTCCTTTTTGTACTCAGCAAAGATGGCTGCAGGCAACTTCAGTTTATAATGTCTTAATAATTCTCAATCCCAAAGGAAGTAAAACTTTCTCTTGGTGTTGATATATTAAATCTCAGGGTCTATGTTGATTGGTCTTAGGAAACCTCTCTGGGTCAACTGATTCCCTGCCACACACCATGTGGGGAGAGATTACTGTGATCATCTTCCTCACGGACCACATGGAGTATGCAATGGATGTTTTTTTCAAGAAAGGGTTACTAGCAGACAGGAACAATGTGCTAACCACCAGCTGCTAAGGGGTAAGTCTCTATATTCATTGACATGACAGGAGCTCATGATGCATTAAATGAAAACAGATGTCATGAAATAACTGCATGAGGAATAATCCCATTTATGTAAGATTATCTGTGTATCTATATGTGTATATAAGCATAGGGAATTCTGGAAGAATATTCATAAATGCTTGATGGTGATTGTCTTTGGTTGCTGATTAAAATAATAATGAAAGTTTTGGTTATTTGTACCTTTATATAATGACTCAGTTTTCTACGGTAAATATGTATTACTTTGTAAACAAGGGGAAAATGTTGAAAGAAAATATATAAGCAATCATATACAAGGTAGACTTACACACAAAATGAAGATCTGAGATTCATTCCCAATATAGTGCATGACTGTGAGTCCTGGGCCTATTACAGGTGTCACACTTAGCTTTTGGAACAGTTTAATAAGGGCCACTGAGAAAATGAACTTGGAAAAAATAGTCATATTTTCTGCACTGCAGGCCTGACACACAAAGAGAATGGTAACGGTAATTTCCAAAGCAACTGTGAAGTGATGCACTGATATGGAGCTTCTAGAAGCAAAGTATAATATTAGAGGTTCACTTGTAAATAATATGGACTAAGCATAATTTTGTTTTTCAAAACAATAAGCAGTATATGTGGCCTGATCTAAAGAGAGAAAAACTAAGACATATGAAATTTATGCTTCAAAATTTCACTCCAGGTCAAAATCTGAGGAAGAGATCTTTTATTTTTCTTTCAGGGAAGAAAAGGAATATATACATACATACATATATATACACATATACATATGTATTTTTTAATTGGTGAAACAATCTATTGGCAAACATTTATATAGAAATATCAATCAGGCTAATGCATGTGTGTGTGCTGTTACAATTGGAAGGGACTTTAAAGGTCACTAGTGTAAGCCTCATATCTAATGCATGAATTCTTTCTACAAACTTCCCCGATAAGTGGTCACTCAGGGACATGGAACTTACTATTTACCCAATCCATTTTTTTGATAAATGTTAACGAATCTCTTCATTGTATTTAGCCCAAATCTGCATTTCTGTATTTTCCTTCCACTGGTTATAATTCTGGCTACTAAATCCATACAAAACCTTTAATCTATTTAAAGATGATTATCAGTCCTCTTTATGTTCTTCATCTTGGGAGCATACAGTTGACCCTTGAACAATGTGGGGGTTAGAGGTCAAAAAATCCACTTACAACTTTACAGTTGGCCCTCCGTATCTGTGGTTACGCATCTTCGGATTCAGCCAACCTCGGTTCACGTAGTACTGTAGTATGTATTTATTGAAAAAGATCCACATATAAGTGCACCTGCACAGTTCAAATCCGTGTTGTTCAAGGGTCAACTGTATGCTGATTTGTTTATGCTGAATGTGTTCAGAGACAAAGGTAAGTGGGAATTTGAACTGCACAATTAAAGTGGTACATTAAATAAGTATGTGATAATATGTGTACATACTGAACATATTCACCTTATGTACAGGATACCTGTCTAATGGTGTGCCCTCTATGTGTACCTAGTGATAATATGTTACATCAGAATCATTCTTTATGCTTTCTGAGACAGTTTTACATGTCTTATGTCATTCAATGATAAAATAATAATTGCTATCATTAAATTAGTGCTCGATACTGTATTAAGTGCTTTGCACATATTATTTCACTTAATCCATCATGCACTATATGAGGAATATACTACTATTATCCCCATTTTATAGGTAGGGAAACTGAAGTTTAGAAGAGTTAAGTAACTTACCCAGAGTTTTACAGCTAGCATTTAGTGGTGAAGATTTAAGCCCAAGGTCACACTTATTTTATTCTATTTTATTTTATTTTATTTTTGTTATCTTCCCAGAGTTTCCTCTAGTTTGACTAACTTATAGCAAATGAGCCATATTAATGAGTGAAGTGTCTGAAATAATAATATTACAACAAAAAAATTAAAGCAATTGGTTGATATTTCTTTTTTCCCACTTTTTATGGTATTTATCTAAATAGGAACATCTCAACATTGGCGTTTATGGTAGGCAGAATTTTAAGATAGACCCTTAAGATTTCCTAGCTTCTTCTATACACACATCTTCTCCCAGTTGTTCAATTCAATGCTAATCTAGGTGCTGCTATGAAGGGATTTTGCAGATGTAATTAAAGTCCCAAATCAGTTGTCTTTAAGATAGCGAGATTATACCTGTGGATCTGAGCTAATCACATGAGCCCTTTAGAAGCAGAATTTTCTCTGACTGGTGGGAAAAGGAAGTCAGAGAAATACACTCTGGCAGGCTTGGAAGAAAGCAAACATCTAAAAAAAAAGAGAGCAAACATCTAAAAAGAAGAAAGCAAACATCTATTCTGTATACTGCCTTTGGGGCCAAGGGGTGTGGAATGTGGCCTCTAGGAACCAAGAGTAGCTCCCTGCTGATAGTAAGGAAAGGGGGACCTCAGTGTTCTGGCTACAGGGATCTGCGTTCTGCCGACAACCTGAATGGGGTGGGAAGAGGATCCCAAGCTCCATACGAGAAAGCAGCCTAGCTGACATCTTGATTTCAGCCTTGTTAGACCCTGAGCAGAGAGCTCAACCACACTACCCAGCCTTCTGATTTACAGAACTGTGAGCTAACAAATTCGTATTTTTTAGGCCACTTTTTTAGGTCACTAACAAATTGGTAATTTGTTATGAAACAATAGAAAACGACTCCAGGGGTACATATCCTTATCTTCCCTCTGCTAGTTAAGAACCATGAATCTAGGTAGGTCATGGCAAAACAAGTGTGATACATCAGCAGGTGCTGTTTGCTTTCTGAAGTCCTTGAGTGCACTTGGGAATAAATGTAACACTGGGAGTGAACATTAAGGTGTAATATAACAGAAGAAAAAACAGTGAGATCAGAAAAAATTACCTAACATGCATTTAAGATATGAAAGAAGTATCTTGCTTCACGTACACTCACACACAGTACACCCAAAATTCAACCCCGTTTGCAAAATATTCTCCAGAACCGCAGCAATCCTGCTACCCGTGTGATGTTAGGGACTCTCTGGTTCCCTTGCTTCTGTGGTCTTTAACCATTGAGTGAACCTGCCTGCCTTTAGGATTTAGACTTAGTTTCACTGTTAATCTTACTACTGACCTTCCAGTATTTTTATATGGCTTCACGGTGGTTGCTTGATCATTCATTCATTCTTTCATTCATTCAACAGAGGGCTTGCTATATGCTAGGCATTGTACTAGTAGTGGGTTAACAGTGGTATAACAGTCCTTCTGGGCTGGGCTTTTCATCCCTGTCACCTAAACTCTTAATCTGAACTCTGACTTGTAGCTTCAGTACTCTGTGCCTGGCACCTGACACATGTAATCCAGGTCACCCTGAATAACTAAATGCCTAGCTTTTCATTTATAGCTTTTGCCTATGTTCCTCATCTTTGAAGCCTGAACTTCTGGTCACCAGCCTTCTCCAGCTTGCCTTGACCACAGTCTTCCAATGTTCCCTGGCTAGTGCTAAGTTATGGACTTGAAATCTAGCTTGTCATGCCAAATATTTTCTCCTACTTCAGTCATCCTATCCATGTGGGTCACACTGGCTGGCCATTCTCGTTGGTCAGTATCTCTTCAATCCTTAGACCTAGCTTGACCATATACATCTTGAAGTTGAGAAATAGTAGACATAATTTTAGTTTTTCAAAATTTTAACAAAGTTTTATACCTAAAATGGCCATTTTGTCAAAAGTAGACAATTTGTTTAAAAACTAATCAGGGATCTGACCTCAGTCTTGAACAAAAGTCTGAAAGTCATGACCTAAGAAGAGGGATGGGGAGATGAAAAGGGAATAATCACTTGTGCTGTACCAGTGATCTGGCTGGCTTTTTACATGTTATCTCAGTCATTCAGTTCTCAAACCTTCCCCCACTGTGTTTATGAAAAAATTTTTATACGTAGGGACCTGAAGCACAGTAGCAGGGTCAGAATTTGAACTTAGGTGTACCTGGCCCTTAAATGCACACTTTTCCCAGTATACTGCATCAAAATGCATACTTTTCTCTCTGTTTTTCCTTTTGGAGATTGCAGAATGGTCAAGCTAGGAGTTAGAATTAATAGAGCTCACCTACCAGATACCACTTCAGACTCTGAAGGAAATGTCTGTGTTGATTAAACAGAATCACATGTCTAGTATTCTGAAAAAAACCATAAGGCTTATTCAAGCAACTGTGCTCATTGCCCTTTGCTCCTTTTGAAGATGACATGAATGGACACCCTGATTGTGGTCAATCCAGGATTCACATGTGGGCAAATGAAACGTTGATATTCGCCTAATAAGTTTAGTAGACAAAGTGAGCCAGCTCGCTAAATGTGGCCTGAATCTGAGGATTTGTATTTCGCTAACTGTGGAAAATTCATAGCCATTTTCTCTTATTCTCTTTGATATTTCCTTCTAGAACTTCCACTAGATGCATGTTGATCCATCTCATTATATCCGTCATATGTCTTCACCTGTCTTTCATATTTTCCCTCGTGTGTATTTTGGTATTTGTTTGTGAGCACACATTTCATTGGAACTTTCTCTCTGGAGATTGAAACCTGGGTTTAAAGTGAACACTTCTAAGGGAGAGTTGCTCCTACTACTCACCTGGGAATACTGCCAGTCCAGGACTATTTTAAGCTAAATTTCTGGTATGAGGTGTTTTGGCCATAGAGGTAATGTGATTTCTGGACCCAGACCTGCCTGGGGTTATGATGTCTAAAGGAAATTTCTCTCTCTCTCTCTTTCTCCTACCCAGAGCCCAAACCAGGACAAGCACCTATCTCTACCATCTGCCTCTGGGTGGTAGTTTTGCCCCCATTCATCCATGAAGAGCATCACCCTTTGGGGGTCTGACTTTAAGCAGAGAAAGAAAGGGATGGTGTGTGCCTGATCTAACTTCTAACCTTGCCTGGGCCCCAGGATTTGTCTTTTTGGTCCCTTGCACTCGACTAGCGCATTAAAACTACTAGGATTTTTTGAACTCTAGGGTTATTAGGAACCAGTAGCTATCCAAAGGTAGTTGCCACCTCCAGAGCTTCCTCTTTATTCTGGATTACTGCTGACATGTCCTTACTGGCTCTTATTTTCCCACTATCTCAACTATCAGCCCTGCATTTAAAAGGATATATTCTATCTATCATACCTATCTATCATATCTATCTATCTACCTATCATTTTAAGATGTACTAAACTGGAGGTATTTCTTTGGCTATCTCTTCTGCCATATTTCCTCAATTCAATTCTTTTTTAAAAAAATTTTAATCTTTTTATTTCTTTTAATTTTTTTGAATTTTTGAATTTTATTTTATTTATTTTTATATGCAGGTTCTTATTAGTCATCCATTTTATACATATTAGTGTATACATATCAATCCCAGTCTCCCAATTCATCCCACCCCCACCCCCACCCCCCACCACTTTCCCCCCTTGGTGTCCATACATTTGTTCTCTACATCTGTGTCTCTATTTCTGCCCTGCAAACCAGTTCATCTGTAAAATTTTTCTAGGTTCCACATATATGTGTTAATAGATTATATTTGTTTTTCTCTTTCTGACTTACTTCACTCTGTATGACAGTCTCTAGATCCATCCACGTCTCTACAAATGACCCAATTTCGTTCCTTTTTATGGCTAAGTAATATTCCATTGTATATATGTACCACTCTTCTTTATCCATTCATCTGTCGATGGGCATTTAGGTTGCTTCCATGACCTGGCTATTGTAAATAGTGCTGCAGTGAACATCGGGGTGCATGTGCCTTTTTGAATTATGGTTTTCGCTGGGTATATGCCCAGTACTGGGATTGCTGGGTTGTATGGTAATTCTATTTTTAGTTTTTTAAGGAACCTGCATATTGTTCTCCACAGTGGCTGTATCAATTTACATTTGCACCAACAGTGCAAGAGGGTTCCCTTTTCTCCACACCCTCTCCAGCATTTGTTGTTTGTAGATTTTCTGATGATGTCCATTCTAACTGGTGTGAGGTGATACCTCATTGTAGTTTTGATTTGCATTTCTCTAATAATTAGTGATGTTGAGCAGCTTTTCAAGTGCTTCTTGGTCATCTGTATGTCTTCTTTGGAGAAATGTCTATTTAGGTCTTCTGCCCATTTTTGGATTGGGTTGTTTGTTTTTTTAATATTGAGCCGCATGAGCTGTTTATATATTTTGGAGATTAATCCTTTGTCCGTTGCTTCGTTTGCAAATATCTTCTCCCATTCTGAGGGTTGTCTTATTGTCTTGTTTGTAGTTTCCTTTGCTTTGCAAAAGCTTTTAAGTTTCATTAGGTCCCATTTGTTTATTTTTGTTTTTATTTCCATTACTCAAGGAGGTGGGTCAAGAAAGATCTTGCTGTGATTTATGTCAAAGAATGTTCTTCCTATGTTTTCCTCTAAGAGTTTTATAGTGTCCTGTCTTACATTTAGGTCTCTAATCCATTTTGAGTTTATTTTTGTGTATGGTGTTAGGGAGTGTTCTAATTGCATTCTTTTACATGTAGCTGTCCAGTTTTCCCAGCACCACTTATTGCAGATACTGTCTTTTCTCCATTGTATATCCTTGCCTCCTTTGTCATACATTAGTTGACCATAGGTGCGTGGGTTTATCTCTGGGCTTTCTATCCTGTTCCATTGATCTGTATTTCTGTTTTTGTGCCAGTACCATATTTTCTTGATTACTATAGTTTTGTAGTATAGTCTGAAGTCAGGGAATCTGATTCCTCTAGCTCCGTTTTTTTCCCTCAAGACTGCTTTGGCTCTTCGGGGTCTTTTGTGTCTCCATACAGATTTTAAGATTTTTTTGTTCTAGTTCTGTAAAAAATGCCATTGGTAATTTGATAGGGATTGCATTGAATCTGTAGATTGCTTTGGGTAGTATAGCCGTTTTCACAATATTGATTCTTCCAATCCAAGAACATGGTATATCTCTCCATCCATTTGTATCATCTTTAATTTCTTTCATCAGTGTCTTATAGTTTTCTGCATACAGGTCTTTTGACTCCTTAGGTAGGTTTATTCCTAGGTATTTTATTCTTTTTGTTGCAGTGGTAAATGGGAGTGTTTCCTTAATTTCTCTTTCAGATTTTTCATCATTAGTTTATAGGAATGCAAGAGATTTCTTTCTGTACATTAATTTTGTATCCTTCAACTTTACCAGGTCATTGATTAGCTCTAGTAGTTTTCTGGTGGCATGTTTAGGATTCCCTGTGTATAGTATCATGTCATCTGCAAACAGTGACAGTTTTACTTTTTCTTTTCCAATCTGTATTCCTTTTATTTCTGTTTCTTCTCTGATTGCTGTAGCTAGGACTTCCAAAACTATGTGCAATAATAGTGGCAACAGTGGACATCCTTGTCTTGATCCTGATATTAGAGGAAACACTTTCAGTTTTCACCATTGAAAATGATGTTTGCTGTGGGTTTGTCATATATGGCCTTTATTATGTTGAGGTAGGTTCCCTCTATGCCCACTTTCTGGAGAGTTTTTATCATAATTGGTTGTTGAATTTTGTCAAAAGCTTTTTCTGCATCTATTGAGATGATCATATGGTTTTTATCCTTCAATTTGTTAATATGGTATATCACATTGATTAATTTGCGTATATTGAAGAATCCTTGCATCCCTGGGATAAATCCCACTTGATCATGGTGTATGATGCTTTTAATGTGTTGTTGGATTCTGTTTGCTAGTATTTTGTTGAGGATTTTTGCATCTATATTCATCAGTGATATTGGTCTGTAATTTTCTTTTTCGTAGTATCTTTGTCTGGTTTTGGTATCAGGGTGATGGTGGCCTCATCGAATGAGTCTGGGAGTGTTCCTTCCTTTGCAATTGTTTGGAAGAGTTTGAGAAGGATGGATGTTAGCTCTTCTCTAAATGTTTGATAGAATTCACCTGTAAACCATCTGGTCCTGGACTTTTGTTTGTTGGAAGGTTTTTAATCACAGTTTCGATTTCATTACTTGTGATTGGTCTGTTCATATTTTCTACTTCTTCCTGGTTCAGTCTTGGAAGGTTATACCTTTCTAAGAATTTGTCCATTTCTTCCAGGTTGTCCATTTTATTGGCATAGAGTTGCTTGTAGTAATCTCTCATGATCCTTTGTATTTCTGCGGTGTCCATTGTAAGTTCTCCTTTTTCATTTCTAATTTTATTGATTTTTGAGTCCTCTCCCTCTTTTTCTTGGTGAGTCTGGCTAATGGTTTATCAATTTTGTTTATCTTCTCAAAGAACCGGCTTTTAGTTTTATTGATCTTTGCTGTTGTTTTCTTTGTTTCTATTTCATTTATTTCTGCTTTGATTTTTATGATTTCTTTCCTTCTACTAACTTTGGGTTTTGTTTGTTCTTCTTTCTCTAGTTTGTTTAGGTGTAAGGTTAGATTGTTTATTTGAGATGTTTCTTGTTTCTTGAGGTAGGCTTGTATTACTATAAACCACCCTCTTAGAACTGCTTTTGCTGCATCCCATAGATTTTGGGTTGTCGCGTTTTTGTTATTTGTCTCTAGGTATTTTTTGATTTCCTCTTTGATTTCTTCAGTTATCTCTTGGTTATTTAGTAACGTATTGTTGAGCCTCAATGTGTTTGTGCTTTTACGTTTTTTTCCCTGTAATTGATTTCTAATCTCATATCGTTGTGGTCAGAAAAGATGCTTGATATGATTTCAATTTTCTTAAATTTATTTAGGCTTGATTTGTGACCCCAGATGTCATCTCTCCTGGCGAATGTTCTATGTGCACTTGAGAAGAAAGTGTAATCTGCTGTTTTTGGATGGAATGTCCTATAACTATCAATTAAATCTATCTCGTCTGTTGTGTCATTTAAAGCTTGTGTTTCCTTATTAATTTTGTGTTTGGATGATCTGTCCATTGTTGTAAGTGAGGTGTTACAGTCCCCCACTATTATTGTGTTACTGTCGATTTCCTCTTTTATAGCTGTTAGCAGTTGGCTTATGTATTGAGGTGCTCCTATGTTGAGTGCATATATATTTATAATTGTTATATCTTCTTCTTGGATTGATCCCTTGATCATTATGTAATGTCCTTCTTTTTCTCTTGTAATAGTATTTGTTTTAAAGTCTATTTCATCTGATATGAGAATTGCTGCTCCAGCTTTCTTTTGATTTCCATTTGCATGGAATATCTTTATCCATCCCCTCACTTTCAGTCTGTATGTGTCCCTAAGTCTGAAGTGGGTCTCTTATAGACAGCATATATATGGGTCTTGTTTCTGTATCCATTCAGCGAGCCTGTGTCTTTTGGTTGGAGTATTTAATCCATTCACGTTTAAGGTGATTATCGATATGTATGTTCCCATGACCATTTTCTTAATTGTTATGGGTTTGTTTTTGTAGGTCCTTTTCTTCTCTTGTGTTCCCCACTTAGAGAAGTTCCTTTAGCATTTGTTGTAGAGCTGGTTTGGTGGTGCTGAATTCTCTTAGCTTTTGCTTATCTGTAAAGCTTTTGATGTCTCCATCGAATCTTAATGAGATCCTTGCCAGGTTGAGTAATCTTGGTTATAGGTTCTTCCCTTTCATCACTTTAAATATATCATGCCACTCCCTTCTGGCTTGTAGAATTTCTGCTGAGAAATCAGCTGTTAACCTTATGGGAGTTCCCTTGTATGTTATTTGTCATTTTTCCCTTGCTGCTTTCGATAATTTTTCTTTGTCTTTAGTTTTTGTCTATTTGATTACTGTGTGTCTCGGTGTGTTTCTCCTTGGGTTTATCCTGCCTGGGACTCTCTGTGCTTCCTGGACTTGGGTGGCTATTTCCTGTCCCATGTAGGGAAGTGTTCAACTATAATCCCTTCAAATATTTTCTCGGGTCCTTTCTCCCTCTCTTCTCCTTCTGGGACCCCTATAATGAGAATGTTGTTGCGTTTAATGTTGTCCCAGAGGTCTCTTAGGCTGTCTTCATTTCTTTTCATTCTTTTTTCTTTATTCTGTTCTTCAGCAGTGAATTCCACCATTGTGTCTTCCAGGTCACCTATCCATTCTTCTGCCTCAGTTATTCTGCTATTGATTCCTTCTAGTGTATTTTTTATTTCAGTTATTGTATTTTTCATCTGTTTGTTTGTTCTTTAATTTAGGTCTTTGTTAAACATTTCTTGCATCTTTTCGATATTTGCCTCCATTCTTTTTCCGAGGTCCTGGATCATCTTCACTATCGTTATTCTGAATCCTTTTTCTGGAAGGTTGCCTATCTCCACTTCATTTAGTTGTTTTTCTGGGGTTTTATCTTGTTCCTTCATCTGGTAGATAGCTCTCTGCCTTTTTATCTTGTCTATCTTTCTGTGAATGTCCCTCAATTCAGTTCCATTCCACAGAAAGATGTTTGGCTAGGTGGATTAAGATGTGTACAATTATCATGGAGGCAGTCTTTTTGGCAAAAAGTAAAACTGATCACACAGAAGCTCTGCCTTTAGGTTTATATTGATTAGGCCATTACATAGTTGTTGTGGTGGATATGTTTTACTGGATTTATCGTGTCTTTGAAAAACTAAGGATGTTTGAGGTCCTGGATCAGGTAGTGTGATATAACTACTTATACCAGCAGCAGGTCCTGAAGCAGACACTTTCTGGCCTAGAGAACTGCAGAAAGTAGATCAAGCACTGTTTGGGTAGAAGGTGAGAATCCTTTCTTTCCATAATAGCATAAAGATATCTGGTCTGCCTAGGACATGTGGAGATTCAATTTATTTGAAACTGAGCTAGTTTCTTACTGAGGAGCCATAACTTTTTTGTCTAAGAAGGGGTCAGTGATTTTTTTGAGTGGAATCTAAGTCTTCCTCCTTTGGGTATACATTGGTTAGTGGACAGCTATTCGATGTCCATCATTTTGGTTGAGGGATGAAGGTCAATGAAGCTAGTGACAGAAACACATTCCCTCTGGTCATATACCATATGTGGGAAACTCAAAATCTAAGCCGTATCTCATACCAGCCCTGGGAAAGACTGTAGATACTGTCAATCTCTGAGGATGCCCATTGTAAATGTAAAAGTCATTCTTTAGATCAATGGATAGAAGGCAAGAAGTGATTAGGTAGTAATACCCTGAGCTGATGCTGCCCCAGGAGTAAGGGTTGGAATGGTTGTGGAGGATGTTTATGGTGTATAGAGGAAGAGTTGTGTTATGGACTTGTGTCGTGAGAGAAACAGGAGAATTTTTTTCAGCTTAGATTCAAAAGCACGAGTGGCTTTTCCCAGCAAAATATATTTAAAATGCACCTCTCACCTTGAAAAATGCTGATTTAAAAAAAAATAAGAGACTCCACCTGTTCCAGAGAACATAGATGCAGAATGCTGGTCAGAGTGTAATTCTCAACCTGAATTTCCTACCCCATCCACAAGCATGAATCTTGCCAAAATCTCAGGCATCCTGGACAGAGGGCACATGTCACTTGGAAAAGCTCCTCAGTTGATTTTCATATATTCCCTTCCCTCCCCGCTGGCTCTCTTTTGAAACAATTCCAATTAACTAGTACAATAGGTAGTCACCTGTTTGCAGAACATATTGGAAGGATGTAAAGCTTAACATATAAGTCATTTAATTCTCAATACTTAGAGCAAGTGCATGGGATTCCTAATAAGCACTGTGAAGCAGGAATTGGATCTCCCATCTCAGTCAGCACGGGATACTAACAACTTGGTAGACAGATGGTGATCCTCAGATCCTGGAAGGAAAATGTACACAGGTCACTTCCTTAGAAAGGAGGATATGGAGATTGATAACAAAACCCACCATAGACCTTATAGTTGGTTTTATCTAAATATATGCAGTAGGTAAATAAGCAGTGTGTGTGTGTGTGTGTGTGTGTGTGTGTGTGTGTGTGTGTTTATGAGTAGGTATATGGTTCTTGTTATTAGAGTTCAGTTCAGGTTCAGTTATTTTTGCTGTCTTCATAAAGTCCCAAGTTAAAGAACTCTCCACATACTGTTATGGATGTATAATCTGACGACCACAGTCAAGATCCTAACACCTAAAGTTAGGAAAGCTATGTAAGCAGCATGTCTTACTGCAGTGATTTTCAAACTATACACTCTTCTAGGGAGCCGGTTAAAATACAGATTCTAGAACTTCACCCTAGACCTATTGAATTCTTATTTCTAGGGAGCCCCTAAAATTAGCATTTTGAGAAGCTTCCCCCAAGTGACTGTGATGCAGGTGGTCTTTAGATAACACTTTAAGCAAGGTTTACTTGAGGGAGTTTCACATTATATTTTCATTGCTGCCATTTGGCCATCAGATTGAGGATTCCAGCCGTAAATACTCAGAGACATCTATAGAAAAAAATGCCTTCCTTCTTCAAAGTGACTGTGGAATTGGGAAGAGGAGGTCTAAAAGTGGGACTCTTAAAATCTAAATGTAAGAATCTTAAGTATATGTAAATGTTTAATGGTAATTAGTGTGTGTGTGTGTTGGGGGGTACTTTTGAAGATGTGTATTATTCAAGCCTGAATGGGGGAAAGATTGAACTACAGGGAGGTGAGGAAATGGAGCCCTACATAGTGGGTGGGTGATACCGAGGGGTAAATTTGTGAAAAAGAAATCCAAAATCCAAAAGTGTTTCTTTGCAAAAAAAGAGAAGAGACAGAAAACGTGGGATGACCAGAGTCAGGGACGGAAAGAAGCTCAAGGGCACTGGGTGTGGAATATATGATGGAAACCGGAAAGTACAGGGAGAGTCTGGAGAGAGGCAATAGAGACAAATGGCAGACCACTCAGGATGCTATAATCCTGGGGGCAGGGACCAGGAACAGCGTGGGAGCAGGGCCTCTGTCGCAAGCAGGGAGGAAGAGATAGAAACAGGACATCCTGGGAGCAGCCAGAGGGAAACTAACCAAGTGGGTGATGAGAGGTGGTCAGGAAGTTAATGCCGTTTCAAGCTGAAGCCAAAACCCATGTCTGTTGAAAGCCAGATAACAAAGGACTTTATCCCGCTAAAGACCAAAAAGGAAATTAAGGCTTATATTGTAATCTGGGTCTGGAAGGTGGAAGTAGGGAAAACTAATTAGAAAAAATAGACTTCAAGGTCGGGGTTTAGTGACTGTTGTCACTCCCCTGTGTTATAGGGAATGTTAGCAGTGAATACTGCAAGGACCTACTTAGTGGTTCAACCTTTGCAAAGATGAGCAATACTTTGCCATTACCACAAATGTAAATAGCTTTTCTCCAAATTTTCCTCTCAGCGCTTTAAGTTTACTCGTGTCTGGAATAGACCAAGGGAGCTGGTCAGTAGCGAAAAAACAAGGAGCCCAGCTAGAGGGTGTCCAGGTGCATTTCATCCCATCTGCAATGCTAATCGAGCTTTCAGTTAAAGGACAAGATGCTCACCCTTTAAGTCCTGAAAATAGGAAGAATGTTTGCCATTTTTATCGTTGAACAGTCCTCCTTAGACTAGAGCTGAGGCAACAACCAGCCTCCTGGCTGCCTGTAGCTTTAGACTATGCTCCTACGTGAGAGTTTGTTAATATGTGCTCCAACTAATTTCGAACGCTGGTTTTCTTGATCTGACTACCTATGTATGAAGGTACTTTCTTGCTGCCAGTCCATGGCCTGTTCAGGTCCCTGTTCTTTTGGATAAGAGTAATGGTTCTGGCCCTTAAATACCCTGTGTGTGTCTAGATAAATGACGTGAAAGGAGTTGAGAGAGTCTTTGACAGGATACCCCTGCCAAAGCAGGGTGCAGGTTAGAAGAATGCATGTCCCAGACCCAACTCAGGTTAGGCCTTCGTATTTCCTCATGGGCCAGAAACCTCCAAACTGTGGTTAGGCACTCCTACCTAGGACGAAGGCCCAAGTTGTCTGGTGTCTTCTTTGTTGTGGAATGACAACAGCAGCTGTCCCCTATTTCCGTGGTCTCTCAACTATCTCTCTTCTAATCCCAGAAATATCTTCAAGTCTTTTGGGCTGGGCTGGATGAGCTGTCCTCAGGACTTTTTAGCTAAGCAGCTGTTGATAAGAATGTGATGGTGTAATGGAGGCATCTAGGGAAGCTGCTGTGGGGATAAATTGTCCTTGGGCATAGGATCGAGTTCTATCTAAAAAAGAAAATTTTAGGTGGCTTCATTGTACTCTGTGTCTCCTAGCAGGCCCTGGAATGCTGCTGCATGCCAATAGTAAATTTATCCCCACAAAATAGGATGAGCTAAAATTATAAACAACTTTTAAATGGTTTTATAATAAATTATTTCAGGAAGCTAAAATTATTATAGGTATATCTTTGAGCAGGTTAAGGTAGTTGTCAATGAGGACGATCATGTTCTTTTACACTATTGGTGACAATATTTAGTCTAAATCAGCAAGACAATGCTTATGTTCCTATAAGGTAATGCTCCATCATATTTTTACAGAAGAGACTTACATGTGGTTATGATATGACAAAAATATTAGTGGAAACTTGTATTTTTTATATAATTGGGAGGGTTTATTCACTTCTTCATTCATTTCTTCTCCCCAGGTACTAGGACTGTAAAATTGAATAAGACATAGTTTATTCCCTCAAAGACCTTAGAGTTTAGAAAGGAGGACAGATATGCCTAAAACTAATTGAAATATATTGTAGTTTTAGAGATATATGGCAGCAGTGGTTCTCAACCTTGGTACACATCAGAATCACCTGGAGAGCTTTGAAAAATCCTCATGCTCAGGCAGCACCAGAATGGCTACCTTTGCCTGAAAAAAGAAGGAAACTCCATAGCTGAATTTTGAGAGATGAGTATCTTAAAAAGGTTAAAAAGAGGAGGAAGGGCGTTGTAGACAGAGGAAATAACACTTGCAAAGGCACAGATGGGGGAACTGCAAGTTTGTAGACATCAGATCTTAGCATGCAAGAGAAGGGGCTGTGAAACATATGTTTGGAGAAGTAGGCAGGAGCCAGATCTTAAAGAGCCCTAAAGAGATATTTGTACTTTATTATGTGTAGAGCCACTGAAGGGTTTTAAGCAGGGGACTGCCATGATCACGGTCAGCTTTTTGGTTTTGAAAGCTCATTCTGGTGGCAGTGTTAAGGAAAGAGTAGACAACCCCAAACTGGGTCAGAGATACCCTTTCAGAGGTTATTACAAAAATCCAAGTGAGAAGTCCTATGGGTCTGGACTAAGGCCATGGCAATAGGGATAAAGGGGAAGAAATGGATGTGAGAAATATTTAAGAGGCAAATCAGTGTAGAGCATGGAGGGAGGGGACATATGGGGAAAGGAAGCATGGGACTGTGGAGTTTCTTGTTAGGTGCCTGGGAAAATAAAAACGTCATGCATAGAAACAGAAGTCAGAAAGAAAAGTCAGTTTGGGGAGGCATGTGTTTGATTTTAGTGTTTAGTTAAATGTGAGGTGGTGGACAATCAGGAAGAAATCGCTAGGATCCACTTGAATATACAGGACTGGACATTTGAAAAGTGATCAGGGCAAGTGATAGAAAACTTAGCTTTGTACTCATCAAAATGATAGGAACTGTGGGAGTAAATGGATTCTCTGAAGTTTGACAATTTTTCTTCTTCTTTTCTTCTTTTGCTTACCTTACCTGACAGCCCTCTAGTGACAACAAGCACATACTACATTTCTCAAAAGTGCCTCAACTCAGTTAATGTGATCATGAAATGTATCTTCAGAACCCTGATTTGGTCAAAATATTATTGTATTACTATTTCAGTATCAGTATGTGGCAGCACATCCATGCAGCAAGGGCCTCAGGGGTGTCAGATTGAGCCTAAAGTTGTCATTCGTCGTAATTCTGGGAGATTCAAGAGGACTTGAAATTGACCTACCGGGAATCTAATTTATATGAGGAATCAAGGAGGCTCCTGTGAAAGAATTTATTCCAAAGCAGCAGTTATCACATCAGAATCACCTTGGGAGCTTAAAAAAAACTCCCAACGCCCTTGATGCATCTCAGACCAATTAATCAGAACCTCTGAGGGTGAGACCTGGCCAGGCATCAAACTTCCTCAGGTAATTCTTTGTGCAGCCAGAATCAAGAACTGCAGCTCCAGAGGTTGAGAGCCTAGAGATACACAGGGTTGAGTCAAGAATACTGACCAATGCAGCAGGGGAAGAGTGGTTCTGGGTGCAGCATGTTTCTATCAATCAAGATGCCCCTGGGTTCAGCCCCCAGGGAGTCATACCTGTGGTCATACCTGGATTGCCAGACTTGAAACTAGGTCTAAGGAGCTGCAAAAGAGTAAAAGCTAAAATAATGGTGTCCTCTAAAACTCAGTAGGATAGTAAGAGCACAAGGGGTTAACAGCTTTGGTATTGGCATCAACACTGGCAGTATTGGTGATGGTGATTCCTTCATTCAGCAAAATTTTATTGAGAGCCTGTATTATGTGCCAGGCACCAGTCTAGGCACTAAGGAAACAGTGCAAACAGGATTGACAAAGTCCTTTCTCTCTTGGATCATGGATTCTAGGACTTTTGTTGGTGAAAACAGACTAACAAAACAACGTCAGGTAGTGAGAAGTACTGTGCAGAATATTAAATAAAGTCATATAGTAGAGAATGAGTGGCTTTTGTTTGGATTGGTAGGTCTGGGAAGTTTGCTCTCTGCAGAGGAGATATCTAAGGTAAGGTATGAATGACAAGGAGGAGGCAAGCCATATGAAATGCTGGGAGATGAATATTCTAGGCAAGGAGAACAGCAGATGTAATGACCCGAAGGCAGGAGAAGCTTGTCATGTTTGAGGAACAGAAAGGAGGCCGGTTTGACTGAGGAGAGAGTAGGACAAGATGAGATTCTAGGACTTCCCTGGTGGCACAGTGGTTAAGAATCTGCCTGCCAATGCAGGGGACACGGGTTCGAGCCCTGGTCTGGGAAGATCCCACATGCTGCGGAGCCACTAAGCCCGTGTACCACAACTACTGAGCCTGTGCTCTAGAGCCTGCGTGCCACAACTACTGAGCTCGTGTGCCACAAGTACTGAAGCCCACGCGCCTAGAGCCCGAGCTTTGCAACAAGAGAAGCCACCGTAATGAGAAGTCCGCGCACCGCAACGAAGAGTAGCCCCTGCTCTCTGCAACTGGAGAAAGCCCGTTCGCAGCAATGAAGACCTGACACAGCCAAAAATAAATAAATAAATAAATAAAATAAATTTAAAAAAAAAAGATGAGATTCTAGAGGTAGTCAGGGGCCAGATCATGTATTATACAATCTAGTGAGTCGTGGTAAAGACTCTGAATTTTAATCTAAGTGTGATGAAGAGTCATTGAATGATTTTGAGCAGGGAAATGATAAGACCTAATTTATATTTTAAAGGATCATTCTTACTACTGTCATGGAAAATGGGTCAGATTGGTGTAAGAATGGAAACAGGGAGAGCATTTAGGGTATTTGCAATAGTTCAAGTAAATATGGTGGTAACTTGGGCCAGGGTGTTAATAGCGGACTTGGAAGGAAGTTGGCATATTAGCGATATGTTTTAGAACTTGAATCCATTGGACTTATCGATAAATAGGACGTGGGGTTGAGGGAAAGAGTGGTATCAAGATGATGGTGATGGTGGCAGCAACATTAGCAGTGGCATTGTTGAAGGCAGTAGTTCTGTTGGCAGTGGTACCTTCAGTGCCTCTGCTAAACAACATTGGCACCTTCAGCTCAGACATCAGCTCATGTGGCCTTCATGGACATTGTTGGCATACCAGCCACTCTTGGTGAAAGGAACGGAGACATCATTACTGGAGAAAAATGGCAGGCACCACATGGCAGCAAAGCAGACTCATTTACAGAGCATATGTGAGATAGCCTCTGGGGACTTAATGCCAGAAATATTAGGGAAAATTTTAAGAAGAGTTATTTTTAACTTCTGCAGAGCTGGTGGGAGTGAAGTCAGAGATATACCATTTTGTTATTATGCTTGTGAGCCCATATTATCCATAAGCTGCTTTGACAGAAGTAATCAGGATTATTTTAAAAGAAGTCCCAATCAAAGCTATACTAAATTAAACATTATCAAATATATTTTTTGTAAAAATTTCCGTACCAACTATGTAAACATTAACATTTTTATATTATAATTGTGTAAAAATCCTTCAGATACGTGCTTATAAAGATTCAAACAATACAGACGTTAAATGTTATAATTGTTAGTCTTCCTCCAGCTGCTCCCCAGGTACATGACCCAACAAGAGGTAACATAATGAACAGATTAGTAAGTTTCTTTCAAAATATTTTCTATGCTTTTACATATATATATCTATATATACTTTTATATATTATAGTTAAATTATTAAAAAGCATATAGAAAAAATATATAAGCATATAAAATATATAAGAATATATAAGAAAAAAGCATATATATGACATTTTATATATGTTATTTATTTATATATATAAATACACATAATAGTTTTTTAATAAATAAGATCATATCAGTCAATCATATTGACCTGAATATTGCTTTTTTTTAATGTAACAATAAACCAGAGCATCTTTCCGTGTCAGTGAATCTTGTTTTTTCAGCAGATGTGTATATTCGATTATATCAATATCTTGTGATATATTTAATCAGTCCCCTATTGATGGGCATTTCTTTTTATTTTTACATTTGTACTTTGTACACCTATGAAAGTATGTCTGAAGACTAGTACTCTAGAAGAGGAATTGCAGGGTTGAAAAATGCATTTAATATTTTGTTAGATATACAACCAAATTGTCCTCTAAGAAGAATGTACTCATTTACACTCTCACGAGTAGTATTTGAGAGACTTTCTTTCCCTACACCCTCACCAACACTGGGTATCATCAATCTTTTTTATCTTTGCCAACAAGATGGGTGAGAATTGGCATTTCATTATTGTTTAATTTGTTTTTCCCCCAATATTAGTGATATCAAACATTTTTTATATGTTTAATATTTGCCTTTTTTCTATGAATTGTCTGTTGATATTCTTTACTCAATTTTCTGATGGGTTATTTATCTTTTTCTCATTGATTTGTAGGGACCCTTCATATATACTAAGTATTAATCCTTTCCTCACATAATAGAAAATTTTCCTTCCTACTCTGTTACTTGTCTTTTAACTTCATTTATGTTATCTTTTGTTGTACAGAAATTTAATATTTTGATGTAATCAAACTTGTCAATCTTTTCAATTTGGGGTTTGGAGTCTTGCTAAAGAAGGCCCTCCCAGTTGAAGATTATGTAAAAATATTCTACTGTATTTTATTTTAGCACATAATTTTTCTTTCTTTATTCTATTTTATTATTACTTAAACATTTTAAACTATTAAATATATATTACATTAAAAATAGCATAAGCATAGTAATAAAATAAACACCTGGATACATGTCATCTGACTTAAGAAGCGGAAAATCATCAATACCTTAGAAGGCCCCTGTGTGGATCCTTCTCACTTGTGTACCCTTCCCTCACCACCAGGTGTAATCACTATCTTGCCTTTTGTTTTAAACATTTCTTTGTTTTTTTCTTACATATTAACCACCTTTGTGTAATGTATTTGGTTTAATTTTGAAAAATTGAGTAGTAAGCACTAATTTCACTGTATTAGGAAAGAGTAATACTGCCATTATTAAATAAAGGCTTTCATAGGAAGTCTCTGGGGCATAGCCTTGTTCAGCTTTCCTGAGAGTTTATAGGAATCCTTTCTGTGGGAATTCTTGGGCAAAGCCTAAAGTGAGTGCTGCTGCGTTACATAGTGGTGTGCTGGAGTCAGCTTTTACTGGCTGATGATTACATTTTCAGGAAATTGATCTCATGTTGGCAGCTTGAAATTGGCCCTAAGGGAAATATTTGTGTCATGAAAATTGACAAAAATCTAAACTCAGGACTTTTTCTTTTGATTAAAAAATATTTTGGAAAGCCAGGAAACCAGCAAACCACTTGTCCTGAGAAACACAGGGCTCAGAACAGTCAGGGTATTTGGCAAGGCTGTTGTTGTGTGGACCAGGTTTTGAACATTCTGCGGAAAGATGACCAGAGGGAATGGGCTGCACCATATTTTTAAAGCTCACCATGGCCAAACTTCAGTATTCAAGAATAGGTCAAAGCATTCAGACTATAATCCAAAGCTACATTAATCGAAATAGTGTGGTACTGGCACAATAACAGACAAAGATGAATGGAACAGAATAGAGAGCCCAGAAGTAAACCCACACACCTGCGGTCAATTAATCTTCAACAAAGGGGGCAAGAATATACAATGGAGAAAAGACAGTCTCTTCAGCAAGTGGTGTTGGGAAAGCTGGGCAGCCATATGTAAACCAATGAAGTTAGAACACTCCCTTGCACCATAAACAAAAATAAGTTCAAAATGGCTTAAAGACTTAAATGTAAGATATGACACCATAAAACTCCTAGAAGAGAACACACGCAAAACATTCTCTGACATAAATCATAACAATGTTTTGATTATGTTTCCTTAAAGAGTCACTAGCCCGAGGCAATAGAAATAAAAGCAAAAATAAACAAATGGGACCTAATCAAACTTATAAGCTTTTGCACGGCAAAGGCAATCATGAACAAAATGAAAAGACAACCTATGGCTGGGAGAAAACACTTGCAAATGATGTGACCAACAAGGGATTAATTTCCAAAATATACAAATGGCTCATACAACTCAATAAGAGAAAAACAAACAACCTGATCAAAAAATGGGCAGAGGACCTAAGTAGACATTTCTCCAAAGAAGACATACAGATGGCCAATAGGCACATGAAAAGATGCTCAACATTGTAATTTTTAGAGAAGTGCAAAACAAAAGTATAATGAAGTATCACCTCACACTGGTCAGAATGGCCATCATTAAAAAGTCTATAAATAATAAATGCTGGAGAGGATGTGGAGAAAAGGGAACCTTCCTACACTGTTGGTAGGGATGTAAATTGGTGCAGCCACTATGGAACACAGTAAGGAGGTTCCTTAACTAAAAATAGAGTTGCCATATGATCCAGCTATCCCACTCCTGAGCATATATTTGGAAAAGACAAAAGCTCTAATTTGAAAAGATACATGCACCTCAATGTTCATAGCAGCACTATTGACAAGAGCCAAGACATGGAAGCAACGTAAGTGTCTATCAACAGATGAATGGATAAAGAAGACGTGGTATATATATATACAATGGAATATTACTCAGCCATAAAAAGAATGAAATAATGCCATTTGCAGCAACATGGATGGGCCTGGAGATTATCACATGAAGTGAAGTAAGTCAGACAGAGAAAGACAAATATTATATGATATCACTTATATGTGGAATCTAAAAAATAGTACAAATGAACTTATTTACAAAAGAGAAACAGACTCACAGACATAGAAAACAAACTTATGGTTACCAAAGGGCAAGGGGGGGGGTAGGGATAAATTGGGAGTATGGGATTAACATATGTACATTACCATATATAAAATAGATAACAACAAGGATTTACTGTATAGCACAGGGAAATATATTCAATATCTTGTAATAAACTCTAATGGAAAAGAATAAAAAAGAATATATACATGCATATATATGTATAACGGAATCACTTTGCTGTACACATGAAACGAACACAATATTGTGAATCAACTATATTTCAAAAAAAGAATAGGTCAGAGCATAACATTGCATGTGTATGTTTGTGTGTGTGTTGGGGTTGGGGGATGGGGGATGAGAATCTCGAGCATTATTTGAGATCTTACCTGTTTGAAATGTCTTTAATCTACCCTGTCACTTGATTTTTGGCTGAATATAGAATTTTAGTTTGAAAATAACTTTCCATCACAATTTTGAAGACATTGCTCTATTGTCTTTGAATTGCCACTGTTACATTGAAAGGCGATTCAGTGATAGTGATTACAGGTTTAGGTTATGGCAGTGAAGTGAGAAGCTGAGGCAGCCTGGAGAAAAATATCATTGGATTAATCATCCTTGATTTTTCTCCCTACATCTTTCCTTTCTCTCACTATTTTGTTCAGAAAATTCTCTTGATTTGGTCTCTACCCCTTGTTATAACACACATCTCCTCCTCTCTATTCTTATTGTTACCCCCTTCAATCTAATTTACAGACTGTTATTTAGGGCCTTCAATTTTTAGGTACAGTAAGTACAGTACAAAGAGATGCAAATGTAAATAACACAAAGTTCCTGCTCTTGAGTTCGTGAGGAGTGGATGATCGTTCTTAAATTTAACTAACTACAGTACAACATAGTAGATGCTACAAGAACTACATATATAATAACTACGGTAGCCCAGAGGAGGAAGTGATTATTTCTGCTTTATGCTGAATCAGAAAGGGTTGACATTTGAGCTGAACCCTGAAGGACAAGTGTAATTTTTTCAGGTGCAAAAGGAGAGGGAGAAGAGGCAATTTTGGTAGAGGAAATAGCATGAATATATGTCTTATATATTATTCAACTAGCATTTATTGAGTGTTGACTACGTGTCAAGCGTTGTACTGGGTGTGGAGCTTTAAGAAGCTCTTAGTCTTGTGGGAGATATGTATACCTAAACAGATAATCACAATAAGAAATTATGTAGACTATAGGTTATTCTTTATTAGAATAGTCAGTTCACTCAATGAAGATTTCCCTTTGGCCAAATACTTGGATATAGAAGCAATATATACACAATGCTAAACAGCCTTAGCCAAATTTGATAAATTTCTCAAAATGTATGTATGACTGGGTTGTACCGGATTTTTTCTTCTTCAGGGCACTACTTCATTTCTGGATTGGGGCAGGGAGATTGTTTAACAATCAAATGATAGGACACGGTTCATTTATTTGTTAATTTAACCAGCAAGAATTTACTGAGGGCCTGTTGTGTACCACATATTGTTAGACCTTGGGGATACACAGAGAGATAAGACAGAGTCCTTCCCTAAGAGAGTGCTGCGATCAAATGGGTTCACTGGCACACAGAAATATAATTAAAATACAATGAGTGAAAAACTGTGGTAAACTTTATATTCTGTATTATAGGAGGATGTATGAAAGACGCTTCATCCAGCCTTTGGGGAGAATGTACCAGGGAAGATTTCCTGGAGGTGATGATGCTTGAGCTGCGGTTGGTTTTAATAACTTAGGAGCATGTTGGTGTAGGGTAGGCAAGGATAAAGGCAGAGGAGCTACAGCCAGGGACTAGGTAAAAGCCTGCCTTCTTCTTGAGAAGGCCTGTTGGTAGGGTTACTAGGGTGGGGGTGGAAAACTGGGGGAACTCCAGTAATTGTTTGATGTCCTTAATAACCGTTCAGGGGGTTTTCCACTCCAAGATAACTGATACTTTGTCCAGCATCCTGAAAATGTCTCTGCCAAAGAGAACTTGTCCTTTGCGCTTCTAAGTTTTCTAAAATAAACATCTCTGGGTTGGCTCAGGAATGTTATGGTGACAGCTAAGATGCAGGGAGTTCTCTAACACTAGTGAAACTCTGGGCGGAAAGTTGTGAGGGATCCCAGTGATTGGTCTTAGAAAATGGCCAGGGTGTGTGACAGAGGCAGAGGGCATTATCAGATAATCTACCTCTCCTAAATACATATGGAAGGTCCCTTTCTATTTACCACTAACACAAGTTCAGATGAGTATTTGCCTAGGAGGTTAGAACTTTGGTTAGACCTAGGTTCCTCAGAGTTGCTGTAATGTCAGAAAATAAAGTTTATGGTGGTTACTTACAGTTACTACATTGAAGCCACAGTGTTGTGGAAAATCAAGAGCATGGTATTTTTCTTCTTTACAAAGATCACCAGGACATTATGACAACTTGTTAATCATTTGGGAAATAAAGAGCCTTACCTCACATCTTGCACCAACATAAATTTCAAATATATTACATACTTAAATGAAAACAATAACACATAAAGTATAGAATAAAATGTAGATATGTATTCATATAATCAGTGTGTAGAAGGTCCTTCTAAGCATGAAGGTAAAAACAGAAAACAAAAAAGGAAAAAAAAGGTAGATTTGACTTCATAAAAATTTAAAAAATTCTGAAGAGCAAAAAGTACCATAAATTAAGTGACAAATGGCAAACTTGGGTTAATATTCTTATTATAAAAAAATATATATATTCTTATTATATAACGAACTCTCATGAATCAATAAGAAAAATATAAAAAGATGTGTAGAATAATGGGCAAAGATCAGGAATGAGAAATTCACAGAAGAACAAATAAACATCAAAAACTGTCAATTTCACTAATACTCAAAAAAATGCAAACTAAAGGATTAGGATAACAAGATTTTGCACAGTTGGCCAAGTTTAGTGCCTACTATTGAAGGATTATGGGAAACGACATCTCATATACTGCTATTTGGAGTTTAGATGGGTACTATATTTTGTAGGGTAATTTGGTAACATGTATTAAGGCCTTAAAATGTATGTGACATGGATATTTTTTGAAATACCTCTCAGTGTGTTTCCTTTTTGATAATCTGATAGCTTTCCATCATTAAGTTCCTAGGGAATGGAGAGAGTAAATGCCACCTTGAGAAGGAAGGGACATTTTGTCTCGTCCAGATAGGAAGAAGTAAAATATAGCCCTTTCTGATTCCTAGAGGGGACTGCCTAGGAAGGAGAAGGGGGTGGTCCCAAATAAGTTTGAGAGATTATTAGAGCAGTAGAGACAGCTCTTTGTATCCCCAGGTTCAGACTGGAAAATGGTAAATTCCCCTAGAGAAGTATTGTGTCCATTATGATGCTACCCAGATAAGAAGTTTAAAATGGCATGATGGCATAGTAAGTTGGAAGAAGGAAAAAGGCATTCCCTTGTTTCCCATGGCACTAAGATTGGCATAGCTGGGGCCTGGAGAAGGCTCTGAAAAGTTACTGGGATGTGGGCCAGCTTGCTTCCCAAATGAAACTAGGATGAGATGACACCAAGCAGAGGCTGTGGGTGACCAACCTCTAGAGATGAGTCGTGGGGACAATAGTCATGCCTGTCATACCAATGGCCTATACCAATAACCTCATGCCACATGGTAGAACCAAGAAGGTGGACATCATTAGTCTCAAAAACCAGACTAGGTAAAGATATCAGCACCAACCGCCATGAGCTTCGGAAGGTACCCACAGACAACATGGAGCAAAGGACCAGCTGAGACTCAAAGGACAGCCAGCGGCCAGGATCCCACACTCAATTGCCATGAAGACATCTTGGGAAGGAGAAGGGAGAGAAACCTTGAAAGTCTGGGCATTTAACCAAAGGAGATTATTTGAAATAGAAAAATATTATTTTTTAAACTTGAAGAATTAAGGATATCTTTAATTGGCAAGTTTATGTCTGTATGCCTCCTGTATCATCCAGAGGGATAGGGGTTTAAAGAAACTTTAGAAAGAAAAAAATAAAGAAGAAAAAGAAGAAAAAAATAAAGAGGCTACACATAGTTGCTCAATATGAACTGTAAAGTGTAAATTTTATGTTCATATCCTTTAATCCAGTCATTAAACGTCTAGTAGTTTATTCTGAAGAAATAATTGGACGGGTCCAAACATACACACTCATATACACACATATATGTAACCGAATGTTCATCATAGTATTGTTTTAAAAATTGAAAAACTGGAAACAAGCTGAATGTTTAATCATCTGAGGAATGGTTACATTATAATAAATCTACACAATGAGTGTTAACAACTCTTAGTTTAATAACTCTTCAGTCATTACAAAGAATAAGAGAAGTCTGTATGTACTGGAATGGGAAAGACATCTAAGTCATATTGTTAGGAGATAAAATCAGGATGAAGAGTATTATATATAGGATAATCTCATTTATGTAAAAGTATATAGTGATCTATATTCACATAGAAATATATCCATATTATATAGGAAAATAAAAGAGACTATATGACTATACACAGTGTGATCCCATATTTGTTTAAATATGTGTATTTAATATAAAACTTATATGTGTGTATTTACTCACACATGTGTGTGCACATGCACACACACACACACATACACACACACACAGAAGGAAGTCTCAAAGTATCTGCAGCAAATTGTTAGCAGTGATTATCTATGGATGGTGAGATTAAGTAGAAATTTCACTCTTATTTATACATTTCTCTGTTGCCTGATGTTTTCTCCCAATGAGCTAATATTATTTTTATAATTAGAAAAATTGACATTTATTTCCTTTTGAAAATAAATATGTATATATTTAGTGACATAAAAATGTTTTTAATATATTAATATTGTAAAAGAGCAGATTACTAAATCTTGTGACTTAACATTTGTTTTTATAAAAATGAGTACATGTGCATATAAAAAGGATATATACCAAAATATTGAGAGTGGTTATCTCTGGATCTTGGGATTAGCAATGATTTTTATATATTTTTCTTTTTGATTAACATATTTTTTAATTTTCCTCTAATAAATATATTTTGTGAATTTAAGGGGAAAAAAAGCACAAAGTACCATAAAGTTCCAGGTTCCTTGAAGGAGAGCTAGAGAATCTGGTTGGCAGATTTGAGGCAGTTGATGTGTCTTGCAGGGAAAATGTGGTCATGGAGGACTGGCTGCCTGATTGGCTAGGCCCATTGCAGAATGAAAATGCTTTTTTCAAAAGCAAGGAAAAAATTGCTATTAAAGGTACTAAAATATGAAGCTTTTTTTCTTTATCCCACATACCTACTCTGCTTATGAGCATGATCTATTGTCCCATTGAACTACACTTACAAAACATAAATTCAAAGATAAAATTATTAAGAATTTCAAGATGGCAGTACTGTAGCATTAAATCAAGCCCCTTCTGAGTGGGGGCCCTGTGTGACCGCACAAGTTGTACTCCCTTGAAGCTAGCCTTGTGATCACAAAGAGATGGGGAGCTGGTTCTGGATGTAATTGGCCAGGGACACCCATGAAACTATGGCTGTGTCTTTTCCTACCAGCTGCAGAACAATTTGGAGTGACATGCTTCGATGGGATTCAGATCAGGCTTCTCTGGTCCAGCCTCTGCTTTGTAAAGCTAATAGTTATCTGAGTGTATATTTGGAATCCATTTCTATCTATCCTGACCTCTACTAAGGACTCATGTTTATTAGGGGTACAGCATTGACCCAACCAATTGTCCCTTTATTTGGGGGCTATGTGGTTTCCTAACAGTAACTGTGATTCTGTCTCAGACAAAGGGACCTGTCCCACCAATGTTCACTGAGAGCTTTAGCCAACTCTATCATCAACGTTTTCCTCCTCACTTTGGAGGTAGTTCCTAAGCTTTGACTTCAGCCTCATACAAAAGACTGAGTCTTGCTACCTTCTAACTCAGCACTCCTTACCCCAGTTCTAGAGCATTCCATGCCAGTTCCTGACAAGCAGGACTGGAAATTCCCCACGTCCAAGCAGCTAGTGGCTTCCCTGGTCTTCAGTTCTGGCTCAATCAGATGAATGCAGGCTGAGTAGGGATGGGAGACAGAAATGACAGGGTCCTGAGTTGAGGATCCCTAGGGTGAGGATTCTATACAAAGAAGCGGGATGGGGGCAATAGACAGGTGAAGAATTAGAACATAGTTATTAGAACATAGTTTGGGGAAAGGGAAAGGTGGTTGAAAAATAGGTGTTTGAAGAGGAGAAACAAGGCCAGTTTTAATCTTCAGGATATATTAGAAAATAAATGCCAAGCAAGGGTTAAAAATTGTGGTATATTTAAAATGTATACATTTAACAAAATGCTTTTTCTTAACATGGACAATATTGTGCAATATTTTTGTTCAGAATAATTGCTGGGTTTATATAAAATAAGGATTTGTAGTATATTAGGTAGGCAGGTATTGGAAATGAGACACAAGTTTAAAGTTATATGGTGAAAGTCTTTTAAAAAAAATTTAATTGTGGTAAAATATACATAACAAAAATTTACCACCTTAACCAGTGTTATGTGTACAGTTCAGCCTTGTTAAGTACATTCACATTGTGCAACCAATCTCCAGAACTCTTTTTGTCTTGCAAAACTGAAACTCTATACCCATTAAACGACGACTCCCCATTCCCTCCTCCCTACAAGCCCCTGGTTAACCACCGTCCTACTTTCTGTTTCAGTGAATTTGACTACTTTAGATACCTCATATAAGTGGAGTCATAGAGTATTTGTCTTTTGTAACTGGCTAATTTTATTTATCATAGTGTCCTTAAGGTTCTTCCATGTTGTAGCATGTGCCACGATTTCCTTCCTTTTTTTTAAAAGGCTGAATAGTATGCCATTGTATGTATATATCACATTTTGTTTATTCACTTGTCCATCGATGGACATTTGGGTTGCTTCCATCTGCTGCTATGAATGTGGGTGTGAAAATATCTCTTTGAGACCCTGCTTTCAATTCTTTTGGATATATATCCAAAGTGAGATTGCTAGATCATTTGGTAGTTCTAGTTTTAAATTTTTGAGGAACTTCCATATTGTTCTCCATAGTGGTTGCACCATTTTACAATACCATAAACATTGTACTATGGTTCCAATTTCTCCACATCCTCACCAACACTTCTGTTTTTTTTTTTTTATAGTAGCCATCCTAATGGATGTGAGGTGACATTCGTTCCATTTTGCTGCTGAGTATCATTCCATAGTATGAATGTAACACAGTTTAACTATCCACCTATTGAAGGACATCTGGGTTATTTCCAGTTTTTTACTATTATGAATAAAACTGCTATAAACATTCTTGTATAGGTTTTTGTGTGAACATAAGTTTTCATTTCTCTGGGATAGATGCCCAGGAGTGCAACTGCTGAGTCATATAATGCTTGCATTTTTAGTTTTTTAAGAAATTACCAAAGTGTTTTACAGAGTGGCTGTGCCATTTTCCCCACCAGCAATGTCCAAATGATAGTTTCTTTACATCCTTGCTGGTATTTGGGTGTTGTCATTATTATGTATTTTCACCCTTCTGATAGCAGTAATATCTCACCCTTTTGATTTCCATCTCCCTAGTGGCTAATGATTTTAAACATATTTTCATGTACTTCTTTGTCATAGGTATATCCTCTTTGGTGAAATGTCTCTTCAGTGTCTTTTGCCCATTTTTCTAACGGATTTTTTTTTTTGTGTGTGTGTGTTTTCAGAGTTGTTTTTTTTTTTTAAATATACATTCTGAATATTAGTCCTTTGGCATATTGTGGTTTGCAAATATTTTCTCCCATTCTGTAGCTTGTCTTTTCATGTTCTTAATTGTATCTTTCACAGAGCAAAAGTTTTTCGTTTTGGTGAAGCCCAACTTATCAATTTTTCCTTTTATGAATCCTGCTTTTAGTGTCAAATCTCTTTGCTTACTCCAGATCCCAAAGATTTTCTCCTATGTGTTTTTTCTAAAAGTTTTATAGTTTTACATTTAAATCCCTGATCCATTTTGAGTTAATATTTGTATAAATCATGAGACTTAGATTGAGTTTCATTTTTGCTGACGGATGACCAATTGCTCCAGTGTCATTTGTTGAAAAGGCTATCTTTCTTTTATTGGATTGCTTTTGCACCTTTGTCAAAAATCAGTTGGGCGTATTTGAGTGAGTCTAATTCTGGGTTCTCGATTTCATTTCACTGATCTATGTGTCTGTCCCTCCACCAATATCACACAGTCCTGATTACTATAGTTTTATAATAAGCTTTGAAATCATGTAGACTGATTCTTCCCACTTTATTCTTGTTCAGAATTGTTTTAGCTATTCTAGTTACTTTGTTTTTCTATATAATTTATGGAATAATCTTTTTTTTTTTTTTTTTTTTCGGTACGTGGGCCTCTCACTGTTGTGGCCTCTCCCGTTGCGGAGCACAGGCTCTGGACGTGCAGGCTCAGCGGCCGTGGCTCACGGGCCCAGCCGCTCTGCGGTATGTGGGATCTTCCCGGACCGGGGCACGAACCTGTGTTCCCTGCATCGGCAGGCGGACTCTCAACCACTGCGCCATCAGGGAAGCCCTATGGAATAATCTTGTTTATATCTATAAGAAATCCTGCTTAGATTTTGATAAGAATTGCATTAAATCTGTATATCAATTTGGAAGAGAATTGACTTCTTTACTATGTTGAGTCTTCCAATCCATGAAGTTTTGTTTAGATCTTTGATTTATTTTATCAGCATTTTATAATTTTCAGCATGCAAGTCCTGTACGTGTTTTGTTAGAATTATACCTAATCATTTAATTATTTTTTGAGCGATTGTAAATGGTATTGTATTTGAATTTTGTGTCCATGTGTTCATTACTATTATATAGAAATTCAGTAGATTTCTATGTATTTATCTTGTATACTGAAACTTTGCTGAGCTCATTTATTTGTCCTAAGAGTTCTTTGGTAGATTCCTTGGGATTTTCTACGTAGACAATCGTGTCTACAAATAGGGACAGTTTTATTTCCTCCTTTCCTATCTGTCTGCCTTTTTTTTTTTTTTTTTTTTTTGCGGTACGCGGGCCTCTCACTGTTGTGACCTCTCCGATTGCGGAGCACAGGCTCCGGACGCGCAGGCTCAGCGGCCATGGCTCACGGGCCCAGCCGCTCCGCGGCATGTGGGATCTTCCCAGACCGGGGCACGAACCCATGTCCCCTGCATCGGCAGGCGGACTCTCAACCACTGCGCCACCAGGGAAGCCCTCTGTCTGTCTTTTATTTCCGTTTTTGCCTTATTTCACTGGCTAGAATTTCCAGCACCCTGATGAATAAGAGTGGTTAAGAGCAGATATCCTTGCCTTGTTCCTGACCTTAGGAGGAAAACATCTAGTTTCTCACCATTAAGTATGATGTCAGCCATAGGGTTTTTGTAGATTTCTTTATCAAGTTGAGGAAGTCCCCCTATATTCTTATTTTTTCTGAGATTTTTTTTCATGAATGGGTGTTGGATTTTGTCAAATTCTTTTTCTGCATCTATTGATATGATCATGTGATTTTTCTTCTTTAACTTGTTTGTACGGAGGATTACATTGCTTGATTTTCAAATACTGAGTTAGCATTGCATTCCTGGAATAAATTCTGCTTGTTCACACTGTATAATTCTTTCTGTATATTATTGAATTCTATAATTCTTTCTGTATATTATTGAATTCTATTTGCTAACATTTTTTAGAATTTTTGCATCTATAGTAATAAGAATATTGGCCTATAATTTTCTCTTTTTGTACTATATATAGTTTTTGTATTAGGGAAATATGATTTGGGCAATGCCCCTTTCTCTTTTTTCTGGAAGAGATTCTGTAGAATTGGTGTTAATTCTTCCTTGTGTTTGGTAGAATAGTCTAGTGAAACCATCTGGACCTGCAGATTTCCTTTTTTTTAAATTGAAGTCTTCTAATTGCCAATGAAGTTTCCTTATAGTAATAGGGTTATTCAAATGATCTACTTCATATTGGATGAATGGTGTTAATTTTTGTTTTTGGAGGAATTGGTTCATTTCACCTAAATTAACAAATTTGTGTGTAGAATGGTTCATAATATTCCCTTGTTATCCTTTTGATGTCTGTAGGGTATGTAATATAATACGTGTCTTCTCTTTTTTTGTCAGTCTTACTAGAGGTTTGCCAATTTTTTTGATCTTTCTAAAAAACCAGCTCTTTGTTTCATTGATTTTTTTTCTATTGTTTTTCTGTTTTCATTTCATTGCTTTCTGCTCTTACCTTTATTATTTCTTTCCTTCTACTTGCTTTGGATTTATTTTGTCCTTCTTTTGCTAGGTCCTTGAGGTGGGAACTTGGGTTACTGATTTCAGACTTTTCCTTTTCCATTATTATATGCAATTAGTGCTAAAAATTTCCCTCTCAGCACTGCTTTAGCTGTGTCCCACAGATTTTGATATGTTGTGTTTTCATTTTCATTCATTTCAACATATATATATATATATATTTACAACAATCCTTTCTTTATTTTTTAAAAATATTTATTATTTATTTGGCTGCGCTGGGTCTTAGTCATGGCATGCATGATCTTGATCTTCACTGTGGCATGCAGGATCTTTAGTTGCGGCATGCAGGATCTTTTAGTTGCAGCACACAGGATCTTTATTTGTGGCATGTGGGATCTAGTTCCCTGACCAGAGATCGAACCCAGGCCCCCTGCACTGGGAGCACAGAGTCTTAACCACTGGACCACAAGGGAAGTCCCTCAACATCAATATATTTTTAAATTTCCCTTGAAACTTCCCCTCTGATCCATGAATTGTTTAGAAGTATGTTGCTTAGTTTCCAAGTGTTTGCAGATTTTCTTGTTATTGTTCTATTACTTATTTCTAGTTTGATTCCACTGCAGTTGGATAGCATACTCTGTGATTTCAGTTCTTTTAAATTTGTTAAGGTTTGTTTCATGGCCTGGGATGGGGCCTATCTTGATATATGTTCCATGGGTATATGAAGAAATTGTGCATCCTGCTGTTGGGTGGAATGTTCTATGGATGTTGATTAGATCCGATTGGTTGACGGTGTTGTTGAGTTCTTCTATATCCTTGCTGATTTTCTGTCTAGTTTTTCTATCAATCACTGAGAGAGGGGTGTTGAAATTTCCAACTATAATTGTAGATTTGTCTATTTCTGCTTTTAGTTTAATAAGTTTTTGCTTCACATGTTTTGCAGCTCTATTGTTTGGTGCATCCACATTTAGGAATGCTGTATCTTGATGGATTGGCCCTTTTATCATTATATAATATCCTCTGTTTCAGTTAAATCTTTTGGATCTGAAATCTATTTTATATTTCACTCTATATATGTATTATTATTATTTATTTATATATTGGTATATATTTAATTTAATATATAATATGTAAATAATAAAATTGTCTATTATATATAATGTGTATATTGCTAATGTATATTAGCATACATATTTTCTTTATATATATTCTGATATTAATATAGCCACTCTTGCTTTCTTTTGATTAATGTTTGTATGATATAACTTTTTCCATCCTTCTACTTTCAACCTAATTATGTTATTATAGCTAACATGAGCTTCTTGTAAATAGCATATAGTTGGGTCATGTTTCTTAACTCACTCTGACAGTTTCCCTGTCTTTTTAAATTGAGATATAATTGACATACAGCACAGTATAAATTTAAGGTGTACAGTATAATGATTTGACTTACATACATCATGAAATGATTACCAAAATAAGTTTAGTGAACATCCATTGTTTCATATAGATACAAAATAAAAGAGAAAAAAATTTTTTTCCTTGTGATGAGAACTCTTGGAATTTACTCTCTTAACAACTTACATATGTAACACACAGCAGTGCTAATTATATTTATCATGTTATATGTTGCATCCCTAGTACTTATTTATCATGTAACTGGAAGTTTGTACTCCTTGACCACCTTCATCCAATTCTCCTTCCCTCCACCTCCTGCCTCTGGTAACCACAAATTTGATCTCTTTTTCTATGAGTTTGTTGTTTGTTTGTTTTTAAAGTATAGCTAACTTGCAACACAATGTTAGTTCCTGGTGCGCAACACAGTGACTCGATATTTCTGTATATTACAAAATAATCACCATGATAAGTTTAGTTACAATCTGTCACCATACAAAGGTCTCTGTTTTTTAATTGGTATATTTATACCATTTAACTTTAATGTAATTATTGCTATTTTGGAATTAATTCTGCAATTTTATTTTTTGTTTTCTTTCTCTCTTTTTTATTTCTTCTGATTTCTTATTTCCTGCCTTCTTGTGGGTTACTTGAACATTTTTAGAATTCCATCTTAATTTATGTATGGCTATTTTGAGTGTATCTCTTTGTGTAGCTTTTTTAGTCATTGTTCTAGATATTATATTATGTACATATAACTTATTACAGACTATTGGTGTCTTCATTTTACCAGTTCAAGTGAAGTATAGAGACTTTATCTCCCTTTATGTCCTTTTACACTTCCCCATTTACACTATATTTGTCTTAGGTATTTACATATATTTAAAACTACATTACACAGGGTAATAATTTTGCTCCCACCCTCCAACATAATTTAGAAGACTCCAAAGGAGAAGTAAATTCTATTTATCCATAGTTTTCCTTACCATATTCTTTCTGATGTTCCAAGATTTCTTTAAAAAAAATCATTTCCTGTTCATTTAGAGAACTTCCTTAAGCCATTCTTTAGGGAAGGGCAGCTGGGGACAAATTCTCTTAGTGTCTGTCCTTCATCTGAGAATGTCTTGATTTCCTCTTCATTCCTGGAGGATATTTTTGTTGGATACAGGATTCAGGTTGACAGTTGTTTTTTTTTTTTCTTTCAGCCTATGAAATACATCATGCAACTTCCTTCGGCCTGCATGGCTTCAGATGAGAAATCTACTGTCGTTCAAATTGTGTTTCCTTATAGGTAAGGTGTTGTTTCGCTTGCTGCTTTTAAGAACTTTGTGTTTGTTGTTAGTTTTCAGAAGTTTGACTATGATGTGTCCTGGTGTGAAATTCTTTAGAGTTTATTCTGTTTGGAGTTCACTTCTTGAATCTGTAGGTTTATATCTTTTGCCAAATTTGAGAAGTTTTCAGCCATTATTTCTTCAAGTACTTTTTCAGCCTTGTCCTCTTTTTCCTCTCCTGGGATTCTCATGACATGAATGTTATAGCTTTTGTTATAGTCCTAGGAAGCTCTGTTAATTTTTTTTTCCATTTATTTTCTCTCTTGTTCAATTTGGGTAATTTTCATTGTTCTATCTTCGAGTTCACTGATATTTTTTCCTCTGTCTCCTTCATTCTGCTGTATAGTGCATTCAGTTCCAAAGATTCCATTTGGTTCTTTTTTTTTTAATTTATTTTGGCTGAGTTGGGTCTTCGTTGCTGCGTGCGGGCTTTCTCTAGTTGTGGTGAGTGGGAGCTACTCTTTGTTGCGGTGCGCGGGCTTCTCATTGCGGTGGCTTCTCTTGTGGCAGAGCATGGGCTGTAGGCACATGGGCTTCAGTAGCTGTGGCACATGGGCTCACTGGTTGTGGCACATGGGCCCTAGAGCACAGACTCAGTAGTTGTGGTGCATGGGCTTAGTTGCTCCGCGGCATGTGGGATCTTCCTGGACCAGGGCTTGAACCCGTGTCTCCTGCATTGGCAGGCAGATTCTCAACCACTGCGCCACCAGGTAAGCCCTTCCATTTGGTTCTTTTTTTATTCTTCTATTTCTTTGCTCAGGTTTTCTTTTTTTTTCATTTGTTTCAAGTATGTTTATATTTGCTTATAGAATCATTTTTATAATAGCTGCTTTAAACTTTTTGTTACATAATTCTAATATCTCTGTCATCTTGTTATTGGCATTTATTGATTCTGTTTTTAATTCAGCTTGATAGCTTTCTGGTTCTTGGTATGTGGAGAGATTATTTATTTATTTATTGAAACCTAGACATTGTTGGTATTATGTTATGAGACGCTATCTTATTTAAACTTCCTCTTTTAGATGGCTTTCTCTGACACCACTCTGGCAAGGGAAGAGGGGCACTGCTTTGTTACTGCCAGGTGGGTTGTAGGAGTCTAGGTTCCCCACTTGGCCTCTGTTGACAATCATGGGAGGGGAGTTTGCTCCTTGCTAGTGCTAGGTGGGTGTGGGAATTCTGGCTCCCCACTCATACCTCATTAGCTGCTCACCACATGGTCTCCAATGACACCGTGGTAGGGGTAATGAGTGGCTTCATTACCGCTGGGCAGTGGTGAAAGTCCTGTCCTTCTGCCAAGCCTCTTGACACTACCCCAGCAAGGAGGAGGAGACATGTTTTGTTATTGCCAGGCTCCCCCTATGGTCTCTACTTATACCTTTTGGGGGCTTTCTCTCATGATCACCTACCAGAAATGAAAGTCCTGCCACCCTACTCAGCCTTCTCTGGTACCACCCTGGAGAGAGTATTGTGAAGCTTTGTTACAGCCTGGCGAGAGGATAGAAGTCTAGGCTTGCCACTTGCCCTTTGCCAATGGGGGTGGGGATAGGGCCAGTTTTTTCTATGATGTTTGGCTGCTGCAGGTAGTTATTGTTTAAAAGTTTTTCTGTCTTACTAGCCTGCTCCTTTCCTGGCCCTTTAGATAGAGAGAGCAGTCTTTTCTTAGGGCTTTTTTGTGTTTGCACCCATTGTAGTTTTGGGGATGCTAATTTATTCAGATTTAAACATTTTTTTTCTTTTACTGTTACTCTTGAATTTTTAACATGCATCTTGACTAAACAAAATCTCTTTACTAATAAAATGAACATTTCTACCCTCTTCCAAATTGAAACAAGAACTTTAGAATGCTTTAACTCCACTGAAACCCCATACCCCCGCAGTTGTACTTGTCCGGTATCATACCTCCACCTTATCCAAACTATATATTGTTACTATTGTTTCATACAGCCAATGCTTGTTTGGCTTTGACCACATATTTTCTAATTTCCTAACAAGTAATTTCTTCTTTAATATCAGACCTTTCTTTTGGGTTCAGTTTTCTTCTTTCTTAAGTTTATTCATTAGAAATTTCCTTTAGTGAAGGTCTTTTGGTAAAACTTGTAATTTTCATTTGTCTGAAAATGTTTTTATTTTGCTCCTTTAAAAAAATATTTATTTGTTTATTTGGTTGCACTGGGTGGTAGATGCGGCAGGCAGGCTCCCCAGTTGCAGCATGTGAACTCCCAGTTGCAGCATGCATGCGGGATCCAGCTCCCCCACCAGGGAATGAACCCGGGCCCCCTGCATCAGGAGCATGGATCCCTAACCACTGCACCACCAGGGAAGTCCCTGCTCTTATTGTTGATAGATAGTTTTGCTGGTTACACAATTCCAAGTTGACAACGATTTTCTCTCAACACTTTGAAGATATTATTTATTTTCTTCTGGCTTTTATTGTTGCTTTTGAGATGCCTGCTGTCAGTTTGTTATTCTTTTATAATATCTATCTTTTCTCTCTGGCCGCTTTAAGATATTTTTTGTTTTTGATACTTGACAGCAATATGTTTACATTTATGTGAGATAATAGAAAATATATATTGGTCTCTGTCCTGGTTCCTGGCACAGAACTCCTAAAACCCTTGCAATTTTCTAAGTGATAAAAACACTAGGAGCACCTCTTCCTCTGTCTATCTTCGACCCCATCCCTGGCACAGGGCTTATAAAACCCTTGTAAATTCCTAAGTGATAAGAGCAATGAAGAATGTCTTTTGTTCTACTGAGGTGGTTCTGGGTGGGCTCTTGGATGGGGGCTGGTCACCAGAAAGACCAAGCCATGATTAAAATCTTGGGATTTTCAGCTCCCCCCACATTCTCCAGAGAGGGGAGAGGGCCTGGAAATGGAGTTAATCATGGATCATGCCCATAATATTTATGGAAGCCTTCATAAAACCCCAATAGTAGGGGGTTCGGGGAACTTCCAGGTTGGTGAACACATCCATACAGGGAGGATGACACATTCCAATTCCACAGGGACAGAAACTCCTGCACTTGGGACCCTCCCAGACCTTGCCCTATGTATCTCTTTATCTGGCTGTTCATTTGTAGCCTTTATATTCTTTAATAAACTGGTAAATGTAAGTAAGTGTTTTCCTAAGTTCTGTGAATTGTTATAGCAAATTAATCAAGCCTGAGGAGGGGGGTCATGGGAACCTCTGATTTTAGCTAAATTGGACGGAAGTTGTGGGTAACATGGAGACTTACTACTCATAATTGGCATCTGAAGTGTGGTGGGAGCAGTCTTGTGGGACTGAGCCCTTAACCTATGGGACCTGACACTATCTCCATGTAGATAGTGTTAGATTCAAATTAAATTATAGGACACCCAGTTGGTTTTACAGAGAATTGCTTAGTGTGGGGAAAAACCTCCACATATTTGGTGACTGGAGGTGTCAGAAGTGAAGTGTTCTTTGTGAGTAGGGTGTCTGTGTAAAGGAAAGGAGAAGCAGGAGGGAAGAACTGCGTTTTTTCCCACATGAGAGGTAGACTGAACTGAGGTTTTTATCCCTAGATAGGAAGGAAAAATCTTGAATTTTTCCTTTACAATTTGGAATTTCTTTTTTTAAAAATCCTGTTTATGGTTTCAGAATTTGAGGATTATTAACTTTCATAAATTATGAAAATTTGTCTGCTACTATCTCTTTGAATGTTGGTTGCCTATGAGTGCAAAAACACCCAGGGCTGTTGAAGCATTAACATCTGATTACTGTTCTGCTATCAACTTTGTTTTCGACCTCTGGAGATTTACTCTTTTCTCTTGCAGGATGAGTTTTGTTACACATCAAAAAGATTAAAGATAAACCTACAGAATTTCTAGTTATTTTGTAGCAGGAGATTTTTAAAAGAGAGCTAGTTCATATTCCTGGAAATGGAAGTTCACAAAGATCTTTCTATCCCTTTATTTGTCTCTAAAACTATATGTCTGACTTTATTGTAGGTAACATTTAAGAGTTAAATTTAAGGTAATGTTGAGAGTTACAGTTGAAGGCTACTGAGAATATTGAGCTGGAGGCCACTGGCATGCATGGTCCCATGGAGCTGAGCTGTAGGGTTGAGGGCTTGAGGGAGGTGGTAAGGAGTAAGGTGAGCAGAGTTTGCCTTCTCTTAAGTTTTTTGATTTCTGTTGTTTTTTTTTCTGACCTTTGCTAGCTGTGTAAGTGTTGGGCACATTTTTAAAAGGTCTTTTAGCCTCAATTTCATCATCTTCCATTGAGAATAATAGGTCCAGTTTTATAGGCCTGTTGTAGAATTAAGTGAGATGCCATGTATAAAATGTTTGGTTCAGTGCGTGGCACAAAAAAGGTGTTCAACTCCCTTTCTCTTCAGTAGCATCACTTTGTTTTTCCCATCTCCATTTGCCAACCAGCACTTAGGCAAAATGGGACTAGGACTGGGTGGAAGAGGAGATACTAGGTAGTGTTTGGCAAAGTAGCAGTGGAGGAAGGATAACCAGGAGAAGAGGAAAGCCCTAGTGATATGGGAAAGAAAATGGAAATGTTGACTTCCACCCCGATGGGGCAGCCATTCTTACACAATTTGGGGACATAGAATCAAAGAGCACCTCCCTCTGCATCACCTGCAATAGATTTGTCATTCTTCTGTTTATAAACAATACTTCAATCTCATGCAATTGTAGCTTATCCATGATTCTTAGAAAACAGGCATCAAAGGGAAAAAGGAGAGGATGCGAAAGAAGAGAGTATAGACTTAAATCACAACTAAGAGAAAATAGGATATAATTCCTATTACTTAGAATAAATGGAGTGTAGATTTTGATGACATAAAAATGCTTTCTGGAATTTCATTAATTGGAAAAATATGTTTTCCAAGGAATAACTTGTCATCTGCAAATGACTGGCTTTTAGTTTAGATCAAAAGGCACTAACCTAAGTAACAGGCAAAATAAATGAAAACAAAATATACGTCTATTTAGCATGGTATGTACTGTAGTTTTAAGGTATAATACTAAGGATTCAAAGCAGAGTTTCAATCTCAATTCTTAATTTATGAGTTTTTGGATGATAGAGTTAGATTTTATGGTAATTTATATAGGCTTGCTTCATGGTTTAATTTTAACCATGTATTACTGATCCTAATTCAAATGTCAGAGTCTTAGATTAAGAACCCAAAGAGGATTTAAATTATGTGCTTCTGCTGTTTTTCACTTGACTGATTTACCAATTGCAGTAAAGCATGAATTTTAGCCTTGCTATTCTCTGGAAGACCATGACTAATGCTAGAAGTAATAGTAATTGTTAGCACCCCTAAATCAAGAGAAACAGCATAAAGGCAGTAACTGTTTGGGGATGTGGACAGGAAATTTATTTCTTTTGGAGTGAGTGTGAAAAATAGGTAATTTGCATATAGTTTAGGGGAAAAGATATAGGAATGGTTTTGTGATAATCAGTCAGTTGTTATTCAAGGGAGACTTTGAGAAAAGAGAGATTATTTTGGAAACTGACAGGGTGAGGCGGGGAGCTGTGTGTAAATTCGGAGGTCAGGATGCAGCTCATTTGGCTAGTTTATATCTTTTTAGTACATCACTCAAAAAAGTCAGGATCATTGTTTTAGAATCTATATTTACTATTATGACTTCTTAACTGTAAAACAATAATCTGAAGTATCAGTATTAGGAGTATTAACATATTTAGTTAGAGTTGTGATCTATTGAGTATAGTATAGAATGAGGATTGTTATTCTTAGCTGTGTGAGAACTTTTAATAATTTATTATGCAAAAGAGAGTTGAGTCTTAAGAGCACTGGACTAATGTGCTGCTAGTAAGTATACCTCCAGGTCTTTCCTGCCATACCCCTCAGTCAAGCCTCAGGAAAAAAATCTTTCCCATTTCTCTTCCTAGCCCTTCTCTTAGCAATGCACTCTGTCACTTATCCTAAAGTCATCAAAGCTGCAATATTAGGGGGGAAGGGTGGAATTCCTTTGCAATCTAATTAAAAGCCATTTATGGATACATAGACTCTTGACAGAGTCCAGCCTCAGTGGGTAGGTGTCTCTCATTCATGGGTGATTGATTTAAAGAAACTCTGAAATCAAGAAATTCATTTAGTAAGATACAAACAGCAGCCTCATTTTTTAAAAAACCAAGTTGCTGCTATTATATCTACTCCCCCCCATCTATCATCAACAGAAATGCCAAATTCCTTTCCCAGTAGTGGTTGAGTTCAGGCTCTGAAATTAGTCTGACTTCATATCAGGTTCTACCATTATTGGTTATACCATCTTTGTCAAATTCCTTAGCTCCTCTGTGCCTCAGTTTCTTCTATAAAATGTGAATAACAATGCTTTGTACCTTAGGGTTGTTGTCAACCTTAAATGTGATAATAAATGTCAAACACTTATCACAGTATCTGGTATATAGTGAATATCTGTGCAAGTTAGCTATTATCGCTCTATCCTGGAATGATAAATGACAGCAAAGAGTTAATATCTATGATCTGCATTTTGTCAATCTCAACAAATACTATTTTGATAAAATAACATAGGAGAGCAGTACCACCTTTTCAACGATTAGGTTGGGAATAGTATAGTCATAATTTAAGTTACTTATCTTTTTTTTTTTCGGTACGCGGGCCTCTCACTGTTGTGGCCTCTCCCGTTGCGGAGCACAGGCTCTGGACGCACAGGCCCAGCGGCCATGGCTCACGGGCCCAGCCGCTCCGCGGCATGTGGGATCCTCCCGAACCGGGGCACGAACCCGCATCCCCTGCATCGGCAGGCTGACTCTCAACCACTGTGCCACCAGGGAAGCCCAAGTTACTTATCATTTTGTGGACATTAACCAGCTGCCAGTCAACTGCATATATCTAAACAGACCTACTTTGTGCATTGTTCTTCTCCTATCGAAATAATTCCTTTAACGAGCCGTATAGACTTTATCTGATGAAGAGAGGTCTGAAAAGGGGATGGTACATCTAAAACAGGAAAACACTAGTAATGGTTCACAACTGAGCTTTCATAGTGGAACGATATGTGAGGCAATATTAGCTAAGTAATCCTATTACCAGAATCTCTGACATTCTACTATGTTTTTACTTTTAGTCATTCTATTCTGTGACATTTCAAGTTAAACATGTTATCTATTATTTTAGTGTTAATCACATTTTCCTCTAAAATATAATTGAAAATTCTGTAGCATTTGTAAGTTGTAATTGTTTTCTTAAATAACCAGAGAACAAAATTTTTTTCAGGGCAATGTGGCTCCCAATTTGCTAGGGCAAGTCAATGAAAAAATGAATTCCTTGTTTATTGCTTCACAGTAAACTTTTCAGAAACTTAGCAGTTGTGTTCAGTTAGTGTTACCTATGTAAACATTCAATGCCATAGTGTGTGATTATAGGGGAAACCAGAAAATATGTTCTTCTTCCAACACTTAGACTATAGCTTGTGTGTTGTAGCTAGAAAAGTAAGGGGTTGTTACAGAGAGTGCTTCTTCGGAAATTCCCTGTGGTGTGCGTTTAGCTTCCTTCTCCCCAGGGCTAGAGACGTCTGTCCTTTTGCCAGCTGCTCTGTTCAGTTGTCTGGGCTATTTTGGGTGGCAGTGGGTTGATTCCATTGGGGAAACGGCTGTATATCTCTGCTTTTTAAAATGTTCTGTTCAATTGCATTATGAAAACATTGGGGGCTAGAAATACTAGTCTTTCTGAAACAGTTTTTGTTTGAATTCTGGGGAATTGGCCAGGTTGTAAACTTTAGAAACCTGCAGAACGTAGTAAAGAAACCAATTATTTATTAATTTTAAATACCTTCTGTGCAAGTGGTTTCAGAGCAGCTTAGCAAACAAGGGAATGCTATGGAAAATTTGCAGAAAATATTGGGATCTTCAGTTATCCTTATGGTCAGGGGGAAATTAGGGGGTGTGAGTGGAATGATAGTACAATCAATAGGATTGGTAGCTCATTACCCAAAGAGATGGATTAATGTGATCCTGGAGGGATCCCTAGTCTCATCAGCAGGGCTCTACTTAAGCCCTATCATGTGTTAAACATTTTCATCGACAACCTGAATGGAAACAGAAAGCATGCTTGCCAGATTGAAGTACGTCATAAAGATGAATGCAGTGGATCCAGAATCATGATACAAAAAGAGCTTGGCCGACTGGGTTAAAATGATGAAATTTGACAGGAATACATTGACAGGTCTATACTTAGGAATGGTGATGTATTATTAATTGACAGAATAGTTGTTCATACTTATATGTTATCAGTTTCTTTACTACCTATGTAACTTTGGGCAAGTTACTTAACCTGTTTTAGTCTCAGTTTCCTCATCTGTAAATATATGCTCATGGTAAAAAAACAAACAAACAAAAAATCCAGTAGTGCAAAGAGAAATACAATGAAAAGGACGTCGTCCAGACCTCCAGACCTCCAGTTCCCCAGCCCCTTTCTCCAGATATTAAAAAAAATTCTTCCAGAAATAGCGTGTGTATAAAACTTCCTTTTTTAAAAAATGCATAATATGTACAGTATTTTCTCCCATGATTTTCTCACTTAATTTATCTTGTAGGTAGCTCCATGTCAGCACATATATAACTACATAATTTTCTCCCTGTGATTTGCTTTATTTATCTAGCATACAGATTAAAAGCATAGATTCTGAAGCCACACTACCAGGGTTCAATTCCAAGCTCTAATACTGGCTGTGTGACCTTGGGCAAGTTACATAACTTCTCTGTGCCTGCAGGAGACACAGTGCCTAGGACCTATTATACTTTTAGGAGTCTATGAAAATGTTTTAAGTTTAATTTCATTTAAAATCAGAAGAAGAATAAATATAAAACTAATGAATATGTAATAATGAATCCAGGCTGGATTTTATTTGTCTTTATTTACCAAAGCAGTTGTAAAATATAATTGGCAACATTTTCTTATGGTGGAAGTGTCCCACAACAATCAAAGTGCTCAGGGCCCACGGAAGTCATAATGTGACCCTGTGTGCCTGGGTTTCATCATTTGTTGAAATACAGATAAAAATAGTGCCTATTGCATAGGGTTGTTATGAAAAACACCTAAGTTAATATTTGGAAAGCTGATAGTGTTTAGCACATACTGATTTCTACATGGTCACTAAAAAATAGGTAAATTATGGACATGGTAAAAAAACTCAAGGGATATTTTAAAAAGTATGATGAAAAGTAAATCTCTTTCTAATCACTGATCCCCAGTCCCTCAGTTTGCTTCCTCAGAAATAGCCACTTTTACCATTTTTCATGTATCCTATAGAGATTACTTGTATAATCATATAGATATTTTATTTATTTAAACTGTCCCCTACTTGATGGACATTCGGTTGTTTCCAACCGTTGCTATTGCAATCAGTGCTGCAATAAGTACCCCTGTACATATGTCATTTTGCAAATGTGGGAGTATAACAGGATAAATTCTCTGAAATAAAATTGCTGTCAATTACTTTAAATTTTGATAGATATTGCTAAATTGATCTCTATGCTGATTGTACCAATTTACACTCCCATCAGAAATGTAGACTGCGTATTTTCCTGTACCTGAATCAAAAATAATGTTATCAAACTTTTGGGTCTTTGATAATTTAGTAGGAGAAAATGTTATCTCATTGTAAGTGTGCATCTCTTTAATTATGAGTGAACTTCAGTAATTCTGACATTCTAAAAACTATTTCTTTTTTTTTTTTCTTGGTTAACTCTTAGTCCATATCCTTTGCCTATTTTTCTATTGGTTTTTTTCCTTTTTGAGTTGTAGGAGCTCTTTATCAAGGAAACTAGGGCTGGGCCTGTGATATGAATTGCCAATAATTGTCCAGCTTGTCTTTTGACTTTGGTTATAGTGTTTTTTCCATGCAGACCTTTTAAATTTTTATGTATTCAAGTTTGTCCATATTTTCTTTATGGCTTCTGGATTTTATGCCTTGTTTGGAAAGGCTTTTCTCCACTTTGAGATTATTTTTTTTTTAAACTCCCACGTTATTTATTTATTTAATTATTTGGTTGCCCTGGGTCTTAGTTGTGGCACGCAGGATCTTCGTTATTGCGTGCGAGATCTTTGTTGTGGCATGCGGAATCGTTTTTTTTTTTTTTTTTTAGTTACTACACGCGGGACCTTTCAGTTGCAGCATGCAGGCTCTTAGTTGTGGCATTCAGGATCTAGTTCCCTGACCAGGAATGGAACCCAGGCCCCCTGCATTGGGAGCATGGAGTCTTAACCACTGGACCACCAGGGAATCCCCACTCCTACGTTATTTTTTAATAACTTAAAAAAATGTTTAAATCTTTGATCCATTTAGAATTATTTTGAGGTAAGAAGTGTTTTTCCCTGCAGAAAATTTTAATTTTTAAATATAGTAAAATATATCAAAAATTTCCTATGGCTTTTGTATTTTGTGTCTTGTTTAAATGGACCTTTCTTAACCCAAGGTCATAAATGTATCCAACTAATTTTTTTTCTAATATGTTTCTGTTTCTTAAAAACTAATTCCATCTGCAGTTTAATTTGGTACAAGGAATGTGGTAGGAATCTAGAGTATGTCTAGCCAGTTGTCGCTACACCATTTGTTAAATACAGCCATTTCCTCTACTGATTTGAAATGTGTGTTTTATTCCTAAAGTCCTGTATATATCTGGCTCTACTTCTGGAGTGTATTCTGTTTTATTGCTATGTCTGTCTGTTTATGCATCAGTATCAAACTGTTTTAAATACCATAATGTTAAGCAAATATATATTTATCCCTAGTTTATTAAGAGTATTTTAAATCAGCAATGGATGTTGAATTTTGTCAAATACGTTTTCAGCATCTATGAAAATGATCATATTATTTTTCTCCCTTGATCTGTTAATATAGTGAATTATATTGATGGAATTCCTAACATTAAAAAAATTTTCCTCCTAGAAATAAACCCACTTGGTCACTGGTGTGTTATTCTTTCAATGGGCTAATTTTATTTGTTTCTATTTTGTATAGTATTTTTGCATTGGTATTCATAAGTGAGATTGAGCTCAAGCTTTCTTTGAAATTCGAAAAAGATAATTTGGATTCTTTCCTGTGCTATTAAACAGGTGAAATAACATTGTAGTTATTCAGTACTTGAAGATTTGGTAGAATTTATCTGAAATTTCTGGGCTTCATAAAACATGGAGGTAGTCTTTGACAACATTTTCATTTTCTTTCATAGTTATTCGTTTGTTTTCATTCTCTTCAAAGAGTTAATTTTGGTGATTCAGATTTTCCTAGGAAATAGGCCATTGACCCAAGTTTTCAAATTTATCTGTATAGAGTTGAGTAAACTACTGTACAATAATTCTTTTTACTTCAACTGTCTATGGTTACTTCTGCATTTTCAATTTTGTGATTTCCCTCTTTATTTGTACAAAATGAGTTTTTAAAAATGGCTTTCATGACATAATTCATATTACAATTCACCCATTTAAAGTGTACGCTTCAGTAGGTTTAGTATGTTCACAGAGATCTACACCCAGCACCACAATCCATTTTAGGACATATTCTGCACTCTCAGAAGAAACCCTGTGGCCATTAGTGGTTATTTCTAATTTAACTCCAAGACCCTCAGGCCTAGGCAACCACTAATCTCTTTCTGTCTGTATAGGTTTTCCTAATCTGGACATTTTGTATAAATGGAATCATATAGTATGTGGTCTTTTGTGACTGACTTCTTTCACTTAGCATGTTTTCAAGGGTCATCCTTGTTGTTATAAAGTAAAGTTTAAAATGTAGATCTGTAGTGGTTTTTACAGTTTCCTTGTTTACCATCTGTATTAATCTGCTGGGGCTGCCATAATAAAATACAACTGATTGGGTGATATTTTTTTTTATTTTTATTTTTTTTATTTTTTTGAGGCACGCAGGCCTCTCACTGTTGTGGCCTCTCCCGTTGCGGAGCACAGGGCTCCAGACGCACAGGCTCAGCGGCCATGGCTCACGGGCCCAGCCACTCCGTGGCATGTGGGATCTTCCCGGACTGGGGCATGAACCCGTGTCCCCTGCATCGGCAGGCGGACTCTCATCCACTGCGCCACCAGGGAAGCCCTGGGTGATATTTTAAACAACAGAAATTTATTTTATCACAAATCTGGAAGATCAAGTGTCATCAGGATTGGTTTCTTCTGAGCATCTCTTCTTGGCTTGTACATAGCACCTTCTTGCTGCATCTTAATACGGTCATTATTCTGTGTCTATGTCCTAATCTCTTCTTATAAAGACACCAGCTATAAAGATTATGGCCCACCCTAGTGACCTCATTTTAACTTAATTAGCTCCTTAAAGGACCTATCTCAAAATACAGTCACATTCTGAATTATTGGGGATTAGGGCTTCAAAATATGAATTTTGTCAGTATACAATTTAGTCCATAATACCATCTTAAAGAAAAAAGTCAAGGCTGTATAGCCTAGTCTGTTTCTACATCTATTTTTAATCAATTTGACCTAAGTCAGTCAAAATACTCAGTTTGTGTGTGTGTGTATTTGTGTGTACAAAATCTGTCTCTTAAAAAATAATTTTAGGGCTTCCCTGGTGGCGCAGTGGTTGAGAGTCCGCCTGCCGATGCAGGGGACACGGGTTCGTGCCCCGGTCTGGGAAGATCCCACATGCCGCAGAGCGGCTGGGCCCGTGAGCCAGGGCCACTGAGCCTGCGCATCCGGAGCCTGTGCTCCGCAACAGGAGAAGCCACAAGAGTGAGAGGCCCGCGTACCGCAAAAAAAAAAAAAAAAATTTAAAATCATTTTTTCTGATTATAAAATTAATACATGTACATTATACAAGATTCAAATGCTACAGAAATGCATAAACCGAAAAGTGAAAGTCTTCTTTAGCCTCCACTATCAATAGTTTACAGCTTATTCCTCTAGTTTTTTTTCCTGACATACTGATACCAAGTATGAAAATGGATCATATTTAACATGGCATTTTTTACAATTTTTATTGGAGTATGGTTGCTTTACAACGTTGTGTTAGTTTCAGGTGTACAGCAAAGTGAATCAGTTATACATATACACATATACACTGTTCTTTAGATTCTTTTCCCATGTGGGTCATTACAGAGTATTGAGCAGAGTTTCCTGTGCTATACAGTAGGTCCTTATTTGTTACCTATTTTATATATAACAGGGTGCAACATAGCATTTTACAGCATATTTTTTTCACTTAGTATAGCATGCACATCTTCCCATGGTGGTACTGATGAATCTGTCATTAAAAAATATATACATATATATAAATATATATATATTTATTTTGATTTATTTAAATACCTCCCTATTGATGAACATTTGGATTGTTACCAACTTTTAGCTATTGCAAAAAACCATGAACAATACTGCAATGAATATCCTTGTGCATTAATCTTTGTACTCTTATGGGATTCTGCAGAATAATTTTCTAGAAGCTGAAAAACTATATTTAAAGATTATGAATGTCTTTTCATAGCACTTTTTAACTTAGAGGCATTTACTATAGGAGGTGAAGGATGTTGGTAGAGACTACTTTTCCTCCTGGTGAATCAAAAAGGTGTTTAGAGGTCCATGATGGACCCTCTTCTGTCCTGTCTTTTTGAGGGGCCCATTTTGGGTAATTTTCATATCCAGTTTTGGGAAATGCTGATATAAAATTATGTTTTAAACTTTGGCCATTAGGCTTAAACATTTTTTAATGAGAAGTGTACTACCCATGTCGGAAGAACCTATGTATTTAACATTGCATTGTTTGATGTAAATTCTTTTTTTTTTCCTTTTGGTCTTCCCTTCTAACAACTAGCATATGACTCATTTCCATCTCAGCCATAGGATTCTGAATTATGATTATGGTAATTCTCCTTTTCCATTAAAGATAATGAACCCACTCCTGGGTACATTTTATAAAAATGTTCACTGTGATGTTGCCACATAATGCTGAAAGAGTATAATTATTCTCTATCTCTGTTATGTATGATATATTTCTGTTCAAAATATGTTCACATAGCACAAAGTTTACATCTCAGAACTATGATTTCTGTTTAAAATTAGCCTTCACACACAATATGCATGTAATCACATATTCATTCATGATCTATGCTAAGATTTTTATATTTGCAAACATACAGTATTTATATTAAATATAAACATACTTGCAACCCAATGTACAATAAATGATACCTGCCACTGGCATAAGACACAGGCAAGAGGACTGTTCCAGTCTCTCATTACATTTTCTTTTCCTGTTACCATGCCAGCAATCTGACAGTTTTGTTGTCACTGTAAACTGCCTTAGATTAGCCTTCTACTTCAAATCAACCAAGCCAGCATTATCCAATTACAGCCTAAGAATGGCCTAATCTTCCAGACCAGCTGCCACAGAATGGCAAAAGCATCTCTTTAATCAAAATTATAACATCTGGGCTTCCCTGGTGGCGCAGTGGTTGAGAATCCGCCTGCCGATGCAGGGCATGCGGGTTCGTGCCCCAGTCCTGGAAGATCCCACATGCCGCCGAGCGGCTGGGCCCGTGAGCCATGGCCGCTGAGCCTGCGCGTCCGGAGCCTGTGCTCCGCAACGGGAGAGGCCACAACAGTGAGAGGCCCGCGTACCGCAAAAAAAAAAAAAAAAAAATTATGACATCTTATTCTTTCGTTTTCACCCATTGCAGTAATGGAAATGCTGAGCAAGAATACAAGAAAATATGTACATTTTGCATTGATTTGTTCATCGATTCTCCCAGCCTTTGGCATAGTGTAGCATAACACTAAATTCAGAGGCAGCTTGCTTGAAAACAGCATTTTCCGCTATATTCTTTTTCTTTTAATTGTTGTTGCACTGAGTTTTCCTAGTGAAGACTAAAGTTGTGTTCAGATTCCCTTGATTACTTTTTTATTGTCCCTACTTTTAAAAAATATTTTTACTGCTTGCAGTAGTAATACATGCTCATTGTAAAACAAAACAAAATAAACAATTGCAATATATAACAGATAGTGGAAGTAGGTTGCAATCCTCTCCTCTAGAGACACTCTGAAGAGTTAGGTGTATATTTTCTGCATGTTTCTTCCAAAATATATGTTATTTTAATTATTCATATAAATATATACATATATGTTTTTTTAAATGATTTTTAAAAATTGAAGTACAGTTGATTTACAATGTTGTGTTAGTTTTAGATGTACAGCAAAGTGATCCAGATATGTGTGTGTGTGTGTATACACACACACGTATATATATATATAGTGGGTTGGCCAAAAGGTTTGTTCAGTTTTTTCTGTAAGATGGCTCTAGTAGCTCTTATCTTTAACTTCATTTGAAACAATTTTGTTAGATTGTATTGTGACAGCTGTCATATCAGCATGCATTTAAAAAAACACATCAAAATTGGTGAATTTTTATATAGCCATCTTAATATTGAAGATGGAAGAAAAAAGCAACATTTTCGGCATATTATGCTTTATTATTTCAAGAAAGGTAAAAACGCAACTGAAACACACACACAGAAAAGGATTTGTGCAATGTATGGTGAAGGTGCTGTGACTGATCAAACGTGTCAAGTGGTTTGCGAAGTTTCACGCTGGAGATTGCTCGCTGGACGATGTTCCACGGTCAAGTAGACCAGTTAAAGTTGATAGCAATCAAATCGAGACATTTATTGAGAACAATCAACGTTATACCACGCGGCAGATAGCCAACATACTCAAAATATCCAAATCAAGAGTTGAAAATCATTTCCACCAGCTTGGTTATGTTAACCGCTTTGATGTTTGGGTTCCACATAAATTAAGTGAAAAAAAACTTCTTGACCGTATTTCTGCATGTGATTCTCTACTGAAACGTAATGAAAACGTTCTGCTTTTAAAACAAATTGTGACAGGCGATGAAAAGTGGACACTGTACAATAATGTGGAATGGAAGAGATCATGGGGCAAGTGAAATGAACCACCACCAACCACACCAAAGGCCGGTCTTCATCCAAAGAAGGTAATGTGTATATGGTGGGATTGGAAGGGAGTCCTCTATTATGAGCTCCTTCTGGAAAACCAAACGATTAATTCCAAGTACTGCTCCCAATTAGACCAAATGAAAGCAGCACTCAACGAAACTGTCCAGAATTAGTCAACAGAAAATGCATAGTCTTCTATCAGGATAACGCAAGACTGCATGTTTCTTTGATGACCAGGCAAAAACTGTTACGGCTTGGCTGGGAAGTTCTGATTCATCCACCATATTCACCAGACATTGCACCTTCGGATTTCCATTTATTTATGTCTTTACCAAATTGTCTTAATGGAAAAACTTTAAATTCCCTGGAATACTGTAAAAGGCACCTGGAACAGTTTTTTGCTCAAAAAGATAAAAAGTTTTGAGAAGATGGAATTATGAAATTGCCTGAAAAATGGCAGAAGTTAGTGGAACAAAAGGGTGAATACATTGTTTAATAAAGTTCTTGGTGAAAACGAAAAATGTGTCCTTTATTTTTACTTAAAAACCTAAGACACTTTTTGGCCAACCCAATATATATACATATATATATATATATATATATATATATATATATATATACACACACACACACACACATATATATATACATATATATGTGTGTGTGTGTGTGTGTGTATATATATATATATATATATATATATTCTTTTTCAGATCCTTTTCCATTATAGGTTACTACAAGGTACTGAATATAGTTCCCTGTGCTATACACAAAGGTCCTTGTTGTTTATCTATTTTATATACAGTTGTGTGTATATGTTAATCCCAAACTCCTAATTTATCTCTCCCCTCCCCTTTGGTAACCATAAGTTCGATTCCTATATACATGATTTTTTTATGCCTTGCTCTTCTTTCTTGTTAAACCTATTTTATTTTGCCTGGGTATTACCTTTAATTTTCAAAAATAAAATCTTCTGGGAGATATTTTCCATTCAAAATAGAATCCCAAGTGGTTTAACTTTTCTTTTTTAGCATCTTTAATGGAGTATAATTGCTCAACAATGGTGTGTTAGTTTCTGCTGTATCACAAAGTGAATCAGCTATACATATACCTATATCCCCATATCCCCTCCCTCTTGCGTCTCCCTCCCACCCTCCCTATCCCACCCCTCTAAGTGGTCAGAGAGCACCAAGCTGATCTCCCTGTGCTATGCGGCTGCTTCCCACTAGCTATCTATTTTACATTTGGTAGTGTACATATGTCCATGCCACTCTCACTTCGTCCCAACTTACCCTTCCCCCTCCCCATGTCCTCAAGTCCATTCTCTACGTCTGCATCTTGATTCCCGTCCTTCCCCTAGGTTCTTCAGAACCTTTTTTTTAGATTCCATATATATGTGTTAGCATACAGTATTTGTTTTTCTCTTTTGGACTTACTTCACTCTGTATGACAGACTCTAGGTCCATCCACCTCAGTACAAATAACTCAATTTCATTTCTTTTTATGGCTGAGTAATATTCTATTGTATATATGTGCCACATCGTCTTTATCCATTCATCTGTCGATGGACACTTAGGTTGCTTCCATGTCCTGGCTATTGTAAATAGTGCTGCAGTGAACATTGTGGTACATGACGCTTTTTGAATTAGGGCTTTCTCCGGGTATATGCCCAGTAGTGGGATTGCTGGGTCGTATGGTAGTTCTATTTTTAACTTTTTAAGGAACCTCCATACTTTTCTCCATAGTGGCTGTATCAATTTACATTCCCACCAACAGTGCAAGAGGGTTCCCGTTTCTCCACACCTTCTCCAGCATTTATTGTTTGTAGATTTTTTGATGATGGCCATTCTGACTGGTATGAGGTGATACCTCATTGTAGTTTTGATTTGCATTTCTCTAATGATTACTGATGTTGAGCATATTTTCATGTGTTTTTTGGCAATCTGTATATCTTCTTCAGAGAAATGTCTATTTAGGTCTTCTGCCCATTTTTGGATTGGGTTGTTTGTTTCTTTAATATTGAGCTGCATGAGCTGTTTGTATAATTTGGAGATTAATCCTTTGCCCGTTGATTCGTTTGCAAATATCTTCTCCCATTCTGAGGGTTGTCTTTTCGTCTTGTTTATGGTTTCCTTTGGTGTGCAAGAGCTTTTAAGTTTCATTAGGTCCCATTTGTTTATTTTTGTTTTTGCTTTCATTTCTCTAGGAGGTGGGTCAAAAAGGATCTTGCTGTGATTTACGTCATAGAGTGTTCTGCTTATGTTTTCCTCTAAGAGTTTTAGAGTGTCTGGCCTTACATTTAGGTCTTTAATCCATTTTGAGTTTATTTTTGTGTATCATGTTAGGGAGTGTTCTAATTTCATTACTTTACATGTAGGTGTCCAGTTTTCCCAGTACCACTTATTGAAGAAGCTGTCTTTTCTCCATTGTATTTCTTGCCTCCTTTATCAAAGATAAGGTGACCATATATGCGAGGGTTTATCTCTAGGCTGTGTATCCTGTTTCACTGATCTATATTTCTGTTTTTGTTCCAGTACCATGCTGTCTTGATTACTGTAACTTTGTAGTGTAGTCTGAAGTCAGGTAGCCTGATTCCGCCAGCTCCGTTTTCTCTCTCAATATTGCTTTGGCTATTCAGGGTCTTTTTTGTTTTTTGTTCTAGTTTTGTAAAAAATGCCATTGGTAATGTGATAGGGATTGCATTGAATCTGTACATTGCTATGAGTAGTATAGTCATTTTCACAATGTTTATTCTTCCAATCCAAGAACATGGTATATCTCTCCATCTGTTTATATTATCTTTAGTTCCTTTCATCAGTGTCTTATAGTTTTCTGCATACAGGTCTTTTGTCTCCCTAGGTAGATTTCTTCTTAGGTATATTATTCTATTTATTGTGGTGGTAAATGGGAGTGTTTCCTTAATTTCTCTTTCAGATTTTTCATCATTAGTGTATAGGAATGCAAGAGATTTCTGTGCATTGGTTTTCTATCCTGCAACTTTACCAAATTCATTGATTAGCTCTAATAGTTTTCTGGTGGCATCTTTAGGATTCTCTATGTATAGTATCATGTCATCTGTAAACAGTGACAGTTTTACTTCTTCTTTTCCAATTTGTGTTGCTTTTATTTCTTTTTCTTCTCTGATTGCCATGGCTAGGACTTCCAAAACTATGTTGAATAATAGTGATGAGAGTGGACATCCTTGTCTTCTTCCTGATCTTAGAGGGAATGCTTTCAGGTTTTCACCATTGAGAATGATGTTTGATGTGGGTTTGTTGTATATGGCCTTTATTATGTTGAGGTAGTTTCCCTCTATGCCCACTTTCTGGAGAATTTTTATCATAAATGGGTGTTGAATTCTGTCAAAAGCTTTTTCTGCATCTGTTGAGATGATCATATGGTTTTTCTTCTTCAATTTGTTAATATGGTATATCACATTGATTGATTTGCGTATATTGAAGAATCCTTGCATCCCTGGGATAAATCCCACTTGATCATGGTGTATGATCCGTTTAATGTGCTGTTGGATTCTGTTTGCTAATATTTTGTCGAGGATTTTTGCATCTATATTCATCAATGATATTGGCCTGTAGTTTTCTTTTTTTGTGACATCTTTGTCTGGTTTTGGTATCAGGGTGATGCTGGCCTCGTAGAATGAGTCTGAGATTGTTCCTTCCTCTGCAATTGTTTGGAAGAGTTTGAGAAGGATGGGTGTTAGCGCTTCTCTATATGTTTGATAGAATTCACCTGTGAAGCCATCTGGTTCTAGACTTTTGTTGGAAGATATTTAATCACAGTTTCAATTTCATTACTTGTGATTGGTCTGTTCATGTTTTCTATTTCTTCCTGGTTCAGTCTGAGAAGGTTATACCTTTCTAAGAATTTGTCCATTTCTTCCAGGTTGTCCATTTTATTGGCACAGAGTTGCTTGTAGTAGTCTCTTAGGATGCTTTGTATTCCTGCGGTGTCTGTTGTAACTTCTCCTTTATCATTTCTAATTTTATTGATTTGAGTTCTCTCCCTCTTTTTCTTGATGAGTCTAGCTAATGGTTTATCAATTTTGCTTATCTTCTCAAAGAACCAGCTTTTAGTTTTTTTGATCTTTGCTATTGTTTCCTTCATTTCTTTTTCATTTATTTCTGATCTGATCTTTATGATTTCTTTCCTTCTACTAACTTTGGGTTTTGTTTGTTCTTCTTTCTCTAGTTTGTTTAGGTGTAAGTTTAGATTGTTTATTTGAGATTTTTCTTGTTTCTTGAGGTAGGCTTGTATTGCTATAAACTTCCCTCTTAGAACTGCTTTTGCTGCATCCCATAGGTTCTGGATTGTCGTGTTTTCTTTGTAATTTGTCTCTAGGTATTTTTTTTATCTCCTCTTTGATTTCTTCAGTGATCCCTTGGTTATTTAGTAACATATTTTTTAGCCTCCATGTGTTTGTGTTTTTATGTTTTTTACCCTGTAATTGATTTCTAATCTTATAGCATTGTCAGAAAAGATGCTTGCTATGGTATCAGTTTTATTAAATTTACCAAGGCTTAATTTGTGACCAAAGATGTGATCTATCCTGGAGAATGTTCCATGTGCCCTTGAGAAGAAAATGTAATCTGCTGTTTTTGGATGGAATGTCCTATAAATATCAATTAAATCTATCTGGCCTATTGTGTCATTTAAAGCTTCTGTTTCCTTATTTATTTTCATTTTGGATGATCTGTCCATTGTTGTAAGTGAGGTGTTACAGTCCCCCACTGTTATTGTGTTACTGTTGATTTCCTCTTTTATAGCTGTTAGCAGTTGCCTTATGTATTGAGGTGCTCCTATGTTGTGTGAATATATGTTTATAATTGTTATATCTTCTTCTTGGATTGATCCCTTGACCATTATGTAGTGTCCTTACTTGTCTCTTGTAACATTCTTTATTTTAAAGTCTATTTTATCTGATATGAATATTGCTACTCCAGCTTTCTTTTGATTTCCGTTTACATGGAATATCTTTTTCCATCCCCTCACTTTCAGTCTGTATGTGTCCCTAAGTCTGAAGTGGGTCTCTTGTAGACAGCATATATATGGGTCTTGTTTTTGTATCCATTCAGCGAGACTGTGTCCTTTGGTTGGAGCATTTAATCCATTCACGTTTAAGGTGATTATCGATATGTATGTTCCTATGACCATTTTCTTAATTGTTATGGGTTTGTTTTTGTAGGTCCTTTTATTCTCTTGTGTTTCCCACTTAGAGAAGTTCCTTTAGCATTTGTTGTAGAGCTGGTTTGGTGGTGCTGAATTCTCTTAGCTTTCACTTGTCTGTAAAGCTTTTGATTTCTCCATCGAATCTGAATGAGATCCTTGCCGGTTAGAGTAATCTTGGTTGTAGGTTTTTCCCTTTCATCACTTTAAATATGTAATGCCACCCCCTTCTGGCTTGTAGAGTTTCTGCTGAGAAATCAGCTGTTAACCTTATGGGAGTTCCCTTGTATGTTATTTGTCATTTTTCCCTTGCTGCTTTCAGTAATTTTTCTTTGTCTTTAATTTTTGCCAATTTGATTACTATGTGTCTCGGCACGTTTCTGCTTGGGTTTATCCTGTATGGGACTCTCTGCGCTTCCTGCACTTGGGTGGCTATTTCCATTCCCATGTTAGGGAAGTTTTCTACTATAATCTCTTCAAATAGTTTCTCGGGTCCTTTCTCTCTCTCTTCTCCTTCTGGGACCCCTATCATGAGAATGTTGTTGCGTTTAATGTTGTCCCCGAGGTCTCTTAGGCTGTCTTCATTCCTTTTCATTCTTTTCTCTTTATTCTGTTCTGCAGCAGTGAATTCCACCATTGTGTCCTCCAGGTCACTTATCTGTTCTTCTACCTCAGTTATTCTGCTGTTGATTCCTTCTAGTGTATTTTTTATTTCAGTTATTGTATTTTTCATCTCTGTTTGTTTGTTCTTTAATTCTTCTAGGTCTTTGTTAAACATTTCTTGAATCTTCTTGATCTTTGCCTCCATTCTTTTCCCGAGGTCCTAGATCATCTTCACTATCATTACTATCATTATTCTGAATTCTTTTTCTGGAAGGTTGCCTATCTGCAGTTTATTTAGTTATTTTTCTGTGGTTTTATCTTGTTCCTTCACCTGGTACATAGCCCTCTGCCTTTTCATCTTGTCTGTCTTGCTGTGAATGTGGTTTTTGTTCCACAGGCTGCACAATTGTAGTTCTTCTTGATTCTGCTGTCTGCCCTCTGGTGGATTAGGTTATCTAAGATTCTTGTGCAAGTTTCCTGATGGGAGGGACTGGTGTTTAGTAGAGCTGGCTGTTGCTCTAGTGCAGAGCTCCATAAAACTTTAATCTGCTTGTCTGCTGATGGGTGGGGCTGGGTTCCCTCTCTGTGGGTTGTTTGGCCTGAGGCAACCCAACACTGGATCCTACCCGGGCTCTTTGGTGGGGCTAATGGTGGACTCTGGGAGGGCTCACGCCAAGGAGTACTTCCCAGAACTTCTGCTGCCAGTGTCCTTGTCCTCACCGTGAGACACAGCCACCCCCTACCTCCACAGGAGACCCCCCAACACCAGCAGGTAGGTCTGGTTCAGTCTCCCCCGGGGTCACTGCTCCTTCCCTGGGTGCCGATGCACACACTACTTTGTGTGTGCCCTCCAAGAGTGGAGTCTCTGTTTACCCACAGTCCTGTCAAAGTCCTGTATCAAATCGCACTAGCCTTCAAAGTCTGATTCTCTAGGAATTCCTCCTCTCGTTGCCGGACCCCCAGTTTGCAAAGCCTGATGTGGGGCTCAGAACCTTCACTCCAGTGTGTGGACTTCTGTGGTATAAGTGTTCTCTAGTTTGTGAGTCACCCACCCAGCAGTTATGGGATTTGATTTTATTGTGATTGCGCCCCTCCACCATCTCATTGTGGCTTCTCCTTTGTCTTTGGATGTGGGGTATCTTTTTTGGTGAGTTCCAGTGTCTTCCTGTCGATGATTGTTCAGCAGTTAGTTGTGATTCCAGTGCTCTCGCAAGAGGGAGTGAGAGCATGTCCTTCTACTTTGCCATCTTGAACCAATCTCCTGTCCCTTGTATCATTGCTTGTCATCTATTTTATTTATATATAAGCACATAAGCTTTATATAATTGAATATATTGTTGCTATTATTATTTTGAACAAACTGTTATCTGTTAGATCAATTAAGAATAAGAAAAGTAAACGTTTTTATTTTACTTTCACTTATTCCTTCTTCAGTGCTCTTCTTTTCTTTATGTAGATCTACGTTCTGATCTATCTTATTTTACTTATCTCTGAAGAACTTCTTTTAACATTTCTTGCAAGGCAGGTCTACTGGCAAAAAATTCCCTCCATATCTGTTTGTCTGAGTAAGTCTTTATTTCTCCTTTACTTTTGAAGGATAAGTTCACAGAGTACAAAATTTTAGGTTGGTGTTTTTGTTTCTCCCAATACTATACATATTTAACTCAACTCTTCTTGCTTGCATGGTTTCTGTGAAGTTGGATATAATTCCTATCTTTGTCCCTCTGTAGATAAGGATTTTTTCCCCCTCTTGGCTTATTTCAAGATTTTTTTCTTTATCTTTGATTTTCTGCAATTTGAATATGATAGGCCTAGGTGTAGTTTTTTGGTATTTATCCTAGTTGGTGTTTCAGAGGTTCCTGGATATGTAGTGTGGTGTCTGACATTAATTTGGGGAAATTCTCAGTCATTATTATTGCTTCAAATATTTCTTCTGTTCCTTTCTCTCTTTCTTCTTCTGATAGTGCCATTACACATATATTATGCCTTTTGTAGTTGTCCGACAGTTATTGGATATTCTGTTCTTTTTTTTCAGCCTTTTTTCCCTTTGCTTTTCAGTTTTAGAAGTTTTTGTTGAGATATCCTCAAATTCAGAGCTTCTTTCTTCATCCTTGTCCAATATAATAATGAGTCCATAAAAAAAGCATTCTTCATTTGTGTTACAATGTTTTTGATCTCTAGAATTTCCTTTTGATTCTTTCTTAAAATTTTCATCTCTCTGCTTATATTATTCACCTGTTCTTGAATGTTGTCTACTTTTTCCATCAGGGCCCTTACCATATTAATCATAGTTGTTTTAAATTCCTGATCTATTAATTCCAACATCCTTGCCATATCTGAGTCTGGTTCTGATGCTTGCTCTGCCTCTTCAAACTGTGTTTTTTTGCCATTTAGTATGCCTTGTAATTTTTTTGCTGAAAGCTGGACATGATGTTTTAGGTAAAAGGATCTCTAATTGATAGACTTTTAGTGGTGTGGTGGTAAGGTGTAGGATGAGGGGAAGTGTTCTTTGGAACTATGATTAGGTCTCAGGCTTTTAGTGAGCCTATGTTCTGGGCTGTGAACTTCACAAGTGCTTCTCAGTTTTGTTCTCCCTTAAGTGGTACAGGATGTCTAGAGTAGGCTGAGGTTGGGTTTTTCCCTTCCCCTGGTTTGGTTAGACTCTTATTACCAAAGACTCCAATAGGTTTTGTGATGGCAAAATAGTTTATTTTGAAGGCAGACCTTGTTAGGAAGAATAGAATTATCTGGTATATTTCAAAATGGTTACTTTTCTCCTCCTGCTGGAGGCATGAGAAGATTTTTCTCCGATATTCACGGACAGAACCTGCTAGAGCTTCTGAAAGTAAAACTCACAAAGTGTGGGGGCTCCCCTATGCCTGGGCCCCTCTGGAGTTTTTAACTCTTAGACTAGCTTCCAGCAATTTGTCAGTTATAGTACAGGTTTTCATACCCTGGTAATGGTTCCCATGGAGGTTTCTGCTTATGGCTTCCTGCTCCAGTAAGTTGTGATTTTCTGTATTTGCCTGTTAGTCTGTCTAATTCTGGGGCAGCAGTTTGGCTGCCTGTGACCTCATTTCTCTGATGGATCTAAAGAGTCGTTGATGTTTTGGTTTAGTCAGCATTTTACTTATTAGGAGGGAGTGATGCCTTCCAAGCTCCTTATGTGCCTGACTGGAAGTGTCTCTACCCATTTTAAAATTGAGTTATTTGTCTTTTGATTATTGAGTTGGAAGAGTTACCCATATATTCTGGCTTTAAGTTCTAGTTTATTTTTTATTTTGTGGTTGTTTTAGCCCTGTAAATTTGTTTCTTTATTTTTGGGTGGTCAAATTGATCACTCTTTTATGTTATGACTTCGTGTTTTGTGCCATGTTTAGAAAGACCTTTTCCACTCAAAAATATAAAAAATATTCACCCACATTTTCTTCTAGTACACATATGATTTCATTGTTTTTAACACTTAAATCCTGCCCAATCTTGCTGAGCTAAAGACATAAATGATTCCAATACCAAGAACATCTTTAGGAAAAGTGTGTAGAATTGTTATAATTAGGCAGTAATTTGTCTGTTTTGTTTGTCTGGGAGCAGGCTGGCCTTTGGAAAAATTGTGAAGCTAGTGTGTGGCCTCCTCTCCTGCCGTTAGATGCCCTTTGGTCCAATCACCCAGTGCTCTTATGCCGTCATCTAGCTTTCTTAAGAGCTCTGCACAGTTGAAAACTCTCTCCCATATCTGTGTCAAGTATTCATTGTCACCCAGCTGCCTATCATGTTCAAAAAAAGCTTATTTCTATTGATAAAAGCTAGTGTATTACTCCTCTAAGAGGTATTTGCTTTTTGCTTCCTAGAAATGCAGTGCCTTAAACCAGAGTAAAGAATCTCTGAAGAGTCTTGGAGGTTAGTCTCCAGGGAGAATTTTTTTACATTGAGTGACCTTTCTGGTGACCCTGAAATACTCCATGTCAAGTGGTCACCTACTCTCTAGGATGGCCCAATCTGAAAGATTTTGCTCCTAACGAGGGACTGATGTTGAAGTCATACTCATCCTCCTCCCAGTGACTAATCTTTCATCCTCCCTTAATGGAATGTTAATGACCTTGGTTTGTTCTTCTAATAGAGGATATTGATGCTCTCGACGGTTTTTGTATTTTCAATGGTGTGTCATGTTATTCTTCAAATGGCAGCCATCCACTTCCATCCCCGAAATCTAATGAGACTCCATACTTCTTATGACACTTATTTTGTATTGTAGTCGAAAATGGGAGAAGGGACTATGTCTTGTCCCCCTCAACTTCCTTCCAGCACTAAGCATAGTCTGGCCCCTCAATACATTTTTAATTGATGAAAAATAAAGGTCAAATAATTATTAAGAAACCGCTGATCTCACTTTGTCCATGCTGACATCACCTATTCTTTTGACTTCATTTTAGTCATCCCAAAATGAAAGTCAAAGTCCTGAGTTTCTTTTATACAAGTATGGACACAAGCAACATGAAAAAGAAAGTTGCTTACCATGAGACACAGATATATGGTTTATCCACCACTCATATCACTTGTTATATCAGTTGGTTGACCTAAATATTTCAAGCATTAGAAACAGTGTCAACAACCTCAGATCAAAATACACCACTGACATCTTAGAGGCAGGATAAATTTATATGCAGCTAATCTTGAAGAAATCTCAGAAAACTGATAGGAAACAGGCACTGATAGGAAACAGGCTCAATGTTCAGAGATGTGTCTTCCCTTACATTTAGGAAGAATGAAGTTTAAAATAGTTAATAATATGCATTAGCATGGACAGAAAAATCATAGATTATGCTTTGGATTTTGATTTGCTCTTCAATTTTGTAATAATTTAATGGTTTTATGACCATCCAAGATTCAATTTGCATAACTCTTTATTTTAAATGACATTTGATTACAAAATTATCTTGTTGGATTGGGTACAGCCTTACTCTATTCTGCAGTGTAGTGATCAAGGGAAATGTGCTAGCTGATCTTATTTTTTAAAATTTGAAGTGAAATCATTTCTATCCATATCCAGTTGTTATTAAACTGAATCTCCTACTAATTTATTGTAGATAATGTAAAGTATCTCTGAGACTTTTAGATATCATGTATAGTATATACATCACAGCTGAAGTAAAAAAATATGTTCCATTGTCTCACAAGTACAAGACATTTTATTTTGGTGAATTATGGGTATTTCTTTCCTAATTCTAATCATCTTCTTAGTCTTACTTAGTTTATTGAATTGGTTTTCCTGTAACTATTAAAATAAAAGCTTATAATCTTTGACTATGAGATTGTCTACCACTCTTTCTTTGCACCACTGCATTTTATATTTTTATTACAGTTGCTTTGGTGGTAGGATTCAGATGAGAAGTCAGTTATATATAGGGACAAATGAGTACAATTTCTTTCCTTACTTGAGTAAGTAAAGCTAGAGTTGATCAGCCAAAGATTGTTACACACCGTTTTCATATTAGTTTTTGTCAGATCTAGAAGTATCGCTAATTAACACCCTCTTTCCAGGGCTACACCTGTAAAAGCTGTGTGAGCCTTTAAAGAGAGTTTAAAAAAAAAAATCTTGTAATTTGATTCTAAAGTGAAAGCCTAATGAAGGGCAATTTGCAAAACAAGGAATCGGCAATCTTGGAGATAGTCATCCTTTATTATTGGCACTGCCTTAGTAAATAACCCCAAATTTTAGTGCTCAAAGCAAAGGGGACACTTCAGACACTTATGTTGAAGTGGCAAAGGACCTCTTTTTAAAAATTTAAACCATCAAAAGAGTGTCCTGTAGTGATATCAGTTTCATTACTGGTTATTGTGATGTTCTGAAATTATTCCAAATACAGCCATCTGTCCTCCAGTGTTGGCTGAGGGGTCCCCATTTAGATTTGATCTGACAAGGGATTAAGTGTGAAGGGTTGAGGCAGGTGTGGTTGACTGGGCTGGGCTGACTACCTCATTTCTGGATTCCTGAAACATACTTCTAATAGATTTCCATGCTTCCAGTTTTCCTTCTCAGTCCATTTTCACTACTACTACTCTCACTCTACCAGAATCTAAAACATGGCTTTTGTTTTCAGCCTCTTGCTTTCCTGCTTAGAAACTTCACAGACTCCCCACTTCCTACAAGTTTAAGTCCATAGTCATAATCTGATATTCAACATCCTTCTTAATCTTGCCTAAACTCCCGTTTCATCCACTTGTTCTTGAGTGTCCACCATTGGGCCAGGACAGCTAGGTCAGAACATTGCTGGACCAGAGCTGAGTTTTAACTGGAAAGTTCCAAAACCATGACCTGGGATTCAACTATGTGTATCCAGTTCCAAAACATAATACAAAGAAAGACTATTTGAAGTCTCTGTATGGAAGACTTAAGAGAGATAGAATGGGGTGGAAGGTGTGTGTCAGCCTGGGAAGGGAAGTTCAGGAATTAGTAATTGAACTAAAAATATGATAGTAATTATTGGCAACACATTTTATGTAGTGCCTAGTACCTATTGGTAGGAATAGGTAGAGCATGTTAAAGGAGCCACACTGAGCAAGTCAGTATTCCTTGTCATCCTCATCTGTATCCCCCATGCCCTGTGCTGGGGAGTGTGCAGGATATGATCCTTTGGACTATAGCTCTACTCTGGTCCAGATACTTCAGCTGACCTTAGTAGTGCCAGGAGGAGTTTAAGAGTTTTTTATGAACAATTGTGCTTTGGTTGATATATCCAGCTGTTTGGCAGGCATTTCCAAGATGAGTGTGGAGGGAGAGGTCTGGCTGGAGATGAATTTGGTAGTTACCAGCGCATAGTAATAGTTGAAATCCAGGAAATGGATGATATCCTCCATGGAGAGTGTGTGGGGTAATAGGAGAAGGGAAGAACTCTGGGGAACACCAACACTTAAGGACTGGATAGAGGCTGAGAGAAAAAGAGGCCAGGAAAAGCAGTAGGAGAAGCGGCAAATAATGGTGGTGTGGTAACTAAACTGAGAAGGAGGGAGGGGTCCACAGGACCAAATGCTGCAGAGAAACCAAGATAGATGGGGCTAGAATTATGTCTACCAGATATGGCCATCAGTGGTGGCCGCGATGAAGGTATTTGGGTAGAGCGATGAGATCAGTCCACGTGGTGAGCGAGTAGACAGAGTAAATCTGGATTACTCATTTCAGGTATTTTGCTGAGAAGAAAAGGAAGTGGCCAGAAGCCTGTGCAAAGGAAAGAAGGATATTTAAAGGAGAGGAAAGCCCCAAGCAGGTATATTGGTGGAGGGGGAGGGATCGGAGGAGTGAGAGAGTTGAAGGTAAAAAAATCCAGGGTGGGTGGGCTGGAGGAGGTAGGAGGGATGGAAATAGGAGCACAGGGTGAGTCGGGAGGATGGGGGAGCTGGAGGGGTGGGTCATAGCCCTGAATAGGAGGAGCCACGTCCCTTCCTCCGACCAAAAGAGTGGATTAGAGTTACAAGGAAAGTTTGCAAAGTGAAAGGAAATCGAGGCACGTTTTCTATCAGCCACCTGTTACTCACCAGTTCAGATCCTCTGGGCCTTATTGTCTCAGGGGCCTTTGGCCATTGCTTTGTCTCAGCCCGTTCTCTCAATGGGCTCGGACAGACTGACAAGGTGCAAAGCCCACAGCTTCTCAGTGCTGGGCTCTGCCGTTTTCCGTGGACACTGAGGCTTGAGACAGCGTGGGACGGCCTGGGGCGCCCATGCACAGCGTAACCTGGAATAGCCTGGAAATGCAGAGGAGTTAACACAGCCCAGGGCTGCAAACCTTTGACAAAGAAAACCTTCCTATTGACTCTCTCATTCCTGCATTTCCCTCTTTTCCCTCCCTCCTGCTTCCCTGGGAGTGCACTCTAATAGCATATTTAGGCTGTCTTATGGTTTTTGTATGTCAAATGGCCGAATTTCAGCACTTTCATATGATTCAACCGAATAGCACATAAACCATTGCTCTGCCTTCTGGGGAACTCAGGCTAAGAAACACTTAATGGTCTTATCGCAGTAGGAGGTATAGTCACCTACTGAACATGAGCTATTATTAATAGCTATCATCATTTATTCAGCAACAGCTGGGTGTCAGGCACTGTGTTAATTGTTTTGCATACATTATCTTATGTAACATATAAAGTAGGTATTCTTTTTCCCATTTTACTCATGAGGAAACTGAGGCAAAAAAGTTAAATAACTTACTCAAGACCATACAGCTAGTAAATGGTGGAACCAGATATCAAACCTGAGTCTATCTGGTTTACAAGCCTGCAATCTCTTTACAGCACTATGTTGTCTTGCCTAATATAAATGTGATAGGGAGTTAAAGGAAGACCGTTAGAAAGGATAGACTTGAAGTAGTGAGGGCCCAGCTAGATGTAAAATTATGAGTTTATAGTGGCTCAGATTTATACCAGTGGTACAGTTTTCTCCAGCTGTGTTCAGCCATTTGGCTATAGGATCAGAGAAGTCTGGTAATTTAATTGATTCAGGAGTGGGTATGTTGGGTTTTTTTTAACATCTTTATTGGAGTATAATTGCTTTACGATGGTGTGTTAATTTCTGCTGTATAACAAAGTGGATCAGCTGTACCTATACATATATCCCCATATCCCCTCCCTCTTGCGTCTCCCTCCCTCCCTCCCTATCCCACCCCTCTAGGTGGTCACAAAACACAAGCTGATCTCCCCTTGCTATGCAGCTGCTTCCCACTAGCTATCTATTTTACGTTTGGTAGTGTATATGTGTCAATGCCACTCTCTCACTTCGTCCCAGCTTACCCTTCCCCCTCCGCGTGTCCTCAAATCCATTCTCTATGTCTGCCTCTTTATTCCTGTCCTGCCCCTACGTTCTTCAGAACCATTTTTTTTTTAGATTCCATATATATGTGTTAGCATACGGTATTTGTTTTTCTCTTTCTGACTTACTTCACTCTGTATGACAGACTCTAGGTCCACAGTGGGTATGGTTTTGATAGTCACAGATGTACAATGGAAAGAAAAGGGAGCAAGGGGATTGAGGATACAAGAGAGTACAGTGATTTACCATGGCGTGCAGACTGGGTAGGGGAAAGTGACGCCAGGCGGAGGCAAACTAATAGGGAGAAAATGGAGGGGTTCTGAGGTCAAAGATCAGATTTATTGGGAGAGAAGAGTTGGAAAGTCTGTAGGATAACAGTTGTAGTGAGAGTGGGAAATTGGTTTGAAGGTATTAAAGGTGTAATATTTCTCAAAGGAGTGGGTTGTCAAAATGCAATGGAGGTGAAAATCACTGGAACTGAGGAAGTCAAGTCACTGTGAAGCCATGGCACTATATTGATCACCCTTATGGATTTGGAAATCATCCAGGATGACGATGGGACTAGAGGTGGACTGTGAACCAGATGCCAGAGTCCTCAATAAACACGGCTGAACTAGGAGTTGCGTACATGACAGGAGCAAGGAGAGGTAGGATGCTGTATATATAGTTAGTGTGACTTTCAAATAAGAAGGGATTTATCTTTTTTCACACAGTATGAAATATTAATAGTTTAGAGATTGGCAAACTACCCATGGGTCAAATCTGGTCTTGTTGCCTGTTTTCGTAAATAAAGTTTTATTGGAACACAACCATGCCCATTTGTTTGCATATTGTCGATGGCTGCTTTCAAGCTACAACAGTAGAGTCAGGTGGTTGCAAAAGAACCAGTATATCCCTACAAAGCCTAAAATATTTACTATCTGGTACTTAAAAAAAAAAAGTTTGGTGACCCTGGTTTAGAAAATGCGGTGGGGGAGTAAGGTGAATGGTGACATAGCTCTCCCTAACCCTCACCTCAGCCCAACATGTAGGCTGTGGAAGAAAATACAGCCTTGGGATGGCTTTATGGCATATGGTCTTGTAGGTAGAGAACTGCCTTTCAATTAGCAACAGGAGATGGAGTGAGTATTCAGGGAAGAAGTGGACACATAGGAGTGGACTGTGTTTACCAAGGAATAAGAGTTCCAGACTGTGCAGTGGAAGTGTTGGAAGAGAGACAAGGAGTTAAGAAACTGGATAGAGAAGAGAGGAAGAGAGGATTGGCATTGAGAAAATTGTTGGATTGTTGCTGTCCAGCCAGAGTTTGCAATTTGGGTGGTGCCCAAGGATCACAGGCATAAAAAGGCAAGGAGGAATTTACCCAAGGTTCTCATTTGGGTCAGGCTGAGCTACTTCCAGATTGCCTCTAGTTTAGCAAGTAGTTCCAAATTCCAAAGGCAAGCTGCCCATGGCAGGGTGGCTTCCAGGGCAGCCCTAGGCCTCTCTAATATCCTTGTTTTGGCAGTCTGAGAAAAATGTCATCTGGTAATTTTTGAATATAGAGTACAATCCTGTTTTTCCCCTGTTGGAATATTCGTGGGTTTTACTTTCTGTCAGTGAAATTATAAAGACTGTAAATTTACTTTTTGGTCACATGTGCATGCTGGTAACTCTTGTTTGAAGGTAGTACATTATTTTAAAAATATATCTTAAAAAAAATTTAAAAATATATCTAGAAGGTATCCCTGGGTCAGAGTCATCTCCTTCTTTCTTTCTATCTTGAATAATATTCAGATCCCTAAGTTCCAGCAGGGCTGGGACCATATTTGGCTTTTTCATTGTTGTGTCCTTAGAGCCTAGGAGTAGTAAAAGCTCAATAAATTTTTGTTAGATGAATAAGAAATGGTTTTTCCCTTAATGGAATATGACTTAGGTATTAATGCTGAAAGCACTGGAAAATACTATTTCAGATTTTCCATGAAAACTAGAGCTTGCTCAAACTGGGCGGGGGGGGGGACCTATAGATTTTACCAAATTTTGAAAAAGTACTACAGGAGACCATTTTTTTTTAAAGAAATAAATGCTTTAGGAAAAATTATTATTTGAGTTGTATTAACATTGGTGAATTTTTAGAAATATGTCATTTTTAAAGTGTTATTGAAGTATAGTTGATTTACAGTGTTGTGTTAACTTCTGCTGTACAGCAAAGTGACTCAGTTATACATATACATATTCTTTTTCATAATCTTTTCCATTATGGTTTATCACAGGATACTGAATATAGTTCCCTGTGCTCTCCTGTAGGACCTTGTTTTTTATAGAAATGTGTCATTTTCAACATGATTTTAAATAAATGATGTATGAGGGGCCTGGGGTTAAACAGGGGGAAGAGACAGCAGAACATAAATGGTAAAGGGACACAAAATCTAAGCTCTCAGTGTTTCAGTCCTTTTGGGCTGCTATAATAGAAAAACCATAGACTGGGTGGCTTAAACAACAAACATTTATTTCTCACAGTTCTGGGGGTTGGAAAGTCCAAGATCGAGGTGCTGGCAGATTCAGTATCTGATGGGGGCCTGCTTCCTGGCCCATACATGGCCAGCTTCTGGCTGTGTCCTCACATGGTGGAAGGGGCACAGGTGCTCTCAAGGGTCTCTTTTATAAGTACACTAATCTGATTCATGAGGGCTCCACCCCCATGACCTAAGTACCTCCCAAAGTCCCCACTTCCTAATACCATCACATGAGAGATCAGGTTTCAACATGTGAATTTTAGAGGGATGCAAACATTCAGCGTATAGCACTCCACTGCAATACTTATCCTCAAAATCACAAAGAGAATCATTGCCAAAGTAGGGAAGGAACATAGGAGGTAAGCCAAAGAGTTACAAATCTGGACAGCCATGAGAGGAATGGAAATTGAACCAGGGAGCTTGTCTTGCCTTCATCTATTTTGAGAAAGAATATGGATAAGACCATGGCTTGAAGTTGTTTATTTTGAGAGGGACCATATTGAATTTGAGCTTTAGAAAGAGGCGGTATGGCACGGTGGTTTAGAGTCTGGACTAATGAGTCCTGGCTCTACCACTTATTAGCTGTGTGGGCTTGAGCAATTTCTGTAACTTCTAGGCCTAGGCCTCAGTTTCTTCATCTGGAAAATGGAGTTCATAATAGTACCTACCTTATAGAGTTGTGTGAGTATTAAATTATTTTATATATATATATATATATATATATATATATATATATATAGACCATAATCTGATTCATAATAAGAACTCAAGAATCATTAGTTATGATGATGATGTTTGGTATTAAGTAAAAAAGTCCAGTTTTACTGGTTTAGGTGTAGCTTCTTACCAGTACCCAGTCCAATAACCAAGTGAAAGGTTTTGCTTAATTTTAACTTATCCTTGGCCATTTTGGCACTTTGGGCATATCACAGAAGAGGATTTACAGTTTTTTGGAGGAGGTGGTCTGTTCTTTGTTTTGTTTTGTTTTCTTGATGTCTAGTTTGCCCTTATCTTTCCCCTTGCCCTTTTTAATCCCCATCCTATATTCTTGACTTGACAAAGGATACTTTTTTTTTTGCGGTACGCGGGCCTCTCACTGGTGTGGTCTTTTTCGTTGCGGTACTCCGAACGCGCAGACCCAGCGGTCACGGCTCACGGGCGCGGCCGCTTCGCGGCACGTGGGAATCCTCCCGGACCGGGGCACGAACCCGTGTTCTCTGCATCGGCAGGCGGACTCTCAACCACTGCGCCACCAGGGAAGTCCGTGGTCTGTATTTTTTAATCCGTTTTCCCCGTGAGTTTCTAGGACAATTCTAAAAATCGCGGCATTTTCTTTGGTGTACTTCAAAACAGTACCATAAGGTGGAGCTCTTCCCCTACTCTAGAATCACAAGTGGCTTGAACTTCAAGACTTGGAGTAATGAAAGCAACTTAAATTTGTGGTTTTGCTACACTAAAAGTAGTCCTGTTTTTTAAAAGAATAAAGCAAAAAGTTTGAACTTTAAATATCTCGCAATAGACAAATACTTGCTTCTCGAAAAATCAAAACATGTATTTGAAGATTTTAGATTCAAATCAGAGACATGAGAAATTCTAAAAAATCAGGCAATCTAAAATGAGTTGCATAATATAAAGCACTTTACATAATGAAGCCTAATATGTGTGTATGTGTGTGTGTGTTACACATCTTAATCTCCTAAAGACTGTTAAAGGGTCTCAAATTGATGTCTGAACGTGCTTGCTCTTGGGAGGACTGGGTAAATCCAGGTCAGTTGTCTGAAGTCATTTGCTTACATATTGCAGGTGTCTGCCCCAGGTGTCTAACATGGCTGTAGGCCTTCAATGCTGATGAGAATGATGGACCCACCTATACACCTTGTGACCAGCACATAATGAGAGACAGAATGCCAAATATTCTCACCCTGTTCATGACCAAGGTTCTGGATCCTCATTCTGTGCCTAGTGGACCAAATCTAATTGCAGGGAGTTTCAGAGGCTGGTACAACTTGGATGGGTGGGGTTCCTCATGGCTTAATCAGGAAAGTCTTAGCTGAGTCTGAAGAGGGCATCACCTGGGTGGTGGGATCATGAATAATTTTGTGTGTGTGTATTTGTGTATATATATATATATATATATATATAAAATATTCTGATGTGAATCAAAAATCTTTTACAACCATTCTCTATTGGCTGATCTTTTTAAAAAAATTCTTTACAATGAATAGATAGTATTTTTGTAATCAAAATAAAATAACCCAGTCTCAGTTTTGGAAGAACAAACAAACAAAATAAGCGAAGTCGAAAACTAGATGAGATCCAAACCTCTGGTCTTGGAGGGGAGCCCAGAGTATCACCAAAACTAAAATATGGGCTAAATATGGGTGTTGACATTGGGGTACGGAGCCAAGAGTCCAGGTGCTGAGTGATGAGAACAAACATAAGTTGACCGGAGAACAATGTGGATGGTGGTGGTGGGTAATTCTGAACAAGTGCTTAGGGAGAAAGGAATCCACCCCTTCAGGGTGAGCAAGGCCAAGCCTTCCCAGGGTCATCTGGGTGCCTGACAATTTCTGTGGTATGCATGAGGCGAGAGGTAAGCTCCCTGACTTGGGTCCTGGCCCACAGCCCCTGGATTGTGCATGGGAGGCCGGTAGAGTTGGCCCTCCATATCTGCGGGTTCTGCATCCTAACTGCGTATTGAAAATGTCTGGGAGAAAAGTTCCAGAAAGTAAAACTTGAATTTACCGTGCACCGGCAAGTATTTACATAGCATTGACATTGTATTATACATCATAATTAACCTAGAGATGATTTAAAGTACACAGGAGGATGTATATAGGTTATATGCAAATACTGAGCCATTTTGTTTAAGGGACTTGAGCATCCACTAGGTGGTGGTGGGGTTGCTCTGGACGCAGTCTCCACACATACTGAGGGACAACTGTACTCAGTTTCCTGGTCTGAGGTGTTGGGGTGGTTCAGGGCTGGGCCTTGTGGGCCAGATGCAGGCCCTTCCCTTTTCTTGGATTACTGGGCCATTCTTAACAGGTGACCCTCTAGAGTTATACATTTATCAGCAGCATTCCTGTCCTGGCATGCAATGATGTTACATTCATGATATACAACAGCTGGGAATGCTGTACAGTACCCCAGAGGGAATCTCTGGTTGGTGAAGAAGAATCACTTTGGTTAAAGGAGAACCTGAGAATATTCATCTGCCACCCCAACCCCAGACCAGCTGTGAGTCCTGTTAGTCAGTTTGGCCTTAAGTAAAGCTACTTGGTCCCATCACTGAATTTTTTTCTCACAGTACTTTTGCCCCAGGAATAAGGAAAATTGTGCCTCTTCCATATTCCCCAGGTGCTTGATGGAAAGCACTGGAAAGCTGCCTAACTTGCTGGAGTTCCCCTTTGCTCTGTGTGTGTGTGTGAGTGTGTATGTGTGTGTGTGAAAGAGAGAGAGAGACAGAGGGAAAGAATGAGGGAAAAAACACAAAAGTCAAAGGAGCCAGCAAAATTGATATCTGGGGGACTTTCCTGGCGGTCCAGTGGTTAAGACTCTGTGCTTCCACAGCAGGGGGCACAGGTTTGATCCCTGGTTGGGGAACTAAGATCCCACATATGCTCAGCCAAAAAAAAAAAAAAAAAATTGATATCTGGACCAGAAAGCCAAGATTCAAAAAATTACTATGAATGGGGCACCATGATTTACGGGATTAGAGGCAGCTATCAAGTCTGGAGTGCAAATTTAGGAATCTAAAGTTAAAGAAACAAAGAAAATTGGTGGAAAACAATTTAGATGACCAGGAATCTAAAGGACAGATACTAGCAACTGATATTTTATTTTTAACTATTTATTTATTTATTTAGGTTGCACGGGGTCTTAGTTGTAGCACGCGGGATCTTTGTTGCGGATACTGACTCTTCGTTGTGGCATGCATGCGGGATCTAGTTCCCCAACCAGGGATCGAAGCTGGGACTCCTGCATTGGGAGCGTGGAGTCTTACCCACTGGACCACCAGGGAAGTCCCACAACTGGTATTTTAAACGTCTGTCTTTGGTGTTAGGCATGTTTTGGTCAGCATATACACCTTTTTTACTTAGGTGTATCTTTATAGCTGTGTTGTATTAGCCAATTACTTGACTTATTTGTTTCCCTAACTCTACTAAAATTTTACAAGAAATAGAGTTTCATCAGATAAAAGGATTGACAATGCTGGTAGATCCATCGTTTTGCCTTTCTCACCATTGAAAAGTGCCTGTGTGTATCCATTGGAAAAGAAAGATATTAAGGCCCCAACTTGTCTTTCTGTTTAGATGAGAAATGTCATGTCTTTGTGTAATTGGCTTTATTTTGAAACACAAATTTTTTTCAGGCCAACTTTGTTTCTCTGACCCAGTTTTTCCCTCTCTTCTGTCACTTGGCTTATTTAAAATATGAAAGTGGGAATCAGGCACTTGAGGCCTCATGATGACTGTGTCACTGATTTGGTATGTGATCTTGGCCAATATGCTTAACAGATGAGGCACAGAAAGGTTAAATGGGGTTCGAAGGACTGTAAATACTGACCTGCCTCATTAAGATATTGTTTAGGTCCAGTACATTTTTTTTTTTAAACCAAAAACCAAAGCAAAGCAATTTAAAGCAAAGCACAAAATAAACCCATTATTTTTACTCCCTGTCCCTTTCTTACTCCCCGTTCCCCTCCTTTCCCATATCTGCTGATCAAGTCCAGAGTTGAGACGGTCCCTTTTCAAGATGTCCCTCATCCTTCTTTGGGTTCTTAAACAGTCCAGCAGCATCTTTTTGCGTGTACTTTTGGGTGCTTGGTCTTTGCAAATGGGGACCTCTATTTGGGAAAACATAGAAGTTTGTTTTGAATCATCTTATATGGCCCATGCAGATCAATACTGGGTATGTTGAAGAATCTAGGCCTAATCTCAGTTCCATCCATTGTTAACGGTGTGCACTCAAGCCCCTTTTGAGGGGTTACAGAAGGGAAGGCTGGGGTCACCAATCTGCTTGGGAGAAACAAGCTTGCTTGCTAGAAAGCCCAGAAGAGGACTTGGTACTTGAAGCCGTCTGAGAAACCCTATGACCATAAACGTCAATTTATTCCTGACCCTATCAATAAAATGAGTATTAAATTACTTGCCATATATATATCATGCATATTAGATTAAAAATTATAAGAACAGTAATGTATTTGAACTTCTTGGAAATATAATTTCAAGGCATAATCATAATAAAACAGGGTTACTGTATTACAATATCTATTTGAAGGTCTGGTGATATAGATGGTGATTCCTGCTAATGCAGTCTATAATAGTCAGGACTCCAAATGGCTCTTTTCTAGTTCTAATTTATATGCATAGCTATAACCAAATCTGCTAGTAGAACTATATTAGTGTCTTCTGAGTTGTACCAAATGGGGAAACTATTTTAAAGCTCTTCCTTAAAATACACAAATCTACACTAGAGTATATTGGTTCAGTTGCAAGTAAGAGAACAGTTCCTCTCCCAACCACGCAGACTAGAAAACTTGCCCTCCTTGACACCCTCTCCTTTCCTTTGCTGTCCTTCTCAATGTTATAGATTTAGATTTCACCTTCTGTGGTGGACCCTGCCAGTTACCTCCCCAAATCCGTTCTTCCTTTTTTTTCTAAATAAGAGAAACTGGACTTTTAGCTGGGCACATTTTCACTCAGCTTTCCTTGTACGTGTCCATGTGGCTAAGTTCTGGCTGATGAGATAAAAGTGGGTATATTATGCGATAATGTCAGGAAGTCTCCTTGAAAAGGAGACGATCACACATTTCTTGTCTTCTTCCTCCAGCACATAGTCTGGAACAAGGATGTGATGGTTGGAATTCCAGCATTCATCTTTATACCCTAAAAATGGCAGAGTATACACGTAGGAGTCTGGATTCCTGAAGATTTCATGGTGCTGCCATACTAGTCCTGGCCTACCTAGTTGTGAAATTCTTATTTAAGCCACCCTTATTTTGTGGTGGTACCCACAGAAGAAATAGTTTTGAGGAGAAAGATAATAGGTTTGATTTGAAGCACTGGCAGGTCACTCGGGGAGGAATGTACAGAGTCTGGGCTGTGGAGAGATGGTAGAGCTGAATTAAACCATGCAACTTTCTCTGCTTCTCTTCTTCTGCTATCTGGTGTTGTCATTAAAATCCAGAGGAAATAGAGTTAGTTTCACAGAGCTACTTTGGGAAATGTTGGCCTACAGTAGAAGGCCAGTAACCATCTAACTGGTTTTCCAGTCACTTCTAGTCCTTGCCTTTTGAAAGTATTTTTTACATTGTTCCCAAGGTAACTTCTTGAAACCGTTTTGACCTATGCCTACTGACTAGAGTCTGATTTTCTTAGGGTGACACTCAAGGCCCTCCACAATCTAGACTGAATCTACTTTTCCAGTTTGTTTTTATTGTGTCTTCCCATGCACCCCATGCTTTAGTCAGACTGATGTAGTCTCTCTGTCCTATTTATGCTGCGCAATTTTCTCTTTTATGCCTTTGCACACACTCAGGGTCATCTCTAGCCCATTTTGGTGTGAAGTAGAAAAAGATCTCTTTCTCAAGAGATACATTACTTCCATCTGTCAGAAAATCGTTGTAATATACTGAGTGGTAGAAAATGGCATTTTCCTGCTATCTGCTAGAAAATTTTTATAATAAATGTACAAGTCACTCATCTTTGGAGTGACAAGAAAGTTATTAATAATGAACATTTTCAACTAATCGGGATGTCAACAATGTGGACAGTGCCCCCTTAGATATGGCACTCTTTTGTGGCATACAGACTGAAGAACTATGAGTGGGACCCTGTTCATACTGTTCCCTCTACCTGAAATTCCACCCACCACCATCTTCATATGTCCAAGGGCTACTCGAATGCCACTGTCACAAAGTTTTTCCTGATTCTTCAAGGTGAAAATCAATCTCCTCTCACCCTGAAAACCCAGTATACTTTATCTGGACCTCTCTTGGGGTAGGTATCACTCTCTAATCATATTCTGTTTACGTTCGTGTCTCATCACTCTACTAGACTTAATGCTCTTCAGGGACAGGTGCATTTATGATTTACTTCTGTAGCTTCATAATACTTGGCAGAGTACCTTATCCTTGGGGTTACCATATGTCTCAGTTTGCCTAGGCCAATCTGGGTTGTGCCTATTGCTCTGACATAAGTATTAATAGTGACCCCTTTCACACTCAAAATGTCCCAGTTAGAATGATAAATTGTATAGTCACTCTACTTATGTAGTATTCATTCAGTAAGTAATTAATGGATGAATACATGAATAAATGATGGGGATTAAGGATCCATCATACGTACGTGTAATTACGTACATAGAGAACGTAATTGAATGTGTGCAACCGGTAAGTTCATCAAAAGAGAGAGAATACAGAAGTTGAGGGCTAAGGACCTGGCCTGTGGGGAATGCTTACATTGAAGGGGTAGAGGAAAAGTGTCAGCCAAGGAGACAAATCAAAAGGAGTCAAAAAGATAGGAGAAAAATCGGGGTCACGTAACAGAAGCCAGGGAGAGAGTTTTAAGAGGGATGAAGTGGTCAGCATTGGTGAAAGCTGCGGCTAGGTCAAGCAAGGTGATTTCTAAGAAAAAGCCAGCAGATCTGCCAATTAGTAGGTCATGCTGACTCTCAAGACAGCAGTTTCAACAAAGTGTAGTCGAGTGGTGGGGTGGAAGCTAGGTTGTGAGGAGTTAGTGGTGAGAGAGGAGTCAGTGAGCATTGACTACATTTGTGAGAAGTTTGACTTGTGAAAGGAAGGTGACAAATAGGATGGTAATTGGGGTCAAAGTCAGAGGAACCCTGAATGGGTTTATAGACCATGGGGAAGGAGCCATTAAAATAGCTGATGGAACAGTTTCTCTCCCGAGCGGAGAGGGGATGGGACCAAGTGTCCCAGTAGAGGACATAGCCTAGGCAAGAAAAGGAGAGACGTGGCTTTCTTTGAGACTCAAGCGTTGTGGTACAGGCAAAAGCACCATGCGTCATGCAGTTCGAAGAAAAGGGGAACGAGGGAGCCTACATGGCCAGTCTTTGCAGTGAAGTAGGAGGTGAGGTCATCTGTGAGAGGACAGACAGCTGGAGTAGGACTGAGGCCTTGAGAGCAGTGGAAACAGTTTGGATTTAGAACAACTGTTCTAAGAAATTCTCGAGGGAGTCAACAAGAGGCCTGCCAAGCTGCAGTGCAAGCCCAGCTGAGGTTCAACTTCCCATAGCGACTGAGATAGTTATTTCCACAGAATCCAGAGAAAATGTATTTCTCAAGCTTATTATCAAAATAGTCTTTTTTTTCTTTCCACCAGGAAGAGAATAAAGGAAAACACACTGGCAATTTACAATGTGGCAGAGTTAGGAGCATTTAGTCTTTCCCAAAAGTCTGTTGTTGCTTAGTCGCCCGGAAGCCTTATAGCACCCTGAGTGAAAACGAATGCTCCTACAGTTTGTTTGTGGGCGGTTAAGAACAGAGACCTAAAGCCAACCATATTCTATTTTCAGAGCTACTCAGGGACAAACCTTGAGTTGCTATGCCCAGTTCCGAGCAAAGGCAAACAGTGACATTTCTGTGAGATGGAGCGTGAAGTTACAAATAGCCTCTGTGATAAAACCTGATTTAACCAGGCAAAACCTTTCAGCTTGCTAGTGGCCTGTTAAATCTACCAGAGACCAAATGTCAGGGGTTGCCCTTTAAAGCCCAAGTAAATGACCACAGTACTACTGGTGGCTTAAAATGAGAAAAGTTAAACAACTCACATGCCCACAGGTAATCTTTCCAAATGTTGTTTAATCATATATTCATAATTATTACAGTGTTCTTGAAGGAGGGTAACATTTGGAGACAACTGTTTAGCCAAAGTGTTAGGCGTTATTTTCTTGAAAACAGAGTTTGCTTCCTTTGTTTCAGTGGGGAATCAGGGTGGCATTGGTCCAACAGCACAGCTGCCCAAGTGCATAAACAAGTGACTCTAATTCTTTTTCATCCATCTCTCTAAGCAAAGTGCAGGATCTACACATATGCACTTGATTAAGGATATTTTCATGTTTGTGTTGCCAGGCTCTTCCAATGACACACATCTGAGAGGTGAGCAGTAAAACAGAATACAGGTCTTAAGACATATATGTATAAGGCACCATAAGCGATTTCGCTTAGATGCCGGTAAATTACTCATAGTTTCCCTCTTTTGTTTACTCAGTGAAAGGATTGTTTATTAAGCACCACCTGCATTAAATTATATGAGTATTCATTTCCTTTGGAAATAATAAGCTTGTTTATGCCCCATTTTCTTTTACCTCATCAATTGCTGTACCATTTCAGGGGCATTATAGAGGGGGGTAAAAAGCACATCATTTGGGAATAGCCTTTCTCCATCTCAAGAGGAGCATGGCTCTCTCACTTCAACCTGAAAGAGTTCCCTTTACTAGCTCTGCCATGTAATCCTAATTAGCAATTGAATGGAGCTGAGAGGGGATATAGGCAACGGAATCACCCTTTTCTCCTAGAGAGCTCAGAAAACCTACTTACCTCAATAATAGGAATTATTATTATTATTACCAAGCATTTATTAAATGCCATTACTGTACAAAAGGTGGGTCTAAATGTTCTTTCTGTAACTCATGTGATTTTCACAACAGCCATGTGGGATGAATGGAAAGTTATTATTTTTTAAATGACAAACCTGATAATCACAGAGACTAAATGATTTCCCTTAACATCATACAGCCAGAAAATAAGTGAAAGAGTTGGGATTTGAACCCAGGTTTTCTGATATCTATCCCTCACCTAATATTCTCAGTGGTTAACTGGAGGAACACATTTTAAAGTTTTGGTGTTCCAAAATTGGAAGTCCCCCTAAAGGCCTATCTTTCTTCCTCATGAAAGGTTATTGGGCAAGTGTGTACCTTCTCTTTACGGTGGAGTCTCATTTTTCCTGCCTGTGGCTAGCTGTCTTCATTTTGCACATTTTAAAATTCACTGACAAATTTGCTTTTCCTTAACTATTACTTGTTCATCTCTGAGTTCTCATAGAAGTGTAAAAGGACAAGTTTACAGTCTAAAACTATGAGGCAGTTTACACAAAAGGCTGCTAAATTCCAGAAGAGCTCTGATTTAACCAGCTAGTAATTATAGACTTAGCTATGCCCTGGGCCCAATCACAGCCGCTGAAACATAACTTCCTACTGCATAAGCCTGATCAAAGATAATTAGATGAGAGCACAGGTGGTAAGTCTGTCGCCTGGGAGAAGAATTAGAGCTAGTTTCCACCATACAGTACCCAGAAAAATTATACGCTGTCATGCTCCAGGACAGATCACAAGGGTCCCGATTCTCTTCTCTAGCTTCTAGCTGCTGCTGCTGCCCCCGCCTTACTTTTTAATTTTAGTTCTGCCATTAACTATGCAGTGGAGGGCAGTGCTCCTCGGTGGGTTAGGGTGAGCCAGCAGGCAAAGCCTCGAGGGGTACGTGACACATCCCCATCAGCTTGCTCTCTTCTCCCAGTGGCTGACTCAGTGCCTCCAGCATGCTCGGGGTTGTTTCCAGACCCCTGGCCACGTTATTGATACAGAGGATGTATTGACGTGATTGTTCCCTGTGTGCTCCCGCTGAATTGTATTTGCCCACATAGGTTATTAAGCTTTTAGATTGCTGCAGCCATTTTGTAGCTCCAAATCCTAATAGGTTTCCAATGGAATATGGACCAAATATGTAGTCCGACCTATGAAAAAAACTTTAATGAAGGCATGAATTCTAATACCAATTCTGTGAACTCTAGACCTACATGTGATTGGCATGCATAGACCTTAAAGGGATACAAGACCAAGAATAACAAACCAGTGCCATTTCTAGAATTATACTATTACTTACAATTTGTAGAAAATTAACAAATGTGGAGCCAAGTCATTTAAACAAAGGGCAGCCTTGAAAAACTCTCCATGGAAACAAATATTCACAATTCTGAAGCATACATCTGGTCCTCAACTATTGAAACACAGAGCACAGGTTTCTCTTCCATCCGATTTCCCATTCACCCACTAATGATTGTTTCATTTTTTATTTTCCTCCGTTGTAATGCATTAAATGAAAAGGATAACCATATTTCAAACCTATAACTAAATACCTATTTTATGTTAATTATACTGACATAAAGCCAGGCAAAGTGCAAAGACTAAAAGGGCCACTTCAAGTCTAATAATCACAATTACCTTGAAACCGAAAAGTGTCTGAATTTACATCCTTACAAATATTGAGACAACACAAATGCTGGGGCTAAGCGTAAGCATCTTAATTACAATTCAGAGTTCACAATCAAAAGAAACATTAGGAGTCCAATTCAAGTGTTTGTTCCTTTACACATAATAGAGAATACAAACATGTGCTTGGAAATGAATGAGAGGAATTTTTTCTTTTTAAAAAAATTTTAAATTTAATTTTATTTATTTATTTTTGGCTGCATTGGGTCTTCGTTGCTGCGCGTGGGCTTTCTCTAGTTGCGTTGAGCTGGGGCTAATCTTCGTTGTGGTGCGTGGACTTTTTGTTGCGGTGGCTTCTCTTTTGCGGAGCACGGGCTCTAGGCACGTGGGCTTCAGTTGTTGTGGCACGTGGGCTCAGTAGTTGTGACTCGCAGGCTCTAGAGCACAGGCTCAGTAGTTGTGGCATACGGGCTTAGTTGCTCCCCGGCATGTGGGATCTTCCTGGACTAGGGATCGAACCCGTGTCTCCTGCATTGGCAGGCAGATTCTCAACCACTGCCGCCACCAGAGAAGTCCAAGAGGAGTTTTTTCATTCATTGATTTTTGTGCTAGAGTGCAAAATTGCTATTTGATACCTGTACATCAGTTACATTTATTTTGCAAAAAGCAATGTTCACCTAGAAAATCTCATTTAGTTCTAGTTCCTTCTGTTTCTAGATAATATGGATACTTAATTGTTGAGAAGATTGACTATTTAAACGTTGGATTTAAATGATATTCATGGAAATACCATTTGTAACAATTTGGTTATGCTTTTCATGTATTTTATTCCCTGAGTTATAGCCCTTTTCCCATTTCTTTACATATTTTTAAAAGTTTTATTACTGGAATATTAAAGCATGTACAAAAGGAAAAATTCAAAGCAGGATTTCAAACAGATATTTGCACATCCATGTTCATTACAGTATTATTGACAATAGCCAAGAGGTGGAAGCAACCCAATGTCCATGGGTGGATGAATGGATAAACAAAATATGGTAATATATGCAAGGGAATATTATTCAGCCTTAAAAAAGAAAGGAATCCTGTCCCATGCTACAACATGGATGGACCCTGAGGACATTATGCCAAGTGAAATGAGCCAGCCACAAAAAGACAGTTTTGCAAGATGGAAAGTTCTAGAGATCTGTTGCACAACAAGGTGGGTATACTTAACACTACTGAAGAGTACACTTAAAAGTGGTTAAGATGGTAAACTTTATGTTTTGTGGGGTTTTTTTTTTACCACAATTAAAAAATTTAAAAAATTTTAAAAATGAAGTTTTACTAGAGTAGGGTGGGCCCCTAATCCAATATGACTGTTGTCCTTACGAGAAGATGGCCATGTGGAGACACAAGCACTGAGAGTCTGTGTGATGATGGATGCAGAGGCTGGGAGTTAATGCAGCTACAAGCCAAGGGACACCAGATTGCCATGCAACCACCACCAGAAGCTAGGAAGAGGCAAGAAAGGATTCCCCTATGGGTTTCAGAAGGAGAATGGCCCTGCCAACACCTTGGTTTCAGGCTTCTAGGCTTTGGAACTGTGAAAGAATAAATCTCTATTGTTTCAAGCCACCCAGTTTATGGTAGCTTGTTGCAGAAGCTCTAGGAAATTACTACAAACGGGATGATGTCTTTTTGTTCACTGCTGTATGCTCAGCATCTAACCCAGGGTCTGGCACATAGTAGGTGCTCAATAAATACATTTGTTGAATTAAAAAAAACATGTACAAAAGTAGAATAGCAGTGGTGTGCTCATAAACATTTTAACATTCAGCTCTTGGGGAGGGAGCTGATTTGTAGCATGTGCTCATTTTCATGATGTAAATACTTCCACCATGGCCAATTTCAAGATACCAGTGTGATGTCAGAATTCCTGACGATTCAAAAATGGGCTCTCCTGAGCAGGTCCTAGCCAGTTCCAGCACACCACTGCTAGTATAATGAGCCCTCATGTACTCTGCTTCAACAATTATCAACTCAAGGCCAATCTTGTTTCATTTCTACCCTCACCTATTTCTCCCCACCTATATTATTTCAAGGAAAGTAATATTTTGACAAAAGAAATTTCATCAGTAATATTTCATTATGTATCTCTAAATGATAAGGCCACAAAATCACCACAGTACTGTTATTGCACCTACAAGGTTATAGTTTCTTAATATAATCAAATATCAGATCAGTGTTCATATATCCAATTATCTTGTAAGTACCCTTTTTCTGCATTGCTTGTTTGACTCAGGATTCAAAAAAGGACCATACAATGTGATTATTTTCTAGGTGTCGTCATTGATTTAATTTATAGGTTTCCTCTCCATCTCTTAGTTTATTGTAATTTATTTGTTGAAGAAACTGGATCCTGTGTTCTGAAGAGTTTTCCACTGTGTGATTTTGTCGATTTTTTTTATCAGAAAGCACATAAGATCTGGTTGTCTCTTTTAGAATATTAGCCACCCACGATTGATGATCAATACCTAGGTATATTAACTCATTAAGAGTTGCAAAATGATGACGGTCTAACATCCCTTCTTCATTTATTAGCTGGAATATTTTTACAGAGAATACAAGTGCCTCATATTTCCCATTTGGTTACCCTGAGATCCAGTATATGTGGGAAAAGCAAGATAAAATATTTGAGTTCTTCCCCTTATTTACCATCTTTCAAAATAATGAACTGGTTTACTAGCATCCTTCAACAATGACCAGTTTTTTTTTTCCTTAGCGTAATAATGAACCCCTGGATTTAAATATATTTGATGGATTTCCATCTACTGCAGCTAATATTTTCACTGACTATAATTATCCCATCTTTGGCCATTGGGACCTTTCAGCCTGACAGGATCCTTGTAGTCTTAGCCGCCTTCCTGTCTAGTATAAGTTGTTCCATTCTCAAACTTCTATCTTATATCTTTTTACTTTGCTATGGGTTTTTTTGACATGCAAAAGTTTCAAAAAGTTTCTATGTAATTAAATTTATCTTCCTTTTTTGCTTTTGGATTTTGAGTCATAGAAGAGATTAATAGAAGAGGAAATCGAGAGATTTCCTCGAGGAATTCACCAATATTTTCTAGTACTGATAAATGTTTGCTTGCTTGCTTGCTTGCTTCATTTAAATTTCTGATCCTGTTGGAATTTATCTGGTGTATGGCATGAAGAATAGATCCAATTTATCTTTTTTTCCTTATGGTTATCTAGTTATTCAAATACGATTTATTAGTGAGCCCATATTTTCCTCTCTGATTTGAGTTGCTACTTTTATTTTAAACTAAGTTTGCATGTGTAATTGGGTCTATCTCTGGATTTTCTATTCTGTTATTGATTAGACAGATTGGTCTGTCTAATCATTCTGTTTTATTTATAGAGGCTTTATGGTATATTTTGTTATCAGATGAGGCTAGTGTCCCCTCCCATGAGCTCTTATATTTCAGGGTTTTTAGCGTATTCTTACTTGCTTGTTCTTCCAGATTAACTTTGTAATTACTAATTACAGTTTTTTAAAAAAGATAAAGTATGTTTAACCATCTTACAAGCAACCTAATGTTAGTTTTCTTTATTAGAAAAAGAAAGTAAGGTTATAACACACTTTCAGCTAAGGGAGTGAGAAAGAATTAATTTTTAATAAATGATTTCAATTTTTACATTGAAATTTCTCATCCATTTGGAATTTATCCTGGTTTGTGGTGTGAGGAATGAATCCAATTTTATCTTCTGTTTGGAAGATTGAAAGGCAAGGTAGGTTGTAGGAATGAGCCTTCAACCAATTGCTGGAGATATGAGTCAACGGAATCATTGTGAAATTTCATTCACAGAAAACACAATTAGACTTACCACCCCTGTACCATCCTTATACCACTGCTATTTACACTCTGTACTTTACCCTCGTTGATAGGAAACACTGCTCTACAGGAAGCCCTATATCTAGTCATTTCTCGAGGTTAAGCTGAATGTATATTACTAAGGCAGGGAATGTTGACCCAAAGACTCTCCTAGTTTATCTACTTGGAGTCAAGGTGTTGATAGTACTTTTACTGTGTGGTAATACACTGGAATCTGCTTTCTGGAGATACTGATTAATAGTTATCTGTTTGAATCTTTATTGAACAACTAAGACTATTTATACAGGATAACTGTTAATAAGCAGAATTGCACTAACAGAAATAGAACAGTTCTGGAGAACAGAGTCCTGGGGCACATACAGTTTTGACCTGGGAGGTTCCAGCTTCTCTTAACATTTTGAGCAGAATCGTCGCTCTTGCTATAAAAGCAAGAAATATACATTCATGCACACAAGTTGGCCCTTCCAACCAGCAGCATCAAGTGATAAGATGCATATCATGTTCCTTAATCTTCACCATCCTGGCCCCCACCTTTCTGTTAGATAAAGCATACCGTCCTCCCCAAGCCCGCACCAATATTGTGTTTGAGGCCCTCGCCAGAGACCTCCATCTTGAAAAGACTTCTAGTCAGCTTATGTCAAAGAATAGTTGAAGATATTTGAGAGCTAGTCACTAAAACGTTAAGCATACACTCCCTCAGGTTCTCTAAATACATTTATTTTTTTAAATTTAATTTAATATTTTTATACAGCAGGTTCTTATTAGTTATCCATTTTATACATATTGGTATATATATGTCAATCCCAATCATTTAAATGTCTAAGTACATTTAGACACAGTACCTGTGACCTTTTTCTGAGAGATAGTATTAAGAAATGGCCACATGAAGCAATTCTGCATCTTTCAGAGAATGATCTGTTGAAAATGATTGCAATATCCATTGTCTTTTAACTAAGAACTCTTAAGAAAAATGCCGTCTAGAATATAGTACCAGGCAAAAGCTTGGTACTCTGGAAGAAGTGGAGCTGAGATAGTAGGAACTCTACATTTGTTTTCTTTCTTTGGCTTGGCTTGGCTGTTCTTGGTTCTCAGGATGCTCAGAAGTCAACTGAATGCTCAATTATGGTCATTACTTCATCCCTGCTTCCTAGTAAATTCTCTTTTCCTATCTCTATTAGAGTTTTAATTTATATAATTTATCTCTTTATTTTCACCAGCCGTGGTGCATAAATCCTTACATTTATTTATTTAGTTTTACTATATATTATATCAAATTCTTTAGAAGCAAGTAGGCTATAAATAGTAAATAAATAAATGTAAAACAGACAAACAAACGAGACCTTTTCTAGTGTGAAGTGACGTTTACTTAACCATTTATCACATGTATTTGATACTTGGCTGTACTGCTGCACTTAAACTCTTGACTTGGGCATCTCAATCTGCAGAAGGATATTTTTATTTTACTCAACTTTTACAGGCTTCTAAGTCTAGAATGAAGCAAAGATTTTTCTTGTTTTTTCTTTTTTTTGCGGGGGGGTGTGTGGTAGTTTGTTGTTGCATCTTTAAACTTGGACTCTTTCATTATCAACTCACCTTCAGTTACAGAAAATTTGTCTGATGGAAGACCAGGATCGTGTCAGAGGGAGTTGTTGAGTGTTGATATAAGCAGCTTGCATTATGTGTCATTCTAAAGTGCCAAAGAGTTAGTGTTGCAACCTGTGATTTTAAGCATCAAGAAAAACATAGGAAAGGTGTGAGGGAGGTGAGAGTCAGGGATGCTGGCAGTAATAGTTAGCAGATGGGAACAGATTAAGAGGAGGAGAATTGAAGGCTCTAAGCAGAATGCGTAGCAGAGTGGCCCAGGTATTGGGGCTGGCTCAGAGCTACATTCACCAAAGTAATCAAGTAAAATAACAAAAGAGAATTAATAAACCCTATTCACGCAGAGTACTCCCACCTTTCAATGTTCCAGCTCCAAATAACCTCCTCCTGAGTTAAGCACCTCCTCCTCTCCTTCCAAAGGCAGAAGTAATTTCTTCTTTGTCTGACATTGTGTAGTGCATCATTCATACTGCTTTTATGGTACTTACCACTTTTTACTGTGTTTGTGGGTTTCTGTCCTTTAGTCCTTGAGGGCAGTTTGTTCATCGTTACCACCTAGAAGCCTGGCTCTGCTCCTGGACTGTATGTAGAGTCGTGAGCAGTTTGTTGAATAATGAATGTCATGATGAGTAATAGTGCAGACTGAATCCATACTACCCGATCAGTGTTGATTGGTTTCTTACACTAATGGGCCTGACTGTTGGCCTATAAAAAAGTTGGATACTCTGAAACTACAATTCTCCCATTTAAATTGTCCAAGAACTCCAGTCCGGATAGGTCTTAAAGCCTTTTAGACTGTGTATGAACTTCAAGACTCATCAGTAGGAGATACTTAGGTTTGCTTTTCACCTTGAAATATGATCAGAAGCTTATATCATCTTTAGAAAGTATAAGAGAGAGAAAGAGAGATTCACTTTACCCAAAACTGATGCTTTGAAAAAAGTACAGTTACTGTGGTATCTGGTATCCATCCACTAGATGTCAGGAGAGACAATGTCAAGGCTCGTACTGATTGCTTCAACCTTCTACTGGGGTAGCATTCCTGATGAAACTGAAAAGCAAACAATTGCAGAAATTATGTAGTAATTGACATATAAAATGCAGACAGGATACAATAAATATTTTTAATTATTTTTTGGAATATGTACAACAACATATACACAGAATCTGTGTTCTCACGGTGCAAATGAGATATTGCCATCTCTTTTAAACAGTTTGTGGTAGCTCACAGAGGGTTTTCTGGGCGTTTCCCACTGGCCTGAGGCTTAACCTATACTTTTTGCCCTTTCAAACATCACTTCACCTAGAAGGCTTCTCAGCAGCCTAGCACAAGGAAATTTTATTTATTGGTTTTGTGTAAGTTAGATCATTTTGTGGCTCTCAGTGTTCCCATGAGAGAAGTCATTGTGTCTTCAGTAAAACTTAATTTGCTTTTTCAGAAGATTTAAGCTATTTGTCCTATATCCTGTCTGCTCTCTGTTCTCAAACTGACTAGCTTGGTTCTGACTGACTACAATTTTCTCTTTAAGTTCCACTTCTTTTGGTTTGCTCCTGGGTCAGACTGGGTGGATATAGTAGCAGAGCACAGAGGGGTTAGACTCTAATAAAGATCGTAAATAGCAAAGGTTAAAGGCACTGATGTCAGATGACTCATCAGCATGGCAATTGGGGTCAAGAGAGCAGAAGCAAAAACACCAAAAAAAGTAGAGCACTTCTTGCTAACTGTGAGGTGTGTGTGTGTGTGTGTGTGTGTGCGCGCGCGCGTGCGTGCGCATGGGTTGCGTTGATTCCCAGGGTAAAAAAGAAGTCACAGATTCTTCCATGGCCTACCTGATCACAGATCGCCGAAGAACTGCCCATTGGTCATAGAAACAGCCTGGATCAATAAATTGGACCAGAGGTCCTAAGTGGATTATGTCTATTCCAAATACAGTGGAAAGCTGACATTTTAAATTCCTGTTATCACACCTCAGTGTCATTAGTATCATGTGGTCTTTTCAGATAACATACCATACTTTTAGGCCTTCTTATGATATAGTGACAGTATAATTTGCTAAGTTTTTTTTTTCTATTCATGAATCTTGCTGAATATTTCTTAACTTGTATCTGTAAAGCTTTCTGGATTTTCTTTCTTCTTAACTTACACATGCTCTCAGATCATCTATGATAGCTTAACATTCTCTTCCTATATTCTAAAGAATCAGTGACCCTGCCCTCCATCAGCATGCTTAAGTTTTCATCCATTCATCCAAAGCTTGTCGAGACGTGGAAATTTTGAGCTATTATCCTCCCCTATATCTACATTTTTTAGTGACCTTTTATTTTTATTCATTGTAAAATAATTAATTTTTGAATAAGTAGTACATGCGTATGGTGAAAACCCAAACACTAAAAAGACATAAATAAATACGTTTTTGAAAAAAACCTCAAGAAGTGAAAAGTTGTCCTCCCATCATAACCCCAGCCATTCCATACCCTTTCCCAGAAGCAATAACTACTACCAATTTCTTGTCTATTCTCCAAAGGTATTCTAAGCATTTATACAATATACACAATAACATACTTTATATACTCTTCTACACCCAACTTTTTTCATTTAACGTTATTTTGGAGGTAGTTAATATCAGTGCATATAGAAATGCTTGATTCATTGTTTGAAAGAATCATAATCTGTTGATGGACATCTACATGGTCTTCAATCTTTTGCTGTTACAAACATTGTTCTAATACATATCTTTGTAAAGCCTTTTTCTTGCATATGTTGGAGTATATCTGTAACATAAATCCCAAGAAAGGGAATTGCTGGGTCAAAGGGTAGGTACACTTTTAGTTTTGACAGAAATTACTAAATTGTTTTCATTGGGATAAAAATATTAAGCCCATAAGCAATGTATGGGAGTGCCTATTTCCTCACATTCTTGCAACAGACTATGTTATCAAAATTTTTTACCTTTCTTTATATGATATATATCACAGATCTATATATTCTAGATTTAGTTTGCATTTCCTTCATGTATGAGGTTAAACATATTTCATATGTTTAAGAGAAATTTGTATTACCTTTTTGTGTGAATTATCTGTTGCCCAATTGAATTGGACAATGATCAAGGTTGTTGACCTTAGTCTTATTGATATGCAGGAGCACTTTATATATTAAGAAAAGTAGCCCTTTTTTTAGTTTGTGTTGCTTTTTTCCAGTTTGTCTTTTGATTTCCTGTTAATGATTTTGTGTGTGTGTGATGCAGTATTTTTAGATTATATAGTCAAATTAATCTTTCCTTTTATGGCTTCTACGTTGTATGGCATCTTGTCTTTCCCTCCCTGGAATTATTAAAGATTTCACTCATACTTTCTTTAGTATTTTTATGGTTCTATCATTTCAGATTTAAAAATTCAATTCATTTGGTATAAGGAATGACATAGTGATTTAATTTTCCAAATATACTTTTTAACCATAATTTCCCCCCGATTATGTTAATAATAGCTGCTCATTGTAAAAAATTTACAGATACAGAAAAGAAAAAGAAAAATCACCTATCATTCCATTACCTAGAGATAACTACTGTTGACATATTTCCTTTTTCTTTTTTTCTATGTATGTATAGAAATGTAGGTTTTTTTCTTACAAAATCAGGATAATACTATCTATACAGTTCAATATCTTGCTCTTTTTTTTTTTTTTTTTGTTGCAGTACGCGGACCTCTCACCGCTGTGGCCTCTCCTGCCGCGGAGCACAGGCTCCAGACGTGCAGGCCCAGCAGCCATGGCTCACGGGCGCAGCCGCTCCGTGGCATGTGGGATCCTCCCAGACCAGGGCACGAACCCGTGTCCCCTGCATCGGCAGGTGGACTCTCAACCACTGCGCCACCAGGGAAGCCCACCTTGCTCTTTTTTTTAACTTAATATTATATCATGAGAAAATTTCCCATGTCAAATATGCTCAGTCTTAAAATATGAGTACTTCTGTTGTCTATCTGAGTCTGTCCCATATACATCTATTTTGAGGCTTAATTTAAAAGCTCTAGAGTGATAGAAACCAATTCTGCACAAACGGAAGTCTCAGTTTTTGATGGATATCATTGATAATATCATGCTTTTCCTTTCATTATTCTAATTCTTGATTAAAAGCTAGGTGCATACTTAATATGGGACCAACTCCTATTCTCTGTACAGTGCTCCAAGAATGAATCACAGTGCTGTATGTCAGGTAACTATTCAATAATATTTTGATATAATACCATTTTGATACTGAACCACACCAAGTTTTTATTTTCTGTGAACAATTTACTATTAAGTTTATGTATCACTTAATGGGGTAATCATTTAATAATTACTTCAACCAACAATGTGAAGGGAATACAGTGGGGAGAGATTTGATTTCTGATGGGTGAGTAATAAAAGTCTTTGTGGAACAAGTGGTATTTATGGGACTGGATGGAATTTGACAGGTAGAGATAGAGGTGGGAAGGGCAAGACTTTTGTGGCAGAGGAGATAAAATGTGCTAAAATCCAAAAGTGGTGATGTACCAGGTATATTCATTGAATTGTCAGTCCAGTTTGATTGGTGCGTGGGTTACATGAGTAGGAATAGGGAGAGATTAGGTTTAAAAGTTAACTTTGCAAATGCAAAGCTTAATGAAGGCTTTGAAAGACAGACTGAGGAGTTGCTACTTCTCTAGGCATTAGAGTGATGAAAGGTTTTTGACTTTTTACTATGAAAAATGTTAATCATATACAAAAGTAAACAGAGCAATATGCTGACTCCTCATGTAGCCATCACCCTGCTGCAGCAGTTGTGATCTTATAACCACTTTTGTTTCATCTACATGCCCCATTTCCACCATATTATTTTGAAGGAAATCACAGACATCCTATCATTTCATACATAAATATTTCAGTATGTGTCTCTAAAATATAAGGATTCTCTACAAAAACATAATCATGATACCAAAACATAACCACACCTAAGAGAACTGACAGTACATATTTCCTTAAAATGATTTAAGAGAGGCATGCCATGACCAGCGCAGTGCTCGACCCAGAAAAAAATATGGCTGCTCCCCAAGTATAAAATATTGTGTTATTTAATTGAATGAACTTGATGTTGCGTAGAGAGTTACCTAAATGAAGATAACAGAAATGAACCATTTTTTATGAGTGGTGAATACAATAAGTCACTTCACTGACACAGAGTCATTTAGAGATTTTTTTTAAACCGTGCAATTACGTCAGAAGCAGAGCTTGGAAATGATGTTTCTCAGAAGGGAAAATGGCATAGTCAATTTTCATTAAAATAAAACTGACAAACTAATTTTCTCAACCTTTTAAATTCTTTCACAGAAATAATAGGGCTTCATTTCTTTCAATCTTTGGCACCTTTGCCTGGAACTGCCCAAGAAAGAGAGCGATTTTTTAAAGACTAAGGTTAAAGAGAGATAATTAAAGGAAAGGAAGAAATTAAATAGCTCAGTATCCCAATAAATTGTGTCCTCCTAAGGAAACTGCATTATATTAGAATAGATTATTATCTGGGGGGTTGGTTGGAAAAGTGCTGCTATAGTGGTGGAAATGCAATTACATTGTGTTGGATGTTGATGAAGAGAAGGCCACTGAAACCCAGAAGCCTCCTTATTCCCCTGTGTGTCTTCATCCCTGTGACAGTAGCCACCTGGAGCCCTGTTTGTTCAGTTGCCCATCTGATAGAATATCCAATCTCCTCATTTCCTGTGCTGTGGAAAATTATTTTATTCAGCAAGTGACTGAACCCTTCTTTGGAATGGAAATCACTGATGTATTTGAGACAATGTATTTGGCACAAAGCAAAGATGAGTCTTATATTCCTTTTTATAGCAGACCTTGCCCAAAGCCTGTTGTTTTTGTTTTTGTTTTTTTTAAGACAACAGGAGGTCTGAATGGGTTTGGTAGAGCAGAGGTTGCTTTAGAAGGTAAATGGTTTCTTTATTTTAACTTTATTTTCTGGAGACTTACTCTTCTGTAACAGGATGGGAGAGGGAAAAAAAGCATTTCTTAAAACTGTTTCTACTGCTAAATTTTAGGTGTATTTCAGACCCTCTGTGAGGTCACAAAGCCATTCTAATCTAAGGGGACAATTGGACATTATAGTGAGATGCTGATGCTTGTGCTGGATGACTTTGAATTCAAGACGGTTAGAAGTGGGATATGCGCACTTAAAAAAAAATTACCCTTTCTTTGAAATATTGTAGTCCCAATGAGAAATAGAGACTTCTGAGCGTAGGAGGCAGAACTTGGCATATATTTTACTTTCCTCATTTTCTTGTCCTAACAGGGCTTGCTTTTGCTCTTTGGCTTACGGCTTGTTCTCTATTATTCTGTTGCTAACTCCATTAAGTTTATGCAAACCTAGTTCCTTTAGATGATAAGGCTCACTTGTCCTTCTGTCTAGCATGGAGATGAGCAAAATTTCACCAGATTAGACTAGATAGATGTAAACTGTGGTAACATCCCCTTTATCTATAGTTTGGAGTTCTAGCAATCTTAACTGGCCTCTCTGGAAGATGGCCAGAACCTGGAAGGAAACAAAGAAGGCCTTTGAGAGTCGGAAAGAACTATCACAAAGGCCATGGACTTTACCCTGTAGGAGAAGAATCAGGAGAGGCAGTCAGATCCTTACTTTAATCAGTAACCTTATTTTGTACACAATTCTAATAGACTTCATTATCTGGCTTGCTGGCCCACAGCAAATTAGATGAGAGGCTATTAGCAGCAGGTCCATTGAGAGCCGGGAGAAATAATAGCCCAAAGTTTGAATGCAAGGGAGGAGTAGGATTTTAACAGACATATACAAAAACTGAGAAAAGCCCAGCGGTCTGAGGCCACTGAATGAAGAGGCAAACAGCCATGAAGGGCCACCATAGCCTCGAGTGCGTCTCCACCTTTAAGAGTAGGAACTATTTTTCCTCTCTGTATGTATTCTCAGCATTTAGCCCATAAAATAGTATAAAATAGATTATATTCACTCTACTCTGATTAAGAAGGCAGGAAAAACAATTCCATCCTAAAAAATGTAATTAAAAACACGTGGGTAAATACCTGAGCACAGGATTACTGGATCTTATGGTTGGTTTATGTTTAACTTTATAAGAAACTGCTAAACTTTTCCAAAGTGACTGAACCATTTTGCATTTCCATCAGCAATGTTTCAGAGTTTCTGTTGGTCCGCAGCCTCATCAGCAGTCGGTATTGTTAGGTTTTAAGCATTTTAATATTCTAATAGATACATAGTGGTATATTATTTTGGTTTTAATTTATATTTCTCTAACAACTTATGAATATCTTTTCATGCACTTATTTGCTATCTTCTTCGGTGAAGTGTCTGTTCAAATATTTTGCCTTTTAAAAAATTGGGTTACTTTTTTCTCCCTGTTATTGAGTGTTCAGAGTTCTTTATACATTCTGGGTACAAGCCTTTTATCAGATCAGTATTTACCTTAGTAAAGTGAAAACTTATACTCACATAAAAACCTGTATACAAATGTTTATAGTGGTTTCACTCATAATTGCTGAAAACTGGAAACAATCCAAATATCTTGCAACTGGTGAATAGTTAAAAAAACGTAGTACATCTGTAAAATGGACTACTATTCAGCAATGAAAATGAACACCTGATTCACACAACAATATGGATGAAACTCCAATGCCTTATGCAAAGTGAAAGAAGCCAGGTTCGAATTGCTACCTACTGTATGATTCCGCTTATGTGATATTCTGGAAGAGGCCAAACTATGACAGAAAACAGATCAGTGGTTGCCAGGAGCTGTGGGATGGGGGCAGGGGTTGACCACAAAAGGGGCAGCAGGAAGGTCGTTTGAAGGGTGATGGAACTATTCTTTATATTGATTTTGTTGGTGGTTTGTCAACACTCATAGACCTAACATGACAAAGGTGACTTTTACTCTATATAAATTATACCTCAGATTTTCAAAAGGAAAAAGGAAGAGTTGGGGTATCAAAAGGAAGTAAACTTTAAAGCTGTGGAAGATACACTACTATGGCTACATTTCAGGGCGTGTTCAGTAAGCTAGAGTATTCAATTAGTCATTAGAATTCTATAAGAAGTTTAATCCTGTTTTTAGGGGAACACAAACAATTTTAATTAGTTGAATTTGAACTTGCAGGGCATTATAAATGCAGCAGCACCAGGCCTTTGCTTAGCAGTGAGTTATTCATGTGATGGACACATAATCATGGTGGAAGAAGGGAGGAGAGAAAACTAATCGTGAAAAATGATCATCAGCTTCTCTGATTTTTCCTTAGTTCACATGCACACACACACACACACACACACACACACACACACGAATTACACTCCACTTTTTCCTTTTATTCCTCTCCCTCCTCATCATCGTAGGCCAGTCTATCAGTCCATCTTTCACATTGGAGCCAAATCTCTTTGTGATCCAGGCACACAACCTATAGCTCAGTCTCACAGCTTTCCTCATTTTGCATGAATATTCCTACCAGTGTGAATTTGCTCACAGTGGCCCCTTTGCTTGATATACCCACTTTGACTCCCCTAATCTCTGATAGGCAAAATATATTTTTCAAGATCCAACTCAAAACCTGCCTCCTGCGTGATCAATCACTCCCTTTAGAAGTGAACTTTCCCTCCTCGTATTTAGGAGAGTTGCAGAAAATGCTTATTGCATTAACTCCAAAGGCAGGAAGTAGAATGAAAGAGCAAATATGTGCATATTACAGAGAAACGTTGATTGGTGAGCCTTGACCATTAGCTTTGTTTGAGGCTGCACGGTGTAGCGCTTAATAGCATGGAGGTGCCACTTTGCTTAGTTTTGAATACCAGCTCTGCGGTGTACCGGCTGTTAAATTGGGCAAATTATTTAACCTCGAAGTCTCAGTTTCCTTATCTGTGAAATGGCAATATTCATAGCACCTACCCGGAACTGTGGATTAATCTGTATTAAGTACCTGGCACATAGGGAGCCCCATGTAAGTGTTGGCTGTCATTATTTTGAAAGCAGCCTTAGTACTTACAACTAATTCTAATCAGATGGGCTAAAGATGTTAATTCAAAGGATATGTCGGTTTCAAGGGAATATTACCATTACCAGTAGAAACCTAAGATGGCATTTACATTCATCCCATCCAGGCGTGTCAGAAAGATCATCAACACGGGTTCTATTATGGATTCTAACCTAACTCTGTGAAAATAAATCATTGCAGCCTTCACAATAGGACTTTAAAGGGGGCTGCACTGACGGAGGCGGGAGGAGGGGAAGTCAGCTGCTGTACCGACCTCTCTGAAGAGAGCCCTTATAGCTGGCCTGTCCCACTAGCAGCCATTTGATATTCCAGGCAGCTGCCTGACACTGAACTTTGGTGCCCCACAGTGTAATTAACAGGCACACACACAGCTGCCTTGTCAAACAATTGGCCAGACTTGGCAGTGCACGCTGCAGAGGCCGGGTGGTTGGTGGCAGGGAGCACCCAGGATATGTTCACCACCTTGGGCACTGAGCTTTCCCATCAGCTCCGTAATCACATTGCAGCTGTGCCCTGAGCACTTCTCAAAGCACTGAGCCTGCTAATTTCTTAGAGGGGACCATTCAAATTCCTCGATTCATAATGAGTTTCCATTCTCTAGCTTATACAACAACAATCCCACTAGCTTGAACTCCTCCTTGATGCTATCAGTGTCAGCTGCGACTGGTCCATTAGCTTTTTTTTTTTTTTTTTTTAATTCCCCTCTAAACCACACAAAGACTTTTCATCCCTGTTGCCACTGGCCAGATAAATTTTGCTCAGGGAAGGAAGCGTAAGAGGAAGCGTGATGTCAGGAAAAAAAGCACGGGACTTAGAATCAGGAGACCTCCCTTTTTGTTCTAGCTCATTAGTTGCGTGACCTTGAGAAAGTTGTTTGTTCTCTCCAGAACTTTGCATCTTAATGTGTGCAATTAAGAAGGTTAGGTTAGAGAGGGCCTTTCTGGGCTATTTGTGGCTTTGGGTTTCTACTACTCTTAAACCATTTCAGCAACTCTGGACTTGGATCCTGGATGCAATGGAACCCTGTGTAAGAATCTCAGAACTGTCCTTACCCTGAAATGGCTCCTTGCCAAATAACAAACTCTTATGCAAAATAGGATCCCTGTCTTTGAAACTTCCAGCCTACCTTGCTTCCCAGCCTTTCTTGAGGTGCTGCATAGTCCTAACATGGGGCTGTATTCAGAATGCTCTGGCAGCTTTTGGTGAAAAGCTTAAGAATGACAAGATCAATTCTAAGCCCAGTTTTGCTACTCCATATAGGGTATACCCCTACCTTGGTCTTGCCCATCTAGGTTATGTTTTTCACCTCTTATCTATGTCAGCCATCAGGCTGCTAGTTTGAGAGACACTCTATTGATTTAAGCTGGGCTCATTTAGCTCCTTTCCCCTATGGGGAAATGTTGTCTCACACCTAGGGGCCTCCCCTAGAGCGGGAGGAACCGGCCCCTGGCAGTCTCACTGAATGCCCTCTGCACATCCTTATCCATTTGAAATCAGGTTGAGGAGAACACCAGGGACAGCTCAGATGGGGTTGGGAGTGCCTAAAAGGAAGATCAACAGCCTTAGGGTGTGTGTGGTCAGAAGGCTGAGACTCAGTAGACTCCAGTACTGCTGTGCTGTTTTTGCCCTGTGGGATGAGAGATGTTTGTGCATAAGAGCCAGTTATGTGCATCTCTCCCCAACTCTACATTCAGTGATATCGAGTTGATACCTGGACATTGGCCAGGGTGGAATTATCTTCACTATGGAAATCTGCAAACATTACAAATCAGGGATGTTTATTTTTTTAGTTTTTTCTTTCTTTTGTTCGGATTGGATAATTCCTGTTGATCTATCTTTAAGTTCATTGGCTCTTTCCTCTGTCATCTCCAATCTGCTATTGATCCCATGGAGTTTTTAATCTTGGTTATCGTATTATTCAATTCTAAACTTTACATTTAGTCTTCTTTGTATCTTCTATTTCTTTTCTGAGACTTTCCATTTTTTCAGTTGTCTCAAGAATGTTCATGATTGCTTCCAGGAGCATCTTTATAGTAGCTGTTTTGAAGTTACTGTCAGATAATTACATCTGTGTTACTTTGAGGCTGGCATCTGTTGACTGTCTATTCTCATGTGAATAGAGATTTTCCTGGTTCTTTGTATGTCTAGGATTTTTGGATTGTATACTAGACATTTTGACTATTATAAGACCCTGTGTCTTGTTTAAATCCTATGGAAGATGCTAATATTTTAGCAGACAATCAACCTGGTTAGGTTTGGGATGCAATTTCTAATCCACCTCTGTGGGCTAGTAGTTCCAATTTCAGATTGATTTTCAAAGGCTTCATATTGCTATTTGGATCTGTCCCAGTTGTGTGCCACCCAGTGGTCAGTGTAGGACCTGGACAGTAACCTCTCTTGTGGTTCAGTTCTCAAAATTTTTGGCATGGTCATTGGGTTCAGGGTGATTAGGATCAGATCCACACATGCTCAGCTTGGGGGTGAGTCCAGGAGTTTATAAACAAACTCATGGGGTCACTTTCCTGGGTTCCACCCTCTCTGTAATCTCCTCAATACTTTCTGGCTCCCAGGACTCCTTTTTGTGGTTTTCAAGCCAGAAATTAAGGACCTTAGTTCCCCTGCTCTGCTATGCACTTCTGTACCTATGTCCACTTCCCAGGCCAAGCAGTGGGAGGAGAGAAGAACACAACAACAACAAAAGAGAAATGGGGGTTTGCCCATGGGGGTCACAGCTATACTGATCAAAAAGTAAGATTTTGGCCCATGCAGGTTTGCTCTGCTACCACTGCCTCTGGGCTGCTTGGGGTCCGGGCCATGAGAGAATGGAGAGAGAGAAAAGAAAACTTCTTTGATCATTAGGAGTTTCTTTTCCCGGTCTTTGAGCCAGGACTAGAGTTTCTCCTGCAATTTTCTATGTTTGTGCTGATGCCTACTTTTGGATTTTAGGCTATGTTTTGCTTAGCGTGGGGGATACCACAGGGGGAAAATGGTAAACTCACCATCAGTGGCATGATACTTCAGATTCTGGTTTTCTTCCTCAATCTGCCTGCTACTACTGACTTTTCAGTGTCTTCAGATAGCTGCTTCATGAATCTGTCCAGGTTTTATAGCTTCATTAAGTGGGAGAGACAGGGTGGATTGTGTTTAGCCTGTCTTGCCTTCCTGGAGCTGAGGGCCCATTGTTTTTCCCCTGAGATCCAGCTGTTAAACATTAGTCAGCACACTACCGGCTGATTGTACCTTATGCAATCTCTCACATTACTTTCAGGCAGGCCTACCATTTTCTCTGTGACTGAACAATTAGTTACTCTGCCACTCTAGGCCTCAGTATTCTCATTTGAACTTGAGGATAATAATAGTACATACCTCATCGGGTTGTCGTAAGGGTTAAATGAAATAATGTAATACCTAGAACAGTGCCTGGCATATAGTACATGCTCAGTAAATGGAAGTGATACTATTAAAAAATTAAGAAAAAACTTACTGTGTTTCTGTCTCTTTCAGAAGTAGAGAGGTTTGTATTTGGCCAGAAGTAAAACCTAGAGATGGAAAGGCCTTCTATCATTGAGGTTTAGAGCTTCAGCTTCGGAGCCAGTGGACAAGTCTCCACCCAAGCTACTTACTAGCTGTGCGACACTGGGCAAGTCATTTCACCTTTCTGTGCCATCAGTAAAATGAGTACAATGATAGTGTATACTTCACAGAGTTATTGGGAGGATTAAAGGAGATAATACATAAAAATGCTCATTAAATATTGGCCTTACTAATATTGTATCAACTGAATTTAGTGTCTACTGTGAACTAGGCCCTGCAGGGCTATTTAATGGATAATTTATAGATAAAATGCCTGTAGATGATTTATAAATATATATGTGTGTGTGTGTCTCTGTACACACATACATATATACACACAATATATCAATATTGTATTGTGTATATATACACACAAGTATACGTTATGTCATATAGTGTGTATATGAGTATATATATCCACACACAATCGTCTACAGACATATCTATAAAATATCCATTAAATAGTCCTGTAGGGCCTAGCTCACAGTAGACACTGCACACACGCGCACACACACACACACACACACACACACACACACACACACGTTCTGGGGTTGTTTTGGAACTTGCTGTCAGCCCTACCTTCTCTTCCTGACACACTGCCTAGTCACCTGGTCTCTGCAGCATTGCAGGGCCCAGAGCCACTGTCATAATCCACTTTAAAACATTTGACAATGCTTACTGGACTATAACGAAGAGAAATTAATGAGGACACAGTTAATCTTTCCAGATTTACTAAGGGCTCTGTCACTTCCTGCTTAGAGTTGTAGTCCTTAGTTCCCTTCAAGTTAAGAGCTTGTGACTCCTGGGCCTGCCCTTTCCGTGAGCTAGGCTGACTGCTCACCCGGGCTCTCCACGGGAGCAGCATGTGCATTGTTTCTGCTGCAAATGATTGCCGGAGCTAGAATTAAGAGAAGTGGTTTTGCTGATACATTATTCTGTGGTTTGTCTAACACCCTCTTTCCAGAGCATCACAGTGCCTCTAATTTTGTTCTTTGAGTGTGTGGCTGTATTTAAATTTTTCTTTTTATACAATCCATTTGATTTTAAAATTTCTCCATGCTCTAAGGATGTTGAGATTCCATTTTACAGTTTGACAAAGAGTGATGTATTTGAGTATTTGATATTCAAAGCAGCAGCAGCAAAAGCTCTTAATGTGATAAGATACTGTTCTCTGTGTCCCCAGCATCTGCCACCTTTTGGGAGAACATGGCATAGTAGGCAGAAATCTGCACTGGCAGTCCAAAAACTGATGTCAAGTCCTGGATCTGACCTTCGCTTCCTTAGAGTCATAGGGAAAGTCACGTCATTGCTCTGGGTGTCACTTTCTGTCATCTGAATACATGCATGCTCGAGGCCGCAGCAGCAGAGCTCTGTTAAGGCCACGAGTGGAGCAGATGGAAACCAGCAAGAGTACATGATGCCCCTGGGGCCCCCGCTGGGGAAAGCAAATAATTTAAGGAGCTGGTCTCCAGCCAGTCCCCTCTGCTTTTCCTCCCTCAAGCTGATAAAAGTTCTGGAAAGATGAGTTCTCTCTGAAACACGGCGACTTGAGCCAGATAATTTCTGATGCCTTTTAGCTCCCAAATTTGGGGATTATCATGGGAGAGACTGGGTTAAAAGATGTGCCGGAATATTGCTGACACTGCTGCTGCTATGCTTGGGGGTCCCAAGCAGGAGGGGAAAAAATCCAGTCATTTGACCTTGCGGTTCTTGTTTCCTCATTTCTGAAATGGGGATAATAATATCTCCTCTGCCTAGCGCTCAGGGCAGCTGTGAAGAGCAAAATGCTGTAAATGTGGTCCTGGTAGCACTCCTAAGCAGAAATAAGCCGCACTCAGGCTCCATGCGGGAAAATCTGTTCCTTCCCTGGCCTTCCCACACTGGGCACCAAAATCTTAACTGCATCTGCCAGGTGGCATCCACGCAGTCCAGCCAACAGTACTTGAAGACAACAGAAAGACTTAACTGAAAAACCTCAATGTAGGCAAGGATTATATAGAATTTAGTGTAATTTAAACTGAAGCATAATTATCTATATCAAACTACAGATCCTATACTGTTGAGTTCTAATGTCCGTTTCCAGTTTCCGCTTCACTAAGGAATCGGGGGAAACATTTAGCTCAGTGTGATTTAGAAATTGTTACTCTTCTGGGTTTTTGTACTTTTCTCCTTGTCTACGTCGCACAGATCCTCTTCTTTGTGTGCCATGCTGTTTTTGTCTCATACTGAGTTGCTCTGGGAAGAGTGCTTTCTTTGTATTAGGACCTTCATTAATCGATGCAGGAAATTCACAGTCACTCAGCAAATATTTATTAAGTGTTGGCTCTGTGTCATGCAGTGCACTAAACTGGAGAGTGAGGATACAGAGTTTTAAAAATAGGTTACTATCCTTTAAGAACTCAGAGTTTAGCAGAGGAGCCAAACAAAGTGATGAGATAAGTGCTCGATAGTTTCATGGAGGGTGCCATGGGAGCTCCCAGCAGAGTTGGGGGTGCAGGTGGGGCTGGTTCAAGGAAGGCTGCCATCTGAACTGAGGGTGACAGGGGTAGTTGGAGCTTCCCTGGATTTTCCAGGCAGAGGAAGCAGTGCACCAAGCCACTGGGGCATAGGAGAGCACGACGTTTATAGAGAGCTGCAATTGCTTTGTCGACTCAGGAATAGGGATTAAGGGGTGGAGTGAGGGGAGATGAGGCTGGAGAGATAAGCAGAGGCTGGATCACGAAGGACCTTGGACATCATGCTGGAAGAGAGCAGGAAACGAGTGAAGGGTTTTAAGTAGAGAATCAACCTGATCGGGTCTGTGTTTTTGAGAATACAGTATTGAAAGAGAATACAAGATTCTCAGGCATGATGCAGGGAGACCAGTTAGGAGATGTGGCAGAAACCCACAGTTTCCAACCAGGATGTGGCAAGGCAGTTGAATATAAGGCAGTAGCAGTGGAGATAGAGATTCAAACTTGGCTCTGCTGAGGCAGTAGCAACTTGGGTCTAAGGGCGGTATTGGCTAAGTGTTCTAGAGGTCAAGGCATATAAGGACTGGGAAAAGGCCCTGGATTTGTCTCAAAGGACGCCACGGGTACCAGGGTTAAGAATAAGGATGGCAGGAAGTGATGATGGCAGTGCTTTCATATGCAGAATCCAAGAGAGCTTTAGCAGGTGCAGTACATTGAGGTCAAGTGTAGGTCAGTTAATATTTTTGTGTCTCTTTGCCTGTATCAAGGAGCACAAACTGGCATTTGTGTTTTGTTTGGCCTATACAACGTTCTAAGCATTTTTTAAAAATAAATTTATTTCTTTTTTTTGGCTGCATTGGGTCTTCGTTGCTGCACGCGGGCTTTCTCTAGTTATGGTGAGCGGGGGCTATTCTTCGTTGCGGTGCGCGGGCTTCTCATTGCAGTGGCTTCTCTTGTTGAGGAGCACGGGCTCTAGGTGTGTGGGCGTCAGTAGTTGTGGCATGCAGGCTCAGTAGTTGTGGCTCGCAGGCTCTAGAGTGCAGGCTCAGTAGTTGTGGTGCACTTAGTTGCACTGTGGCATGTGGGATCTTCCCGGACCAGGGCTCAAACCCATGTCCCCTGCATTGGCATGAGGATTCTTAGCCACTGCGCCACCAGGGAAGTACTGAGCCCTTTGTTTATGTGTACAGCTCTGTAGTAGGCACTGCGGGGATACCAGAGGTGAGATCCAGTTCCTGCCTCTTGCTCTTTGCCTGGTAGGGGGATTGGACATATAATCAAGGGGCTGAATGTACACAAAGCAAACTGTTCTGTGTTCCACAAGGGAGGATAGAGAGAATGCTCCTGCTGTTTTTGAGGGAGGAGCACCAGGAGGTTGGAAGAATCAGAAAAGGCTTCCTGAAGGAGGTGACACCAAAGATGGCATTGAAAAGGATAAGATTTCGGTATGTAGAGATGGACAGGCTGCAGAGGCAGCTCTACTTCTGCATGAAATGTTTCCCTTGGAATTGTGCCTGGTTGTCAAAGGCCTTTTGCAAGTCTAAATAAAGTAGACAGACTGGTTCCTCTTTTGCCAAGAGGTCTGTTTACCCTCTTTGAGAACTCTGTAGATGAATGATGCAAAAGCAAACTAAACCCCCAAAGTATGATACTTAACTAGGTCATGATACCATGATATTTGAACTACTGAACCGATATTTCTTTGCTTATAGCTGAACACATCCTGCAAATACTTATTGAGCATCTATTATATGCCAGGCACTGGCCCTGTTGCAAGATACTGAGGCATGTTAAAGTGAATATGATACAGGCTATGCCCTCAAAAAGCCTCTAATCTATTGAGTCAGATATGAAAACTATGCAATGTGGTAAGTAGTCTAAAACGGGTCTGATCAGAGTGCTATGAATGTGCAAAGGAGGGAGTAATTAATTCTGTAGAGAAGGTGAGGGAAGGTGTCACAAAGGAGGTGATGTTTTTTGTGGGCCTTGAAGAATAAGTAGGATTTCTCAAGGCAGAGAAGGGGAAAGAGAATGAATTAACATTAATCAGAGCCAAGAGCTTTGCACTTAACCCTCAGTGAAATTTGTGATTCAGGTATTACTGTTTCCATTTTGCAGATGAGGAAACTGAGGCCTAGACAGACTAAGTGACTCATCTGAGTCCACACAGCTAGTCAGCGTCTAGTTAGTGTCCGAGTTAGGCTTTGAATTCAGGCCTCTGTTGGCTCTACTATACCAAGCTGCCTTCATGAGGAAGAAGTAGGGGCCAATGGGGATGTGGAAAGACATGCTAGGCAGAAGCAAAAGTTTTGCTGGAAATTGACAGAATTTGGGTCAACAGGGTCTCACTTCAGCTGTGATGGTGATTGCCTGACTTTGGAGCAATTTAGGGATGATTATCTCCTTTTAGACCTGCTTTTGAAATGGGAGCTGTTCAGTGTCTGCTTACATCCACTATAACATTCAGTTCAGCAAGCATTTATTGACTGAATTGACTGAAGCACAAGGGATTTGGGGCTGTTTGACCATCTTCACAGTACAGTGATAGATTGGAACGATTCTCAGAAGACTTGCTGTAGCTCTTCAGTTAGCCAAGTCACCAGATTGATGATGCTGTTTCCTGGTCCTTACAGACAGAGAGACATGGCCTGAAAGTAAAGGCTGAAATAACTTATTTTTCAAGAAGTAGCTCTCTTGAAAGTACAAAATGTTAGATATTTAATAGCCATTTTAACTCCTTTCTTCAACAAGAGATGGTTTAAATAAATAGGTAGGTATACAGGTTGAGGATAGAAAAAGCATATATCTATAAACCTATCTATCATGTATCATATATGTATACATGCGTAGTTAACTAATTAGAAATTTGTGTATTAGCTTAACTGATAAAAATGACCCCAAAGCACAGTCTACTATAGTAGCTCCCCACCCCTCTTAACAAAAACAAAAAAACCTTCCCCCTTTTCTTCTTTGGGCAAAGAAAATGTTTGACTAAGGACTGATGAGGCTGTTAGTGAAAAGAAAAATGACAGAACCCTGCCCACTTTGCTGATGGGAACAAACAGCAAATATTAGGAGGCAGAAACCTCAGTGCTACCAACAGACCACACAGCTAAAGAATTTCCCTATATCTCTCCATGGCGGGGCTGTTGGCTAAAGAGTATGAAGTTTCAGTAATGTAAGGTGAATGAGTTCTGGAGATTTAATGTACAGCATGGTGACTATAGTTAACAATACTGTTTGTGTAACTGACGTTTGCTAAGAAGGTAGATCTTAAGTGTTCTCACCACACATACACACATACCAACCAATGAAAATAAAAAAGAAAATGGTTTAACTGTGAGGTGACAGGTATGTTAATTAGCTTGGTTGTGGCCATGATTTCACAATGTATGAGTATATCAAAGCATCAAGTCGTACACCTTAAATGCATACAATTTTTGTCAATTATACCTCAATAAAGCTAAAAAAAAGCCCTCCCCATATGCCACTGGTTAAAAGCTTTAAAATGGTGTGTGTGTGCACATGTATGGACCTCCAAATTGTCAAGCTTTCTCAGTCCCTTATCTGAAATAATTTTAAACTATATCCCATCCCATTATTCTCTGTTTCTAACTGGTTTCAAATCTGTTCCTGCATAACTGTTCAAAAACTGAACACTGCTTTCTTCTTCCCAACTGTCTTTTATTCAATGAAAATAGATTTATTCTTTTTCTGATTAGATAACTAACACATGTTTATTATTAAAAGTACAAAAATAGAATACAGAAAAATACAAGGAATAAAGCAAAACATCACCTGAAATCTCACCACCCTGAGATAACCACCACTATATATTGGTTACCATCCCTTCATTCATCTCTTGTATGTATTTACACACAAATGAAATTTTACAATTTTGGTCGTTTGCTGGTCACCCTCCACTGTATAACTAGTGTTAACAACAGGGTGTGTATATCCTTCATCTCTTTCTTCAGGTTCATATAACTATGTTAAAAACAAATAGACATGGGCTTACCTGGTGGCGCAGTGGTTGAGAGTCCGCCTGCCGATGCAGGGGACACGGGTTCGTGCCCCGGTCCGGGAGGATCCCACATGCCGCGGAGCGGCTGGGCCCGTGAGCCGTGGCCGCTGAGCTTGCGCGTCCGGAGTCTGTGCTCCACAACAGGAGAGGCCACAGCAGTGAGAGGCCCGCGGTAGACATATATACATGTAGGGGTTTAAAAACCATTATTCATTTTTGAAGAAGCATTGTGTTATATACTTTCCTTTGCCTCTTACTTTTCTTACTCAACAGTGGAATCTCCAAGTTTACTGGAACAGATCTAATTAATTCCTTTGAATGTCTGCACAGTATTCCATGGTATGGATATATAATTTATTCACTTATTTCTCTGTGGAAGGGCATTCTTTTTGCTACTAGGTTTTTTTTGCCATGATAGAAACAATGCTGCTATAGACATCCTTGTGTATGGATTTGTGTAAGTCTCCTTATACTGGCATTTTTATTTCTTTGAGATAGATTCACACCAGTGGAATTGTTGGGATAAAGGGTATGTGGTTTTCATTTTTATAGATATTCCCAGATTGCTTTCCCAAAAGGCTATGAATAGTCATATTAATATAAGCAGCTTGATGACTGTGCACGCTTCCTTCCCATCCTGCCAGCAGTAGCTGTTACTGCTTAAATATTGGCCAATCTAATGGATGAGAAAGACCTTAAGTATTTTTTTAAATTTGCGTATTCTCAAACTGCTATTGTTAATGACCATTTGGATTTGCACTTCTTAGTCTTCATTTTCCTACTGTGTTTTTTGTCTTATCAGTTTGAAGGAGGTATTTGAATATTACACATATTTAACCTCTTATCTGGCATATGTATTTGTAAGTTGTATTGGGTTGGCCAAAAGTTTCATTCGTTTCTTTCTGTAAGATGGCTCTAGTAGCCCTTAGTTGTCTTTAACTTCATTCGAAACAATTTTGTTAAATTGTGTTGTGACAGCTGTCATATCAGTGTGCATTTAAAAAAAGACTTAAAATTGGTGAATTTTTGTGTAGCCATTTTAATATTGAAGATGGAAGAAAAAAAGCAACATTTTTGGCATATTATGCTTTATTATTTCAAGAAAGGTAAAAATGCAACTGAAATGCAAAAAAAGATTTGTGCAGTGTACGGAGAAGGTGCTGTGACTGATTGAACACGTCAAAAGTGGTTTGCGAAGTTCTGTGCTGGAGATTTCTCTCTGGATGATGCTCCACGGTCGGGTAGACCAGTTGCAGTTGATAGCGATCAAATCGAGACATTCATTGAGAACAACCAACTGTATACCATGCGGGAGATATAGCCGACATACTCAAAATATCCAAATCAAGCGTTGAAAATCATTTCCACCAGCTTGGTTATGTTCATCGCTTTGATGTTTGGGTTCCACATAAGTTAAGTGAAAAAAAACTTCTTGACCGTATTTCTGCATGTGATTCTCTACTGAAACGTAATGAAAACGTTCTGTTTTTAAAACAAATTGTGACAGGCGATGAAAAGTGGATACTGTACAATAATGTGGAACGGAAGCGATGGTGGGGCAAGTGAAATGAACCACCACCAACCACACCAAAGGCCGATCTTCATCCAAACAAGGTGATGTTGTGTATATGGTGGGATTGGAGGGGAGTCCTCTATTATGAGCTCCTTCTGGAAAACCAAACGATTAATTCCAACAAGTGCTGCTCCTAATTAGACCAACTGAAAGCAGCACTTGACAAAAAGCGTCCTGAATTAGTCAACAGAAAACGCATAATCTTCCATCAGGATAACGCAAGACCGCATGTTTCTTTCATGACCAGGCAAAAACTGTTACGGCTTGGCTGGAAAGTTCTGATTCATCCGTCATATTCACCAGACATTGCGCCTTCGGATTTCCATTTATTTGGGTCTTTACAAAATTGTCTTAATGGAAAAACTTTCAATTCCCTAGAAGACTGTGAAAGGCACCTGGAACAGTTCTTTGCTCAAAAAGATACAAAGTTTTGGGAAGATGGAATTATGAACTTGCCTGAAAAATGGCAGAAGGTAATAGAACAAAAGGGTGAATACTTTGTTCAATAAAGTTCTCGGTGAAAATGGAAAATGTGTCTTTTATTTTTATTTAAAAACTGAAGGCACTTTTTGGCCAGCCCAATATTTCTCAGTGAATCATTTGTCTTTTGAACTTGTTTATGGAATTTTTCCATAGAAATGTTTAAAAAGAAAATTATTTAGTCAATATGTTTAAGTTTTCCTTTATAGTTTCTGGGTGTTCTATCTCACATAAAAGATTTCCAAAACTACAATGTTACACATATCTTTGTCTAAGCATTCTTGTAATTTTTCTTGTTTTATTATTGAAACTTATGTTTTTAAGTTCAAATAAATCTACTTTTAACAGTGGGGTATTGTAGAGAGTTAAAATTAATTTTATTCTAGATGGGTAGCCAATTGTGCCAGACTTTTTGTTAAATAAATTGCCCCTTTCTTACTGAATTGAATTACCACATTTGTCATATATCAAAGTCCCAAAGTCTCTGTAATAGTTTCACTGATCTATTTGTCTATTCCTATGCCAGTATCATACTATTTTTTTTACAATGGCTTCATGATATATTTAAAATTTGGTATATGCAGATTCACATACTATTTTTTATAACTTTATTAGCTATTCTTAGACTTTTGTTTTTCCCTCTAAGCATTAAGCTCATGTACTCTGTTATAAAACAAAGTAATACAAAAATTGTGGGATTCTAATTGTAATTGCATTGAATTTATATATTCATTTTGGGAGAATTACAATTTTTATTATAGTTAGGCTTTCCATCCAAAAACATGGTATGCGTTTTAATTTATTCAAGAAAACTAAGTTTAACAGGGCTTACATTCCAGCCAATGTTATAAGCCAAGAGTCAGAATAAGATATCTAGTTATTGAACAAAGTGAAGGCAAAAGTGGTCATTGTTTGCCAACACTTTGATTTCTCTCTGTAAGCTATGAGAATGAACTGAGAGTCAATTAGCACTAATTATAGATATTAGAAATGTGGTAAGTACAAAATAAATATAGGTAGTCCTCACTCTCACTATCCAAATAGTTGCTAGATTGACATGAAAAAATTATAACCAAATTTTACTATGTGATTCTTAAACCTGCTGTAATGGACCCATATGCGGCAATATTAAAAAAACTTTACTGCTAAGTTTACTTTATTCTTCTAAATGTCGTTTGTAACAATAACAAATCTTTAACGTATTATTATTTACATTAAAGTATGTGGTTGTTGCCCCATAGAAGGAAAATAATTGCATGTGATATTGTATAGTATCATTGTATATTACATGCAAACATATCTATTAATGAGGTCCTAAGGGTTAAGTTATTAAGTAATTACTGTTTTAAATGCTTTATATTATGTTGAAATCTTTGGTGGATGGTTACATAGATATCTAAGAGTGCTGCAGTGATATTTGTGGAAATTGATTGGAATTATTGGCAGGGCTGGGGACACATTTTTTTTCTTTTAAAAAATCTGCTGTAGGCTCCTGCTTTTATAAAGTTTCTTAATCAGCATGTTTTTAGGTATTGAATAGATTCTGATAATGAATGATACCTATACCCTCCCAAAAGTAGATTTCCTCTACTCTACCGGCAAAACCAATTTGGGGATAAAATGGGAAGAGATGCACTCACAAAGGTCAGTGATTTGGGGGGAGCCAGAGTAGTGTTTTACTCTACTTATGATTAGGCTCCCAGTGATCCCAGCTTCCAGGTATTACTGCCCTTATGTAGCCTCCTACCATTGCATGTGGCTCAACCTAGTGACTTGCTTCTAATGAACAGAATCTCACAAAAATGATGGATGTAACTTCTGTGATTAGGTTACAAAAAGACCGTGACTTCCTTCCTGCCTCTGAGCCCTCATTCTGGGGGAAGCCATCTGCCCACTTTTTAGTCACCCCATGGAGAGGTCTGTGTGGTGAGGGACTATTGTCTCTGGCCATCAGCCAAGGAGGATCTGAAGCCTTGCTGGTAGCCACATGAGAGAGCTTGGAAGCCGATCCTTCCCTAGTCAAGCCCTGAGGTGACTGCAGCCCTGGCTGACGGCCTCATTGCAGCCTTAGGAGAGACCCGACACAGAGGCATCCAGCTAAGCCACAACCAGATTTCTGATCCACACAAGCTGTGAGATAATAAATGTTTGTTGTTTTAAGCCATTAAGTTTTGAGGTAATTTGTTATGCAGCACTAGATGAATAATACAAAACCAGAATGTAAGGGATGTGAAGAGAGGCACTGAGGGTATCTGGTTCACCACTCTCTCTCTCTCTCTAGCACGTAGCACAGAGCGCGGTGCAAAGCAGGCTTTCAATAAATGTTTTTTGAATGAATGAATCAATGAATGAAAAGGCCAAGAGAATTGTCCTTTCCTCAACTCTCTCACATTTTGTCATCTGGGTCCCAAAGCAGCTTGTCTTAAGCGTAGAATCTTATAAAATCTTTTCTGAAAAAGTTGCAATACACTTCTGACCCACTCCTCTAATTACAAGACCTAAAATTAGTCCAGAGGACCAGGCAGGTAACCAAAACTGTGTCATCTCTCCCTCTTCCTCCAGAGACACATTTTCTCCCAAAGTATCCTGGTCTACATAGATGCAGCTCTGCTTCCAATAGAGGGTACCTTAACATCGTCACCCCTAAATGAGGAAATCAGATTCTCATCTCCGTTTCAGAAGACAGTCTTAGTTTAATGTCTACATAAAGGGTCCATTTGGGTGTTTCTTCCCCCCAGAACAAAGGGAGAGTCTGCTTTAATTGGTGGAGCATTGACATCTCTGCCAATTAATTACTAGAAAGAAACTGCTTGGAGCTCAGAAATGACATTTTGTTGTTGCTGTTTTTCTTTTTCCCCAGCTTTATCTACTAAGGTTTAAGAATATATCTTAAGGCTTTAGATGTTCACATGGACCTCTTTGGAACACTGTAGCCCATAGAAAGCACCCCCCCCCCCGCCCCACCCGCCATGATACCTACCGACCAACTGCCCTGGCTCAGTTTCTCCCCTGGATTTGTATGTACCATTAGATCATAAAGACTTCTTTTGCTCTTAAAGCCCTATGAGAGGGAAGGTGCATTCACAATGCCAAATATAAAAAAAGGGATGTTAAAAATGGAGGCTAATGCATGTTACCAGATCTGGCCACAGATCACCTGGAAAAGACTTAAAATTTCAAGTGATCATATTTTCTCCTAACTATGAAAATGAAGCTCGACTAAAAGAACCCAGTGAATTGTTTATTCAATACTTTTCATTATTTCGTTAGTCTTCTCCATGAATAGCAAAAATGACCTTGAACAATACCAACTCATTTTACTTGTTAGCTTAAACTTGTTCATATCTAAAAAATTATACTTCTCTGTTCTAATTTCATACAGATGGAAACTTTTTTTCAAGATAAATGTTGTGGATATAAGCATTTCAGGTTAGTTCAACCTCAAAATTCAAAATCTTATTCAACAAACTTTTATAGAGTCTACTATATTTCCTGTCTCAAGGAGTTTATAATCTACTAAGAATTACAAGAAATGTGATGATAATGGCATCTTTTATTGAGTGCTCAGTAGTGCCAAACACCCTTTCCCCGGATGACTTCCTTTGGTCCTCACAGGAACCTATTAAGTCGTTGTATTATTATCTTAATTGTACATATAAGTAAAGTGAGCCCTAGAGAGGTCAAATAAAATGGTCAGTCACAGAGCTTACAACAGTGGCGTGGGGGATAAAGCCCGGGTCTGTCTGATGCTGGAGTTCTTGACTGACAAAAGACTATAATGCAAAATTTATTAAAGTGACTCTGGTATGAAAACCTGCTGGGTAGCCTCCAAGGAACCAAAGGCTGTGGGTGCCTTGGGATGGGGTGATAGAGAGTAGGGTTGCAGAGTTGACACTCAACAGAACTGATGGAAGGGCATCACTAGGTGTGGAGCCTAAGGCTGCATTTTACTCATGGGTGGAAACTTCACCTGGCCCAGATATAGTGAGGACTAACAGATTGATAGCTCTCTTTTGATTCTGCAGGAGATGGTGAATGATTGTTTTAAGTCAATAGTAATTTAACTGAGTAATCCCACTAACAAGCAAGATAAGACAGAATGTGGTAAGTGGCATAGAGGAGCTTTATATAAAGTGCCATTGGGGTTCACATAATACAAAATAAGAATAAAAAATTACATTTCCAGAATGCTTTCTCTGTGCCAAGCATTGTGCTAAGTGCCTTACATGCATCATCTCGCTCAGTCCTCACAACACTTACCTTATGAAGTGGTATCTTTTCTCATGCCATGGATAACTCTGAGAAGTCCAGTGTTTTGTCAAGGCCACACAGCTAGTAAGCAGTGGAGCTAGATTCAAGCCCAGGTTTGTCTGGTTGACCTCAGAGAATATCTAGGAGATGACTCAGGACAGTCATTATAAAGCAGGAGGCATTTGAGATGGACCCTAAAGGATAGGTAGGTGGTCACAGGCAGAGATTGTCCTAAGCAAGAGGGCAGAGCCTGAGCAGAGGCATACGTGTAGGAGGGCATGGAGCTGAGTGCAGGAACAGAAAGTAGTATAGTTTGCCTGGAGCTTCGGTTGATTGAAGAATTATAGGGGAAGAGAGCAGTTGGGACCATACTTTGGATGTCTCTGAATTGCAAGCTGAAGAATTTGTACTATGTGGTTGTATTAGTTTGCTAGGGCTGCCACCAAGTACCACACTGGATGGCTTAAAGAACAGAAATTTATTGTCTCAAAGTTCAGGGTACCGGGAGTCCAAGATCAAGGTGTTCATGGCAGGGTTGTTTCCTTCTAACAGCTGTGAGAAGGATCTGCACCAGGCTTCTCTCTCTGGCTTGTAGATGATCTTCTTTTCTCTGCGTCTTCACATTGTCTTTCTTTTGTCTGTGTCTTTGTCCACATCTCCTCTTCTTATAAGGATACAAGTCAGATTGGATTAGAGCCGACCCTAATGACCTCTATAAAGACCCTATCTCCAAAAGGGAACCCTCCTAAACTGTTGGTGAGAATGTAAATTGGTGCAGCCACTATGGAAAACAGTTTGGAGGTTCCTCAAAAAACTATAAGTAGAGTTACCATGTGATCCAGCAATCCCAAGCCTGGGCATATATCCAGACAAAACTATAATTCAAAAAGATACATGCACCCCAATGTTCATTGCAGCACTATTTACAAGAGCCAAGACATGGAAGCAACCTAAATGTCCATCGACAAATGAATGGTTAAAGATGTGGTACATATATACAATAGAATACTACGCAGCCATAAAAAGTGAAGTAATGCCATTTGCAGCAACGTGGATAGAGATTATCATACTAAGTGAAGTAAATCAGAAAGAGAAAGACAAGTACCATATGATATCACTTATATTTGGAATCTATAATATGACACAAATGAACTTATATACAAAACAAACAGATTCACAGACATAGAGAACAGACTTGTGGTTGCCAAGGGGGAGGAGGGTGGGGGAGGGATGGAGTTGGAGTTTGGGATTAGCAGATGCAAACTATCATATAGAGAATGAATAAGCAACAAGGTCCTACTGTATAGCACAGGGAACTATATTCAATATCCTGTAATAAACCATAATGGAAAAGAATATGAAAAAGAACGTATATACATATATATATGTATAACTGAATCACTGTGCTGTACAGTAGAAATTAACACAACATTGTAAATCAAGTATACTTCAATAAAATAATTTTTTTAAAAAAGACCATATCTCCAAATAAGGTCACATCCTGAGGTACTAGGGGTTAAGACTTCAACATATGAATTATAGGGGGTGGGACATACAATTCAACCTATAACACTAGTCAGGCAGATGGTTCTGTGGTTTTAAGGAGTCTATTTTGAGAAAACTGTTGTTTAATGTCAGACTTTCAAATTGGGTACATAAAATCAAGTGATGCAAATCATATGAAATAAAGAGGGTAATACATCTCAGAGGCATCAGGGTGGTGAGAAGATAAAGAAAATCTTTCTATTTAAAACAAGAACTGAACTCAGACATTTTTACATCAAGAAAAGGGGCGTTATTCATGTCCAGGGAGATGCCTCTTTGTTTAGGAAAATATCTGATGGCATATTTGAGTTTGAATGGTGAACCCCATATCCCTCACCACAGCCCTGGGCATTGTTGGAAATGGGAGAATAAAACAAAGGAAGGATTAAATTTCTCATTATACTAAAGGAAATATGGGAATCGGGTGGTGATAATGTAAGGAGAAAGGAAAGTGGCGGGGGGTGAGGGAAGAGGAAGGAGAAGTAAAACAGGGCAGTAGGAAACATGAGGAATAAAGTTGGACAATTCGATATGATGGGAGTGGACAGGGATGTATAATATTCAATTTTAAGTTGTTTATTATATTTGAGTAATGTGCTGCCCTACTTTCAAAAGGCTTCTACATGTAAGATCCTTTTGATAGTGATGTGTAGGGGAAATTAATGGAAAAAAGAGCTGAATGCTTCAGTTAGGTGTACATGGTAAAAAGAAAAGAATGACTACAGAAGACAAGATGTTCCTGAGATCAAGAGCTTAGTGGAAACAAGAAATTGAAGTTGGGCTTCCCTGGTGGCGCAGTGGTTGAGAATCTGCCTGCTAATGCAGGGGACATGGGTTCGAGCCCTGGTCTGTGAAGATACCACATGCCGTGGAGCAACTAGGCCCATGAGCCACAACTACTGAGCCTGCGCATCTGGAGCCTGTGCTCCGCAACAAGAGGCCGCGATAGTGAGAGGCCCGCACACCGCGATGAAGGGTGGACCCCGCTTGCCACAACTAGAGAAAACTCTCTCACAGAAACAAAGACCCAACACAGCCAAAAATAAATAAATAAATATTTTAAAAAAGGAAAGAAAAAGAAATTGAAGTCTCAGAGTTCTGGAATTAGGCCAAGTGGGGACCACTACTTATTAGCAGTGTAGCCTTGAGGAAGTCAACTAACCTCTTAAGCCTCAATTTCCTCATCTTGAAAGTGGGGACAAATATTGAACCTTTGTGCTCCTCTCTTAGTGTATATTATTTTCAATAAATATTTATTTTAAAAATGAAAAAAAATGGAACCCATCTCATAAGGTTGCTGTGTGTGCAGATTAAATGAGACAATGTTTGTGAAATGTTTGGAACAATGCCAGACACATAATTAAGTGAGAGATAAATATTAGCTGTGGGAAGGACAAAGGGACTTCCAGCAGTACTTGGAATGGGGGCTCAAAACACTTTTTTTCTAACAATTGAAAGGAAGGACTAGGCCAGAAGGAGGGAGGTCTTGGGAACACCCGGGCTGGAAACATCTGGGTTGCTCTGGGGAGTAAGGGTAAGTCTGTAGGAAGAATGAAATGGACAAAGTTCCTGGAAGAAAATCAAGGGAAAATAATCTCTTTTAATTAATTCAATCAATGATGGGTGCTCCCATCTCACTGTTGTTCTTTCTTTCTGTGTGTCTCACAGTTTGGCTCTGTTTTTAGCAATTGTGCTGCTGAGTGAGTGCCTTCTCCATGCCCATTTATGTTTTGTTCTTACAAATTGCAAGAATGCAGAAAAGCATACAGAAAAACCTCATAAACACCTATGTGCCCACCACCCAGTTCTATCAAATCTTAACATTTGCCTTGCTTTCTTCATTTCTTTTTATTTATTATTTTTAAGAAATTATACATTATAGGTACAACTGAAGCCCCCTGGATACTTCTTCCTCCCTTCCACTCTATGATTGCCTCTCCCTGGAATACAATTCTCTGGCATACAATGTGGATTAGGCTCCCTGGAGTTGTGCAACAGCAGCCCAGGACCCTGAATTCAGTGTTTATCATTCTTACGTATGCTGTCGTACTTTTAACACCTACGACTGTATCCATAAACAATATTCTTTTGCAGGTTTCAAACATTACCAATGGTACCACCCTATATTTAACCTTCTGCAACTTGCTATTTTTTTATAAATCACCACACTGTTATTAAATTCATCCATGCAGATACATTGAGCTTTATTTATTCATGTCACTAGTGTTAAATGAAATTCCATTGTACAATATAATATGCCACAGTTGATCTTTTCTCCTGTTGATCGACATTTAGTTTTATTTTTGTTTTGTTTTTTTTTTTTTTTACTATTTTTGGTGAGTTTCTTGTAGACAGCCAATAGCTGGGTGAAGTTTTTTTTAAACCACTCTGCCAATCCCAGTCTTTTATTATTTTTTCATTTTTTATTAAGATATAGTTGATTTACGTTATTGTATTAGTTTCAGGTGTACAGCATAATGATTCAAAAATTTTATAGATTATACTCCATTTATAGTTATTATAAAATATTGGCTGTATTTCCTACGCTGTACAGTATATCCTTGTAACTTATTTATTTTATACATAGTAGTTTGCACCTCTTAATCCCCTACCCTTATCTTGACCGTCCCCACTTCCCTCTCCCAGTGATAACTACTAATTTGTTTTTTGTATCTGTGAGTCTGTTTCTTTTTTGTTATACTCATAGTTTGTTTTACTTTTTAGATTCCACATATAAGTGATTATATGCAGTATTTGTCTTCCTCTGTCTGACTTATTTCACTAAGCATATTACTCTCCAAGTCCATCCATGTTGTTGCAAATGGTGTTATTTCATTCTTTTTATGGCTGAGTAATATTCTATTGTATATATATGTACCACATCTTCTTTATCCATTCATCTGTTGATGGACACTTAGTTTGTTTCTATATCTTGGCAATTGTAAATCATGCTTCTGTGAACATTGGGGTGTATGTATCTTTTCAAATTAGTGGGGTTTTTTCAGATATATACCCAGGAATGGAATTTCAGGTTCATATGGCAGTTCTATTTTTATTTTTTTGAGGAACCTCCATACTGTTTTCCACAGTGGCTGTACCAATTTACATTCCCACCAACAGTGTACATGGGTTCCTTTTTCTCCACATCCTAGCCAACATTTGTTCTTTGTGATCTTTTTGATGATAATCATTCTGACTGATGTGAAGTGATATCTCATTGTGGTTTTGATTTGCATTTCTCTGATGATTAGCGATGTTGAGCATATTTTCATGTGCCTGTTGGCCATCTGTATGTCTTTTTTGGAAAAATGCCTATTCAGGTCTTCTGTCCATTTTTTAATTGTTTTTTTTATATTGAGTTGTATGAGCTGTTTATATATGTTGGATATTAATCTCTTATTGGTCATGTCATTTGCAAATATGTTCTCCCATTCGTTAGCTTGTCTTTTCATTTTGTCAGTGGTAGCCTTTGCTATGCAAAGGCTTTTAAGTTTAATTAGGTCCCATTTATTTATTTTTGCTTTTGTTTCCTTTGTCTTAGGAGACAGATTCAAAACAATATTGCTGCAATTTATGTCAAAGAGTGTTCGCTTATGTTTTCTTCTAGGATTTTTATGGTTTCTGGTCTTACATTTAGGTCTTTAATCCAATTTATTTTTGTATATGATGTTAGAGAATGTTCTAATTTCATTCTTTTACATGTAGCTGTCCAGTTTTCCCAGCACCACTTATTGAAGAGACTGTCTTTTCTCCATTGTATAGTCTTGCCTCCTTTGTTGTAGATTAATTGACCATAAGTGTGTGGGTTTATTTCTGGGCTCTCTATTCTCTTGCATTGATCTATGTGTCTGTTTTTGTGACAGTACCATACTGTTTTGATTACTGTAGCTTTGTAGTATAGTCTGAAGTCAGAGAGTATGATACCTCAAGCTCTGTTCTTCTTTCTCAAGATTGTTTTGGCTATTTGGGATCTTCTCTGTTTCTACACAAATTTTAGAATTATTTGTTCTACTTCTTTGAAAAATGCCATTGGTATTTTGATAAAGATTGCATTGACATCTTTATGACATTGAGTCATCTCATTCATGGACATGGTATAGTATTCTCTTTTTAAAGTTCTTCTTTTGTTTTTCAGTAAAGTTTTATTATTCCCCCCCGCCAAGGTCTTGTACATATTTTGTTTGATTTATTCCTAGATACTGTATTAGGGCTCTCCAAAGAAACAGAAATAATAGGATATATCTATATCTGTATCTGTGTCAATATAGATATACATTACATAAATATATGTAGATAAAAGAAGATTTGTTATAGGAATTGGCTCTCATGGTTATGGAGGCTGAGAAGTCCCCCAGTCTGCTGTCTGCAAACTGAAGAGCCAGGACAGCCGGTGGTATAATTCAGTCTGAGTACAAAGGCCTGAGAACCAGGGGAACTGATGGTTTAACTCCCAATCTGAGGCCAAAGGCCTGAGAATGGGGTGGCTGCTGCTGGTATAAGTCCCAGAGTCTGAAGTCCCAAGGTCTAGGAGCTCTGAAGTCCAAGGGCAGGAAAAAAAATGGACATCCCAGCTCAAGAGAAAAGCGAATTTGTCTTTCTTTTCCTTTTTGTTCTGTTTGCGCCCTCAACAGATTGGAAAATGCCCACCCACATTGGGTGAGGGCAGATCTCTTTACTCAGTCTACTGATTCAAATGCTAATCTCTTCTGGCAGCACCCTCGTACACTCACCCAGAAATAATGTTTTACCAGCTATCTGGTCATCCCTTGGCCCAGTCAAGGTGACATATAAAATTAACCATATGTTATAATTTTGTTGCTATTTTAAAAGTTTAAGCTTCGTTTTAATTCATATATTCTATCTGCTTTTTGTGTATAGGAATGCAACAGATATTCTTATATTAATCTTTTATCCAACAACTTGCTGATATCTCTTCTTAGCTCCTTATATGCAGACAATCCAATCATGTCATTTGACTATAATGACAATATTTTTTCCCTACCCTTATATATTTTAATTTCAGATACTATATTTTTCAATCTTATAATTTTCATTTAAAGGGGTGTGTGTGTGTGTGTGTGTGTGTGTGTGTGTGTGTGTGTGTATGTGTGTTTTGACTCTGGTGAAATTCTCCTTCTTTTCATCTGTTTTCTCCATCTTTTCCCCTATCTTATTAAATGTATTCATGACAGATATTCTTGGGACACTCTCCTGGGCGGGTCCCAAACTAATCTTTATATAGTGAGTTTTATATTACCTTTAACAGGCTTAACAGATATCATAAAATGTCCTGAGGACAAAATCAGCTTGAGGAGGTCAAAGTTTCTGCCAAGTCTCTTCCTAAAGTTTATTAGTCTTTCCAGAGTATAAGCTTTTAGTTTTGTTGTATATCTTTACTATATTTAAATAAAAACTATTTTATTAACTTCTGCAATCTTTATTAATTTCTAATCTTTCTAACTTTTTGAGTTGTACACGTTCACTAATTATTTTAAATCTTTCTTTCGGAGATTAGTATCTGAGGAATAAATTTACTTATAACTACTGCTTTAGCTATATCCCCCTGGTTTGTGATTCATAGTGCTTTCACTTTCAGTTTTGTGCATTGACTAATCTCCATTATGATTTCTTCCTTTTGGCCAATAAGTCATTTACAAGTGTTCTTCATTTCCATTGTACTTTTAAAGTTATTTTTATTATTCTTTTCTAATGAGGTCAGTAGGATATTGATTCTTTGGTGTGTTCTGATACTTGCTTTATTACCTATTGCAGCATCAATTTTTAAATAATTCCATTTGTACTTGAAATAAGTGTGTATTTTTAATTATGTGCAAAATTTGTAAATATCTGTTAGAAAAACTATATTTTTTTGTTCAACTTCTGTATAATTACTAAATTATAAAACTCTAGTTTTGAAGCCTTCTTTATATTTTGATATAAACATCATGTCACTTCTGTTGATCACCAAGTATGTAATTTGTTTAAGTTACTAAATGTTTTTCTTTTAATGAATGCAAGAGATAATTAAGTACACATGCCAAGTAGTCTTTTAACTATCTACACTTTTGTATTATTTCTTATAATAACACACTAAGATAGGGAGAGCATAACATATTTATATTTCCATCCTAACATTTTCTCCTGGACTGTCTGGTATTTCCATAGCAAATTTTGAATCTTCCTAGCTTTGCTAAAGTCTTTTGCTCCCTTCTCACATTACAAGAATATTAAACAGAGCTAGAACTTGAAGTGAAAACTTAGTAAGATAGAAACCTCCAGAACATCTCCTGGGTCTTATTAAAATAAGATAGCAGATGCTATTGCTATAGCGCTCAAAGGCCATGCTGCTTTAAACTGCAGCTCTGTTACATGAGGCTCAAGCCTCTGTAGACCTCTGATTTAATCATTACTGCATTGTATGGAACATGTATTATCAAATCAGAGTGTCCTAGAAGTGTGAATATGAATGAGTCTTGGCTGAATACCCTTATTTGGTTATTTGAAAGGCCTTAAAAAATGAGTTGGTGTTCTTGGACCCAATTTAATTTGTAACAAGCCTAAGAAACTAAAGAATCATTACCATGGGGCTCCAGAATGAAATCAATCTTTTTCTGTTATTATTACATTTTGCCTCTATCTTTGATGTGATGCTTTTAAAGTGGAACAGAGACTATTAACCGGATGCAAGCAAATGGAGACTATCACATTTCAAAATCTAAAAATTTCCCAGCTGCCACTGATTGACATTTAAGTCCTAAATAATTCCATGTAGTAGTGCTCTGAAATTTAGAACGTTTGCAGGGAGGGGTTGTTTCCCCCAGAGAGCTGCACGGTTTGTATAATAGCAGTGCTGGCTTCTAGTTTTTAGGGAGTTGGTGAGTACTATGACCTTCTCTGTGGTGGTCAAAATTTTGGACATTAGTTTCCTGAAGCAATAATCTTCTTGGCCTTCCTTTTACATCACAGAAAGAGAATCATTATTTTCTGTTATTTGGATATGGACAAAGAAATGATATTTTAAGTCATTTGAGGAGATGCTTAGGGATAAGACTATGTAAGCCTTCTTTAGGAAAAGACCTCAGGAAGATAATTTTAGGTTCCAGCTTTGCATCAACCGGAATCTAAAATGTTATAATTGACCATTCAGGCAACCTTCAAATTTATAAAAGGGATTTATTCCCACATTTTGTAAGTGGCATGTTTGGAATTTGGCATTTGGTTTCTCACGCAAACAATGCTATATTTGATTAGGCATCAGGTGGGCCTACAAAACCCCAATTTAACCCAGAGTGTGACTGAAATACAGTTACATTTATGATTTTTTCTTTTAAGCTTTACGAAGTATATTTAAACATACAAAATACCTTTAAAAGATACCAAACACTCAGGATTCTAACCAGCCTAGCCAATATTTAGGAACTCAGCTGGGGCTTTGTACATTGCTTAATCCCCCAAATGCACCAATAGAAATTGGCCAGCAATGGGAGGGAATGGAGTTCCCTGAACCTTAAGGTGCAGTGAAACTCTGAATTCTTCAGTTTCTACTTTTCCTCGTCTCAGGAGTCAAAATGTGCCTCCCATGAAAATTAACGGAAAGAACAAGGTGGACACTGGAGGCACGTCGATGAGCTCCAGATATCAGCTAGCCACCGAAACAGCCAGATGGAGCCCTAGCTGGGAGCAGCTGGGAGCAGGGGAGCTGGCTTTCCAATCAGTCATGCTGGAGTGTGGACTGAGGAAAGCTCCCACAGAGCTCCTGCAGCTGCATACGAGCCCCAGCAAGATGGGAGGGAAGTGAAGAAGGCAAAGTTAAGTTCATTAAGATACCAACTGATTGGCACACCACCAGCAAAATCCAGACTGGGAACTGCTATTAGTCAAATAGCCTGGGTGTTTCAACAGATAAATGATAAGGAAAAGAGATGAATGGGGGGAGAACCTATAGGTTAAAAAACTTAAAAGTATATCTAATTTTTAAAACAGGCAAGACTAAAATATAAGGATGCACATTTAGATGATAAAACTATTTTTTTTTTAAAGACAAGGAAGTGATTACTATAAAAGTCAATAGTTACATATTATGGGTAAAGGGAGAGGCTTGTATGGGCAGTGCACATGCAGGGGCTTTGGGGTAACTGATAAAGATCTACATATTTCTTGATCTGATAATGTTTATAAGTGTTGCTTTATATGAATCCATTAAGCCACACATCTGTGTAGCTTCCTTATTTGTTTTACTTTACAATAAAAATCATAAAAATAAAGAAGGGCATACCCATGGAGTCAAAGCACTAAGCAACTGCTGGGAGACTGACATGGTTGCTGAAGCTTTTAAAGGCAGAAAGATGAAAAAGCATTCCCATCAGAGCATGGGTAGAAGGGACTGGAGAAGCAAGAGATGGAAGGGAAGCTATAGCAGTGACAAAAGACAAAGGGAAGGACTCAAGGTTTGGAGAGAATGGCAACACGTGCTAAGTAGCTTGCAGCAGAATTCTGGGATGAGGCTACTATTCCTCACCTAAGGAACATAGATTAAGGATACTTGTGGCAGTGCTGCCCCAAATATGATCTGGGGCCAAAACCAAGTGTTTCACATATTGTTTTTGTTCCATTTCAAAACCAGAATAGAGGACCTTCAAGATGGTGGAGGAGTAAGACGTGGAGATCACCTTCCTCCCCACAAATACATCTACATGTGGAGCAACTCCTACAGAACACCTACTGAACGCTGGCTGAAGACCTCAGACTTCCCAAAAGGCAAGAAACTCCCCATGTACCTGGGTAGGGCAAAAGAAAAAAGAGAAAACAGAGACAAAAGAATAGGGATGGGACCTGCACCTCTGGGAGGGAGCTGTGAAGGAGGAAAGGTGTCTACACACTAGGAAGCCCCTTCGCGGGCGGAGACAGCGGATGGGCGGGGGGGAAGCTTCGGAGCCACGGAGGAGAGCGCAGCAACAGGGGTGCGGAGGGCAAAGCAGAGAGATTCCTGCACAGAGGATCAGTGCCAACCAGCACTCACCAGCCCGAGAGGCTTGTCTGCTCACCCGCCGGGGCGGGCGGGGCTGGGAGCTGAGGCTCGGGCTTCGGTTGGAGCGCAGGGAGAGGACTGGGGTTGGCGGCGTGAACACAGCCTGAAGGGAGTTAGTGCACCACGGCGAGCCAGGAGGGAGTCCAGGAGTCCAGGAAAAGGTCTGGAGCTGCCAAAGAGGCAAGAGACTTTTTCTTCCCTCTTTGTTTCCTGGTGCGCGAGGAGAGGGGATTAAGAGCGCTGCTTAAAGGAGCTCCAGAGATGGGCGCGAGCCGCGGCTAAAAGTGCGGACCCCAGAGACGGGCCTGGGACGCTAAGGCTGCCGCTGCCGCCACCAAGAAGCCTGTGTGCAAGCGCAGGTTACTATCCATACCTCCCCTCCTGAGAGCCTGTGCAGCCCACCACTGCCAGGGTCCCGTGATCCAGGGACAACTTCCCCGGGAGAACGCACGATGTGCCTCAGGCTGGTGCAATGTCCCGCCGGCCTCTGCCGCCGCAGGCTCACCCCGCATCTGTACCCCTCCCTCCCCCCCGCCTGAATGAGCCAGAGCCCCCGCATTAGCTGAGCCTTTAACCCCATCCTGTCTGAGCGAAGAAAGACGCCCGCAGGCGACCTACATGCAGGGGCGGGACCAAATCCACAGCTGAACCCCGGGAGCTGTGAGAACAAAGAAGAGAAAGGGAAATCTCTCCCAGCAGCCTCAGGAGCAGCGGATTAAAGCTCCACAACCAACTTGATGTACCTGCATCTGTGGAATACCTGAATAGACAACGAATCATCCCAAATTGGGGAGGTGGACTTTGGGAGCAATGATATATATATTTTTTTCCTTTTTCTCTCTTTGTGAGTGTGTATGTGTATGCTTCTGTGTGTGATTTTGTCTGTATAGCTTTGCTTTTATCATTTGTCCTAGGGTTCTGTCGGTCTGTTTTTTGTTTTGTTTTGTTTTAGTATAGTTTTTAACCCTTGTTATCATTGGTGGATTGCTCTCTTCTTTCTTTTTTTATTACTTTTTAATAATTATTTTTTACTTTATAACTTTATTTTATTCTTTCTTTCTTTCTTTTTTCTTTCTTCCTTCCTTCCTTCCTTCCTCCCTCCCTCCCTCCCTCCCTCCCTCTCTCTCTCTCTCTCTCTCTCTCTTTCTTTCTTTCTTTCTTTCTTTCTTTCTTTCTTTCTTTCTTTCTTTCTTTTCTCACTTTTCTTCTGAGCCGTGTGGCTGACAGGGTCCTGGTGCTCTGGCTGGGTGTCAAGCCTGTGCTTCTGAGGCAGAAGAGCCGAGTTCAGGATATTGGTCCACCAGAGACCTCCCAGCCCCACGTAATATTAAACGGCAAATGCTTTCCCAGAGATATCCATCTCAATGCTAAGACCCAGCTCCACTCAAGGACCAGAAAGCTACAGTGCAGGACACACCATGCCAAACAACTGGCAAGACAAGAACACAACCACACCCATTAGCACAGAGGTTACCTAAAATCATAATAAGGTCACAGACACCCCCAAACACACCACCGGATACCGTCCTGCCCACCAGAAACACAATATCCAGCCTCATCCATCAGAACACAGGCACCAGTCCCCTCCACCAGGAAGCCTACACAACCCACTGAACCAACCTTAGCCACTGGGGAAAGACACCAAAAACAACGGGAACTACAAACCTGCAGCCTGCAAAAAAGGAGACACCAAACACAGTAAGTTAAGCAAAATGATAAGACAGAGAAATACACAGCAGATGAAGGAGCAAGGTAAAAACCCACCAGACCAAACACATGAAAAGGAAATAGGTAGTCTACCTGAAAAAGAATTCAGAGTAATGATAGTAAAGATGATCCAAAATCTTGGAAATAGAATGGAGAAAATACAAGAAACGTTTAACAAGGACCTTAAAGAACAAACAAACAATGATGAACAACACAATAAATGAAATTAAAAATTCTCTAGAAGGAATCAGTAGCAGAGTAACTGAGATAGAAGAACGGATAAGGGACCTGGAAGATAAAATAGTGGAAATAACTACCACAGAGCAGAATAAAGGAAAAAGAATGAAAAGACTTGAGGACAGTCTCAGAGACCTCTGGGACAACATTAAATGCACCAACATTTGAAATATAGGGGTTCCAGAAGAAGAAGAGAAATAGAAAGGGACTGAGAAAATATTTGAAGAGATTATAGTTGAAAACTTCCCTAATATGGGAAAGGAAATAGTCAATCAAGTCAGGGAAGTGAAGAGAGTCCCATACAGGATAAATCCAAGGAGAAACATGCCCAGACACATATGAATCAAACTATAAAAAATTAAATACAAAAAAAAAATTAAAAGCAGCAAGGGAAAAGCAACAAATAACATACAAGGGAATCCCCATAAGGTTAACAACTGATCTTTCAGCAGAAACTCTGCAAGCCAGAAGGAAGTGGCAGGACATATTTAAAGTGATGAAAGGGAAAAACCTACAACCAAGATTACTCTACCCAGCAAGGATCTCATTCAGATTTGATGGAGAAATTAAAACCTTTACAGACAAGCAAAAGCTGAGAGAGTTCAACACCACCAAACAAGCTTTAAAACAAATGCTAAAGGAACTTCTCTAAGCAGGAAACACAAGAGAAGGAAAAGACCTACAATAACAAACCCAAAACAATTAAGAAAATGGTACTAGGAACATACATATCCATAATTACCTTAGATGTAAATGGATTAAATGCTCCCACCAAAAGACACAGATTGGCTGAATGGATACAAAAACAAGACCCATATATATGCTGTCTACATGAGTCCCACTTCAGACCTAGGGACACATACAGACTGAAAGTGAGGGGATGGAAAAAGATATTCCATGCAAATGGAAATCAAAAGAAAGCTGGAGTAGCAATTCTCATATCAGACAAAATAGACTTTAAAATAAAGACTATTACAAGAGACAAAGAATGACACTACATAATGATCAAGGGATCGATCCAAGAAGAAGATATAACAATTATAAATATTTATGCACCCAACATAGGAGCACCTCAATACATAAGGCAAATGCTAACAGCCATAAAAGGGGAAATTGACAGTAACACCATAATAGGGGACCTTAACACCGCATGTTCACCAGTGGACAGATCATCCAAATGAAAATAAATAGGGAAACACAAACTTTAAATGAAACACTAAACAAGATAGACTTAATTGATATTTATAGTTCATTCCATCCAAAACCAACAGAATACACTTTCTTCTCAAGTGCTCATGGTATATTCTCCAGGATAGACCATATCTTGGGTCACAAATCAAGCCTTGGTAAATTTAAGAAAATTGAAATAATATCAAGTATCTTTTCTGACAACAACACTGTGAAAGTAGATATCAATTACAGGAAAAAAGCTGTTAAAAATGCAAACACATGGAGGCTAAACAATACACTACTAAATAACAAAGAGATCACTGAAGAAACCAAAGAGGAAATCAAAAAATAACTAGAAACAAATGACAATGAAAACACGATGACCCAAAACCTATGGGATGTGGGAAGAGCACTTCTAAGAGGGACGTTTATAGCAATACAATCCTACCTCAAAAACTAAGAAAAACCTGAATAAACAATCTAACTTATACTTAAAGCAATTAGAGAAAGAAGAACAAAAAAACCGCAAAGTTAGCAGACGGAAAGAAATCATAAAGATCAGATCAGAAATAAATGAAACAATAGCAAAGATCAATAAAACTAAAAGCTGTTTTTTTGAGAAGGTAAACAAAATTGATAAAACATTAGCCAGACTCATCAAGAAAAAAAGGGAGAAGACTCAAATCAATAGAATTAGAAATGAAAAAGGAGAAGTAACAACTGACACTGTAGAAATACAAAAGATCATGAGAGATTACTACAAGCAACTCTATGCCAATAAAATGGACAACCTGGAAGAAATGGACAAATCCTTAGAAAAGCACAACCTGCCAAGGCTGAATCAGGAAGAAGTAGAAAATATGAACAGACCAATCACAAGCACTGAAATTGAAACTGTGATTAAAACTCTTTCAACAAACAAAACCCAGGACCAGATGGCTTCACAGGCGAATTCTATGAAACATTTAGAGAAGAGCTAACACCTATCCTTCTCAAACTCTTCCAAAATATAGCAGAGGGAGGAACACTCTCAAACTCATTCTATGAGGCCACCATCACCCTGAAGCCAAAGCCAGACAAAGGTGTTACAAAAAAAGAAAACTACAGGCCAATATCACTGATGAACATAGATGCAAAAATTCTCAACAAAATACTAGCAAACAGAATCCGACAGCACATTAAAAGGATCATACACCATGATCAAGTGGGATTTATCCCAGGGATGCAAGGATTCTTCAGTATTTGCAAATCAATCAATGTGATACACCATATTAACAAATTGAGGGATCATCTCAATAGATGCAGAAAATGCTTTTGACAAAGTTCAACACCCATTTATGATAAAAACTCTCCAGAAAGTAGGCAGAGAGGGAACTTACCTCAACATAACAAAGCCCATGTACAACAAACCCATAGCCAACATCGTTTTCAGTGGTGAAAAACTGAAACCATTTCCTCTAAGATCAGGAACAAGATAAGGTTGCCCACTCTCACCACTATTATTCAACATAGTTTTGGAAGTTTTAGCCACAGCAATCAGAGACGAAAAAGAAATAAAAGTAATCCAAATTGGAAAAGAAGAAGTAAAACTGTCACTGTTTGCAGATGACATGATTGATAGTACACATAGAGAATCCTAAAGATGCTACCAGAAAACTACTAGAGCTAATCAATGAATTTGGTAAAGTACCAGGATACAAAATTAATCCACAGAAATCTCTTGCATTCCTAAACACTAATGATGAAAAATCTGAAAGAGAAATTAAGGAAACACTCCTATTTACCATTGCAACAAAAAGGATAAAATACCTAGGAATAAACCTACCTAAGGAGACAAAAGACCTGTATGCAGAAAACTATGACACTGATGAAAGTAATTAAAGATGATATAAACAGATGGAGAGATATACCATGTTCTTGGATCAGAAGAATCAACGTTGTGGAAATGACTCTACTACCCAAAGCAATCTACAGATTCAATGCAATCCCTATCAAACTACCAATGGCATTTTTCACAGAACTAGAACAAAAAAGTTCACAATTTGTATGGAAACACAAAAGACCCCGAATAGCCAAAGCAATCTTGAGAAAGAAAAACGGAGCTGGAGGAATCAGGCTCCCTGACTTCAGACTATACTACAAAGCTACAGTAATCAATACAGTATGCTTCTGTCACAAAAACAGAAATATAGGTCAATGGAGCAGGATAGAAAGCCCAGAGATAAACCCATGCACATATGGTCACCTTATCTTTGATAAAGGAGGGAAGAATATACAATGGAGAAAAGACAGCCTCTTCAATAAGTAGTACTGGCAAAACTGGACAGCTACATGTAAATGAATGAAATTAGAACACTCCCTAACACCATACACAAAAATAAACTCAAAAAGGATTAAAGGCCTAAATGTAAGGCAAGACAGCATAAAACTCATAGAGGAAAACATAGGCATAACACTTTATGACATACATCACAGCAAGATCCTTTTTGACCCATCTCCTAGAGAAATGGAAATTAAAAAAATAAATAAACAAATGGAACCTAATGAAACTTAAAAGCTTTTACACAGCAGAGGAAACCATAAACAAGACGAAAAGACAACCCTCAGAATGGGAGAAAATATTTGCAAATGAAGCAACTGACAAAGGATTAATCTCCAAAATATACAAGCAGCTCATGCAGCTCAATATCAAAAAAACCACCCAATCCAAAAATGGGCAGAAGACCTAAATAGACATTTCTCCAAAGAAGATATACAGATGGCCAACAAACACGTGAAAGGATGCTCATCATCACTAATCATCAGAGAAATGCAAATCAAAACTGCAAGGAGGTATCACCTCATACCAGTCAGAATGGCCATCATCAAAAAGTCTACAAACAATAAATGCTGGAGAGGGTGCGGAGAAACGGGAACCCTCTTGCACTGTTGGTGGGAATGTAAATTGATACAGCCCTATGGAGAACAGTATGGAGGTTCCTTAAAAAACTAAAAATAGAACTACCATACGACCCAGCAATCCCACTACTGGGCATATACCCTGAGAAAACTGTAAGTCAAAACGAGTCATGTACCACAATGTTCATTGTAGCACTATTTACAATAGCCAGGCCACGGAAGCCACCTTAGTGTCCATCGACAGATGAACAGATAAAGAAGATGTGGCACATATATACAATGGAATATTACTCAGTCATAAGAAGAAACGAAATTGAGTTATTTGTAGTGAGGTGGATAGACCTAGAGTCTGTCATACAGAGTGAAGTAGGTCAGAAAGAGAAAACAAATACCGTATGCTAACGCATATATATGGAATAAAAAAAAATGTTTTTGAAGAAGCTAGAGGTAGGACAGGAATAAAGACGCAGACATAGAGCATGGACTTGAGGACACGGGGAGGGGGAAGGGTAAGCTGGGACGAAGTGAGGGAGTGGCATGGACATATATACACTACCAAATGTAAAATAGATAGCTAGTGGGAAGCAGCCGCATAGCACAGGGAGATCAGCTTGGTGCTTTGTGACCACCTAGAGGGGTGGGCTAGCGAGGGTGGGAGGGAGATGCAAGAGGGAGGAGATATGGGGATGTATGTATATGTATGGCTGATTCACTTTGTTATACAGCAGCAACTAACACAGCAATGTAAAGCAGTTATACTCCAATAAAGATGTTAAAAAAAATTAAAAATAATAAATAAAAGCTAAGAGCTAAAAAGAAAAACAAAACAAAAACCAGAATAATATCACCAACCTCCCTCAAGATGTTTTGAGTTAACAATACATGGTGTGATATTTAATCCGAATTTTAACAGTATAGGTCAATTTTACACAAGATTTTTAAGTCAAGAAACACTTAGTAAGCTGGGAAGCAGTTCAAATCAGGCAGCCTGGGAGTGGGCAAGGCAGAGGGTACTAGTAGGTGATCAGCAACAGGGTGTGGGTTGGGATTCAAGGTCAAGGCTGTAGTCTTTAGTAATATTGGTAAGAGCAAAGCAGATCCCCTACTTCAAAGCAACTGAGGCAGAAGTAAAATTAACCAGTTAGAAACTTGGGCATAGGAACTAAGGCAAGCAACCATAGTTCAATTCGGGGTACAGGGCATAATGTTATAGCAGGGTCAACAGCCAGAGTGACTGCATGCAGTCATTTTGACTTATGGAACTCAGGCTCCTTAATTTCCCCTTAATGAGTAAACAGGATTTGTTCCAGAGCCTGGGGCAGACTGAGTCTACAGGAGTGGTGTTGGGGGCAGTCAAGTGTCCCCAGCTGTGAGAATTGTTTTGTTCTTTCACTCCTTAATCAAATACCAATAAAACTCTGTTTTCATGACTATTATTTTCTTCCCCCTAAAGATTTGATTTGATTCAGGTTTACTTTTTAAGTTTAGAATCCCTCATGGGTGGTGTTGTTTATCCCCTATTGGAGCACATCAGGAGGCATATAGTGTCTGGTTATCTCACTTTTTATAATAAGATTGATCGGTTGGGGTCAGGTAGTGTCAGCCTGATTCCTGAATTATGAAGTGACCCATCAACCTTTAACCTAATGATTTCAGCATCCACTGATTCTCATTGCCTAGATCCATTATTTCATTAAAAGTAAGAGATTGGTGATTTTCCAAAGCTGTCATTTCTTCTGCATTTTTTTTTTTTTTTTTTTGGCTGCACTGCACTGCGCAGCTTGTGGGATTTTAGTTCCCTGACCAGGGATTGAACATGGGCCCTCGGCAGTGAAAGCGCAGAGTCCTAACCACTGGACCACCAGGGAATTCCCTTCTTCTGCATTTTTAAGCTAGAAATATACTAATGAAGAAATTTCCCTCATCAACTATGTAGCTGCCCTGAAGTACAGTTCTTATAGGAAAGGTAGGACAGCTACCTGGCTCTTCCCTTTTACTTATCAATTTTCAGAATGATTTGGTGTCCTAGTAAGCTCCACTGGTGACTAATGTGTTTTTATTATCTAATGTGTTTTTATTATGAATTCATGGATTTTTATATATTTGTTGTGCTTCAATAAATCATAGTGATTTTTCACTTTGATACCCAAATTGTTCCATATTAAGCCAATGGGAGCCCCATTAAAGTTGGCTTCTGAGGCCTTTTGACATGACCATAGTAGTTGCTGATAACTTACTTGCTTTCTAGCACAAGGAGACATCCCAAGCTCATTCTAGTACAGCTCCTGCCCCAGACCTGGAGCCAGCCATTTCTCTAAGGAATCCTGGTTTTATTTAGTGGGGAATGATATTCAGAGATTACAGTCGTGTGCCAGGGTGCTTATTGCTATTAGATGGCCATTGTTTTCTAGGTCTTTTCAGTGGTCAGGCTAGAAATTACCTTTTTGTTTAAAAAACATAAGTTATAGTGGTATTTCCAATTCAAATTTAAGATAACAGAATTTTTACTTAACTTCTTTGAATTTATACTTCAATCTCCTTTCCCTTATTTTAAACATCTTGGTTCTTAGAATTGACATAGTTACCTATAATTGTTCCGAAATAAAAATAACAGTATTACCTTTAACAATAAAACTACTGAATGCAGTTTAGAATTTGTTTGTAGTTCTCTATGTCCTGGGAATATATCCAGTTAGGGGTGTGCAGTCAAAATTCTGTATTTCAAAGTCAGGTTAAAATAATTATTTTCTCTATATGGGTTTGTTACCAATTTAGTATAAAATTAAGCTTGTCTCAGTTTTCTTTCTACTTTTAAGGTTTTTATTTTTTTTTTATTAATTTTATTCCAAAATCAAAGTATATAACAAGGTATATTCAAGGAAGTCTCAAGGCCACCCTGCCTCTTCTACCCTGGCCCCTCCCTCCACCTATAGATAAACATCTTTATTAGTTATTGTTTTAGTCCAACCTTTGTTTCTCTTTGAAAATATAAGTGGATGTGTGTATGTGTGTTTCCCTTTAGAGTTGGCTACTCAAAAGGTGGCATATCACAAGCATTGTTTTACCCTTGATTTTTCTCATAATATTCAATTGTAGAGATAAACCATGTCCGTATATAGAAGTCTTCCTCATTCTTTTATTTTCTTAAACATCTGTATGGTACCCCTTGTGTGGATGTACCATAGTTTATTCAAGCAGTCCCTGATTTATGGACATTTGTTTTGTTTCCAGTCCTTTGCAGTACAAATAACAACACTCCATTGAATCAATATGCTATTTTATATTTTGTCAGTGTATCTTTGTCGGTAATAACATGGATATAATTTTTAATGTGAGCTTCAACTGAGCAAAACTAGTTCCATATGCTAGTGGCTGGTCAATAGTAAGAGCTCCTTGCTTAATCTAGTTGATGTGTGCTATAAAAGGAGAAATCCTGAAGATGGCAGATGTATTCACAAGTCATTTCTAACTCACCGCCCCTCAACATTCCCCAAACACATCATACCCACTCCAGTCTCTGGATCTTTGCTCTTCCACAACACACTAGCCCCAGAATACTATCTCTCCTTCAGGAATTCTAATTTGAACATTTACTATCTTTATGCCTGTTTCCTCTGATCTTTGAAACTATTGTAGAACTTTTAAGTTTTTAGTTTGAATATTCAAGGATGCTTATCTTCCCCCTGCAATTAGGGTATATACTACTGCTAGGTGGCAGAAGTATCTTGGTTTTGTTCTCATGGTCCAACCGTGGGCAACTTGGGCGAGTTTCTCTGAGCCAGTTTCCTGATCTGTAAATAGAAGGGAATGGGTTGGGTGATTTCTAAAGCCTCTGTCTCTAACTACTATGAGTTTAAATAATTTCCTAAATGTTTTCAGTTTCCTCTGACCACCTCTTTTATTTCCTCTTGGCAAGAGAGAAAAATGAGATACAGGCCTTTCCTAGGCTGAGGGCGTGATACTCAGGAATTACCACTAATTGAAGGGAAAAATTAAAAAGAAAATTTTCCGTGTTGTTCTCACCAAAGAGTGAAAATCCTCCTCTTCCTTATCAGTCTTTTTTTTTTTTTTTCCCCCAGTAGCTGCTGGCTAGGTATTGCTTGAATCTATGTGTGTTTCATTTGATACTTTATTTACTTATTCAACAAATATTTATTGAAGGTCTTCTATGTGCCAGGCACTATTTGGTCATTATTGGCTTTGCTCCTTTTATTGTTGTTTTGTTTTTAACAGTAGCTTGAGCTCAAAATCTGTTTTCTTTTTTGGGAGCTTCTAACTATAAACACAAACAATTCCCAGAACAGCAACTTTTAAATAACAAATTTAAGCAATTTTCTTGACTAAACTGTAAGCCGGATTAATCACATTCCTTAAGTAGGTGGTAAGCGTGGTTCTCATACATTTTGAGTTAGTGGGCCAACAAAACCGAAAGAAAAAAATTGAATGACCTAGAGTTGCCACTTTTTTGTTTTGCTAAGTCAGGGTGTTAAAAAGAGACAACTGGCACCATAAAATAAGGAACATTTCAGTGCCAAGAAAAAAAAAACTGGAACAGAAATATAAGAAATTTGTAGGAAAGAAATTCTTTTAAATTGAATATAAATTTAGAGTCATGAAACTTTCTTTGGTTTTTTTTTTTTTTTTTTTTTAACATCTTGCCTTGTGGAAACATTGTCACAGACTAGTCAAAGTCTGTGGACTGGTGTTTGTGAATCACCATTTTAGGATGGGAATTTTATTCTGTATTTTATTCTGACTCGTGTTCCCACTGTGCTAGGTTCCAAGAAATAATCATCAAATTCAATTGAAGTCTACCCTTGGAGTTAATGCATTTGAACAAAAGCATTATTGTTTTGACCAAGGAGATGGTATGTTATGCTGTGAATGACACTGATGAAGTAAAAATGGCTTTGTAAACAGTTAAATATTTGTAGCTCAGATTTTACGGATGATGAAAGAGACACAGAAAGGTTGAGTTAGCACCCTCAACTCAGTGAGTCAGTAAAATAGACAAGAATAGAACAAGGCTCTGGACTTTTAGGACCATATAACCACTCAACTACAATCAAAAATTAGAGCAGATTAACTATGTGATTTTCAATAGCTTTGGCTGACTCATTACCCTAATGATACAGCATGACTCTTCTAACAAATATAAATGAGTTTATACCTTAGTCTCAGATTGAAATTAACTTTATCCCTGTTACACTGGCTGTGGAATAAATTCACATTTTGCTCTAGCTAGTGAGAAGACAGTGAATTCTAGCAATGGTCTTTCAATGTCCCACTTAATAATTCTGTGAGGAATCCCAGACACACAGGATCTTGACAATCAATGATTTTCCCCAGCTTTCTCACAGCTCACTAATGCACACAGGACTAATCTTGAAGGACTCCCTCAGCTGAGAGATCCTAGAATTCTATGATTTTCTACATCTTCTGACATACAGGCCAATACTGAGTCTACTAGATCAGGGATTGTCAGTTTTAACAAGATTTTCTAAAGATTTTGTGTATATTGTGTATCCAAAGCCATTTTTCTTCAGCAGTGGAGTCAAAGGGAAAATCTTGCTTGGTTTAAATTAATTTTATATTCTGATATAAAAATAATGAGAGTTTGGGCTTCCCTGGTGGCGCAGTGGTTGAGAGTCCGCCTGCCGATGCAGGGGACACGGGTTCGTGCCCCGGTCCGGGAAGATCCCACATGCTGCAGAGCGGCTGGGCCCGTGAGCCATGGCCGCTGAGCCCGCGCGTCCGGAGCCTGTGCTCCGCAACGGGAGAGGCCACAGCAGTGAGAGGCCCGCGTACCGCAAAAAAATAAAAAATAAAAAATAATGAGAGTTTGCATGGAACCACATTAGACCCCATTACATATTATTATAAGTAATCTCATATTATTCTTTCTAATCCTAATCTACTCATCCTTCAAGATTAAATTTTATCCCCCTTTTTGAAAGGAAAAAGCCGAGGCTTAGAAAGGTAAAATTCCAAGTGGTCCTGGGCGACTGTAGGGCTGTCAACAGATGCAGTTGTTAGACAGTGAGTAACACCACATGATCCCAGCCCTAGTCATCAGAGAAGATGGGCCCTCTAAGGCTAGGAGAGGCCACAAGGGAAGAACTGAGCTAAGAACCTGGCCAAGATCTACAGACTTTGTTGATGCAACCTCAGTTCTCAGGAGAACTCCTGGAGGCTATTGTGTGTGACTGGGCTCCTGCCTTGCCATGGTTTCCACTACCCTGGCTCTGTGTGTGTCTGCTACAGCCCCAATCCCACATTTCCTAGACCAGCCTGTTTTATCAAGTAAGGGGGAGTTGTTCATGGTTTACGTTCATGAGCTGTCTCACCTCCCCCAAGCACATTCACTCTTTCTCTTTTACCTTAATTTACCTGACATGAGTCATGAGTCTCAGTTAGTTTGGCCTAGCAGGCACCAGCAACAGCTGGTATTTGCTTATGTCAGCCTAAGAATCTCCTGTTACCATCCTTACCTTGAACCTACCTATCCACTCTCACCATTTCAAGCTATGTTCCCTTTCTCCTAGTCCTGGGCCTTATGTAGTTTCCAGTAGGTTTGGGATTAGAATTGATTATATGACTCATATCTATTCTTTGACATTTCTTCACTCACGTCCATTCGTTCAAAATATATTCATTGAGTATCCACTGCTAGTCACTGTGGTAGGTACTAAGGATAAAGCAGTGAACAAGGCAGTCATGGTCCCTGCTCTCACGGTGTTTAAAATTTAGCAGGAGAGATAGTCATTAATCTAATAATCATAGTAATGAATATATAAGTACAAACTGATCCAAGTTCTCTGAAGGAAACATATTTTTATGAGAGCATATCAAAAAGTATGTTTACCTCACCTAGGGGTAGGGTTGGAATCAGGAAAGCGTTCCCTTAAAAAAAGAAGCTGGAGCTGAGATTTGCAGGAGCACTTATGAATCGAGGAGGCAGGGGTTTTGTTGGGGGACCATTAGAGTGTGCCTGGCAGACCATCTATAATAGGGAGCAAAATTGACTGAGGGCCTCAGCTGCTGTGTTCTGGCACTTTCCCTCGGGCTGCTCCCTCCCATGACTGAATACAGTGGGGTACTAAGGCAGACTTTGGCTCAAGGTCTTGCAGAAGCTTCCTTAGACTGCCTGATAGTCTAGACTGCTTCCATCCAACGTCTCCTCTCTCCCTCCCTCAGGGTCAGGCTTCCCTCACAGCTCCCTCTCTATTTTCTTTCACACAGTCATTTCTCCTAATGAAAGCTTTCCACATTTAATCTTGTCTTGACACGTGCTTCTTGGAGACACGGAATAACGTAAGTAGAGTAGCTATTTGAGATGCAGGGAACAGTGTTTGCTTCCTAGGCCTAGATTTGACTCGCGTGACTTGATAAGAAAACCAAAAGCTGTGAAGCTTCCAAAGACTGAATTGTTGGTAGCTGTATATGCAAGACCAGATTATCAGGAATGAAGTCAAGAGGGGCAAGGAGGAAGATGTTGGGGGCTGGCAGCGGGCCCTGCCATTGCCTTGTGCCACCGAAAGGCTAGGGAAAGGTCTCTGAGCAGGGGTCTTGGGGACACTGGTATCTTTACTCCCCACCATCTTGCATTGCTGCCTCTAGTTTGTCTCCCTGGTGACAGATGTCACTCTTTTGCTCCACACTGAGTTGCTACAATTACCAAGTGAGGAAATATGGGTAACACAGTAGAGAATTTGGAATCCAGGTTTTACCTCTTTCCTAAAGATTACCTCATTCAGTCAAGGTCTGTCTTCCAGCTTGCCCAAATCTCGTTTTTCTGGGTTTGGGCCTTTCCACAAGTTCTTCGCCATATCTTTTGTCTTTCTAAACCTGAAACATTTTATTTTCCTCAGTCAATTAAAATGCCCTTGTATTTTCAGCTCTCTACTTGAAGAGGCAGTGAGTGTTCTAGAAAGAGTCAGAACAGAGATGGAGCCTCAATTCCACCCCTTCCCACATGTGAGATTTTGTGGAAGTTACTTAATTTATGAGCCTTGATTTTCTTATTTATAACATGGAGATAAGATCACCTGCCTCCCAGGATAGATGTGAGGATTAGAGTTATGGTATATAAAAAGACCCGGTACCTAGTAGGTATAGAAAATGTTAGTTCCCTATTAGCTCCCATGCTATCCTTCCCTAGATGCCTGGTCCCCACAGCAGATTTCTCCCTCCCAAGGCAATGAGGGCCTTGGGAGAGCTATTTCCTTTTTGGGTTTTCCACATTTCGTTTATCTAAGGACAAATAAGTCCTTTCTCTTATTCATTACCTTTTATTATTCAAATCTTTGGTGCATGCAAAACTCATGTGCAAGGTTCCGACTCATCATAGAGACAGGGAGCTTACAGGGCCACAGAATGAAAAACCTGAAAACTACTGATTAGACTCCATTCATTCCTTCATCCATTTATTCACCTAATATTTCTTGACTTTAAGTCTCTACTGTGTGAGGCATAAGTGTCCCAAGGCTTACTTTTTCAGAATAGATCATAGCATAGAATGGGGAGCAAGTGTAAAATTTGTCAGTCAAATATCAGGATTCCAAAAGATTCTGAGCCACATCTCACTAGAGGGAATGTCATGCTGGTAATTCCATCTCTCCTTAGGCCCTGGAGTCCTACCACGCGGTGGGAGTCTGCTTTTATTCTCCAGCTTTTCTGCTACCTAGCTATGTAAAACTGGGCAAGTTATTTAGCCTCGAAGATTTTGTGTTTTTCATTTGCACAATGGAGTGAACATAAATATTTTCCCCAAAAAGTTGTTATGAGGATTAAATGAACTGGCCCGTATAAAGTGCTTGGCACAATGCGTGGCACATAATAAGTACCCGCTGTCTATCACCTTTCGCCAGCAGTATCACCATCATTATTATTCAGGTCAAGGGAGCCTAACAGTTTGTAGGCCCAGATTTTAAATATTCACACCATTTTCCCTTTTCATTTGGAGGAGGACCTGGATGACAGATATGAACGCCAACTCTACCACGTAGTAGTTACGAGATCTTCGGTAAGTCATTTAATATTGTTAAACCACAATTTTCAGATCTATAAAGTGAGGAGACTAATGGTCCCTATTTCATAAGACTGTTGGGAATATTCCATGAGATAATGGGGAAAGGCACTTAGCCCAATGCCTGGAAGAGCACAGCAAACACTCATTAGAAGTTAGCCATCAGAATTACAAAGTTAGTTTTCTACCATCTCTGACCTCTCTTCTTGTTCCCCCTTTCCATCTCCTTTTTCTGCAGTGGGGCTCTGTTCAGGGAAAGGATAAAATAATGGTGCCTAAGAACAATCTCTTTATCCCTAAAAGACCTACTTTTACTTTATAATGTAGGCAATTAGACCTCCTTTGGCTAAACATCCCCATTTCAGCCTGTGCCCTGGGGCTTTGTCTTTTATCCCCAAAGTGTCCCTAATTTAGTGTTTTACTAAAGACAAAAAACAGCATCCCACCACAGCACACACTCTCCAGGTAAATTCTGTCTCCTCCCCCATATGGATCCTATACTGTTTAAAAAGCAGCTTTCCCTTCGTGCAATACAGTGGGTCAGTAAATAAGAGATTTCAGGCATCAATCTCGGACCAAGAGGCCTCATTGACTACATTGTATGTCCTGCCACCTTCACCAGTTTCAACCTAGAAGCATCTCTGACCCATTAATGTCAAATGCAATGTGCTCAGCCTCCTACAATCTCCTCCGGTCTATCTGAGGATGCTTTGGCCCATAGGTGCATTAATGCCGCTCTGATCTGCAGAAATCTTCAAGTCTGCCTGTGTGGGGAGAGAGGAGAAAAGAACATATATAGTGGGGGGGGGGGGCGGCGCGGGGAAGAGCAGAAATCAACTGAATTATAAAGCACTTACTTGCCAGGTTATAAGAAACGTTAAACTAAACAGCCTGAACAATCTATTTGCTGAAAAGACATTTAATTATTTCAGTGAGAACTAGTTAGAGATGAGAGCCATAAAATACACAAAGAGATACTAGCGTTTGATTTTAATGTCTTTCTATTTTGCCACAGGCCACAATTTAATTAAAATTCTGAATAGAAATTTCAAGACGACACATTCTCCTTTCTAGCAGCCAGACAATAGAGACAAAACATCCCCAGCATCTTCCTGGAATTTTAGACGTTTCAGCTAAATGCCCAAAGCTAGGCGATCTTTGCCAAGTGTCTCCCACCCCCGCCCTGCCCCGTCCACTGATGAGAGATGCTTGCAATTGTTAAGCTCCATGTTTTAAATCTGGGCCAAGTGCCCATGGGTCATAGAAACTTTGCTGCTTATTTTAGAGAAAAATGCAGAACTGATCACCGAAAAACTGATCAAAAGAGACGGAGGCAGTTGGGGGTGTTGGGGGAGAGATGTTGTTTTATTGATTGAGTTTCATTGGTAGAGCGAGCACTGAATCAGAATTGTGGTTCTGGGTTCTAGTCCTGGCTCTAAAAATTTATTTTAGACTTCTCAACCCTTCAAGTTTGCCATCTGTGAAATGAGATAGGATAGGCTGGTGATCCTTTAAGGTCCCTCCAGCTCTAATATTCCATGTCTTTAATATAGTAAGGTAAATATGGCCTTAAAATAGATATGGCCACAAATCCAAATAGTTTGGAAATGGTAGCAGTTCTTCTAACCGTGTTGATCAGGTTCCAGAAGGAATTACACAAATCGACACATCTATTTTTTGTCAGTGTCCAGTGACGAGAGCAATGGCTGGCTCATAGTAGGTGCTCAATAAACATTTATTGGCCAACCATATGACTGTTCCATGAGTGTTTTAGCTCTCAGTTTTAATTACCATACTTCCCAACCCGCATTGTGCAGATGTTTGAGATGTTTTGATATACTTGGAGGCAAAATTTGCTTAATAAGTAATGTGTTAATTTATAGGCCATTACAATTGACTTGATTTTTCTGTGTTAGTAAATTGCTACCACGAGGGATTTTTAAAATGTTATCTATATATCAATTAGGTAAAGTCCTAGGGACAGCAATAATTTGTAACTTACCTTAGCATAGGTTGTGTGTTTTTGTTTAACTTTATGGATATATAAAACAAAGGCCTACACAAATGATTTCTGTAGCATTCTAACTTTCCATCCATTTCTCTACATTTATAACAAATGATAAATGCATTATTTATATATTTACTTTTTCTGTTCCACCTAGAGAGTTCAGGGAGCTCCTTAGGACCTGAGAGAAACCTTTATGTTGATCTGGCTTTGTGGTTCATACATGGCTGTCTTCTCGCTGTGTCCTCACATGGCAGAAGGGTAAAGGGAGCTCTCTAGGGCCTCTTTTATAAGAAAGGCACTAATCCCATTCATGAGGGCTGCCCTCATGGATTAATCACCTACCAAAGGCCCCACCTCAAAATACCATCACCTTGGGGGTGAGGATTTCAACATAGGAATTTGCGAGGAGGCGCAAACATTCAGTCTATAGCAAATTCACCCTCCAGTTATTCTATTTCTTTTCTTCCTAACCCTGACTAAGCTTCTAAACTGGCTGCCTCTGCTCCCTTGCTCCCTATTCACTCCTCAGTGTGGTGTCATCTAGCACTGATACTGTTCTCACTGAGGTCACCGGTGACCTCCATATTGCCAGACCAATGTATACTTCTCTTGTCTTGCAACACTTTACAGCATATGAAATATTAACCACTCCCTCCTTGAAAATCTTCCCTCCTTTGACTACTGTGACAATCTTCTCTGTCCTTGTTTTTTTTCTTTTACCTCTTACCTCATTCTCTGGCTCCTCTTCTTTGGCTGGAATTTTCATTGTTGCTGTTTCCCAAGGCAACTTTGTACTTGACCTGGTACTCTGTCCTGTATTCTCTTCCTAGGCAGTCTAAACCACTATCATTTATATACAGATGACCCCTCCCTCCCAACCCTACCTTCAGCCAAGATCGCTCTTTTAAGTTCTAGTTCTACATTTTCAACTGCCTCTGTAATCTCTCTGCCTGGATATCCTACAGGTACCTCACCATGTCCCACTTGGATCATTTCAGTAGTCCTCAATCTCACCCCTATCCTATTAAGTTTTCCATACTGCTGGCAGAATAGTTTTTTTAAAAATATAAATCTGATTGGGTCACTCTCCAGCTCAAAAATAGTTAGTGATTCTTCATTACTTATAGTATAAATCTAAACTTCTTTTACAGCATATAAGTCCCATCATGATCTTCACCACCTTCTCTAGGTTCATCTCTTTGCCTGTCCATCCTTTTAATCAGCAACGCTGAGCTACATGAATGGCCTGATAATACTATGTCCTTTGATATATGCAAGGCTTTGCCGTGGCTGTTCCCTTTTTTAAGTCAACTGAAGCCTAGCTTCCTCTCGGAAGTCTTCCATAACTCCGATTCTCCTTCCTTTAGTTTCCCATTGTGCCATATATGGGCCTTCATTATAGCAATGATTGCCTCTGTTGTGTATTGGGTTTGATTAAGTACTCACTTCCTAGTTTTAGAGATGAAGCAAGAAGTCTTTCCTGTTAGCTGAGTGTACCTTTAGAGTAAGACACAGATTCCCAGCCTATGGATAGAGGACAAGCAGGCTTTGATGATACCTTCCATTTTCCTGAGTTCCAGCAGGGAAAACAAGGGTACATTCCCTAACCAAGAGGGGGAGTAAGGGTGACATTTTATTTCTGCTCCACGTAAGGCATGCTGTTAGCAGAGTAACAGATTAAGTGGAGTAGTCCTAATAATAGCCCATGGACTCTCAACGAAGATGCGTCCTTTCGTGACCATCTAGCAAAGTAATAACTCTTTGTCAGTGGGTTCCAATAATGGTACAGGCCCTATTTATGTTCTGTTGCTTGGGATGTTCCTCCTTTTGGTGAATACTGGATATTGTCCTAATGGTTATGGGGGAGGAGGCATAACCAGAGAATTAGGGTCTGGGTAGCCTAAGCACATCGAGGATGACACAATATTGGGCTGACCAAAAAGTTCGTTGGGGTTTTCCCGTAACAGCGTATGAAAAACCCGAACAAATTTTTGGGCCAACCCAATATTTAGTGACTGGGCTGTCGAAGTATACCAAGGGAGATCCAGGATTTAGAAGGCAGAGCTCTCCAAACAAATATAACTCAGCAGTGCTTAAAGAAAGCCTACTACATGAAAATCCAAATAATGGTTTACCTCATTGTGATAGAGTTGTGACTGATCTTGTGGCACAAGGGAAGCTTCTGGTGTGATATTATATTTTATAACTTGATCTGGGTGGTAGCTACTTTGGTATACATATAAGTAAAAGTCTACTGAGCCATTCACTTAAGATTTGTGCACTTTACTGGATGTGTGCTATATCCCAATAAAAAAAGTTTTTTAAAATGAGGGGAAAATGTATATAGCAGAAAAAAAGTAGCCCATCACAATTTATATTTCAAACAAAGCATTGGCACATAAATTTAAACTGATATATTATAATCATGTTTTACTTAAGGCCTTTGTAGGACAAACCGGTGACCAAAGAGAGATTTCTTTCAAAACAATATTTCCTTAGAGGTGCTTGGGCCCCTGCAGAGACTCTTGTCTCTTTGCTTGCCCACCTCCCCCATTGTATTGTAAGCCTTTTGAGGTCAGGAAACATGCCTTTCATCTGTATATTCCAAGTGTGTAGCACAGAGTAGGTGCTTAACTAATAGTTACCTCTACAACAGTTATAGTGTTTTCTGCAAAAGAGTAAAGCAGACAAAGGTTATCCTTTACTTTTTTTACTTGCTGTCATACTTTTCCATGTTCCTGTCCTCCATCTTGGTGCCCCTTTGCCCTGCCTATCACTTCCAGCTCCCTGCTGTTGTAGCTGTAGGATCCACTTGCCTGGTAGAAAGGGTACTGTGCCTTTAAGATAGTAGGCACTTAATAGATTCTTATCGGTTGAGGCAGAGAAGCAAGCTTCGAGGGTCCTGGTGTAACTGCGGTCTCCTTGAGTTGAAGAAGTCAGTCAGCGGGAAGGCATGCTAGGTCACAGGTGGGGATGGAGTGGAGTACATCTGCTGTCAGGAGCAACACATGCGCAGAGAAAGTCAAGAAATAGCGCTAGGGCCAGAGCTACAGCCAAGCCTGTGGGCCCCGGGGCCTGAAATACCGAGCCAAAGAGTGTCCAGTTACAGGAGTCAAAGACAAGAAGAGCCAAGGCCAAGGCAGTGGAGATTCATGGGAAGGTATGAGCATGCCTGAAAGAGACCCAGTCAGGTGGCAGTCATTTCTGCCCAGGCGGATAGTTTTGAATTGCCTGGGCCGGAATTCTTTTTGCACCATGCCTTTTCTGTCCGTCCATCTTAAACTGGCTGCATACATTTCTCTGGTTGTCAACTAATTTATCTAATCCTTCCAGAAGTTTAGCTGATCACATTAATACCTTACAGTTGTGTTGTCCTTTTGCATTCATTAAACTCTTTTGCATCCATTAAATTCCTGCAACAATCCTATGAGGGAGTTGTATCAGATGTTAGCATTGCCATTTAACAGATAAAGAAACCAAGACCCAGAGAATTTATGTGCCGTACCCAAGGTCACACAGGTAGAAATTGGCAGTCAGAACTAGAACCCAACACTTATGAGTGTAAGTTCAATGAACTTTTAAAACATCGTACTGTAGATGCCTGATAATGATTTAAGGGATACCTTGCCCAGTGATATTTACCTTTTCATAGGGGTTTCTTAAAAATGGAAAAGCCTTTAAGAAGTAGTGAAGTGACTTTCTAATGGTGGAAATTTGTGATATTTTTGCAAGAGTTGGGAGATACTTTGGGGCAGGAGATTCTGCCCAATTCTTTTCAAATCACACCATGTAGTTGGTGTCCTGGCCTGTCTTCTGCTGAGAATAGCCCTGCTATCTGGGCTGTATATTCCACGCTACCTGGGGCAGCGTGAGTGATACAGGTTAGTCCTTTGCCTCTTGCTGTACAGATTGGAGAGTATAGCATAGATATTAGAAGCAGAGACTCTGGAGCCAGATAGCTTGGGTTGGAATTGCAGCTTTGCCATGTACTAATTGTGAAACCCAGAGCAATTTGTTTATTTCTCTGTGCCTCAGCCTCCTCATCTATGAAATGGGCAATAATAGCAGTATTTACCTCATGTAAGGATTAAATGATTTAATGTGTGTAAAGAGCTTAGACAGTTCTTGGCATACAGGAAGTGCTACAGAAGTGTTACTTATTTTTTTTTATTATTGGCAGTACTATGATATGTCTTTTTGGTGAGAACTGTGTTGGATGCATGTGCTAGTGGTCTCAGGTAGGGTCACAGGTCGGGTGAGAAATGGTACCTTTAGACGGATACATGGATTATGCAGGGAAACCAGCCTATGACTCCATATGCACTTCAGGACTCTTGAATATCAGTTCTGCCAAGACTCAGTGCACCTGAGCAAGTTACAGGTGCAGTTTACCTGGGCCACAGACAACAGTAGCTCCTTTTAGGAGCAGTTGATTCCCTCCCAGTGAACAACGTGTAATTCTAATCACTGAAGACATGATAGAGCAATGCTCCTCTGGACCCAAAAGGGCCAAATGTTTGCAATCTTCATGTGTAAAGATTTATATTTAATTTTCTGAAATTTTCATGACAGCGGATGTTCATTCATTTCCTGGGTGACTGGATGGGAAGCAGGCCTTCCTTTTGCAAAGGCTCTGGGAGGGTAAGCGTGATCACTAAGAGTGGTGGAAAATAAGTAAGAGAAGCTCTCCCTTCATTGTCAGAGGGCAACTGAGACTTGCAGAATCCCAGCCTCTTCTGTGGCTGCACCAGGAAACCCAGCTCCCTCTGATGGCTCTGCCTCTGATCACCTGCTAGCACTGACTGCCACCCAGTTTGGTACTTCATTATATACCGCCTAAGGGGAAATCTCCCCTCCCCAGTTACAGGCCCAATCCAAAGAGTGCCCCTGTTCTCCAGGCAAAAGCCACAGGAGACAGTTGATATTTGAGAGGTAGAGTCCCAGCTATAAGTTAACGATTTATTCCCCAGGATCCTCTCAGCTACATCCCTGTACCCAGATCACCAGATACGCTACATAACTGAATAACTATATAAGGATATATATAGTTATAACTGTAACTGTAGATAAGCTATATAAGGAACCATATTGCTTTGGTCTCCTCACCCCTTAAAATTGCCATTATAAAATTGTTTCATCACAAATGTTAGTTTGTGTTTATAATTTTCCTTTTGTTGTATCGTGTTTTTAAAGTGAAAGTTATCCTAAATCCATGATGGAAGGAGGGAGCGTATACATAAATCCTGTTTAGAGTGGGCAAAGTCATTCCCATAATTCGAGCTTCGTAGTATATGTTAATGAAGATGAGGAAATTGCAGTGTTTGTTTATTGGGTAGGCTGGGAGCAGGCGGGGAGAGAGCTGTAGGGAAATAAGGGACTTTTGGATACCTGGGGCTTCTGAGGTGTCAAAAAGTACAAAGAAGTTGTGAGAAACAGAAAAGCTTAGGGCTGTGAATGTGGCAGGGTACTGGCTGCCTGGGAAAGCGGGGCAAAAACTCTCCCCCCCATCTTACCCCTTCTAAGTGCCCTCCAGCTCAGCAACCCTAAATTAGCTTGCAGCTCTCTCCCTACTGGCTCTAGGACACCTCCTCTAGACACCTTGGCTGCAGTCTCCTGGGGACTCTGGTGTGTTTGCCTACTCACACGTTGTTGATTACACTGGCACCTGAGTGTCCCGAAGCCATCTTGGATGCCACCTTTGGCACAGGTGCCTGGCATTTTATCTCCTGGATTAGAATATATACCTTTATCTGGTATATGACCTGTAATCTCTGTGCTCATAATTAGACATAAAAACATCTTTGTGGCCAGCTCGGTCATTCTTCATGATCTTGACCATGGGATGGAAGCTTATTTTGATATGTCGTAGAGTGGGATTCTGATCTCCAAGGCCCTTTCCGACTCTCAGGCACTATGAGTCAGTGACCAGGAACTGAGACAGATCGTTCAGCTGATTATAGCTACAATGTGGATATGGCAAAATTCTGGCGTAATCTATTGGTCATGATCTTGTGCTTCTGGGAATCAGTAGAAAATATGTTACCATTTTTTCTCTTAAAGTGAAAGCGATGTGTGGACATCAGATTTCACAAATAAATTAATGGGTGGTTATTTGCTCTACAAAATGACTCACAGAAATTCCTTTAAATAGCAAGGTCCTCTGGTGTGCTTAAAATATGGGTCAATTTATTTTTAAAAAGGCTTTTCACGTGCAGCACATTTAGAAACAAGTCTGTTATATAAAGAAAGATACATATGCATGACGGTTTGGGGTTTGGTTTTGAATTGAACAGACTTCACTTGTCCAAATGAATTCACTTCTGTCTTTGTCCAGGAAAGTCTTATTTTGACTTTGAGAGCTGAAGGTAATTGGATTAGGATTCTTTAAAAAAATCAACAGAGAAGTACCATTCATCCTGCCTCCTGTGGTGGGGTCTCAGACAAGCAGATTCTTGTTGCAGGGGAGTCGTAATGGTCTCAATGGTCCTTTCTATGCACTTCTTCCCTGGGGGTGTTAGCAGAAAGTGTGGTATTTTAAATTTTTAGCTGGAATATCTAGACTTTCAAAAAGAAGTCAGAAAATTCTGGTAATATGTGAATCATATGGAAAAGATCTGAGATTTCTTAGACAAAAGCTGATCTTCTTGAACATCCCAGGAAGATTAGTACATGATCTTAGATTCTTTTTGAAGTCAATTTTAAGACCCTTTGGAGTGTAAGTAGCTCTGAAAGTCATGAGACCATCCTTACCTTACTGTCTTGTTCTGCCTTTTAAGTCAAGCCCATATGTACTCAGCTGTGAGGCATGCCGAGACTCAGCAGGAATGGGGAGGAGGCCAAGGCTGAGCTGAAGCAGGGTTACGACTCTCATCCAAGGAGGGCGGCCAGCTATCTAAGTCCCAGCGTCCAAGAAGATGGGGCAAATTTCACCTTGAATCGGGCAGTTATTTATGTCCAGAGGGTCTCATCTGATGGTTTGGGCCTAGTAGCACAGATAGAACTAAGAGGTAGGCACATGGCTATAGATGAGTGGGTAGGGATGTCTGTCCAGTTTCAGCAGGACTTCAGCTAGTAACTAGGGAGAGAGGGACAGGTCTACTCCAAGAGGAAAAGGAGTTGCTAGAGTTAGATGGGGACTGAGGGACCTAGCCAAGCTGGTTGGTGTTCCAGGTGGGATTCCAGGCCCAGCAGAAGACATCGAGGGGTATTTAGGACCTATTGAAGAAGCACAGACATGCAAGTAATAGTAAGAGCTGCTTTTTATTAATCACTCACTGTATGACACAGACCATTTTATTTAATCCTCACAACGACTCTACGTGGTTTTTTCTTTTGACATCAAATATGTGGTATCTTTTCCAACACCAACCATTCTTCTAATCCTCTGACGGCAACTGGGTGTCCAACAATTGGATTCAATTCTGACACTCACTACCCAGAATCAGCCCAGACTTCACTGGTTAAGGGCTCAGTCCCACAGGACTGCCTTCACTTCAGGAGCCAGCTGCAAATGGGGTCCATAGGTGATCGGCACTTTTGCCTGGTTGACTACCCAGTTCAGGTGTTCCCACAACTTCCCCCTTCAGGTTTGATAGTTCACTAAAATGACTCACAGAACTCTTTACTTACCTTAAGCCCCTTACTTTACATAAGCACCTTACTTATGATTATGGTTTATTATAGTCGATGGAACTCAGGAAGGGCCAAATGGAAGAGATGCATAGGGCAAGGGCTGGATGGGGGAGCACAGAGCATGTATGTCCTCTCTGGTGTGCCACTTTCCAAGCACATCAATGTGTTCACCAGTGTGGAAGCTCTCTCAGTTTCCTTTTCCAAGAAGTTTTTTTTTTTTTCCTATCAACACTTTATCTTTTAAAAATTTTACTGAAATATAGTTGATTTACAATGTTGTGTTAGTTTCAGGTGTACAGCAAGGTCATTCAGTTTCATATATATATATATATTTTTTTCTTTTTTACATTCTCTTCCATTACAGGTTATTACATGACATTGAGTATAGTTCCCTGTGCTATACAGTAGGTCCTTGTTGGTTATTCCAAGAGTTTTTATAGAACTCAATCTTCAGTCCCTCCTCCCATCTCTGGAGGCCAGGCAGTAGGGCTGGAAGTTCCAACCCTCCAATCACTTTGGTCTTTCTGGTGACCAGCCTCCATCCTGAAGCTATTCAGGGGCCCCCACCTGGAGTCAGTCATTTGCATAAACTCAGGTGTTGAAAAGGGCTCATTAGGAACAACAAAGATACTCCTGTCCCTCACAAAATTCCAAGGGTTTTAGGAGCTTTGTGACAGGAATCAGGGACGAAGTCCAAATATATTTTTTATTATACCACTGGTAGGTATTTTTATTCTTATCTTACGGATTAGGAATCTTAGGCACAAAGAGGTGAAGTAACTTGCTTAAAGGCACAGAGCTGGGAAGTAAGGGATAGACCTAGGAGTTGAAACCACATCTTAGCTGCTGTCAAAGCCCTGCGCTTAACTAGCATCCTGCTTATAAACCACATAGTGGAAGTCAAGGCAGAGGTTGGAGGGAAGGATTGCTGAAACTCAGATGACTCCCTGCATGTACACTGCTTAGGACAGACAAGGCCTTAGGTATTAGGCAATGGAGAAAATAAAATTCCCAAGTCAACAAAACAAAAATGAAAGCTCAGCCCTGAAAAAAAAATCCAGCATAACAAAAAAGGTAGTAATGCTGAGGAACATTTTCATTATTTTTTTTAAAGTTTAGGGGTGGCTTCCCTGGTGGTGCAGTGGTTGAGAGTCTGCCTGCCAATGCAGGGGACACGGGTTCAGGCCCTGGTCTGGGAGGATCCCACATGCTGCGGAGGACCTGGGCCCGTGAGCCACAACTGCTGAGCCTGCGCGTCTGGAGCCTGTGCTCTGCAACAAGAGAGGCCGCGATAGTGAGAGGCCCGCGCACGGTGATGAAGAGTGGCTCCCGCTTGCCGCAACTAGAGAAAGCCCACGCACAGAAATGAAGACCCAACACAGACAAAACAAAATAAATAAAATACTGAATACATAACTACTTTAAAAAAATTTTTTTTTTGTAAAATTTAGGGGTAACTCTAATTCATATGACCCCAGTCACATGTTGACAGGGAATGAGGTTTGAGGGAGGAGTTTGAAGAAGCAAGGGGAAGTTGAGTTCATCACAACTTTGTGGAGTGCATGCCTGCTATTTGCCAGGCACTCTAACAATGCCCAATGAAGAAAAGGTAGAATGTAAAAAGACTTTAGTCCGGAGATCACCAAGTCAAAATGTGTCAGCCCCTTAAGATCAAAACAAGTGCCTTGGGAGCTCTATCACCCGCCACCGGTCTTCAGCTTGTGGAATCATCCTTGCCTGCTCTAAGCTCCCTGAGTCTCATCTCCCCAGTCCTCACAGTTGCCTAAGTGGTAGGAAGATCCTGATGACCGGGTCAGTCTAGACTGGTTGTTATCCAGGGAGGCATGAGGCTTCATTTCCACTACGGAGAGACAAACTTGTAGCTATTCATTTGGTCCCTTAGTCTGCGGTAATTCACTGAATACTTACTGAGGGCCAGACACTGTGCTAGGTACATCTGAGAGAAAACATGGGTTATCAAGAACAAAATAATATTGTGTAGATGTAAAAGACTTGGACGGTACAGAATGGGAGAAATAGCAGAACCAGTGGCCAGCATAGTTCAGAGCTGAATAGGATATGGTCCTGGTGTAAACGAGTCAAGCAGTTGAAAGTTTATCCTTTTTTTTTTTTTTTTTTTTTGCGGTACACGGGCCTCTCACTGTTGTGGCCTCTCCCGTTGCGGAGCACAGGCTCCGGACGCGCAGGCTCAGCGGCCATGGCTCACGGGCCCAGCCGCGCCGCGGCACGTGGGATCTTCCCGGACCGGGGCACGAACCCGTGTCCCCTGCATCGGCAGGCGGACTCTCAACCACTGCGCCACCAGGGAAGCCCGAAAATTTATCCTTTTAAGGAGAGCATGGCTGCTTAAAAGAGCCAACTCAAATTGTAAGGCCAGCCATAGTAAGCTTTTTTAACAGTCTTGAGCTCAACAGAGTCTATTCAAGTATAAGGATAGGACCCCGGGGGCAGCAAGGTGTATGGGGAAGAGCACTGGAGCACAGGATTGGGAGCCAATTCAAGCTCTGCCACTAACTTTTTGTATGATTTGGAGCAAATCACATAACCTCTCTGGCTCTTAGATCCCTCCTCTGTAATAGGAAAAAATTGGGCTTGATTGTTCTTTCCAAACATCCAATCCAAACATTCAAGTAAAGCAGAACTTTAAACTGACTCCTGACTTCTGCTTTGCCCTTCCCCCACCTGCTCCCTGGGCAAAGAATTTCAACACTATCCCGGACCACAGGGCAATCTGAGTTGGGAAACCCTAAGGTCCCTTCCAGCTCTAAAATTCCATGATTTTTGTGTCAGTGTAAATGTGGGCTTTGCATGCATTAATTTGATCCTGTAAAGATTGATTGGCAGTCAGCCAGAAGTTATGTTCTGGCCAGATATGAGGGATAGTGCTGGCCAAGTAAAAGACTCTACAGAGAAACCTGGAATTAGAGAGAGGGGTGATTGCGTCTAAGTTGATGGAAACACAGCAAGTGCGAGGATTTCATCTGCCCAATAGGAGAAAGTAATGGAGAAAACTCATCATGATTATTACTGTTGTTATTACTGTTACCTTAAAAATTTTCTTTTTACTGAATTAGAGTTGATTTACAATGTTGTGTTAGTTTCAGGTGTACAGCAAAGTGATTCAGTTATATGTATACACACACACACACATTCTTTTTCAGATACTTTTAGTTCCCTGTGCTATACAGTAGGTCCTTGTTGTTTATCTAATGTCACCTTTTTATAATCACCCTCTGTGTGGCAGGCACTGAACCAAGTTCTCTGTAAAAGTTCCATCTTGCATTCTCACAATAAACCAATGAGATATTGTTGTTTTCTGATCCCCATTTTTCAGAGTAGGAAATTGAGGCTTAGAGAGAACGTAGACTTTTCCCACACAGCAGGAGAAAGGGGGCTTTTTAAAGAAGTGCTGTCAGCTCCTGGAGCCATGCTAGGGTTTGAGGTGATTCATGAGAGTATATCTTGGGTTTGAAAAAAGGATGGGGCCTGGAACCCTCAAAGGAGGGATTAAGTGTCTCCAATTACTGGGTTAAGTGGTAGCTGGTTAACTTGGAGGAGAAACAACAAGAATCTGATGTTTGGGAATCAGATATATGTACGAAGGTACCAAATCTGGTTTTCTTTTGTTTGGAGGCCCCGTCATTTTCTTCAAAAGATTATCTTTTGTTTTCATTGTGAATTCTTTGTTAGTAATAGAATATATAAACTGGATCTCTACAGCTTGTCTGTAGAGCGGAATGCATTGTTTCTGTACGGACACGTCTGCCCACAGAGATAAAGTGTTGAGTCTGATGATAATTCCCCTTTAGGGAGGCAGTGTACTAAATTTTTTGGCTGATTTGATGTTCACTACTGTTGGCGCCATTTAAATTCATTGATCTTTCGAGCTTTGTAGCTTATATCTGGGCAGCAATCAATAATTTTATACTTAGTGTGAATTTAACTGTAACCAAAAGGTAGAGAGCTTCTTTGTTATGGCCCTTTACTGTAAATAGAATTTATGCTTTCTATGTGGCAATCAGAATAAATGGAAAATAAGAGTTTTCTGTATCCCTACTATGTTCTTGGTAAAGTCACAACCAAACTCATTCACAGCCAGGTTAGGAAGCATAGAATTAAATTTGTCATGAATATGAGATTTATGTTTTCTGCTTAAGTACAATGGAAATTATTTATGAATACGGTACTCACCATGCTACTGTATTTCAAAAGACCTTTTTAAAAATCTCTTATTAAATGTCATTAAGGGAAAATTGCCTCTGTCTTGGTAAGAATTTAATTTGATTCACTGTCCATGAATATGTCAATACCGCTATGTTTTATTTTATGTATGTTTCCTGCTGAAACATATCTATTTCCTTAGATCTGTAATGGTTGCTAATTGGATGCCAACTACTAATTTGATCACGTATTGATTGTACTGCACTCTATATCCTACTTGTATAAAGCAATCTTCAGAATTCTCCACAAGAGTATACAGTCGTGTTGATCAGCTCAGCCTTGGCCACTCTGGATCATCTTGAGAACTCCATTCGGGCCCACCTCTTCTCTATGTCGCTCCTATTGACCCTCTCTTCTGGATCTGCTCTTAAGTTTCCACTATTAAAGTAACTCTGGAAGGCCATGCCAAAATATCCAGATATTGTTTGGATAAGAATGGAGGTTCCTGATTACCATGCTCTAACCATTTTAAGACGGTTTATCAGATTAGTTAATTGTTACCTTGGAAGACACAGAGCTTAATCCTGAAAAGATTGTGTAGTGAGTAGTGGTTGGAAAGTCAAGAGATATAGGGGCTAGGCTCTGCCCTGCTACTAAATAGGTATGTGACCTGGGACAGGTCACTACCCCTTTCTGGGCCCCAATCTCCTTTCTACTGTTTTAGGCTGAATAATGCTCCCCTCCCCAATATGTCCATGCTACAAGCTGGGAATGTTACCTTATATGGCAAAGGGGACTTTGCAGGTGTGACTATGTTAAGGATCTCTCTTTTTTTAAAAAAAATTTTTTTTTCTTTTTCTTTCTTTTTTTTTTTTTGGCGGGATCTTAGTTCCCCAACCAGGGATTGAACCCACGCCCTCAGCAGTGAAAGCGTGGGGTCCTAACCACTGGACCGCCAGGGAATTCCCTAAGTTAAGGATCTTGATATGCGGCAATCATCCAGGATTATCTGGGTGAGCCCAGTGTAATTACAATGTTCATTATAAGAAGATCCGGGATTCATTGATGCGCTCTAGTAGTTTTTTGGTGGCAAATGGATAAAGAAGATGTGGTGTGTATACACACACACACACACACACACACACACACACACACACGTACACACACACTGGAATACTACTCAGCTATAAAAAAGAATGAAAATTTGTCATTTGCAATAACATGGATGGACTTGGAGGGTATTATGTTTAGTGAAATAAGGCAGACAGAGAAAGACAAATACTGTATAATATCACTTATATGTGGAATATAAAAAATAAAACAAGCTAGCGAATATAGCAAAAAAAGAAACAGCCTCACAAATGTAGAAAACAACCTAGTGGTTACCAGTGGGGAGAGGGAAGGAGGGAGGGGAAAGATAGGGGTCGGGGATTAAGAGGTACAAACTACTATGTATAAAATAAATAAGTTACAAGGATATATTGTGCAGCACAGGGAATATAGTCAACATTTTATATATTATATATATATTTATGATATATGTATTACATCTTCTTTATCCATTCATCTGTTGATGGACACTTAGGTTGCCTCTGTATCTTGCCTGTTGTCAGTAATGCTGCTATGAACACTGAGGTGTATGTATCTTTTCGAATTAGTGTTTTCTTTCTTGGGGGATTTATACCCAGGAGTAGAATTGCTGGGCCATATGGTAGTTCTATTTTCAGTTTTTGAGAAACCTCCATACTGTTTTACACAGTGGCTGCACCAACTTACATTCCTACCAAGAGTGTACAAGAGTTCCCGTTTCTTCCTGTCCTCACCAACATTTGTTATTTGTGTTCTTTTTGGTGATAGCCATTCTGACAGGTGTGAAGTGATGCCTCATTGTGGTTTTAATTTGCATTTCTCGAGTGATTAGTGATGTTGAGCATCTTTTCACGTGCCTGTTAGCCATCTGTATGTCTTCTTTGGAAAAATGTCTATTCAGGTCTTCTGCCTATTTTTTTAATTGGGTTGTTTGCTTTTTTGATGTTGAGTTGTATGAGCTGTTTATATATTTTGGATATTAACCCCTAATCAGTCATATCATTTGCAAATATTTTCTCCCATTCAGTAGGTTGTCTTTTCATTTTGTCAATGGTTTCCTTTGTTGTGCAAAAGCTTTTAAGTTTAATTAGGCTCCATTTGTTTATTTTTGCTTTTATTTCCTTTGCTTTAGGAGACAGATCCAAAAAAATATTGCTATGATTTATGTCAAAGATTTTTGTGTATTAATTTTGTATCCTGCAGTTTTACTGAATTCATTGATGTGCTCTAGCAGTTTTTTGGATTTTCTACGTAGAGTATCATGTCATCTGCAGACACTGATAGTTGTACTCCTTCCTTTCCAATTTGGATTCTTTTTATTTCTTTTTCTTGTCTGATTGCTGTGGCTAGGACGTTCAGTGGTATGTTGAATAAAAGTGGTAAGAGTGAGCATCCTTGTCTTAGTCCTAATCTTAGAAGAAACACTTTCAGCTTTTCACAGTTGAGTATGATGTTAGCTGTAGGCTTGTCATATTTATTATATGGTATTTATTATATTGGGGTATGTCTCCTCTGTGCCCACTTTCTGGAGAGTTTTTATTATAAATGGATGTTGGATTTTGTCTACAGCTTTTTCTGCATCTACTGAAATGAGCATATGATTTGTATTCTTCAATTTGTTGATGTGGTGTATCGCATTGATTGATTTGTGGATATTGAAAAATCCTTGCATCCCTGGGATAAATCCCACTTGATCATGGTGTATGATCCTTTCAGTGTTTTGTTGGACTTGGTTTGCTAATATTTTGTTGAGGATTTTTGCGTCTTTGTTCATCAGTGATAGTGGCCTGTAATTTTTTTTTTGTGATATCTTTGTCTCATTTTGACATCAGGGTGATGGCAGACTTATTGAATGAGTTTGGAAGTGTTCCTTCCTCTGAAATTTTTTGAAATTGTTTGAGAAGCATAGGTGTTAACTCTTCTCTAAATATTTGGTAGAATTCACCTGTGAAGCCATCGGGTCCTAAACTTTTGTTTGTTGGGAGTTTTTTTAAATTACTGCTTCAATTTCATTACTGGTAATTGGTCTGTTCATATTTTCTATTTCTTCCTGGTTCAGTCTTGGGAGATCATACATTTCTAGGAGTTTGTCCATTTCTTCTAGGTTGTCCACTGTATTGGCATATGGTTGTTCATAGTAGTCTCTTATGATCCACTGCTATAATGAAGGGATTTATCACCTGATGAAGATAATGAAGATGATAATAATAATGGCAGACATGGTGGTGTAGCCCTTTAGGCTCTGGGTTGGGAAATGTTAAGGGCTATTCTCTGTAACACTAACTTAGACTGGTATCGACAATCACAATCATGATTCAGAGTGAGTACTTAACTCATCTTCCCATTCTTTTATTGGAAGGGGAACAAGGAGGGGTCCTTTGTATTTCTGTGGTGTTGGTTGTAACTTATCCTTTTTCATTTCTGATTTTTGATTTGGGCCCTGTCTTTTTTTTTTTTTTACAAGTCTAGCTAAAGGTTTATCAATTTTGTTTATCTTTTCAAAGAACCAGCTCTTAGTTTCATTGATCTTTTCTACAATAGGAACAATAGAAATACGGATTTTTAGATAAAATCTCCCACTTTTCAAATGTTAGTAGCTTTTTAAAAATTATGCAAGTCACTGTGTGGGCCACACAGAACATGTCTGTAGGCCTCCAGTTTTCATCTTTTGATTTAAATAATAATTTATCAACTTTATCTTCTCTACTCCAGCCTCCATCACTGCCAAGCATAGATTCTAATGTCTTAGTTTGAAATGAGGGTGAGAACATAAGCCAGCCCTTTGTTAGACATAAAGAATGAATTTGAAGAAAAGGAAACTAGAGAGGAGAAAAGAAAAAAAAAGGTACTTTTGTCTGTTTCCTTGCCAAATAAATATTGCCTGGGCTGTCTCTTTCTTCTGTGTAGATATATGTCTAAGGATGGTAATTACAGTTTTTGAACAAATTAGTACAAATGGGGACTTCCCTGGTGGCGTAGTGGTTGGGAATCCGCCTGCCAATGCAGGGGATATGGGTTCAATCCCTGGTCCAGGAAGATCCCACATGCCGCAGAGCATCTAAACCTGTGAGCCACACTACTGAGCCTGTGCTCCAGAGCCCGCGAGCCGCAACTACTGAGCCCGCGTGCCACAACTACTAAAGCCCGTGCACCTAGAGCCTGTGCTCCACAACAAGAGAAGCCTGCACACCACAACAAAGAGTAGCCCCCACTCGCCACAACTAGAGAAAGCTCGCGCGCAGCAACGAAGACCCAATGCAGCCAAAAATAAATAAATAAAAAATAAATAAACTTAGGGGCTTCCCTGGTTGCACAGTGGTTAAGAATCCGTCTGCCAATGCAGGGGACACGGGTTCGAGCCCTGCTCTGGGAAGATCCCACATGCCGCGGAGCAACTAAGCCTGTGCGCCACAACTACTGAGCCTGCGCTCTAGAGCCTGTGAGCCACAACTACTGAGCCTGTGTGCCACAACTACTGAAGCCCACGCGCCTAGAGCCCGTGCTCCACAACAAGAGAAGCCACCGCAATGAGAAGCCTGCGCAAGGCAACAAAGAGTAGCCCCCACTCGCTGCAACTAGAGAAAGCCTGCACGCAGCAACGAAGACCCAAGGCAGCCAAAAATAAATAATTAATAAATAAATAAATTAATTAAAGAAAAACAAATTAGTACAAATGATCCGACAGTGTGACATAGTGCTTGAATATGGGCATTTCCAGGACAATTGGGGAAACATGGCAGGCATCCTGAAAAAATGCAAATGAAGTGCCTTCTAGGGACCTACTATCTTGCCTTCTTTCCAGGTGGTAGCTTCCTGTCACAGGGTCTTTTGTGGTTTTGTTTTTTAATACCTCAGTTAGTAAAACCCCTTGCATGGACCTGCCTTCTAGTGAATTGCAAATGTACAGAGGCTCTGATGCTCTGACTCTTCCTAGAGCACTGAAGAACCTACCTGATCCCACCCTGGCCTGCAGCAGTCCCCTGTTTCCAGTGCTTAGTGTGCAGGCTCACTTCAAAGTGCTTCCTGTATTGGCTGGAGTGGAAGTGCAGGGGGACCACTGTCAGGTCCAAATTAAGTGCCTTCTCATTAAGTCTCTTCTCAGGAAAGGTTGGGACTGATCGTTTAGTTTTGGAAAGCTGCCGGAAGCCAAGCTGAGGCTGAGACTTGGGACGGTGGCTATAAAAGGGAGGGAGACTGAACGGCATCCATGGTGTCATGGAAAGGTCTGGTCTCTGAGTCTTAGGTCAAACTCAGAAGTGTTTTGGGGCCAAGCTGCTTGGTGTAAGTCCAGGAGTGGTGGCGATCTAGAGGAACAGGAGAGTCTGTGCTCATCTCAAAGGTCCTCAAACATCTAAATTATTTTAGATCTGTGTTGGTCTCAACAAGACATGTGCTGAATTAGACCCACCTGCTACCGGTTGGAGCCCTGGCCTAGACCCTCTCTAGGAGCCCTCCAGCTCTGGCCCTGTATTATTTGGTAGTACAGTCTTTAAAAAATTCAAACTGAAAGGAGGTCAAGTGTATGTGTGGCCAGACAGCAACCAAAGACTGGGCAGCCATCCACTTCCTTTGCCATGCATGTTTTCTTGCCCTCCTGCCTAGGCCCCATGGTCTTCCTCGCTTTTTGTTTAGACCAATACTAGCCAAGGTAGCCTTATATCCAATCATATCTAAATCATTAAGTATAATTGTTCACATTCTGTTCAGTGCTTTCCCCTCATCCACCAACCAGCCTTGTGGGGCTCATTAGGTTAGATTTGGATTTGTTGACAGTCCCTTATTTGACTTCTGAAGTGCTGAAGAGTAATCTTGCCTTGGAATGGGGTGTGGGAAAGGGTGAGACGGAGCTGTTACTTGGACTTTGAATTCTTGCTCCTGTCTGTTGAAAATGAGACCGACGAGCAGGGTCCATTTGTTTAATGGGGCTCTCCCTGACGACTCATTCACTCACTTCTAGTCCTTACATGTTGCTGGTGTTTGTTGACTATGTTAGAATATATACCTGCACTGAGTGGTTTGGCTGTGAATGTGGGTTTTATAGACTCATAGAATGTCAGAGGTAAAAGGAACATCGGAGGGGATCTCATCCACCAAAGCCCTCATTTTCTAGATGAGGAAACCGAGGCCCAGAGAGGTGAAGTGGCACAGTGATTTAATGGCAGAGCTAGTAGAAGAGCTCGGAGCTCCTGTTATTTTTTTTTCAATCTAGAGCTCTCCTTTGTTATTTCCTAATATGTAGTAGCCATATAGATCAATTGTAGAGGTCAACCATCTCCTCATTCACGACTCTGATACTTTCCTTCTTAAGCACCAATAAATATTATAAATCTAGCATGAATATAGATACTGTGGAAAATGTTGCTAGTGAAAATTATGCTTCCTAGCTACAGGCTTATATCCAGTGGGGGCTCTCAGACTTACTAATAAGTGGGAGCACCTAAGATGTACATAGGTTTTGCAACTATCACCGTCCCTAATTACTGTTAAAACAGTTTTAGCTGGTTAGATAACTATAATCATGGTAACTGTTAAAAAAATTCTTGTGTTTAAAAAACAATGTCGTACTTTTTTCTTTTTAATCTCAATACTGAGTATGGAGTAGGTGCTTAATACATACGTACAGAATGAAATAAGTACTTCAGCACAATTCTAGGTTTTGCTGTTCTATCCATTGGCCCAGGCCTCCCAGGGGAAGCTATCCTATCCATAGACCCTGACCTATAGGAAATCTGATGCTGTTTCCTAGTGCAGCAAGAAAAATAAAGGCTCTGACTATGACATATTTTCTAATGGCATCTGTACAGTGTACAGAGAGGGCTTAGAACATCTTACCTGATCAGCACAAAGTTCCAGGCCAATGTTAAATTAAAGCATTACTGTAAGGAGCCTACCTAGGTAAGCTTGTCTTGTACTTTTAGGCCATCTTGACGGCATCTCTTTATTTCTCGGCTGCTTCTTCCTCCCATCCAGATCACCTGGATATAGTGCTTCTCAAACAATTCTGCTTTTCTTAATGGTGGAGAAAACTATACGTGGACCCTCTGGCAAGTCAATGAGTTGTTTGAAGTGGCTTCGTGCAGATACGCAATTTCTGTTTAAGCTTGTGTTTTATTTTTTAAATTCGTGAAAAGTTTTTATTCTGCTCCATCCATTGTTTCAGTAGCATACTAGTATTTGCTCCCAAATTTGGGGTAAAGTTTCTTCTCAGGAAAATGTGCCATGTTTAGCTCCTGTGGCATTCTTTGGGACACCTGGGCTACATCGTCAGAGCCCAGTTAGAGGATGATGGAACTAGAGAAGTACCTGATATATCCAACCCCTGAAGCAGCTCATCATTCTTAGCCTGAAGAGGTTATCAGATTTCTTTAAATTTGAGGCAGTCATTTTCAAACAGTTCTTAAAAACCCATCCAAGTAGTGTTTTTTTGAAAAACAAGGTTGTCGTGGAAAGCCAATATGTAAGACTTGGGTCTGCTCTGGTTAAAAGGAAGGGACTGGCGGGTCTAGAGTTTTACCCCCTTGGGTCCCTTCCCTTCTCCTTATAAGGGGTCACTGGGGGCTCTGTTCGTAGTTTGAAAATCATTAAACTAGGGTGAATCCATTCTTCATCCAGATGTGGTATCTTTCATTCATTAAACATCCATTCACTTAGCAAGCATCTGTTGAGTGACTACTATGTGCAAGCACTGTTCTGGCACTACTGACACAGCACTGAATAAAGCAGATAATATTTTCTGCCTGCATGGAACTAACATTCTAGCGAAGTAGTCAACCAACTGTCATGATAAATACTGTAAAATGCATAGTTTCTTAGCTAATGATAGTCCTAAGAAGAGCAGTAAACCAGGGAAGGGAGATTGGAGATATCAGGATATTTGTTTTGCAATTTTATAAAGTGTGGCTGGGGAAGGTGATGAGAAGAAGATGAGAAAATGAATTTTAAGTAAAGACTCGAAGGAGACGGAGAAGGTAACCCTGTGGAGATCTGGTGGAAAAGCCTTCCAGGTGGAGGCAGGAGCAAGTGCAGAGCCCTGAGGTGGGCGTGGGCTTGGCTGTTCAAGGAACAGCGAGACTTTCACTGTGAGCGAAATAAAAGGTCCCTGGAGGGTTTTGAGTCGATTCTGTTAAGTTCCAACAATGTCACCCTGACTGCTGGGTGGAGACTAGACTGAATTATGGGCTAGGGGAGAGTAGGGAAACCTGTCAGCAGGCCATTATGATAATGCAGAAGAGAAAAGGTGGTGATCTGGGACAGAATGGTGGCAATGGGATGGTGAACAGTGGTCAACCTCTGGCCTTAGGGCCAGCAGGATTTACTCTGGACCAGACGTGGAGTGTGAGAAAAAAGAAAAGAGCTAAGAATTATCTGAACAACTGGAAGATTGGGGTTCCCCAGGTTAGAGGGAGTATCAGGGGCTCATTTCAACGTGTGAAATTTGATACGTTTGTCATACACCTAGGTAAAGATGTCTCTAGGCAGTTGGACATACGGGTCTTGAATTTAGGACAAAGTTCAGGCTGCAGATTTACATTTTCCCACATCCCTGTAGTAAGGATGTGGTGTATCAGAAATACATTGGCAAATTGTCTTTCTACAAATGGCATGCATCCAGAAGGTTCATGGTTTCCAGTCCCAGTCACTTGAGGCCACGTTCCAGTTGGCATGTGTACAGATAATCTCTTGCTCTCGCCCTTAACCAAGTGGGTTAGATAAACATGTCCACACTTTCTTTCAAGGACCCCTAGGGATGACTTGGGAGCTCAGAAACACAGTTCCATGGAACTAGGTTTCATAATCTCCGATCCAGAGCATTGCTTTTCAGTTGCAGTGGCCTCCTTATGAGGCCACAAAAACTTTGGAATAAAGCAAAGAAAACTTGTTTAGCTACCAGGGCTGCCTTTGTAGAACCGGGGGCAGATCACAAAGCTGGCATTATCTCACATTGTGAATGACTTTATCAAGAGGAAATCCTCTTCAAAGTATGTCAAGGGTAGGCTTGAGGGGAAAAGAAGTGAAAAATGGGGCTTCCCTGGCGGCACAATGGTTAAGAATCCGCCTGCCAGTGCAGGGGACAGGGGTTCGAGCCCTGGTCCGGGATGATCCCACGTGCCGCGGAGCAGCTAAGCCCGTGAGTCACAACTACCGAGCCCACGTGCCACAACTACTGAAACCCGTGTGCCGCAACAGAGAAGCCACTGCAATGAGAAGCCCGTGCACCGCAACGAAGAGTAGCCCCCGCTCACCGCAACTAGAGAAAACCCACGTGCAGCAACAAAGACCCAACACAGCCAAAAATAAAAATAAAATTGAAAAAAAAAAAGAAGAAGTGAAAAATGCAACATGCAACCCTGGGAGGAGGGGTGGCAGATTGGCTCTGCCTACATCAGAGAAGGAATGATTTTTTTGACTTGTGCGCACAGGAGCTTCCGTTTCACTTTGTAACAGAGGGCCAAGCCTCCAGCCCAGTGTAGCTGCATCCTGGAGTAACTGCTCAGCCCCAGGTCCAAAGCGTGGGAACTGGAGCGGGGCCACGAGTCACTCAGCACCGACAAACACAGTAAAGCCCTGCTGTCTGTGTTACAGTGTGGGAGGCAGGGGAAGGCAAGGAGGTTGAGACAGGAGGAGAAGTAGATGGAGTACAGGAAAGAGCATCGGGAGTTCTACGAGGAGAGCTTAAGGTGGATTAGAGAAGATTTGAAGACTAGGTGGCGTTTGAATGGTCACTAGGATTTGGCTAAGCGGAAAAGGGAAAAAGGGAAATCTTAGCAAAGGAAATGGCACAAGCAGAGGAAGATGTCTTCAAAGAACATTAAATTAAAGTGGCAGAGCTAAAGAAAGAGAAAGAAGGCGTGGAAAGGGAAGCAATACTACAATGTTGTGGTTAAGTCCATAGTCTCTAGAGTCAGGCAGATAGTGAATTGAAGGCCAGCTCTGCACTTTACTGTGTGACCTTGGGCAAGTTACTCAACCTATATGATCCTCTGTTTCCTCAGTGTTCCATGTAGTGAATGACATGAATGCCTAATAGGGTGTTTGTGAATATGAAATGAGATAATCTATTTAAGTGCTTGGCACAGTTCTCTATAACTATCCATCTTACTATGAAAGGTAAAAGATTGAAAGAAATTATAATAAAACATTGTGGTAGTCAGCCCTGGGTGGAGGGATTTGGGGTAATTTTTATCCATTTCATTCTTTCTGTATTTAGTATGTTTTCTTCCACATGTATTCTAATACTAATAATCTCGAAAATATAACATAGGTTTTCATTCTTTTTAAGATTGTGTGAAAGGCAGTAGAGGGCAAGAAGTTCAGAAGAATAGATTGAGGCTAGATCACCAAGCACTTTCTTTTTTAAAAATTTATTTCATTAATTTATTTATTTGCTTGTGCCGGGTCTTAGTTGTGGCAGGCAGGCTCCTTAGTTGCAGCTCTTGGGCTCCTTAGTTGCAGCTCGAGGTCCCCTTAGTTGCAGCATGCAGGCTCCTTAGTTGTGGCATGGGAACTCTTAGTTGCAGCATGCATGTGGGATCTAGTTCCCTGACCAGGGATCAAACCCGGGCCCCCCTGCACTGGGAGTGCGGAGTCTTAACCACTGCACCACCAGGGAAGTCCCACTTCTTTGTGGCAAGAGTTTCAACTTGTTTCGCGAACTCAAAGATTCTATACACATGTTTTAGGCGTTCCATAGATATTTGATTTAATTTTCTACATTAAAAATATTTGTTGAAATATATATTTTGAAACTATAATACAGTACATGTTTTAATATGTAATACACAAATATTAACATATGAGAAACATTAAAATAATTTATGCTACCACTTGACTTGTTTTGTTGCAGACCTTATAGTAAAGCTACTTTTGCATTCTTGTGCAAATAAGATCTCCTGCAAGATGAACTGTTAAAACCGTTAGCATTTGCCGCTACTTAACTGTGTAAGAATTTTCTCAATACTGTACAACCAAAATAAAAAATAAATAAATAAATTGAATGCTAGTATAAGAATGTAGTTCCCATGGTTACCAGGGGGTAAGGGAGAGGAGGAATAAATTGGAAGACTGGGATTGACATATACACACTACTACATATAAAACAGATAACTAATAAGGACCTACTGTATAGCACAGGGAACTCTACTCAATACTCTGTAATGGCCTATATGGGAAAAGAATCTAAAAAGGAGTGGATATATGTATATGTATAACAGATTCACTTTGCTGTGCACCTGAAAATAACACAACATTGTAAATCAACTATACTCCAATAAAAATGTTTTAAAAAAAGAATCTGGTTCCCTTACCCTTGATTTTAGATTTTTGTGTTTATCAGAAGAGCCTCATTTTTCCTCACTGATTGACTTTATGATCCATAAATGTAATGATTTTTAACTTAGAAAATAAATTCATATTAATAAAATATAATTTTTATCTGTTTTATACATTGGGGTCTGTGTCAGATTTTTGTCTATGAAAGCATTCATCTGATTTGGAAAATTTTAAAAAGTCTGGTTCTTCGAGGAAGATGCGGTCACTGCTGCTACAGAGCACTGGTCCACCTGGTCAGGAAGCCACGCCGCAGCCATGGCTTTTCACGACCGCTGAAAGACTCCCCTGGCGCCAGAAGTGGCAACTCACCGAATTAGAATTACCTTAACCAGCCGCAACACAAAATCTTTGGAGAAGGTATGTGTTGACTTGATCAGAGGCACAAAGTATAAGAATCTCAAAGTGAAAGGAGTAGTTCGGATGCCCACCAAGACTCTAAGAATAACTACAAGGAAAACTCTTTGTGGTGAGAGGGTCTGAGGCTTGGGATTGGTTTCAGATGAGGATCCACAAGCGACTTCATTACCTTGCACAGCCCTTCTGAGGTTGTGGAACAGGTTACTTCCATCAGTATTGAGCCAGGAGTCAAGGTTGAAGTCGCCATTGCAGATGCTTAAATCAACCTTTTTAATAAATTGATAATCAGTTGTGATTTTTTTTAAGTCTGAAAACCAATATTCAACAGGCATAAGGGAGCCTCTGAAAATTTGGGGGTAGAAGAATATAAATCTTAAGTCTTTGCAATTTTTCTGGTAGCAGTGTGAGCGATGGATTGAAGGGGAAAGGGTACAGACTGAAATCATGGAGACCAGTTAGAAGATCACTTCCGAAGTATAGCTGGGAGTGAATAGGGTCTAAACTAGGGGGCAGGGCAGTAGACAAGGGGAGGAGAAGATGGATGGGAGAGATGCTGAATGTGGGATTGACTTGACAAGACTTGACAACTGATTAGGCACGAGAGAGGGCAGTCAAAGCTGACATGCTGAGGTTTAAAACATAAGCCCCCAAGACAATGGCAGTCCTGTTCTTTAGATCTTACACAAAGAAAGAGCAGCAGATTTGGGATGCAAGAGCAGGAGATGATGGGTTCAGTTTGGGATGCACTGATTTTAAGTGTCTGTGGGCAGAAAAGTGGGAGAGACATCCAATCAGCAGCTGGATTATATTGGTCTAAAGCTCAGGAGATGGTTCTGGGCTGGACACAGAGCTAGAGATTTGGGATTGATCCACCTGGAATCCATGAAGCCCCAAAATTCCTACTGCAAACTGTAAATAGTAGTTTAATTAGATTGCGTGTTACCATTTTGGCCAATACTTTCAAGTTAAAAGGCATATGATAGCAATTTAAATTGTTTTGTTTCATTCTAAATGAAGTAGCAGTTTCTCTCAGTCTGTGCTAGATAGTGAGTTATTACATCGGGTAGTGGTTTTCCAGCTTAAATTATAGAGTGCTTACGGCAGAACCTGGGTAGACCTTGCAAGACCTATGTCAGAGCATTGACCTTGTAGAGCTAGGTAGCCCTAAGAGGATCACAGCTGAAGATAATACAGCTACATCCCAAATCTGCCACTGACTACAAGAGGCTTATGTTTCAGTAGTAGGAATATTTATCTAATGCCAGAATGATGTGAATTATGGGCATCGTGCAAAAATCCCAGTGCTGCTAAAGAAAACGAATTATTTACTAAACAGAGTTGTTACTGTGATATGCTTACAAGTTGCAGTCTGATAAATAATGGAACTTTAGAACTTAAATGGCCTATAGAGTTCCAGCTCAACTTTCGAATTGAACAATTAACCCGAAGTTATACTTGGTAGTGGAGCTCAGAACTCAGGTCAGCCCACTGTGCTTCCCATGACATCATATTTGATCTAATTCCATTCCTATATTTTGTAAGTACAGTAGTCCTCTAATTCAGTGGGATATCCGGCGTATAGGGGCAATTAACCTTACCTGTAAAAGGATGTATGTGTATCAAGCAGTGCTTGATCTGAGGGGAGATGAGGAAGCTGTCATCATTCTACAGCCTTTTACCTTTGTGGATCAGCGTTTTCTTATTTCTCCTTGTACATATTTGCATATAGAACAGTTGGAGAGTGTGGAATATACAAGTGATAGCTAAATCTGCAAGGAAATTATCTATGTCAGAATGTCAAAGTACTAGAAGTTAAGGGGTGAGTGATGGGAAGGTGATAGTCACACTTTGAATGTGTGGAAACTAAGCAGTGTGGCTCATCTCCCTCTTTTTTTCCCCTGATCCTTACTAAACCCCTCATTTATGGCATCCTGGAAATGGTACCTACCTCAGAGCGGTGAATGGAACTCAGGACAAACTTAAGTCAAGAGGTGACCTTCTTATTAAAGCAATGAGAATGTATTTTGTCCAGTTGAAAGAGATTGGCTTTGATTAAGCGTGGCACCAAGTTTGAAGCAATCAAATAATACTCTTTCACACTTTAAATATTTGGAATGATCACAGTCACTTTTTCAAATAGTGTCTCTCCACTTTTATCACAATCCTAAACTTTGTAATACTGAGTCTTTGTAATCCTAAAGAGGTTAAGGTAGCTTAAAATGGGAATTAGATTATGTGATACTTAATATTTCAAACATTTTTTTCTGATTTTAAAAACAAGATATAATCATTGTAGAACACTTTAAAAAGTACAGGAAAGTGTGAAAAAGAAAACAAAATTCACTCATTATCCCATCCTCTTTTGTGGTACCTGTTTTATGAAATGCACATATAAGTGTAATTATTTTAAAAACAGTAAACATTGAAATTCATGAAGTGAATCTGTGGGATAAATTGATCATCATTTGGCTTTTAGGAGTTCAAATGTCATCCATCCCAGACAGATAGGAAGGGAGCAGAGTGGCCCAGCGCTCTGCAGGAGAGTTGCTGATCTGCTGACAGCTGATAGGACACATTGTCATTGTTGAGGTCATCATGGTGGCAGAGCAGGCTGGTTCTGGACCAAATCTCATCCTGCCTCTGTCCTCATCCTGCCTCTGTCCTCCCATCTCACCTTTAAGTTAGTCAGTTGACATCTATTTATTAAGCAGAACTGAGTTAGGCGTAAATACAGAGAGAGGATAGAGAAGCCATCAAAATTGGGCAGGTTCCCTGCCTTTATGGAAATTAAAAACTAGTGGGGGGGCTTCCCTGGTGGCGCAGTGGTTGAGAGTCCGCCTGCCGATGCAGGAGTCACGGGTTCGTGCCCCGGTCCGGGAAGATCCCACATGCCGGCGGAGCAGCTGGGCCCGTGAGCCATGGCCGCTGAGCCTGCGCGTCTGGAGCCTGTGCTCCGCAACGGGAGAGGCCACAACAGTGAGAGGCCCGCGTACCGCAAAAAAACAAACAACAACAACAACAACAAAACTAGTGGGAATGGTAAGCATTAAAGAATTATGCCAAGAAACAGAGCCGTGGCATTGGTGCGCTTCTGTGAGTTCCATTCTGAATGCTCTCCTTTTTATGTAATTAAAATGCTGAGAGATATATTTTGCCTACATGATGTATTACATACAGGATATTCCTATGCACATAATGCATTTATTTATACATATACAAGGTAGTGTAGGCAAACCACCAATACTGTACTTTCTGGGAGATTTAAATGATTGATAATGGTAATTTTCACTCTGCTCTTTTCACTTCATATGCTGATTTTAGATCCTCACCCCTGGGTGACCTGGAGCTGTTAGTAAGGGAGGAAGGGAGGAACACAAGGTGCTAAGAGACAAGATAACCGAAGAGAACTATTTAGATTGGGAAAGCGGCAGACACTCCTGCTTCCACACTTTCCCAGAGACCCTGTTTGGGTAAATACTAAGATCAAAAACAATTAAAAAAAAAAAAAAAGCTCCCAGGGAGCAGTTCAACTCTGCAGAAAAAGAAGGTAGGAATGGAAAATTGAGGGGCTATCTCAGGCAGTGGTTCTAGTTCAGAAATGTTCAATGCCGTTCTTCCTACAGAGCTGCTCTTTGTTTCATGTTTGATTTCTTCTACATGAATAATTCCCATTCTTGTGTTCAGATGCAACAATCCAGCATTCATTGTCATGATAAAAATAGAAAATGACAGGCATTGATTTTTCACAGCAATTAGTCCTACATCTGTTTTCTGATTTCTTGAACATATACAGGCAAAACAGGCAGGACAGTAATGTGGAAGAGAGTGCCTCATGCATTTAATGGGAGACAGTTGTTTTGGCAAGTAAGGTGTGATGAAGGACGCTGTATTGGAGAGGGATTTTTAAAATCCATTTCAGATTTAACCTTCTGTGGTGTGTAAGAAACACCTGCTAAGAAGATCAGATTTCATATAGCTAAAATAACAATGACTTTATCAGGTTTTCCTTAATCTCTTCTAATACTTGCCATTCGAGGGACTGTTTCTCAACCCCATCTGTTTTTTTTTTGTTTTTATTTTATTTTATTTTATTTATTTATTTTGCTGTATGCGGGCCTCTCACTGTTGTGGCCTCTCCCGTTGCGGAGCACAGGCTCCGGACGCGCAGGCTCAGCGGCCATGGCTCACGGGCCCAGCCGCTCCGCGGCATGTGGGATCCTCCCGGACCAGGGCACGAACCCGTGTCCCCTACATCGGCAGGCGGACTCTCAACCACTGCGCCACCAGGGAAGCCCCAACCCCATCTGTTTTGATTGTACCAAAAGGACCTGATAAGCTCAATTAGGATAATGTATACAGCAGCATTTTGTAAAAATGTTTCAGGACGATAAGATATTGTTATTCTTCATTCATTTCACAAATATTTATTGAGGGCATATTCTGTGCCAGGTACTATGCTAGATACTGGGAAAGTATCAATAGTATGTACTAGATACAAGGCAGGCAAAAGTGCTAGTCCAGGCTCTCATGGAGCTTTCACTTACTTCAATAAGTGTTCCCTGGTTCCCCCTTCCACCCGTCCCGCTGTGATGAGTGCACATCTCGATCACAGCACTTATCTCACTATAGCATGATAGGTCCTGGTTTACCCATCTATCTCCTCTGTTCTCTTTTGAGCTCCTCAAAAACAGAGGGCGTGTCCCCTTAGCTCCTTGGTATCTATGATGCCTGCCTTGCACACAGTATGTATTTAATTCATGTTTATAGTAATGGATCAATTAATGCATGGTGGTTAATGTTGGCCCTGCAACCATAGACTCTCAGTCCAGACCATAAAATAGGCAGTGACATATAAGACTGTATAGTCTAGCCTCTTTTTACACATGAGGAACTTGAGCCCCACTGATATGCTATGCGACTTTAGGCAAAGCAAATTATCATTCTGTCTCAGTATTCCCAACTGTAAAGTGGAGATAAAAGAATTTTAGAGCTGAAAGAAATTTCACAAAGGTCTCCTTGTCCAAATACTTCATTTGAGACGTGAATAAAGTGACACACAGAAACGTTCAGCAGCTCTTCTAAAAGGAAATTAGTAGAGGATCTTCTGGGACCCATAATAATTCTCTTTCCACAATTCCTTGCTGCTTCTCTCTGTAAGCCTTAGTAGTATCACAAGATTGCTATAAAGTTACAGAGGAAGAATAGATATGGATTCTGTGATTGGAGTATAATTAAGTGCTACCACTTTGGAAAAAAACATTGGCATTATGTACTAAAGATGCACATCCCCTGGGAATTCCCTGGCGGTCCAGTGGTGGTTAGGACTTCACGCTTCCACTGAGGGGGGCCCGGGTTCGATCCTTGGTCAGGGATCCTGCAAGCTGCGTGGTGCAGGCAAAAAAAAAAAAAAAAAAAAGATGCATATCCCCTATGACCCAGAGGTTCAGCTCCTAGTAATACACTCTAGAACTCTTGCACGTGTACATAAAGAGGCATGCACAGGAATATTCAGAGAAGCTTTGCCAATAATAGGAAAGAAACAAAATGAGACACAACCTCAATACCCATTGACAGGATGGATCAATAAATTCAGGCATTCACACAGATTGGAGTATGATATAGCAAAGAAAACAAATCTCACAAAGATAATGTTGAGTGAAAAAAGCAAGAGGACTAGTTAATATCACCCACGGAAAGTTCGTTTATAAGCAAGGCTAAGTAATATGTGGTAAAGCAATGAATAGCAATGAGATTGACAAATACAAAATACTGAAAAGCCTCGTGTAACATCAATATTCAGCCCAAACCAAATATCACCGTTTGAGAATGAACTTGTGAGATATAAGAACAAACCTGAAACTTTATTTTTAAAGTCAGTGCTTGCTACACTTCCATTAGTTAACATTTTAGAATTAAATTTTTTTTTACATTCAGAACAGGAACAAGTTTTTTTTTAAAGCCTGTCAACTGCTATATTGCTTCTGTGGACACTGAACTGCACATTTGTGAAACTAAATAGATATTCACTGCCCACTGAGGTCTGTGCAAAGACAAGGTAGTTTTAGGGTGCCTCAATTGTATTTAGTATTTTCTTCTTTACTCTTTATATTCTCTTTTACCTAGAGAATCAAAGATGCTTTGTCATAGGTGATTTGGGAGTTTTTTCTTGTGAAATTTTCAGGTGATAAAGTTGATATTCCATTCTTTTTTTTTTAAGCTTTTTATTTAAACTATTTTTTTCTTAATTTCTATTTATTTATTTATTTTTGTATTTTGGCCGCATTGCATGGCATGCGGGATGGTTCCCCAAGCAGGGATCAAACCCGGGCCTCCGCACTGAAAGCATGGAGTCCTAACCACTAGGCAACCGGGGAACTCCCTGATATTCCATTCTTAATTAAAACTCACAAAATGTAAAAGATTCTCAAAAAGAACTTTTTCTTGAAAAGCTTATGGTCTAAATCTGCAGTCCCCAACCTTTTTGGCACCAGGTAATGGTTTCATTGAAGACAATTTTTCCACGGGGCAGGAGGGGCAGGGCGGGGGGGCCGGGGAATGGTTCAGGTGGTAATGTGAGCGATGGGGAGCGGCAGATGAAGCTTCACTTGCTCACCCGCTGTTCACCTCCTGCTGTGCAGCCTGGCTCCTAACAGGCCGCGGACCAGTACCAGTATGCAGCCTGGGGGTTGGGGACCCCTGGTCTAAATGGAATTAGATACCTGAAAATTACATTCAGTCCTTGAAGATTATTTTGTTTCATGTTAGAAATACAAGTATACTAAATAGTTCAAAAATATTAGAGGGGCTTCCCTGGTGGCGCAGTGGTTGAGAGTCCGCCTGCCGATGCAGGGGACACGGGTTCGTGCCCCGGTCCGGGAAGATCCCACATGCCGCGGAGCGGCTGGGCCCGTGAGCCATGGCCGCTGAGCCTGCGCGTCCGGAGTCTGTGCTCCGCGACGGGAGAGGCCACAACAGTGAGAGGCCCGCATACCGAAAAAAAAAAAAAAATTAGAATTATATAATCTAATCTATCCTACTTGACTTGAATTATTTAATTTTTATAACATTCATTAGCTCAAAAAGTATATAATTTTCTTCATAGACTTATTTAGTGAATATACTCTTCTTTAATATTCATATTCTTAATCTATTTCCCTGCTTAACTATTTGATTGTCATAATCATTGTACTTGTATATAAACTTAACAGCTCATTTATATAACTCTTATTTATAGTGCAGCATTTTATTCTTGCCATAATAGGGAATTCTTAGTTCATGTATCATCTAGAATGCCTACCTATATTTGAAACAATATTTTGACACTCATAATAGTTCCAAATGCTGTGCCTTGGTCATGCACAAGTACAGAAAAACCGAAATGATGTTGTGGGCATTGTCTATTCAGCCTTCCAAGGATCTAAGTCAAAACCAAAACCAAATAACAGATTTGCCCCAAATGCAGAGTCCAAAACCAGACTTCCAGCATCTCTTTGCTGGACAGTGGGTTCACAGGTGTTGTGAGTATGCTTTCTAATTTGCATGTAATTAAAGATTTATTTAAAGGTATCTGATATTTAATAATTAAAAATTACAGTGATCTGGAGGCATTTTGAAAAAAAGAGTATCATATAAGGATAATTCAAGTGCTAGTCCATGCCTCCTTTTCCCTTTTCTTCTTTGCAGTTTTCTCAGCCAGTTTTTTTCAAGAGGCCTCATCCACTATGACCTCTCAAATTCAGCACTCAAGTGCTCTTATGACTGGCTGTCCAGACCTGGCAGCAGGTGCCCCACGTAGTAGCATTCACACTCAGGCTGTGCCGTGGCAAAGGCTTGACCAGTGTTTCTTTGGGTACCATATACACCCCTGGCAGACATTGAGGTAGGCATATGGATGTTAACAGACCCTCCCTTGGTACAAATTATTCCTAAGAAGATTTAATGAACTAAGCATGTTAACATTTAGTAGCTTAAACACCATTTACATTTACAGTGAACTCCCTGGAGGTAAAAGAATACTTATGCAGGAATTAGTTGATTGCCTTAAGGAAAAATATTAATGTCCACCTACTCATGCTTATGGACCCAAAGACCTAAAGAGTCAACTCTGTTAGGTAACCAAGGACATACCACATAACGATCCCCTCCCTCCTTCTTTGTTTTTGTTTTGGAATTGGGGGCTTATGATAAGAGAAGTTCTCTTTTAGTGAGAGATCAATGATTTTGCAACTAATGAGTAGCGAGTGGACTTTGTTTTGAGAATTTGCTATGGCCTGAAAACTTAGATGTAACCATCTGATAATAGGAAGGGTCTACCGTGAATATTTTATTGGTACTATTAGAGGTAGTACAAGTAGAAATATTATTAATAGGTATTATTAGAACAATGGGGGAAGGGCAATTGTCAGATTAACAAGATGGTTGCATGCAGTGGCATAAGAACATGGGTGTTGAACTCAAATGACACTGCTGTTCAGTCCTGGTTCTGCCATGTAACCAACTGTGGGAACCAGGACAAGTTGCTTGTGTCTCTGAGGCTCCATTTTTTTACTTCTATAACATGAGGATGAGAATTGGGCCTATTTCATAGTGTTGTTGAGAGGACTGAATGAGCTAATGCCTGTAAAGTACTTAGCACATTGCCTGGCACAAGTGTGCTCAATAAACATTATAAATAGCATTTTATTATTATAGAGGCTAAGTTCTTATCATTATCTGTAAACTTTATTTATGGCTGTCTTATGATACTTATTACTGTCTATCTTATATCAGTGTTATTTACACAAAGGCTAAACTACTGGACTAAACTCCTTGAGGGAAAATTGCTTGTCTGATTCATACACTGAACACTATACGGCCTAGCACACTGAGGCAGCACTAAATCACAGTAGCTGTCAAACATTTTTAACCATGACCCAAAGCAAGATATATATTTTACATCATAACCAAATACATACAGACATGATTGAATTTAGAAAGCTTTACAAGACACACCTTACTATGTGCAATGCACTCTGATATTTATTTTTCCATTCTGTTTCATTCCATTCAAAAATAGTCTCATCTTGACCCACTGGATTCACTACTGGGTCTCATCCTATGGTTTGAAGATCCCTGGGCTGGACCATGAAGCAGCCCTGGACCTTCCCACCAAAGGTGGTGATGTGGTTAGTGAGAAGCTAACAGAATTGCTGGGCAAGGGCCAAATGGCAGCTGCTTTCAGGACACTTAGGGACCAAATCTAAATAGCGTAGATGAGGCGGATCAGGAACACTGGGGATGGGGAGGAGAGTGCTTTGACTTGGATCTGCAGAATTTTGAAGGTAAATCTTCCAGTACAGAGCTGCGTCATTCTAGCAGTTTTATTGAAAAACAAAGAAAGGTTTTAAATTTATTTATTTATTTTTGGCTGTGTTGGGTCTTCGTTTCTGTGCGAGGGCTTTCTCCCGTTGCGGAGACCGGGGGCCACTCTTCATCGCAGTGCGCGGGCCTCTCACTGTCGTGGCCTCTCCCGTCGCGGAGCACGGGCTCCGGACGCGCAGGCTCAGTAGTTGTGGCTCACGGGCCTAGTTGCTCCACGGCATGTGGGATCTCCCTAGATCAGGGCTCGAACCCGTGTCCCCTGCATCGGCAGGCAGACTCTCAACCACTGCGCCACCAGGGAAGCCACAAAGAAAGGTTTTAAAAACAAAACAAAGAAACAAAGAAAGGGGGGCTTCCCTGGTGGCGCAGTGGTTGAGAGTCTGCCTGCCGATGCAGGGCACACGGGTTCGTGCCCCGGTCTGGGAAGATCTCACATGCCGCGGAGCGGCTGGGCCCGTGAGCCACGGCCGCTGAGCCTGCGCGTCCGGAGCCTGTGCTCCGCAACGGGAGAGGCCACGACAGTGAGAGGCCCGCGTACCACAAAAAAAAAAAAAAAAAAAAGAAAGGGAAAAAGTAGGAAGAGGCATCAAGTCCCTGGAAATGAGGCTGGCAGTACAAAAAGCCAGGTGGGTATTGCTATGTCTCCTGCTCCAGGAACTCTCCTTTTTTTAAAACTTTTTATTTTATTTTGGAGCATAGTTGATTAACAATGTTGTGGTAGTTTCAGGTGTACAGCAAAGTGATTCAGTTTATATATATATATATATATATTCTTTTTCAGGTTCTTTTCATTATAGGTCATTACAAGATATTGGATATAGTTCCCTATGCTGTACAGTAGGTCCTTGTTGCTTATCCATTTTAAATGTAGCAGTGTGTACATGTCAATCCCAAACTCAGGAACTCTCCATTTTCTTCCAGATTTTTCTTTTCCTATCAAAAATAGCTTGGGAGTGGTTTTTTTTTTTTTTTTGCAGTACGTGGGCCTCTCACTGTTGTGGCCTCTCCCGTTGCGGAGCACAGGCTCCGGACGCGCAGGCTCAGCGGCCATGGCTCACGGGCCCAGCCGCTCCGCGGCATGTGGGATCTTCCCGGACCGGCGCACGAACTCGTGTCCCCTGCATCGGCAGGCGGACTCTCAACCACTGCGCCACCAGGGAAGCCCGGGAGTGTTTTTTTAAAACCTGGAAAGTGAGAAGACTATAAAGTGTGCATGTGTACACACATAGCCCCCCAACTTTAAAAAATCCTGTTTAATTGTCTTGTCTTGATTCAGTGGATTCAACGTCCTCCCCCTTCCTTCCTGCTTTTTCCATTAGCCTAAACTCCATCTTTTTCTGTCTTATTTTCCTTTAAACATGATTTTGGTCTAAGAGCTTTTGCTTCCACAGCCTCATAACTGTTTCAAGGCCCAGACCATTTTACAATGTGATCTTCAGTCTTATGGTTTCAGCTTTCAATTTCTTTTTCCTTACATTTGATCCTTCTACACAGCAAGTTAGGTTTAGTCATTCTTTCATTCATTGAGTCTAGCAATTTGTTGAGTACTTATTATGTGCCAGATACATACTACCTGCTGCTCAGGTAGCAGTGATCAAAAACAAGTTCCTTAATGTTACAGAGCTCATCATCAGGTAGGGGACGCAGACACTAAGCCTATCATCACACAAAGAAATAAAAACAGCCACTGTGATATATGCAATACAGGAGAGGTATGTGACAATTTGAGAGCCTTCATAAATCTTTGACCAGTCAGGAAAATGTTCTTTGGGGAAGTAAGGTTTGAGCTGAGAACTGAAGGATGGGGAGCAGTTAGGAAAAAGGATTGGGGGGCTTCCCTGGTGGCACAGTGGTAGAGAATCCGCCTGCCAATGCAGGGGACACGGGTTCGAGCCCTGGTCCGGGAAGATCCCACATGCCGCGGAGCAACTAGGCCCGTGAACCATGGCCGCTGAGCCTGAGTGTCCGGAGCCTGTGCTCCGCAACGGGAGAGGCCACAACAGTGAGAGGCCCGTGTACTGCGATGAAGAGTGGCCCCCGCTTGCCACAGCTAGAGAAAGCCCTCGCACAGAAACGAAGACCCAACACAGCCAAAAAAAAATAAATTAATTAATAAACTCCTACCCCCAACATCTTAAAAAAAAAAAAAAAAGGATTGGGAGCATCCAGGCAGGTAGAACATGGCCCTGGCGTGGGAGGGAGCAGGTTGAGTGAAAGGGACTAAGAGAAGGCCAGTGAGGTAGCAGGAAGTTTCCAGAGAGTATAGTGGGAAACAGTTCTGGCTTCATGCTGCAGAAATTTCATGCACTACTTTTTCTAGTCTATGTTAGGGAGTTTTGACGTTATCCTAAGGGCAATGGCAATCCATTAGAAAGTTCTGTGGGTCCTTGTGTACGGTGGTGGTAGGGAGGATGTGACCATATTTATTTCGGAAAATGCCACTTTGGCTACAGTGCGGAGAATGAATCGGTAGCTGGGTGAATGTGAATACAGATAAAAATTTAAAAGCTGTCATTTACGTTGCGCTTATTGTGTGTTAAGCACTTGTAAAGGGTTTTTCTACATGCTGTCATTGAATCTTCACAACAACCCCATGTGAATGTGGTAGCTACTGTAATTATCCCCACTTAACCTGTGAAAAAAACTGAAGCTCAGAGAAGTGAAGATACTTGCCCAAGATGGCACAGCTGGAATGTGGCAGAGCTGAGATTCGATACCTTGAGGCTGTTCAACAGTACCTCTTAATCTCGGTCACTTATTTCTTTCCTCCTCCCCCACCCTCCCCTCTGGCAGTCACCTGTTTGTTCTCTGTATCTATAATTGTTTCTGTCTTGTTATATTTGTTCACTTGTTTTGCTTTTTGGATTCCACATATAAGCAAAATCATATGGTATTTGTCTTTCTCTGTCTGACTTATTTCACTTAGCATATTACCTGCTAGGTCCATCCATGTTGTCGCAAATGGTAAGATTTCATTGTTTCATAAGACTGAGTAATATTCCATTGCATATATACCACATATTCTTTATCCATCCATCTATTGATGGGCACTTAGGTTGCTTCCATATCTTGGCAATTGTAAATAATGCTGCTATGAACATAGGGGTGCATGTATCTTTTCTAATTAGTGTTTTAGTTTTCTTCGGATAGAGCTGCCTGACAGTTTTGAACGAAATCGCCATCAGGTGCTGCGTATTTCATAGCCTTGTTGCTTTTCTTCCTCCAAGTCAGGGGTTACTTGGCCTCCCACCTGCAGATTCAATCCCGCCTGAGTCCCTGGACCAATTCTGATTTTAGACAGGAGGAAGCCAGGCAGTTCCAGCCTAGCCATCTAGTTTTCAGTATGAGGTTATCATTGTTGCCCTAACTTGTTTCCCATTTCTGAAATCTGGCTTTCTTCCACGTATCTGAGTCCTTGTCTTGGCCAGATGAAACAAGGACTATGAAAATGCTTTGGAAACGGTAATGCTTAATATATGTATCTAGCATAGGGTGTGAGTACAGAGTAAGTTTTCAGTGAATAGTAGTGATTGCTACCTGGATCATGGCTTGGTTATCGCAAGTCACAAAGTCACAAGGAGTAGAGTTAAATTGCAGTATCTTTTCAAGAAGTGACAATCCCTCTCCTCCAGAGATCCTTCTTGTTCTTCTCTTGACAGGGTGCCGCTCTCTCAGATTTTCCATTGACTGGTCTGTGCTCCTTCCCAACCTGGTTCATAAGGGTGGAATATTCAAAAAGAGCATGGATACTGGAATCAGATCTGCATTTGAATTCTGACTGCATGACCTTAGGAAAGGTACTTAACCTTCCTCCAGATTCCTCATCTGTAAAATCGTGAATGCCTCATAGCCCTTGGACAATTGAAGTAAGCAAAGTACGCAAGGGCATTGGTATTCAATAAGCACGAGCTTCTCTTTCCTTCCTTCTTCCACGTACCTCTTCAAATCTGGTCTTAGCCTGTCAGACTCTGAAGCAGTTCTGGTTTTACTGTCGTAAAACAAAGTCCCATGGCTTACCAATGGTGTGCTTTAAACTTTGGTCTATTTTATTCCTGTGCACGCTAATATGCCACATTAACTTTCTGACCACCAGGATTGTGTGTACCTAATTATTGCTTGACTAGCTCAGTTAATATTAACTGAGAATTTACTTTGTGAAAGGTACCATAGGAAACATTAATCCACCTCATTCCTGACTCTTTACATTGGGCTGACTTACCTGCCCTTCCTTTCAGCACACCTTTGTGGGCCTCTCTGAAGCCGGCCTCAATGGCTAGAGGGCAATTCAAGTCAACTGATGTGGCTTCCCTTGCCCCTAATTATTCCTGATTTGATCTTGTCTCCCTGTTTCTCTCCTTTGGCTCTGTACTCTGATTTTGATCATTCCCATCTCTGACCCCTTCAGGATTTGATCTTTTCCCTAAGTTTTCCTTTGGCATCTGGTCTATGGCTGACTGACATCCTTTCTGGCTCAGCTCACCGTTTTAGGGCTGGAGTTTCCCATTGCCTCTGGTGAGAGTATGTCCTTCTTGATCCCATTTTCCTGCCCAGTGGGTTCCTAATGCCTGCTCAAATCTGAATTCTGTCTAGATAAGTCAATCATGGTAGCCCAGGGTGGGGGAGTGCTAACTAATAAAAATTATGTGACATGTCTTGCTGCCCTGAGGGAACACACACACACACACACACACACACACATACACACTGACACACAAAGCAAGGAATGACTGGTAGGTATCTAGTAACATAAATACAAGTTAATGTTAAAACTGTCTTCTAGTATTTTTAAAAATATACATCAGTGGGGAAAAGAAGGTATCTTTCAGAGGTGTTTGATTTACAGGCGAGGCGCGCTTAGACAACCTGGTTTAATATGCTTTACAGATACAGATATTTAAAAAATAATTTCGTGATCAATTTTTCTTAAAACTTAAAAATAGTTTTTTAGCTCATTTTGCTATTAAGATCATAATTTTAGAATATGTGATTCTCATGCAAAGAAAGTCCCTTTGCAGTAGGGTCAAAATAACTGAGACTTAGCAGAAATATTATGATTGTATTTTTTTTTTTTTTTAGAAGATGTTGGGGGTAGGAGTTTATTTATTTATTTATTTATTTATTTATTTATTTATTTATTTATTTTGCTGTGTTGGGTCTTTGTTTCTGTGCAAGGGCTTTCTCTAGTTATGGCAAGCGGGGGCCACTCTTCATCGCGGTGTGCGGGCCTCTCACTATCGCGGCCTCTCTTGTTGCGGGGCACAGGTTCCAGACGCGCAGGCTCAGTAGTTGTGGCTCACGGGCCTAGTTGCTCCACGGCATGTGGGATCTTCCCGGACCAGGGCTCGAACCCCTGTCCCTGCATTAGCAGGCAGACTCTCAACCACTGCACCACCAGGGAAGCCCTATGATTGTATTCTTGTTTATAGTGCACACTTTTCATACTTATGTTCTACAAGCTGTAGCTGAATCCACACTCAAATCTGATATACTCAGTTCTATGAAAATATGATATTCAGGAATTTGATCTTGCAGAATGGATAAGATTCACTTTTACTTTTTTTCCTTTTCTTCTACTGCCATAAACTGTGCACGCAGGCACAGGCTAGTGGGGAAGCGGTGGAACATGAGGAAGGACAGGAGAATTTAACAGTCTGTATAATGGCTCCCAAGGATATGGAAATTGAAACGGAATGAGTTCTGGGGGAGAAAGCATTCCAAATAGTGTTGTGATATTGTGATTTCTAACAAGAAATATATATTTGGTCTTCATTCCAATTTCTGGAACAGAGCTGCTAAAGCCCTTGGAATTTTCTGGGAGGAGAGCAATAAAGGTGTCTTTTGTTATGTCAATGAAGTGACTTTTGGACTGTGTCTGAGGATGGGAGTAGGTTGCCAGGAGAGCCAACCATGTGATTAAAGGGTTGGAACTTTCAGCCCCACCCCTTGATGTCCAGCTGTGGGGAGAGGGCCTGGAGGTTGAATCAGTGGTCATTGGCCAATGATTTAATCATTCATGCACATGTAATGAAGCATCCAGAAAAACTTAGAAGGCCAGAGTTCAGAAAGCTTCTGGGTTGGTAAACATGGGAGATTTGGGGAGAGTGGCAGCCTGGAGAGGGCATGGAAGCTCCTTGCCCTTTCCCCATACCTTTCCCTGTGCATCTCTTCCATCCGGCTGTTCCTGAGTTATATTCTTTTATCATAAACTGGTAATCTAGTAAAATCTAGTAACGTGTTTCTCCCAAGTTCTGTGAGCCGCTCTATTAAATTAACTGATCCCAAGGAGAAGGTTGTTGGAACCTACACTCTACAGCTGGTTAGTCAGAAGCACAGGTGATAACCTGAAGTTGGGGGAGGGGGCAGTTTTGTGGGACTGAGCCCTTAACTTACAGAATCTGATGCTATCTCTGGGTGGATAGTGTCAGAATTGAGTTGAATTGTAGGACAGCCAGCTGGTGTCTGGAGAATTGCTTGCTGCTTTGAGGGATAACCCCACCACCACCACCACCACTGCCACACAAACACAGAAACACACATTGGAATTGGGTTCAGAACCTGAATTAAGTGTTCAAAGGGACACAGCAAACCCGAGCGCTGAAGAACATCCATGTGCTGCCGTTTGGAATCAGGCAGATAGTTGCTCTTGGTTTGTTGAAGCAGCCCCAGTTCATGGGGTACTGAGAACATTTGGTCTCTGGTCAAGTAAGTTGAGGTCAGGGCGGGCATTGAGCCTCAAATTGAGGAACTGGAGTGCAAAGCAAGGATCCAAGGCAGGGGACTTCCCTGGTGGTCCAGTGGCTAAGATTCTGCACTCCCATTGCAGGGGGCCCGGGTTCCATCCCTGGCCAGGGAATGAGATCCCACATGCCACAACTAGGAGTTCACAAGACACAACTAAAGATCCTGCATGCCGCAATGAAAGATCCCGCATGCCGCAGCTAAGACCCGGTGCAGCCAAATAAATAAATAAAAATAAAAACCAAAAACCTTGACTTAACATTAAAAAAAAAAAGAATCCAAGGCAGAAGGCCACTTTTCTCGACTGAGCAAACCCACTGGGGATTAGAAGGAGAACTAATGTGAGCATGTGCAGGCTTCACTTCTGGTCTGCCAGTTTAAGAAGAGCAAGACTTCTCTCAACTACCAGTCCTCTAGGTCTCGAGCCTTTGCTGGCTGAGTGTGACTGTTTATTGGGTTATTGCCCTTTTGGAATGCCTCAGGGACTAGCAGGGCTAAGCTGCAGATTAAAAGTAGCGTGTTTGAGAAGTCTCATGGGGCTTCTATCTATAAAAATTCATTTTATGTACCGTTTTCCAGGAACATCTGTACTGCTTAAGAAATATTTGTTGAGGATTCATTGTTGTGATAGTCAATTTTATGTATCGTCTTGGCTAGGCCTAGATACCCAGATATTTGGTCAAGTATTATTCTAGATATTGCTCACGAGACATTTTGGAGATGAGATTAATATTTAAATGAGTAGACTTTGAGTAAAGCATGTTACTCTCAGCAATGTGGGTGGGCCTCATCCAGTCATTTGAAGGCCTTAATAGGACAAATTTTGACCTCCTTCCAGGAAGGAGGAATTCTGCCAGGAGATGGACTTGAACTTCAATATCAACTCTTCCTTGGGTCTCTAGCCTGTGCGCCTCCACAACTGTGTGAATCAATTCCTTAAATCAATCAATCAACCTCTCTCTCTCTTACATATATAATATATCTAATTTATATATATAATATGTAATCTTGTATATAATGTATATATAAACTTATATGTTGTGTGTGTGTGTGTGTATATATATATATATATGTATATTTATATCTTATTGGTTCTGTCTCTCTGGAGAACCCTAGCACAGTTGTCCAATACGAAGTTGCATGAATTTCACTCCATTGAAGGGCATCATTTGCTTATGTCATGTTTTCTTTCAAACTAATCCATTAATAGCATCTCTACCCTTTCCTCCCACCTAGTTCTTTTTTTAAATTTTATTTATTTATTTTTGGCTGCATTGGGTCTTTGTTGCTGCGTGCGGGCTTTCTCTAGTTGTGGCGAGCGGGGGCTACTCTTCGTTGCAGTGCACGGGCTTCTCATTGCGGTGGCTTCTCTTGTTGTGGAGCACGGGCTCTAGGCGCGTGGGCTTCAGTAGTTGTGGCTCACGGGCTCTAGAGCGCAGACTCAGTAGTTGTGGCGCATGGGCTTAGTTGCTCCGCGGCATGTGGGATCTTCCTGGACCAGGGCTTGAACCTGTGTCCCCTGCATTGGCAGGCGGATTCTTAACCACTGCACCACCAGGGAAGTCCCCCACCCAGTTCTATTATAAGGATAATAGAAAAAAAGTTGCAGAGCTGAGACACTTTATATATTAACTACATTTTGAAAACATCTGCTTTCAAGACCTGTTTGCTTTCAACATCAAAACTGACTGTAATCATAATGATGTGTGGAAAAGTATTCACTTGAGAATAAAATGTTAAACCCTGAAGGCTATTAAAGGACGTTGTGGACATATTTGTTTGAACTGATTTCAGTTGTGAAAGTTCTTTCAAATACTGGGAGGGGGATACATAAAAATGCAAGTGGTGATCTCATGGTTGACCAAGCCTGCCTTCTGACTTTTTATGCAGCATAATGCTGTGTTGTAGCTTTGGGTTGTGACTTCTCATGGGACATACATTATTTAGTTTTTAGTTAGTTAGTTTGTTATCTCAGTACAAGTTAATATTAAAGTTCCGTGTGTGGTCTTTGTTCTAAAATGCTTTCGAGTCCATCACATCACCAATATATTTATAAACTTGAGAAATAGATTACTATGAGGTAACTTAAAATATGAGTGGTTCTCCTGTGAATTTAGGTCAGATACTTTCTTAGTAATGAAGCTGCTAAGTGTTGAAACTCCTTTTTCCCTGAAGGCATTTAAATCTTAGTTTTGGTTGGACATGTTCCTGGTGGTTGAAAACTAGTAACTATGGACATTCCTAAAGCTGTTTTCTCAAGTTTCTTGTATTTTTCTTTTCTTTGACTTCATGTTTGCTCTTTCCAGCTGTTTATGTTTTGATCAGTTGCTTTCTAAATATTCAATTTCCTTTAACATGTTCAGTAGAAAAATTTGGATTTCTTGGTTAGAGACTACTACATTTGTAAAAATTATTGTTTTATTGAGAAATTAGAGTCATCCATTAAAACCTACTTTTGGTTTCACCATAGTATATTGATGATGTTCTTACCTGGGCTACGTATAGTGCCAGCACCTAGAATTGTGCTTGAGAGGAGACTCAACAAATACTTCTTCAATTAACTTAGTTGATAAAACCCAAGCAAAAATTGATGGCAAAGAGAATGGCAACCATCCTGTGCAGAAAGAGTTCTCTTTTAACAAATACCATTATATCCTCCCCCTTTTTTTTTTGCCATTTATTACTTTAAAACACATACAAATATGGTTTTGCTGTTTTAGTTCTTGAATAAAAAAATCACGAACTCTGGAAGGATATATAAGAAATGAATAATAATGGTTATGTGGGAAGGGGGTACTAGGTGGATAGGACAGAAATGGGAAGAAGTTTTAACTGGATATCATTTTATGATTCTTTTGGTTTTGAACCAAATAAAAATTATTTGTTATTCAAAAATTAAATTAAAGAAAAAAGCTAATTGCATGAATGAGGTGGATTTACAAGTCCCTTCCCTAGAAATAGCCACTAAACTAATAAAGATGTATCCCTTTGGAATGATGTTTATGTATAGTAACTGTATTTGAATATCTGCACAGGAGTAACTATAATATTAATAAATCTGGAATGGGTTTTTAAATATTGTATCATTGATATTTTGTGAATTTATCATTTTAAACTGCCTTAAGCACCTTGAAACTGATTGAATCATTTTACAAAGTGTAACTTAAAAGTAGTTTGGATATGGTAATGCACAAATTTTGGTTGCCTTTAAGCTTATTAAAATAGATTCTATTTATATAGCTGCCTCAGTTACTCATTTCTGCACAATAAATTACCCCCAAATTTAGTGGCTTAAAATGTTTGACTTGCTCACTAGCCTGTGATGTGACAGTTCGGGCTGGCTGTAGCTGGGCTGGGTGCCAGCAGGGTCTATGTTTGTGGTTGGGTTCATTCATTCGTCTGGTGGCAGTTGGCTGGCTGTCAGCAGGGGTGATGGAAGAATCTGGGCCAAGTGTCACTCACATTCCAGCAGGCTACCCTGAACTTCTTCACATGGTTGCTGGGTTCCACCAGCAATAAGGGAGAGCAAGTTCCAATGCCTAAGTTCAAGCCTCTGCTTGTGACGTCTTGCTTATGTCCCATTGGTCAAAGCAAGTCACAGAGTCAATGTGGGAGGCCAAGCTCAGAGTCAATGTGTTAAAGAAGTATAGGAAGGCAATGGGTCCAGGGAGGTGTAATTCAATGGGGGCCATTACTGTAACTGTAGTTGCTATCATTTCTAAAAATTTCCATTATTTTCTCAAAGCATTGATATTAAACTCAACTCATGGTCAGGCAATTCTGTATACAACTGAGAGCTAATGATGAGTTATAGATATTGGACTCTGATTTAAGGCTTTAGCACCAGTTAATATTATAATGTAAAAAACTAAGACGTCATATCACTGCCTTGTTCCAACATTTCCCATGGCTTCTTATTACATTTAGAATAATATTAAAATTCCTTGACACAGACCACAGGCCCTCAGCGATTTTGTTTTTATCCACGTTTTCATGATATCATACTTTACCACTCAGCCCCTAGTTTACTGTCTTTCAGCTATAATGGCTATTTTTCTATTCCTTTAATCCATCAAATTCATCCCCACTTCAGGGCTTTTCACTTGCCATTTCCTCTTTGGAATGACTTTCCTTCAGATCTTTGCTTGGGTGGCTTCTTCTCTTCATTCAAGGCTCAGTGCAAATTTTACTTCTTAAGAGCAGTATTTCCGGACCGTCCCTCAGAAATAGCTCCTCCCATCTCAGATCACTCACTATCCCATTTCTTCATTTTATTTTCTTCAAAACACTTCTTATTACCTGGAATTATCTTACTTATTCAGTTGTTCGCTTATTATCTTATTCCCCCTACTAGCATAGAAGCTCTTAAAGGGATAATTGTCTCTTCTGTACCATGTAGAACACATAGTAGATACTCAATAAATATTTGCAGAATTAATGAATTAGTGAACTAAAGGCCTGGCATATTCAGTCTTGACCGAGGGATCTTTGCCTTTAAGGTGAGGAGGTTGGATCCTTTCTAAGATCTTTTCCAACTCAAAAATTGTATACCTCCCATTCATATAGCTCAATTTTTAGATGAAGCTTGAGCAGAGGAAAAAAAGCTGTCTGTAACAAGGATCGTGGTAATAAATATTCTATAAACTGTTTCATGTTGGAAAAAAGTCTGTTGTAGTGATTTTCAAATACATAAAAAAGGTAGGTAGAATTTAGGAAGAGGAATGAAAGTACAACTTAAATTAAAAAAAAACTAATAGACATTCTTTTCACTATATCTATACCCAAAGTATCTTTAAAATTTTTTTTAGCTTTATTGATATCTAATTGACATATAACATTATGTAAGTTTAAGGTGTATAACATGATGATTTGATATATACCCAAGTATCCTGAGTAGAAGTAATATAGTTTTTATTATTTTCCAATGAGAAGGCCAGAGCAAGGAAGAGGGGAGCTCTTCCTTGGGTGGCACCAGAATACCAACATTTTCATCAAAATAATGTAGCCTAGATTCTGGAGCCAGCCTGCTCAGGATCAAAGTCCAGCTCTGCCTCTTAATACCTGTGAATCCTTATGGAAGTTGTTTAACCTTGTGTGCTTCAGATAGCACCTCTGTGAAATGAGAACACTGATGGCAGTTACCTCATAGGATTGCTGTGAGAATTAAATGAGATAATGTTTCTAAAGGGCTTACCACAGTACCTGGTCCACCATAGCACTCAACAAATATTAACTCTAGTCTTTAAGAGTAATAAGCAAAACAGTAGTGTATGTCAAACCAAAGAATGGCAAGCAAAAATGTCCTTGGGTAGGTTGGGGTGAGGAGTGAGATGGGAGACTTGGAAGAGTTCAGAACCTTTGTAACCTTCCTGAGGCTGCACTGCTAATTATTAGCATCGTGTTAGAGTTGGGCAAGACGGGTGCGGCTGCTTAATGGAGTAGCTCCTGGCTGTACATATTTCATGCTGGAGGGAAATAGATGTTCAAAAAATTATTTTTTCCAAGAATGCCAGGAAAATTAAAATTCAATTGAAATGCAATTTCCTATATTGTGAATGTATTAAACAATTTGGGGTTTATATCCAAACTCTGTATTTCGGTAAAGTACTTAGGGCCTGAACTAAAAAGAGACGCCTCCTTAAAATCAGTTATGTCACGTAGATAAATCACATTCTGAAACTTTAATCCCCGAGATGAAGTGGCTGGTATGACGTTCCAAGGATAATCTAATCATATACAGGATAGCCTCATTAATGTGCACTCCACTGATTGAGGATCTGAGAATATTTAGACCAAAACTGAGATTTTGCCCTTTCTATGGAAAAATAAGAACATTGCCAAGAACATTAGTATTATAAGTAAGATTGTATTAGAAGAGTGTAAAGTACTTTAAAGAATAAACACTGTTGATGCACTCTTTTAGGTGCAATTCGCATGCTAATATAGTTAGTCCATAACAAAACATAATTACTAGTGACTTGAGTTAATAACTTAAATCAATAATATTTGTGTGCTCCCAGTGTGCCAGGCTTCATCTGAGACACTGGAGTTCACTAACAAGCAAGACACACCTAGTTCATCCCTCCACGGGGCTTACATTCTAGCATGAAAAGCAAATAATGGTTTACATTAATGGGGTGATATTATTTGAGTACGGGATGCTTTGGGAATTTTACGGAAACACCCATTCTAGTCTAGGATATGGGAAAAGGTCTTCTGAAGAAAAACGTTAAACAGAGACCTGAAGAGTAGTAGAAGCTGTCTGGGAGAAAAGGAAATAGCATGTAGGAATTATTGGTCGACTGTTGGCTGACTGTCTTCCTGATCAATAGAGGGGGTCTATCAAGGGTTTCTAGCAACTCTTTGACAATCTAATTTGCATTTCTCTATATTCTTGAAAGTAATACCATTGTTCTTCTTAAAAATATTCATGTTAAAAAAATATTCATGTGATTCCAAATCATCACACATTCAGACAAAGCATTGCTGTTATTTTTAAAATGTCTCCAGTTCTAAACTTGATACACTCAATGCAATGGGTAATTCCTGCTGCCTATTTCTCATCTGATTGGTCAGAAATGTAATAGCTGGTGTGTTTTCTTTGTTTTTTTTTTTTTTTTTTTGCGGTACGCAGGCCTCTCGCTGCTGTGGCCTCTCCCGTTGCAGAGCGCAGGCTCGGGACGCGCAGGCTCAGCGGCCATGGCTCACGGGCCCAGCCGCTCCGCGGCACGTGGGATCTTCCCGGACCGGGGCACGAACCCGTGTCCCCTGCGTGTCCCCTGCATCGGCAGGCGGACTCTCAACCACTGCGCCACCAGGGAAGCCCATAGCTGGTCTTTTATGTGCAGTTAAATCCTTTAGAATTTTCATATTTTTCTGTACTATCGTATTTGCTATTGTATCATATTACTGTATTACTATATGATGCCTTTGTAGTTCATTAGTGGTACTTAGCAAAACCTTTCATGTGTAGACAATAAAAAATTACACTTTCCATGTCATTTCTTGCACTCAGGGTATTGTGTGAGGGGAGTGCTGCTGGAGACCATTCTCTGGTATGTATAGGTCTATAATTTTAGGTTACTTCAGGTCAATAAACCAGATCTCTAGACCTACCATGTCCAGTACAGTAGCCACTAGCCACATGTGGCTACTGAGCAGTTGGAATGTGGCCAGTCCAAATTAAGATGTGTTGAAGTGTAAAATACACACTGGATTTCAAAGACTTAGTACAAAAAAAGAGTAATATAAAATATCTCATTGATTCTTTTTTGTAATGATTACATGTTGAAAATATTTTGGCTTTATTGAATTAGATAAAATATATTATGAAATTAATTTCACTTTTTTTTTACTTTTTAAAATGTGGCTATTTGATAATTTAAAATTGCATATGTGGGTAACGTTTGTGGCTCACATCATATTTCTGTTGGTGGGTGCTGCTCTAGAGTTCTTTATTTTGTGGGTGTTAGCAGAGGCTGAGGGAGTCTGAAGTCGTGCTGTGGCTGTTAGTGGGCACGAGATGTCATCACTGCTGATTAGGGAAGGTTTGGCTTTTGGATAGAATCAGTTACTGAAACAGATCAACAACTGCAGATGCGATGGAGACTTCGTTGGGATGAAGGATTGGAGAAAGAAACTTGATCAGATGTTGTTCAGGTCCTACCTAATGATAAGAGGCAGAGACCCCTAACAATATCATGTTTACAAAACAGGGACCATTGTTCCCAAGGAGTTCCTGCTACTTACATTCCCGTTGAAATCTCTAGGCAAGCCCTCCAGAAGGACATATAATGTTACATCAGAAGAAAGTCAACCTGAAAAAACAGAAGCTGAGCTTCCCTGTAAACAAAGTTCCTATAGTCACATTTGCTGTCTCTAAGAATAAAGAAGGCAAACCCTGTTAAAAACACCGTGCAGTTCTGTAGTCCTTTTTATCTTGAAGTACCTTAGTAACATTAACTCACTATTCATCACAATTTGGGACATGTTGAATAGTGAGTGTTACTATCCCATTTATAGATTGGAGAAGAGTCAGTGAATGTAAAAGACTTGCCCAAGTTACGTAGTATTTAGGGGAGCTCACCTGCCAGCCTGGAGGAAGTGACATGGAAGTCCTTTCAAAAGTAGTTTTGACATCATATTTCACATCTAATTATGTTATGTGTCCCTTAACTGCTTATAGTCTAGTAGAGAGAGGCAGGCATGTACAAAATACCAGAGAGTATTTCAGGTGCTCTGGTGAGAGGAGTGGTTTCAAGATAATGGTAGTACCTAAGAGTTCTGTGGCGTTTCCTGTGTACCAAGCATGGTTCTAAGTGCTTTCATGTATAGTAACTTATTAAGCCTTCAGGAAAATCCAATAGATAAGGAATTATTAGGATCTTCATGTTACAAAATACTACAAGTGGGCAAAAAGAGATTCAGTAATTTACCCAAGGTCACAGTGAGTGGCAGAACTTGAATTCAAACCCAGACAAACTTTGCTCCTCACCACTGCACTGAGGTGTGTGCATTACCGCCTGGGTGGACAGAAAATGCTTCTTGGGGAAAGTGACACTTGAGCTGAGTTTGGTAAAAGCAGAAGCTATTTGCTAGGATGGCAAGAAGGGGGCATTCTTATTATGATGATCATATGGGCAAAGTCCTGGCAAAATAAAGCAGTTAGTGCAAAAGAGACAGGTTTAGGAGAAAGGAAAGGGGAAGGTGGAAAGAAGGGGGATAGAGTAGGCCAGCCAGAGTTACAGGAAAGGAAAAGGTTGTGAAAGGAGGACCTTGAAACTGTTGACAAAGTGAGATTAGTGGAATATCTAAGGATTCATTTACCAAGCCTCCTGCATTCCCCTTTAGCACAAACAGCTGAAAACTTTTAACTATATTTAAGTCACTGGTTATGTGACCCTGGGCAAATCAGTTTAATTCTCTGGGCCTCAATTTTCTCATCAGTGAAATCAAGTGCCAAGACAAAGTGGTCTTTGCGTTCGTTTCCAGCCCCAGTCTCCTGATTTCTGTGAGTTCTAATGTGCAAAGAAGAAGCAGTTTGAAACTAAGTGACATATTTAGATTTGCATTTGAGAAAGATGACACTATTTTTATATGGTAATATTGCGGTAAATTTTTTAAAAGGCATCGTAAGTTTTAAAATTCTACACTTGCTCTGCAAACTTCTACTTGGAGAGTGTTACCATGCTCTCTGTGAGAGTAAGTGCCCCTCACTGTCTCATGTTTAGCACAGCTACCTCTCCATTGGTTCTGATGTTTTCTTGTTTCTTACTTGGAGGTGATCTCTTTTTCTCCCCATTCTTTTGGTGTCTCCTCTGGTAACTAAGTCTTCTGTGAGTCTAAGCGCCCCTGAGTTTTCTTAATTATTTCCATTGTTTTAACTACCATCTCTCTAGAAATGTATTCTAACTACCTGCTCTAGTTCTGTATCTCTAGTGGATATAGTCCCATCTAGAAATGACATGCCTGGAGGGGGTTGGGGGGGGGGCAAAGTGGGTGAAGGGGGTCAAAAGGTACAAACTTTGAGTTATAAACTAAATAAGTCGTGGGGATGTAATGCGCAGCATGGTGACTATAGTTAATAATATTGTACTGCATATTTGAAAATTGCTAAGAGAGTAGATCTTAAAAGTCCTCATCACAAGAAAAACAAAGAAAAATAAGTTTTGTAACTATGTATGGTGACTGATGTTAACTAGACTTATTGTGGTGACCATTTCCCAATGTATGCAAATATCAACTCATTTTATGTTGTATACTTGAAACTAATATAATGTTATGTGTCAATTAAACCTCAATAAAAAAATTTTGAAAATGACTTGGCTAAAACATGACTCTGCATCAGAATTTCTCTAAAGCCTTTCCTCTTTATTAGAAAAAATTACATTATTTTATTCTTCCAGTCTCAGTACAGAAAAATCAGAAAGTACATACAAGGAAAAGAATATAATAACCCCCATAATCTTATACATGAAAGGATAATCACTGTTACTATCTTATTGTATAGTTTCCTAATTATTTCTCTGTATGCATATATATGTGTTTATTGTGGGAGGAGAATCATAATACCGTTTTGTAGCCTATCAGAAACATCTTTCCATTTCAACACATGAAATCATGTATTGTTTTTGAAAGAGTGTGGAGTATTCAGTTATATACTCATATAATATATTTAACCAAATTTCTGATGTCGGGACTTTATTTCCAATTTACTGATATGACAAAGAGTGATTATATGAATTCCCATTGCTTGTATCACACATATGACACTTATCACACATGCTTGGTATAGTGGTGACCTGAGCTTTGACATATCTCCTCAAAATGATTTTATACATTTTGAGACCAGATCTTATATTTCTTTGTGTCTCTCATAGAGTGTAGCATGGCCTTGCATATGGGAAACATTCAATAAATATGATCTGCTTTCTATTGCTATAGATTCATTTTCATTTTCTAGAATTTGATATAAATGGAATCATAAGGTATGCACCCCTTTTTGTGTGGCATCTTTCACTTAGAATAATTATTTTGAGATATATCCAGGTTGTTATGTAAGTCATGTTTCAGCAAGTTGGTGGGGAGACAGACAACAGTTGTGTACCATTTCCTATAGAAGCCTGCCAATGAGACCTCTCCATCACAGAGAATCTATTCTGAGCCCTTGATGCATGCACTCCTGCCTGCTTGATCTCTCCTCTTGAATATCTCACTGACAAAGGTAACATGTCTCAAATGGAACTCTTTATGCAATGCAATCCACCCCCCGCCCCAGAAAAAAACCCTCCTCCAAAACCTAGATGCTTCCGTCTTTCCCAGGATAATAAATGACATCATCTTTCATCTAGTTGAATGGGTCTTCCTAGTTGCTGGGTCATCCTCTTGAATATATCTCTGTTCCATCTGTCTCTTTTTCTGTCTCTACTGCCACCACCCTATTCTAGGCTGCATCATCACTTGTCTGCCTACTGCAGCCTTCTTACCAGTCTCCCTGCTTTTGCCTTTGCCCCTGTCCAACTCAGAGAAGTCATGGTGACTCTCAAACATACATTGCCTCTTATCACTCTTACGCTTAAAACCCCTCAATGGTATCCTTTGCACTCATCCTATAGTTCTATTTTTAGAACGCTTTGATACCAGAGTACCCAGGACATTTTTGATTTCTAACCCTCCAGATTTGAGCTCCTGTAAGAATGAAGTGCATAGGAGCTGTGTTGAGAAGTCAGCTCTGAAATTTTGACAGAAGAGGGCAGGGTTAGAATCTTCCCAGAGTCCTGCACACAAAATCTGGTTAGTGTAGTTTATGGCTAGTTTCATCCTTGATGTTAAGAAAATCTGTACAGATCCTTTAGATCCTTTCCTGGCTTCAAGCTCAATCTTGACCTCTCCTTGAAGCCCATTTAAGAGTTCACTTATCTGACTAAGAGGATAGTACATGTTGGTTTCTCTTCACTTAGAAAGTGTGTGTTTATTTCTGTATTTAAACACACACCCCACCCCACCATATATATATGTTTTGGTGACTTGTCTAGACTATTTTGTGAGCCACAGGGGAATAGAAACCTTTCTCCTTATTCTGTTCCTTAGTTCACTCTATGGAGTGAGTAAGGGGCTAAGCAGACCCTCTGTGGGCTCTCTATAAATACCGGTTCCATTCAATAATGGACCAGCTGAGTGTTTCAAAGAAATGCAAATTGAGCAGAGAGGTCAAAAAAGGTGTCCTAATACTTTTCAATTTGTTCTTTAATCAGAGTTAATGCAATCGAAACCCTTTGGTTTCATATCTATTAGGCACACAGCAGGCTGGCAAATGCTTCCTGAGGGACTAGGCCTCAGCTGTGGTCTGGGTGCTCTTTGGTGTGTGTACATGTGTACACGCATGTCCACATCTGCCTGCACGATCTCTGTCTTGTTGAATTTCTATAAACATATAATTAAATTGGTCTTGTCAAACTGTTGGGGGACATGGTGGACAGAATTCTAAGATGACCTCCAAGATTCTTGCCCTCCAGTGTACACACCCTGTACATTCCTTTCTCCTTTAAGTGTAGTCGAGACCTGTGGATATGCTTGGTGACCAGTCTGATGATTAGGTTACTTTACATGACAACAGTGAAGAGATTCTGAAGATGTAATTAAAGTCCCTTCTGGAGGAGAGAGTTCTCCTGCTGACCATGATGAAACGAACAGCCCTGTTGTAAGCTGACTATGGAGAGGGGCAGTCTCTAGAGCCTGTAGATGCCCAGGCTGTCAGTCCTACAACCCTGAGGAATTGAATCCACAGTCACCTGAATGAGCTTGAAAGAAGACTCTGAGCTCCACATGTGATCGTAGCCCGGCCGACACCTTGATTGTAGCTTTGTAAGACTCTGAGCATCGCACCCAGCTCAGCTATGCCTGGACTCCTGACCCCCAGGAACTGAGGTAATACATGTGTGTAGTTTTAGGCCAGTACCAGGTTTGTGGCAATTTGTTAGGCAGCAATTAACAGTAACTAATACGGAGGATATCCATCTGGCACTTAAATTTTTACCGTTATATTAGTTTGTTAGAGCAGGCACAACAAAGTGCCATGGACTGGATGGCTTAAACAACAATAAACAGTAAACAGAAATTTATTTTCTCACAGCTCTCACAGAGGCTATGTGTCCGAGATCGAGGTGTCAACAGGTTTGGTTTCCTCCGAGGCCTCTTTCCTCGGCTTGCAGATGGCTGCCTTCCTACTACGTCCTTACATGGTAGTGTGTATGCCCATGTGTGTCCGAATCTCCTCTTCTTATGAGGACAACAGTCATGTGTGATTAAGGCCCACTCAAAGACCTCAATTTAATTACCTGTTTAAATAATGTATCTCCAAATAACATTACATTCTGAGATACTAGGGGTTAAGATTTCAACATATGAACTTTGAGGGGGGGGGTACAATTCAGCCCATAATAGCCAGCATCATTTTCTGTATTCTCGTCACCACTAATCTTTTGTTTTGACTTGTTTTCTTATTCCTTGAACCTCTGTTACATCTCCCCATTCTTTAGATTTTTATTGTACTATTGTATTCCAAATGCTTTTTCTAATTCTTCACATTTTGGGCTACAGGTTAACTTGTAACATCCTTCACGATTAAATCCCTAGCTTCTAATGGCCAATCAGTCTGATATTAATGAAAACATTGCATTACATTTATATATATTTTTTACAGGTCTACAAGGTAGTTTCACATGACGTTTTTTGTTTTGAAACCTAGAACAATGCTGTGACGCAGATCAGGCCAATATCATAATTACCCCACTCTAAATTCAGGAAGGACACACTCAAGAGAGGTGATGGGGTTAACTTAATGTGACATAGCTCATAAGTGTCTACTGACTCCAAGTCAGAGCTCTGTCCACTAGATTAACTTTTCAAAGCATCCTAACCCAAATAGCAACTAATTCCTACCGAATAAGTCTATTTGTAATATATCTTATTCCTATCCCATTGTTCAGATGCAGATTCTGTAACCGCCCCCATCCTTGCTGTGTATCAGAAGGGTGAACAGTGTGAATTGGGGCTGCTAGGGCCACACCTGATCATCCCATTTTCCTGTTATTTCTGTTTGAGAACTTACTGTAAAACTACCCCACTTGAACCTTTTTATGGCAGGGATGAAGCAATGACTTGGATGTATATCAACTCAGTTGTATTTACTTATTTATTTTTAACTTAACGAGCTAGATTTTTCATACACGCTGAAATCAATTGCTTTAAACACATCTCAATGAGACTGTAAACTCCTGTAACAGGTGCTTTCCACCTAATAGGCATTTTGTGTGTAACACAGGTATATGATGACAATTATTGAATAAGCATAGTGGAGAAGCCAATGAATGCACGCCTGTTAACAAAGATGAATCGTGTTGAATCCACTGACAGGTAAAAGATAATAATGTAAATTACACGTGCACTTGGAGTTCTTTCTTACCTTTTTACCAGTTTGGTAAAGCCCAACAGTGTGGTGATAGCTTTAGTTCTTGCAAGTTTTTGAGTAACTGATTAATTTCAAAGTTACTTAAAATGCACTACTAGAATTTCAGTGTATGGAATTTGAAATACCAAGTCAACAATGTTGAGATCTCAGATGCCTGATCAGTTTACTGGTAGGCAAAGGGAGAAATATTAGGAAATATAAAGAACTACAGTCCCCACACTCACCCCATCACTTCCTTAAAAAAAACAAAACACAAAAAACAGTGAGTAAACTGGTTGCTAACAGCACGCTCCCATTATTTTTCCTAGGAGAAGTCTGGAATTATAAGCAGAAAAGGCAAAGGAAGAGGTGTAAAATGGTGGCCCCAGGCTGTAACCGTCAAGAAGGCAAAGAATGAATAGAAGACCTGCAAAGGGGAAAAACAGGCTTGACTGGGGTTTTTGCTGGGGGCTTGGCTGACAGAACCGGGAGGAGAGAGTCAAGATTCTGACTCAGAGTAGCAGTTCCACCAGTTTGGAAGCAGCGTTGCACAGCGGTTAAGAGCTTGGGCGCTGGAATCACACTGCTTGGGAAACTGGGTCCTGCTCTGCTCCTTACCAATTGTGTAACCTTGGGCAACTAGTTTGACCTTTTCGCCTCAGTTTTGTCACTTGCGAAATGGAGATAATTCTACTGTGGACCTTGTGGAGTAGCTGTGAGAATTAAGTGAGTGAATAATTCAGCGCTGGGTTCTAAGCAGACGTTCGGTAAAATGCTGAAGTGCCGTATTTGTTATTCTTCCTCTTTCTTAATCGTCTGTACCTCCCGTAGAGAGGGCAGATATGAAGCGGTCGTCGCATCCGAAGAGTGATGAACAGTTGTGTGACAGCCTGGGTCAGGCTGATTTCGAGGTGCGCGCCCCACCGAGGGGAAGCGGCTTGAGGACACACCTTGTGCCCGGGCCCCCTGTGACTAAGAGGGGCCGCGACAACCGCAGGCAGGAGCACCGGGGGGCCTCCTCTTGGCGGGCGCACTGTGCCCCTGGATACTTGACAGTTTTCACCTCTTCTGCACCCTGGGCACTAGAAGCCAAGTGTGCTCAAAGCCGAGTGTCCCGGTTTCGGAGGCGTGAGGGCCACTGGGCGGTCACCCCGCCTCCGGGCCCCTCCTCGTCACGCATCGGCTGCAGCGGAGTTGTGCTCGGACCCTACACACGGTCCTAGCCCCAGCTCCCCCGCCTCCCGCGCAGGCGCCGCCGGGGCCACCCCCGCCGCCATGTTTCCCCCGCCCGCGCGCTCCCTCCCCCTCCCCTCCTCAACTGGGCTCCCGCCCCCCCCACCCCCCGGTGAGGTCAGGCGGAGGCTCTGCCGCTGCGGCCGCAGCAGCTCCGCTCGTATTCCGGGGAAGCGTGGGACGGGGGCTTTTGAAATAAGTGGAGCGGCGTTCGGGTTAGGGTCCGTGCTCTCCGCCTGCGGGAGAGCGAGGCGAAGTGACCGGGGCGAGCAGGGGGTGCGGAGGATTGGGGGCCGGTGCCTCACAGCCGGACAGAGCCCCGGCTGCGCCGCGCGACTAGCTCTTTGGCCCTCGGAGCGCAGCAGCCGGCGAACGGGCAGCGGGACGCTGGGACGCGGCAAACAAGGTGAGGCAGGGTCCTGAAGTCGCAGCGGCTCCATCAGCCGCCTCCGAGCCCCTGCGACCCGGCGGGGCCAGGCGGCGCGCGGTAAGGAGTTGCGATCTGCACCAGGGGCAGAGGGACAGGGAACTACCTTCGCTCTTTGCACGTCCCCTCACCCCCCAACCCGTTTTCTCTCGCTTGCCGCTGTGCGCCCTCATCCCTGCACCTTCTCATCCCTACCTCCCGGACTCGCTGGCTCCGCCAGTCGCCTGGGTTCTTTGAGGACCACTGTACCTAGCTTTCCTTTGCTTCTTTGTTATCCCTCTAAGATCTTCTCCTCCGGGCTGTCGCTGCCCTTGACGGTCTGGGGTCCCTCTGCTCGCCTCGGGCCCCACTGTCTCTTGCCTTCTAACAGTTTCTGCTTTGTGCCTCCCATCCGTCCCTCCTCTATAATCTTCTAACTTGGTAGGCTCCGCTGCTGGCTCCCGAGTCAGGAGCACACTCCTCTCTTCCTCGAAGCTGTTAACTCTGCTTTGAACGTCTTCATCTCTAAAAGTCTTGGCTTCTTTGGATTAATCACAGTTGTCTAATGATTTTCTTGGAAGCTTACAGTCTATTACGGTGTACTGCAAGTGATGGGAATGATCCTCTAGCAAATACCAGCTGAGGAACTTGAAAGTTTCTTTCTAGTTTTCAGTAACTTAGTTCAAGAACCACAACCGCTTAGAATGTATGTATGTATGTTTGTGTTTAATCCTAGCACATGGTCCTGAATCTGATTCTTCCCACGCTGCCAAGCAGGCCGGGGAAAGAGAGAGAGAGAGAGAGGGAGGGAGGGAGGGAGGGAGGGAGAGAGGGAGAGAGGGAGAGAGAGGGAGGGAGGGAGAGAGAGGGAGGGAGGGAGAGAGAGGGAGGGAGGGAGGGAGAGGGAGGGAGGGAGGGAGAGGGAGAGGGGGAGAGAGAGAGAGAGAGAGAGAGAGAGAGGGAGAGGGAGAGAGAGAGAGAGAGAGAGACTGACTTTGATGCCTGGCTTCTCCTGCAGACTGGGGTGTTCATCGTTTTAATGTAGTCAGAGGACTAGTGGTTTGGGATAAAGTCACTCAAGTTAGCATAGGCTGGTTACTAAGCACACTGAATGGGAACAACAAGAACATGGTAAGAAAAGTATGGATAAATACAGTAGATTTTCTTTCCTTCCTTCTCTTGAGTTGTTCCCTTCTCTTGAGTTGTCTAATTTATGTTTGTGGTGATGGAATAGTTCTATATCTTGATGTAGAGGTGGTTACACTGAATCTGGAGTTTAAAACTGTCTCTGTTGGGAGGGCCCCTGCCTTTGTTTTTGTTTTTTCTTTTAAAGAAGCCACAATTTCTTGCTTCAGATCTCATATTTGTATATACCCTCAAGAAGCAGAATTTAAAAACCATGTCAAAGAGACGACTTTTCTGTGGATTGGGGATTAGTGCGCTGAAGCTGATTTCACACAGCACTAGCAATACCGCCTTCTCCCCATGCAGTTGCCCTGTTAGCTCCCATACTGAGGTTCGTTTACTCAATTCCATGCGCTAATTAGTGCGTGAAGAAAATTGAATGAAGAAGCTGAAAGTGGAGGCAGATACAGTAAACTAGCACATGCTGACCTCGGCGGCTGTGTTCTTGGAAATGGGCTATATCCAGTGTTCAAGTTTGAAAACTGAGAAAAATGAAATAATCCATTAAGCAGTTATGACATCATTTTACGTTTAAAAATACTAGCTCCCTTATCTGCAAGTTTTTATTAATATCCTTATACTTAACAGTGATAGAATTGTTTGCTTGATGTGTGACCAGGTGTTGCCATTGACATACTGTGTATTAATTGGCAATTATCTCAGAAGAAACCAGTTGTGAATAAAGATGATGGGTAAATTTCACTGTCCTGGGAGCACTTTTTTGGCAGTGAGACAAAGCATGTAGCTTCTGCAGCAACATCAAATGATGTGTTTTTAAAATAGATAAATAAGAGCCTTAAATTCCCAAGGCTTTTAATCTGCGATTTTTATAAGCACACTTTAAGAAAAGGTGGTATGACAGTATCGAGTTTAAGGTGATGTTCTGAGCAAAGTGGTTTTCACAAGAATATTAAAGTCTGTTGATCGTCAGTTTAGTTATATGGCTTACAGGTGATCTGTAGTTTCCCTCATTCATTTGGTAAATTTCTGACTTCACTTTAGTCCTTTTAAAAAATGGGATCTAGTAGGGAAAGGGGATTTATACCAATAGGCCCACCCTTCTAAATCTGTAATTTTCTTGCCAACCCTTTCTGGAAAGATATACAAACTTGCCAACTGTTTCAAAGAAAAGAGTTTATGTTACTATGCCATTTTTTTCCTTGGTAATTGTTACTGATACCAAGTCTAAGGTAACATTGCCCTAGTATGAACTACTTATGTTTGCCAGAAAATAAGATAAAGGTGGATATGGGTTTGTCTTAAGCATTTTGCTCTGAATCTTAGAATGTTACTCAAAATGTACTTGATAATCCACCTAGTACACCTAGAAGTTATCAAACTGGATATTTCTGATGTTAGTAAACATAATTGCAGTTTGCTGTCGAATTCTCTTCTTTTGCATTTCTTTACATTTTAAATTACTTTTCTTCATGTAATTTGACTTACATTAGTGGAGTGAGACTAACCAATTTTCAAATTGTTTGATTTTATTGATGTTTAATAAACTACTACAACCTCCTCAAAGTATTTTTTCTTAAATCCATTGGTTGAGTGATATATTTTTATTGCCATGAACTAGCACAACAACTTGTCAGGTGTCACCAGATTTCAGAAAATGTAGAAAGAATTTTGAAAAATGAACAGCTGTAGAGAAACATCTCAAAATTAGAAAAACAAGGCTTTCTCAAGTTACTGACATTCATAGCAATCAGCCTTTAAATATATTCTTCATTCATTTAGTAATTTATTTTACGAAATCTGTTGCACCTTCTGTTTGCCAGGCCCTGTGTTACGCACAATGATGAACCTTAAGAGACATGATCCTTGTTCTTCTGGAGTCTCACAGAGGTTATATTCCACCAAAGGATATAGACAATAAACAAGGAAACAAATGAAGAAGATCCTTATAGATGGTAGTGACAACAGTGATGGAAATGCTGTGAGATGGAGAACTGGGACCGGCCTATTTAGTAAGGGTGCTCTGGAAAGGCCTCCCAGCAAAGGTGACCTTTGAACAGAGACGTGAAAGAAGAGAGATTGAGCTTACCTTGTCAGTTTACCTTGTCAAGAGCGGAGAGAAGAGTCAAGGCCTTGAGGCAGAAAAACAAACTTGAGGTGTTTGAGGAACAGAAAACAAGCCAGCATGGATGGAGCCTAGTGAGCAATGTGGGGGAGTGGTTAAAGGAGTTAAGGAGCCCGGAAAGAGGCAGATAATAGGTGATGCAGGCCTGGAGATTCTGAGAAATAATTTGAGTTTGGTTCTCAGAACAGCGGGAAGCCATTGAAGAGTCTTTGTTACCTACTTCTCTGTGGAAGGTCAGTGACTGAAAAAAATATTAGTGGGCGTAAAGAGAATTTGTTTTGCAGAGGACAAATAGAATACCTCGCTACTCAGTTGTTTACATTAAGACCTGAGAATGAAAATCTTTGATATGTATGCTGAATAAATATGTAATTCACTTCTTCCACTCTGCTTAGATAAGGGGATAGGGGAGTGGGAACTCTGAGGTATGTTAAAAAGCAGTTGAGTTTCCACTGTCACATTGTCACCTGTGCCCTGAGGTAAGTTGTCACCAGCCTCATTAAAGATCAGATCATCGTTCAACTTAAGAATTTGTTTTTCAAAGAATGATGTTTTATTTTCTCATAGAAATGTACTTTGGAAGGTTGGAAATCTCATTTGCGTATGAAGGAATAACTTAGGTTTTAGAAACGGCCTTTGGGATTTTAAGAGGAGTTGGGGGACTTCCCTGGTAGCGCAGTGGTTAAGAATCCTCCTGCCAATGCCAGGGACATGGGTTCGAGCCCTGGTCCAGGAAGATCCCACATGCCGCAGAGCAACTAAGCCCGCGCACCACAACTACTGAGCCTGCACTCTAGAGCCCGCAAGCCACAACTACTGAAGCCTGTGTGCCACAACTACCGAAGCCTGTGCGCCTAGAGCCCGTGCCCCACAACAAGAGAAGCCACCGCAATGAGAAGCCTGCGCACCACAATCAAGAGTAGCCCCGGCTCGCCGCAACTAGAGAAAGACCGCGCGCAGCGATGAAGACCCAACGCAGCCAAAAATAAATAAATAAATAGAAAAATTGAAAAAAGAAAAGAGGAGTTGGTCATTGCCTTCTCCAGCATTTTCAAATTGCCATACCTTTAGTTTTTGAGAGATCAGAGTTTTCTCTATTCCTTGAGGATTAAATGAATTTAGACTTGGCATTTATCTTGTTGCCCTGAGCCCTTGCTTGAAAGCAATCCAGCTTTGAGGTCTAATTGGCCCCAAATAGGAATGCAGATAGTCATTGACATTCCATAGGGATAAATCCTAATATTGTGAGGCAGAAACCTGCAAAATAACTTTCAGGGACTCCTGCAGGGTCTAATCCCAGCTCCTCAACACTCAAGGGTTCTCCCTGATGTGACCCAGGCCTACTATCCCACTTGTCCTTATTATTCTCTTACACAAATCCTCTGTTGGTTTAAATGGATTTTTACCTAGTTTGGAACTTTTGTGCTTAGCATTATTCTTGGCATAGAGTAGGCGCACAGTAACGGTGTTTTGAATGGATGCCATGCCATCATCTGTTTCAAAAGCCCTCCCTTTTTCTTTTTGTCCTTGCAAATCCCAGTACTAGTCAAGGAACAGTTCCAATCTTATGTCCTGTTACACCGCCCCGCACTGACCTGATCTCCTCCTCTGGATGTGAACAGCAGTCACACAAACTTGCCATGCATATCATAATTATGTTTATTTGATGCCGGGCCATTTCCCCACCGGTCTCTGGCTGCATGAAGGCAACCTGGACCTTGTCTGGTTCGCTCGTCGTTGTCTCCTGAACACCGGGCACATGGTATGTCCTCTATAAATAGTTGCTGAATAACGAATAAATGCTGCCTTGTGCTGTTTCCCCTATTGTTTTGGGTACTTAAATTGTTTAGTACTGTTTTACTTTTCACATGCTTGTCTGGTGTCATCAAGCAGTTTCTGAGAGAAGTCATAGAGCATAGTTGTTAAGAGCACAATAGTGGAGCTAGGCTGCCTGGGTTGCAGTTCAGGCCAGGAGACTTACTAGCTGGGGTGCACTGGGTGAGTTAGTTAATCTCTCTGTACCTCATAGTTTTCATCTGTAAAATAGGAATAAGAGAACTTCGATCTTAGAGTACTTAGAAGGACTGAATGAGTTAGGTACATCTAAAATGTGTTGTTTGCAATTTTTAATTTAAAAAGGTGTGATAGGGGCTTCCCTGGTGGCGCAGTGGTTGAGAGTCCGCCTGCCGATGCAGGGGATGCGGGTTCGTGCCCCGGTCCGGGAACATCCCACATGTCGCGGAGCGGCTGGGCCCGTGAGCCGTGGCCGCTGAGCCTGTGCGTCCGGAGCCTGTGCTCTGCAACGGGAGAGACCACAACAGTGAGAGGCCCGCGTACCGCAAAAATAAATAAAACAATAAATAAAAAGGTGTGATAAAACTTTTATTTGGTAAGTTAGGTGCCAAAACTCAGATGCTGACAAAATTTGACTTGAACGGATGCAAATGTATTTTATAGCCTTTATTCTACTTAATATTTATTTGGTTTTGTTGTAAAATTAGTAATGTTTTTATTGGGCAGTGCCTCAGACCATACTGGGGTATTACATAATGTATAGTACATGCAGGTTACCGCCTACCTAAAAGTCTGGACGTTTTTGGATTTGGAAACATGTCTGGCACCAAGGTTTTCAGATAAGGGATTGCATACCTTACATAAAAGTGCTTAAATCAGGGCCTTGCACGTAGTAAGTCGTTGCTGTTGGTAGTGATTAGGGAGGTAAATATGCTATATTATCCTTCCCAATACCTCGCTTGTAATGGTTACCATGTAAATACATGCTGATTTATTCATGCAACAACTCTGGATAGAGGGCCAGCCATATGAGCCTCATTTTATCATAGGAAAACAGATACGGCCGGGTCACATGATTGAAATGAGCTGAGACCCCAGTCTTTCAATCCTCTTTCATCTAGGACCAGTAAAAGTATTTATTTTTTGTTTTTCTTCTGTTATTTAAAACAAAGCATGCTTTTTTTAGGGCAAGTCTTTTTTGGGGAGGGGCTCGCGGAGAGGATGCAGTTAAGAATTTAATATGATTAGACACTTATTCTTGGCAGTTGTTAAACATTTCTTGAACTCCTCATGTATATAGACATCTGTATTAAAAGCCAGAGAAAGGTATAAAACAAATGAGGCATGGTTCCTGGACTTCAGCAGTTTCAGCATCATGCATTGGGTACACAGGAACACGGGTATCCATTACAATTCCTTATTTTCCTCTGTAAGTTTGAAATCATTAATATTAAAAACGTACAAAGGAAAGCACAAGAGTCAGTTGAAAACTCGTCTTAGTGTTCGCTAACTGGAATTGGTTTTTAATCACCCTAACCACCCCTACCCCCTGCAACATTATCTCTGTATGACATCCTGGCAGCCTTTTCCTTCCAACTAAACTAAGCAAAGTATGGTTTTTATTGTTCCCCCTTATCAATATTTGTAAATCATAATTGGTATATTTTCTTTGTCCTTGTTCTTTTCTGGTTTTCTTTTGTAATTATGTGTCTCAAAAGGTTTTTCTGGAATGTTCTTGGAGTTGAAAACTAGTCCTTGAAGCCATTCTGCCAATTCATTCCACAAATACTTATGAAGTACCTATTATATTCCTGGCATTGCACTAGTTCAAACAAATAGAATCTCTGTCCAGCGCTCTTTCTCTCAAACTGGAGCACACTGGGTATACTGGATTAGCATGATGGTGACATGATAATGTGTACTAAGAGTTACAAAATAAAGCAGCTTGTGTTTTCTTGAAGCATTTATTTTACCCAAACATTGAGAAGAACATTCGGTGGTAGCTAATTTTAAATAATTAACAATATTTAAATTCAAATAAGTTGTGCTTTACAACGCAGTATTCATAATGAAAATCTGAGGTAAAACCCAGTACTTCAGAGAAAGTCTGCCTGCAAGGGCAGCTGTGGTAACCCTGGGGTGACGCTTTGAAAAACACTGAGGCCACACTGTGTTGTTTGAGTCTGTTCCTTTAGTCAAATACTCATATATTTTCATAGCCTTAAAACCCCTAATGGCCTGCAGCAAAGGCAATAGACATCCATCTTTTCCCCCTATGTTGCATAATTTCTTTTAGTTCAAGAGAGCGCTCTGGTTGTTTGATAGTGATCTGAATCTTAAAATGTGTTGTGTGCTAGCTGTGGTCTTCATGTTGCGGGGTGGTAGCTAAGACCGACAGTGAAGGGCCTGCCAAGGGACTGCTGTCTTCAGAAGAGAGGTTGTTAGAACATAATGACCATGAACTTAAAGTAGCACAATTGATGGGGTCAAAGCTTTGCCACATTCTATGCTCACTTGCTTGTGTCACTGACTGAAGTTAACTTTTGCTAACTTTGAATCTCCTTTCGTTTATAATGCATTCACTATACAAACTGCTTCGTCAGTTGCCGGCTACTGAAATATTTAATAGTAGAGGAAAGTTATCAAGCCTCATGTGCTCGGAGGTTGATAAAAGCTTTCTAGAGTTTGAGGTGGTTTTGAAAATGGGCAAGCAGCACGCCAGAGGTATGCCTGTTGCAAAGCAGTGAATTGCTTTCCTCCAAATGAGAAAGATGAAGCGAAAGGCAAGTGAAGAAAGGGGGTGAAAGTAAATGGAGTAAGTCAAACACGAACTCTTTCAACTGGTTTTTATTATTGCTGTCCCACTTTTTTTATTGCTGTCCCACTCCAGACACAGTTCCCAGGGCCTGACCTTGTTGTAACATTTTACTGCCCAAAGATCATAGGGAAATGGGTATAGAGGGGTGATTAAGGAATGGTTTTTATAATCTATGTGTGACGTGCTTTTATAGTCTATTCAGTAAAAAGGGATAAGAGGGTTGTAGAGTTTTGCTTCGTGGTCCCACTTATTTCTAAAGAATGCTTCATTTCAACAAAGTTTTCTGTTCCACTCTTGCATGTTTCGCAGTGCGAACGCTGTATAGAGTTCAGTGGCTAAGATCTTCGGCCCTGGAATCTCAGGCTGGGGTTCAAATCCCAACTCTGCCTCTTCTTGGCAGTGTAATTTGGGGCAACTCCCTTCACCTCTCTGAGCCTTGTTGCCCCCTCTGTAAACAACCTCGTCTGTTGGTGTTAAGGATTAAATGAAATAATGCATATAAAGTGCTAAGCACAGTTCAAGCTACGCAGTAGGTATAGTTATTATTGACTCTTTTCGTAGATTGATGGCCTAACTGGTTAAAACTTTAGGAGCTTTGCCATTTATATATGAACCAGAAATCTTAGGGAAAATTGCATCTTTCCTTTATACTGCCTTAATCCCAGCTGGGATGCTATTTTCTGAACATGTACCTTTTAAATGGTGAGTAGACCATTTAGAAGTAGCACTAGTTTTCTGGCAGACAAGAAAGTTTGTGGTAAATGCTTGGCTTATTACTTATTCAAAGATAGAATTACATTGAATGTGAGGAAAATGTCAATTTTTCAATATGATTGACCCAGCATATACTTAAATACAATACTGTTTAGCTTAATAGGACTTAAATTTTAATCTCCATTTTGAAGGGAAAGGGAGATGTAGGAAAATGTGCACAGCAAACAGTGTTGTCTTTTAAACATGAAAACTTCTGGTGTTCTGATACTTCAAGAGGTAATACATTTTCCTGATTTATCTCTATTACAGATTTCAAGCCCTCAAAGTGGAAAATATTGGAAGACTCGTAGTAGTCAAGCCGCTTAGAGATGATAAAAATTCAAGAGCAGTTTTGATAAATGAATGTCTAAGTCTAAATAGATTACTGAGAGCTGCTGTAGTTGCAGAGCTGCTCTAACCTTTTGAGTCGGAAGTATACGAAGGTAGCATGCCTGCTTTTCCACCTTCCAGTGTTCTCCTTTGGTTGCCGTGTCAGACACGTGATGAGACAGATACCCCGTGGGTAGTGGACTTGGATTTGGAATGCCATAGGTGCACAGAAGGGAAAGAACCAGGCAACTCATTGCTGTCTATTCACAGGGTTTTGTGATGATTATTATGATAATGTATGTTCAAGTACTGAAAAGCCTAGCTCACCACACTAATGAGATATATTATTTATTAGCAGCTTTACCTGCGTTTATAATCACCAGCAGCAGCATCATATTCGAACAGGAAAAGAAAATGTTTAAAAGTCTTTTAAACATTAGACTTACTCTACCCTCAAGAAATGAGCTCAATATGAAAGATAATGCCCTTTATTTAGAGCATCTTGCTTTTGAAGAATGGTTAATTATCCTCCCAGTGGCAGATGCACAGTGAGGTTAAGTGGCTTGCAGAAGGTCGCATTGTCTGAGGTGGATCTAGGAGCAGAATGTAGGGCCCTTGGTTCTAACCTAGTGCTTTTCCACTAATGATATAGAAGACTAAGGATCCTTTCATATCTCTAGTCTTTCAGTTGATGGGATGAACCAAAACTTCAGCAGTGGAGATGCCAACCATTATTCTAGGTCTGCATACGTACTTGCACAATTTGACATTTATCAAAATGAGTTTTGGATTTATTACGGAATTTTCTAAGTGCTTTTGGCATCATATAGCTGTGGTGTTTAAACGTTCTGAGGAAGCATTTGTGGAGTAATTGTATGTAAAGCATTTGGTTAGGAGGGAGAAAAGGTATTCACTGCCCTGAAATAATCCTACAGTCTAGCAAAGGCAACAGAGAACATGAAGCAACTTGATATCAGCCAATACTAATACTAATGCCAATCAGTAATTAGTTATTACAGTACCCACCACGAGTATGGTACCATTGTAAGTGCTGTATATGCATTAACACATTTAAACCACATAACAGTGCTGTGAGGGAGGGGCCATTGTTATCCCCATTTTACAGATGAGAAAACTGAGGCATAGAGAAGTTAGATAACAACCCCAAGGTTACATACCTAATAAGTAAAAGATCTAGCATCCATGCAGTCTAGTTGTAGAGTCTGTGCTTTTGAACCACAACCCTTCCTTTTATTCTGTCTCTCACAGGGGACATTATATAGGAGCATGATAGCTAACTAAGGCATGTTAGAAAACATTCTGGAGAAATGTAGGGGAACCATCAGAGCAGGGTGTTAAAGTTGGCAAGGTGTTTTTTTTTTTTTTGGCAAGGTATTTTTAATAAGGCATTTTTGAAGAGCAAGGGTCTTATTGAAAAACAAGGAAAGGATTCTGACATTTTAATGCCCAAAGCTTTGTGCCTGTGTGTTGCCTGTGTGTGTGCAGATGTGCATGCATGTGTGTACATGTTTATTTTGAACTGGGAAAACAATTTGAGGGTAAATCAAATTCAGAATCCTTTATATTGGCAGCCAATCAGAGCTGCTTTTGTGTGCAATATTTTGCTCCACAAACATGTTTTTAAAAAAAGGGAGCAACTTTATTGAGCTATAATTCAGCTACCATACGGTTCGCCCATTAAAAGTGTACCATTCAGTGGTTTTTAGTATATTCACGGAGTTGCACAACCATCACCACAGTCAATTTTAGAACACTTTCATCACCCCAAAAGAGAAATATGTTTTGAAACAAATGTGGCCGTGAAGGGGCTGGAAGTAGTGTGGCTGTTGGTACTACTGCTTCCCCATCAAAATGTCCATAGAGCTCTGCTCAGTGTAATGCACATTTGAGGCTGTTTTGTGCTATCTAGCTCCAAATTGCTATAGAACGCCTTCTTTTAATTTCATTTTGATTAGTGACTGGTCTTTCAAAGGATTATGTATTTATCTGATTTTTTATATATATCTGCTCATTATGTATTTATCACAAGTGTATTGATATTAGTACTACATAACTAAGCCAGACTTGTACTTACAAACAAAAACTGCTACACCCGCTTGTGTGAATGGCTACCACCTTGTCTGTGCGTGCTTCTGTATCGGACCAGAGCCAGGGATGCCTGAGAAATTTTATGTGTATACACTGGCATTTTAAAAAAAAAATATTTCTGAAGGTTACGCCTGACATAGAGTACTAGTGGATGGGTGGTTGAGAGAAAAGCAACAGGGATATAGTTTGCTGGGATTTAGTACTGGGGTGACGTGTTACAGAAAGGGTCTTATAAAATGTATTGCATGGGCTTCCCTGGTGGCGCAGTGGTTAAGAATCCGCCTGCCAATGCAGGGGACACGGGTTCAATCCCTACTCTGGGAAGATCCCACATGCCGCGGAGCAACTAAGTCCGTGCGCCACAACTACTGAGCCTGCGTTCTAGAGCCCGCGAGTCACAGCTACTGAGCCCACGTGCCACAACTACTACGGAAGCCCGCGCGCCTAGAGCCCGTGCTCCGCAACAAGAGAAGCCACCGCCATGAGAAGCCCGCGCACTGCAACGAAGAGTAGCCCTCGCTCTCTGCGGCTAGAGAAAGCCCTCGCACAGCAATAAAGACCCAACACAGCCAAAAATAATAAATAAATAAATTTATTTTAAAAAATGTATTGCATGATATTATATACAGATATTGTGAAATAGTTGGAATATTTTGAAAAAAATCTGAAAGGATTTTTCAGCCACTCAGACTTCACCAAAATATAGTCAGTTGTTATAGTCAAGGACTACATTTCTGTCTAGTGGGAGTTATTAAACCAAATATCTGTGTGCGTGGCATGGGAGGGAGAAGGCTGTTCCCAGTTCTTCATTATAGTAATAAGTTAGAGTCAGTGTTACCTTTCAGGCTAAAGAATAGCTGTTTACTTTTTATTATTAAAAATAATCCATGGACATAATTAGATGTCTTGAAGAACATAGGTATCTTTTAAAATGAATTAATCTTGGATCCGTCTCTTGTTACTTCTTTTTCTTTCAGAACAGTTTTGAAATGGTACTTAAAACTTCCTCCGTAGTTTTCTATGCTTATTATATACTTGAGCTGAATTTCTATTCAGGTCCCCAAGTAGTTTCAGTTGAAGCTAAAGTGACTTGATTCACTTAAAATGACTTACTGTGAATCTTAAGTATTTTAAAAAATTTCCTTCTGTACATGGATTCTCTGCTCTTTATGTGTGGCAGTGGTGTGGTGGTGTCACAGCTGATGGGTCGGATAGAACCAAACAAGATGACGCTGCTGTCACTAGAACACCTAAGTGCACCTTTATGATAATTCGGTGGAAGCATATCTTTATCGTGGAGATTAATAGGGATCAAGGAGTCAGGTGCTGTGGAATTAAAAAACGATGCTTGATTTAGGAATTTCGATTTAGGAAATTTGGTGTCTTTTTCCATTGCTAATTTTGTTATTAAGCTATTATGATACTGGGCTACGTGGAAGGGGGTTAGAAACCTGCTTATTGAAGGCAAGCCAAGTTGGTTTGCTTTAAAAGGGCCATTCCGAATGAGAAAGGATCACACCATTTAGAAAAGAGGATCTAGAGTAATGTGCAACTTGAGTTTTCTATGACTTGAGATACCATTCATTGATTTTCAGAAATGAACCCATTACAGTATATGCATAAACTATTACTTGACAATAGTTTGATTTTCTGCTTAACTTAGTGCCAAAAATGGTTTAGACCCTTAAATGGTTTAGAATGGCTCTAAGTGACTCTGTGTGTGGGTTAGGTCCATCTACCATTTTTAAAGATGAATCTGCTATATTTGCCGATAGAGGAGACTCCATGGCTCTAATTAGCCTTACTATATAGGGCAGCACCGTGTCTCTGATGAGAGGAAATGAGGCATTTCACATCAATTCATTCAAGAAAAATTTGTGAAGTACCTTCTGACCCAGGTCTTGGGGATGCAGTGGTGAACAAGGCCAAGTCCTGTCTTCATTCTGAGAGGCAGTCACAGTATCCGGTTCACTCTTTTTGTTCTAAAGAGCTGTGGAAATGCCTGGTAAAGCCTAGTGTGTCTCTCTTGGTGCTCTTTGGTCACAGTCCATCATAACTACAATGAGGAAGAGGAAAATTAGTCTCTGGCTCCATCAAGCTGAAGTGCTGCCCTTAGTTATAAAACCCTCATTCTTTCTTTGTGTGCCCAAAGTACCTTCTGTGTTGTTACCTATATCCCTTTCCAGTGACTTAAGTGGAGATTATAAAATCACAGTTGTGACCATCATCATTTAACATTCAATTGGAAAAATGTAGTTAGCGGAAAAACAAGCGGCCAAGGGACTTGTATAGGAATAGATAGCTTCCATGACATGATTTGAAGGGCACCCAGTGGTTCTGTCTGTTTTTAAAATGTTACTTCTTTCTTTTAAATTAAATTAAATTAAATTAATTTGGCTACGTCAGGTCTTAGTTGTGGCACGTGGGATCTTCGTTGCAGGATGTGGGATCCTTTGTTGTGGCTCACGGGCTCTTTATTGCAGTGTGCAGGCTTCTCTCTAGTTGTGGCGCGCGAGCTCCAGAGTGCATGGGCTCAGTAGTTGCGGCACACGGGCTCTCTAGTTGTGGCGTGTGCTCAGCAGTTGCGGCGCTTGGGCTTAGTTGCCCCATGGCATGTGGGATCTTAGTTCCCTGACCAGGGATTGAACCTGTGTCCCCTGAATTGGAAGGCGGACTTTTAACCACTGGACCACCAGGGAAGTCCCTAAAATGTTACTTCTTTGCCAGAAGTACTGCAGTCTTATAATTTGCCTAACATTTCCACTATTTGGTTAGACCTGTGGCTTCTAAAGAATTTTTGTTTGTTCGTTTTAGTTTTGGTTTTTAGTTAACAAAACCACTTTTTTTTTTGATCCAACCAAATGAAGGTTAGGTACTTTGCTCTAGCAGGTTAAAATGGGTTTACAGAAAGCCTTGGCGATGTCTCCTCTAAACTTGTTTTATTAACATGGAATACTTGATATGTAATTATCATATGTATTTTTTTATTTATTATATTTTTTTACTTGATATTTATTATCATATGTAATTATGTAAGTTTGCTTGATATGTAATTATCATCTTGAAAGATACTAAGAGCCTGACCATGAAGATAAATTTCAATATGGTGGGGAAAGTGGGGGATGGATATCAACCCTGGAAGGCAGCATGGGATAGGATAAGCCTTGTTGGGGTGTCCCCAAAGGGCTTTTTGGGCTCCTATGTATAGCTTGCTGTGTTAGGAATAGTATGTACAGGGCAACCTGAGACTCTTGAAGACCTATTATAGTCACTTTTCCCTGATAGTTTGAGAACCTTAGAAATCAGTCTCCTTAGGATGGGGAGCATGGATGCTGCTAAATCTGGGTGTGGATGTTGCTCCTTCCTTTCCTGTGTCATCTTTGCTAATTAAAACTTTTCTATCAGTTAAAAAAAAAAACTGGTTCTGAATACTGGAATAGTAATTTTAGGACTACAAATTAACATGAGCCCATGGCTACACTATTGTAACCACATTATTTAGGTGATTTATGTTGATAACTCATTTTTGCCTTCTATTCATATGTGCTACTTTTTTTTCTGATTGCTTTTTACATTTTATTTTATTTATTTTATTTTTTATTACATCTTTATTGGAGTATAATTCCTTTACAATGGTGTGCTAGTTTCTGCTTTATAACAAAGTGAATCAGCTATACGTAATACATATGTTCCCATCTCTATTCCCTCTTGCGTCTCCCTCCCTCCCACCCTCCCTATCCTACCGCTCTAGGTGGTCACAAAGCACCGAGCTGATCTCCCTGTGCTATGCGGCTGCTTCCCACTAGCTATCTACCTTACATTTGGTAGTGTATATATGTCCATGCCACTCTCTCGCTTTGTCACAGCTTACCCTTCTCCCTCCCCATATCCTCAAGTCCATTCTCTACTAGGTCTGTGTCTTTATTCCTGTCTTACCCCCAGGCTCTTCATGACATTTTTTTTTCTTAAATTCCATATATATGTGTTAGCATACGGTATTTGTCTCTTTCTGACTTACTTCAGACAGAGTATGACAGGCTCTAGGTCCATCCACCTCATTACAAATAGCTCAATTTCGTTTCTTTTTATGGCTGAGTAATATTCCATTGTATATATGTGCCACATCTTCTTTATCCATTCATCCGATGATGGACACTTAGGTTGTTTCCATCTCCAGGCTATTGTAAATAGAGCTGCAATGAATATTTTGGTACATGACTCTTTTTGAATCATGGTTTTCTCAGGTTATATGCCCAGTAGAGGGATTGCTGGGTCGTATGGTAGTTCTATTTTTAGTTTTTTAATGAGGCTCCATACTGTTCTACATAGTGGCTGTACCAATTCACATTCCCACCAGCAGTGCAAGAGTGTTCCCTTTTCTCCACACCCTCTCCAGCATTTGTTGTTTCTAGATTTTCTGATGATGGCCATTCTGACTGGTGTGAGATGATATCTCATTGTAGTTTTGATTTGCATTCCTCTAATGATTAATGATGCTGAGCATTCATTCATGTGTTTTTTGGCAATCTGTGTATCTTCTTCGGAGAAATGTCTATTTAGGTATTCTGCCCATTTTTGGATTGGGTTGTTTGTTTTTCTGTTATTGAGCTGCATGAGCTGCTTGTAAATTTTGGAGATTAATCCTTTGTCAGTTGCTTCATTTGAAAATATTTTCTCCCATTCTGAGGGTTGTCTTTTCGTCTTGTTTATGGTTTCCTTTGCTGTGCAAAAGCTTTGAAGTTTCATTAGGTCCCATTTGTTTATTTTTGTTTTTATTTCCATTTCTCTGGGAGGTGGGTCAAAAAGGATCTTGCTGTGATTTATGTCATAGAGTGTTCTGCCTATGTTTTCCTCTAAGAGTTTGATAGTTTCTGGCCTTACATTTAGGTCTTTAATCCATTTTGAGCTTATTTTTGTGTTTGGTGTTAGGGAGTGATCTAATCTCATACTTTTACATGTAGCTGTCCAGTTTTCCCAGCACCACTTATTGAAGAGGCTGTCCTTTCTCCACTGTACATTCCTGCCTTCTTTATCAAAGATAAGGTGACCATATGTGCATGGGTTTATCTCTGGGCTCTCTATCATGTTCCATTGATCTATCTTTCTGTTTTTGTGCCAGTACCATACTGTCTTGATTACTGTAGCTTTGTAGTATAGTCTGAAGTCAGGGAGCCTGATTCCTCCAGCTCCGTTTTTCGTTCTCAAGATTGCTTCGGCTATTCGGGGTCTTTTGTGTTTCCATACAAATTGTGAAATTTTTTGTTCTAGTTCTGTGAAAAATGCCATTGGTAATTTGATAGGGATTGCATTGAATCTGTAGATTGCTTTGGGTAGTAGACTCATTTTCACAATGTTGATTCTTCCAATCCAAGAACATGGTATATCTCTCCATCTATTTGTATCATCTTTAATTTCTTTCATCAGTGTCTTATAATTTTCTGCATACAGGTCTTTTGTTTCCTTAGGTAGGTGTATTCCTAGATATTTTATTCCTTTTGTTGCAATGGTAAATCGGAGTGTTTTCTTGATTTCACTTGCAGATTTTTTATCATTAGTGTATAGGAATGCCAGAGATTTCTGTGCATTAATTTTGTATCCTGGTACTTTACCAAATTCATTGATTAGCTCTAGTAGTTTTCTGGTAGCATCTTTAGGATTCTCTATGTATAGTATCATGTCATCTGCAAACAGTGACAGCTTTACTTCTTCTTTTCTGATTTGGATTCCTTTTATTTCCTTTTCTTCTCTGATTGCTGTGGCTAAAACTTCCAAAACTGTGTTGAATAAGAGTGGTGAGAGTGGGCAACTTTGTCTTGTTCCTGTTCTTAGTGGAAATGCTTTCAGTTTTTCACCATTGAGGACAATGTTGGCTGTGGGTTTGTCATATATGGCCTTTATTATGTTGAGGAAAGTTCCCTCTATGCCTACTTTTTGCAGGGTTTTTACCGTAAATGGGTGTTGAATTTTGTCGAAAGCTTTCTCTGCATCTATTGAGATGATCATATGGTTTTTCTCCTTCAATTTGTTAATATGGTGTGTCACATTGACTGATTTGCATATATTGAAGAATCCTTGCATTCCTGGAATAAACCCCACTCGATCATGGTGTATGATCCTTTTAAAGTGCTGCTGGATTCTGTTTGCTAGTATTTTGTTGAGGATTTTTGCATCTATGTTCATCAGTGATATTGGCCAGTAGTTTTCTTTCTTTGTGACATCTTTGTCTGGTTTTCATATCAGGGTGATGGTGGCCTCATAGAATGAGTTTGGGAGTGTTCCTCCCTCTGCTATATTTTGGAAGAGTTTGAGAAGGATAGGTGTTAGCTCTTCTCTAAATGTTTGATAGAATTCGCCTGTGAAGCCATCTGGTCCTGGGCTTTTGTTTGTTGGAAGATTTTTAATCACAGTTTCAATTTCAGTGCTTGTGATTTGTCTGTTCATATTTTCTATTTCTGTCTGATTCAGTCTTGGCAGGTTGTGCTTTTCTAAGAATTTGTCCATTTCTTCCAGATTGTCCATTTTATTGGCATTGAGTTGCTTGTAGTAATCTCTCATGATCTTTTGTATTTCTGCAGTGTCAGTTGTTACTTCTCCTTTTTCATTTCTAATTCTATTGATTTGAGTCTTCTCCCTTTTTTTCTTGATGAGTCTGGTTAATGTTTTATCAATTTTGTTTATCTTCTCAAAGAACCAGGTTTTAGTTTTATTGATCTTTGCTATTGTTTCCTTCATTTCTTTTTCATTTATTTCTGATCTGATCTTTATGATTTCTTTCCTTCTGCTAACTTTGGGGTTTTTTGTTCTTCTTTCCTTAATTGCTTTAGGTGCAAGGTTAGGTTGTTTATTCAAGATGTTTCCTGTTTCTTAAGGTAGGATTGTATTGCTATGAACTTCCCTCTTAGAGCTGCTTTTGCTGCATCCTATAGGTTTTGGGCCGTTGTGTCTCCATTGTTATTTGTTTCCAGGTATTTTTTTTTATTTCCACTTTGATTTCTTCAGTGATCACTTCGTTATTGAGTAGTGTATTGTTTAGCCTCCATGTGTTTGTATTTTTTACAGATCTTTTCCTGTAATTGATGTCTAATCTCATAGTGTTGTGGTCGGAAAAGATACTTGATACAGCTTCAATTTTCTTAAATTTACCAAGGCTTGATTTGTGACTCAAGATATGATCTGTCCTGGAGAATATTCCATGAGCACTTGAGAAAAATGTGTATTCTGTTGTTTTTGGATGGAATGTCCTATAATTATCAATTAAGTCCATGTTGTTTAATGTATCATTTAAAGCTTGTGTTTCCTTATTTATTTTCATTTTGGATGATCTTTCCTTTGGTGAAAGTGGGGTGTTAAAGTCCCCTACTATGAATGTGTTACTGTCGATTTCCCCTTTTATGTCTGTTAGTATTTGCCTTATGTATTGAGGTGCTCCTATGTTGGGTGCGTAAATATTTACAATTGCTGTATCTTCTTCTTGGATCGATTCCTTGACCATTATGTAGTGTCCTTCTTTGTCTCTTCTAATAGTCTTTATTTTAAAGTCTATTTTGTCTGATATGAGAATTGCTCCTCCAGCTTTCTTTTGGTTTCCATTTGCATGGGATATCTTTTTCCATCCCCTCACTTTCAGTCTGTATGTGTCTCTAGGTCTGAAGTGGATCTCTTGTAGACAGCATATATATGGGTCTTGCTTTTGTATCCATTCAGCCAGTCTGTGTCTTTTGGTGGGAGCATTTAATCCATTTACATTTAAAGTAATTATCGATATGTATGTTCCTATTCCCATTTTCTTAATTGTTTTGGGTTTGTTATTGTAGGTCTTTTCCTTCTCTTGTGTTTCTTGCCTAGAGAAGTTCCTTTAGCATTTGTTGTAAAGCTGGTTTGGTGGTGCTGAACTCTCTCAGCTTTTGCTTGTCTGTAAAGATTTTAATTTCTCCATCAATTCTGAATGAGATCCTTGCTTGGTAGAGTAATCTTGCTTGTAGGTTTTTCTCCTTCATCACTTTAAATATGTCTTGCCAGTCCCTTCTGGCTTGCAGAGTTTCTGCTGAAAGATCAGTTGTTAACCTTATGGGGATTCCCTTGTGTGTTATTTGTTGTTTTTCCCTTGCTGCTTTGATATGTTTTCTTTGTATTTAATTTTTTACAGTTTGATTAATATGTGTCTTGGCATGTTTCTCCTTGGATTTATCCTGTATGGGACTCTCTGTGCTTCCTGGACTTGAGTAACTATTTCCTTTCCCATATTAGGGAAGTTTTCAACTATAATCTCTTCAAATATTTTCTCAGTCTCTTTCTTTTTCTCTTCTTCTTCTGGAACCCCTATAATTCGAATGTTGGTACATTTAATGTTGTCCCAGAGGTCTCTGTGACTGTCCTCAGTTCTTTTCATTCTTTTTTCTTTATTCTGCTCTGCGGTAGTTATTTCCACTATTTTATCTTCCAGGTCACTTATGAGTTCTTCTGCCTCAGTTATTCTGCTATTGATCCCATCTAGAGCATTTTTAATTTCATTTGTTGTGTTGTTCATCATTTCTTGTTTCATCTTTAGTTCTTCTAGGTCCTTGTTAAATGTTTATTGCATTTTCTCTATTCTATTTCCAAGACTTTGGATCATCTTTACTATCATTATTCTGAATTCTTTTTCAGGTAGACTGCCTATTTCCTTTTCATTCGTTAGGTCTGGTGGGGTTTTATCTTGCTCCTTCATCTGCTGTGTGTTTTTCTGTCTTCTCATTTTGCTTATCTTACTGTGTTTGGGGTCTCCTTTTTGCAGACTGCAGGTTCATAGTTCACGTTGTTTTTGGTGTGTGTCCCCAGTGGCTAAAGTTGTTTCAGTGGGTTGTGTGGGCTTCCTGGTAGAGGGGACTAGTGCCTGTGTTCAGGTGGATGAGGCTGGATCTTGTCTTTCTGGTGGGCAGGTCCATGTCTGGTGATGTGTTTTGGGGTGTCTGTGGACTTACTATGATTTTAGGCAGCCTTTCTGCTAATGGGTGGTGTTGTGCTCCTGTCTTGCTAGTTGTTTGGCATAGGGTGTCCAGCACTGTAGCTTGCTGGTCGTTGAGTGAAGCTGGGTGCTTGTGTTGAGATGGAGATCTCTGGGAGATTTTCACCATTTGATATTATGTGGAGCTGGGAGGTCTCTTGTGGACCAGTGTCCTGAAGTTGGCTCTCCCACCTCAGCGGCACAGCACTGACTCCTGGCTGCAGCACCAAGAGCCTTTCATCCACACAGCTCAGAATAAAAGGGAGAAGAAAGAAACAAAGAAAGAGAGAAAGAGAGAAAGAAAGAAAGAAAGGAAGGAAAGAAGGAAGAAAGAAAAGAAAGAAAGAAAGAGGAAGGAGGATAAAATAAAATAAAGTTTTTAAAATAAAAAATAATTATTAAGAATTTTAAAAAGAAAAAAAACGGACAGATAGAACTCTAGGACAAATGGTGGAAGCAAAGCTATACAGACAAAATCTCACACAGAAGCACACACATACACTGACAAAAAGAGGAAAAGGGGAAAAAATCATAAATCTTGCTCTCAAAGTCTACCTCTGCAATTTGGGATGATTCGTTGTCTATTCATGTATTCCACAGATGCAGGATACATCAAGTTGATTGTGGAGCTTTAATCCGCTGCTTTTGAGGATGCTGGGAGAGATTTCCCTTTCTCTTCTTTGTTCTCACAGCTCCCGGGGCTTAGCTTTGGATTTGGCCCCACCTCTGCGTGCAGGTCACCTGAGGGCGTCTGTTCTTCGCTCAGACAGGATGGGGTTAAAGGAGCCACTGATGCGGGGGCTCTGGCTCACTCAGGCCGGGGTGAGGGAGGGGCACGGAGTGCGGGGCGCGCCTGCGGCGGCAGAGGCCAGCATGACATTGCACCAGCCTGAGGCGCGCCGTGCGTTCTCCTGTGGGAGTTGTCCCTGGATCCCGGGACCCTGGCAGTGGCGGGCTGCACAGGCTCCCGGGAGGGGAGGTGTGGATAGTGACCTGTGCTCGCACACCGGCTTCTTGGTGGCGGCAGCAGCGGCCTTAGCGTCTCCTGCCTGTCTCTGGGGTCCGTGCTGTTAACCGTGGCTCGCGGCCGTCTCTGGAGCTCCTTTAAGCAGTGCTGTTAATCCCCTCTCCTTTTGGGAGGTCTGAGGTCTTCTGCCAGCGTTCAGTAGGTGTTCTGTAGGAGTTGTAACACGTGTAGATGTATTTCTGGTGTATCTGTGGGGAGGAAGGTCATCTCCGCATCTTACTCTTCTGCCATCTTCCCGATTCCCCTATATGTACTACTTTAAGTTGTTTTAGTACAACTACATTCTGATAACCTCTACACTCTCACTTAAACTTGGAAGATGTGAATTATAGAACTCCCTTTTAAATTCAGTCTGGTGTTATTGGTAAGTGTGTACAGTTCTTGAGTCTATTAGATCCAATTTTATTTTATTTTATTTTTTTAAATTTATTTTTTATTGAAGTCTAGTTGATTTACAATGTTGTATTAGTTTCTGGTATACAGCAAAGTGATTCAGTTATATACACACACACACACACACACACACACACACACACACACACACATACATATATATTATTAGATCCAATTTTAAATTCCACTGTATATTCATGTGGACACAAGTTAAGCTGCTGTAACAGAGACCCCCAAATCCAGTGCGTTAAACAAGATATTTCTTTCTCACATAACAGTCCAAGTAGGCAGTTCAGGGTCGGATGGCAGCTGCTCAATTATCAGGTACCCAGGCTCCTTCTGTCTTGTTGCTCTGCCACCTTAACAAGCAGCTTCCATCTTGTGATCCTAGATGGCTGCTCTAACTCAGTATTACATTCTCATTTCAACAGAAGGGCTGGGAAAAGGGGCAGGAGAAAAGGCACTCCTTCTATGTAAGGGTATATCTTGGCAGTTTCCTACATCACTTCTGCACAGGTCCCATTGGCCAGCCCTTAGTCATATGGTGTCACCTAGCTACAAGGGAGGCTGGAAAATGTGGTCCTTAGCTATGTGGCCATGTGCCCAGCTAAAATTATTATTACTGTATAAGAAGGGAAGCACAGATATTGGGGGACAGCTAACAGTCTCTGCTGTACACTGTTTCTAACATCAAACTTGAATCTTTGGTCAATTTCATGACTTATCTGGAGATATTATTTCCATAACATCGACTACCCATTTGCGTAAGGACAAAAATCCAAATTTGTCAGCATTACATACAAGCCCATCTTAACTCTGACTCCTGCCTGTCCCTCTAGCTTCTCTTTCACCCTTCCTAACCTAAAGTTACATTCGAAATTGCGCTTCCTCCAGTTTGCCATGTTTTTTTATCGCCACACTTTTGTGCTTGGTACTCTCCCTGAAATGCTGACTGTTTTGTTCCATCAGGGTTCACTTTAGTTGTCGCCTGTCCTGGGAACATTTCCTTGAGCTTCCTCTACCTCACAGCCACTGCTAGCTGTTTCTTCCATGTATTTCTATAGTATTGTTTGTGCCTCTCTTTAGCAATCTTTATTGTAAATATAGTGCTTTGACTTCTCTGTGTCTCCCACTGGATTGTGAGTTCCTTGAGGGCAGGGGCCAGGTCTGTCATCTCCATGTCAGAGCATGATACCTGTCCCTGATGTTTAATTAATATTGGTTGAATGAGAAAATGACTGAATGAATATTTAGCTTACTAATTATGGCTGCTTGATTCAGCTGGAAGCTCTTCCTAATTGCCATCTGGAAATTGCAATACTTAGAATATTTTCCAATAGCCATATAATAGGCATTGATAAAGTCCGATAGACAGCTCAAAATATTTATCAGATGACTACGATATACACATTATAGGACGAGCAAGAAATAGATGTATAAAATTTTAGACCCAGAAGGACCCCTAGGGATCATTTAATCCAGCCCTTCTAATTTTAAAAAGATATATAATCTAATGGAGAGGGAAAAGTTAAATTACTTGATCAAGAGCCTCTGTATTCAAGGAACTTGCAATATCTTTGGATAGATGGTATGTATAGACATGTAAAAGGGAATTGAGAAAAAAAGTGCCAAAGGAATAGACACAGTGGGACTAATCAAGGTAGGTTCAATGAAGGACTTAAGCTTTGAGGTGAGCCTTGAGGGCTGGTAAAGTTTTGCTATGAGAGGGCATTCCAGGTGAAGGGAATGTATAAGTAAGCGTTCAAAGATAAGGATGTACAGATGGCTGTTGGGATCTGTTCAGCTGATTGATATTTAGTCGTAAGAGAGAAGGCAGAAAAACAGAGCCAGAAAATGGAGAGACTTAAATACTAGGCTGTGGAGGGAAACCACTGGCAGGTTTTCAGTCGGTGAGTGATATCATGAAAATGATTTTTCCATGTTTTATTTCACTGATAGGTGGACTGGGTTGAAGGCCAAAGTGGGTCATGAAACTGGCACGTTGTCTAGTATGCCAATTAAAAAATATGAACTTAATGGATTCTAATGTTTTTGCTCAAAGGTGAAAACATGATACACCATAGATTTCCATGAAAATTAACATAACAATGTCAGTGTTTTTCTTAATGGAAAAAGTAAGCCCAAGCAGCAGGCTTGTAATATTAGTAATGTGTATGTATTAGTCATGACATACTGTAGATAATTGTATAAACTCTCACGTTACGCCAATAAACTGTAAAAATTCCTGAAGTAACTGAGAACATGGTAGCAGCTGCTGCATCAGGCCTTGCTATTTTGCCATTCAGGCAAAAATCATGAGGTGGCATGAACCCTCTCAATATTGGCATTTGGGAGCCATTTTGTTCAAAAATGGCTTTTTATGAAGCTAAAATAGAATGTTGTATTTTGGTATAAAATATGGGCAAAGAGAGAACAGTAAGCAGAGATCTACACTAAATTAAACTTTATCTAAAAATGAGAAGCATTTGTATCATCAGGGAAGAATATATTTCTTTAAGGGCAATAAAGAATATGGAAGGATATGGAAGGGATCTGTGAATGGCTTTAATTTACGGTTTTTAAAGTCTCCAAGTGTACAGCTTCAGAAACATATATTGAATACTTGCTTTTAAAGGACCATTACAAGAATAGTTTGCATTATGATCATTTATCTTTCTCTTAAGAGTTGCAGGGAAATTTCCAGTTAAATGAAGTTTCACTTAAGTTGTGTTGATTGGAGCCTGGTATATTTGTGAAACATTTAAGGAAGCCTACCCCAAAATATTTGTTTCAGATGGTGTACAATTAAAGGTGTAAATGCGTTTTCTGTAATACTTTTGTACTTCAACATAATTTAAAGTTAACTTTATGTTGGCTTTTGAAAATTAAGGGCATTTTAACAAATAAAAAAGTATAATTTTTCTGTGGGTGTTTTCCCCTTACTCTCTTAGAAAATCTGGTAATCTTTAGCCTATCAGAAACTTCTTATGCCTGTATAATATGAAAATCTATAACAACTAGTTTTCAGCATCTTACACCATTGTAAGACTTATTGTCATAATCTTGTAGGGAAGTCGTGCTATTGAACATTACCTTTAAGACATAAAATCAGTTCTTATGATTTCCTAGCTATAATCTATTGAAAAACATTTATTTCTTTGAGTTTCTGATTGAAATCCTAATTGAAATACTTAAAATCATTAGCAATGTGTGATTTAATAGGAATCATTCACTAGACATCGGCACACATCCCTTCTATCTATTACATAACATAGTACTTGAACATTGTGGACTTAATAGTATAGTAGTGGTTAACAGTGTTAAGGCTCTAAGCCTGGCTTAAAATCAGACTCTGCCACTTGCTATCTGTGTGTAATTAAGCAAGTTACTTAATTTCATTGAGTCATGGTTGCCTCATCTCAAATGGAAAAAGCAAGGGATTTTATAGGAATTAAATAAAATAACATATGTGAGTGTTTAGCACGGTACCTAGAATATCGCAAGATTCAATGAACGCTGAGTGTTGTTATTTTGTATAGTGTCATTTGATTTTCAAAAGAACTTTGGCTGTTAGTTTCAATTTATTTTTCCAGCTATTTTATTTAAAGCAAACCTCTCCAGAAGAAGAAATATCAAAAGAATAAGGTAAATGACAACATCAGCAGTTTAATAGTTATCAAGTAATAGGTGGCGTTTTTAGCAGGTAAATTACTTGTTATTGTTGTCAATTATTTGGAAAAATAATGAAAGAAAATGACAAAAAATAACCATCAGACTATGAATGACTTTGCCTTTGACTCTCATTGATAGGCTTTGTTTTAAATTACCTCAGTATTAGGAAATAGCTTGGTTTTGATGAGACTTTTAAAAAACTTTGAAATAATTACAGTTCTGAAGGAACTTGCAAAGATATAGTACAGAGAGGTATCATGTACCCTTCACTCAGTTTTCCCCAATGTAACTGTAGTACATTATCAAAGCCCAGCAAGTGACATTGGTACAATGTATGCATATAGGTCTACACCATTTATCACATTATAGATTCATGTAACCACCTCTACATCAAGATATAGAACTATTCCATCACCACAAACATAAATTAGACAACTCAAGAGAAGGAAGGAAAGAAAATCTATTGTATTTATCCATACTTTTCTTACCATGTTCTTTTCTTCTTTCTCACGTTACAAGATTCCTTCTTTAATCATTTCCTTTCAGTTTAGAGGTCTTCCTTTTGCCATTCTTTTAGAGTAGGTCTGCTGGCAACCAATTCTTAGTTTTCCTCATCTGAGAATGTCTTAATTTCCCCTTCATTCCTGAAGGATATTTTCACTGGACATAGGATTCTGGGTTGACAGTTCTTTCTTTCAGCACTTGGAAAATCTTGTGTGCCCCTGCCTTATGGCCTAAATGGCTTCTGATGAAAAATCTGCTGTCCTGTGAATTGTTTTCCCCTATAGGTAAGGTGTCATTTCTCTGTCTCTGATTTCTTCCTTTGTCAAAAGTTTGACTATGACATATGTTAGATTAGATTTCTTCAGATTTATCCTGTTTGGGGTTCACACAGCCTCTTGAAGCCGTAGCTTTATTTCTTTTTTTTTTTTTTGCTGTACGTGGGCCTCTCATTGTTGTGGCCTCTCCCGCTGCGGAGCACAGGCTCCGGACGCGCAGGCTCAGCGGCCATGGCTCACGGGCCCAGCTGCTCCACGGCATGTGGGATCTTCCCGGACCATGGCTCGAACCTGTGTCCCCTGCATTGGCAGGTGGACTCTCAACCACTGCGCCACCAGGGAAGCCCCATAGCTATATTTCTTTTGCCAAATTTGGGAAGTTCTTGACCATTATTTCTTTGAGTATGTTTTTAGTCACACCCCCTTTTTCTCTCCTCCTGGGACCCTGAGGACATGAATGTGAGATCTCCTGTTATAGTCCCTCAAGCCCCTGATTGCTCTGTTCATTTTTTGCTTGTTTTTCTCTCCCTGTTGTTCAGGTTGGACATTTTTCTATCTTTGAGTTCACTGATTGTTTCCTCTATCCCTTCTATTCTGCTGATGAGCCTATCTGTGGAGTGAGTATTTTATTTTGGTTATTGTATTTTTCAGTTTCAGAAGTTCCATTTGGGGCTTCTAGAGCCTGCGCTCTAGAGCCTGCGCTCTAGAGCCCGTGAGCCACAACTACTGAAGCCCGTGCACCTAGAGCCTGTGCTCTGCAAACTAGAGAAGCCACCACAATGAGAAGCCCGTGCACCGCAACGAAGAGTAACCCCCACTTGCCGCAATTAGAGAAAGCCCGCCCACCAAAAATAAGTAAACTAATTAATTCAAAAAATAAATTAAAAAAAATCTTTGTCAGATAATTTTAACATCTCTGTCATCTTGATGTTGACTTCTATTGATTTCTTTGTCACGCACCTTGAGCCTTTCTGATTGTTGGTATGACAAGTGATTCTTTTTTGATGGAGACCTGGACATTTTGGGCATTATGTCATGAGACTTTGGATCTTATTGAAACTTTTTATTTTAGCTGGCTTCTTCTGACTCCACTCTGTCAGGGGTTGAGAGGATGCTGCCTCATTACTGCCAGGTGGGTGTAGTTGACCAGGTTCCCCAGTTGATCTCTGTTGACACTTGAGGGGGTGGTTCCTTATTACTGATGGGTGAGGGTGGGAATACTGGTTCCCCACTAGACCTCCAGTGATACCTCCCTGACTGAGAGGGGTAGGAATGCCTTGGTATTGCTCCCTACATGGCTTCCACTGACACCATGAAGGGGGATGGCCATATTACCACTGGGCAGTGGTGAAAGTCCTCCTCTGACAGCACACCAGCCGGGAGGGAGAAGTATGCCTCATTGCAACTGGGTGAGGGTGCAAGTTTAGGCTCCCTTAAGCCTTTGGTGATGTGGGTATAGTCACATTGTTTTCTGTGGTGTTTGGCTGAAGTAGAGCGGTTATTGGCTATAAGTGTTCTGTACTGCTGAGCTGCCCCTTTCCTTGTCCCTTGGCTAGAGAGAGCAGGCCTTTCTTAGGGCTTCTTTATTCTCTGAGCTCATTCTCATTTTGAGGTTGCCAGTTTCTTCAGCTTCATGTCTGGAATATATGAGGTCAAAAGAAAACTCAGGGAACTCACTACTGTGTTGTTGCTTTAGTCTTGAGATCCCTAGCCAGTTTGCCTCTTCTCTCCACCTTTTAGAGTTTTCTTGTATTTGTTTTATATATAATGTCCATGTATATGTTTTATATATAATGGTTTTTAGCTGTGCTTTGTAGGAGTAATAGGGAAAAGCACATGTACTTTATCGTTCCAGCAGCAGAAGTTTGACTTACTTTTGGCCTTTCTGAATTCTTGTTAGTTATTAAGGTTTAATTACATCTCAAAACTTGAAATTGGGGACTTAGCATAACAGAGAATTTGGAGGGCTTTCTATGCCACCTTTGCTACTTTGGTAGTAATATTGCATAAAGGTATCTTTATATAGGCAAAATCTCTTTAGTTTGTAAGGCAAAGTGCTAAGTCTAAGAAACATTTACCACACAGACAAAAATCTGTTATACCTTTAAGAATTTACTTACCTTCAAAAAAAAAAAAAACAGTTTGAGAGAAGGGCAGTAAAAGTGGAGGGGTGTATAGATGACATAGATTTCACAGAGAATAAAACCTTGGAGTCAGGATGCAGGACTCAGTGTTATACTGAATTAAGTAATGTGATTATAATGCTTAAATAGTAATTAAACTTGCATGTTATTACAGCATCAGTTAAGTAGCAAGCACATAGCTCTTGTTAAAATCCTTTGGAGACGTATAATATTGGCACACATTATTGTTTTACGTGCCTTAAAACAATAAATATAGATTTGATTGATTCAAAGGCTTTCTGCCTTAACAGTAAATTTCGTCAGTACTTTAGTGTCTTACTGTGATTTTACTTTATCTTTTCTGTTGTATTCCTCTTAAGGGAGCTAGAGAGCATGGCTTGAAAATAATAGCAGGGGCAAAGCTTCCCTTCCTGCTCAGTTGAGGTCCACTGATAAAGGTGTAGAAAGGTCCACTGATGGCAACAGAGATAAAATTTAACTTCAGATACTAAAGTATTCAGAGTTGAATGTGACCATATATATCAACCCTTTCAGTTTGGAGAAGAAACTGAAGCCTAGAGATGTTGAGAGACCCAGGAAAGGTAACAAATTACTTAGAATGAACTGGGGCTTGAACTTGGATTCCCTGATCCTGGGGCCACTGTGTTTTCCATCACACCTGGAGGCTGCCCTTGGAGAGTCTAGTGGGGGAGATGGCAAGGGCATCTGATGGCAGGATGAGTTCCCCAGGGTCCGGATTTATGAAAATATGCATCAGTTTAATACTGTCTTGGAATTCATGAGATGGAAGCATAGGTCAAAACTGTCTGGAGAAAATTGGAAGTACAGTTTTATCTAGCCACATCTCTCAGGCGTGTAGCTGATAGGGTCTTGGTGCTCTGGCTGGGTGTCAGGGCTGTGCCTCTAAGGTTGGAGAGCTGAGTTCAGGACATTGGTCTGCCAGAGACCTCCCAGCTCCATGTAATATCAAATGACGAAAGCTCTCCCAGAGATCTCCATCTCAAGGCTAAGACTCAGCTCCACTCAATGACCAGCAAGCTACAGTGCTGGACACCCTATGCCAAACAACTAGCAAGACAGGAACACAACCACACCCATTAGCAGAGAGGCTGCCTAAAATCATAATAAGGTCACAGACACCCCAAAACACACCACTGATGTGGTCCTGCCCACCAGAAAGACAAGATCCAGCCTCACCCACCAGAACACAGGCACTAGTCCCCTCCACCAGGAAGCCTATACACCCCACTGAACCAACCTTACCCACTGGGGGCAGACACCAAAAACAACGGGAACTACAAACCTGCAGCCTGCAAAAAGGAGACCCCAAACACAGTAAGTTAAGCAAAATGAGAAGACAGAGAAACACACAGCAGATGAAGGAGCAAGGTAAAAACCCACCAGACCAAACACATGAAGAGGAAATAGGCAGTCTACCTGAAAAAGAATTCAGAGTAATGATAGTAAAGATGATCCAAAATCTTGGAAATAGAATGGAGAAAATACAAGAAACATTTAACAAGAATCTAGAAGAACTAAAGAGCAAGCAAACAATGAAGAACAGCACAATAAATGAAATTTAAAATTCTCTAGAAGGAATCAATAGCAGAATAACTGAGGCAGAAGAACAGATAAGTGACCTGGAAGATAAAATAGTGGAAATAACTACCACAGAGCAGAATAAAGGAAAAAGAATGAAAAGAACTGAGGACAGTCTCAGAGACCTCTGGGACAACATTAAATGCACCAACATTCAAATTATAGGGGTCCCAGAAGAAGAAGAGAAAAAGAAAGGGACTGAGAAAATATTTGAAGAGATTATAGTTGAAAACTTCCCTAATATGGGAAAGGAAATAGTCAATCAAACCCAGGAAGCACAAAGAGTCCAATACAGGATAAAACCAAGAAGAAACACGCCAAGACACATACTAATCAAAGTATCAAAAATTAAATACAAAGAAAAAATATTAAAGCAGCAAGGGAAAAACAACAAATAACATACAAAGGAATCCCCATAAGGTTAACAGCTGATCTTTCAGGAGAAACTCTGCAAGCCAGAAAGGAGTGGCAAGATATATTTAAAGTGATGAAAGGGAAAAACCTACAACCAAGATTACCCAGCAAGGATCTCATTCAGATTCGACGGAGAAATTAAAACCTTTACAGACAAAAAAAGCTAAGAGAATTCAGCACCACCAAACCAGCTTTACACAAATGCTAAAGGAACTTCTCTAGGCAGGAAACACAAGAGAAGGAAAAGACCTACAATAGCAAACCCAAAACAATTAAGAAAATGGTAATAGAAGCATACATATTGATAATTACCTTATATGTAAATGGATTAAATGCTCCCACCAAAAGACATAGACTGGCTGAATGGATATAAAAACAAGACCCGTATATATGCTGTCCACAAGAGACCCACTTCAGACCTATGGACGCATACAGACTGAAAGTGAGGGGATGGAAAAAGATATTCCATGCAAATGGAAATCAAAAAAAGCTGGAGTAACAATTCTCATATCAGACAAAATGACTTTAAAATAAAGATTATTACAAGGGACAAACAAAGACAGTACATAATGATCAAGGGGTCAATCCAAGAAGAAGATATAACAATTGTAAATATTTATGCACCCAACATAGGAGCAACCTCAATACAAAAGGCAAATGCTAATAGCCGTAAAAGGGGAAATTGACAGTAACACAATCATAGTGGGGGACTTTAACACCTCACTTTCACCAATGGACGGATCATCCAAAATGAAAATAAATAAGGAAACACAAGTTTTAAATGATACATTAAACAGGATAGACTTAATTGATACCTGTAGGACATTCCATCCAAAAACAACAGAATACACTTTCTTCTCAAGTGCTCATGGAACATTCTCCAGGATAGATCATATCTTGGGTCACAAATCAAGCCTTGGTAAATTTAAGAAAATTGAAATTGTATCAAGTATCTTTTCTGACCACAATGCTATGAGACTAGATATCCATTACAGGAAAAAATCTGTAAAAAGTACAAACACATGGAGGCTAAACATTACACTACTTAATAACCAAGAGGTCACTGAAGAAATCCAAGAGGAAATCAAAAATTACCTAGAAACAAATGACAATGAAAACACGATGACCCAAAACCTATGGGATACAACAAAAGCAGTTCTAAGAGGGAACTTTATAGCAATACAATCCTGCTTCAAGAAAGAAGAAACATCTCAAATAAACAACTTAACCTTACACCTAAAGCAATTAGAGAAAGAAGAACAAAAAACCCCCAAAGTTAACAGAAGGAAAGAAATCATAAAGATCAGATCAGAAATAAATGAAAAAGAAATGAAGGAAACAGTAGCAAAGATCAATAAAACTAAAAGCTGGTTCTTTGAGAAGATAAACAAAATTGATAAACAATTAGCCAGGCTCATCAAGAAAAAAAGGGAGAAGACTCGAATCAGTAGAATTAGAAATGAAAAAGAATAAGTAACAACTGACACTGCAGAAATACAAAGGATCATGAGAGATTTCTACAAGCAACTATATGCCAATAAAATGGACAACCTGGAAGAAATGGACAAATTCTTAGAAAAGCACAAACTTGCAAGACTGAACCAGGAAGAAATAGAAAATATGAACAGACCAATCACAAGCACTGAAATTGAGACTGTCATTAAAAATCTTCCAACAACCAAAAGCCCAGGACCAGATGGCTTCACAGGTGAATTCTATCAAACATTTAGAGAAGAGCTAACACCTATCCTTCTCAAACTTTTCTAAAATATAGCAGAGGGAAGAACACTCCCAAACTCATTCTAAGAGGCCACCATCATCCTGGTACGAAAACCAGACAAAGATGTCACAAAGAAAGAAAACCACAGGCCAATATTACTGACGAACATAGATGCAGAAATCCTCAGCAAAATACTAGCACACAGAATCCAACAACACATTTAAAGGATCATCCCAGGAATGCAAGGATTCTTCAATATATGCAAATCAGTCAATGTGATAAACCATATTAACAAATTGAGGGAGAAAACCATATGATCATCTCAATAGATGCAGAAAAAGCTTTCAACAAAATTGAACACCCATTTATGATAAAAACACTCCAGAGAGTAGAAATAGTGGGAACTTTCCTCAACATAATAAAGGCCATATATGACAAACCCACAGCCAACATCGTTCTCAGTGGTGAAAAACTGAAACCATTTTCTCTAAGATCAGGAAAAAGGCAAGGTTGTCCACTCTCACCACTATTATTCAACATAGTTTTGGAAGTTTTAGCCACAGCAATCAGAGAAGAAAAAGAAATAAAAGGAATCCAAATCGGAAAAGAAGTAAAGCTGTTACTGTTTGCAGATGACGTGATACTATACATAGAGAATCCTAAAGATGCTACCAGAAAACTACTAGAGCTAATCAATGAATGTGGTAAAGTTTCAGAATACAAAATTAATGCACAGAAATCTCTTGCATTCCGATACACTAATGATTAAAAATATGAAAGAGAAATTAAGGAAATACTCCCATTTACCACTGCAACACAAAGAATAAAATATCTAGGAATAAACCTACCTAAGGAGTCAAAAGACCTGTATGCTGAAAACTATAAGATACTGATGAAAGAAATTAAAGATGATACAAATAGATGGAGAGATATACCATGTTCTTGGATCGGAAGAGTCAACATTGTGAAAATGACTCTACTACCCAAAGCAATCTACAGATTCAATGCAATCCCTATCAAACTACCAATGGCATTTTTCACAGAATTAGAACAAAAAATTTCACCATTTGTGTGGAAACACAAAAGACCCTGAATAGCCAAAGCAATCTTGAGAAAGAAAAATGGAGCTGGAGGAATCAGGCTCCCAGACTACAGACTATACTATAAAGCTACAGTCATCAAGACAGTATGGTTCTGGCACAAGAACCAAAGTATAGATCAATGGAACAGGGTAGAAAGCCCAGAGATAAACCCACGCACATATGGTCACCTTATTTTTGACAAAGGAGGCAAGAATATACAATGGAGAAGAGACAGCCTCTTCAATAAGTGGTGCTGGGAAAACTGGAGAGCTACATGTAAAAGAATGAAGTTAGAACACTCCCTAACACCATACACAAAAATGAACTCAAAATGGATTAAAGATCTAGATGTAAGGCCAGACACTATAAAACTGTTAGAGGAAAACAGGCAGAACACTCTATGACATAAATCATAGCAAGGTTCTTTTTGACCCACCTCCTAGAGAAATGGAAATAAAAACAAAAATAAACAAATGGGAGCTAATGAAACTTAGAAGCTTTTGCACAGCAAAGGAAACCATAAACAAGACGAAAAGACAACCCACAGAATGGGTGAAAATATTTGCACATGAAGCAACTGACAAAGGATTAATCTCCAAAATTTACAAGCAGCTCATTTAGCTCAATATCAAAAAAACAAACAACCCAATCCAAAAATGGGCAGAAGACCTAAATAGACATTCCTCCAAAGAAGATATACAGATTGCCAACAAACACATGAAAGAATGCTCAACATCACTAATCATTAGAGAAATGCAAATCAAAGCTACAATGAGGTATCGCCTCACATCAGGCAGAATGGCCATCATCAAAAAATCTACAAACAATAAATGCTGGAGAGGGTGTGGAGAAAAGGGAACCCTTCTGCACTGTTGTTGGGAATGTAAATTGATACAGCCACTATGGAGAACAGTATGGATGTTCCTTAAAAAACTGAAAGTAGAACTACCATATGACCCAGCAACCCCACTACTGGGCATATACCTTGAGAACACCGTAATTCGAAAAGAGTCATGGACCACAATATTCATTGCAGCTCTGTTTACAATAGCCAGGACATGGAAGCAACCTAAGTGTCCAATGACAGATGAATGGATAAAGATGCGGTACATATATGCAATGGAATAGTACTCAGCCATATAAAGAAACAAAATTGAGTTATTTGTAGTGAGGTGGATGGACGTAGAGACTGTCATACAGAGTGAAGCAAGTCAGAAAGAGAAGAATAAATACTGTATGCTAACACATGTATGGAGTAAAAAAAAAAAATGTTTCTTTAGAACCTAGAGGCAGGACAGGAATAAAGACACAGATGTAAAGAATGGACTTGAGGACACGGGGAGGGGGAAGGGTAAGCTGGGAAAAAATTGAGAGAGTGGCATGGACTTATATACACTACCAAACATAAAATAGCTAGTGGGAAGCAGCTGCATAGCACAGGGAGATCAGCTCCGTGCTTTGTGACCACCTAGAGGGGTGGATAGGGAGGGTGGGAGGGAGACTCAAGAGGGAGGAGATATGGGGATATATGTATATGTATAGCTGATTCACTTTGTTATAAAGCAGAAACTAACACCATTGTAAAGCAATTATACTCCAATAAAGATGTTAAAAAAAAAGTATGTGTAATTTTTCATTTTGCTTTATATATTGCTTCATTGACCCCAAAGAGATTTCATCCATTTATGATTTCATCAGTATCTGTTTCTTCATAACCTTTCTCGTTATGTTTTTAATCTCTGCAACATTTGTAATGTTTGCTTTTATTCCGAACATGTTCATGTTATCTCACTCTTTTTGCTAGAAGTTTGTCACTATTATTTGGCTAAAACACCCCACAACCCAACAAATCAGCTTTCAGTTTTCTTGATCTTCTGTTGTTTTGTTTTCCTTTGACCGTATATGTTGTTTAGAAGTTTTTCTTAATATTCAAATAGATATTCTTGATTATCACTTATTACTGATTTTTAGCATAATTGCATATTGATTAGAGAATATACTGTGATTTCAGTCCTTTGAATATTTGCTGAGACCTACTTTATAGCCCAGTTCGTGGTCTAGTTTTGAAAATGTTGTGTCTGTGGTTGTGAAAAGGTGTTCTCGCCATTTGCTGAAATAATGTACTGTGTATGCCCAATAAATTAAACTTGATAATTTTATTCAAATTATGTATAACCTTACTAGGTTATTTTTGTCTGCTTGTTCTGTCAGTTACTGAGAGAGATGGTTTAAAATATTCCATTGTAATAGGTGAATTTTTCAGTTTCCTACTGCTATTCAGTTAGTTTTGCTTTATATATCTTCAGGCTATGTATTAAGTGCATAAAAGTTTAGGATTGTTTTACTTTCCTGGTGAATTGAAACTTTTATCATGATGTGGTCAGAAGGAGAAGAAACCTCTATTTACTCTGCTTCTTCTTTCTCTTTTCTCCCGCAATAGCATCCTCCCTTCACACACCTGGCTGTGAAAATGACAGTAGATTGAGTGGAAGTTCAACCCCATCTGTTGGGGGTAGCAACCACAGTATTTGCAATTCCCCAAATGCCTCTAACCATAAGAAAGTCTTAAAAGAATGGAGGAAGTAATTCTGAAAGTTGGGGGAAGGGGTGTTTGGAAAACAATGGTCATGGCTTCCTAACTATCAATATTAAGTTGGCTGCCCAGACAGTGTGTCCACCTTCCCTATATAATTTTTACTCCCTTCTGCCAGCCATCACTGCCTGTTCCTCATTCTTGTTGATAATTTTCATATTTGCCTGTTTCTGTGCCACCCCATTGTGTATCTGTCAGGGAGGTCACTGTAGATCAAATCATATAGTTTCAAAGTCACAAGGGAACTTACAAGATGTTTTAAGTTGTCCCTTCCCACCCTCAGTACACTTTATAGATAAGGAAATGGAGTTCCTGATAGGTGAAGTAACTTTTTCAGCATTATACCTTTTAGCAGAGTGGAGATTAGAAACAAAGCCACCTCTCTGGCCCCCCGGTCCTATATTTCCTGATTTTTTCCACTTGAGGTTCTCATTAAAGTCACAGACCTGGCAATCTGCTGAATTACTGGAATGTTCTACCTATATAAACTGCTACAAGCAGTTTCTTCTTTGGACTGTCTTTGATGCAAAAGGACACTATGACCTTAGCTGAAATGTTGGTTCTACCTAAAGGTTTGTTTGTGGAGTGAAATCTCAACCATAAATCTGTCAGCTCTTTTCAGTTTAGCCACCCTTGTAGGTTGAGAAAAAACTGGTTCTCAGAGGATCCAGAACCTCTTCAAATGCATATTTACGAGTCTGACCTGGCATCAGGTGTTCATACATATTTCACCTATTGAAATAAATTTGCTGACATCGTTCTGCTGTAACAGTTCCACTGTATTGTTCTTAATAAATTGCTTTTTCTTCACTTATCATGCAGACTGCCAGGATATTTTCCATGGATGTTCTACTCCTTTGGTTTATGCTAGTGCTTGGTATATGAACTCATTGGGGCTGATGGCCTTACCATTATGGTAAGTGTACTTCAAGCAGGCCATTGAATTTACGACCATGGCAAACATTTTCCACTGGTGATTTTTTAAGAACTTATCATCAATTTGTAAACTCCATGTAAAAGCTTTGTGCCCATAATTATTATATATGTATGAAGACTGGATTCTAGTAAATTCATTTTTATTCACCCCCTTGCCTCCGCCAACTCTCAGCATAAAAGTTTGGTAAGATACACTTGGGTTTGTGTGGCTGGTTCTCTTTCTTTCCTTTCTGCTCCCCTGCCCTACCACGTATACTTTTAATTTTCTCTATCTAAGCTTCCCCTTCCCTTCTAGAGAGCCTCTCCGTGTATTGAGAGTTATTGATGCAATGCACTACACATACGAACAGTATGGGAGAAGATAATGCTTTGAGAACTACTGGTCCCTTCCGTTGGATTGGTGAACTGTTTAGATGGTGTATGTAGTTTATTGTTTCAGTGTTTCAGATCCTTGCTTTTCTCCCAAGCGCAGTACACTCTAGTTGATGTGTTTGTGTCCTTAAAGCTTCTCAGAGGTGATAAAGACTGATTTTAGACTTTATTAGACAATGTGTAGGAGTTAACTAGGCAAAGTGGGGGAAGGAGGGGTCATTCTGGGCTGAGGGAGCCATATAAGAGAGATAAAACTTGAACTAGGGCAAGGAACTCAGTTTGTGTGCTGGGGGTGAAGAGTGATGAGAATTCGCAAGTGACCAGGTCCTCACTGAAAGGCTTATATATAACTCCAAAGAGTTTAGATTTTATACTTGAAGACAGTGGAGAGCCACTGAAGTATTGTTTAGCAGAAAAGTGCCTTCAGAATGGCCTTTTAGCAATATTACTGAGGCTACCATTTGTGGAAAGAATTGAAGGAAGGAAAGCCCAGAGATTAGATTAGTTAGAAAGCGATACTGTAATCTAAGCTATAGATAAGTGTCAAATCTAAGGTCTAATAGAATAAAGATGGAGGAGGAGGGATGGATTTAAAAGCCAGCTGAAGGCTTCACAACTTGAATGCATGAAGGAGTGAGAAAGTGGGAAGGAATAAAGGCTGCAGCCCAGATTTCTGGCTTGTACTTGCTTGGCAGAAGATATGCCATCCCTAGTGCCAGAGAATACAAAGCGGGGGGCGTGGGTCAAATCATGTCGATAGGATGAGGAGTTAAATTCTAAACATGTTAAAATCAAGGCACTTTTGTGCCATCCAAGTTACCTAGTAGACAGTTGGATATGTGGCTCTGGCTCTCAGAAGAGGTCTTGGATTAAAAAAATACAATAATTTTACATTATGTGTTTTATACCACAATACAAAATAATTTAAAAATAAAACCAATGTTTTAAAAAACTTATTTTAGAAGTCGTCAGCAAACAGGTGCTTCTTGAAGCCAAGGGGATGCATGAGATTGATTGCCTAAGGAGGGTATATAAAGGGAGAAGGGCAGAAATATGAGACCAGATTAACGGAACCACCAACATTGTAGATAGAACTGGGCAGAGGAAGTGGAGATCTAAAAATAGTGGCGTGAGGAAAACCAGAAGATGAAGAGTGAGTGGACTTAGGAAGAAAGAGTTGTTTAGAGTGGTCTTCAGCGTCATGCTGCAGAGATGCCGGGTCAAAAAGGAGTGAACATGCTCACTGACTTGAATGTACCTGCTAGAACTTCTTAGTGACGTTGGTTGATGAGAGCAGTTTCATGCACTGCACTATTTTGAAATGATGTTTTTGCCAGTCTTCTCCACTGGAGACATCTTTGCATTGTCCACAGTACCTCACATGTAGTAAGCACTCAATGAATATATGTTGAATTAATAAATTTGAATGTGATCTTCCTTACTATTAGGAGAAATACTAACTGAAGACTGGACGTGCTTTGCTAAAAGTTCAGAATTTGGTGGAGAGAGTAAGAGTCTGCTAGGCGTTGCCTCTGTGTCATAAGACATTTGTGGAAAAAGGCATAAAAATTCTTAGTTGAAATAGTTGACAGTTTCTAATTTTCTGTTTTATTGGAGCATTAGAATATTTTAGCATTTAAGATTATTAATACAGTTCATTTTGAAACAGTTTTTCTCTCTTCTGTTTCTTCTTGATATGTGGAAATCTCAGTTTCAGTTGAGGTCACTTGTACCTTATTTAGAAAGAGCAGCATAGGAAGAGAATGTTGTGGTGTGTTCTAGGAGTAAGGTTATTTTGAAACGAACTCTTCTGTGTTTGTTTTTTTTTTTAATGTGCTGCAATGTAGCAAAATTAACATATATGCGATCTAAATTGTTATATACAATTTGGGTTTATCAGCAACCTTTAAAAGAGCTTTTGAACATTTTCATCATTGGATAATTTGTTTGGTTTATATGGTGTCACTTGGGCTTCTGGAATGTTATCATTTAGTTAGAACTTAGCCTGAGCTTGTATAGCTTGCCTTAGATAAAACTTTCTCTTTAAAGGATGTGGCTCATACTATAGTGGTAGCACTGGGGAGAAGGGCCGGCAGGAGAGAGGTGTGGAGTAGTGTGTAGAGAAAAGGAGATGCTATAGTTAATTTTATGTGTCAGTTTGGCCGTTTGGTCAAACATTATATTCTAGGTGTTTCTTTGGAGATATTATTTAGACGAGATTAACATGCAAGTCAGTAGACTCTGAGTAAAGCAGATTACATGTGGGTGGCTCTTATCCAATCATTTGAAGGTCTAAATAGAAAAAGATTGATCTACCCCTGATAACCAACAAGGACCTACTGTATAGCACAGGGAACTCTGCTTAATGTCATGTGCCAGCCTGGATGGGAGGGGAGTTTGGGGGGGAGAATGGATACATGTATCTGTATGGCTGAGTTCCTTTGCTGTGCACCTGAAACTATCACAACATTGTTAATCGGCTATATGCTAATATAAAATAAAAAGTTAAAAAAGAAAAAAAAGGATTGTTCTACCCCTAAGAAAGGAGAATTCTCCTCCCCCCCACCCCCCACCCCCTCCCCGAGACTACCTTCCAGCCCAAGCTTCAATATCATCTCTTCTCTGGGTCTCCAGCCTGCCAGTCTTCACAATTGTGAGCCAGTTCCTTAAAATGTGTGTGTGTGTGTGTGTGTGTGTGTGTGTGTGTGTGTGTATTAAAAAATAATAAAATAGGGGCTTCCCAGTGGCGCAGTGGTTGAGAGTCCGCCTGCCGATGCAGGGGACATGGGTTCGTGCCCTGGTCCGGGAAGATCCTACATGCCGTGGAGCAGCTGGGCCCGTGAGCCACGGCCGCTGAGCCTGCGCGTCCGGAGCCTGTGCTCCTCAATGGTAGAGGCCACAACAGTGAGAGGCCCGCGTACCACACACACACACACACAAAATAATAATAATAAAATATATTTTAAAAGTATAGATATGTTATATATAATATGAAATCTATAAATGTATATTTTATAATATATAGCATATCTTTATAATGTACAGATATATAACATACTATTTTACTTCTCTCTATATTATACTATGTATTTTATATATACTATATCTTATAAAGGTATATGTATCAATATACCTATAGATATATATATCTTATTGCTTCTTTTCTCTGGAGACCCCCGACTAATACAGGAAAAAATATTTGTGCTTTATTATTTTGAGTATTTTGCTTTTCAGATCTACCTCTGTGTTTCCTTTTTATCTGGCGCTTTTTGGAATCATGTGACACACTCGTACACAGACGCAGTTCCGCGAAAGTGCTGAGAGCTTACTGTGTGTACGGTCGTCCCTCAGATCTGCAAGGGATTGGTTCCAGGACCCCCCACAGATACCCAAATCCTTGGATGCTCGAGCCCCTTATACAAAATGGCCTAGTGCAGTGAATACAGTCTCTCCTCTGTTTCCGTGGGGTTCACATCAGAGGATACCAAGGGCCAACTGAAGAGCAAGGTAAACTGCTAGTTATTGTGACGGCTCCCAGATGAACAAGGCTAGGCCTTTGCTCTTGAGGTGTTTAAGACATCTATGAGATAAGGCAGATTGAGAGCAATTCTGTAAGAGAAAGCGAAGCAGCATGCAGTGGAAATCAGCAGGGAGTGATGACTTATGCTTGGGCAATTGGGGAAATTTTGGGCTGGTCCTTAAGGTTGGATGGGGCTTAAACTTCTGCCTTGTGGTGGACCAAGTGGGGTTTTATTAAACAAAGCATATCCCAGAAAGAGGGGATGCAAGGAACAAAGGCCCAGTACTAAGGAAGAAGGGGCCGCATTGGGAATAGTAGAAAAAGGTTACTGTTATTCTGTGAGGAGCATTCTCTACGGAGACATCTTCAGAATCAAATGGACCTTAGAAAAGAGACAGCCTGCTGTTTCCTCTCAGCAACTGTGGGTTGGAATGAATGCGAATGTGTGCAAATGCTTGTATACACCTCTCCGTTTTCTTCCTCCAGAGGTGCTTCTGCTTGGGGACACCACAGCCTTATCGTTGAATCTGGTCTGTTGTACTCTCTGGGACTGACTTAATTTTACCTTTGGGTTAAGTGTCACTCAGGGGAAGGAAAGAAAATGTAGCTTGGGGTTTGACAATCTCTACTTCTTAATTGTGCTCAGGGCTTATCTCATAGTGGTCATTAGGGTTTGCAGCTTCCTGTGAACATGGCGCTGGAATGCTGTGAGGGTATTTTTTCTTTGCTTGTGAAGTATTTTGTAATAACTCAAGTGAGATGACATTTGTGAACGTGCTTTATAAACTCTAAAGTACTGAATGGATAGGTGCAGGCATTATCATAAGGTGGTGGTTGTTTTTTCCAGAAACAGTGAATGCTGTTAGTGTCATATTTAAGTTTTTGAGTGAGGGCCTTGCTCTAACTTTCTGCAATGGAATATTGGTATAATAGCTTTTTTTTTTTTTTTTTTTTTTTTTTGCGGTACGCGGGCCTCTCACTGTTGTGGCCTCTCCCTGTTGTGGCCTCTCCCGTTGCGGAGCACAGGCTCCGGACGCGCAGGCTCAGCGGCCATGACTCACGGGTCCAGCCGCTCCGCGGCATGTGGGATCTTCCCGGACTGGGGCACAAACCCATGTCCCCTGCATTGGCAGGCGGACTCTCAACCACTGCGCCACCAGGGAAGCCCTATAATAGCTTTTATAAGAGGTTTTGTTCGCCTTTTCCAGAATGTCATAGAAATGTAATCAGACACTATTTAGTCTTATGAGTCTGGCTCTTTTACTTAGATAGCATAATACCTTTGAGATTCATCCAAATTGTTGCATGTATCAATAATTTTTTCCTTTTTATTGCTGAGTAATATTTTTTTGGTGTGAATGTACCGCCATTTGTTTGTTGAAGAATACTTGGGCTGTTTTCGGTTTGGGGTGAATAAATAAAGCTGCCAGAAATATTTGTTTACAGATTTTCGCTTGAAGATAAGTTTTCATTTCTTAGGGTAAATATCTTGGGGTAGGATTGATGAATCATATGGTAAATGTATGTTTAACTTTTTATAAGAAAATGCGAAGCTGTTTTCCAGGGTGGGTACCATTTTCTATTTCTACCCGCAATTTATGAGAATTTCAGTTGCTCAGCATCTTTGCCAGCATCCTTTTTTTTTTTTTTAATTTTAGCCATTCTAGTAGGTATGTGTTGGTATCTCATTGTGTTTATTTTTTTAAGTGAATGAGTTTTATTGTATGTAAATTATTCCCTGCTAGCACCTTGGTGTTAGTTTTTTTTTTAATGTTATCTCATTATATTTTTTTAATGAATGAATTTTTAATATGTAAATCATACCCCAATAATTGATCATTTTTTAAAAGTACCAGTAACAAAGTAGGAGAAAACAGTAGTTACATATAAAAGTGACTAAGGGGGCTTCCCTGGTGGCGCAGTGGTTGAGAGTCCGCCTGCCGATGCAGGGGATGCAGGTTCTGTGCCCCGGTCCGGGAGGATCCCACATGCCGCGGAGCGACTGGGCCCGTGAGCCATGGCCGCTGAGCCTGCGCGTCCGGAGCCTGTGCTCCGCAACGGGAGAGGCCACAGCAGTGAGAGGCCCGGGTACCGCCCAAAAAAAAAAAAAAAAAAAAAAGTGACTAAGGATGCATATCTAAAGTAGAAAAATAATTCATAAATTTAAAAAGAAAAGCCCGAATCAACTATACTTCAATAAAATAAATTTTTAAGAAAAGAAAGCAAAACACAAACAGGGCAAGTGATTGAAATGGTAAATTCACAGAAAAAGACATGTGAATAACTAGTAAGTATAAGACTCAGCCTCACTAGTGAACTATCAGGAAATTCAATGAGACTTTTAAAAAAAATTACATCAGATAAGTCCAGGGGGTGGGCAGGTAATTAAACTCACTCTTCCTGGGAGTGTCAGTTAGTATGGCCTCTGGAACAGTTTCTATTATCTATAAAAACAATACAAATACCCTTCATTCCAGTGATTCTGCTTTGAAGAGTGGATCTAATAGAAAGTCTTTCACATGTGTGCACAGGTGTATGTCTCAACTGAAGAAAAATGCACAACCTAAAGTTAAATTTTCTTTGGGGACCTTACTGAGGACTGTGGTCTGGGACAGCCTCTCAGATAGCTCTGAGGAACTGCTCTGAAGAGGTAGGGGAGTAGCCAGGATATATATGAATTTTAGGGGTTGGGGAATACATGTAGTCAATCTTGGTAAAAGATTACTGCTAATCACAGAGAACAGACATCTCAAGTTAATGATTCTACTGCTTTTCTATGGGATGATGCAAGAATCTGGGCTCATTGAAATTATTCCATAGGTATGCATCCTAACTATGTAGGGCCAATATCCAGAGCACAGAATGTTTTCTGGGTTTTTTTTTCTTTCTTCCTGGATTCCTCTCAGGGCACACCTTCGGGTTACTGGCTACAGTGGCTGATGGCTTGATGGTAGGCAATGTTCTTTGTTTGTTGGAATGGCAGGGAACATTTCCTTTCCACATATGACTCAGAATGTTTATATAACATTACTTGTGTTCTAAAAAAATATTTTATTTATTTATTTATTTGGCTGCTTAGTTGTGGCTTGCGGGCTTCTCTCTAGTTGTGGCGCGCAGCCTTAGTTGCCTCAAGGCATGTGGGATCTTAGTTCCCCGACCAGGGATCTAACCCATGTACCCTGCATTGGAAGGTGGATTCTCAACCGCTGGACCACCAGGGAGGTCCCTATAATATTACTTGTAATGAGGAACTATTGGAAACTTCCGAAGTATGCACCAGTGGGAGAATGGGTAAAGAATTATTTTATTGTATTCATTTGCATGTACCTAATGACTCATGATTTTGAGCATCTTTTCATGTGCTTCTTGGTTTGTCTTATATCTTTTGGTTAAGTATCTGTTCAGATCTTTTGCTCATTGAAGATTGGATTGTCTTTATTGTTGAATTGTAATTATTCTTTATAGATTCTGGATGCAAATGCTTTATCAGATATGTGGTCTGCAAATATTTTTTTTCTTAGATTCTTCAGTTTTTTTCTTAGTTTCTTCTTGTTTTCATTCTCTTGATGGTAGCTTTCTCAGAACAAGAGATTGTAATTTTTTTTTTTTTTTTTTTTGCGGTACGCGGGCCTCTCACTGTTGTGGCCTCTCCCGCTGCAGAGCACAAGCCCCGGACGCGCAGGCTCAGCGGCCATGGCTCACGGGCCCAGCCGCTCCGCGGCATGTGGGATCTTCCCAGACCGGGGCACGAACCCGTGTCCCCTGCATCGGCAGGCGGACTCTCAACCACTGCGCCACCAGGGAAGCCCTAGAAAATCTTTTTTTTGGAGGTATGTGGGCCTCTCACTGTTGTGGCCTCTCCTGTTGCAGAGCACAGGCTTCGGACATGCAGGCTCAGCGGCCATGGCTCACGGGCCTAGCCGCTCTGCGGCATGTGGGATCTTCCCGGACCGGGGCACGAACCCGCGTCCCCTGCATCGGCAGGCAGACTGTCACCCACTGCGCCACCAGGGAAGCCTGATTGTAATTTTAATAAAGACCAATTTATCAATTTTTTTCTCTCTTGGACTATGCTTTTCATGGCATAGGTATAAAATCTTTGCCTAACCCAAGATCCTGAAGATTTCCTCCTATCCTTTCTTCCAGAAGTTTTATAGATTTGCCTTTTATATTTAGTTCTGTGATCCATTTTGAGTTGACTTAAAGTTTTATTTCCTAGGAATAATTTCATTTGTTTTAACTCAGAGAATAAATATGCTATAGGAGTACAATTGTAGGAGCTATTGTCTCTGGTTGGTATTTTGGAAACATGGCTTTGTCAATGACTTTAAAGCTCTTTTGACCTTGCCCAGCCAGAAGAAATATAGGAGACTTTGTGACTTAGTTACTCAAAAGTGAGTGTACCTAAAACAAGTTTCACGAAAACATATTTATCCTAAATACCAGTATTTATCCTTACTACTTTTTCCCCAGCAGTTCTGTTTCATTAAAAACAAATGCTTGTCCTGACCCATTAAACAGATTTCATGTCCCACTAATGGGTCCAGGTCAGTTGAAAAACACTGACTTAACTACCTTAGTTGGAACTCACAGCCATCACTATCTCCACTTAAAAACATAACTTGTTGCCCTTTTCTTTCTGTTAAGTAATAATCCTCCTCATTTTTTTCTCTAATCACAATTTAATTTTTGGTATAACTTGGACATTTTTTATGTAATACTGCCAGCCATGTTGTCAGAAAATAACAGTAAGTAGAGCATTTTTTTCTAGCTTTATTAGGGTATGATTGACACATAATATTGTGTAAGTCTATGGTGTTGATTTGATACCCTTACATATTGCAAAATGATTACCACCACAGAGTTAGTTAATACTTCCATCATGTTACATAATTACCAGTTCTTTTGTCGTGAGAACATTTAAGATCTACTGTCTTAGCAACTTTCAAGTATACAGTAAGTATTATTAATTTCAAGTAAGTATTATTAATCACAATGCTGTACATTAGATTCCCAAACCTTATTTTTCTTATAACTGGCATTTTGTACCCTTTGACCAACATCTCCCCATTTCCCCCACCTCCAAGTTTCTTTTACTTGTAACGGAAACACAGCACTGGCGAGGGATGAGTATGAGGGAAAGGGGCAAGGGCTCAGTAACCTTGGCTGCTATTCTCATGCTCTGGTAGCATTTGTGTTTTGGGCTACATTGGCTTCATTTTTGCTTCTTTCTATGAGAGTCATTCGTTCCTCTCTCTCTCTCTCTCTCTCTCTGAAGATTGGCTTTCTCTGATTCTCTTTGCACATGGCTGCCCTAAGACCTTCAGTTTAATTTTGGCCAGACTAAGATTAAACAGGATAATTAGTTTAGCTTAGGACACGTTCCACCCCTGCTGCAATCAGCTTTGCCCAAAGAGGGTGGGACCAGAAAATAGAACCCATGTCTATTGTTGTGCATCAAAGATACACAGTTCTCACAGACTGAGAAGGGTGTTGGGTCTCTTAAAAGTTCACTAAGTGCTGGTTGACATACGTTTATCTTTTCAAATGTATTTAAAATAATTTAGTTTTCAGAATATAGAAGTTCATAAAAAGTTTGTAGGATATTAAAAAAACAAAACTAAAATTAGGAATTGCAAAACCAGAAAAAGTCACACTATCATCCAAGAATGACTTTTCTTTTTATTTCCTTCATTTTTTATATAATTACATAACACATAGAAATTTAGTTAAATGTATTGACCACAGAGTGCTCCGTATTTTAAAAAGTGGCAGTCATTTACATACAGAATATCTGTGGATCCAGCAAATGGGGGAGTTGGAGGTTAAAGCAAATAGATATTTAAAGTATTAAACATGTAATACAGATTTAAATTGCAGTAAATTTTTCCTCATGGTTTGAATGAAAGCACTTTATTTGTCAAGTTTTCATTTAAATATATTAAAATTCACAATTATCATCAAATAGGGAAGGGAAGATAGGAAAGTAACATTTATTACAACTCTGCTTAGTTAGGCACTTATGTTATTCCATTCAGTCCTTATAACTGCCCTTTGAGAAGTAGGTATCCTTATCCCATGGCCAATGAAGAAATTAAAACCCAGGGGAAATAGCTTGCCAATATGTGGCTGGGCTAAGATTTAAGCTCAGGTCTGCAGGACTTGCAAGTCTCTTCTCTCCCCACCCTACCCTTCGGGAGCATGAAAAATTTATGAACACAACCTTTCCAGGGGAGGCTATAGGTAGGACTATATAGGAGCCACCCAGCTCCTTTTCTTGTCTATGTACTTAAATCTCAGTTTCAACATCAAACGTGTGGCAGCCATTTCTCCAATATCTGGAGTGAAGAGAGAGTCCTATCAGTTATGTAATGTTAGTCTCTTGAGCATCTGGATTTTTCAGAGGTCATTCAACTGATAAATCAATGTTTAAAAATAGCTGTAGCTTCTTCAGTTTGCAAAAAAAAAAAAAATGTTTTTTAACCTTATATTCTAAAGATTAATGCAAGCTAAATTTGGAATTGGGGGTGAAAAAGGGAAAGCTGACCCTTCTTTGTTAGTCTGAATAAACAGGAAGAGGAAAGCAAAGACTGGCTAAGCAGTACAAGACAGTATTTTAAGCTTTCGCCTTTTAATGTGAAAAATCAGAAGAAATATATATTTTAGAAATTTTGTTGAAGACAAATATTTATGACTTAAATTCTTTACATTTTAGCTAGGTGAAACAAATTTAAATTGTTTGTTCTTGATGATGTCTACTGGATAGAGGCAAACATTCATGATTTTTACCAAAGGGTTAATGATAGTTTACCTTCTAATTTATGAGTCTGTAATTTCAGACTAGTCTGAAAAACTTTAAAGCCACGGCTAGGGTATAATTCCTAAAATAACTAGTTTTTGTGTTTGGATGTGAAGAATATTCATTAAAGTTCTAGCAAAAGATAAGAATGTGCTCTCTTGTAGGTAATCCGATCACATGTGGTCTCCCTGGTTTATCACTTAAGATTAAGTTGATATGAATTAAATCTAGCTTAATACTATATTTATCAGGAATTCACAATGACCTTTTTAAAATAGAGGGACGGGAGGTGCAGATGAGTTTGATGTTCCAGGATTTATATTGCTGCTATATTTCAGGACATGAAAGGAGGAATTCAAATTATTGTTTTAATTCTTGTTTGTTCCTTTAGAAGCTATCTTTTCTAGTTAAGTGACAAACTAATAAACCATGACATGCTTTAACCATCAGAGTCTTGACCAAACTGGTTTCAGCATTTCTCTTCTAGACGTACCTAATTAAAAGTAACTGTGAGTTACTGACTCAGATGTTGGCCCGGGTTTAGGGAAAATGAAGCCATTTAGAGTTAATTGGTTGAACCAATTGTCCCCCATTGTTCTTTTCAGTTGCCACTAATGTTTTTTCTCATTGTCATGCCTAGAAGCAGGGATGCGAGTTTATTAGTGACAGAATTTTCTTCTCCTGAAGCTAAACCCTTGGTATGGTGGCCTCGTGACCTGTTCTTTTTTCTGACTCCTTGAGCCCATTTTCTTATACCTCTGAAGTCCAGCCCATAATACCACACAACAGGCCAGTTGTAGTACAACTAAGCTTTTACTCTAGTGGTGAGCATGTTACGTGGGCCATAGACTTTATTTAAAGAATTTAGCTATTTAGAGAAGTTCAGCTTCTTGCTACTCTTTCAGGATTGAAGTTCTATTTTTTCTTCACATCTTCTATCTTAGCTTCCTTAATCAACCCTGATGATATGGCTGCTGCTAGAATTGGTCTAAGCACCATTACCAAGAGTCAGTTTTGCATATTCACACTTAACTGTTGAGTTTAACCCCTTTACTCTTCCTTCAACTTTGTTGCTTCCAATTTCTGGGCTACTGTTTCTTAGTTCTGTTTGCGGAGCTATGAAAGCACCAGTAACGTAGAACATTTTCCTTTTCATCTTGACTAGATTCAGGTCCTGTTTCCGAGTTCTCCTGCTTCAGGTCTCTGTAAGTCACTCTATGTGGCCCTCAACCCTATCTTCCCCGAACTCCCCCTTTTAAATAAATTTTTTGTAGTGTAAGAAATAAAGTTCATAGGTAATATAACCTGCCTATACCTATTATAAAACATATAACACCAGGATAATAATATGAAGGATAAATGAGTATAACACATAACAGTCTGTGTTTGGGGGTGTAATTGTGAGGGCACTTGTACTAGGGGATGGAATGAAGTAACTGATGCTTGTACCTACTTCTACGGAGTAAGTTTGTGTTTGTTAGAAGTAAGATAATAATTCTGTATAAGAAGTTCAGGGAAATGAAAAATCAGTGATGCACGTGGACTGTAATAAAAATGTTAGAATAAGTGATAACCGACAAGACTTGTTTGTGTATGATAAGAGAAAGAAGGAAATACTTGAAGTAGAGGAAAGCATGCCAGGACAAATTATAGACTGTCAACATGGAGAAAATGAGGAAGTATGATATTCTCACAAATGACCTGGGCCATATTTGTAGGTCTAGTGACAAAATAATTCCTTATGTTGTGATATGGGACAGGGTACTGACGAGGTATCACAGAAAGCATATCTTATATTTTGAAATATGCTCTCACCTGTTGAGGCATATTTTGGGTTCCCAGTACTTCAAAAGACCTCAAAGACCATATCCTTCTCTAGGTGATGAGGAATAGAGGATGGGTTAAAAAGAGAAACAATAAAACAAGAAGCTATGCAGAAGTTGTGCAACAGATGTCTCTACACAGAGAAGACTGAAAGACAACAGGCAGCCCCCAACTACCTTCAATATCATCTTTCACAGCAGAACTTTTTTAGTGTTATGAAAAATTTCAAAAATATATAGTGTGACAATAATCTGAAATTTTTTTTTTTTTTTTTCGGTACGCGGGCCTCTCACTGTTGTGGCCTCTCCCATTGCGGAGCACAGGCTCCCGACGCGCAGGCTCAGCGGCCATGGCTCACGGGCCCAGCTGCTCCACGGCATGTGGGATCTTCCCGGACCGGGGCACAAACCCATGTCCCCTGCATCGGCAGGCAGACTCCCAACCACTGTGCCACCAGGGAAGCCCTGTAGCCTTTGTTTTGCTTGTCTAACTTCTTTTAAGACACAGGAGACCTGTCCTCTGGGAATCCATAGGGTTAAGTCTTCCTTTTCTGTGTTCTGTTGCCCCATAGTGTACATACCTTTATTCATAGCACATCTATTTTAATGGTCTGTTTTCCCCATGAGATTGAGTTCTTTGAAGGTGGTGACTGTTCCTTATTCATCTCAGTATCCCTAATGCCCTACACAGTGCCTGGTTCTTTGTCAGTGTGCTCTGAATTACATATCACTAACCTTTTTTCAGTGATGTTAAGTGCTAGGTACTTTTCCTGTCCATTTTACAGATGAGAATTAAGTGCCCAGGGTCACACAATTCAGTGGTCAGAGCTAGAATCTGAACACAGGCTGGCTATTTGCAGAGTCCATGTTCTTAACCATGAGAATGGAAGGGTTGTATGTGGGGTACTGTATGGGAGCGTTGCCCGGAGATAGTGTAGAGCATTTCATTGGGAGGATCAGGGGCCTGAAGCACACCTAATATGGAGGCAAATCGGGGTGTGTATGTGTCCTGAGGCTTGGAAAGGAAGTTTTACTCTCATGTACACACTTTTTTCTGTATTATTTCTACTAGCAATGGAGGTGCAGACAGTAAACGATAGTATCTCTCATGTGCATTTTCATTAATAAATGCATTTGTATAGTGATGAGGAGTGAATTTTTCTTGCTATAAGCTCCCAAATCTCTTAATATGCATGTTATCTTTACCCCCTAATTCTTTATACATTATAAGATTTATCTGAATAGCAGGGTTAAAATGGTTGATATAGCTTTAGGGAATTTGCTATATGTTGATTGAAAATAAGGTGATAAAAAGTGAAGGTGCTGCTCATGACAGTTAAAACCTCAGATTTCTTGATTCCTTGGGAAATGAACCATTCTAGACTTTTTAAATAACAATTTACCCCCTTAACACCAATGTATTTTTCATTTTAAATACTTCAGTTAAATATAGTTCTTGCTGACTCGCAGCCATCTTTACAGCTATTACTGAGTCTCTTAGAGATGCCCTTAGGATCTGTTGAGACTTGTAAAACTGTTTGCTTCTATCATATATGATCCCAGAGTGTGGTGCTCTCCTTACCCTCCTTGAACTGGTTTTTATGATTTTCTCCTTTCTATTGCTGTCAGATGTCATACGTTGCAGTTGTCACTATGCCTTCCTATGGCTCCCTTCTTGCCTCCCTAATGATTTGTTGCAGGCTTAAAACCAGTTTGCCAAGCTTCTTAGGAATTGTACTCGAAGGACTAAGGGACATGTTGGTTACTAACACGAATGTGCATTTGTGCTTGAACTTTGTGACATCTGTTTTGTCTCTGAGGCCTTTTAGTTACTTATTTCTTTGCTACACTTTGCATAGATGAAGTTCCCCCCAAATTGGTTCATTCTAGGCATTATATTGTAAGATATTGTACACTTTCATTTTATGTGTTAATAAGGATTGCTTGGCTTTATATTCAGGTAATTTTGCTATAGATTGTTTCAGTGACATTTTGTGATGGGATATTATTGGAAAGTAAAATTCTTTCTGCTTTACTGAAAGCAATGGTGCTCTAATTTATCCTGTTAAAAAGTGGGAAAAAGTCCCCAAATATTTTCAGTGGTAGTTTTGTGACCAGCATTCATTTTAGGCACCTTGCACTTGATCCAGGAGAGATTCCTGGGTTAGATTCCTGGCTGTTTTGACACTGGACACGTTATTTAATCTCTGGGTCTCAGGATCCTCATTGGTGAATTTCAGATAATTATGTCTGCCTTCACGGGTATTGAGAATTGCTGGAAATGTACACACTAGTTACTTAGGAGAGTACTTGGCAAGTAGTTGGTTTTTATCAAATGCCCAATAATGTAGGGTTACTCCTCCACCATGTTGTGCATCTAGCAACTCTTGATAAGTAATTATAAGTTGAGGAAATAATATCATAATTAAAAACGTACATGCCATTTTTTGCATCATCTCACTTTATCCTCCTGCTTTACAGTACTCATAGCAGCATTAAATTATATTTTTGCTGCTGCCACTGCTTCCACTGCTGTCCTTGTAGTTTATTAGGTGAATGAATGGACAGCATGGAAAAAAGTAGGATAAATATTATTATCTGTTTTTACAGATAAGGTTGTTGAGGCTTTGAAAGGTAAATGGCCCAAAGTCACACAGCTAGAAATCGGTTGAGCGAGGACTTTGGACTCGTCCTGGAAGCATTGAGTATAGATCACTTACTGGAAGTGTCTTCCAATGAAAGAGAGCCAGAAATGAACATAGTAAAAGTCAACATGTAAAAAAGTATACATCGGAAGTAAAAACGGATCTTATGGGAAAAGTAAAGATTCTAGGAAGAATACCAGCACTTTTCCTCTTTTTCCCTTATTCCCTAATTGGCCAGTGTGCATTTTTTTCTAAGGATAATTTTGAACTTTGTTGGAATTCAATAAGAGTATTGCTTTTCCTTAGAATCATCAATTTGGTTAATGGCACTACCATCCATCAATCACCCAATATATAAAAACTTTACTGATAATTTTCACTCCTGTCATCCATCCAATTAGTTAATTAAATCTGTCCACTCTTCATTACCACTGTTTTGTCCCCAGGCCTCCCTGTCACTCTTTTTAGACCATCACGACAGTTTGCAACCTGTTCTTGCCGTCACCCTCTCCAGTTACCCACTGGTTTTCCACACTGTGGTTGGTGCCCCACAATTCCTCTCTCCTGATTTTGACACTGTCCTCACTGTTTCCCAAGTTTTTTGCACTTACCGCTTTTCTGGTACATTTATCCTGATGCAGATATCACATGGAAAAGGGAGGATGAGTGACTGATACTTTCCCTTTATTTATTTTCCAGTTTTCAAATTAATGGGCTGGTTCTTTAGCACCTTCCAAAGATGATCACTAATCATTTTTGGCATGATTATGAACCTTGAATTTAAACATATATGATGTGCTTCAATCCCTGTAGTTATTACCCTTATTGATCCTCAAATGATCCCATATTTGGGCAATGGAAGCTTATTTATATTGGCTTCAGAGTCCTTTTGACATGCCCTAGGAGTTTTTGATGGCTTCCTTACTTTTCAGTATAAGATATTCCAGGGTCCTCTTGTACATTTCTGCTGTAGACCCCACCATCAGCCATTTAAAAAATGGAGCCCTTGTTTCTTCTTTTGGAGGGGAATGTTATTTAGATATCACAGTATAATTATTAGGAGTATTATTGCTACTAGATGGGTCATTGTTTTAAAGCCTTTCCTGGATACACAACTATAATTTTCCTTTAAGATAAACTATATCATTTCCTTTAAGATAAACTATTGATAAAGACAATTCAAACTTAATTAACCTCCATGGTATTACATATGTATCCCCTTTCGACAAATACAAATATTCAGTGATACCTACATAATTGTCATTTTGTTTATCCCACCGTATATACACAACGGCCTCAGAATAACAATACAGCACAACCATCAACAATGTGATTATTGGAAGCAATTTACAATATGTGTGTTTGCAAGTGTGCACAGTTGCACTTTTGGGCAGGCCTTTTTTGTCCTTAAAGTATATCCCACTAGAAATCTACACTTAAGTTGTGTTTTAAAGTCACTTGACTTGTTAGAAAGCAGAAACTAACACACCATTGTAAAGCAATTATACTCCAATAAAGATGTTAAAATAAATAAATAAATAAATAAAATAAAGTCACTTGAATTATAATTTCTGTTTCTACAGTCATACAACCAACAGGATACACAGTTTGGGCCATTTACTTAATTTTACTTTTGATTTTTAATATTGGTTTTTAAATATAATTTTGAATTAGGTATGATGTTTACACAGTTCAAAAGTCAAGTCTACAGAAGAAGACATATTCAAAGAAGTCCAACTATTCCCTTTCTCTCCTTCTCATATAGATAACCATCCCTCATCCTTTCTTAGATAAACAGTAGCACACTGTACACACTGAGGGCTTTTTTGTTTGTTTGTTGATTTTTGTTTTGTTTTGCTTTGCTTAGGAATATATTCTGGAGATAACCTTGCAGTAGTATATGGAGATATTCCTCATTCTGTTCTATAGCTGCTTAGTACTCCATTGTGTATATGTACAGTAGTTTATTCAGTCAGTCCCTTATTGATGGGTATTTGGACTATTTCTGCTTTTGCAAATAGTGCTGCAGTGAATAGCCTTGTGTATATAATAAGAAGATCTTAAGTTGGATCTTTAAGACGATTTCTACCTTAATGAAACTTAAAGACATCCAGCGCAGTGTGGTAATGAAAATGTGAAGTACCAGGTCGTTAGTTAATTGGCCTTTTCGTGGTGATATAGGTTATTGTAATAGCAGATGGTTTGCTCAAGGTTTTTATTCAATTCCCTCACTTGTAATTGGCTATAACTTGCACCTCTCTGCTTCAATGAGATATTGTGAAGATCACATGGGCTTAACGTAGCAGCAGTGTAAGACTGACATGAACTTATTAAAAACAACGTATTTTCATGACCCCTTGCTGTATCCCTTTTTCCTTTTCCCGTCTTTTTTTTTCTCTCATAATTTCTAAGCACTTTGGTTAAAGCTCTTTTAAGCAAACTGTTTTTTGTCCTTGATAAAGCAGATAAAGGATTAAATACAAGTGCCTCTGAGCTCTTGCCCAGGCGAGTGATGGGAGGTTGGGCCTCTGTACTGGGGGTGGCTATAGGTCTCTCAGCTGGACTACTGGCCATCTTTCTGTATGAAGTCTAGAGGAAACGAGGTTTTCAGGCATGAGTCCTGAACTTTGAAGGGAGATGGAAGTTCTAAATATAAGCCTAGCCTTGGTGTTCTGGACACTTGCAATTGAACTTTGTTCTTTCTCTTTTAAATACTAACTGAAACCAAAGCCTTACACCTGTCTTTTATTGTTAGTAATATGAAATTCAGGAAAGAAGGGAGAAATATTTTAATTAGAAATATTAGAAAAAAATTTATGTGTGTTTCTGTAAGTAAATATGTAGACAATTGTAAAAGTTATGTTTTCTAGTCTACTGGGGTAGATGGAGTAGTGGTTGGAAATGGTAAGTAATAAAAATATTTCACAGAGTGAAGTCTTGTTTTTTTCCAATGATCTTTCTTTCTTCACTCTTATTTAAAAATCCACGAAGCTGTAGTTCATAGGGCAGACTCAAAATCCACAGCCACCCTCACTGGCCATCTTCAATTCCCATGGTTTGCCCTACTAGCAATTATTTCCTCAAATTAGGGCTGTCAGATTTAGCAAATAAAAATACAGGATGCTCAGATAATTTGAATTTCAGGTAAACAACAACTAATAGTTTTAGTATAAGGAAGTTCTGTGCAATATTGTCGACATTTTTGTACTACAAACGTACCCACTGTCTAAAATTTGAGTTCGGCTGGATATCCTCTATTTTACCTGGCAACCCTCTTCCAAACCAAGTACATGAGAAGCCTCATTTAACAAGTCAAGGGCCTTTAAGTGATATTAATTGATGCCACCATGCATTGAATTCTCTTGACTAGGGGTCTCTTCACTAGTTGTCCTTCCAGTTTTGCTTGCACTGCTTATGTCATCATGTCAGTGGTTCGGTATGAAACAAACCTCTTTATGCCATTTGTGCTGGTTACTGCGATTACATTATTTAAAGTATTACAGTCACCATTCAAATGTGAGTGTGAAAAGAGAGCTGTTTCTAAGAAAAGAGAGTTGAATGTATTGGGGTGACTCTTGAAATTTCATGGCTCCACTTAAATGCTTAAAATTTAAAAAGCTGTCATTGGGTTATGGGTGAGATAGCTGCAGTGCCCTGCTGAGCCATACAGAAGCCTGAGGAAATTTTTTTAAAAAATCAGTAATACTGATGCTATCTTTATTTAAAGTACTGATTTTGTTCATCATGGGTTTTCTGTGTTAACTTAGATTTTTTAAAAAACTTAGATTTTTTAAAAAACAGGTTTATTGAGTTTTAATTCACATACCATAGGATTCATTCATTTAAAATATGCAATTCCTAGGGCTTCCCTGGTGGCACAGTGGTTGAGAGTCCGCCTGCCGATGCAGGGGACGCGGGTTCGTGCCCTGGTCCGGGAGGATCCCACGGCTGGGCCCGTGAGCCATGGTCGCTGAGCCTGCGCATCCGGAGCCTGTGCTCTGCAACGGGAGAGGCCACAACAGTGAGAGGCCTGCGTACCGCAAAAAAAAAAAAGGTGCAATTCCTATTTATAATAGCCAAGGCATGGAAACAACCTAAACGTCCATTGACAGATGAATGGATAAAGAAGATGTGGTACATATATATAATGGAGTATTACTCAGCCATAAAAAATGATGAAATAATGCCATTTACAGCAACATGGATGGACATAGAGATTATCATATTAAGTGAAGTAAGTCACACAAATATCATATGATATCACTTATATGTGGAATCTGAAAAAATGATACAAATGAACTTATTTACGAAACAGAAACAGACTCACAGACATAGAAAACAAACTTATGGTTACCAAAGGGGAGAGGTGGGGGAGGGATGAATTAGGAGTTTGGGATTAGCAGATACAAACTACTATACATAAAATAGATAACAAACAAGGGCCTACTGTATAGCACAGGGAACTATATTCAGTATCTTATAATAAACTATAATGAAAAGTAATCTGAAAAAGAGTATATATGTGTATATATATATATATATATATATATAAGTGAATCACTTTGCTGTATACCTGAAACTAATACAACATTGTAAATCAGCTATAATGTGCAATTCCATAATTTTTAGTAAATTCACAGATATGTGCAAATATTACCACAGTCAATTTTGGTATATTTTTATCACCAGAAAAATAAACCCCTGCTCTTTAGATAACTCCCCTCCCACCCTCTATCTCCTTCAGCCCTAAGCAACTACTTATCTACTTCCTGTCTCTTTGGTTTGCCTTATTCTGCACATTGCATGTGAATGGAATCATACAAAATGTTACCTTTTTTGACTGGCTTCTTTAAGTTAGTGTAATGTTCTCAGTGGTCATCCATGTTGTAGCATGAATCAACACTTCATTCCTTTTTGTGGCTGAATGGTATTCCATGATATGGCTATAACACATTTTATTCACTCATGAATTGATGGTCATTGGTGTTGTTTCCTATTTTGGGCTATTTTGAACAGTGCTGCTATGAACATGCATGTAAAAGTTTTTGTTTGATAAGCTGTTTTCAAATCTTTTGAGTATATTCCTAGAAGTGGATGTGCAAGTCATATGGTAATTCTATGTTCAACTTATTTAGGAACTGCCAAACTGTATTCCACAGAAATTGCACCATTTTGCAAAAATTCCCACCAACAGTGCACAAGAGTTCCAGTTTCTCCATTCCCTAGTCAACATTCATTATTACCTGGTTTTGTTTTGTTTTTCCTAATACCCATCCTCATAGGTGAGAAGTAGTATCTCAATGTGAATTTGATCTGTTTTTTGCTAAGGATTAGTGATGTTGAGCATCTTTTCATGTGTTTTTTGGTCATTTGCATATCTTCTTTACAGAAATGTCTCTTTGTGATCTTTGTTCATTTCTTAATTGAGTTTTTTGTTGTTGTTGAGTTGGAGTTCTGTATATTAATCCCTTGTCAGACATATATTTGCAGATATTCTCCCCCATTCTGTAGGTTGTCTTTTCACTTTTCTTGATAATATACTTTGGTACACAAAAGTTTTTAATTTGATGAAGTTCAAATTATCTATATTTTCTTTCGTTGTTTGTGCTTATGGTGTCATATTTAAGAACTGTTTGCCAAACCTGAGGGCATAAGGATTTACCTCTGTGTTTTCTTCTAAGAATTTTATCATTCAGCTCTAACATTTAGGTTTTTGATTCATTTTAGTTATTTTTGTATATTGTATGAAGTAAGGGTCCAACTTCATTCTTTTGCATGTAGCTATCCAGTTGTGCTTAGTACCATTTGTTGAAGGGACTGTCTTTTCCCTACTGAATGATTTTGGCACCCTTGTTGAAAATCAGTTGATTTTCAACAAATAAAGCCACAGATACATGGCTTTATTTCTGGATTATCAATTCCATTCTATTGATCTCTATGTCTGTTCTTGTGCCAGCACCACACAGTTTTGATTACCATTGCTTTGTAGTAAGTTTTGAAATTAGGAAATTTGAGTCTTCCCACTTTGTTCTTGTTTTTCAATATTGTTCTGACTGTGCTAGGCCCCTTGCAATTATATAGGAATTTTAGAATCAGCTAGACAGTTTCTACAAAGAAGTCAGTTGAGATTCTGATAGGGTCTATGTTAAATCTTCAGATCAGTTTGGGGAGAATTGCCATCTTAACATTATTAATTCAATCCATGAACGTGGGATGTTTTCCCATTTATTTAGATCTTATTGAACTTTTTTTTTCAGCAGTGTTTTGTAGTTTTCAGGATATAAGTTTTGTGCTTCTTAAATTTATTCCAAAGTGTTCTTTCCTTTTGCATGCTATTATTAATGAAATTGTTCTCTTAATTCCATTTTATATTGTTTATTGCAAGTGTATAGAAGTACAATTGAATTCTATATATTGAAATTGTATCCTGTAACCTTGCTGAACTCATTTATTAATTCTAATAGTCTTTTACCCAATTCCTTAGGATTTTCTATACATAAGTTCATGTCATCTGCTAAAAGAGAAAGTTTCATTGCCTCCTTTCCAACCTGGATGCCTTTTATTTTTTTTTCTTGACCAATAGCCCTGGCTACTACTTTGAGCACATTGTTGAATAGAAATAGTGAGAGCAGTTACCCTTGTGTTGTTCTTGATTGTACAGGGCAAGCATCCAATCTTTCACCATTAAGTATTGCATTAAATTAGCACTTATCTTGATTACTGAGTTTGGGAAAACCCTCAAAATTTTCAGCCTGAGATGTCACTCAGTACACCTCAGTCCCGGACCTGCAGTTTTAAATGATTTGGAGGAAATTGTAACAACTCCTAAGGATTCTGAATTCATACTGCTGTGCAAGTGGCTTTATCTTCTCTTTCTGTTTTGAAGAAAACAAATCTATAAATCACAGTTCATGCATTCATTGTTTTGGGTGAGGTTAACTTATGGAATAAGTTCCAATTAGCAGGCTGATATACAAAGAAAACGCCTTGTCTCTAGATCAAATGATAAGGCAAGTCACAAATGATTCTTATTTCAACTTTTTTGATTAATCAACAAACTTCAGGCCTGTATATATCTCATAATATGACTCATACTATGGATATGAAAGATTGTATAAAGTATAGAGCTACCTGAACTTCCCTTCCTTCCTTCTTTCATTTTGTTAAGTTTGCTAAATTTACCTGGTAGGGACCCAGAAAAACTATTATCTTTATCCAGACCTGCATGTTCTATGTACTCCCTTAAATTCCTTGCACAGTAAAAGTTGAGTGACCTAATTGGTAAAGTGGAGATTTATTTTGGAAAAGTTTTTGTCTGGAATGTTGGCTTTCTATGGAGTTCTGATTAGTGAATTGTCATTTAAAGGTTTTTACCATATTTGAAAGTCACTCACTAAAAAGAGAGAAAACTCTAGTAAATGGACTGTACTCACTGTGGTCAGACAGACCAGGTTTTGATTGTTTTTCATTTAATTGACTCATGTTGATTATGACTGAATGGGGTGTTAAAACAGTATTGTATCTTTTTAAAAGGAAATTCTTTGTCTTTTTAATTTAACATTGAAGAATATGATAAACCTTTAAGAGACAGATTACAATTAAATACTCACATTTTTTGCTAAGATTGATTGTGGTATATAAATTACAGTGGATCTTAATTAAAGAGAGTTCTTAATATAATTAGCTGATCATGTGGGTAGAATTCAATATATTCTTCTTGGTCAAAATAACAAATATATGTGTATAATATGTATTATATAAATTATAATATAAATTATATAATATATATGAATGAGTAGACTTTTCAAAATCTGTTTGAATTTTTCAAATTTTCCACATAAAAATTTTGTCCAAAAGATAAGCACCTTCTATTCATATTGCCCTAAGTTATTTGGGGGAATGACTGATACTTTTTAAAGAAACGTTATACTGATTTTATCACTGGGAAAGAAATACTTTCATTTCTTTTGCTATTATTTAGATTTTGCTTAGTGTTTAGAGCATGGACTTCAGATTTCAGCTATAGATTTGAAAACTAGACTCCTTCAGCTTAAAGGCCTCTGGTGCAGAGACAATAAAATGATTCATTATTTTTATAATACTAGAAAAATATAATGTAATAAAACACTGCATTGCATCTAGATTTTTTGAGAGTCTCTTGGAGCTTGGTTATTCCATTATATTGGAGATAAAAGCGTTTTTGTTTTAAGATAGCTTATGAATCTCATTTTGCTCGGATAAACAGCTTTCTGGTAAAGTGATTACTGTAATATAAAAGCACTTAAGAATGTTACCCTTTGGAACATGGAGGACAAATTGAATTTTGGCCTGCTAGCATGGGGATGGGAAATAAACAACCTTCACCTGCTTGCTTAAACTAACCCCAAACTGGAAGCTTTAATAGATGAACCCACTTAATTGTCTTCCCCAGTAAAATGCACAATAAGTTTTTGTTTCTCTTCCCTGATTTTCTATATAGATTTCATTAAAAAGGTATTTTGTAAGCCTTTTTCTTCACCTTCATTGTCTTTCTCCCTCTCTCTCTCTCTTTTTTTTTTTTTTTTTTGCGGTACGTGGGCCTCTCACTGTTGTGGCCTCTCCCGTTGCGGAGCACAGGCTCCGGACGCGCAGGCTCAGCGGCCATGGCTCACGGACCCAGCCGTTCCGCGGCATGTGGGATCTTCCCGGACCGGGGCACGAACCCGTGTCCCCTGCATCGGCAAGCAGACTCTCAACCACTGCGCCACCAGGGAAGCCCTCTCTTTTTTTAATTGAGGTATAATTGACGTATAACATTGTGTTAATTTCAGTTATGCAACATAATAAATCAATATTTGTATATATTGTAAAATGATCACCTCAGTAAGTCTAGTTAACATCTGTCACTGTACATAGATACAGCTTTTTTTCTTGTGATGGGAACTTTTAAGATTTACTCTCTTAACAAATTCCAAATGCAATACAGTATTAATAACTACAGTCAACTTGCTGTACATTACTTTGTCATTTTCTTTTTTTAAAGTATAATATTTTATTGTACCTAGGGTTTTTTAAATTTTCATTGAAATATAGTTGATTTACAATATTGTGTTAGTTTCAGGTGTATAGCAAAATGATTCAGTTTTATATATATATATGTATATATGTATGCTTTTTTATATTATTTTCTGTTATAGGTTATTACAAGATACTGAGTAGAGTTCCCTGTGCTATACAGTAGGTCCTTGTTGGTTATCTATTTTATATACAGTAATGTATATATTTTAACCCCAAACTCCTAATCTATCCCTCCTCCCACTTTTCCCCTTTGGTAACCATAAGTTTGTTTTCTGTGTCTGTGAGTCTATTTCTGTTTTGTAAATAAGTTCACTTGTATCATTTTTTTTAGATTCCACATATAATGATATCATATGATGTTTGTCTTTCTCTGTCTGACTTAGTTCACTTAATATGATAATATCTAGGTCCATCCATGTTGCTGCAAATGGCATTACTTCATTCCCTTTTAATGGCTGAGTAATATTCCATTGGGTATATGTACCACATCTTCTTTATCCATTCATTTATTGATGGACATTTAGGTTGCTTCCATGTCTTGGCTGTTGTAAATAGTGCTGTAATGAACATTAGGGTGCATGTATCTTTTCAAATTATAGTTTGAAACTAGAACTACCATATGATCCAGCAGTTCCACTCCTGAGTATATAGCTGAAAAAAAAAGAAAACACTAATTTGAAAAGATACATGCACCCCAGTGTTCATAACAGCATTATTTATAATAGCCAAGATATGGAAGCAACCTAAGTGTCCACGAACAGATGAATGGATAAAGAAGATGTGATATGCACACACATGCACGCACACGTGCACACACACACACACACACACACACACACACACACACATAATGGGATACTACTTAGCCATAAAAAAAGAATGAAAATTTTGCCATTTGCAACAACATGGATGGACTTGGAGGGTATTATGCTTAGTGAAATAAGTCAGACAGAAAGACAATTACTGTATGATATCACTTATATGTAGAATCTAAAAACTAAAACAAGCTAGTGAATATAACAAAAAAGAAACATACTCACAGATATAAAGAACAAACTAGTGGTTATCAGTGGGGAGAGGGAAGGGAGTAGGGGAAAGATAGGAGTAGAGGATTAAGAGATTCAAACTACTATGTATAAAATAAAGATGATTCAAGGATATATTGCACAGCACAGGGAATATAGCCAATATTTTACAATAACTATAAATGGAGTATAGCCTTTAAAAATTGTGAATCACTTTGTTGTATACCTGAAACTTATATAATATCAACTACACATCAATACAATTGTTTTTAAATGTGGAGACAAACAGTAATGTGTCTTTAACATGCTGTAGATTTTCTCTTGGTTTCTGACACACTCAAGCACACACACAAATTGAGGTTGAACATCTTTTCTTATGCTTCTTCTCTTTGTTTTTACTCTTCTTCTATGAAAGCCCTGTTCAAATACTTGCCCACTGTGTTGCTCATCTTTATTAATGATTTTGGGGGGAATACTTTACTTATGATGAGCCTTAAACTTTTGCCTGTTGTATGTCTCTCCACTTCCCCTTGTCTTTTTTTTTTTTTTTTTTGCGGTACGCGGGCCTCTCACTGTGTGGCCTCTCCCGTTGCGGAGCACAGGCTCCGATGCGCAGGTTCAGCGGCCATGGCTCACGGGCCCAGCCGCTCAGCGGCATGTGGGATGTTCCCGGACCGGGGCACGAACCCGTGTCCCCTGCATCGGCAGGCGGACTCTCAACCACTGCGCCACCAGGGAAGCCCACCCCTTGTCTTTTAAGTTTGTTATGGTGTGTTGCACCACATAAAATTGTAACCTTTTTTTTAACTAACAAACTTACAGACCACTTTTATTTTCTTTATGGCTTCTGTGTTTTGTGTTGGCCCTTGGAAAGATTTTATTTATGTCATATTAAAAAGATATTCTCTCCCATTCAGTAGGTTACCTTTCTGTTTTCTTGATAGTTTCCTTTGCTGTGCAAAAGCTTTTAAGTTTGATTAGGTCCCATTTGTTTATTTTTGCTTTTGTTTCCCCTATCCATGGAAACAGATCCAAAAACATATCTCTAAGACCAAGGTCAAAGAGGCTACTGCCTTTGCTTTTTTCTAGGAGTTTTATGGTTTAATATCAAAAATATATAAAGAACTTATACAGCTCAATTTTAAAAAATAAATAACTTGATTAAAAAGTGGGCAGAGGGTTTGAATAGGCATTTTTCCAGAGAAGACATACAGACTGCCAACAGGCACATGAAAAGATGCTCAACATCACTAATCATCAGGGAAACGCAAATCAAAACCACAGTGAGATGGCACATTACACCTGTTAGGATGGCTATCGTCAAAACAACAAGAAATAATAAGTGTTGGCAAGGATGTGGAGAAAAGGGGACCCTTGTGTACTTTGGTGGGAATTAAATTGGTGCAGCCACAGTGGAAAACACTATGGAGGTTCTTCAAAAAATTGAAAGTAGAACTACCATATGATCCAGTCCATTCCTAGGCATTTATCCGAAGAAAATGAAAATACTAATTTGAAAAGATACATGCACCCCAATGTTCATAGCAGCACTATTCACAATAGCCAAGATATGGAAGCAACCTGAGTGTCCATCAACAGATGAATGGATAAAGATGTATATACAATGGAATATTACTCAGCCGTAAAAAAGAATGAAATAATGCCATTTGCAGCCACATGGATGGACCTAGATTATCATACTAAATGAAGTAAATTAGACAGAGGAAGACAAATGCTAACTTTCCAGAGTAAGACTGGGAAGGGGAATGACGAGAAATTAACTCTTCCTTAACCAGGTAAATGGCAGGGGGTGGGGTGGACTTAACCTTAGACAGAGGTTGATTAAGTGAGAGAGATTAAATATATAATTTGGGTTAAGAATTTTGGTGGGTGGCAGAGGGAGACATACTATAATGTCACTCCTATAGATAAGAGTTGTAAACATGAAGTTGCAAGAAATGAAGCCAGATAAGTTTGTCTATTGACACTTAATAAATGTTAGTTAGATGAACTTTGGCCCTTATTATATGAGGACAGTAACTATTAGAAAATCAGATAGAATTGCATTAATACAAGGGTAATAACTTCAACGTTGGTAAAAAGACGAATGACAGCATTAACCAACAGTATATCCCAAAGGCATTCCTAAAGCCTGTTATGAGTGTCAACATGAAAAGGGACTTCCAGTGGATCATATCAAAGAAGGAAGGAGTAGTATTATTGCAAAAAGCAGTGGAACTGCATGGTGTGGGTGTATGGTGTAAAGCTGTATCGATAAAGAGCAAGATGGTAGTGACCACATGGGACAGGTTGCCCCCATGACTGTAGAAAGAAAAGTGAAATTATGGAGAAGAGTGGGTCAGTCACCTTGGCATATGGCCTGGGGCAGGAAGAAACTTATGGAACATAGGGATCCGGTCTATTTGGTCAGAGGAAGCCAGGCAGGCTGATCTCTTACATAAAAGGTGTGTTCTGAAATCAGCTGTCACTGCAACCGTTTGTACAGTGCAACTGTTATCCTTCATAGCATTGCACATTTTGTTAGGGGTGCATATGTGGGAACATTCTACATAGTCCTAGCTGGTTTTAGATTTTCTCTAGGGAAAATCACCACCCAGCTCAAATCTGATGCTCGATTGTTTTAGGGTAGGACCTCTCAGTACCACAGGTGGGAGGGGAGCATGGTGTCTGTCATGTGTGAAAACTGAATGATTCGATAGTCTATGACATTTAAAAAATTAACTTTTATCTAGCAAACTATGCCTGTTTCTTAAATTCCACATTTTGCAATTTCAAAATGATTTTGATTTTTTTGTGATGCAGCTACGTATAACTTGATTTAGCGAAAGGCAATTATGTACAATTTTTCTACATTTTGCAGTTTTTCGATTTTGTAGAGTGTTTAGCACTTTTCACTGATATTTTCTGTCAGCTTTTATTTTCTGTATTTATCAGAATTTTAGTTGAAGACAAATGATTATAGAAACACTTAAAATTTCTTTTATATAACTTCGACTTAGTTCATAAGCAGGGCTTTCCTTACATGGTGTGAAATTGGTTAGGCATATCTCAAATCTCATTATTTTTAAGGCTGTTGGTTCTTAGATGGGGTAGGAAAGTGAGACTATGGGTTTTAATTAAATGCTAAGTCATAAACTAGAATCTCTATTTGAAATATTATCTAACTATATGATAGGTGATTGAGAATTACTAGGTTTGTGAATTACTTAAAAATTCTTAAGAGTAAAATTGGTTGAACTTAGGCAAGATATCTCAGCCATCAAAAACAGTCTTGTCAGTTTTATTTCTTGCGATCTAAGTAGAATATTTTAAAGGCAAAGCGACAATTAGGTCTTTGTCAGGTGTGTGCTCTGAGTAACGACTAGTTTCCCTTTTATTCATCAGAGTATTTATGGCCATGGAGAACTGTGTCTTTTTAATTACATGGTGTGTCTGGGTATATATTTGTCCTTTTTTTTTTTTCTTAAATGCTGGCATTTGTCTTATCTGCTTTATCTACACAGTCCCTACTTTAGGGCAGAGATAATATATTGTACATTTTTACTTCTTTTTTATTAAAATATTTCAAGCATAGGGAAAAGTACAGAGACCAATATAACAAACACTCATATAACCCCCATTTAGCTATGTAATACCTTAACATTTTGCCATTTTTGTTTCAGATCCTTAGCAAAATGCTAGATACAGGCGCAGCTCCTTGGCGTATCTCTCCCTAGTTGCATTCCTCTCCCTTCCTCTCTGGAGGTAACGACTATGCCAAATTTTCTCATCGTTCCTATGAATATTTTTATGCTTTTCCTACATATGTACGTATGTGTCTGTATATCAATCTGGTATTATCCTATGTGCTTTTGAAATTTATTCCATAGTATTGTACTACTTTTAGTTTACATTTTTTTACTGAAGTATAGTTGACTCACATTGTTATGTTAGTTTCAAGTGTACAGCAAAGTGATTCAGTTATACATATACACACATGCACACACACATATATATATATTCTTTTTCAGATTCTTTCCCCTTATAGCTTATTACAAAATATTGACTATAGTTTCCGGTGCGATACGGTAGGACCTTGTTGGTTATCTATTTTACATATGGTAGTGTGTATCTGTTAACCCCAAACTCCTAATTTATCCCTCCCTCCCCTTTCCCCTTTGGTAACCATAAGTTTGTTTTCTATGTCTGTGGGTCTATTTTTGTTTTGTATATAAGTTCATTTGTGTCATTTTTTTTTAGATTCCACACATAAGTGATATCATGATATTTGTCTTTGTCTGGCTTACTTCACTTAGTATGATAATCTCTAGGTCCATCCATATTGCTGCAAATGACATTATTTCATTTCTTTTATGGCTGAGTAGTATTCCATTGTGTATGGGTGTGTGTGTGTATACACACACACACACACACGCACACACACACAGACATCACGTCTTTATCTGTTCATCTGTTGATGGACATTTAGGTTGCTTCCACATATGTCTTGGCTATTGTAAATAGTGCTGCTTTGAACATTGGGGTGCATGTATCTTTTTGTATTATGGTTTTCTCTAGATATATGCCCAGGAGTGGGATTGCAGGATCATATGTTAGCTCTATTTTTAGTTTTCTAAGGAACCTCCATACTGCTCTCCATAGTGGCTGCACCAACTTAATGTTCCCACCAACAGTGTAGAAGGGTTCCCTTTTCTCCACACCGTCTCCAGCATTTATTATTTGTAGACTTTTGATGATGGCCATTCTGACTGGTGTGAGGTGATACCTCACTGTAGTTTTGATTTGCATTTCTCTAATAATTAGTGATGTTGAGCATCTTTTCATGTGCCTTTTGGCTATCTGTATATCTTCTTTGGAGAAATGTCTATTTAGATCTTCTTCCCAATTTTTGATTGAGTTGTTTGTGGTTTTTTGATAGTGAACTGTATGAGATGTTTGTATATTTTGGAGATTAATCCCTCGTTGTTTGCATCGTTTGCAAATATTTTCTCACATTCTATAGGTTTTCTTTTTGTTTTGTTTGAGGTTTCCTTTGCTGTGCAAAAGCTTTTGAGTTTAATTAGGTCCCATTTGTTTATTTTTGATTTTATTTGCATTAGTCTAGGAGACAGATCCAAAAAGATCTTGCTATGATTTATGTCAAAGAATGTCCTGCCTCTGTCTTCCTCTAGGAGTTTTTTAGCATAATGCTTTTCATATTTACCTGCTCTAGTATCTTCCGTTATGAAAACAAAGTAAAACAAAACATTATCTACTTCTATCCTATATCCCTCTCCATCTACCACCTATTTTTTTTTTTTTTTTTTGCGGTACGCGGGCCTCTCACTGTTGTGGCCTCTCCCGTTGCGGAGCACAGGCTCCGGACGCACAGGCTCAGTGGCCATGGCTCACGGGCCCAGCTGCTCCGCGGCATGTGGGATCTTCCCGGACCGGGGCACGAACCCGTGTCCCCTGCATCGGCAGGCGGACTCTCAACCACTGTGCCACCAGGGAAACGCTCTACCACCTATTTATATCTCTTCCTAAGTGAGTGTTATGTGTGCCTGTTTCCTCTCTTTGTTCTCTCTTGAACCCACAATAATGAAACTTCTCACCACCATTCCATGTAAACAGTTCTTATCAAGGTGACCAGTGACCTCTGGGTTACCACACCGAGTTGTTATTTCTCCATTCTTCACTGGACCTCTCAACAGCATCTGACACACTTGGTTATCCCTTTCTTCATGTAACACTTTAGTTTACCTTTTAGATTACTGCATCTCCCTGGTTTTCCTCCTACCTCATGGCTACTCCTTCTTACTCTTTTTGCCACATTCTCATTAGTTTATATTTTGAAATAAATTGAACGGAAAAGTATAGACTGAAAATGGAACATCTCTCCCTGCCCCCCTCAAAACCCATATTCCCTCTCACTAATAAAAAACATAAACAGACTTCATTTGTGTGTGCATGTGTCTATAAATTTCATAGGTGGAAAACAGTGCCTCATTTTAAATTACAATTATTTGTTTCTTAATGATTTTTATTTACTGTACACTTTCTGTTTATATTATTTGCTCATTTTACTATAGTATTTTATTGGTTTTATTGATTAAGTGTTTGTGTTTGTGTGTATAAATTAATATCATTAACTCTGTTGTCTGTCATGTGTATTGTGAATTTTTTTTTGAATTTTATTTATTTTTTTATACAGCAGGTTCTTATTAGTTATCCATTTGACAGACATCAGTATATGCATGTCAATCCCAATCTCCCAATTCATCCCACCACCACCACCACCCCCCACTGCTTTCTCCCCTTGGTGTCCATACGTTTGTTCTCTACATCTGTGTCTATTTCTGCCCTGCAAACCAGTTCATCTGTACCATTTTTCTTGGTTCCACATACATATGTTAATATACGATATTTGTTTTTCTCTTTCTGACTTACTTTACTCTGTATGACAGTCTCTAGATCTATCCACGTCTCTACAAATGACCCAATTACATTCCTTTTTATGGCTGAGTAATATTCCATTGTATATATGTACCACATCTTCTTTATCCATTCGTCTGTTGAAGGGCATTTAGGTTGCTTCCATGACCTGGCTATTGTAAATAGTGCTGCAGTGAACATTGGGGTGCATGTATCTTTTTGAATTATGGTTTTCTCTGGGTATATGCCCAGGAGTGTGACTACTGGGTCATATGGTAATTCTATTTTTAGTTTTTTAAGGAACCTCCATACTGTTCTCCATAGTGGCTGTATCAATTTACATTCCCACCAACAGTGCAAGAGGGTTTGCTTTTCTCCACACCCTCTCCAGCACTTGTTATTTGTAGATTTTCTGATGATGCCCATTCTAACAGGTGTGAGGTGATACCTCATTGTAGTTTTGATCTACATTTCTCTAATAATTAGTGATGTTGAGCAGCTTTTCATGTGCTTCTTGGCCATCTGTATGTCTTCTTTGGAGAAATGTCTATTTAGGTCTTCTGCCCATTTTTGGATTGGGTTGTTTGTTTTTTTAATATTGAGCTGCATGACCTGTTTATATGTTTTGGAGCTTAATCCTTTGTCCGTTGATTCGTTTGCAAATATTTTCTCCCATTCTGAGGGTTGTCTTTTTGTCTTCTTTGTAGTTTCCTTTTCTGTGCAAAAGCTTTTAAGTTTCATTAGGTCCCATCTGTTTATTTTTGTTTTTATTTCCATTACTCTAGGAGGTGGGTCAAAAAAGATCTTGCTGTGATTTATGCCAAAGAGTGTTCTTCCTACGTTTTCCTCTAAGAGTTTTATAGTGTCCTGTCTTACATTTAGGTCTCTAATCCATTTTGAGTTTATTTATTTATTTACGGTACGTGGGCCTCTCACTGCTGTGGCCTCTCCCATTGCTGAGCACAGGCTCCGTACGCGCAAGCTCGGCGGCCATGGCTCACGGGCCTAGCCGCTTCACGGCATGTGGGATCTTCCCGGACCGGGGCACGAACCCGTGTCCCCTGCGTCGGCAGGTGGACTCTCAACCACTGCGCCACCAGGGAAGCCCCATTTTGAGTTTATTTTTGTGTATGGTGTTAAGGAGTGCTCTAATTTCATTCTTTTACATGTAGCTGTCCAGTTTTCCCAGTACCACTTATTGTGAATTATTTTTCCTGCTTTATCAAATGCCATTTGACTTTGTGGTATTTTTGAAGTACAGAGTTCTAATTTTTTGCTACAATCAGATTTAACAGTTTTTTCCTTTATGGTTCCTGGGTTCTGGCTGCTGCGTACCTTCTCCACTGAATCATTATAAATAATTTCACTAGGGTTTTCTTTAGTACTGCTTCAAAGCTTCCTTTTTTACCTTTAAATCTTTGGTCCTTCTGGAATTTATTTAGTGTATGAAGTGAAGTAGCGTACAACCTATTTATTTTTCTAAGTGACTACCTGATCGTCCCCCAATCGTTTAATCATCTCTATTTCTCTTACTCGTTTGGAGACTACCTTCACTGTAGAGTAATTCCCTGATGTATTTAAATTCCTCACGAGTTATTAAAAGAATTTATTTATTTCTGTTTTATTTTTCAAACACTGCAGTGGGATTCTCCCCACTCATCGAACTACTCTTGAAAAAAGGTCATCGTGGACTTTATAGCTGTCAAATCATTTAGCTGTATCTTACTTTGGGCAGAACATGAAACAGTTGAATACCCTCTAACCACTGTTCTTCTGAACTATCCTTCTTTTCACAATTCTCTTAGTTTCCCTCCTACCTATTGTCTCTTTTCTTTGCTAGCTTGTCTTCTTCTGTTTATTGCACAAAAGTGTTCATTGAGTTTGCACTTTCTCCTGGCATGAGTAATATTTTCCAGTCTCATCACTTAACTGGCTAAATATTCATGTGTTTTCCTTTCTACTTCCAACCTAAATCTAGACCTATATTTCCAATTTTCTGTTAGATACTATATGTTGGGCCCTGGGTTACTTCTATATGTCTATACAAACCATTGTTGTTTTTAGTGTTTTTCCTCCTTTCTATACCCTACCTCACTTGATATCATCACCATTTCCCCTTGTTACTTAAATAGATTTTGTCTTTGCTATGTCCCCTTATCCCTTTAAAATCTGCCAGTGATCTGTCATAAGTCCTAGATCTTCCTGCCTGCCCTCATAGTCCTTGTCTGTGTTCTCATCTCATGCCTTGATTTTGGAAGTAGTTCTTATCGGTCTCCATACTTCCGGTCTCTCTCTCTGATCCACCACCACATTGCAGGCAGTGTTAATTTTCTAATACATATGTTTGATCATACAAACTCCATGGTTAAAAATGGTTGGTTTCATTTATATCCTGCATAAGTTGATCACATGCACTTACTTCCTCTCTCTTTCTAACTCCATTAAAATGAGAATAAAGAAATGGAAAAATTCAAAAGGACAAAGAGAACAGGAATGGAAACACTGACAGATGTAAGGTTGGAACTATTTTTTTACTTAGAGCAAAGGAAGTTACAACTCCAATATCTTCCCTTATGTGAACTTTCGAGAAAAAGCAACTCATTCTTCCCATAGAATTCCTAATATTTCAAGACTTGGAGGCACCTGGTCTGTAGAAGGCAGGAATGAGTCATGTGATTGAAAGCATGGGCTGTTCTTTGAAAGTCTAAAATAAGTCGCTGAAGTCTCCTGTACCATCACCCCCTCTCTGCTCCTCTGGAGATCAGAGGTTTATTATGTGGAGAATTTGACAGGAGAGCCCCAGACTCAGAGATCCAGGTGCAGCAAGTGGATTGCTTAAAACGATGGGATTAAGTGAAGGTTTGCATACCTAATTTTGGGACCTGTATGTTCTACCCTAGATGTAGTTGGTAAAAAGTTTCATGAATTAATTATTTTCACATTCCCAGATTCCTGATAGTAATCTAGATATAGCTGGTTTTCTCTTGGCACGTCTTCTAAAAAATCATGTAGCCTAAACAAAATTAAAATTTCTCAACCTCTCAGAATTCTCTCACTGGTTAAACACTTTTAGAAAAGGTAAGTCAAAAGTCAGTTGATTTTGAGATGCTTAAAAAATTTATTTTGTTTAGGCTACTCAGTTTCTTTACTTGTAATAACAGAGAATATAAGCAGAGAAATGCGATTGTGCAAATAATTATGAATGCTATGTTGTCATTTGATTTGTTTCTTTTTTAGAGTTTTGAAGACCCAAGAAACAGAGTACAGTTGACCCTGAAACAGCACAGGAGTTAGGGGCGCCAACCCCTAAACAGTTGAAAATCCTCGTACTGCTATCTCTGCTGTTAAAAAAAAAAAAGAATTGATAAATGGTTCACCCAAGGGCAGGAAGTTGAAACAGTTTGGATAGAATCAGGGCTGAAACCCTAGTTCTTTTGATTCCACATATTATGATCTCTAATTGAACACAAGCTTTTCCCCACACTTAGTTAATTTAAAGATTTGTAAAATGGAAATGCAGGTACTATATTTATTGAGAAAAATATGTAAGTGGACCTGCACAGTTCAAACCTGTTTTGTTCATGGTCAACTGTACTTTTTCCCCTTCTACTTCTTTTCCTTTTGCCCCTAAATTAAGGGGCAGGTGAAGGCAGGGAACAATGAAGAAAATCTTTTTTCCTCTAGCTTAATTATTTTAGGTTTTCAAGTAGTTTTATAACAAACAATTATATGAACAAACTAAACTGGATACTATACCTTTTTATCTTCCCAATGCAATAAATTGATTTTATTAACAAGAAACATTTATGTAAATTATACATTTTTGCTTCCCAATATATTTGAAATTAATAGAATACATTAAATATACTCTCTATTGCCAATGCAAAGCATCCACATTACTAAAAACAAATATATACTATAGTTTACTACCACCTCGCCTGCTCCTTTCCCGTAAAAACAATGTTCCTACCTCTATTGCCTATTTTATATCTTTAAGGTTTAAAAATCTTTAAACAATCTTTCTATCCTTAATTTTGACCAACCACTTCGAAAATCGTGGGCCCTGCATATGGGCCCCACAGGCCTCAAGTCCCGCTGGTAACTCTTCGCTCCTTAACTTCTCTGTCTCACCCAACTTCACACATACACCCCAGGTCTTCTGACTCTCATTTAATCCATCTTCCTTTATACACGGTGGTTTTTCCATAAATCATTGTTGGCTAATGATTTCACATGAAATTAGTCAGTACTCTTTAATGATTTCAGTGTTGAATTTCGTAGGTATTTGGACTATTGCAGATTCAGTTTCTTGATTTTCATAAGCTGTAATAGGGATATTAGGTACATGGACATACATTTTGCCTATCGCAAAATATGTAAAATATTACAAAGGTAGCATAATGTGAAAATTCTAGTGTTGATTTTCATAGTAAATATTGACTTCTTTTCCTCCTGAACAGGTCATTCTCCAACTTTTAGAGGTGATGGATCATCTGCATAGAGGGGAATCGGTTGCTGCAATACTCCGTAACCGGTATATTTATGGAAGCAATTTACCTTATAAGTTATATAATGTCTCTTCTGCTTATTTATTTACCTAACATAGTTGGTGCTCAATAAATATTTGTTGAATACCTGGCATAAAATAAAAGTATTTGCTATATGAGTGAATAAAAGAATGCCTGGGTGACAAAGAAATGGAATGAAGAACGTGTTAATAACTGTGTGTTCTGAGCTAATGAAAAACATAGAAAATATAATCAGAAATCAAAATTGGTGTACATTGTGAACACCTGGAATTCAGTCAGTGGAGCTATTGATTTGAATTTTTAGTTTTAAAGCATACCAATGAATAAACACTGGTATCTGTTGCTTACGAATAGATGTCTCAACGAAATATTTTTTTAAACAGCATTGCCCTGTGATTGTGTGTACCTTTCTGTTATTTAAAATTCCAGTTAAAACTTTTTTAGGGAGTTCTGAGAAGTTGAGAGCTTCCTCTGTCAATTTAGGATTTTAAATTCGTGGTTTAAAGAAACATAGACTTTACTTTGCAGCAGTGAAAGAGTATCCCTTATTCCCAATAGTTTAATTGTATGGTTTGGGTGAAATATTTGAAATAATATGCTGGAGTTGTCTGTATCATGGTTCTGACAGTTACTAGTGTAGTCTTGGTTAAGTATTTTTTGGTTTTTTTTATAAATTTATTTATTTATTTATTATTTTTGGCTGTGTTGGGTCTTTGTTGCTACAAGCGGGCCCTCTCTAATTGTGGCTAGCGGGGGCTACTCTTTGTTGCAGTGCGTGGCTTCTCTTGTTGCAGAGCATGGGCTCCAGGCGCACGGGCTTCAGTAGCTGTGACGCGTGGGCTCTAGAGCGCAGGCTCGGTAGTTGCGACGCACGGGCCCAGCTGCTCCGTGGCATGTGGGATCTTCCTGGACCGGGGCACGAACCTATGTCCCCTGCATCGGCAGGCGGACTCTCAACCACTGTGCCACCAGGGAAGCCCGGTTAAGTTTTTTAATTGCTCTGGGCCTTAACTTTCTCGTCTGTGAATTGGGAATAATAATAATACCTATATCTCAAGGTTGTTTTGAGGATTAAAAACGTGTCTATTGGGTGTGTGTGTTTGTGTGGAGAGAGAGAGCTTGGCAAGTAATTCATGGTATATCAGTGCTTGTGTTGAAATATAAATGTGGGATTTTAACTATTTTGAAAATACAATATTTGTGTTACTAAATTCTAAAGTACTTTAAAAATAGGTGTGTCTTCAAAGAATATGGAAAGTGGGGAAAGGCTGAAGTATAAAGGGGACACATATAACGTTATTGTTATTTGAAAGATACCATGGTAGGAATTGTACATAATATTCCCATCAAGGAAATATTGAATGAAAGGTACATGCTTGTTGGAATGTGGGCAAGGGGCTGTAAGGTAGACTTGTTCAGAGATACCGAGAGCCAGGAAATCACAGCAGGAATCACGTGTTGCCATGTTGGGTGAAAAGATAGAAGAGTAGATTGCTGGGCCACTTGGACGGGGGACGTTGTGCCGAATACCTAATGGTAAACTGAGTCTGTAGAGTTCAAGCACTGCTGAAGCAGGGATTCTATATCACACATTTGGAAGAGGAACTAGTAGGATGGCAGGATTTCCTAAGCTCAAGTTGATAACTGTGGTGGTTATAGCATAATTGAATTTGTTTCCATTATTATTATTGAGATATAATTGCATATAGTAAAATACACAAACATTTAAATATACATCTTGATTTTTATACATGCAGACATCCAGGTAACCACAACCCAGGTCAAGATAGAAAACAATGTCATCCCTCCAGAGAATTCCCTCGTTCCCCTTTCCAGTTCATGTCCCCTCCCTTCCTACTGACTTACATATTTTAGGTTAGTGTTGCTTGTTCTTGAACTTCATGTAAATGGAGTCAAACACTGTGTGTTCTTTTGTATATGGCTTCTGTTGTTCAAAATAATGTTTTTGAAATCCACCATCCTTGCAGGTATCTGTAGTTTCTTCTTTTTTTATTGCTCTGTAGTGTTCCATTGTTTAACTATACCACAGTTTGTTTATCCATTTCTTGTTGAGAGTCACTTAAGTTATACCCGTTATTTGGCTATTATGAATTAAGCTGTTGTTGACATTTTTTAACAAATCTTTTTGTGGCCATATACACTCATTTCCTTTGGATATATACCTAGAAGTAGAATTGGTGGGTCATAGGAGATGTATACATATATTTATTTAATTTATTTAACATTCATAGAAACTGCCAAGCACTTTTTACCATTTTCTTTTCTGACCAGTAATAAGTGAGAATCCTCACAAGCTCTTGGTATTTAATTTTAGCTATTCTCTTGGGTATATAGGTATTTCCCACTATGGTTTTCACTTTGCATTTTCCTCACGTGTTTATTAACTATTTGTGTTTTAGAAGCATCTGTTCAAATCTTTTGCCCATTTAAAAAATTGGGGATTTTTTCTCTTTGAGTTTTTTTTTTTTAACATCTTTATTGGGGTATAATTGCTTTACAATGGTGTGTTAGTTTCTGCTTTATAACAAAGTGAATCAGTTATACATATACATATGTTCCCATATCTCTTCCCTCTTGTGTCTCCCTCCCTCCCACCCTCCCCATCCCACCCCTCCAGGCTGTCACAAAGCACCGAGCCAATATCCCTGTGCCATGCGGCTGCTTCCCACTAGCTATCTACCTTACTACGTTTGTTAGTGTGTATCTGTCCATGATCTCTTTGAGTTTTAAGAGTTTTTAAATTTTTTCTTGATATTTAGATGTATGTCTTATGAATATTTTCTTCCAATCTGTAGCTGGCCATCCCATTTTCTTGTTTGTGTCTTTTGGTGAGCAGTTTTATTTTTGTTTCATTTTGATGAAGTTCAATTTATCATTTTTTTTTCTTTTATGCTCAGTAATTTTTGCATCTTTCTAAGAAATCTTTACCCTCCCAAATTTCAGGCTTTCTTCCTGATGTTTTATGGTTTTAGCCCTCACATTATAAGTGCATTCTTGACCAGAAACTTAAATAAATGAACTTATGAACTGTTTGTATACACAAATTATGGGTCAGTTTCATATTCTAAATAAAATACAAACCAAACACATTTAGGAATGTATGAAAAGTTTTAACCCTTTGTGACTAGGAAAGTTTTACCCCAGAGTGTGGATTCCTTAATACCATGAAAGCTACTCATATGACGCATCCTGTCAATAGATCTCATAAGAAATAAAAGGTACAGTAAATGCTGAAGGTGTTTGAAAAAAATTCATTGCCCATAAGAATAAAGAATTAGTGATAGAAAGTTGCACTCTTAACAAGAAAAATAATTACCTCTCTGAAACCAAGAAACAAGCATCGCACTTAATGATAAATGTAAGAGTTGTTCCTTAAGCAGCAACAAAACAAAGATGCCCTCTAATCACCACATTAAAATATGTATCTATAAACTATGGCCAATGTCAATAAAGAGGCATACTTAACAGGAAGGAGGAGACCAAAAAATGATCAAGTTTCAGAAGATAGACTCATGTGCCTGCAAAAGCTAAGACATAAAAACAAGTTCTTAATTGACAGTTTTAATATAAGTTCTAAATATAGTTGGATATAAGATAAAAATAAAAACCAGTACCTTTAATCTATAGTACAAATAGTCATTTTAAATATATAATGGAAAATATTCCATTTACAAAAGCCATAAAATGTAAATATTTAGTAATAACCCCAACAAAAATTTCTAGGACCTATATGAAGAAAATTTAAAAATTCAACTGAGAGATAGGAAAGAAGATATTTTTTTTAAATGGAGAGACAAAAAAAAAAAATGGAGAGACATGAGATGGTCCTCGATTAAAAGGCTAAATTTTGGGACTTCCCTGGTGGCACAGTGGTTGAGAGTCCGCCTGCTGATGTAAGGGACGCGGGTTCGTGTCCCGGTCCGGGAAGATCCCACATGCCGCGGAGCGGCTGGGCCCATGAGCCATGGCCGCTGAGCCTGCGCGTCCGGAGCTCCGCAACGGGAGAGGCCACAACAGTGAGAGGCCTGCGTACCGCAAAAAAAAAAAAAAAAAAGGCTAAATTTTGGAAAGAGATGTTCCCAAATTGTTATATAGGTTTAACACGAATTTAATGGGAAATTTAAAATTTTGTCAAGGTGATTATTCAGTAAGATAATGAATGTATGAAAGAAATGTATCCCCATTGCTTAATACAATGTCTGACATGTAGTAATTGCTGGTCAAAAAAGTCTAATTTTTCTACTTATAATTCAACAAACATTTATTGTGTAATTGCTAAGTGCTAAACATTTTCAGGTGCTAAAATATGATGATGAATATTAAAAGTGATGAATCTTTGTTCTACTGCAGAAAGTTAATGTCGAAAATTAGTAAACAAGGTAGGAAGATAAAGAATTAAGGGTGGAGGGTAGCAGTGCAGAATAGCATCAACCTGTTATTAGTCTTAGATGTTTTTAGTCTTGCAATCTACCATTCAGCATATGTTTTACCCTATTAGGACTTTTATTCCAGTGATTCATTTAGTACAGGGAGAGGTCAGCCATATGTGTCTTGCTTTGTTGCAAACAGCAAGTGTGAGTATCGTCCTCATGTACACATTACAATAATGTCAGGGAGACATTTGGTTAAGAGTCACCCAGTTGGTGTTATGGTGGTGGTGTGTACTGATGGGGTTCCTAGCTGTAATAAGGATTTCTGCAGTGACATGTAAAGCTCTAACAGTGTTCCAGTTTTCTAAAAGTACTCTTTGATAAATAAAACACAGTATATAATATTGTCTGATGTTTGCAGTAAGGAAAAAGAGTGCCAAACACTGTATAATTGGATTTTCATCCCTTTAACAAATATTATGCACCACTTACTGTGCATGGTGTTAGGGATATGGCAGTGAATGATAATACATGGTTCCCTGCCAGTTTGGTGGCTATTGTAGTAGTCAAAATAAGAAATGAGGAGAGTCTGAACAGAGGTGATGGCAGTGGAAATGAGGAAGAGGGGAGGGGAGGGAGTTGTGAAATACTTAGGGGTAACTTTAACAATACTTGGCGTTCAACTAGATTCTTCACACTCTAGTCAGCATGATCTTTTAAAATGGATTATCTGATAATGTGGTCCAGATTGCCCTTTCCTGTCCCTGACTATTGAAATCCTACCTGTTCTCCAAGACCCAGATCAAATTCAGTGCCCTATGTATCAACCTTCCCTGATCAATCCAAGCAGATGATCAGGAGGGTCTCTTTTGCCTCTGAACTGGTTTTCTTCCCTGTAGTGAATTTTATCACATTTGGCTCTGCGTTGAAGTTAATTTGAGCATCTTTCCTTACAGCATCATTAAGAGAGCTCTTTCAGAACGTGACTACCTGTATCTAATGTATATTTATATCACATTGCATATAATGCAGGATTTTGTACATAATAGGCATTCATTAAATATTTATAGAAGTTATAACATTTATCAATAATTATTTGTTGCCGATGATTTCATTTGGTTAAATTGTTTAGGGTAGTTTTGTTTCCCACAGTCAACTCTTACTAATAGTTAAGCAATTGAATATTAAGCGACAATCTTTAAGTTGTAAAATAGACTAATGAAATTTACTACAGATTCTAGGAATAAGCTCTGACTTTTTTTACTGGCTTACTATAGAATAATTTCTTAATAGTATATGATGCCAAGGGAACACAGGGCTTTTCAGGTCATTTGATATTTTAAAATATTGAGCCTTTACTGTTTGTCAAGCGCTGACCTCACCTGTAACATTTAAGGATTGGAAGATCCCGACCTTCCTCTTAGTTTTAAAAGTCTGGAATTATATCTTTAAACCTAAGCACACAGTAGGTGATAAATAAACACATCTTTGATTAACCTTGAGGATGGTCAGTCATTGAAGATGTCCTTTTTATTACTGTTTTCACAATTTGACTTTATAAACTTCCATGAAGGTATGGTTATTTATGCTCTTTCAAGATTAAAAATTTATGAAGATCTAGTTTTACCTTTGCTAAATTGAGTCAGTGATTATAATAAGGTTAAATCTTAGGCTAGAAGATGCCTATAAGCATTATAATATGAGGGTAATGCACGAATTTCTGAGGCCAGTTAAATTTTATACAGTGGACTTTTATTTTGGCCCAGAAATTCTGTAAGTCTTGGTTACCCACTATAATTGTCATAATACATTGCTATAGGTGCACGTTTATCAGCATATTTGTTCCTCTTACCAAACAGTTGCATGTCTTTATACAAAGGACGTAAACTTGTTAGTAATGTTGCCTGTTTGATCTTTCTAGAGAATTTTCCAGGCCATAGAAAGTGTTCCTGCTTCTGGGGAGAGGAACTACTACCCTGATTCCCCTTTCTGTGTCTTAAATGTTCCTGTTCATAATTCTGTACATGTTCTACACATTCTTTCTGGGACATCTCATCTACAGCTATTAGTTGAATCCCAAACTATATGTGAAGACCTTAACATTTCTATGTATTTAACATTCAAATCTTTTTCATGAGTCCCCAACTAAAAAGTGCTGTATTCCTCTCTCTACCAGTTTGTTCATTTGTTTTGACTTTACAAGTAATACATATTTATTATAGAACAGTTAAAAATAACAAATTATATACAGATATGCAGGGGAAATAATCACCAAAAGTAACTCTGGTAACCCCTTAATGCATTTTCACTCTAGTCTTTTGGTGCATTTTGAAATGTAACTGTAGTTGTAATTATTGAACATGATATGATTCTAGTGTTGTACTTAAGAGCAGAGGCTTTGAAATCTTCCAAATACAGGTTCAGATCAAGCTTTGCTTCTTGCTAGCTGTGTGAACTTTGGAAAGTTTCTTAACCTCTCTGAGTCTGTTTCCTCATCTATAAAATAAAAGAGTATCATTGTTTGGGATTGTTCTGAGAATAAAATAAAATTTTGTAAAGTAGTCACATTCCTGGTACATGATAAATTCTCAATAAATGGAAGCACTTACTGTTTTATTACACTGTATATCATGTCTGTATCCTGCTGTTCTTCTTAGCTGTATCATGAACATTTTCACATGTTAATAAAAACTTGTAGTAGATATAATAGCTGCAAAGTATAAACTCTTTCACGGTATAAATGATTTCTTAAATATTTAGGTTGGATCCACTTTTGGGGTGTTATTTGTTTTAGTGTCTTCCATATCTATCATATTTTCTCTCCTCACTTTAATATTTGTTATCTTTTTTCCTTTTACTTAATGAATTTATTTTATACTGTATCAGACTCTCTCTTTACTCCCTCTGATATACATTTTGGTTGTGACTCTGGTAGTTTAGTTTCCTGGTAGTTGGCAAATACAATTTATTGCTTTCCTCATCTGATCATGTTATCTTATTTGGCTTCCTCTTCCCGCTTTACTGAGGCCATGTTTTCTCATTCTCCTGCATGTGCCAAAGGCTTTCAACATTGTTTTCTGACTCCTATATGAAAGCATTTGCAGAGTTCTGCTCTTTCTCTGAGTCTTTATAATGACAAATCTCCTTGTCCTTGTTTTTCAATACATTTTCATTGCTCCCATGCTAGTTGTTTTTCTGTTTATTCTCAAAGGAAGAAAGATTCCTTGAATGGCCTTTGTACTGGCTGTTCCCTTTGTCTGAAACGTTCTTCCCCATGGTCTTTGTGTGACTGGTTCTTCTTTTCAGATCTCCACTTAAATGTCCACTTAAAGGTTTTCTTTGACTACCCACTCTAAAGTGGTCACTTGTTTAGTGTCACACACACACCCCCCAGTTTCATTCTCTGCATGACTCGTCACTACCACAATTAGATATTTTCCTTCTTTGTTTATTATCTATCCCTTTTTGCTAAAATAGAAGCTCTAGGAGGTCAGGGATCTTGTCCATCTTGATTATCTTTTTCCCCAGCCAAGATTCCTGACCTTGTTTATTTTATTTTTTTAATTTTTATTTTATATTGGAGTGGAGCTGGTTAACAATGTTGTGTTAGTTTCAGGTGTACAGCAAAGTGATTCAGTTATACATATACATGTATCTTTTCTTTTTCAAATTCTTTTCCCATTTAGATTATTACAGAATATTGAGCACTGTTTCCTGTGCTATGTAGTAGGTCTTTGTTGGTTATCTATTTTAAATATAGCAGTGTGTACTTTAATTTTAGCACCTACCACCATGTCTTGTACATATTAGTTGCTCAGTAGGCATTTGCCTACTGAATGAATTGACCATTGCCCCTGTATGTGCTCTTGGGTACTAATCCAACCCCTTCCTCAGAGTTTTACCCATGAGCCAATACTGATAGAAATAAATGATCGAAATAAATAGATGAGGGAGAAGAGACAATTCTTCCTTGCAGAACAATTCCGAATTTTATATATGTACGAATGTGTGTGTTTGTATGTATATATTTCGCCCATTCAACAGATGGAACTTCATCTATCTCCCCCCTTGAGTGTGGACTTAATGATTTGCTTTCCAAAGGAAAGAGTATGGAAAGGAAAAATAGTACCTTTATAGTGAAGAAATGTGGAAAATACTACCTGTGGTAGACTTAACAGTGGCCCTCCAAAGATGTCTACATATTAGTCTGCACAACCTGTGACTGATACTGTATGTGGCAAAAACAGAGTTTGCAGATGTGATTAAGTTAAGGACCTTGAGGTGGGAAAATTAGCCTGGATTATCCAGGAGAGCCCAGTATAATCACAAGGGTCCTCATAAAAGGGATGCAGGTGGATTCAGAGTCAGAAAAGGGAGATATGATGATGGAAGGAGAGTTTGGAGCCATGCTGTTTGAAGATGGAGGAAGGTGTCATGAGCCGTAGAATGCAGGTGGCCTCTAGAAGCTGGAAAAGACAAAGAAACAAATTCTCCCCTCAAGCCCTGCCAATACCTTGATTCTAGACTTCTGACCTCCAAAACATTAAGATAGTCAATTTGTGTTGTTTAAAGCTGTTAAGATGGTAGTTATTTGTCACAGCAGTAATAAGAAATGAATATACCATGTACCCAGAGTCTGGCACACAGGTTTCCCAGTATATAGCAATATTTATAAGTTCTGACTTGATATGAACACAAGAGAGGTATCAAGGGTGGACAGTGGAAGGGAACAGCACCTTTGCCAGGTCTGTTCCCATACCTGTGCTGTATTTTCTCACTTTTTGTGTCTGTTAGATATTTGGCAGTAAGTTGGGGCTGGCGGGATCAGAGGCTATTAGCTATTTGTTATTTAAATTTAGACACTCATGTATTCATCTTAAAGTTTTCCTTACTCAATTGTGTAATTTATGCTCACTGTGAAGTATTTGGAAAAATATGGAAAAGTATAATTCTACTGCACTGAAAGCACTGTTAATATTTTAAAACTCATAAATACAAGTGTTTATTCAACATTGAATAAACCAACTCTTATTTCAATAATGCCGTTGCCTGGTATTGTAAACACGATGGGTCCAAACCTGTCTCATCTCTGTCCCCAGAACCTGCCTCCTCATCTGTGGTCTTGGCCTTGTTTAGTGACACTGCCATTCACTCAGAAAGTTGGCCATCATCCAGGACTCTTCTTTCTTTCTCATTCCCCATATTCAGTCAGTCACCAAGTCCCATTTCTCTTTCCTAATTATTTCTCCAATCCACTCCCTCTGCTGCTTTATTCTTATTACCTCCTTCTTACTTCAGACCCACATAGTTTGTCACCTAGATCTTTATAATATCCTTCTAAACTGATTTTTGGCCTCCAGTCTTAAACCTCTTTTACCTCCCACCTCCTTCTCCCTCTCCAGTCCATCCCTCCTGTTACAGCCATAATGATCTTTCTGGAATGTAAAGATGTATGTTCATATCACTTCCTTGTTTAGATTTCTTCACTGGCTCCTCTCTGCCTGCCTAACCTCATCTCCTGCCTAGAGCACGTGTTGCCCTCCCTCAAAATTGGGAGGTGATATGTTTCCTCCTGTTTCCATCCCTCTTGCTGGTATGCCTTCTCCCTGGTTGTTGGCCTAACCAACTCCTGTTTATCCTTCAAGACCCAGCAAAGGTATTATTAACTCCTCTGTGATACGTTCACTGACATGTACCCCATTCCTCTTCCAAACAGAATTAGGTATTCTTTTCTTATGGCTCCCATAGTATCAACTCTTATTTCAATGGTGGTGGTAGTGGTGATCAAAGTCTCAATAGTAGTGCTAGTTGTATTTGAATAGTCATTATAATAGCTGACACATATAGCATTTACTTTGTGCCAGGTTCAAACTCATATATATACACACACACACACACACATATATATAATTCTATATTCCTTATTCCAAATTTATCTTATTCTCATAATAACCCCATGAAGAAGGTACTATCATTATTCTCATTCTACAAGTGAGTATATCGAGGCACAGAAAAGTTTAAGTAAGTTGTCCAGGGTCACAGAGCTAATAAGCATGGATGCAGGGCTCACACCCAGGGAGTTCAGCTCAGTCTGTGCATTTAACCATATGCCTGTCTGTCTCCTTCCCTGGGTTGTGAACTCCCTTAGGACTTTTTACCTACTACCCATGATGTTGACCCTAAGGCCAAGGCATTTCTGCTGTATTTTGGAAGTGCATACCATTAATAGGTTAAGTGCTATAAATGAATTGGGAACCTGGAAACTGATAAAGGTAAGTTTTTCTTTAAAAAGTTTTCTCTTCTTTTCCAATCCTTCAGTTTTTCCCCCTTTTCATCTTCCCAACAAATGCAGTTGCATGGAAAGTGTTGAAAGATTATGTAAAATTTCCAAAGGCTCCTGAACCACAGTTGGGTCATGGGTTACATGGGACTAGGAACGTGGCCCCATGAAATAATTCACAGCCTTAGCGATGTGGATGCTTTTTAAAAATATACAGTCAGACAACAAAGTTTTCCTTTTGGTTATCAGTGTTGTGTGATATTTTGACTTCCTGTCTCCTAATACTTTTCTTTCTGCCATTGCTTCATTTTAGATTAAAATGAATAGAAAAAGAGTAATACCTTTTCTTTTTCCTGGAAGGAAGCTCTACTCTTCCTTTGGATTGTAGTTTCTGTGCCTGGCTTTGGGTTTTAGCTATGGCAATCTCAAGCTTTGTGACCCTCAGGCAGCCCTATTATGGGTCTCCTCTGAGAGCTCAAGGCCTTAATCTGCCATTGAGGGAAAGGGAACGTGTCCTCCTCCCTTACTTCCTACCCTTACCGGGTAGATAATGCAATAAATCCTTCCAAAGGTGGAGACGTTTTCCTTTACCAGCACAGCATGGCATAGCTGACATAGATACGAGCTCCAGATAGCTAGAAAGAAATCCTCTGGTGATTTTAGCAATCTCCTTTTCGGGAAACAAAATAACAGAGGCAGCAGAGTGAATTTGAATTAAACTTGTTTTTGACAGGAGCTGTGCCTAGATATAGACAGTGTCCTTTATTTTTCCTGGCACATTATTGAAAATAGTATTATGTAACTTCGCCTGAGCTTGTCTGAGATCAGCCATTGTCCAGAGCTGGCTAGAACATACTTTTCTCTCTAGGTTCCCTGAGGCAGTGCTAAAACCAATAAGGCCTCTAGGGAGAGAATAGCTATTTGATCTCCAGACCCTACAGTCTGCCCCTTCACGTTACCTTTATCCGTTGACCGTGTGGCGTGAAGGGGAAAGTACATAAATACTAGCTTTTGATCCCAGACTCCTACCCATTCCCTTTAAGGGTAGTTCATTACCTGATAGACCCTTCTGTTGAAAAGGCAGAGTGCAGTCCTGAGTTTGAAAAACTCTGTTTTCTGGTCCGGGCTCTGCCAACATAACAGTGGCAATTTATTTAATATGCTATCAATTTCTTTCTTATTTTCTTTCTCCTGTCTTGAAAATTAATGAGATGATATGCTTGAAGTACTTTGTTCTCCCTGGAAGGTAGACCCTCCAGCAGGTCAAGCTGATTTTTGAAAGGAGTTGAAAACAGAGTTAAGGCTGTTTGTTTTTCTAAGAATAGTTGTGGCTCCACAGAAAAGAGACTGCATTTCTTTAGAGATAGAAAAAGATTGTAGAGATGTTGTACAACCCTCTTGAATATAAAACGAAAGGGAATCTGATAGGCAAAGGTGAGAGAACTTTTCCAAGTTCGCATAGCAAGGGAAAGACCCAAGACACGAGTACCCAGGTTTTCTGACATAAAGTGTCATTTTTACCTCAGAAACCTACATTTTGCACATTTAAAGCAAAAAAAGTAGTTTCTATAATTAAACGTTTTCTGTCAGATTTTCGGTATTGTATGGTGCATAAATTTTGTATTTGCAGTTAAATTGGTATATAGTCTATCATTATTTACATGTGTAAAACACTTTTGGCTAAATAGTTCAAGTAGTTTCTTTTCTGTGGGATGGATAAGTATCGATAAGGGAATTAATGCTTACATTAATTACAATAAGGGAATAAGTCTTAATCTAATGATCAGTGGCAAGTAGGGAGGTAGATAAAAACAGATCGAAACGTAACCCAGTCAGTGTCCTAAACGTTACTATGAGCACTATTCTAGCGTAGTATTTGGCCATAAACATATATTTAATGACACGTCTGCGTCCAGACACAGCTCTTGCTGTTAACAACGTTGTTAATTCAATTTCAACTCATTCTCCTGCCTCAGTCATTTTGTTCCCCCTAAAACAGGTTGCTAAAATCATCCATTTCTTTCCAGCTGTCTATAGCCCCATGTATTAGTTTCCTCTTGCTGCTGTAACAAATAACCAGAATCTCAGTGCTTAAAACAACACAGATTTATTATCTTGCAGTTCTGGAGGTCGTGGGGCTAAATTCAAGGTATAGGCAGGACTGCGTTCCTTTTGGAGTCTTTAAGGGAGAATCTGCTTCCTTACCTTTCTCAGCTTTCAGAGGCCACCTGCACTCCTTTGCTCTCTTCCTCCATCTTCAAACCCAGCAACAGTGGGTTGAGTTCATTTCACATCTCATCACTTGGACCTCTTCTGCTTCCTTCTTCCAATTTTAAGAATGCTTATGATTATATTGAACCTACTTGAATAATCCAGTATAATCCCCCCATTTCACAGCCCTCAGTTTAATCACATCTGCAAAGTCTTTTTTGCCATGTCAAGTAACATATTCACAGGTCTTGGGGATTAGGCAGTGTACTGGGGATTAGGCCATCGCCTTGATCACCACACTCAGTATCCATGTCTACACTACCATGCTGTGTGTTTGCCTTCTGAGAGTGTTAAGATAATGGCTCTTTTTCAGTTTTAAGAATTATTTTCTAAAACATTTATCACAAATTCTTATTCCAGTGCCCCTCATGTGCTTTCCTTCCCTTTTCTTTAAAAAAATATATTTTATTTATTTATTTATTTGGCCATGCCACACAGCTTGCAGGATTTAGCTCCCTGACAAGGGATTGAACCTGGGCCCTCAGCAGTGAAAACACCACGTCCTAACCACTGGACCGCCAGGGAATTCCCTTCCTTCCCTTATCAAGAGAATTTTTACACATTACAGATGAAATAATATGTATACATATATGAAAATTACAGAAGTTTTGGAAAATGCAGAAAACAAAATAAATCACACATTATTTCACCTTATCTAAGGTAAACCAGTTATCGTGTTGTCGTACATCCTTTCAACTGTTTTTCCATGCATACATTTTACATGGTCATCATGTATGTGCAATTTTGTATTTTACAAAGTGATGCCATTAACACTTCCCATATTGTTAATAATCTACTTAATAATCACCTAATGAAGAAAATAACATTTTTAAAATAAAATTAATCTACGTATAGTCGAAAATTTAGAAAATACAGAAATGTATAAATAAAAAATAATTTCTAGTGTCATTATTCAGATTTAACTACTCTTTTAACATTTAAATATATTTCACTCAGCCATTTTTGCCTCCCTTTTTTTAAATAAAGTAAAATTAGACTCGTACCTTATACGTATCTTTATATCATGTTTTTCTCTAATAATGCAGTTTTAACATTTCCCCATATTACTACTATATATTGTTCTAAATGGTACAATTAAAATACATAGTATTGCAAAATTAATATATCTCATTATTTTTAGAACTTAGAAAGTACTTTTATGAAAAGAAAATTTATATCATTCAGTTATTTAACTACTCGGTTAATATATTGGTCTATATTTATATAAAATGTGTGTATATGTATTATTTTTATAAAAATAGGCTCATATTATAGATATTAATTTGTATTTTTCACATAATATATCAAGAGTATCGTTCTGTGTCCTCATTCCTTTTCATCATCACTCAACGTGATATGCTTATAAAATGCTGTCTGGAACATAATAAGCACTAAAGTATTTCCTCTTAAAGTTGTTATCATTAACCTCATTATAAATATTATTTTAGTGTATGCATGTACCAAAATTTATATTAGCGTTTTCCAATTTGTAATACTTTTTATTTTGAAACAATCTCAAATTTACAGAAAAACTATAATATCAGTACACAGAGCTCTTCTTTTTTTGAACCATTTTAGAGTCACTTGCTGACACAATGCCCATTAGCCCCAAATTCTCTAGTGTATAACTTCTGAAAATGAGAACATTCTCCTATATAACCTCAATTCAACCATCAAAATCAGGAAATTAACATTAATCCATTGCCACATTCTAATCAAGGCCCATTCAGATATTTCCAATTATTCCCAAAATGTTCTTGATAGCAAAAAGTTCCAGTTCAGAATCATGCATGGCATTTAATTGTAATATCGCTTCAGTTTTCTTCGTATGGAGCACGTCCTCAGTCTTTCCTTGACCTTCATGACCTTGGCACTTTTGAGGACTAAAGGCCAATGCAAAATGTCCTTCAGTTTGGCTTAGTCCTAATGGTTTGTCATGATTCTATTCAGGTTTTCCTTCTTTAGCAGGAATTGCACAGAAATGATACTATATTCTCATTGCAGCCTATCAGGTGACATGTAATTTTAATTTGTCCTGTATTGGTGATGTTAACTTGATTAAGCTGCTGTCTGTCAGGCTTCTCCACTGTAAAATTACTTTTTCTCTCCCTTCTAATTAATGGTGTTTCTGGGCAGGTAGTGGGAGTACCTTGAGATTCTATAAATATCTTGTTCCTCATCAAACTTTTTTTTTTTACTTAAAGTATAGTTGATTTACAGTATTGTGTTAGTTTCAGGTATACAGCAAAGTTATTCAGTTATAGATATATATTTTTTTAGATTATTTTCCATTATAGGTTATTATAAGACATTGACTATAGTTCCTGTGCTATACAGTAAATCCTTGTTGCTTATCTATTTTATGTATACTAGTTTGTATCTGTTAATTCCATGCTCCTGATTTATCCCTCCCCCCTTCCTTTCCCCTTTGGTAAGCATAAGTTTGTTTTCTATGTCTGTGAGTCTGATTCTGTATTATTTTTTAGATTCCACATATATGTTATATAATATTTGTCTTTGTCTGACTTCACTTAGTATGATAATCTCTAGGTCAATTCACATTGCTGCAAATGGTAATATTTCATTCTTTTTTATGGCTGAGTAATATTCCATTGTATAAATATGCCATGTCTTCTTAATCCAATCTCCTGTTGATGGACACTTTTTTCCCATGTCTTGGCTATTATAGATAGTGCTGCTATGAACATTGGGGTGCATGTATCTTTTCAAATTAGAGTTCTCATCCTTTCTGGTTATATGCCCTGGAGTGGGATTGCTGGGTCATATGGTAGTTCTATTTTTAGTTTTTTAAGGAACCTCCATACTGCTCTCCATAGTGGCTGCACCAATTTACATTCCCACCAACAGTGTACAAGGGTTCCCTTTTCTCCACACCCTCTTCACACATACACACATATACCTTTACATCTATATTTCAATATGTTGAAAACTATGAATTCCCCTCAACACCTAAAATTCCTTTTTTTAAAAAACTTTTTATTGGAGTGTAGTTGATTTACCCTCAAATTCTAATACAACACCATAGAGCACATCCTAGCTTTCTGCCTTTCCATGTTTTCACCCCTCAATCTCTAATATTAAGAAACGTGTCTCCTGGGGAATTCCCTGGTGGTCCAGTGATTAGGCTCGGTGCTTTCACTGCCGAGGGCCCGGGTTCAATCCCTAGTTGGGGAACTAAGGTCCCACAAGCTACACGGTTTGGCCAAAAAAATGAAAAGAAAAGAAAAGAAAAGAAACTGTCTCTCCCATTATTTGGCCAGGGCCATATGCAGCCCGTATCCTGTTGATGGACGCTGCCCTCTCCGTCCCCGGATGTTGGCCTCCAACGGTCCCAGTCTGGCTGTGGCTGCTGTCCCCCAGCATGAATACCACCATCAGTTTGTTTGGGGTTCAACTCGCCATGCCAGGCCATCCTTGATGTTGCTTCCTCATCCTCTGCAGCCACATAAAGGGCCTTCACCATGCCCTCCCTCCCCTGCCCTCACCATAGGATGCCTACTTTGCTTGATGCCACTTAGGGCTTTCTGATGAAACTGTTCAGGAAGGCAAAGGGCATGAACTTTCTCTTTATTTTGACTGTTCATTTGTTGTCACTTTTTTTCTCACAAACAAATTTTTTTTTTTTTTTTTTTTTTTTTTTTTTGCGGTACGTGGGCCTCTCACTGTTGTGGCCTCTCCCGTTGCGGAGCACAGGCTCCGGACGCGCAGGCTCAGCAGCCATGGCTCACGGGCCCAGCTGCTCCGCGGCACGTGGGATCTTTCCGGACCGGGGCACGAACCCGTGTCCCCTGCATCGGCAGGCAGACTCCCAACCACTGCGCCACCAGGGAAGCCCACAAACAAAATTTTTAATGATTACTACCCTTCTGTTGGATGTTTAATTATCTCACATACTTTTTGTTTTTGTTATTCTTATAAATAAATAGTGTTTTCATGCAGTCAGCATCCACATTTTCTTCATTATATTTTATGGTATTTTTGCTTGGCAACTTGAGTTCTTCAGATTAATATTAATTAGCTTACTAATTAATGATTATTTCTGATTTGATTATTACTTAATGATATTATAGAAATATGATGTCAGAAAATGAGGAAGCTGGGAATTAGATGATTTTTCAGATAACTAATAGAATCACGACTTCTTTCTCATAATAGCCATTTTTGAAAGGGGATAATTTTAAAACCTATTATGTAATAACCTCTTCTTGGTTATTTAAGGTTAAAGACGTGAGTTCAGAAAGTCTCATTTCCTTAGCATGGCATAGAAAGCCCTTCATATTGGGCACCCAAACTATCTTTCTAACCCCATTTTTGCCACTTCCCATTTTTATAACCTGTGCTGTTGCTGTACTGCATTATTTTTCCTTTGTTAAATATGCCACATTCTTTTGTATTGCTGTGATGCTGTTGGATTACCCAATAGGTAATTAAGCATGTGCTCAGAGCACCAACCAGGCATAGGCACCAAACGATGGGGGGCAAAAAGAGTACTTGATATTTCATGACCATCAGTTTTATGCTCATCAAAGATTTATTCCCATCTTTATCTTTGATTTCCTTTCCCCTAATTTACACCATAGAGTTATGTATGTTTTGAAATACATACGAGGATGAATGTAAAGAGGCAATACAATACGCAAGAGGAAATGCAGTAGTCTTTTCTGTGATTAAGGCCTCTCTAAGTTTATTCAGATCCTCTGTGCCTTTGTTTTTGCTGGATCTCTTAACTCTGCTCCCCGCCTCCAGCTGAATTATATGATATTCCATCCTACTGTGTTTGATTGCACATCTATCAGATCACTTAGCACATTGTGTAATAATTACTTTTTAAATAGTCTCTCCCGACTAGACTATGAAGTCCATGATGAAAATGGCATTTTCCTATCTAGCCTTCCATTTCCTGCATCTAACCCAGTGACTTATGCAAAGTAGAGATTCATTAAGTGTTGTCGAACTGAACAACTTATTGTCCTGTCTGTAGATGCAGATGGTGGCCCTTGTAGGAGAGATTAAACGATCTCTCTTAAACTGTAGGACACTTGATTCAGTAGCATCTACTGGGATTGAACTTGACATGTTTGAGTAGTCTAGTATTTTTAGTACATCATACTGTTCAGGGAATAGGTGGTGCTCAGAAAGAAGCGATCTACAAAAGCCATAAGATTCTTATGCAACAAGATGATTTACTAGTGGGTTTTCCTCCCAGCTTGTATAGTGTTCTCACAATCAGGATATATATTTAGATTTTTCTAGATTTATTTTTGTATATACATGTTCACTCAGTTACCTTAGTTATTTAAAAATCAAAGAACCTTTTCAGTTAGATTTGGACCAGAGATGCAGGCACCTTCTGATCTGTTCACTAGAGGCAGTTTAAGGGGAAAAAAACATTTTGTTTTCTTTTTTAACATCTTTATTGGAGTATAATTGCTTTACAATGGTGTGTTAGTTTCAGCTGTATAACAAAGTGAATCAGCTATACATATACATATATCCCATATCTCCTCCCTCTTGCGTCTCCCTCCCACCCTCCCTACCCCACCCCTCCAGGTGGTCACAAAGCACTGAGCTGATGTCCCGGTGCTATGCGGCTGCTTCCCACTAGCTATCTGTTTTACATTTGGTAGTGTATATGTGTCCATGCCACTCTCTCACTTCGTCCCAGCTTACCCTTCCCCCTCCCCGTGTCCTCAAGTCCATTCTCTACGTCTGCGTCTTTATTCCTGTCCTGCCCCTATGAAAAAAACGTTTAAAAATTCTGTTGGATGGATTCTACATGACCACTGGTTCTTTCGCTGCATAAGTATCATTTATCTATGGCCTACAGCAGTCACGGAATGGCTTAACTTGGTCCTTTCCCGGAATGACAGTCCTGCCCCAGACTACAAAAAGATTCCGAAGACCATCTTTTGAGCATGGAGCCACCTGGGTAGAATGTCTTCGCCGGTGGTGGGTCCCAGATGCTAGTTAGCACATGGAAGCTGGTTTGTTGTGGGTATTGCCACAGGTCTGAAGTGAAATAAGAAAAACAACCATTTTGTGATGTTTTTCTCCCAGAAAGTTGAATTTATTGATCATAAAGAACCATCCTCTATTCTGAGATTGTCTGTTACTTTTTGGTTGTTAAAATGCCCATTTGCCCTTTCTTTAATGAAGTGATAGCGATGAGAGGTCGTGTACCCCTATTATCTGAAAGCCTTAAGGCAAGATGTGTTTCAGAATTTAGGTTCTTTTTGTTTTTTAGACAGGTAATAGAGTGCATGTCTCCTATATTACATAATAGCCCCAGTAGGAGCTGAACTGACACCCTGTAATCAGAGTAATATTTCTGCAGTGAAATGTATTTACACATATTAGCATATTTATACTGAGATAGGAAAAGCGTGTGTATAGCCTCACGTTTGTTCAGGTCAGGTTTTACTGCCAGATGAGTTCAGGTCAGTTCAGATTTTGCTGCCAAATGAGTTGAGTTACAGGCAGAAAAAAAAGAAACATTTGATTTCCAATTGTTTGGATTTTGAAACTGCGGATAAGAGGTCATGGATTAATAGTTGCCTTTGAAAATATTCCTACTTTGCAAAATAAAGTTGGCTACCCTTTGTAGGACCCCAGGATGCTTTTGATATTTTACTGGTCCACAAAACCCAAAAAGCATGAGAAAACGCTCCCCTGAACACTATTGAAGTGAATATAGCTTTACTTTTATACTCATCTCTAGCCAACGATAATGGAATCTCTGCAGGTTGCAAGATTCCTCAAATATACATTTAATCAAAGTAAATTGAAAATAAGTTTATTTTGTAGCATTTTTAGGAGATTAGAAGAAGAGAGAAGGTTGCAGCAGAACACCACCCATAATTCCCAGTGATAGGTTGAGATTCTCTGATAGGGATTGGTTCTAGCCTGAAAGAACCTCTTCGATGCATTTGTTTGGCCAAATAGCTAAGTGAACTTTAGACCCTGTAGCTAGGTCTCTGTTGAGGAAGGGCAACGGCAATTAGCTATGTGAACTTACAAGTCTAAAATGAGTTAGCAGCTATGAAAGCACTTTGACAATAAAGACCACTTTAACATGTAAAATTGTTATTTTAGGAATAATTCCATAGCTGCAGTATATTGCCTTTCATACCACTACATGGTCTTTTAAGGTTCTTTTCTGCAGTACCCTGGCAGGATAGATTACATAGGTAAAATCTAATACTCTTTGCCTTCAACATTTTGTGAAGGCACATTTACCTAATTATAACCTCATAAGTGGATATGAGTTGGTATACATCCACATGTCTTATATATAGTACGAAGTAATAGAATCAAAGCAACACAACTACATAATCCTTATTCTAGCAAATTTGTCCAGAATGTGGACTTGGGAAAACAATTATTGTGCCCAGCTGTGCTGTAAATTTGTCTCTTACTTACAAACAGTATTTCTCAGTTAGCCAATGTGCTAGTTATTGATTTGTTGACCCTCAGGTTCAAATTCACCCTTTTTGCCTGCTCTGTGGACATGGAACTGAGGCTTTGAAATATTTGTTTCCTTTGCCACTTGGCATTGAAGTATTGTTAGTAGAAGGTTCTGGAAAGGCATACCACAAGGAGAGGGATTTGCTTCAAGCTTCCTGTGGGCTTACTCAGCAGACTGTTCAGGCAACTCAGGCATCTTCTCTAGTGCTCGGTTTCTTCACCCAATTGTCAGTAGCTTTTCCTGGCGCCGCCTTAGACAGTGTTGTGGAAGAGTGCTTCTGGTAAGGCACTTCCCAGAGGTATGTTCCAAATGATAGGCTCATCTTTGAAATTTCTGGAGAATTTCAAAGCTGGCTCAGCTTTTCAGAAATTCCAAAGATGAGGACCACAGCAACTTCTCTGCCCTTCTGTGAGCTATGCCCTCTCCAAATGAGGTCTGGATCTTGGCCCTGGGTTGGGGGCACTCCCTTGGACCTTTAGCCCTGGGGGAGGGATCTCTTACGTGGGTGCTTTATTTCAGCCCTAGGGGTAGTAGTTGTTCCTGACATCTGACATTCCTGTAGTTTTTAGAATTCTCTTTGCTTAGCGTTAGCCAGTTGCTCATCACTCTAGTTCCCTGTTATTCAAATCCCCTGTCAAAGCTAATAATTCTTTTTGTGAAACTCCCAGTTCAAATTAGTGTTTGGTTTCTCTCCTGATTAGGCCTAGACAGATGCAACCAGTTAAAGGTCCCTATGAGCTACCATGTATCACTTGCAAAGTGATTTTTAAGAGATGATACTATTGTGTCTGCAGTTGAAAAAATTAAGACCACACATTTCACATATCCTTTGGGGACATGTTCTTCCCGCCGAGCCTCTGTGTATCTGTCTCTCCTCTCTTTGCACGTCCCCCACCTTTGCTGTTAGTTACTCTTGTCCCTTTCTCTTCCTATTCGCCTTTATAAACTCCATTTCTAATCCCAGCTTTGCCTTTAACAAGCTATCACTTGACCTCCCTGGGTCTCAATTTCCTTCTTGGTGAGGCAAAGATAATAAAAGATCATAAATTAATGAAATCAAGGACATGAAATTGCTTTGTAATTAGTAGGGCATCATATAAAAGTAAAGTGATATTATTGGCATTTATTAAACGGTTTTCTCTTCCATGTTTTTAATTTTTAGTTGCATTTTCTTTTAAGAGCTTTAAGGAGCCTTCAGGGGTACTTACAACCTGATAAAATAGATATAAATCCATGTAATTATTAGATGAGGTAGAATGTGCTGCGTGCTAAAATAGGGGAACACCAGGATTATGGGCACCCTGACAGTTACAATTTAATTGTGGCCTGAGGATTTGCGGTTTAGTTTCAAGGAGCAAAGAGAGCCACCTGATCTTGAAGGACCTAAACTGCCATTTGTTAAATTGCTGTGACACAAATGAGCCTTGTGCTAGGCACTTTACGTACATGATCATGTGTAATCTTTACATTTATTCCTATATTGTTAAATTATTTTATTGTGTCTTAGACTTATTTTCAAAATATTTGGCTGGAAGACGGATTTTTGTTCGTTTTGTTTTTAATGGAACCCCCCCCCCTCCAGTTATATGTGAGTAGTCAGTGGCAGTGAAAGTCTTCAAGATGGAAAATTCTACTTTTTATGCAGCTTTTAAGGTATATTCTGTTTTTGTATATATCCACGGATACCTGCCTTTGAAAAAATTGGTTAAATGCTTTCACCTTAGCATAAGAATAAAGATTCTCTGTGATAATCTCTAGATTGAAAAAAGGAAATGATTTGTTTAAAAATTATTCTCTCTTATTGGCCAGTAGATAGTGTGTCAGCGGGTGTAGTATATTCTAGGGGATGACACGGTTGACTGCAGGAAGAAATGTAGCATTCTATTTAAATTAGGGGTGGGTGCTCTTTGAATACAAAGTATTCTGTCAAATCACAGGGTGAGTGCATCTCCCAGTGGAAGATGTTGCAAAGTGCAAGTGACTGTGAGTCCTTCCGGAAGCACTTGTCCTCACAGCTTGGATTCTAGGAGGTGCCTGCCCAAAGATACTTCACCTTTCTCTTAGGAAGTCAACAGGTCTAAGTCTTCAGATTTATTAAAAACTCCTTTAGTTTTGAATTTCTTTGTGTTGAGTTGTACATTTGTTCTTTGTCAGTTTGCAGACAAGATGGTAACTTCCTGTTTGTTTGGCAAACAAAATATGTGAGTATAGCATGTGCAGTTTTAAAAAGTAGCTCCTGTCAGAGCAGTGTTTTCTGAAGTATGGTGTGCGTGCTACTGGCAGCGTAAAGACTCCAGGCAGTACACAGACTTACACTTTCAATTTGAATAGGTTTGTTGTTTGTTTTAACGTTTATTAGGGAAAATTAAAAAAGCCTGGTGTATTACACTTGCGATTTCATGAATATTATTGCTGAAGTGAAGACTAGGGCAGGTAACAACATCTCATCCTGACCAACTGCATTAGTGGTGCAGTGCTCAGGCATACTCGACAACGCATGGCTGCAGTCTTTTCAAGGAGAGAGCAAAACTTTACATCCAGAGAATGGTAATTTTTAAATCTACAGAGTATTTGTAGGATATGTAATTGTGAATTGGAATCAAGCCTGTGCTCTATATTTTGTTGGTTTTTTTTTTTTTTTTCTATTTTGTTCTGAACTAACATGGATCAGGAGATGAAATGGAATTTCTAAAATGTAAAGGTGCTAGACTGTGAAGGAAATGCTCACACCTGGGCATGATTTTGATGAAATCAGTCATGTATCTTCAGATATGAAGACCTAATTTAGTAATTGCCTGAACCATCTGCTACTGATGTAAAAGGACCAACTGCAAAGAAAACAACTAGCACACGAATATGATGAAAATTATTTGAAATTTGTATTTTCATAAGCACGATAAGAAGGCACCTCTTTCCTTACCTGTCATATGTTTGGAGACACACATTCTGGTGTGAAATCTTTTAATCCCACATGTTATTTTGAAACACAAAAAGAGTGTGCTGTGCAAAACCTACGCCAGAGGTTCCTCAAAAAATTAAACCTAGAATTACCATATGACCCAGAAATTCCACTCCCAGGTATATACCCAACAGAAAGGAAAACAAGTAGTCAGACAAATATATGTACATGCATGTTCACAGCTATTCACAAGAGCCAAAATATGGAAACAGCTCAAATGTCCATCGATGGATGAATGGATACACAAACTGTGGTATATGCGTGCAATGCAATATTTAGCCATAAATAGAAATGAAGTATTGATACTGTATACATTATGGATGAACCTCCAAAACATTATGCTTCGTGAAAGAATTTTGGCACAAAGGATCACATAATGTATCATTCCATTTATGTGAAATATCAAAATAGATAAATGCATTGAGACAGAATGCACATTGGTGGCTGCCAGTGGCTGCGGGCAGCGGGGAGGACACCAAGCAGCTGCTTAATGGATATGGGTTTTTATTTTGGGGTGATGAAAATATCTGGGGACGAGACAGAAGTTGTGGTTGCCCACCGTTCGGAATGCGCTAATTGCCACTGAATTGTTCAGTATAAAATTGTTAATTTTATGGTATGTGAATTTCACTTCAATAGAAAAAAACCCCACCCTACCCCACAGTGCGTGTGAGGTAATACATGAGGAATAGGATGGTGTTAGTCTGTGTACAAGTAAACATTTCTTGTTTTAGGAGTTGTGTCTGTTTTCATAGTTGCCTTTTCATTGCAGTACGTTATAGCAGTTTTCCATTTGCAGTAATAAGTATAACATTTTCCTTTTAAGATAAATGCAAACTTTTAAAGGGTTGATTTAAGAAAAATCAAATAATAAATGTAGGAGTGAGATGACAAATGAAGGCAATTTACAGATGACTGAGGAATAGGAAACTTTAAGAATCATTGCTATTCTGTGTTCAAGCCAATTCGTTTTTGAGTACATATTAGGTACTGGATGCCGTTCATCAAAGGTGAATAAGATGTGTTTTGGGCCTTGGATGCTGTCAGCCTAATAGGGGAGATAAGCCATGAAGGTAAATCATTTTAGGAAGAGGCTGAATGTGCCAAGTGCAAAACCTGAGAACAGGCTGAGGTCAAGACTAGGTACCTGTTGGATTACCAGTACATTGAAGAAAACACTAGAATATATAGGGAGAAAATGAACAGAGAAATTGCCTTTTGACTTTAGGAACAAGGAGCAGAAATAATTAATAAAGGCAACAGACAATATATTCAAGCCCCTTCCTGACCGTTTTCTCTCTCAGTCCTGGGCTCCCCTTCTCCCCAATGACCCTACATTTTAAAGATAGTGTGTAGAGGGCTTAGTGGTGGTCTTTGGAGCTGGGCTGCCTGGAGTTGAATTCCAGTCCCAGTGTTTACTCACTGTATACCTCATGGCACTTGATTTTTCTATTCCTTACTTTTCTCTTCTGTAAAATGGGGATATTAATAGGACCTACATTATAAGGTCATAGTAAAGTTAAGTTAAATGGTTTACTGAGTAAAGCATTTATAACACTACTTAGCGCGTGGCAGTTGATCAACAAATATTAGCCATTATCATCATCTCTGGTCAGTGAGTCCTATCTATTCTAGCTCCTAAAAATTTTTTTGAATGTCCCTCCCTACTACTTTAGTTTAAGACTTTATGTTGTCATAATTGCAATTATCCCTTAACTAGTTTGCCTCCCTCTCTCCTCACCATTCCCTCTGTGTCACTTGACTGCCTGACCCACCCCTGCTTATTCTTAAAAACTCAGCTCAGGTGTCACCTCTGTGGAACTTGCCCATTCCCTGCCCAGTTAGGGCACTCCATGTGCATTCTTGTCACCTCCACTGTCATGCATCTCACATCGTATTGTGACTGTATTTGATACTCCCTGGGCTGTGGCCACCTTTAGGGTTGTGGGGAGCTGGGCTTACTCAGGTTTGAACTTCCAGCCTAAACACAACAAAAGTAGGTGCTTATTAATTGTTTGGGGGGATGAATGAACGTTTTCTGCCTGTAGAAAGTTAGCTTTCAGTCTTTATTTCGGAGGCTGAGGCGAGTCCTGCAAGAGTTTAGAAAAGGGGGCATTTGGTTGGAGAATCCAATTAGGCTTCAGAAAGGTAGAGCTTGTGACTTCCCTGGTGGTCCAGTGGTTAGGGCTCCTCACTTCCACTGTAGGGGGCACAGGTTCGATCCCTGGTTGGGGAACTAAGATCCCGCATGCAGCGCACATGAAAATAAATAAACAAATAAATAAATAAAAGACTAACAGTTTTTTTTTTTTTTTTAAAAAAAGGTAGAGCTTGATTTAGAACTTAAGAACAGAGGAGCAGCCACAATCCAGGCAAAGGAAATGTTTTATGAATTGAATGGATAGTGACAGAAAAAAACCAGCATCTCCAAAATAGAAGAGACCACCTGCCGAGGGTGTGTGTACTGGGGGGGAGGAGTTATATGCTGAAAAGTACAAGGAGTTCCCAACCTATCAATGCCATGAATTCTAAAGGTTTACTTACAGATTATTTGTTTGGACATGATACATCATATACATGACGGTGAGGTTTCTGGCCCTGCCCCACGTATTGTATTTAACCTACTTAGGGAGCTGATCTATCCCATGGGCAGTACTAGCTTGGTTTCCAGGGCCTGGGAGCAGGGCGTCTGGAAAGGCATGATGGATTCTGGGCTGGAAGACACAGTGGTACTGGAAGTTGAGCTTGGTTGTTCTCCTATGACCCTTTCTGCACCCTTCTCTGTCTCAGCTTCTCTTTCTTCATCTCTAGTCAAGTTTCTCTATCCAGCAAGGCCCCCTGCCAACTTCCTTCAAATAACACCCCACCCTAGGTTGCCAGGGTTCCAGAAGGCTCCCTCTCACTACCACCCTTCCCCATTCCCTGAGGGCAGCAGCTGTCTGCGGTTTGAAGAAACTTGACTGAACTCATTCACACCAAGGTGTGAAAAACTGATAGCGACCTCATCCCTGTGCGTGGTACAATTACAGCAAACTTCTATTTAGCTAAAATGATAAAATGAACCTGTAATTGCTGGAATTTCTGGCAGTAGTACAGAGCAAACAATGAGAGAGAGAGAGACAGAGAGAGAGAGAGGAGAGGAGAGGAGAGGAGAGGAAGACACAAGGGTTGGAGAGAAAGTTTATCGGACGGAGAGTTGGTACTGTAGGAAAAGATATTTGGGGACAAGGGAAACCTCTGCTAATTTCCCTTTCCCCTTAACCTCCCTCCCCAAAATTGTTTCTGTGTAACACTTCCGTCTGGATTCTCTTGAATCCATAGAAACTATAAATTGTAATTTCTTTTAAAAAATCTGTGACTCCCATGGCAATTCTGGGTAAAAGGGTCTGTGCTTTCCAGATATGTGCAACTCTGGGATGGCTTATAATGAGAAATAGGGTTGAATAAACAAGGTGGGACTGGGGTTGAGGGGACCTTGAAAGTGGAGTCTACATCCACACAAATAAGGAGTCATGGAGCGCAGAGATGATGAAAGCAATAAGGAAGCCATAATTAATTCTAAATTTCAGATTAAAAAAGATGGCGAGTTAGGTTTACTCTTGGCTATCGCATGATTAGTTAATACAGAATCCTATCTTTTGCTACCGATTTTTCATTGTTCTGGGACTGATTCCTTTCACTGTTAGTGTCTGTTTCCCTGGATGGCTGATTCTTCTCTGTGTCTTCTGAGCCAATCTTTCCTTTAGGATTCAAGATCCTAGAGGCTTTTATGACTCTTGTATTTCCAACTAGCCCATAGGGACTTATACACTATATTTCTGTGTCCCAATGGCAAAATTCAAATCTAGTGGTAGCAAAACACAGCTCCCTTTTATAAGACCACATTATTTTGTTTAAGTAAAAACCTCCAGCCTTTCTAACCGTACCAGAGAATACACAGAAGATAGTGGTTAATGATCTGCATCAGTGAGCCCTCACAGCTGCAGAAACCACCACCCCTCTCCCTAACCCTATGCATGTGTTAGACTGTGTTGTGAATAGGCTCTTCCCTATGGGGAACTGCTTTGTCTTTTATTCCTTATATTGTTCATTACGTTAATATCCTTGCCATTTCTACCCAGCCAGTTGCATAAGGGGGGAGGCCAGGAAATGGGGTAAGAGAGGGATTTGAGACATTTCCTTAAGCCTAAATTATAATTTCCATATTGGAACGGAAGTTTCAAGGTCATTAATCAAATACATATATTTTTCTCTATTTTGAAAGTTACAAGGGCTTTGCTAGCATTGGGCCCTCCTGTGCCTCATTTGTGTATTTTACTAGTGACTGCCCAGCATACCCTTTGAGTTACTATGTATTGGTGATGTGCAATGGCTTGCTTGGTTGAATTCACTGTTTTATATTTTATTTTTTTGTTCAATCTAGTGAAGCAGTTATTGTCAAAATTGGATGTTGTGATTCACTCTTTCATCATCACTGGTTATGATAATTTAATAGGGTGTAACAGTCCAAAGAACATGCTTTTATCCTTTTCAATTAGCAGTCTGTAGAAATGACTGGTTTCAGGAGACACTTTCATTTTTCAGTGTTCACCGGTCTGGGTGGTGATAAACCAGTGAAATGCATTTCTTCAGTTTCTAGCTTTACAAATACTGAGAGGGCAGACGGCAGAATCAAGAACTACAATTCTGAAGCCTGTGGAAGGAAAACCACATTCACAGAAAAAGAGACAAAATGAAAAGGCAGAGGACTTTGTACCAGATGAAGGAACAAGATAAAACCCCAGAAAAACAACTAAATGAAGTGGAGATAGGCAACCTTCCAGAAAAAGAATTCAGAATAATGATAGTGAAGATGACCCAGGACCTCTGAAAAAGAATGGAGGCAAAGATCGAGAAGATTCAAGAAATGTTTAACAAAGACCTAGAAGAATTAAAGAACAAACAGAGATGAACAGTACAATAACTGAAATGAAAAATACACTGGAAGGAATCAGTAGCAGAATAACTGAGGCAGAAGAACGTATAAGTGACCTGGAAGACACAATGGTGGAATTCACTGCTGTGGAACAGAATAAAGAAAAAAGAATGAAAAGAGATGAAGACAGCCTAAGAGACCTCTGGGACAACATTAAACACAACAACATTCGAATTATAGGGGTCCCAGAAGGAGAAGACAGAGAAAAAGGACCTGAGAAAATATTTGAAGAGATTATAGTCAAAAACTTCCCTAACATGGGAAAGGAAATAGCCACCCAAGTCCAGGAAATGCAGAGAGTCCCATACAGGATAAACCCAAGGAGAAACACCCAAGACACATAGTAATCAAACTGGCAAAAATTAAAGACAAAGAAAAATTATTGAAAGCGGCAAGGGAAAAACGACAAATAACATACAAGGGAACTCTCATAAGGTTAACAGCTGATTTCTCAGCAGAAACTCTACAAGCCAGAAAGGAGTGGCATGATATACTTAAAGTGATGAAATGGAAGAAACTACAACCAAGATTACACTACCCGCAAGGATCTCATTCAGATTCAATGGAGAAATCAAAAGGTTTACAGACAAGCAAAAGCTAAGAGAATTCAGCACCACAAAACCAGCTCTACAACAAATGCTAAAGGAACTTCTCTAAGTGGGAAACACAAGAGAAGGAAAGGACCTACAAAAACAAACCCATAACAATTAAGAAAATGGTCATAGGAACATACATATCGATAATCACCTTAAATGTCAACGGATTAAATGCTCCAACGAAAAGACACAGGCTCGCCGAATGGATACAAAAACAAGACCCATATATATGCTGTCTACAAGAGATTCATTTCAGACCTAGGGACACATACAGACTGAAAGTGAGGGGATGGAAAAAGATATTCCATGCAAATGGAAATCAAAAAAAAGATGGAGTAGCAATACTCATATAAAATAGACTTTAAAATAATGTCACAAAAGACAAAGAAGGACACTACATAATGATCAAGGGATCAATCCAAGAAGAAGATATAACAATTATAAATATATATATGCACCCAACATAGGAGCACCTCAATACATAAGGCAACTGCTAACAGCTATAAAAGAGGAAATCAACAGTAACACAATAATAGCGGGGGATTTTAACACCTCACTTACACCAATGGACAGATCATCCAAGCAGAAAATTAATAAGGAAATACAAGCTTTAAATGACACAATAGACCAGATAGATTTAATTGATATTTATAGGACATTCCATCCAAAAACAGCAGATTACACTTTCTTCTCAAGGGCACATGGAACGTTCTCCAGGAAAGATCACATCTTGGGTCACAAATCAAACCTCAGTAAATTTAAGAAAATTGAAATCATATCAAGCATCTTTTCTGACCACAGCGCTATGAGATTAGAAATAAATTACAGGGGAAAAAAACATAAAAACCACAAACACATGCAGGCTAAACAATACGTTACTAAATAACCAAGAGATCACTGAAGAAATCAAAGAGGAAATCAAAAAATACCTAGAAACAAATGACAACGAAAACACGACGATCCAAAACCTATGGGATGCAGCAAAAGCAGTTCTAAGAGGGAAGATTATAGCTATACAAGCCTACCTCAAGAAACAAGAAAAATCTCAAATAAACAATCTAGCGTTACACCTAAAGGAACTAGAGAAAGAAAAACAAAGAAAATGCAAAGTTAGTAGAAGGAGAGAAATCATAAAGATCAGAGCAGAAATAAATGAAATAGAAACAAAGAAAACAATAGCAAAGATCAATAAAACTAAAAGCTGGTTCTTTGAGAAGATAAACAAAATTGATAAACCATTAGCCAGACTCATCAAGGAAAAGAGGGAGAGGACTCAAATCAAGGAAATTGGAAATGAAAAAGAAGTTACAAAAGACACGTCAGATATACAAAGCATCCTAAGAGACTACTACAAGCAACTCTATGCCAGAAAAATGAACAACCTGGAAGAAATGGACAAATTCTTAGAAATGGACAAATTCTTGGAAGGTATAACCTTCCAAGACTGAACCAGAAAGCAATAGAAAATATGAACAGACTAATCACAAGTATTGAAATTGAAACTGTGATTAAAAATCTTCCAACAAACAAAAGTCCAGGACCAGATGGCTTCACAGGTGAATTCTATCAAACATTTAGAGAAGAGCTAACACCCATCCTTCTCAAACTCTTCCAAACAATTGCAGAGGAAGGAACACTCCCAACCTCATTCTATGAGGCCACCATCACCCTGATACCAAAACCAGACAAAGATACTACAAAAAAAGAAAATTACAGACCAATATGACTGATGAATATAGATGCAAAAATCCTCAACACAGAATCCAACAACACATTAAAAGGATCATACACCATGATCAAGTAGGATTTATCCCAGGGATGCAAGGATTCTTCAATATATGCAAGTCAATCAATGTGATACACCATATTAACAAATTGAAGAATAAAAACCATATGATCATCTCAATAGATGCAGAAAAAGCTTTTGACAAAATTCAACACCCATTTTGATAAAAACTCTCCATAGAGGGAACCTACCTCAACATAATAAAGGCCATATATGAGAAACCCACAGCAAACATCATTCTCAATGGTGAAAAACTTAAAGCATTTCCTTAAAGATGAGGAACAAGACAAGGATGTCCACTCTCACCACTGTTATTCAACATAGTTTTGGAAGTCCTAGCCACAGCAATCAGTGAAGAAAAAGAAATAAAAGCAATACAAATTGGAAAAGAAGAAGTAAAACTGTCACTGTTTGCAGATGACATGATACTATATGTAGAGAATCCTAAAGATGCCAGCAGAAAACTACTAGAGCTAATCAATGAATTTGGTAAAGTAGCAGGATACAAAATTAACGCACAGAAATCTGTTGCATTCCTATACACTAATGATGAAAAATCTGAAAGAGAAATTAAGGAAATACTCCCATTTACCACTGCAACAAGAAGAATAAAATACCTAGGAGTAAACCTACCTAGGGAGACAAAAGATGCATATGCAGAAAACTATAAGACACTGATGAAAGAAATTAAAGATGATACAAACAGATGGAGAGATATACCATGTTCTTGGATTGGAAGAATCAATATTATGAAAATGACTATACTCCCCAAAGCAAGCTACAGATTCAATGCAATCCCTATCAAATTACCAATGGCATTTTTTACAGAACTAGGACAAAAAAAATCTTAAAATTTGTATGGAGATACAAAAGACCCCGAATAGCCAAAGCAGTCTTGAGGGAAAGAAATGGAGCTGGAGGAATCCGACTCCCTGATTTCAGACTCTACTACAAAGCTACAGTAATGAAGACAATATGGTACTGGCACAAAAACAGAGACATAGATCAGTGAAACAGGATAGAAAGCCCAGAGATAAACCCACACAACTATGGTCAACTAATTTATGACAAAGGAGGCAAGGATATACAATGGAGAAAAACAGTCTCTTCAATAAGTGGTGCTGGGAAAACTGGACAGCTACATGTAAAAGAATAAAATTAGAACACTCCCTAACACCATACACAAAAATAAACTCAAAATCGGTTAGAGACCTAAATGTAAGACTGGACACTATAAAACTCTTAGAGGATAACATAGGAAGAACACTCTTTGACATAAATCACAGCAAGATCTTTTTTGACTCACCTCCTAGAGAAATGGAAATAAAAACAAAAATAAACAAATGGGACCTAATGAAACTTAAAAGCTTTTGTAAAGCAAAGGAAACTACAAAGAAGACGAAAAGACAGCCCTCAGATGGGAGAAAATATTTGCAAACGAATCAATAGACAAAGGATTAATCTCCAAAATATATAAACAGGTCATGCAGCTCAATATTAAAAAAACAAACAACCCAATCCAAAAATGGGCAGAAGACCTAAATAGACATTTCTCCAAAGAAGACATACAGATGGCCAAGAGCCACATGACAAGCTGCTCAACATCACTATTATTAGAGAAACGCAAATCAAAACTACAATGAGGTATCACCTCACAGCAGTTAGAATGGGCATCATCAGAAAATCTACAAATAACAAGTGCTGGAGAGGGTGTGGAGAAAAGGGAACCCTCTTGCACTGTTGGTGGGAATGTAAATTGATACAGCCACTGTGGAGAACAGTATGGAGGTTCCTTAAAAAACTAAAAATAGAACTACCATATGAACCAGCAATCCCACTACTGGGCATATACCCAGAGAAAACCATAATTCAAAAAGACCCATGCACCCCAATGTTCATTGCAGCACTGTTTACTATAACCAGGTCATGGAAGCAACCTAAATGCCCATCGACAGACAAATGGATAAAGAAGATGTGGTACCTATATACAATGGAATATTGCTCACCCATAAAAAGGAACAAAATTGGGTCATTTGTAGAGACGTGGTTGGATCTAGAGACTGTCATACAGAGTGAAGTAAGTCAGAAAGAGAAAAACAAATATCGTATATATATATATATATATATTTTTTTTTTTTTTTTTTTGCGGTACACGGGCCTCTCACTATTGTGGTCTCTCCCGTGTGGAGCACAGGCTCCGGACGGGCAGGCTCAGCCGCCATGGCTCACGGGCCCAGCCGCTCCGCGGCATGTGGGATCTTCCTGGACCCGGGCACGAACCCGCGTCTCCTGCATCGGCAGGTGGACTCTCAACCACTGCGCCACCAGGGAAGCCCACAAATATCGTATATTAATGCATATATGTGGAGCCTAGAAAAACGGTACAGATGAACCGGTTTGCAGGGCAGAAATAGAGATACAGATGTAGAGAACAAACATATGGACACCAAGGGCGGAAAGTGCCGGGGGTGGGTGGTGTGATGAATTGGGAGATTGGGATTGAAATATATACACTAATATGTATAAAATGGATAACTAATAAGAACCTGCTGTATAAAAAACAAATAAAATCAAATTCAAAAAAAAATACTGTCTTGATTTAGGCAAAAGATAATTGACATTTCCCTTCTTTATTGTAGCTGTTTCCTTTGCTCAGTTCAGTTATTGAGCCATTCAAGTCTCCATCCATCTGTCAAGTGAAGAAAAATACACAACCTAAAAGTTATGAGTTATGTTTTATTCAGGGACCTCACTAAGGACTGTAGCCTGGGTGACAGCCTCTCAGAGAGCTCTGAGGAACTGTTCCAAAGAGGTAAGGGAGGAGCCACGATATACAGGAGTTTTTGCTTAAAAAGAAAAAGCATGTAGCTGGACATCAGAAGATTACTGCTAATCACAAAAGACAAAAATCTCAAGTTAATGATTTTAGTGCTTTTCTATGTATGGGAAGATGTAAGAGTCTGGGCTCATTGAAATTATTCCTTAGATATGTATCTTAATCCATCCTGAATTCCCCTCCGGGTACACTGACAGGGTGCCCGCATCGGCTGATGGCTTGATGGAAGGCAACATTCCTTGGATGCCATCAAACCAATATTCTGTTGAGTCCGAAGAGAGAGGGTACCTTAGTATCAGTTAAAGAGCAACAATGAAGGACTTCCTTGGTGGTAGAGTGGTTGGGAATCCGCCTGCCAATGCAGGAGACACGGGTTCAAGCCCTGGTCTGGGAAGATCCCACATGCCGCGGAGCCACTAAGCCCGCGCACCACAACTATTGAGCCTGCAAGCCACAACTACTGAGCCTGTGTGCCACAAGTACTGAAGCCCGAGCGCCCAGAGCCCGTGCTCCGCAACAAGAGAAGCCACCGCAATGAGAAGCCCGTGCACCGCAACGAAGAGTACGCCCCACTCACCGGGACTAGAGAAAGCCCACACGCAGCAAGGAAGACCCAACGCAGCCAAAAATTAAAAAAATAATAAAAATAAATAAAAAATAAAAAAGAATTAAACTGACATGTGACAGATTAATAGGAGAAAGTCAAATTTAATTTTGTATGTATGAGAACCCCACATACATGAGAGGTTCAAAGATAGAAAGGTAAAATGACATATATATGCCATCCTGAGCTAGGGAATGGGATAGGGCCCTGGGGCTTCCAAGGATGGGAGGGTAATTCACAGAACTAGAAGAAGAGCAGATGTTGGGTAATTAGGTGTTTGCCCTGACATACACTGGGCCACTCAGATAAAATTTATCTCTAAGTAATAGCTTATTCTGGAAAAGACCCCCAATTTAAATTCTTCTAGGTAGTTAAGGGAGGGGCAAACGTTTCTCTTGAGCCTGCAGAATCTTGATTGCCTTTAGCTCAAAATAATCCTCATACAAAAGTGGTACATTTTGGGAAGGCTCGTTCTGAACACCTTTAGAAGGATAAGACTCTTTAATGATTTCTTGCTTAATTATCATCTGAAAACAATGCTTAGTTGTAGAGGAGAGAAGAACTTACCTCTGCTGACTTGATTTCACTAAAATTGCCTCCTATAATTGGGTTACTATATGTGACAGGCCCTGAGTAAAGTGTAATAAAAACATAAGAAAGACCCAACCACCACTCTCAGGAGTTTATAGTCTAGTGTATTGTTTATAGAAACAGTTATAATCCAAGGTGACAGGAGCTGTAATATTCAAAGTGCTATGGGAGTTTACAAAACCTAGCACCAGAATCTGCTAAGGGATGTGAGGGAAGGTTTCATGGAAGGAGGTATGGTTGGACACTTAAGTATGAGTAGAAATTGGCTTTGGTAGACAAGGAGGGCAGGGAATTCCAAGTGGAGAGAATATCATATGTAAGGCCACTGGGGTGTGAGAGAGTATGGCGCATTTGAGGTCTATTGCAAGAAATTGCTCATTGAGGGGCATAAGAGAGCTCTGCGAATTGGCTTTGGGAGGGTATTTCTGCCATAGGTGTACGTGGATCGTTCTGCACCTTTAGTCATATAGCATCCTATATCTTCATGGCCTATTCTTTCTGTCCTGTGGCCATTTACTTCCTCATGATCAGTGTGAGAAGACCCCTTTTTCCCCTTTTTGGTGATGTTTAGAAGTCATGTTTGTCTCTTTTTAATTATTAGTACAATACAGAGGTGACTAATGAACACTGAATTAGATGTCAGGGGACCTAAATTCTTGTTTTCCAGTTCTCTTAGCAGCTATGTCACTTGAGCCAAGTCATTTAATAAGTGTCTCTTCACTAGGAAAATGGGGATGTTAACATCTGCACTGCCTACCTCAGGGTCGGGGTGAAAATGAAAACGAGACTCTTAAAAATTAAGAGGTATTGGGACTTCCCTGGCGGTCCAGTGGTTAGGACTCCGCGCTTTCACAGCAGGGGCCATGGGTTCCATCCCTAGTCAGGGAACTAAGATCCCGCGTCCTGCATGCCACGTGGTGCCGCAAAAAAAAAAAAAATTTAAAAATTAACAAGTATAATAAACTTTTTAACTTGGAATTCTGCTGGGTGAGACTATCACTTAACACTTAAAAGAAGTAAAATACTTTGTGGAGTATCTAGATAGGGAAATTAGGTTGAAAAGTTATTGACAAGTGGAAATATTCTTACTTCTTTATTAACTCCGTATGTCTGCCCTTCTGACTGTGGAATGTCATTTAGCTTGTGTCTATGTTTCCAAACTTAACATGATAACATTTCTTCCTTCCCAATCGTCTACCATGTATAACTTAGCTTCTTTCCAGTTCTCACTATAGCTATTAAATAGTAATGAATTTAAGACTTAGGTTGGTAAGCTATGAGTTGTTATATTTTATCGTCAGCCTTGAATAATTGACATCTCTTAGGTAGTTTGAATTACTCATGACTTAGCCTCAATCATTTGTGTTACCATATAGTGGTATGACCTGAGTTTTGTTACATTTTAGGAATATATAAGACGGTTATGACTCATTCAACTAGGAATGGGAAGTTCTGAAACAGTGGCCTTCTACTCCCTTTGCCGTTTTTCCCAAGCCAATGACAGTACAGGCAGAGTTATTAGTAACAGAAAAGGAGGCTTCCATTCATTTTCTTCCTTTTGACCCCACCTTTCCCATGAGATAGAGTGGCCATACTACTGGAATCTGATAATTCACCTGAAATATACACTTCTGGGCTATAGACATATGAGCAATTGCTCCCAATATAAATACCCCTGGCCATCCCTTCTTTAGATCAATGTTTCTGAAAATATACCATCTAAGAATATTTCCACACAACAGAAAACTCTATAAACCATCCAACTCATCCTGCTGTAAGAAGGAGGATGAAAGAAGAAATGAGAAGAGTACTGCTATACTTGAGATGACACGATGATGATGCTATTTTAAATAGAATGTAAGTGAATTATTTATACTTGATTAATATAGACCCTATCATCAAAAATAATGTCCAATTACTGTGGACTACCAGGAGGTAGTTACTACCCTCTTTTCGCCTTTTACAACTTCTAGATGAACTAGTTCATGTGAATTTGAATAAAACACCTGTTCTAGTTCAAAGCTAATATAAAATGATTATTGCTTTTTTTTTCTGCCAGGTCTGAGGGAAATACTCTAGCAATTGTTTTGTTTTCCACAAAACTAAATGTTGAAATGGTCTGGCTTATTCTCTCTTTGTTTTAAAATCTATGGTACCGGACTTCCCTGGTGGCACAGTGGTTAAGAATCCGCCTGCCAGTGCAGGGGACACGGGTTCGATCCCTGGTCCGGGAAGATCCCACATGCCGCGGAGCACCTAAGCCTGTGTGCCACAACTACTGAGCCTGCGCTCTAGAGCCCCTGAGCCCCAACTACTGAGCCCGCGTGCCACAACTACTGAAGCCCACACACCTTAGAGCCTGCACGCTGCAACTACTGAGCCCATGTGCTGCAACTACTGGAGCCCGCGCACGTAGAGCCCGTACTCCACAACAAGAGAAGCCACCGCAATAAGAAGCCCGTGCACCGCAATGAAGAGTAGCCCCTGCTCGCCGCAACTAGAGAAAGCCCGCACGCAACAACGAAGACCCAATGCAGCCAAAAATAAATAAATAAAAATAAATAAAATATATGGTACCATTGATACATAGTTTTAAAACATTCTTCCAAAGACCCAGTGGATTAAATCATTTTTATGTCCCCTAAATACTGCCCTTTTTTGAAGATTTCTTGAGAAAAGTGTGGCACACATCCAAAATCACATTCTTCCATTTTTTTCTGTATTTGAATTTTTTCCTTACAAGTTAGTGGAAAGGAAAAGTGGTCAGTTTTTGCACTCAATAAACAAGAAGGTGTAGATAGATTTTATCTAGGGCATTTTTAAGTCATTGAGAGAATATTTTAAAGTATTAACTACTTTTTGAAATTATTGGCAGAATCCTCTTAACCCACTTTAACATAAAGTGCTTGAAGAAGATGAAAAGATTTTTTATTGGCAAATGAAAGAAAGCACCATGGTTTTTGCATCATTGCATAAATGTAAGAAATTATGTATACATAAAAAGGATGAGACAAAGCTGAATGCTAAATGCCAACTTCAACGAGAGCTTGTCTGTTTGACACTGAGCATAATGGGGTGTGGTTCCACAGCAAGAGAACGCTAAATATTTACACCCCAGCACACGTTTCTCTGGTAAAGCTTCTTATCCTAGATTAATCTCCCAGCTAACACTATTATCCCTTTTTTAACAACCCCCTTCTTACACTTGGATGTTCTCCCTTAATTCTTCATGAGATTCCAAACCTTCAGGATCCAATCCCCTGTCCTCACTCTCCCATCTATTTCTGTGGTCTTCATGAATCCTTTTTGTTTATGGTGTGGACCTTCAGGTGAATTCTCTTGTTTTACTGCAAGTAGTAAAGCAACAATAACAGCTCCCCCACCCCCAACTCTTTTCTTCCAAAGATCACAGCTCCCATCATTTAGCTGTTCTGTTGGTATCCATTTCTTATCAATTCTCTGGAGGTTTTGAACCAGAGCTGTGATATATACAGCCAACAATGTTGCATAGTAACGCAGAGTTGCTGCCCAATCCAGATCTAGTTCTCTTGCATCCATATTCTTTGCTTTTTAGGCTTGAGAGTGATGAAGAAAGTTAGTGAGATTAGTGTGTGCCGTGGAGTCTGGCCACTTACCCTCATGCTCTGGCTTTTGCCTCAGTGTCTTTTCCTTGCCATCTTGCTTCACTTTATAAAGTGTCAGAAAAGTTCCTTGAACATTGTGTGCATTATGTGCTTTAGGAAGAATGCATAGTATGGTCCTTGTGATGGAGGAACGTTTATAAACTGCAGACTCAGATTACCATGGAAGACATCACAGAAAAGAATGCAATTTGAGTTGGGTCTAGAGGGATGAATGGAGTTTAGAAAAGTGGACCGGGGAAGGGATTTCTTGCAGGAGGACCTCTGGAGCAAAGGAGAGGAAGAACAAAGCGGGCTTGTGAGGTATAGAATGGGAAGTTGGTGTTAGGAGATACTAGGCTGTGAATTAGAAGAGTAGGTTGGCAGGCTTGTCTTGAGTTTCGCGTGTTGGGCGTAGGTGTTTAATTCCTTGAGTGATCCACTCTTTCAAGAAATGGCTTCTCATAGCTCATAGGATAAAATCCAAACCTCTTTGCTGGCACGTAAGGTCTTCTGTGATGTGGTTCTGTGTATCTTAAAACCCACTCCCCTCAACACCATGCACCTGAAGCTCCTTCCCTTTGTACTGAAGACTTTCCTGATTCTCCAACATGTTGTAATCCTCAAACCTGTGTGTGTCTCTGCACAGACTTTTTTCTGGAGTCCACCTGGTGAATGCCTCATTCTTCAGCCTCAGTTGCAGCACTAATTTCATTGTTCCTCTGCTGCTGTAGAATCCTGGGCTTATGCTGCTAAAACTTCTACACCATATTTTGTGCTGTCAGAGTACATGTTTGCTTCCCTCACTCAACTAGAAGCTTCCTGAAAGCACGGGATTGTGTCTTATTCACCATGTCATCCATATCACCTAACAGAGTACCTACCTAACGTGTGGCAAGTTCTTGACAGATATTTGTTGAATAAAATATTTTTGGCACATTTAATTTACGCCATGTATAGTTGTATTTTAAGAGAGTCATCTAGAAGCAATGTGATTGCTAGATTAAAGATGGGAGATGCAGAGAGGCCAGTTATATGCATTTTTTGGGAAATAGTTCATTTGTTAAAAAACAAAGAAACAGTAGGGGTTAGATTCCTGGAAAATTGATAAAGAATAAAGGATAGGAGTTATTGGTTGGCTACTAGGGACTGGGAGAGGGAAGAGTTAAAGATAATAAAGATTTAAGGTAATATGACAAATATCAGGACAGTGACCCTTGAAAAATAAGATCAACATGTTTGGTTTTTTTTTTTCTCAGTCAGATCTCCTGGTGTTAGTATTTGTCTCACCCCACCTCTGCTCTGAAGATGAACGCACTGTTCTTGTTCAGTTTACTGTAACTAAGCTCGAGATTCATGTGGTTCTGATCTTCATATCGGATCGGGAGTTAAGATAAGAAATGTAAATAGTTCAACCACGCTGACTACAATTTCCTACCGAGGGAAGGTGTGCGGTGCATAGGTTTTGAATACATAAAGCTTGTTTCTGCTTTTGGGAGCTACAACTGTGAAGTGTTATACCAGGCAGATGCACTGGGGTGCGCTACTATGTAGAGGAGCCTAGCTGTGCATCACAGCTCTCAACTTTAAAACTCCAGAGAATTTGATGAGAGAGGGATCCACAAGAACATGACAAATGATGAGAGTTCAAACCTTAAGAGAAAAATGGGCTTATTGGTAAGAGAACTTCTTTTTCTTTATTTACTGCTGTTACTTATTCATTAAAATGGCAAGCCTGTTGTTTTCATATGTGGCTGTGAAACGGTGTTCAAAAATCAATTTTATATGTATTGTAGAATTCAGGAGACATATTGGTAACCATGGAAAAATCATAGGAAGCATGTGTAAAGCTTGATTTTTAAAAAAAAAAATCACTAGGGAAATTTTACTTTATTTCAGACTATGGTATAGATTTATTTATATAGCTTAAATGTAATACAGGTTAAGAAATACATATTTTTTTAAAAGTTAAAATAAAGAATAGTGACTTGTGTGAAGATACATAATTTCACTCAGTTACCAGAAGGTGGCACACCAGATTCTTCTTAAATACACAAAAGAAAGGAATAATATTAATAGGAATATAAAATAATCTGTATTTAAAGATACTTTAATGTATTTTTAAGCCAAAAATATATATAATTGTTATTTGCTTGGTGAGGTTTATTACTAAGATATGACAAATATGAATTTAACCCATTGTAGCTTTTTATGATTCAAAAATAATTTTTGTGTGTATAGTAAAAGTAGACTTTGAAATAGTATTGCTATTAAGGAGAAGCTGTTTTGAATTTATCATTTAAAAAAAAGTACTTGCTACCTACCTTTTGCATAGCAAGTCATTAGATGTAGAATAACATTCTGGATAAGGTTTCTGCCAAGGTCTTTTTAAAGATACTATTAGACTATGACTGATTTAGTTGTGACTTTAATAATGCAATAGTGCTTGTGAGATGACCCAGAAAAATACCAAATCTGTTTATTTTGAAGAAAAAGTTAGACAAAGGTAATGATTAGTAATGTTTACTTTCTCTAAGCTAATAGCAACATAAATGAAATAAATGTAAATAAATTGAATTTTGTGTCAGAGCTCCTCAAACACCTGCCAGCATACTTTAATGTTTTAAGCGTGTTGACAGCATATACTGCAGTGCTTCTGTAGTAGTCTCTATTTTTAAAACTGCATTCCTGAGGCAGTACCAGAAGTATGTCTGTTCATCGTTGCCTTTTGTATTAGCCCAAAGGAGTTAGGTATATGACAGAACTTCACAAAAACAAAATCTTCTCGTTAGGAAACAATACATCTATTTATATGTTTTTTCTTAATTACAAGCAGTATGAAAGTAAGAAAATGTAGTAAATGAACCTAGAAGAACATTAGCCATCTGTTCTCTGAAAGCTTGTGCCATTTGCTTTCTGGTTTTTATGGCAAAACAGTATATCAGCAAAGAATTGAACTTTAGGCTTAAAAAGCTAGAAAATGACAAAGCATTCCAAGGCTGAGTATATATTTACTGGAAAAGTGTTTCCTTGTGTCCAGATTTGTCTAGTTTAGTCTTTTAGATCAGCTGCCAGTAAATGTTGTATTCAATGTCAATCTTTATTCCAGACTTTCTGAAACATTAAGAGAGTGTAGATAAAAACAAATAGAATCTTATGGTTTGCTAGTTAAGGGTTTTTTTTAAAGTTAATTCACATATTTTTAAATTGTTCTGTGTAGTCTTAACTGTTCAGGATTTATAAATATGGTTTATTAATTTATAGTAAAATATTTGCAGAGTATGCTTTGAAAATTTTGAACTACATACAATAAAGCCACAATTAACCAGATTTTTTTTTTTTTTGCACTCCACTTTCAGGAGACGGAGGCAATTATCTTTAAAACAAGCCGATTTCAAGGATATATTCAAAAAATCAACTTCAGGGTATGTCTAAGGGTCTGCATTTTCTTCTACCTTTTTGTCAATGAGAATTTATTTTCATAAAAAAGACCCTGAGGTACTAGAAGCCATTCAGTCATCAAAGAAACTTTCAATAACGTCTAGGGTACTGTGTTTATTAAGACAAAAAAAGAAATTATTTCATCAAAGAAATACCACACATCATTGTATTGTGCTTTATATTTTCCAATGTGCTTTCACAAACACAAGTTCAGTTGGTTCTCATCACACTGCTGTGAGTCTGGCATCTTCCCTATTTTACGGAGGCTAACACGAGAGGTTACAAGTTTGTGGCAGAGCTACAAGCAGATCACACGTGCCCAGCTCTGTCCTCTTCGGCACCCTTCCTCACTGAAAAAGTTTAAAACAAGTCTTTAACTTCTACCCTGTACTGCACAATCAGTGTAACTCAGACTACCTCTGTTTCCTAATTGCTGTACTTCACAGTTTCCCACTTTTCATGTGTCTGTTTGTCCACCTCCAAATCTGTCCGCCAGCTGGAGACCTTGCTTTCAGACTCTCCCAGACCTGGAAGGGTCTGGAGAGTGGGAGGGCAAGATAATAGCCATGGACAGTGGGGACAGACAACGATTGGTGAGCAGCCAATGCTGATACGCTGAGGAAGGCCAGGCACTGAGACAGAAAGCAGAACCTCATTCTGACCGGGGTCATCCTGAGTGGGGGTGGGCCACCTTGACTTTTAAAGCAGGGTTTCTCCAAGTTGAGTAGACCAGGCATGCAAATCAGCTGGATTCCTTGTTTAACATACAGAGTACTGCTTCTCACTTCCAGACTTGTACATGTTCAGTATTCAGCCCAGATGATTCTTAAGCATGCTAAAGTTGGAGAGCTTCAAGGTGTAGGACGTTTTGGATGGACCTACAGTCTGTCATTCAGAGTGAAGTAAGTCCGAAAGAGAAAAATATCGTATATTAATGCATATATATGGAATCTAAAATTAGAAAAAAAAAGGTTCTGAAGAACCTAGTGGGGCAGGACAGGAATAAAGACACAGACATAGAGAATGGACTTGAGAACACGGGGAGGGGGAAGGGTAAGCTGGGACGAAGTGAGAGAGTGGCGTGGACACATGTACACTACCAAATGTAAAATAAATAGAGGGAGACGCAAGAGGGAGGGGATATGACGGATGTATGTATATGTATAGCTGATTCACTTTGTTATACAGCAGAAGCTAACACAACATTGTAAAGCAACTATACTCCAATAAAGATGTTTAAAAAAAAAGGTATAGGACTTTTCTCTTGGTATACATCGGAAGGTAAAGAAGAGCCCCTTTTCTCTTGGTAGCATCCAAGTTCCATGTCGAGGCCTATGGGGGCGGGAGTCAGGCAGGGGTGAGGAATGACAGCTGTTGCTTGCACACCTTGCCATATCTCCATTGGAGGCATATCACAATAGATGTTGTGCATTATGGTGACTGCGAGGTAGTTTAAATAGGTTTGTGTTCGTTTTCGACTCGAGGAAGATAAAGAGCAGAAACATTGCCCCCAAAAGGTGAAAAACAAGTGACTTTTAATATTTTTAAGAATTAACCTATCCCAGTTGTTTTCAATTTAATTTTTAATTTTTAAAAACACTAGACCATCTAGGATTCTGGATGGTTAAGGCTTAACGGCAGCAATATATTTATGCTTACTCATGTTTCATACGTGAATACGCAGTCGGCCCGATTAGATTTTAAGGGATTTGTGGCTGGGGAACATGTGTTCTGTTGTATACTTGTAACATCTAGCAAAGTCATCACTTCTCGGTACTCACTGATGATTGAGCGAATTCAGCTCGCACGTCTTCTCTACAGGTTTTGGTCTTGGCATAGTGAGTGGATTGATTTTGGTGTTTGTGAAGTTCAAGGAGCCTATCTTACACTGTCAGGAACGGCTAATATACTACAGAGGCCTCAGTATAAACAAATGCATTTTAGTTGACAAATGCGAAAACGTGGTCCTAATTAATCAATTGGCTAATGCTTGTTCCCTGTTTAGAGTATCAGTTTAAGCTCCATCTTGCTGCTTCTTCACCCTTTTTGGAATACAAGTTATGTTGGTCTGTGCTTTACAGATCTGAATCTCAAAAACTGTTGATTCTGGAAATCCCTAAACACAAATGTTTTTGTTTACTGGCTGGACAGCATCAAACCAAGTGGCCAGACCCTGTAGTGGAAGACATAAAAATGCTCAACAGTGTCTCTGACTTAGGTCAAGCTGAATAACGAATGAATGAATAAATATATGCTAGCTAAAGATGTATTTTACTCAAGTGTTGTATACCTTCAGAATTCCATGAGAAATAACTGATTATTGAAAACATATATTTGATTTTGAAGACGTGAAGTGGTTCTGAACTACTGGTTGAAGTAGACAGACTTAGGAAGGCAGTCAGGAACCCCAAATTTAAATTGCATCTAGCTAAAACCTAGGGTCAGCCTAGAAGACGAATTCTGTTTTTCATTCCCTCATGTCAGAATCACATTTACTTTACTTAGTAGTACAACATGAGATAAAGGAAAAGAAGGGATTTCCCCCACTGGACAACCATTGCATCCAAGTAATGAAGTTAGACATAAATCTAAAACAATGCTGTTGTTAGTTTGTAACACACGAACACTTTATATAACATGAGTTAATGATGTCTTCCACCATAGGATTTTCATAATTGCTAAATATGTTTTTGAGACATAGCAATTTTTAATTGCACACTAGCTTCTGTAATTTAGACTTGCTACCATATATTTGGCATCTTGCAGTATAAATGTTTCTATACCTCCCTCCCTGCCTTTCTTTTAAGAAAAAAGCCTTTAGGGAGTTCCCTGGTAGCCTAGTTGTTAGGATTCTGGGCTTTCACTGCCGTGGCCCAGGTTCAACCCTGGTCTGGAAACTGAGATCCCGCAAGCCACGCGACGCAGCCAAAAAAAAAAAAAAAAAAAAAAACTTTAGAATTTAAAATTACCCATGAGAAGAACTCTAAATTAGAGAATGAGAAGGTTCTCAAAATACTCATGAAAATAGAGGTATTGAACTGTTTGCTAAGTCTCTTTAATACCACCATAGTAGGCAGATATCGTAACTCTAAATTATACCTTTAAGGAAACTATTGGTCCCCATGTTATGGCAGTGGGTCATAAGGTTCAAGTCTGAAGTTGAGCCTTTTTTGGACTTTAAGATATTTAAAACAAGATTAAAGCAATTGCATATAAAGGGCCTTTTTCATGGAAAATTTAAGTAGTGTGGTATAATCTCAGTGAGTCATTAGGATTAGCTTTTCACGAAAGTGTTTGCTTCTGGTTAGCAAAATATTATTGTGATTACCCTAAGTATTTGTAACCAAGATTTACAAATACTCAGGGAGAAGAGGTGGAACGACTTAGGTAATCGCCTAGATCTCAGTTTTGCCTGTAACATTCATGGTACGCATGTGAATGTTATAATAACTCTTTAGATAAAAGGATATAAATACGATTTTTTCAAGATAGTAGCATTATTTCATTAATTTTAATTGGGATATTGAGGAAAATGTCTTATTCTAAAGGTCTTTCAGCAACTCAGAGTTTTGTAAAAAATGTAGGTATTACTGAAAGAATGTATAACATAGGAAATGTTGACTTTCTTTAACTGGCATGCTTTTGAGACTTAGGTATGTGATGTGCTTATTATTTTAAAAAGTTTTTCAACCATTATAGATAAACATTATTAGAAATTATTTACTCTTATCAACATAGTTCATAATTTACAAAAATTAAGATTGTAATATTGCTTATTACTTTGTCTTCATGCACAGTTTGTAGTGTTGCTTCTATAGTTGATGCCACAAAGCAGTGAAACTATTTGAAAAGTTTTATATGCATATAATTTTTAGTCAGTAGAGCCATATTCTTAACTTTTCTTTTGAGTAACACTGCACATTTTAAATAGATTTTTATTTTGATAAGTTTGCAGACTTATCAAACAAACACATCAGAAACTCTAACGATAGTTTGGCTATTTTATTTACCAAATGTAATTTAAGGAGATACTTAGGAAGTTGTTGAGAGACAACTAAACAGTTAAATTATTATTATTTGAGGTGAGAGCAGAGATTTTTCCTTAGAGCAATCCATCATCACTGTCAGTGACGCCTTTATTTTACTTAAGAAAGTATGTGTTCTGGGTGATTTTCTTCAACATATGCTTATTTTTAACAAGACAATGTGTATGTTTAATTTTTTTTTCATTTTAAGGACTTTATAGCCTAAAATTATCAAATTAACAAATGGATATTCCTTTTACTTTGAACTCTGCTTTTAGTCATAGCAGAATCAATAACAGCATTTTTAAAACTTTTCAGGATATATCCTGGCTTCAGTACACAGTTCTTGTTTAACCACTACTCTGCTTATAAAAGTCTCGCTTCCAATCTACTCAACAAATACTTACTGAGTGCTTTCCCATGTGCCAGGAATAGTGATCAATTAGGAAGATAAAGATTCAGGGATTCCTTCTTGAAGGAGGAGCACGAGTTTGGGGAAGGCATCTCAGGCAGACAAAGAAGCAAAGCTGGAGCACGGGGGTGTCCTAACAGCAGGCCTCTTATTGGAGCCCTGGGTACATTATCCCTATTTGATGATCATAAACTGTCTCTGTAAATGGCTTTTTTCAACAATTTAAAAATGGTAATGCAAAATCATGTATATAGATAGTATGTATGTAAAAATCATTGATTTCCACCATTACCCCTCCCAATACACCCAAACAATTTGATTTGGGCTTTAAGGCATTTTTTTTTTTTTTTTTTTTGGCGGTACACGGGCCTCTCAATGTTGTGGCCTCTCCCGCCGCGGAGCACAGGCCCCAGACGCGCAGGCTCAGCGGCCATGGCCCACGGGCCCAGCCGCTCTGCGGCACGTGGGATCCTCCCAGACCAGGGCACGAAGCCGTGTCCCCTGCATCGGCAGGCGGACTCTCAACCACTGCGCCACCAGGGAAGCCCTAAGGCATTTTTTAATACACGGGAATACTTAAGAATTAATTTAGGTTATGCATGTCAAGGATGTATGAAGACTTACTTGGGCATATGGATTTGGGAATCATGTGAACGAAGAACTCAAGGGTAGCCCCCTCCCCAAAAAAAAAAGCCATAAAGAATATAGATACTGCAGAAAACAAAAAGAAGAAGGAAGGGCAAGGACTTCTGAATTTCCCATTCAGTGCAAATCCTTTTTTCAGCGTAGTGAGATTAAGGGTAGTCAGAATCTGGGGATCATTGGGTCCCCAACAGCTGGATCTCTCTTGTTGCCTGCTCAGTCCTTTCTACACCAGCTCCCATCTTAGCCTCATAAACTCATTCATCTGACCCCCAGTTACAAAAGGTGCTACATAAACATCAGGAACCACTACCATTCTGGCTTTCCATTCTCCCTCCAGCCAGTCCATTACCTTCCTCACCCTTACTTTTTTTCTCCTTTGTTCCCCTTACCTTATCAGCTTACTAGCTCCTCTTATTGCTGTTCTATACCTGACTCCCCCAAAGCAAACAAAGAAACAAACAAACGCTTAGTACCCATATTTTCCTTTGGAAATGTTAAAGATCAGAAGAGTACTTCCCTTCACATTACTTATGCCATCATGGCCTGAGGAATTCTCTGTGCATATACACACACATGTGCGTATGTGCCTGCACAAGTGTGTTTTTCTACTTGTTTGTATTGTGAAGGAGATTGTGTACAGTAATCCAAGGCATAGTCATGGTTACAATAATCTATGTAAATTTTTTGTGGGACCCTAAGAGTCCACACAGTTCCGTTAAGGAAATTGATTTGTGTGAAGGTGCTTATAAAAGATGAAATAATGACTTTCCGAAGCAGCTGTCTTTGAGAAATGTCTAGGATTTTCCATTTTGATCTGAACAAGGCTACATATCAGAGTATCTAGTAAGAAATTTTTAATGTATTTGATATTCAATTTCCTAAAACAAATGAAAAGGAGACACACACACACCTAAGTATATATAGCCATTCGCGTGAACAGTTCTATTTCCTGTAATGAGGAGCCCTGAATGTATTAAGAATTGTGCTCTGTTGTCTAGAAGTTAACTTTTTGTATGCTTTAAAGGGTTTAACAGTCCTACTTGGTTGCCATCCAAGTACTTTTACTGATTGGTAGAATATAAACAGAGCACACGATTTGGCATGATCTACAGTCTTGTCTGAGCAACAGGAATAACATGGATCTCCCAGATTAGTCTGAAGGGACATTGTCAGGACTCCAGAAGATTACACAGCGCCTGCTCATACAAACGATGGTTAATGCTATTATTCTTCAGTTGTACTTACCATGGGATTAAGCAAAACTTGCAAGAAAAAGGTAGGTTAGTTCTTAGGGAATATTGGGAAAATATGGAGAAAGGTCAGATATGTGACATATTAGTCAATTCATTTCACGAGATGGTGGTACTGGAGACAAACTGTAGCAGTCAGTAAGCAAATTAAACTTTCATATAAAGTTATTTAGAAACATTTACATGGAGAAAAAAATGAGGCTCTTGGCTATATATTTCACTTTTCTCTCATACTATGACTGGCTTGATTCTTACCGTTTTCTCCCTGATCATTCTTAAACACCTTCTGGAATTAAGATTTTGGAAATGGTCTTTCTGTACACGTTTGTATTTTTGGTGTTCCTTTCCCATGTCTGTCTTTGAGTGTACATATAATTGGAGGAATAAATAACTCTTTGTAGTTCTTTTGAATACATTGAGACATTTGTAGAATGTGGTTCACTTCATATGGAAACAAACATCTTCTGGAACTGTCTCATTGAGAAGAAAGGACAGTAGGGATTCTAGAGCAGGAGTCCTAGACTAGGAGATGGAATTTGGTTTCTAGTTCCAGTTCTGCTACTAGCTAGTAGTGTGACAAGTTAACTTCTCTGGGCTTCAGTTTTTTCATCTATACAATGAGGGTACTGAGCAAGATGATTTGTAAACGTTCTACAAACCTTCTCTTTCTACTTTGGGAACCAGGGAATTCTGTGTTGTAAGATTTGGCCAAGAATGACTTCTTTCATGGCCTTGGCCAAGTCCCAACATTGTTCTTTATTCCAGCTCTGAAATACGCATTCACAGGTATTTTTGAGTGATTGATGTTCATACAATGTTTTGAAGAGCTTTTGTGCATGTTGTCTTTCTATCCCATTTTAGGCAGTTGTCCATAATAGAAACCAAGTGTTCTGTAAATGAAATCAGTGTTTCCTGTGATGTGAACGAGGGCGTTTGACATTTCCCAGTCTAACTATTTTTTTTAATTAATTAATTAATTAACTTGTTTATTTTTGGCTGTGTTGGGTCTTCATTGCTGCATGTGGGCTTTCTCTAGTTGCGGCGAGCAGGGGCTACTACTCTTGGTTGCAGTGTGCAGGCTTCTCATTGTGGCGGCTTCTCTTGTTGCGGAGCATGGGCTCTAGGCGTGCAGGCTTCAGTAGTTGCAGCACGCGGGCTCAGTAGTTGTGGCTCGTGGGCTCTAGAGCACAGGCTCAGTAGTTGTGGCGCACGGGCTTAGTTGCTCTGCGACATGTGGGATCTTCCCGGACCAGGGCTCGAACCCGTGTCCCCTGCATTGGCAGGCGGATTCTTAACCACTGCGCCACCAGGGAGGTTCCCCCCAGTCTAAATATTAAAGTAGTGGGACCGCTGAGCTTGCATAAAATTATGTTTAAAATATATATTTAATCATTTTCTTCCTTTCACTCTGTAGGTGAAAACATTTTTAGTTCTGGAATGTAATGGTAATTACACTCCGTAGTTGCTACTAGAGTCGCCATCAGGGTAGTAAAATCTGATTAATTTGGACTCTGCTAATTTGTAATTGGGGCGATTTTACCTGGCTGAAGTTTATTTCTAAACGACGTATGAGGAATGGTGTTGTTAAGCAATTTAATAGTGTAAACTATATTTCATGAACTATATTTCTAGTTAAGGGAATTATTTTTAAAGCCTTTGGCATATTGGTTGTTTGCTCATGAGAGAGAATTACAAATGACTTCTAGCAATTTATTAAATCAAAAGAAATGAATATAAATAAATGCTCATCATCAGATATAATGCTTTTCGGGTTTTGGGGTCTTTAAGAGTGTTTAGGATGGGTGGAAGAAAGCAGTCTTTCTTTTCACTTTGAACAAATATTACAACCGTTGGAGTGCTACAGAAACAGGTTCTGAACATTAAGTCTAAGAGATGATTTGGTGGTATTGGTTGATTTCTTTGGAGACGAACGAGATTAGACCAAGAATATGTTGGTTTTTTGAATCAGTTGATTGTTCGTAGTAGAGTAATAACTTGAGAACCTTTGCAATAAGGTGATCTTCGCCTGTTTTGGGAGGTTGCCCTCTTGGAAATTTGGAAAACTCTACATTCACCCTATTTCCCCCTCATAAATATTGAGTAGTCTTCACAGATAAAGACTCAAAACACTTAACTACCTTGGTTTTACATAGGTTTGGGGGTCTTTGTTCTCAGAAGGAGAAGTTACATTTGCAATTACTACTTTGTAATATTTTCATAAGCTGGAAAGTGATTGAAGTTTCTCTCTAAAATGGCTCCATATAGCTAATTTGTAGCTGTTTTATATTTTCAAATGTTTGAGAATGCTTCAGGGCTTTGGAATGAGACATTCCAAACTTGCTTGATGAGTGTGTGTGTGTGTGTGTGTGTGTGCACGTGCGTGCACGCGTGCGCGCGTGTGTGTATTGTGTGTGTTTTCCTTCTTGGGGTTTCCAACAAGTTACCACTGCCAATTGTACCTAGGACCTTTTTGCTCCTTAACTATTAAGATTATTATACAAATCCTTCTAATGTAAGATATTGACTACAGTTTATTTGTATCAGTGGCACTTTTAAAAAACTTTTAAAATGTATTTTGGCCACTAAGATATTGATAAATATTCCTTTCTCTGATTCCTTTGAAGACTTCTGTGAGACAGTTTTTGGCGGGGGGGTACTGAAAAGAGTTGGAAATATCATTTAACCCTTTAAGTTGCTTGACTGAGTTTTTGTGCAGTGTTTTTGGGTCTGATCGATTGAATAAAAATTATTTGTGAGGTAGTGATGGCTGAGACCTATTTAGTATTTAATAAAGTTTATGCATTACTGGTCAATGTTTCAAAATAAGCTTTCTCTCCTTAGGTATGTATGCGTGAATGTATATACTACGTATACATATATGTTGGATTTCATAGGAAAATACATTGTTGAATGTTGATGTGTTCTTGAAGGTACTTGTGATTACCTTAGGTGATTTCACGCTGTATTCTGGTATATGAAATTACGTATTTTGCAATTTTTGAAAGCAGTGTCTTTCTTACAGAAATAATTACCTGTGCTTTTTGAATACAAATGAGAAAGCCTCTTAGGAACTAAATCTCAATCTTTCAAAAACTGGGAATCGTTTGGAAAGAGCATATGAAAGCCAGCTACTTAAGTTGGAAGCACAAGCTTATTGTTTGAATATACACTTGAAAGTAAATATGAGCTTTTCATCACTGCGATGAGTTTTTAAAAAGGTAGCGGCTTTCATGTCAATGGCGGTCCTCCTTTATTAAGCTTGCATTTGATGAAGATGGGTAATTCGGTTTTTAGGTAGAAGGTGGAAGGACGCATTGAGGGTAGATATTTAGTGATGGCGACTTGCCTACATCAGAAATAAAATTCTTCAACCTGAGAATAAAGAGTTCAGCATAATACCGGTTTATCCTATTTTCACTTCTTTGAATTGTGTAGAAAGTGTGTGAGTTTGGTGCTTTAAACAGAAACTTGAAACACCCAGTCGCGTTCTGGGCATTTACAACGCTATTTTCTGGCAGTATTTTAAAACAATACAGATGAAGCCTCTATTTGCCGATACTTTCATGAAATACGTCAACCTCCCTTTGACGGCAGCTTGAATTTTTGATCCTCCTTGTCAGTTACTAACCCCTAGAGGTTACCGGACCCGCCGCTGAGCTCTGGAATGGTCCCTGCTGGACACCTGCTTGGTGTCTCTCCTCTAGGCAATTTGTGAGCTGTTTGGGGGCGGGGGAGGCGTGAAGGAGGGTGAAGGGGAGGGAAAGGGGGAGAGAAGAAGGGGAGGGCAGCACTGAATTAGATTGTTGATAGCGTCCCTCCGAGGACTGCTATTAAGAGCACGCTATTCTGTACTTCTCTGCTGCAGAAGACAGAGTGATATTCGTGTTAGCACACAGCATGTTGTAAATGTATGAGATTTTTGCTCATCCTGGCTTGGAAATAAGAATAGGGAAGAGAGAGCAACTTGAATCAGAAGCTACTAGAAGAGCGTGCAGAGTTCTGCAGCAGTTTATATTTGTTCTTACATTTTGCCTTCTTCTAACTGGAAAACAGAGAGACTGGCATTTTTTTTAAACGGGCTCTTCCCATAATGGCATTCTTGTATTGTGTGGCCAGAGCTTGCACAGGAGGAAAGCAGGCTGCCGAATTTAGTCACTGATCTCTATTAGCTGTGGCCTAAGGCTATGCTGAGGTTTATATCCCATTTGTATTGTTGCAGCTCAAAAGAAGAATGTTCAGAGGATGACAAGTGTATTCTGAGTAGGTATGTTGTTTCATTTTCATATGAAACCCGTCTATTTTTTTTTTTCCTGCTACTATTGGTCAGAAATCAGGTTAATAGGTGCAGAATATAGTGCAGTGCTGCAGTATCCCTGTTAAGGTAGAACAATGGTAATGCAAGCTTAAAATAATACCAAAAAAAAAAAAAAAAAAAAAAAAAACCACCCCAAACCCTAGCCGCTTTTATCAAATAAAGCTGCATTGTGTGGTATGCACAGTGCAGTCTTTTCAAAAAAATTATACTGCAGTCAACGCTTTCCTAACGAGGTGGCACTATTGTTGAGTTCGAACGATAGAATCATCATTTGCTTTAGGGGACAGGAGGATTTAAAGGAGGTACCTTGCAGCCCTATTTTACAGATTGGAAGCATCGGTTTAAGGGCACTGGCAGAATCGTTTGCTTGTTCTCCGTGGCAGCCACTGCTGTGTCAGTACAGTGTGGAATGGAAGTCATAGTTGGTAGTCTGTTATGGAAACGCTGTTTACTGTTATTGTAGTACCGTGGTGACAACATGCCATTGAAATGGAAAACGAGCTCTCCTGCTATCTGGAAATTCCCAGTTCCTGTGCTTAAAACATCCAGGTCAACTCCACTTTCTCCAGCATACATGTAAGTGAGAGAAAATAGGATATTAAAGTGGGATTTCATTCATGAATCAACCTTGTGACAAAAGGGGGTAGAAAATCCCAAACAGCAACATCCAAAACCCCACAAGATTAAAAACCTCAAGCTTGCTTACATTTAAATATATTGGCATGCCCACATTTTACCATTGTTTTGGTTTTCTAGGAGTTTATGTTTCTTTTCATTTAAAGTGCCTAATGGTAATGTAATTACTAAGATGAAAGTCTAAAGGTATATCTAAGGAATTGCATAAGGATAAACTTTTACATTGGTTGGATGTTTTGAATTTTTGTGTATCTGAAATACTTAAGATGACTTCTTTTGTGTAATGGCACAAAAACTGCTTATGATTGATGTTGATGTGTTAAATATGGAAATGCTTTCTATAATTTTTTGATGAATTTGAAACATTCAGAGTTAACACATTGATCAGAAAATGAGTCTTTTATTGAGGACTTGATACTTGAGTTCTGTATGAACATTAATAAGTTTGATATTATATCTTTCTCAGTTTTATAATTCGAGTTCTGAAGTATAAGTTTGAATTTGTGCAAATTATAGTTCTATGAGTAGTTATTTATATACATGGAGTTGAAAAGTATATTATACAAATATCTATTTTAGAAATTTATTTTAAGTAGATATGTACTGAAATATATTGGGACGTCTTTCTAGAATTTTTGAAAATCTTATTTTTTAAATTTGCAAAGTGTTGCTTTAAAAACAAAATCTGGGAGATATAATAAAATATTCTTTTAAAGTATTGTCTGTGATCTTTTTTTAGTAGAGGAAGGAGTGAGGGAAAGCTGGACTTTTTTTTTTATTAAATAATTGTACGAGAAAAGCTTTTGAGTGAAAGTCTGTCTTAACTGTAAGTGTTCCCTTTAAAATATTTTTCAGTAGGACAGATGTGGAAAATTCTTCCCGCTTTAGGTCCATTGTGTGTTTAGAAATCTGGTGAGTTGCCATTTTATTACTTAGTTTTTGTTTTATATGAGGTTCAGATGCACAGTGGTATCTCTCTGGTTCTTTGAAAGGCTTTCAGCTGCTGAGGAAGTGTGCTTGTGCTCTCAGTCCAAGAGAAGCAATTCCCGGGAAAGCGAGGAAAAATGAGGACATTTCAGAGTTGAATCCTGTCATCATTTCATTTTCAGATTATTTTTTCTATTCCTTCTTAGAGATGCTTCAGGTTATTTTATCTGGGTGTTAAACTCTGTTTCCTATAAAGTTAAAATTTTAAGTTATATTTGTAAAAGAAAAAAGAAAAAAATCAGCTCTGTTTGTTTCTCAAAAGCTGCATTTGTCAAAAGTGCAAATTAATGGAGGTGACAAGTTAATGGAGCTCCTTCAAATAATTCGAGAAAATGAGATGTGCCTGTTGACTTTATATATCTTAGCTGGTGAGAAATGACCAAAGATTTACCAAAAGCAACTTCATCATCAAAACAAAACATACACACCCCAAACTAACATCAATAGGTTACAATTAATAATGGTTACTAATGATTCTAGTATTCCTACTGCATTTTACTGTCCAAAAGATCCAATTTGTAGCCCCTGTTGCAGCTGATTTGCTAATTTTTAGAGATGATTAAAAAATACTTACATTTTTTAAATCCATACTAGCCACAAGCTCAGATACAGCTTAATACAACATCTTTAATGAACCACTTTCTTTCTTTTAAGTCCTCACCTCTTTGACCTGGGGATATGAGTGAATTGATTTAGATGAGAGAAGCCAGAAAATGTCATAGATCTTGCACGTTGGCATTGAGTGTTGGTAGTACACATATGTAGAATGGAAAAGTATATTTGAGGAGCTGGTGTTAGTCTGGACTATTTTGACATGGTGACGGTCTGTATTGTTAAATTGGCCTTAACTTATTTTTTTAATAAATAAATTAATATGAGGTTTAAAATATTATGTAAATATACACAGAGAATATATGTTAAATATAGGAAAAGAAGACTAGCTTGGGGAGTTTAAATCAAGTTTTAAATAAATTGTTTCGTTTTTGACTGATTTAGAGTTCATTGCCTTGCTGGGCCAGAAATAAAAATACCACGTTTAACATGTTGTTCTCATCAGTGCTTCCTTATATTCCATAGCACTTCTACACACAGATGATATTTAAGTTGAGCATATTTTTCACTCAAAAATTGTAAAGAGCAAGTTAGAATCCTGGGTCAAGTAACATCATGTTTGCTCTCATGGTCGGTTGGGTTGGCAAACATAGATTAGATGGCTACTTGTGTCTTTTGGGTCTAAAGTCTTTGCATTGAAATGGAGCAGTTAAACTCTGACTCTCTGATAGATTGTGATATTTTAGGATTTACCTGTGAAATTACGTATAAACATTAAAAATACTATCTTGAATATAGAATTCTTCCCAGTTAATATAAGCATCTTTTGGTATATTTGCTTGTATTGGTTTGTAATGTTTTATCGTTATTTACTGTGATTTGTCGAATACATATTACATGATTTTCATTGATGACTTGGGTGCTTTTTCAAAGACTGAAATTTCAATATAAAATATTTTTGCTTGTAGTAAAAATGTATTGTAGTAATGGAGCAAATATGGAGAAATATAAAGGTTCCTTATGGTTTCTTTCTAAACTCAATGTAGGTGCTGCTGGCTAGAACTCTTCCATTGATGCTGGTGATATAGGGCAGTGCTGCTATCCACTAGTGAAAGCTAGAATAGAGAATGTTTTACTTATTGCAAATATTGAACAGAAAAGCTTTTTTTTCCTTGTGGATTTAAAGTCCAAGTTGGCTTGCTTTCTGCTTGTTTAGAACATGAACGTGAGTTAAAACCTTTCCATATTTTCAAGACTTATTGATGATAAAGACAATGTTTATGATAATATTAAGGAAAATAGTTTCTTATATAGCATTAAGTGCTTTTCAAATTGTGTTAAAATATGATTTGGGAAGAGTGGAGTATCATAAAGACAAAAGATTTGGGAAGATAATCCTTTGGCCTCCAGATAGCTTGATTACCAAATATTATTTAGTCTCTATTAGGTAGAGTCTCCCTTCAGCTTCAGTTTTGAACACTTGCAAGCGTGGTGTGCCATCCATGTGGAATTCTGAAGGGACTGTCTTGATCAAAATCTGAGTGATGTGTTTGTGTTACACTCTGTTCAGCAGAAGGTTGAAGTTCAACCTTAGCCTGAAGGAGTATCTCCTGGTCAGCGTAAGCTAAATTAGTAGACTCTGCTCCTGACAGGTGTGAACCATGTAAATTAACCTGTCAATTTGCCTAAATTAATAAAGCTGAAAGGACAGTCACTTCTAAGCGGTTTTCTGGTGTTTTGGTATTCATTGTTTTCAGGCAGCAAATGATTCCTTCAGGCTGATGTTATAGGGTTAATGTATTGTTAGATTCCAAGGACACACTGAAAGAGAACAGAATTAGCATTAGCTATCTTTTTATCTTTCTTCACAAGCAGTTAAGTCTCGCTAATAGTGGTGTGGCCACAAGGAGGAAGACAATAGGTAAGAATTAACCAGCACAATGTAACAGTGAATCATAGCAAGCCAGACAATGGGTGTAGAATGAGTGTTAGTGAATTAGACTTGTCCTCTCTTAGCCGATACACTTGTATTCAGTTAGCATCCTGTTTACAACTATTTTGTTTACTATGTAAAATATATTTTAGAGTAAGTGCCAATAGCACTGACTTTTATAGAAATCATTTTCTATCACTTTATCATTGAGATTCAGTATCTAGATTTCCCTAGAAAAACTGGTGCTTTATTTAATTGTCAATAATTTGTCTAGATTTAGTCATACTATATAAATATTCCTTGTTTGTGGGTGATTCAAAGGACAGTGAAAATTAAAACATGCACTTTCTAAATTTGACATGTTTTCTGTCCCCTAAGATTGTCTTTTTTCTAATTTAGTGAATAAAATACAACCTTGAAAATAAAATAAAACAAAACCTTAGGTATCCTTTTCATCTAGCAAAATACTTCCCAAATTGATATTCTCAAATTAGAAAAGAATATAATTAGTTAGATATTTTCACAATTAGTGTATACATAAACTTTTGTTTGCGTCTGCTTAATTTGTTTTTTTACTACATATGCTCAATCTAACAAAATTATGTGGAGAAATAACATAAATAACACAGAGCAATTTAGCGCTCATCTGTAACTCCTGTAGCATGTTTCTTGTGAATTTCCATTGTCTGAACTTGCAGAAGGGCTAGCTTAACACTTATTAATGGAAAATCATACAGATAAAAGTGACCTTAGATGTCATTTAGAGAATCCAAATCCCCTTTAAAGCAGGAATCCTTCCTGTGACAACTCTGAAAGATGCCGATGCACGTTCTCCTTGATCACTGTCAGTGACAAAGAGCTCACTACCTCCCCAAGCCAGCACCTTTCATTCGTGGACAGCTCTTCCATGCATTGAGCAAAATCGATTCCTCTTATCTTTCATCTCCTATTCCTGGTGTGGCCTTCTGGAGCTATGGAGAAAAATATTATTTCCTCCATAACGTACAAGCCTGGAAATCTTCTTTCTTTAACCATTACTCATGTGACATGTTTTCCAGACTCTTCACTCTGCTGGTTGTGCCTCACCCAGATAGTTTTTTTGTGTTAAACTTTATACAAGATACTACATCTGAATGAGATGCTCCCCACATGGACCTCTCTCCTTTCATACAGGCGTTTTGCTTATCTTAAAGAGCCTGCAATTATATTATTTTTTAATCATAGCATTCATCCTGAACCACAGTGACTCAGAGTTTACAAACTTCTTTTCGGAGGTTTACGACTAGATTGCTTGTTCCTCCTAGTCAGCGTTTATCCTCTTGGCTACTTCAGATCTTCGAGTCTGAGGAATTCTGGCATGTGCAAATGAAATTAAAATTTTGTTTTAAAGCCTATTGTATGTGTCTTTAAAAAGATCTCTTAAAACCATTGAATGTATCTGAGGAATATTGCACACAAGAAACTTACAAGACAGAAAGCTAGTATTTCGGATACTTTCAGCAATTTCCAAGAATTTTACTTGTCGAAAATTTATCTAGATTCGTTGTTTTTTTATGCCTAAATGAGTGTTACTTCCAAGTACCCCTCAAAACATTTCCCCAGAGGGAAGAGAGACGGAAATGCAAATCTTTCACCATCGCGCGAAGTCTGGAGTTACTAAGAACTCTGAGGATTCCAGACATTCTGCTTGAAATTTAGAATATTTAGATGAGACCTAAATAGGGCCAAGTTAGGGGGACGGAAAAGAAAGAAGGAAGAGATAGGCAAGTATCTGTATTAATGACTGTATTACTTGTAGAGTCAAGAATTATAAGCGCTGTGCATGCCGATATTTTAAATTGAAATAGCAGCCACAGTGTATTGCTTTATCTCCTCAAGGCCAAGAAAGAGGTGGTATAAACGTGAGATTCTTAGGGCATCAGTACATAAAGAAGTTACTGAGCAATCCACTTTTGAAAGAGCTCAGTTCTTTCTCAGTCACCTTGTATATTGAGTTTATAATATTCAGAAGTTACTGCCTGTTATGCGCCAGGCATAACTCTGCTGGGTATCATGGATATAGTCCTTGCAGCTATTCAAAATGACTAGACTTTATCTTCTATCCTGTCTTTATTTATAAACAATTAAATTGCTTGATTTATTTTGCTCCTGTGAAAATGCTAAACCAAGACAACCAGTTTAAATAACATTCTTGTTTACTGTGCTTGCATTATTGATAATGGATTTAATGGCAATAAAACTACTACAGAGGAGAAATGTATCTGGGCTCACTGAGGAGATATGAATTGGATATAGATACCAGATTTTAAAGTGCATATTCCTATTGTGATGATCATTTCGCAATATATACAAATATCAAATCATTATGTTGTACACCTGAAACTAATACAATGTATGTCAGTTATACTCCAATATTTAAACAAAGAAAAAAAGAGAAAGTACATATTCCATAAGATGGAAAATGATGCAATTTACATTTAAACTTGATAGTCACCTTTTAAAACAAGAAAAATGGAGTGCCATTCTTTAAGTTGGACAGGGCTTAGGTACTTTATAGCACACAAGTGTATATATTTTTACCTTACAAGCATCAACAGTTTGATCCCAGACTATATGATGTAATCTTAGAGAAAAATAAAATTATATTATGTTTCCAATTATAGTAAAATATTTTCACTGGCATGACTTACTAGGATGAGGGTATATGTTGTTTTTAACCCAATTTTGCGACATTTATGGTATGGTAAGACAGGAGCATGCCCAGCTCGTTGGACAATTCTTCTTATGATATGGTTCAGTGGAGAAATGAAATAACATGTTTCCATAAGAAAAATGTAATTAAAAACAACTTTCAGAATTCTTGAATCTAGCCTATACAACAGATATTGTAAATTTCATGTGAAACATATTTATTTGCAATTTTCAAAAATGTCCTGGTTTAACATAGTTAAATGGAATACAATTTATTGAGTGCTACTATAAAAGTGCAAAGCACCGTGTGAAAACTTCCCCAATTTTGCTGTATGGGGAGACACTGCTTTGGGAAAGATTCCCGGTGTTCTCCTTACTTGTTGCAAGTAGTAATAAATCCTTCCCTCACTGGAAAAAAAAAGTGCCAAGCACTTTGGAAGCTGCCTCCCAAACACTCTATAAGGGTAAGTCTTTTCCCTGTTTTACTCTAAGGGCACAGTGGTTCCGAGAAGTTAGTTAACTTGCTCAATGTTACACTTCAAGTAAGAGGTGAAGTGAAAATTCAAACGCAGTTCTGCTTGATTTCAATGATCTTGACTCCTCCAATGCCTTTTTCTTTTTATAGACTCTTGCTACTTTCATGCCATCTACTAATTAGGAAATATCTCACTAGAATTCGAAGAACAAAGGAGTATGACAGATGAGATAAACTTTTTTGAATTGGGTGGTGGTACAGGGAGAAGTTAGCTTTACTTTATGGTACTGTCAAGTGGTGAAGTTGCAGGAAAATACTGGGGCAATTATCTTTACTTACTGATATGATACTGGGATTAACCTCATTGTTTCCTATTTCTTTCGAAGCACTATTCTACCTTCGTTGGCCAACCACCTTTTCTCCTCCCAGTAATTAGCTGCCATTGACTGGAGCAGATGTGCTCTGTTTATCACAGTCCTAGGGTACTAACCAGTCAGCATGTTTAGTACTTTCTTGTGGACATGATTGTCCCATTGCTCGATTGTGTGCAGGCACTGAGAAAAACCTCCATGTATGAGTTTTCTATTGCTGCCATAACAAATTGCTGCAAACTAATGGCTTAAAACGTCACAAATTTGTTATGTTATAGTTTTTTAGGTCAGAAGTCTGGTATGGGTCTCACTGGGCTAAAATCACGGTGTTGGTGGAGCTGTGTTTGCTTCTGAGGCTCTAGGGGAGACTGCATTTCCTTCTCGTTTGGATCATTGACAGAATTCAGTTCTTTGCAGTTGTAGAAGCACCAAGGTCCTTATCTTCTTGCTGGCTGTAAGGCAACAGTTGATCTCAGCTTCTAGAGGCCACCAGCATTCCTTGGCTTCTGGCTCCCTTTCTGCATCTTCAGCGCCAGCAATGGCAGGAGTCTTTTTCACATCTCTCTCTCTCTGACCCACTCTTCTGCCTTTCTCTTCCACCTTTAAGGGCTTAACGTGATTAGATTGGAAGGTGCAGGGGCTCGATTGAGTTTTTGATTTAAAAGCCTTGAATACTGTATTTTAAAACAGTGAGATTTTGAGAATGAAACGTTGTGAGAGTGATACATTAGAGAGGCAAGCTCATTTGAGTGTTCGTGGACAACTGGGTTAAACTAGTGCCTTTGCCATCGCTCTGTCCTTCCTCTCTCCCCATCCTCTCTCCCTCTCCTTTTCTCCCCCCCCCCCACTTGAAAGTCTCTCACTGAAGTTATTTCTACAAATTTTAAAAGACCTTTGCTCATTTACAGCTTGCCCTGTAACATCTTCTATTTTCACTCTTTGTTTTTCTGGTTTCAAAAATATAGTGCTTTTCACTGATCAGTGAGATCAGAACATATCTTAAAAAGAGCATAAGTATCTTATTCAGGATTCTTGGACTCTAAGAGCTGGGAGGAACCTTAGAAATCATTCATTGTCATACCACTGTACCTTGAAAGAGAATGTGATATTTAAGTCTGGTCACTTTTCCTCCATCTGTGTACATTCAAATTTGATGAGTTAACTCAGTCTTAATTTATATTTCCTTTTTATTCTTTTATCCCATTTCATCAATTGTATTACAAATTAATGTTAAAAACCAGTTTACAACAAAAACTTCGACTAGATTTCTCTTTATACATGTGATCACGCCAGAGATTTTTCTCTTGTCCTACACTGAACTGTGTTCCTAATTAACTCACAGTTCGATCTACAAAATACTTTGAAATAGAGTTTTGAAAAGTATATGGATGTTTTAGGTTGTAAGTAGATTATCCAATAGATAATCCCTTAGCATCACTAAACTGAAGTGATTTTCATTCATTATGAGCACTTTCCCTCAAAGGATGTGCATATGTAATCATTTCTGAATGATTCACAGCTAAACAAAAGTTCATGAAACTGGAACCAAAATTTTCGTCTAAAGTAGACCAGTGACCTGGCTCATTAGCATATTTTTCATAAGCATATTGCTGAAGTATATAGATAGATGCAATTAGAGACTTTTCTTTCAAATGATGTGATCCACCATCATATGTTTGGCTTTCTTTCATATAATTATAATTGCAGATTTTATATATATATATATATATATATATATTTTTTTTTTTTTTTTTTGTCGCTGTGTTGGGTCTTCGTTGCTGCGTGCGGGCTTCTCATTGCAGTGGCTTCTCTTGTTGCGGAGCACGGGCTCTAGGCTCATGGGCTTCGGTAATTGTGGCTCATGGGCTCTAGAGCGCAGGCTCAGTAGTTGTGACTCACGGGCTTAGTTGCTCCGCGGCATATGGGATCTTCCCAGACCAGGGCTTGAGCCTGTGTCCCCTGCATTGGCAGGCGGATTCTTAACCACTGCGCCACCAGGGAAGCCCGCAGATTATAGTTTTGAATAGTGGATATTATTTGATTGCTGATGCAGCCTTGCAGATTGCCTGATCTGGGATGAATAATCCTTTAAAATAAAATAGCAGTAAGGAAAGTCGATGTTATTTATTTATTTATTTTGGCGCTTATATGCTAAATATGAACTGATACACTTCTGTACCAGGGAGCAAAGTTTGCAATTAGTTTAGTTACTGTGGTTTATATGAATTATGCAACATGGTATTTGTTAGTAGAGGATGTTGAGAATTTATTATTATTTTTATATCACTTAGTCTTTTGGAAAGTAATTATTTCTTTCACTGTGATCTCTTTGCAAGCAAGTATCCCGCCTGCTCTTTTTACATATCTCCTAGTGCAGTGGCTGGCGCGTAGCAGGTGTTCAGATGTTGAGTTGATGAATGAATTTTTAAATATTTATTTATTTATTTATGGCTACACCGTGCAGCATGTGGGATCTTAGTTCCCCGACCAGGGATCCAACGCAGGCCCCCTGCTTTGGAAGTATGGAGTCTTAACCACTGGACCGCTGGGGAAATCCCCAATGAATGAATCTAGAGAGAGTAGTTTTTAGGTCTGTAGCCTTGTGCAAATTATTTCACTCAAAGTGTGTTGCATTTCTTCATTTCATATATCGAGGAATCTAATAAATTACAGTCTTGTTAGAGAGTAAGTTACAGCTATCTTTCCTACGAAAAGAACTAATCCAAAATCCTGATTCTGTTCCTTGCTTGTCGATAAGTACCATGATGCTGACACAGACTGAAAGTAATTTTAATAGAAGCCATTTACCAGTGACCAGAAAACTTTAGTCATGGTTCATCAGATTGTAATTTGATAAAGAAAGTAAGATTATAATCTCTTCCAAGAGAGCAACTACTCTTAAAGTTGAGAGTTATTTGACTTATTTTCACATGTCCTTTACCATGAGGGGAAAACTATTTTAGACAAATTTCTGTTTTAAAACTAGTATGTTTGTACTTAATTGATAATGTGTTTTCTGTGTATAGTTTGAAAACAAGAATGGCTGACTAGGATAAAAGGAAATCTGAGTAGGGTTTAGGAAAAATAAATTTTAAATTAGTACTCAAATAAATGATCCACATTTACTTATGTTCTGAATTGTTTTATACTTAAAAAGGCTAAACCCGGGGCCACGGCAGTGAAAGCGTTGAGTCCTAACCACTGGACCACCAGGGAACTCCCAGCAGATATTCAATTTAAATTAACTAAGTTTTCCTCCTATCAGAAATATTTTAAATAGATGCTTTTACACATTGCTTGGTTAACAATAGGACAAAAAGGCATAGCAGTTACTAATGTATGAAAACAGCATATTCTAAAGCAAAACAATTGATAGTTTGTGAATAAATTTGGATTTTTATTTATTCTCAAATCATTAAATATATATTTACTTTGAATTATTTGCCAAAATGTGCAACTAGTTAAGGAGGGCTAGTCCAAGAAGGCTTGAATGCAGGAGCGTAGGATATGGCTTTTGTTCAGCAAGCAGAGAGGAGTGATTGAATACTGCTCTTGGAAAACTGTCTCCACTAGTGAAGGGGCTTCTAGTGTGTGGAAACCTTTCCTCCTTCACAGCTCCCTCCCAGAGGTGCAGGTCCCTTCCCTATCCTTTTGTCTCTGTTTATTCTTTTTTCTTTTGCCCTACCCAGGTAGGTGGGGGGTTTCTTGCCTTTTGGGAGGTCTGAGGTCTTCTGCCAGCGTTCAGTAGGTGTTCTGTAGGAGTTGTTCCACATGTAGATGTATTTTGATGTGTTTGTGGGGAGGAAGGTGATCTCCACGTCTCTCTCCTCCGCTATCTTTTTTTTTTTTTTTTTTTTTTTTTTGGCGGTACGCAGGCCTCTCACTGTTGTGGCCTCTCCCGTTGCGGAGCACAGGCTCCGGACGTGCAGGCTCAGCGGCCATGGCTCACGGGCCCAGCCGCTCCGTGGCATGTGGGATCTTCCCAGACCGGGGCACGAACCCGTGTCCCCTGCATCGGCAGGCGGACTCTCAACCACTGCACCACCAGGGAAGCCCTCCTCCGCTATCCTGAAGGTCCCCCCGGTCCTCCACCCCACCCCACCCCACCCCGTCTCCCCCCGCCCCGCCCCCGCCAAAACTATAAATACAATCACAGTATGTGAAGATGCTATACTGTAACAAATATGTAAGTTATGTTACTAACCAAATCCAAGGAAGAGGTAATAGATACCCAAAGTGTGGTAGGGGCAGTGAGAGTGGAGAGATGGTGAAAGACACATACTAGAGAGATACTTAGTAGTACTTTGTCAGTTGCCTGGGCATAGGAGAGGGGGGAGAACTAGGGGTCTAAGATGACTGAAATATTTTGATGATAACAACTTTATTTTAGAATCCAGAATATCCTATCTATGTCTCTCTTGAATGCGTGACATCTAGATACATTTGAGATTCCTGAACTTCCTTCTGACTGACCAAGCTTCCAGGAATAATCATTAAGAACTATGTAGTCAAATTCATTTCCCTTGAGAGTCCCTTTAAATAAGCCAGTTTTCTCCTTAAAGCATGATCTAGAAAAAGATTGGATTTGGGACATTTAAAATGACTTATTGCTTCAAGAAATAGCTTGTTGTAGATGGGATGAGTTGAGGGGAATAGCATTTAGGCTAGCATTTTCCAACTAGCTGGCCAAACTTTTGACACCCTGACACTCATCTTGGTGAGTTTTCTCTGTGTCCTTCTCACCTGCACTCTGAGAGTCAGAAATTATAAATTGGGGTATGAAACACTGGTTTAAAGGACGGTATGGAAGGAAGGAAGGGAATGCTTCTCTCTTGCTTAATATCCTTCTGTCCTATTTGTCTCAAACAGACGGAGGCAGTACTTCATTACTACTTCACAATTCATAGATCGCTTCTGCAAAACACATACACAGTCTGAAAATGCTCCAATTAGCTTCTATTCAAAATTCCCACTTAGATGACTGGGAAATGTGAGTGCTGGATGCCTCCTGTCATGTTGTTTAAATTATACGGTCTGCCTCTACCCTTTTTGCGTTCCACCCAAGAACACAAACTTTCTTTAAGCCAGAGACCATAATGTTCCTTAAAAGAAACACCTTTCCCTCAAAGTGGCAAACTCCTCAATGAATTATAATTTGCATCTACTCCCTCAAAAAAAAAAAAAAATAACCAGTCTCCATTTCAGGAAGTCATGACCAATTTTATCAAGAATACTTAATATTTGGGGTAAACATAGTCATGGTACATAAATACTTTATGCAAAGGACTCCTTCCTTAGCGTTGCTGTACGATGGACAAAATCTTATAAAAGTGTTTTTTTTTTTTGCGGTACGCGGGCCTCTCACTGTTGTGGCCTCTCCCGTTGCGGAGCACAGGCTCCGGACGCGCAGGCTCAGCGGCCATGGCTCAGGGGCCCAGCCGCTCCGCGGCATGTGGGATCTTCCCGGACCGGGGCACGAACCCGTGTCCCCTGCATCGGCAGGCGGACTCTCAACCACTGCGCCACCAGGGAAGCGCAAGAGGGATAAGTTAAAGTCTTAGAGCTAAGTTTTATTTAAAAAAAAAAACCTTAATGGTGAGGCAAATATGTACAAAGTGAAAAATAATGTTAATATGAAAAATTGTACTAAAATTAGACTTTTTGCTTCGCCAAGCTCCACGTCTGAAACAAACTTGAGAGAGCTATCCTTAGTGTTATTCTCAGACTCTTTGGGTTTAGAGTCTGTCTTCTGATTTCTCTTTTTGTATTACCTTCCCCTGTCTTAAAACTATTGGCTGTCATATTAAAACATTGGTGTGATTAAATCATATTGAACATTATATTTAAATGAATGATTTGATACATTCATTGAAATAATTAGAGGTGCTGCTAGGTCACTGCAAAATCAAGGTTGAGATTTGTTACATTTATTACAGGCTTTGAAGACAGAATCAGTGGGACTCGTAGAGCTGCCAATTATAATTCTTAAAACATGGAGTACAATTGGCTGTTACTTTTAAGTTGGAAAGTCTTACTCTTTATTGTTTTTTTTTTCTTATCATGTTTCCTTTTAAAAGAAAAATAAACATGCCCTTAAGACCTGGTCATGAATTACTGACTTTGCAAAGCTGAATATAACTAGGAAATTCAGAAAAGACAGAAAAGGATTGGATTTTTATCACTTGATTAATGATTCCTCCTGTTCCCAAAGAGATTTGTCTCAGTGATTTCTAACTGGTTTTGAGTTTGTGGAATCTGCCTTTATAATAAACTCTAAAATTGGATAACTTGGATATTTGAATATTTAATAATCTGAAATTTTAGGCATGTGAAAGCTCAGTTCTTTAATAATACACTTTTGCATTGATACGCACTATAGCACCATAGTCAAATTTCAAAGTCAGTGAGCTACAGATAATAGGAATAAAGTGATACTTTGGTTAATATAAATCCTCTGGGAGCAAAAAGCTCCTTTATAGAAAAGTGGCATGCGTGTTGGAGCTCTGGTTCAGTTTCTTCATTTGGGGATAGAAGAAGGAGAAGCCATGCTCCTGACCTCAGGTATAGCTCAGACTTCTCACTGGCCAGGCTGGTGCTGGCTGTAGGGGGGCAGGGAGCATCCTTTCAGAGGATTATAACTATTTCCTCTGTGCACTGGGAACGGGACTATTGATGGTGATGGGAGTCCGTGCTGTTTCCCCAACCTACGCATCCATATTGCTCTCTCTCTCCCACCACTACCACTGTGTACTTGCTCACCTTATATGGCTTCTTAAGGCAAGGGAGCTTCGACTTAGCTTTTTTTATGTAGTAGGTATGGAATCAACATTTAGAATTCATTTTTTTTAATTGAAGTATAGTTGATTTACAATGTTGTATTAGTTTCAGGTCTACATACAACATAGTGATTCAATATTTTTATAGATTATACTCTTGTATTTCTGCTTCAGGTATCTATCATCTGTCTATCTATATCTTTCATCCAAATATTATGAGAAATGTAAAGAATGAGAAATAGTATATAAACCAAGCTTCCAAACAGTAGAATTTTCTAGTCTAGATGCATGAGACTTGATGTAGTTTAATTGGTATATGAATTTTAAAAGGTGAAGGAAGACTAAAGTTTTGAAATATGGTAGACAGAAGGAGCAAACATTAATCTGAAAGTGTTTCAGGGACAGGATTGAGGTATTCAATGCAAATGCTTTATGGTTTGGATAATTAACTTTCATCCTGTTAGAGTAGACTATCATTTGTCATTCCATTTGTTTAGCCCAATTCCCTCATCTGTGTCATAGTGCTATTTCTGTGATGGCGATGGGTGGCTTTGGAATTCAGAATCTGTTCTTTTGAATGTTGGTATCCGTAATGTCAAGTTCTCCCTAAATCTGATCTGAGGTATATCCTAGGATATGCTCCCTCCTGACCCCATATGTGTTGGGAGAATGGCATGAGAGATTTTTAGCATTGGTACTGTTGTTATGGAAGTAGTGGTAAAAGTGGGTAATTTTAGACTGAAGTAGTTCAACCAACAAATTGCTTCCCTATAACAGAATGTGTCTCTCTGAGATCTTCCTCATGTTTATAAATTAAACACTGAAACGTTGATTGCTTTATGGCCTCTACTCTGCTATTTTTCGTCTTTTAGGCTTGGTGTGATGGGAACAATTTGGTCTCTGGAATCAGACTCAGGTTCAAGTCATAGTTACCAGATTCATGGTGAGGCCTTAAACTCTCTGAGCTTCAGTTTCCTGTCTTTAAAATGGGATTGTTATGAGGATTAAGTAGCATAGAGAACGTGTCTGGCACACTGCCTAGTACACAGCAGGTGCTGGGTAGATTGTCTTATTCCTATGTTAAAACTGACATCAGCTATTTATTAATGTGATTTTATTTTACATGTGACAGACATTTGCATATAAAGAAGCTTCTTTACTTTGGAAAATCATTTTACAGTCTGGCCCTATCACCTTGAAAGTTTTTTCTCTTTTGTGGGCTCTGGTAGATAGCTGCAGCAGAAAAGAAAGCGTCAGAAAGGTTAGCAGCTATTTTATATCATCTATGCTAAAGATTTCCATTAGCAGATTTATTGCAAGTTGACAATAATGTACTTATACTTATGTCATTAAAAAATACAAATAACTAACCAAAGCTTTATCTTTTCTTGACTTCTTTCAGGCAAACACCTTGTTAAGGAGACACGTTCTCCATAGTTTCTTAAATAGTGATTAATTTACGCCTTCTTAAGAGAAGTTGCTCCCACGGGGAGATCGGGGACATCAGCTCCGTGCTTTGTGACCACCTAGAGGGGTGGGATAGGGAGGGTGGGAGGGAGATGTAAGAGGGAGGGGATATGGGGATGTATGTATCTGTATAGCTGATTCACTTTGTTATACAGCAGAAACTAACACAACATTGTAAAGCAGTCATACTCCAATAAAGATGTTAAGAAAACAAAGAGAGAAGTTGCTATGATATTTATGATTTCCTTGTACAGTGATACCGTAAATGTCATTTTAGTTGGGACGTATCTTTATTTTTTTATTTTTTAAAATCTTTTATTTATTTTTTAAAGCAGTTTATTTATTTATTTATTTTTGGTCCTGCCGTGTGGCTTGTGGGATCTTAGTTCCCCGACCAGGGATTGAACCCAAGACCCCTGCAGTGGAAGCGCAGAGTCCTAACTACTAGATGCCAGGGAATTCCTGGGACATATCTTCAAATATTTTAGGTTTTAAGGTGTTTTTCTTTTAAAGAAAATACCAGGCTTATTTTATATATATTAACTTACTTCATGAATTGGAAATTTTCCTTCTTAATTTTAAAAACACTTCCTTATTTTTCTTAATGGAAATTGAGAGAATGTGTGTGTGTGTGTGTGTGTGTGTGTGTGTGTGTGTGTGTGTGTGTGTGTATCATTCAGTTTTTGATGGGAGGCGTGAAGGAGAGCTGATTCTAAATTTTGTGTGGTAGGAAGATTATTAATATCTTTAGAATTCAATGGAGAATGCATACTTTGAATCTATAGAAAAATCAATGGGAAATGACTAATATCATCTTAAGCTTTTAGTTTATTTCTCATGGGGGAAGGAAATACCTTGACGGATTTAGCACTCAAATTCAAATGAATGTGAGAACAGGTGGCTGAATTTTTCCCCCACCTGCCAATGCAACTTTATAGCAAGAAATGTTTCATTTAGCAAATGCTACAGCTAGCAGACACTTCTCTGTTTCAGAGCAGAAAAACAAATGGCGGGGGAGTTCTTCTTTGAAGAAAGCCTTTTTCTTGATTTTCTTTTTAAATTGTGACTGTGAGAAATATGTATTTTCTTTTTCTGGGGGACGGGTGGTGAAGCGTGAGTCAGTGCCTTGATTAACCAAGCTGACTTGTTGTGTTGTTATACCATTCATGACTTTTATTTTTGTTTTGTTTTGTTGTTGTTGCACTTCTTGCACACCAACCCACTGGCGCTGACTTTCAGTTAGAATAATATTATTACTCTGGGAAATTGCAGTATTTGAATAATACTTTTGACACTAACTCAGAAACCCCTGTTCTTTTGTTCCGGTGGCATTATGTTATTAGAATTACATACATTGTTAGGTTTAACCACTTTGTAATGTGGTAGTCACAAGCAAGAAGTGCTGTCAAACTGGTCAGGAGCTGAAGAGAGAAAAGTTAAAGGCATTGATATACTTTTACCTTTCTGGTTTTTCTCTGATTCACTTATTTTTTTCCCGCAGAAATGAAATCAAGTAAAGTAAAGGGAACAACTTGACATGTATTCTGATTGTCTTGGGCAGTATGTTTCCTCTGCAAGTGCATGTATCCTATCAGCGTGTTTTATTGAGACTGATGAGTGTCCTAAGACTATTTGAGGCTTTGGAGCCAAATGATGCAATTATGAGATACTCTTCCCTTCCCCATATGGCGTACCAACAAACCCGATTGCTATAGTGAATTCTAAGTACACGGTTCTTCATAGAACATCTACCAAACTATTACCTCTACAGAACTATTCATTGTAGAAAACGTATTTGAACCAGATTGACAGACCACTCTTGCTGCAGCCCACCCACCAGTAATACACAGTCTTTTATTGTCATGATGTTCAGTGTAAAAAGGAAAAGAATGTGTACATTTGATGATTTTAAATTTTTCATTAAAAAATCCATGAGTGAACAATGCCATGCCGATGACAGGGGCTTAATATTTGTTTGCACTAGCAATTTTGAGAGTATATCTTCTACTCTACTCTTTTATAAGTTTACAGATTTGCTTCAATTTGCATATTCTGGAGTACGAATGGAGTTGAACATTTTTCTATCTGTTAATCATTTGTACTTTTATATTTATGAATTGTGTCCCTATGTCATTTACACCTGTTTCCCTTGGGGTAATTTTTTAAATATGGAAGGCTTTGAGGCAACATTACAATGTTAGTATCATCCTGTTAACATGTGACAATTGCTTAGACTATTTCCTTTGTCTTCAAATACTAGTACAAAGAAATGCCACAGTCTCTGTATGTTTGGTTTGACCACCTTTGCAGAGCTTTCAGTAAGACCATCAGGCAGTGCTTCCATCTCTACCTAATGCTCTTCGAAAAAGTAATTGTTCTCTTTGAGCAAGTGCACTTGAGTGACTCATGTACACTTTGTGAAAGATTGCTTTCATGCTCTGTGGTTAGTCACTGTTTACAAAATAAGATGTGTCCAGCGGTAGTGGGGCGGGCGGGAATGGTGTGGTAGCAATATGTAGACGCTGGAAGAAAAAGATTCAATTTTTCAAAAGAAAATTGATGAACACAATCTCTCCCATGAATAATTTTACAGTTTTGATGAAATAGGACTATTTGGACGGGGTTTGCTTGATTCTAAATTGGCATGTAAAAGTGAATCCAAATAACAATTGTTTAAAGCCGACTTAGGAATTATTCTTCCATGAGTTTACATAGGACAAAAGCCTTTCCACATAATTATCTTATAAACTTCAAAGCTATTATGTACTTATCTCCTGGAAACAGTTGATTTTTCAGATTGATGGACTGGAGGAGAGCAGAGGTATTCTATTATTAGGCAGTCTTGGAGGAGTTAGTGGTAATTAATAATCCTACTGTGTTTCTGACTGCCAGCGTTACCTCATGGAGTTAACTCTCAGACTGGGAAGTTATTTAGAACATGAAATTTCTTTAGAAAATCTGTCCTGAGGAGGTTAATCCCTCTGTACTGGGGTTTCTCAACCTTGGCATTCTTGAAAGTTTTGCCTGAGCACTGCTTTGCCGTGGAGACCTTTCCTGTGCCTTGTAGGATGTTTAACAGCATCCCACCAGATGAGAGTAGCAACGCCTCACTACCCTGCGACCACATAAAGTGTTTCCAGACATTGATGCCCCTCCCCGCACTGAGAACCACTGCTCCTTTTATTGCTTTCAACCATATGACTTAGAAAGGATAAGATTAAAAATGTTATTTGTTCTTGGAATTACTCAGATAATCATTCCTTTAAGGATAGTTTGATGTCATTGTGGCTTGGAGTTTGCAGAGAGGTTTCACCTCCTTGCACTGTTGAAGAACAATGCTCTTCACATCCAGTCAATAGACTTAGTGAGTAGGAGATAGAAGAGAATATTGAATCTGCTGGGGAGGTTGACATGACATGTGCTGTTACTGATGCAGAAATAATAGGGAATGTTCTGAATGTTTAAAAATCAAAAGATGTTGATAAGAAGTCATGAAAAAGATGATTTTAGTGAAGACTTCTTTAGCTTTTGAAGTAATTAGTTAGAAAGCCAGACATATTATCTTGCCAAGAATAGGCTGCATTTTTATATTCTGCCTTTCGATTTTAAGAGCAAGAGACAAATGACATGGAAACAAGTTGTGGTCTGTAGTTTATTAAAAAAAAGAAATACAATTTCCAGGATATGTCATAGGGGCAGTGTGGTTTCAGCTTTACTCCTGTCCCGTTTACATCTGTGGTTCTGTGAAATAATAATTGACGGCCATTTAAGGCACCGCATGATAAAGAAATGTCTCTGGAATGATCCACAGAAATGAGATTCTGTATTCATTCAGATGACATATATTAAACCTCTCATGTGCCAGGTTCTGTGCAGGGAACAGAAACTAATGAAACATTCTGCTTGAATGTCCCATTAAAATAATTCTGGATGAATGGAAAATTTCTGGTTAGGGGTACCAGTCACCATCAATCTATTTCCCACTTTTCCATTTGATTCTGTAATTAAATGTCTGTCTGCGAAAGCTGGTTAAAAGTATCTGCAAATGTATGTATGCTATATATCATGTATATAATTTCTTTTAAAAAGCTATTTCTGAAGCTAGTGGAAAACTATATTCATTTTCTTTTATGCTTGTTAAAATCTTATTTAAATTATTATCTTCTTTATTAAATATCCATGAGAGTTGAATAAAACATGGTTATATATTATTAATTCATTTTTTGGTTATACTATGGCTCTAATATCGTTAAGAAGAATTGATGTCACCCTTAAGGCCAGGATTTTTGCTAATTATTGCAGGATTTAAAACCATTTGGTTGGTGTCAAAATTCAAAACGGAGGATCTTTGTTAAAAGTACGGTATTGCTGTAAAACTTTTTTTCCTATTAAAACTGATCAACTTAGATTATAGGTATGGTAGGGAAAAGGTGAAATCTTTATGATATTGGATAGACACGAGTTAGAGAAACCAATAATTCAACCTTCGGGAAGTTAGAAATAAATAGGAAAAAGGCATAGTTCTAGCACTTGGAAATCCATTCTTCCTTCCTCCCTTCTTAATGTCCATTTTAGCAGTCTGCCCATCATGAATGCACAAACCCGTTCAGAAGCATGGGGCTCCCTGCTCTCGGGTGACTCAGAAACAGTTTTAGCAGTGTACGCTTAAGGAAACACAAGTCTGCCTAGTCTAAGGAATAATGAAAGGTTGTACCACAATGGTCAATTTTTAGTGTAACCTGAGGCCTTTAACTATTATTTCGCCATTTTCTCTGTGAAACTAACTACAGGTTGACTACAGGTTCTCTAATGCTTTTTATGGTCCCTGAAAAATTGCTAATGTGATATATACACGGGCATAGCTTACGTTTATTATTTTTATTATTTGTTTGTTTGGAAAGATGAAAAGGCCACTACACTGTAGCTGTTTCGCTAAATAATCCCAAGTGATTATTTAGTGAGAGATACTGCTAGAAAAAGGAATTCTTTCATGTGTAAATTTTTTTGTTCAGCTGGGGTTGATTAGAACTATAGTAACACAAGAGGAAGTAATGTATTAGGATGCCACAGTTAATCTTTGACTTTTACTTATGGGGTCTTTGGAGTTTGGAAACAGACTAAACTTAGATTCAAATCCTGTTCCAGTCCCTTTAATAACTTTGTGACCTTAGGTAAGTAATTTGTAACCCTTCTGTAGCTCATTTTCCCTACCCTTAATAAAAAGGAGATACTAGTAATACCTGTTGCAATGGATTATTTTGAGGATTATATGAGATCATGTGTGTAAATTTCTTGGCAAGTACCTGATATATAGTGACTGTTCAATAAATGATAAATGTTACGTTTACCTTTCTAAAAGTAGGGATTCCAAAGTAATTTTAACTGTGAACAACACAATTTGATGGTATTGCTACCCAAACCACCCAATACCAAAACAATTACTCTGGCACTAGAGAAACAAACCCTTTGTAATTATAGTTTTGAGCCAGCTTTTAGTTGATTTCTCAGTTCCCATTTATCTATTCTGACCTCGGAAAGCTTTTTACAAATATATATCTATTTCTTCTATGATGTAGAATGGTATGAGCCTAAAATACAGTGAAACAACATTCAGTATATTCCATAGTCAGATGATTGGCACATAATCAGAGAGTGTCTGTTTCTCTAAATCATCCAGTTGTTGTGAATTATATGACAAGTTTTCATTTGTTTTTCTTTCTGATTTAAAAACCTTTTCAGATCTCTAGTGGAAGAGGAAGATCAACACATGAAATTGTCCCTTGGAAGCAGCGAAATGGGCCTCTCCTCCCATTTGCAGTCTTCCAAGGCGGGAACCACACGCATCTTTACCAGCAATACCCACAGTTCTGTGGTGTTACAGGTAATCTCACTGTTGCATTATTCATAGCTTTAAAAACCACCCAGGGTTTTTGTGGTGTGGGATGTCACTAGTGGGAGAGGTTGTGCCTGTGTGTGGACAGGGGGTTTGTGGGAACTCTGCTCAGTTTTGCTGTGAACCTAAAACTGCTCTTTAAAATAAAGTTTATGAATAAGGAAAACAAAGAGCAAACAAATAGAGGAGAAACCTTGAGGGGGGGGGGAACTGCATACCTTCCTGATGTTAAAAAAGATTCTGAGTTCATTCTTTGTTTCATTTGTGTAAGGGAGGTCTTGCTGTCATGCCACATTCTTACAGAATGTTGTGTCTGGCAACGTTGACTTTTCATTATGTCTCAGCCAAGGTAAATATCACAAAGTCCCCATATTAAAGTTTCTAGTTCCTCCCTCACAACCTATTTTCCCAACACCTTTATCGTAGTTCTCAAGATCGCATTTATTTGGTGTCTCAACTCACATTGGCAATTGTAGGTATGGGAGTAGGGGTGAGGGCCGCTGGACGCAAACACGCTGATACATGCAAGAAGTAATAACTGACATCAAAGGAGAGGACAGAAAAACAATAGAAAGCCAAAAGAACACCAAAGCCCTGCAATGTGGGGCTGTGTAACGTAGGGATAAGCAGTCCAAGTACTTCTGGCTATTGTGGACACTCCCTGACCTCGGTGGATGTTGCCGAGTTACAGAGCAATAGTGTAATGCTTGATGTCCATAAATTCCTGTTAGATATAGTCAAATTATATCAGGCTTCTCAGCTTAGTAAGTTAAGGAAAATAAATCCTTCTAAATCTATTTTTTAAAGAAATTTCCCCAGATGAATTTGGTATGAATGCATGATAGTCCAGGAGTATATAGTATATAGTATAGCATATAGCATAACGGGAGACGGAAGCTTGCACTTTGCTGTGTGGCCTCGCTGTGTCATGTAATTTCTCTGGGATTCATTTTCCTTATCTCCAGACTATGACTCTCCAGTGGGAGATTTCTAAATTTTCTTCTAGTTCCCATCTGTGATTCATTGAAATCTCATTTTTCCAATGTTTCAATTCTAATGGGATCTGGTTCATCATCTCATCAACAGAAATGAGAGGGTCAGGAAGGAAAAGCTTCCCATCTCCTGGTATCTTAGTTTATGTAAATGGTTTAATTGTTGGTTTTACAAGATTACGGGAGGAAGAGAATAAGGGGTCAAACAGTTAGGAAAAGCATGAAAGGAAGAGGTTTTTTGTTATATTAAAGTACTTTCTCTAAAGAAACATAGAAACTCACTTACCCCTCCGCTATACTTCTGCCCTATCCATGACCATAGTCATGTGTTAAAGCCAATTTTTGTGGTCCTGCTAATTTTTAAAGTTTACCTTAAACCAACTAATGAAAGCCACTGCAGTGCAAAGAGATTTAGAACAGTGGTCCTCAAATTTTATTGCATATCAGAATCACAAGGAGAAGGGCTTGTTAAACAGTGAGCAGTGGGCCCCATCTCAGAGTTTCTGATTCAAAAACTCTGAGGGTCGGGCCCAGAAATGTGCATTTCTAACAAGTTTCCAGGTGATGCTGTAGGTCCAGGGAGCATACTTTTTGGAAACACTGTTCTAGAGGCAGGGTCCTTTTTACACCAAGAGAGATGGCCTCTCCCTTTCTCCCTATGTATCATATGGACATTACAAGTTATTGTTATAATGGGGACACACCGGAAGTAGCTTAAATATCCATCAGTAGGGAAATGGTTACTTAAATTATGTTGCATCAAAACTGTGTAATACTGTGCAGTCACTAAAAAGAGTGAGCTAGATCTGTGTGTACTGAATGGGAAGGAAATATTAAATGAAAAAATAATAGGACAGCTGTGGCATAGCTACACAATGGAATATTATTCAGCTCTATAAGGGAATGAATTTCTGATACAAGCTACAACGTGGATTAACCTGGAAAACATTATGCTAAGTGAAAGAAACTAGTCACGAAGAGCATATTTTATACGATTCCATTCATACGAAATTTGCAGAATAGGGAAATGTACAGAGACAGAACATAGACTAGTGATTGCTCAGAATTGGAGAAAATCAGAGGATATAAGGATGATAGCTAAAGGATGCGGGGTTTCTTTTTGAGGTGATGAAAAATCCTAAAATTGATTGTGGAGATGGTTGTACATATACTGAATTGTACAGTTTAAATGGGTGGATTGACATGTACTCACTGCTATATTTAAAATGGATAACCAACAAGGACCCAATGTATAGCACAGGGAACTCTGCTCAATATTCTGTAACAGCCTAATTGGGAAAACAATTTAAAAAAGAATAGATACATGTATATGTATAACTGAATCACTTTGTCGTACACCTGAAACTTACACAACACTGTGAATCAACTATACCCCAATATAAAATAATAAGTTAAAAAAAATAAATGGGTATATTGTATGGTATGTTAGTTATATCTTAATAAAGCTGCTTAGAAAAAAGTAACAGGGCAATATATATTGTATAATCCCGTCTATTTGTAGAAATAATATACAATATGTATACATATACATGCATGTAAATGCATAGCAAAAGGTCTGGAAACATGGCTGGTGTTTGGTGAATGATGTCTTACACTTTGCTCTGGGTAATCCTGCACTGTTTAATTTTTTTTTACTATGGAAATATTTTTGTGTCTAACTTAAAAAATATAATGGTGACCAAACAGTTGTAGCTGGGTCTTAGAACCCTTAGCTCTGTCACGTTTTAGCTTGGCTTTTGTTGGTCTAGGCTGGCGGTAGGAATGGAGATGTGAAAGTAACCCGAGAGTTCATTCTTTCTTCAACTGATTTTTTATGTTATAATATTTTCTGTGGTGGTGTAGAGGTACCACTCCATATTGCTATTGAAAAACATTGTATGCTCTCTTTAAAAGTCTATTAAGGGCTTCCCCGGTGGCGCAGTGGTTGAGAGTCTGCCTGCCGATGCAGGGGACACGGGTTCGTGCCCCGGTCCGGGAAGATCCCACATGCCACGGAGCGGCTGGGCCCGTGAGCCATGGCCGCTGAGCCTGCGCTTCCGGAGCCTGTGCTCTGCAACGGAAGAGGCCATAACAGTGAAAGGCCCGCGTACCGCAAAAAAAAAAAAAAAAAAAAAAAAGTCTATTAAAAATTATGTTCTCACTAACTGAGATTTTTTAAGTCCAAGCACTAACAGAGACTGGGGTTTTTTGGTATCTAATCTTAGGTGTATGGTTGTCAAGGGAACAAGCTAGAGAAGTGTTTAATGTGTAAATGTTATCATTGTTTTAAAATTAGCAATCACACAAGCTCCAGCTTCAAAAGGCATTGAAAGTAGCTGTCAGGGGAACAGATCCATGGGGAAAAACTATTTAAAGAAGTCTCACTCTGAAGGATACCCTAGTGCACAACTACAGTGGGAAGGACATGAGTTTAGGCTAAAAGTGGAATCCTAGTTACCAGCTACTTATGTGACTTTGGGAGAGTCTCTATCCCCTACGGGCCAGTTTCCTTATCGGTAACGTGCGTAGTGGATGTGAGGATTAAATGTGACAATTTATGGGAAAGTAAGGTGCATAATAAATATCCACTTATTTTCCTTCCGTTTGCGCCAAACAGGGAAGCTGTCAGAGGAAATGTTGATCAGAAGTGATGGGTGTGCCAAAGAAGGTGTCCATCTGGTTGGCTTGATCTGCTCCAGCAGACTGTCTCCACTGAATAGGCTTCTGGAAACTAGGCTGTCAAAGAAAGTGCCTGGAAATAATTTTGATACCAGATAGGCTTGAATTCCTAGAATTCTGAACAAATTCCGGGAGAATTCATGATGGAGTTAGCAGTGCAAAATACTTTTACTCAAGTAAGGAAGATTAACCAGGGTTTGCTTAAGTAGTAATTGGTGAAATCAAGAATTATTTCACTTCCCTCACTCCTTTACTACTGCTACAACTGTGGTTACTTCTCATGGAAAACGTCCCTCCTTTGGCTTCACCCTGTTATCCCAGGTTGTTAACATCTTTTAAACCCCGTACTATGGTGATTCATCAAATCATACCCTTCTTAGCATCTTCATTTTTTTAAAGTAACAACTTTAATTTTCATCTATATTATCATCTTGTATGTATCCATTAGTAGTCATTCCCCATCTACCCCCAACCCCTAGACGATCATTAGTCTACTATTTATCTCTATAGTTTTACCTATTCTATATATTTCATGTAAGTGGAATTATACAATGTATGGTCTTTTGTGACTGGCTTCTTTTACTTAGCATGGTGTTTTCAAGGTTCCTCCACACTACAGTATGCATCAGTGCTTTTTTCCTTTTTATGACTAAATAATATTCCGTTGTATGGGTATACCACTTTTATAAAAATCCATTCATCCATTCATGGACATTTGGGTTGTTTCCACTTTTTGGCTATTGTGAATAATCATGCTGTGAACATTCATGTGTGAGTGTCTGTATGGACATGTTTTCATCTATCTTTTGTATATACCTAGGAGTGGAATTGTCAGGTGATATATCATTGTGTTTAATCTTTTGAACAACTGCCAGGGTGTTTTCCCAAGTGACTGTGTTTTACATTCCCATCAGTAAAGTATGAGGATTCCAATTTTTCTATATTCTTGCCACCATGTGTTATCTATCTTTTTGATTATTGCCATACTAGAAGGTGTGAAGTGGTATCTTACGGTTTTGATTTGTATTTCCCTGAGTGCTAATGATATTGAGCATCTTTTCATTTTTGCTTATGGCCACTTGTATGTCATCTTTGGAGAACTGTCTCTTCAGGTCAGTTCTCCATTTTTTTAGTTGAGTTATTTATCTTTGTATTATTCAGTGGTAAGAGTTCTTTATATATTCTAGACACAAATCCCCTAGCAGATACATGATTCGCAAGTATTTTCTCCCAGCACCTTCAGTTTTGTGGTCCCTTATTGGTCTTCCATAACTACTCTGCCAATCTTCAGTCCTTTATCCATTCGACCATATGATCTTTGCTACTGCTTTACCTTAGTAGAGTTAATGGGACAGATAGTCAAGGCAAATTTCTGGAAGACTTCTGATTTTTCATTATTCCCTAAACATATGTTATTCTTTTATACTTAAGTATCTTTGCACTCATCCCTTCTCCCTGGAATGCCCTTACTTAAATTTCTTGGTCTGGTAAACCCCTATTTATTCATAACGATCCATCTTAAATGGTAAACGGTAGAACTGGAATTCCAGTTTCGGCCTAAACTCACATTCTTCCCACTACAGTTATGCAGTGGGTAATTCTGCAAAGTGAGACGTCCGAAAACAGTTTCTCCCATGGATCTGTTCTTCTGACAGCTAATTTCAATGCCTTTTAAAGCTGGAGTTTGTGTAACCTAGGCAGAGTTGGCAGCTTCTGCTTTACCCCCCTCTTAGCCCATCAATATTACCTATCAGTGAGATCCACAAGATCTAGAGTCTAATTTGTTGTTTCTGTCTGCGTATGATCTAGTGCTGGGGTACATGGTGAATGATTAATAAATGTCAATAGATTATAATGATTGTTATTTATTATTAATATTATTATTATCATTGAAAGGGATAATACATATAAAGAGCCTAGCCCAGTACCTGGCACAGAGGAAGTACCCAATGCTTTTTACTGCTCTTATTGATGTTGTTTATGGAATAAATGAATTTGGATAGCACTTATAAGTCACCTTCACATATGCTTGCCTCATTAATATGTGAAACAATTTTGTGATGTACAAAAGGCAACAATTATTATCCCCATTTTATAGATTGGGAAACTGAAGCTCAGGAAAGTTAGAAGGCTTGCCCAAATTCACTTGCCCACTAAGGGACAAAAACCAGGACTTGAACACAGGTTTTCTAAATGTAAATTTGTATTTCTTCTAATCTTGCTCTAAAATCTATTCTCTTTTTAATGTCCTTAAATATTAAGTTTTCACTGAATATAAATATAAAAAGATATATTAAAGGCTAAAAGATAATTTGGCACGAATGATACAGTAAAGATTTTATTCTTAATAGAAATAACAGAATTACACAGAGTGTCTTCATGCCTGCCTGCCCTTCCTCCCTTCCCCTGTCAAAATGGGGGTGAATGGGGGATCCAAAGAGAAAAAAATGTTAACAGCCATTTGGAAACATCCCTGTTAGGACAAAGAGGCCATAAGTAGAGTACCATGTTTCAGCCTATCAAGCTTGAAAACGCCTCCCGGCTCCAGATGTCTAGATGCCTAATGGATATTTTCTCATGTTAAGATTGGTGCCTATCAGATTGCTCTTCCATACTGCCCTCCATTTTACCTATTTATTTTCTCTGTTCAACTTTAGTTGTAAAGTCAATGACAGATTTGGTTGTATTGTCTCAAGTTATTATCTATGTAATAGACTGCTAAAGAAATGGCTTTTCTCAAGAGCCTATACAAATTAACCTGCATTGCTTTCCAGTGGGCTAACTTCATGAAATACTTATCCTAAGGTAAACGTTTGGGTTGCTGATCGTGTCATGTTGATGAACTGTACCCTATTTAAAAGTTTTATGATCATAAGATAAGCAACTTTTAAAATATATTATTAGCATAAGAAAGGCATAATGATTTTAGAATAAGTTATATTTTATAAAAGAGGAACTTGAATAATCCAGATTGTTGAAGTTTTTATTAAAATGATACTTTTTATTTCTTTATTTCAGTTTCCTGAATGTCACCTAGAATATAGGGAAATGAATATATAATTTTTCTTGGGGATAGTTCTTCAGGTACTCAGGTTAGGGTACAATAGGTTATTCTAATACTTCCAGTTGAGTGTGTATCTTTAAGTAAGTTGGAAGAGAGTCTACCACCTTTCCTTTTAGGCCACTTTACTGTATCATTACCCTGCTCTTTCAAATGAGTATTTTTGTTGTTTTGATATTTAGCATGTTTTAAGTGATAGAGAGGACCAGTACATACCAACCGAGAGTTAAATATGCTCAAATACATACTTTCAATTTCTGATTGTCTCTTGCTAGTATATAAAATACTGTTTGTTACTGATTATTCATCTTGTATCTTGCAACCTTGAAAGACTGACTTACTAGTTCTAGAAGCTTTTTTGTAGATTCTCTAGGATTTTCTACAAAGACAACCATTTTACCTATAAATAAAGATAGTTTTATTTCTTCCTTTCCAGTCTGATGCCTCCTATTTCTTTTTCTTGCCTTATTGCACTGGGTAGAAACTCCAGAAAAATGTTGAATAGAAGTGGTCAGAGTGTACATTCTTGCTTTGTCCTAATACTAGGGGGAATGCATTCATTCTTTTACCATTAAGTGTGATGTTAGGTTAGGTATAGATTTGAGGAAGTTTCTTTCTGTTCCTAGTTTGCTGAGAGTTTTGTGGGTTTTTTTCCAAATTGAAATTGATGTTGGATTTTGTCAAACACGTTTTTGCACCTATTGAGATGATCTTATCATTTTTCTTTTTTAGTCTATTAATGTGAATTATATTAATTGATTTTTGAATGCTAAAGCAACCATGCATTATAGGAATAAACACCACTTGCTCATTATATATTATCCTTTTTATATATTATTAACTTTGATTTGATATAGTAGGAATTTTTGCATCTATGGTCATGAGGGTCTTTGGTCTTAGTTTTCTTTGATTATCTTTGTCTGGTTTCAGTAGGATAATAGTGGCCTTGTAGAATGAATTGGGACATGTTTCCGCCTCTTAAGTTTCTGGATCTGTTTTTGTAGAATTGGTGCTATTTCTTCCTTAAATGTAAGGTAGAATTAACCAGGGAAAATTCAGTTTTATAGTATATATATGGCTACTCAGTTTATCTATTTCTTCTAGAGTAATTATTAGCAACTTGTGTCTTTCAAAGAATTTGTCCATTTCAACTGAGTTGTCAAATTTATGGGCATACAGTTGTTCATATTTTCTTGTTATCCTTTTAATATTTGTAGAGTCTCTACTGATATCACCTCTCTCAATGCTGTTATTGATAATTTGTATTTTCTCCATTTTTTTCCCCCTAATCAGCCTGGCTGGAGTTTTATCAGATGTATGAATCTTCTCAAAGAACCAGCTTTTTGGTTGCTTTTTAAACATTTCTCTATTTTCCTGTTTTATATTTCATTCATCTCCACTTTGATCTTTATTATTTCCATTCTCCTATTTAATTTGGAATTAATTTGCTCTGCTCTTTCTAGTTTCTTGAGGAAGCTGAGATCTTTCATCAGACAGATAATAGTCTTTGCTCTGAAATCTATTTTGTCTGATATTATAGTCATGCCAGGTTTCTTTTAATTCGTGTTAGCTTGGCATATCTTTTGCCATCATTATACTTTTATTTTTAACTAACATACAGTAAAACCGATTTTTTTAAATTGATCTATACATATGTGAGTTTTCACAGATATATTGTTTCATGTAATCATCACCACAATTAAGATGCAGGACTGTTCTATTATCCTAACGTACTCTCTCTTTTTTTTTTTATAAATTTATTTATTGTATTATTTATTTATTATTTTTGGCTGTGTTGGGTCTTTGTCGTTGCGCATGGGGGCTTTCTCTAGTTGTGGCGAACGGGGGCTACTCTTCGTTGTGGTGCGTCAGCTTCTCATTGTGGTGGCTTCTCTCGTTGTGCAGCACATGCTCTAGGCGCGTGGGCTTCAGTAGTTGTGGCACGCGGGCTCAGTAGTTGTGGCTCATGGGCTCAGTAGTTGTGGCTCACGGACTCTAGAGCGCAGGCTCAGTAGTTGTGGCACACGGGCTTAGTTGCTCCGCGGCATGTGGGAACCTCCCGGACCAGGGTTCGAACCCGTGTCCCCTGCATTGGCAGGCGGATTCTCAACCACTGCACCACCAGGGAAGCCCCTAACATACTCTCTTGTTACACTTGGTAGTCACACTCATCCCTACCTCTAAGCCCTGGATACTACTGATCTGTTTTTTGTCACTGTGTTTTTGTCTTTTGAGAATATTATGTAGATGACATCATACAGTCTGTGAGCTCTTGAGACTGGCGTCTTTTACTTTGTGTAATATCTTCAAGATCCATTTACTTTGTTTTGTGTATCAGTAGTCTATTCCTTTTTATTGTTAAGCAGTATTCCACGGTGTGGAATTTTGTGGGGTCTCTTTTTCCTGATCCTCCATCTCCACCATCTCCCCAGTACTCCCAGTTCTGTAGGGCTCTCCTTATGGTCCTCTGGCATGAAAGCTGGGACTTCATCTGATCAAAAAAGGTTCCTCTCAGAATTTTAGGAATTTGCTGTCACCACTCTTACCACTGTCACTGTTGCCACCACCAGTGCCTTGGAATTGCCTGGGGATTGGGGCTCAGAGGAAAACAGAGGGAAAAAAAGTGAAATGGATCTTTCTCCACTCCCTGTGAGCTTTCAGAATCCCTTTCCTTGCTCTTCCAGCCAGAAGTAGAGCTTTCTCAGTCTGCTCCCAGATGACTGCCTCCAGGTTATATGATGCCTTAAGTCCAGGCTCGGGTACACTGGGGGGAAAAGTAGGGAGTAGGGTGGGGACTCAGCATGAGTTTGGTGGCACTTTTCCTTTCTGATTTCTTCCCCAGTTCTTCTGTTTTCATTAACGTATTTTCTATGTATTTTTAAGCTTTGTGAGGTGGAACCTCACACTTATTCTAGAGCAAACTTTTTCCCAGTACTGAGACAAATCCTTTTGAGTTCTTTACCCAAAGCCCTAGTATTATGAGGTTACCAGTCTTGTGGTTTGAATAGGATCTGTTTCCAGCATTTGGCGAACCTTGAAGAGTGTTCCCTGTGCTCCTTTTAGGTGGTTCTTTCCCCCAGACAAATGCACTCATCAGTACTCATCTATATACTTGAGGGGGGATTGTTTGTAGATCGCCATAGCCCTCTCTCTGTGCAGAGCTCCCCTCTTGTATTCTGCCCTACAAACCCAGCTGCCCTAAGACACTCAACCCTGGGAAAATGCTGGGCTTCGCCTGGGTTCCCACTCCCTGTATCTCTGGAAACTCCAGGCCATAAACAATCATGGGGCTCCGCTAACTTGTTTCTCCTCTTTCACAGATCTTCTCCTTCATCCAGCCTGAAACTATTATTTTTTATATATTTTGCCTGATTTTGAGTTGTTTCAAGAAGTAAGGTAAATCCACTCCCTGTTACTTCATCTTTGCTGGAAACAGAAATCTATGGGCTATACATTGACCCTTGAACAATGCGGGGGTCAGCAGTGCCAGCCCTCCATGCAGTCGGCCCTACATATCCGCAGTTCCGCATCTCCAGATTCAGCCAATCGCAGATCGTGTAGTACTGTAGTATCAATATTTACTACTGAAAGAAATTCACAAGTGGATCTGTGCAGTTCAAACCCATGTTGTTCAAGGGTCAGCTGTAACTAAATGCTAAATTTAATTACAGACTCCAGATGCCTAAGTCTTTTAGAGATTTGGTTAGAGAGAGCTTTACATAGGAGGTCAAATTTGAACTCGGCTTTGAAGGAGGGAGGATATTCTATGTGAAAAATAGAATAAAATAGCATAATTTAGCACAATAAATTGGCATAAATAAAGGTACTGGAAAAGGAGTAAGCCTGGGTTTTTACCGATGAGGTAGTCTCGAAAACAACCTGATAAGATGGGTCAGCATACTTAGGGAAATAATGAAAAATAAGGTTGAACAGTTGAGTTGGGGCCAGATTAGAGAAGTCTTTAAAGCCTTATATAATGATATAATGCAGTGATGGAAAGCCATTAGCAGTTTTTAAACTCCAAGCAGTGTTATATAATGAGAATAGAGTTTTAATTAATATCTGTTCCTTTTCTGTCCTCTGAATGAAATGAACAGTGTCTCATAAAAACATGACTGTGATATTGCTTTGATCAAATACATTACATTTACTTAAAGATTAGAGTAAACCTATTCCTCTACCTTCTTTTCTTTTAGTTCCTTAATCTTTGTTCATAAAACAGTTTTAAAGTTAATAATTTTTATTGCTCTTCTTAGGATGCATTTCCTTTTTACTCCACTTCCTTTTTCTTTCTTTCTTTTTTTTTTTTTTTTTTGCGGTATGCGTGCCTCTCACTGTTGTGGCCTCTCCCGTTGCGGAGCACAGGCTCCGGACGCGCAGGCCCAGCGGCCACGGCTCACAGGCCCAGCCGCTCCGCGGCATGTGGGATCCTCCCGGACCGGGGCACGAACCTGGGTCCCCTGCATTGGCAGGCGGACTCCCAACCACTGCGCCACCAGGGAAGCCCTCCACTTCCTTTTTGAAATTACGCTGATCAAAACTAGGTAGAATCTGCTAGTAAGTTATTGCCAATGCAGAATTTAGTGGAAAGATGTGCTTATCAGATTACTTTTTAATACGTGAGAGTGTCAATCTACCTTTTTTTCCACAGTAGCATTCTATTTATTTTGAAAGCTATTGACATCCAACCAACTTTTGGTATACATTATTTGTAGCTCATCAGGTTTCTATATTATAGTTGTGTAATGTCAGTACATACCCTCCTCTCTTTTATCGTGACCATTTAAAAATTTACCAAACTCATTTAAAATGTTTCAGTCCTTCAGAGTATGACATATGTACCTCCCTCTATTTAATAGTATTTGAAGTTTCGATATATTAGGTAAATTTACTACAGAGAAGAGAAGAACCTTTTCTTTAAGAACCTTTTTCTTAATGCTTATTTTTTCCCTAAAAGGATGTGAAGAAGAAATAAAAAAGAAGATATGGGGATGTTAATAGAAGAGGGAAAGGGAAATAATAGAGTAAAGAAATTGAGAACAGACAATAATCCCCTCATAAATAGAACCCAAGGCTCAGAAAAAAATAGAAAAATAGGGAACTAAGATAAGGATTGAGTTAGAAAGAAGTTGAGTTTAAAGCAGTAAAAACAGTTTAAAGACACTCCAAAAAGACTAATGGGAAACTTTGAGCAATTTTGCATAAAACACAGCTGTATCTGTATATCGTGGATTAGCATGCAGAAATAGACAAAAATGTTTATAGAATTCTGGCAAGAGGAATCAGTACAAATTTGGTGGAAGAAAATGATTTTATAATAAAAGGACACATTTTAAGTGTGCAAGGTATCTTCAAGAATATTCCTAGAGTTAAATAGGGGGAAAGATTATAACACTGAAAGCAAAAGGTAGACATACAGAGGGCAGATGAGAATTGTGGAAGAGAATGACCCCCCCTTTTCTTATTTTTATTTTCTAATTTTGTATTATTTTTATATTTTCTTGGACGTGCTGCGCAGCACGTGGGATCTTAGTTCCCCGACCAGGAATCAAACCCGCGCCCCTTGCCTTGGAGGTGCAGAGTCTTAACCACCAGGGAAGTCCCCCCTGCCCCACTTCTTTTCATGTGTACATTCTTCACAAGATTAGAGTATAAAAGTTGTTTAGAAAAATGACTGTACTTCTGTACGACAAAGTATGTTGTAGAGGAACTTTAGTTTTTTTTCTCTTTAGACACAGCTGGGATAGTACAGATAACAACATGCAAACAAGATATTTAGGTCTGTATGAAAACAGTCTGAATTGACAGATCTTATTTGCATAAGGACAGCAATAATCAGGAATAAAATTAGCAAATATGGAATTGGATAGTGGGATTATTTGTGCATTTGAAAATAAAGGTTATGAAATGTATAGAAAGGGAAACTACTTTACATGCAGTGAAAACAAATGCAAAACCTCTCAAAAGCGGACGATTTGCCAAAGGTAGATAAATTAAGCTTAGGATAGAAAATACTCGGAATGTGATAAAAGTGGTCTAGGAGCCTCAGCTTCCTTTCTGTGGGGATGCCAGATTATACTGAGAATATTTTAAAGATTGAGTAGAAACCTCAACAAGCAGTTTTAATGGAATATGGACCAAATGAGAAATGACACAGGTAATGATACAGGAAACATTAGCCGTGCCTTTTTTCAAAGGGGAAAAGAAGGAATAATAAATAGTAGGAAAGAAGCCTACTGACATTACTCAGTTCTCAGTATAAAATATTTGTAGGAATATTTTAAAGGCAGGAGGGCCAGCAAATGAGCCGAGAAGGTTTTGGGTTTTTTTTTTTTTAGTGGAAGAAAATAACTGATTAGATAAAATCATTGCTTTTGACTGAAGAAGCCATGATTGCCTTTCAAAGATATTATCCACATATACCTTAGAGAGGAAGATTCAAAAGTTATTTGCTGAATAAAAATAAAGTAAGATGGCATACTGTACCTACTTTCATCTGATGGGTATCTTGACATCTCTCTTTTTTGCCAGTACCCAAGGTATGATAAATTTCCCAAGATAAACTATATGCTTTAACTTGCCAGTAGCTATTAAAACTTTAAAAGTATATGTTGTTTAAACCAACAATTCCACTTCTAGGAATACCTCCCACAGATCTACTCACACAAGTACGCATATGTACAAGGAAGGTCATTGCAGCATTGCTTGTAATAGCAAAAGTTGAGAGACCAAAAGTGAGGAATGGATGAATAATTATGGTAGACCCCATACCCCATGAAATTCTGTGCATCCACTAAAAAGAATGAAGTAGATTTGTGTGTACTGAGACAGAGGGCTGTCCGTGTTACACACTCAGGTGAATTTGTGTGTGTGTGTGTGTTTTGCGGTACGCGGGCCTCTCACTGTTGTGGCCACTCCCGTTGCGGAGCACAGGCTCCGGATGCGCAGACTCAGCGGCCATGGCTCACGGGCCCAGCCGCTCCGCGGCATGTGGGATCTTCCCGGACCAGGGCACGAACCCACGTCCCCTGCATCGGCAGGCAGACTCTCAACCACCGCGCCACCAGGGAAGCCCAGGTGAGTTTAAAAAAATGCGTAACAGGGGACTTCCCTTGCGGTCCAGTGGTTGAGACTCCGCGCTTCCCACCGCAGGGGCGCAGGTTCTATCCCTGGTTGGGGAACTAGGATCCCGCATGCTGTGCGGCCCGGAGGGCCCCCCGCCCAAAAAAAAAAGATACGTAACAGTAAGTGTAGTATCCTACTTTAAAAACTCCTATATGCATATGTGTAGAAAGTGGCCTGGAAGTATATATACTAAACTGCTAACAGTAGTTACTCTTAGTAAGTAGAAGAGGTGGACTTTACTTTTCTATTTTTATCCTTCTGTATTTTTACAACAAACATATATCTAAATTTTTTAAACCTGAAATTTATCTGAAGGAGAAAAAAGCCAAGCCTTTGGGAGCCAACCTTTTCCCCCCAAACCCTGGTTCAATTCCTCTTCTCTCATCTTGGCCTGTACAGTTTACCACAAATAAGCACTATAGGCACAATTTATTTTATTATTGAGAGTAGGTTCACAAATAAAGTTCCTGGTTTCTAGTTAGCTTGTTACAAAATTCAAGTTCTACATGTTGTTGTTGTTGTTGTTTTTTTTTTTGCGGTACGTGGGCCTCTCACTGTTGGGGCCTCTCCCGTTGCGGAGCACAGGCTCCGGACGCGCAGGCTCAGCGGCCATGGCTCACGGGCCCAGCCGCTCCGCGGCATGTGGGATCTTCCCAGACCGGGGCACGAACCCATGTACCCTGCATCGGCAGGCGGACTCTCAACCACTGCGCCACCAGGGAAGCCTGTTGTTGTTTTTAATACCAGGTGGTGGCTTCTGGGTAAAGTCTGGTTTGTTTGGTCAAGCATTAACTGAACATTTGTTAAGTGCCAACTATGTGCCAAGCACTGGGGAATTCAAACATCCTAGTCCCTCAGCTCTTCTACCTGATGGTTCCCTCCTCCTCAGTGGCTTGGCCATCCCATCCCCAGCCCCAGTGGTCGCATTCAGGACTTCCCAATTCTCGTATGCTCACCTACGTTTGAAAGGCAATCCCCTTAAACTTACTGCAATTTAGACTCCATACGTGAATTTTCAAAAAGCCACTGCCTACCTTCTCCATGAAAATAGTTCCCTAAAATGGACATCTCTTTTTACCTCTACTTCTCTAAATAACAGGAACAGGAGATGATTTAGCAATGGAGAAAGAAAAATATTGAGGGGGCGCGGGGGTGGGGAAATGTTTGTGTTTACAAAGGAAAAGGGGCATTTGTGAAAGAGTTGATATTTGTGAACAAAAACATATGTCAATCACTGTTGGAGAGAGGAAAGTATGATACATAATCCTGTTCTAAAGTATATGTATAATGTATAAATATTTTTGGAGTAAAAATATTTATATCTCTCTCCAGAGAGAAAGTGGCTGGATCACATTATCTCTTTGAAGTTCTAGTTCTGTAGATTCAAGCATTTTCTTTAAAAAGCAATTTAAAAATTATGACGAGAAGATGTTTAGACTAAGATTTATATTATACATATGTGCAGGATCACTATTTCTGAAACTGCATTCTTCAGTATGTCGTGCCTTTTGCTTCTTAAATCCATGAAACACGACTTTAAATAAAAGTTTTATTTGGGGTCATTAAAATAAGAAGGGGATAGAATAATCCTTGCTATTAGTTCTTGTTGTATTACATTATTATATTACATTATATTATTAGAAAGTAATTTGTAGGACTTCCCTGGTGGTGCAGTGGTTAAGAATCCTCCTGCTAATGCAGAGGACACGGGATTGAGCCCTGGTCCGGGAAGATCCCACGTGCCGCGGAGCAACTAAGCCCGTGTGCCACAACTACTGAGACTGAGTCCACGAGCCACAACCACTGAGCCCGCATGCCACAACTACTGAAGGCCGTGCACCTAGAGCCGGTGCTCTGCAACAGAGAGAAGCCACCGCAATGAGAAGCCCGCGCACCGCATGGAGGAGTAGCCCCCGCTCGCCGCAGCTAGAGAAAGCCCGTGCGCAGCAACGAAGACTGAATGCAGCCGTAAATAAATAAATAAACAAACTAACAGATAAATAAATCTAACTAGTAAGAACCTGCTGTATATATTAAAATAAATAAATAAATAAAAGTAATTTGTATGAGTATCTTCATGATTTTTTATAACAGTACATTTCCATTTTTGAAACTACGGACTCCATCTTGCAAAAATCTTTTTTTATTCTCCATTTTTTTATTGTGATAAAATATGCGTACCATAAAATTTACCATCTTAACCATTTTTAAGTGTACTGTTCAGCAGTATTAAATACATTCATAATGTACATCCATTACCACCATCCATCTCCAGAACTCTTTCCTTCTTCACAAACTGGAACTAATTCTGCACATGGGAAAAGAAAGTGTACATGGTAATTTTTTTTTCAAAATACTGTGAGAGCCAATGGTTATATAAATAAGTGAATGTATATACTCTTTCCTTATTTGTTCTTAATCCAAATTAATCTTAATGTTATCTTTTTTCTACAGTGAGTTAAATATATATTGCCACATATCAAGTAGGCTGTTCAGTTTTTTCTTCTTCTGAGTCATTATTCTACTGGCTTTATGTTCCAAATATATTCCCCACACATTAATACGTCAAGAGAATTCTAGCACACAGAGATCTGTATTCCCATTTTACCTTGCCGAGCGGCTCATCTCATGTTCTTGTTGTAGGGGTTTGACCAGCTCCGACTTGAAGGGTTGCTCTGTGACGTGACCCTGATGCCAGGGGACACAGATGACGCCTTCCCTGTGCACAGAGTCATGATGGCCTCTGCTAGTGATTACTTCAAGGCTATGTTCACAGGTAGCTTGCCTTTCTAAACTCTGCTTCCACGTTAAAACAGTATGAAAAATATGTGTTTAAATCCTTGTATTGGTAAAGGAAGATTCAGTTCTTTTGGTCAGTGTCTTTACAAGAAGAAAGAGGAGTTTCAAAAGGAGTAGACACCCAGTATGTACAGTTGTGGGTGGCCCTTTTTTAACCTGGAAAACGGATGTACCTTTCTTATTCTTCTGTCCACCTTTATCTCATAGCTTTGCTCTCCCAGACACATATCTGAATGGGCCATCAGAGATTAATACAATCCCCACTAATACAATCTCTAATCCACCAAAAGATCTGAAGTGACAGGAGAACATTTTGGAAGCACTTGCATCGTATACCACCTCCATTAGGATAGAGATATTCCTTTTTAAGTACTCTCTTTTAACTATAAAATATGCAGAAACCTGACTCTGATACAAATGCTGCACAGAATAAAATTTCCCTGATTTTATCATATCTAGTTAGCAGCAGAAGTGAGTTTGACCTTAATTAAATTATCCACGGTCATTTAATGGAATGTCTTTTTATTTAAGGTGGAATGAAAGAACAAGATTTAATGTGCATTAAGCTTCATGGCGTGAGCAAAGTCGGTTTAAGGAAAATTATTGATTTCATTTACACTGCAAAGCTTTCTCTTAATATGGACAACCTTCAAGACACACTGGAAGCTGCCAGTTTTCTACAGATTCTACCGGTTTTGGACTTCTGCAAAGTATTTCTCATATCTGGGGTAAGACATTTTCAAATCAAATCTTTTCCTGCGGTGGACTCCGTCATAGCCTGTTTAGAGTAGACTCATGAATCTGTTGTATAGACGTGAAACTCTGGCCATTAGAGAGAGGTGTCATGTCGTATATGGTCTAGAAGCAGGTCGATGGGAAAATATTACAGGTGCATTTTTACAAAATAGAATCACTTAAGAAAAGCCTTCTGTGTAATCAAATGACATTAGACAGTAATAGTGTTTGATAACGATATATTCCTTAACCTGTTTGTTAACGTTATGTATTATAATTTGGTTTTATTCACCTTAATGATTTTATACAAACAGGTTCCTTAAATGGAATTCTGTGGAAAGTAATCTGAGGTTCTAGAAGTCTTTTAAGATAGACTCAGTCATTTTTTCTTCCTTTAAATATGGGAGTTGGATCCTGAGAAGAAGTAACATCGTTGTGTAAATCTGTAAGGATATGAGTCTTGATTCCATAGAGACACATCACCTACTGAGTCATTTTCAGCCTTTTTTAATAGATAAAAGAGGGTACATACAACCACCAATCAGTGAACTACTTACAGTCACCCGGTTCCCGAGGACAGTGCCTCATTTTAGTTGAGACCCTTAAATTAATAACACTTGATGCTTACACTTATCAATTCTTAACATTGCTTTGCACTGATCTTAGCAATACGTGGTTGTCCTGAGCCAAACTAGGTACAGTGCCATAATTTCCTTGGAACTAATCACTAACCATAGACACTGTTGACCTATTGTACTTATCACTTAAGATATTCGTTGTGATCAGTTCCTTAGTTTGAAAGAAAAGAACCAAACTGGGTGAAGCATGATTTGTGAAGTTATAAACATATACACGTCAAAATAACAGTATTAAAAAATAATTTTGTTCTAGATAACTCTATTTAAAGCAAGTTTATCTCAAGATGATATCATAGTAATTTTGCAATATTGACAAATTTCCTGTAATTAGAATGTTGGTTCCTTAACCTCCTTGAAGCATTTATTATAACTATGTTTTTGCCCTTTTGAAAATTTCTGCATTTTTATAAACACTCAATATTGTCTTAAAGGTTATGTTTTTCATTCCTAGTGTCTCTGCAGATATCCTAAAGCCCGTTTCTAAAGGAGAAGAGACATGTCCCTGACAAAGCTTACTTGTGCTATAGTTTATGCCGACACTCTTCGTTTTAGAACTTTCTTGCCTATGAGCTTTGAGGAAACAGCTCTTTTCTTAGTACCATACGATTTACTTGTCTTTCATCCTGTTTGCTTAGGATATGTCTATGTGATTGTACGTTGGAAATCTTCCCTCTCAGAATCCATGCTAATTTTTGAGAAAAGTTGGTGGATTATTAGTTTAAGGATTATATAAAATCCAACTTTTCCTTTATCCTTCTTTCATGAATTCCATATCTTAGTTAAATATTCAGGCTTACTCTATTACCCCTTTCCTTCTCAGCAGTCAAATGAATCAGGAAAAACAGTAGCCCTGGGTGCCTTTCCTCTGTATAAGAACTGAAAGTTTCAAGATAATATAAATATTTTTCAAAGGTAGATTTGTTTTTATTTCTCCCACAAGCTAAGTTATTTTAGATAATTTTAAAATATAACAGCCTCGTGATTGTGTGCTTAACCCAAATGTTTTGAGGAAATAGGTTTATGTTTTTAATGATATAGTAGGATTATAGTTCATATAACCAAAACACTACTTGGGTTTGAGCGTCTAGAAAGAAAAATTAGCTTCGAACACAGTTCTTTTGTATCCGTACTTAACCATTTGTGTGGATGAAGAGGAGCAGTGGTACATAAAATGTGAGTCAGCAAATCATCCACTAAGCATTTATATGTTAATTTTGAATGATAACTTTCAATATGATAATAATTGACAGATACACACTACTATACATAAAATAGATCACTAATAAGCACCTACTGTATAGCACAGGGAACTCTACTCAGTACTCTGTGATGACCTACATGGGAGAAGAATCTAGAAAAGAGTGGGTATATGTATAACTGATTCACTTTGCTGTATACCTGAAACTAACACAACATTGTAAATCAAAGTTAACAATAAAACTTTTTTTAAAATAAAAATTAAGGGCTTCCCTGGTGGCGCAGTGGTTAAGAATACACCTGCCGGGCTTCCCTGGTGGCGCAGTGGTTGAGAGTCCGCCTGTTGATGCAGGGGACATGGGTTCGTGCCCCGGTCCGGGAAGATCCCACATGCCGCGGAGCAGCTGGGCCCGTGAGCCATGGCCACTGAGCCTGCGCGTCCGGAGCCTGTGCTCCACAACAGGAGAAGCCACAACAGTGAGAGGCCCGTGTACCACAAAAAAAAAAAAAAAAAGAATACACCTGCCAATGCAGGGGACACGGGTTCGAGCCCTGGCCCGGGAAGATCCTACATGCTGCAGAGCAGTTAAGCTGGTGCGCCACACCTACTGAGCCTGCGCTGTACAGCTCACGTGCCACAGCTACTGAGCCCGCATGCCACAACTACTGAAGCCCACGCGCCTAGAGCCCGTGCTCTGCAACAAGAGAAGCCACTGCAATGAGAAGCCCGCGCATGGCAACGAAGAGCAGCCCCCGCTCGCCGCAACCAGAGAAAGCCTGCGCACAGCAACAAAGACCCAACACAGCCAAAAATAAAAATAAATTAAAAATAAAATTTAAAAATAAATAAAATTAAAATTAAAAAGTAAAATGAACAACTCTATATTGCTTAAAAAAAAAAAAAACACAACAACCAATAATAAAGCCCCACTTGCCTTTGGTGCGATAGAGACGCCAGTTTTCTATAGGGGAGCATCAGGCTCAATAGAACAAGAACCCCTCCCCTCCGACCTTTGCCTTCCTTTGCAGTAATACTTTTATCTTAGGGTTGTAATTAGTATTAGAGTTTATAGTATCTGGTACTTTTGTTCTTGCTGAGTGATTTTCTTGGTACTTATGGAAAAGAGGAGCATGAAAAGAAAACAGAAGGATGACAGTGAAGGATATAAAGCAGAGTAGGTAAAATTTTCTGTAAAACTAAAAACATTTACTGTCATATATCATGGAGATGATGGAAATTTACCTTTGTTTAGTTACATACCTACAAAAGTTACATTAGTTTTTGTCTTATGACACTGCATAACTACAGCATGCTAAATCCCATGCAGCCACTCCCTGATTTACAAACAGGTTGTAGTCAAATTTTTTGTTTACCATTTGTTTGCCGTTTGGAATTTGTAACATCTAGCGTTTTCCCCACGTTATTACTGTTATGAAGGATTACAGACTAGCCCGTAGAGCCCAATTTAATGTAAGGTTGCTGAAATAGAACATTTGTAATTGAGGTGGAAATATTACAATTTAAATTTAGTTATACAGAATAAACAGAGCAGAATGAAGGTAAGCAAGAAACCCTTTTCTTTTTTACATAAAAGCATATTTAATCAGAGAATGAAGCTGCCCCTGTGCTTTAGACTTGGTGTAGTCTTTCTTTAAACTCATTTTTTTTAAAGTGCTTATTTTTTTTTCTTGATACAGGTCTATCATTGGTTCCACCTGTACATTTATTGTCACTGATCAGGTTGGGGGGATCACAGTGAAGTGCAGAGACATTTATTGAGGTGACTGGGGTAAAGAGTGGGAGACCTTGGAAAACAAGGGAGGTGCATTTGTGGGAGAAAAGGCAACAATGAAGGGAATCAGAAGAAGTTATTAGAAAAGACGGCTTCTTTGGCTATAATGTGATGACAGCAGCAGGAAGCTTTGCGAATGTTCCTTTTGACGTAAGGGTTTCCTGTATAGTACATATATTTCACATTCCTTCTTTAATCTAAATTGGATTTATCCATTAAGATTAATTAACACGTCTTTCCAGGTAATGCTTTTGGGGAGGTTCAATGCAAATTAAAGAAAAAATTGTATAGATAATTTTACAACGAATCAAAACTGTTTCCCTCCCCACCAAACCAGTCTTGTTTTCCTTATTGCTAAGGCTGATATTCAGTAAGTAGTACCCAGATACCGGTTGTTTATGATCGAGCATCTATTCTGATTAGTTGGTACTCAAATATTCAAAATATCATCCCTGCATATAACTTTATCCAGCCCATTCTTGCCCATCTGCCATCTGGGACTCTGGAGGGAAAGAAGAATCTCAGCCTGGGCCTAAACCAATTTACGCCCCCAAAGACCATTGTGATCACTAATACTGCAACCAGCAGAGGAAGTGCATTCAACGTGAAAAGGAATAAGAAAATTGGCTTCCCCAAGCTGGACACACCATCAGTATTCACCTCGAATGGCACTCATCATCCGAAGAGAGACAAGACTGGGAGAGAAAGGCTTTAGTTTTCTTATCATCCCTTTGTTCTTCTAACCAAAAGGTCCCTTCCTTGTGTCCTGTGATGTTCTCACCTGTGGAAGGAGGCCCAGGAGAAGATGCCTGTTATATCCTCGACCCCCAAAAGTAGCTTGTTTGATCTCTTCCCAGTCTTTTTCTGTGGACGTGCTTTCTCTCTCTGCATTGGTTGTACTTGATGTCAGGCTGTCATTTTAATAAACTAGATAGCGCTAAGGAGAATTTGGTACACTGAACGTCTGAGGAGTCCCCCCAAATTTGCCAGCTAATTTCTTAGTGTTTGCTCTCCCTTTGAGAGTACAAAAGCAGATACTCATTTGCTTTTTTTTTCCTAAATGGGAATTTATTTGTATAAGACACTGAATTTCAGCAACATAACATCACAGATTGCTGATGAAAGCTGTCATTAAAGTATCAAATTATGTTAATCACAGCTGAAAGCTGTCGTTAAAGTATCAAATTATGTTAATATTGCAGCAGTGAATACCAGGATGTTAATGACAATTGAGAATTATGATGCTTAGAACTGCCTTTAGGATGACCATGAAGGTTGCTTGATTATAGTAGAATAATTTATAGTAATTTATATCAAGGAAACTTAAATGTACACTTGATTATTTTTAAAATAATGTCATTGGTTCTCATAAGCAGTTGAGAAATTTTGTCCTTTTTTGCTTCTCTATCCTTTAAAACTCTAGTATAATTATTTGGCTTAACTTCTGTAATGACTCTTTGGAATTTTGGCCAGGGTATATATTCAGATGAAATTAGAGTTCTTTCTACTTATGAGTTTGGGTTTTGTTTTTTGTTTTTTTTTTTGCGGTACGCGGGCCTCTCACCGTTGTGGCCTCTCCCGTTGCGGAGCACAGGCTCCGGATGCGCAGGCTCAGCGGCCATGGCTCACGGGCCCAGCCGCTCCGCAGCATGTGGGATCTTCCCGGACCGGGGCACGAACCCGTGTCCCCTGCATTGGCAGGCGGACTCTCAACCACTGCGCCACCAGGGAAGCCCGAGTTTGGTTTTTTTAATAAGCTTTAAATTCATGTTTTATATTTTAAAATGTAATGTATTCTATTATGTACATGAATTGCATTGTATGTTATATTAATGTACATATTCATTATTTAATATTGTCTAGGCTAAATGATCAGGACTATGCAAGCTGAGGCACTTTTAAGAATTATGACTGAGAATGCATTAAAATGAACTATAATTGAATAATCCTGTATCTTTCCAAAAATTGTTTACCGCTATTCCATCATTTTTGATCTGTTTATATTGTTAACTGTTATTCTAGACTGTGCTTCTGCAATCCTTATAGCCTACAATTAATATTTTTAGCTTTGATTACATGCACTTCATAAAAATTAATTTCCTATTACATATTTTTCTTATCTGAGTCTCATTTAAAATTAATAAGGTTCTAGTAATTTGCTACGTTACTTCAGCAGATATTCTATTTTTAGTTGTGTCTATCATCACGTCTTTAATTTATATATTGTTGATAATTGTAGTATTTAACCTTTGCTATATACCTACAGTGTGGTAGCTATTGTACATGAGCTATAGAAAATACTTAGTCTTTGTATCAAGAAGATGACAATTCAGAAGTTTATGAAATACCATTCTCTGGTGATTTTTTTTTTAAAGGAAAGAGTAGGCAGCTATCTATATTGACTAAGTAGTCTGTCAAGGATTTTCCAGTCCTGTGCATTTGTATATCTGATATATAGAAGGGATTTTCCAAATGCCCTTAAATACAAGGTAGGTTTTTTTATCCTATTGTTTTAGTAACTGTTTTGTTATTGAATGAAACTGAAGAAGGAAAGAGGAAGGAACTAAATACCTTGATCCCAGTTCTAAGTTACACAGTTTGGTTTCCGTTAATCTTGGTTTGTATTATATGCTATAAATTTAGATTTAAATTTGGTGACTAACAACCAATGCTATCATTTTGCCCATTTAAAATATACGTTCTTTGTTGTTTTCATCTGTAATCATATCAGTAATGATAAGAATCTGCATACTTAGGAAATATATTTGTGTTTTCATCAACTTTTGCTTATCCATATTAGCAAACATCTTCAAAAATGAAAATTGGGACTTCCCTGGCGGGCCAGTGGTTAAGACTCCGTGCTTCCACTGCAGGGGGCGTGGGTTCAATCTCTGGTTGGGGAACTAAGATCCTTCATGCTACGTGGCACGGCCAAAAAAAGAAAAAAAAAACAACAGTGAAAATTACCCTTGCTCTGGGGAAGGACTATGTCTTACTTACCTTATAAGGTGGACCTACTACCCCAAACAGGAATCCCTTCCACCTGGGGTGATTTGGGCAATGAGGTTTTAACTGTAACTTCATTTACACAACTTAAAATTGTATGAGACACCAACCTGCCACTCCTAAAAGTGGATTAAAATGTATTTATTATTATTATTTTTTTTTTTTTTTTGCGATACGCGGGCCTCTCACTGCTGTGGCCTCTCCCATTGCGGAGCACAGGCTCCGGACACACAGGCTCAGCGGCCATGGCTCACGGGCCCAGCCGCTCCGCGGCATGTGGGATCTTCCTGGACCGGGGCACGAACCCATGTCCCCTGCATAGGCCGGCAGACTCTCAACCACTGCGCCACCAGGGAAGCCCCGTATTTTTTATTATTAACCAAGGTACTGAACAGTATTAAACTGTGGATTTCAAAAGGCCCATAATTTGTTAATTTAGTTTTCCTGGTTCTTTTGTGTTACAATTTATTTTAGGTAGTTTTAAATACATAGCTATTAAGTATAATAACCATTTAAAATCGTTGATGGTTTTTGTGAAGCAAATAGGATGCTTAAAAGAGTTCAAATTCTTCTTGAGTAATAAATCTGTGAAAATAGCAGCATGTGTGTGTGTGTGTGTGTGTTGGCCTTAGAGCTTTCAGTGGTATTATATCATAACTGGGCTGTTACTTTATGCAGAGGTGTCATTTCAGCTTTTCAACAGAAAGATGATAGAAGGATCAGCCAGTTTTCTCTTAAGCATCTGCCGATCTGTTGATCAGTTGCATCAATGAGGTTTATGTAACATTCGTGAACACACACCCTGACAAAATTAAGAAAAAACATTTGAATCCTTTGCCTTTGACCTGTCTCTGTGTTTGTATACACACACACACACACACACACACACACACACACAGGCATTTGTATGGTAGGCTTGTTTTTGTGACTTATGCTTTACATAATATTTGCTGATACGATTTTCCTGTTTTCATTTTGGACCCATCATTTATTAGAGCACTGAAAAGACTTCCTGCTGAAGATAGGCCTCTCCATAGCTTCTCTCCTTTTCATGGCTTCCGTTTTTGGTATATTTTACTCTGTGCTGGGGAAATCTCGGGGGGCTAACGTGGACTCCAGGCAGAGCTACAGTATGCTGAGAGTAAGAGGGGGGCTAAGGAGAACTATGGTGCCGGCCATCAGCATACATACCAAAAACTAAACAAAAGGAATGATTTGATGTGGAAACACCCATTCCAGCCCTCAAGAAGGTGATTTCCTTGCTTCTGTTTAAACATAAATAATATGGAGAATAACTTCACCCTAGGAATAATGGCCCTATTAAATTATCTTCACTATATGCAATAACTTTTAAAGGAATTAAAATGAATCATAGTGATGAATGAAGCCTGTTGACATGAAAGAGACATTTAGGGATTGGGCACTAGAGTTTTTCTGTGTGTGGATCTGCTCGCTGAGTTACTTTTAAGAATCATGACTGAAAAGTGGATTGAGATGGTTCATAATAGAATAACTTTCTGTTTTTCCAGAACTTCCATCTGGCCAGAATTTTCTTAGTGTTTGGCTGGGGGTGGTGAGAACACATTTTGAGGAGAGAAGAGTAATTATTTTGGCCATAGTCAAGTTATACCATTGTTTCTTAGAGTAACTTTCAATCTACTGACTTGGAATGAGCATTTTCTTTTAGTCACCTTTTTATTGGATTAGGTAAGGGTAGTTTGTGAATTCCCTTTAAATCGTTAATATATGGAGAAAGGAAGCTTTATTTGCATCTATATGGGCAGTAAGAAGCGTATTTACTCTCATTCTAGTACAGGTATTTATGTATCCAGGCGTGAGTGCCATGAAAGTAGTTGGGTTTTAATTTTTTGTAATTGGCTTAATAGGTCACTTTAGACAATTGTGTCGAAGTTGGGCGGATTGCCAACACCTACAATCTGACAGAAGTGGATAAATACGTTAACAGTTTCGTCTTGAAGAATTTTCCTGCATTGCTGAGCACCGGGGAGTTCTTGAAACTCCCTTTTGAACGTCTTGCCTTTGTGCTTTCCAGTAATAGCCTTAAGCACTGCACTGAACTTGAGCTCTTTAAGGCTACCTGTCGCTGGCTACGCCTGGAAGAGCCTCGGATGGACTTTGCTGCAAAATTAATGAAGAACATACGATTTCCACTGATGACACCACAAGAGCTCATTAATTACGTGCAAACCGTGGATTTCATGAGAACTGACAACACGTGTGTGAATCTCCTTTTGGAAGCCAGCAATTACCAAATGATGCCATATATGCAGCCAGTGATGCAGTCAGACAGGACTGCCATTCGGTCTGACACCACTCATTTGGTTACACTAGGAGGAGTGCTGAGGCAGCAGCTGGTTGTCAGCAAGGAATTGCGCATGTATGATGAAAAGGCTCACGAGTGGAAGTCCTTAGCCCCCATGGATGCCCCAAGGTACCAGCATGGCATTGCCGTCATTGGAAATTTCCTGTACGTCGTTGGTGGACAGAGTAATTATGACACAAAAGGAAAAACAGCAGTTGATACAGTCTTCAGATTTGATCCTCGATACAATAAGTGGATGCAAGTTGCATCTTTAAATGAAAAGCGCACCTTCTTCCACCTAAGTGCCCTCAAAGGATACCTGTATGCAGTTGGTGGGCGAAATGCAGCTGGTGAACTGCGTAAGTGTGTGCACTTCTATTAAGCATAGAGACGAATTTCTTTACCCCCAGATTCTTGTCAAATCATAAAATAAGCAGTTTTGTAACATCAAAGACCAAAAAATGTAGCCAGGATTTTATTTTAAACTGTTTTTCTTAGAAAATATCAGAGACCATCTGTACGCCTTATCTGGGCATACATTGTTGGCCATACTACGAATTATTATCTTACAAATATATCAATATGTTGCAGAATGTTTTACTTGTGCAATATCTATGGTTTTCATCTTGAAGGTTCAACTAAAAAGTATGTTCTGCTAATTTAAATTCTAATAGTATCTTGGACAGAAGTTTGGCATGTTCCCTCATTTTCCATTTTAAAAGCCCACATAATAGTTTACTGAACAGGTTAAAATTCTTCCTTACAGAGCACGGACTTTTATAGTTGCTTCTTTTACGTAATCTGTTACCTACCACAGGCCACAGAGTAAGATGATTTTCTTATCTACTAAGTGTTCAGAGTTCAATATTATCCAGAGTTTATTTACTGTGAGTATTATGATAGGTAACTATTAGTCTCAAAAATCATTCTCTCTTGGTGAAATACGAAACGGTTTTCTTCACTGTAAACTGATCTGGTAAGCTTTATTATTTGATGGTCCCTTCTTCCTAATCTAAGATCAGCGACAAGTACAGTTAACATAGACCAATACTTTGGCTACATAAATTAACACTAATTTTGATATTTTAGATAAAATTGGAACAAGGTGGCTGTCCAAGAAGTCAGAAAGACCACATTTTATGTCATGTGTTACATATCTGTCATTACCATCATTGTTTGGTAACAATGGGTAACACCCATCTTCCTTTATTCTCTGTTCGAAATAGAGTCCCTGTAGTTGAACGGTTTTCCAGGTTCCATAATGCTGGGGAAGTTTAAAATATTGGCATTGGCTCTGGATAAATTCAGAGTAATTATCAGAATCTTTTTCTTCAGTATTCTAAAAAATAAAAGGTAGTCTAATGGATTTGAGAATAAGCAGTTTATTGGAGACAAAAAGAGCTGCTCTCAGCTCTTAAACTTTTCAGCTTATCAAGCTCTTTCTTGTTCGTGACATGGTCTTTTTTTATATATATATCCTTATTGGAGTATAATCGCTTTACATTGTTGTGTTAGTTTCTGCTGTACAACAAAGTGTATCAGCTATACGTATACATATATATACCCATATGCCCTCCCTCCTGAGCCTCCCTCCCACCCTCCCTATCCCACGCCTCTAGGTCGTCACAAAGCACCGAGCTGATCTCCCTGTGCTATGCGACTGCTTCCCACTAGCTATCTATTTTACATTTGGTGGTGTATATATGTCCATGCCACTCTCTCGCCTTGTCACAGCTTACCCTTCCCCCTCCCCGTGTCCTCAAGTCCATTCTCTAGTAGGTCTGCGTCTTTATTCCCATCTTGCCCCTAGGTTCTTCATGACCACTTTTTCTTTTTTTTTTTAGATTCCATATATATATGGAATGCCATCTTTGTTTTTCTCTTTCTGACTTACTTCACTCTGTATGACAGACTCTAGGTCCAGCCACCTCATTACAAATAACTCAATTTCGTTCCTTTTTATGGCTGAGTAATATTCCATTGCATATATGTGCCACATCTTCTTTATCCATTCATCTGTCAGTGGACACCTAGGTTGCTTCCGTGTCCTGGCTATTGTAAATAGAGCTGCAATGAACATTGTGATACATGTAACTTTTTGAATTATGGTTTTCTCAGGGTATACGCCCAGTAGTGGGATTGCTGGGTCGTATGGTAGTTCTGTTTGTAGTTTTCTAAGGAACCTCCATACTTTTCTCCCTAGTGGCTGTATCAATTTACATTCCCACCAACAGTGCAAGAGGGTTCCCTTTTCCCCACACCCTCTCCAGCATTTAGTGTTTGTAGATGTTTTGATGATGGCCATTCTGACTGGTGTGAGGTGATGCCTCACTGTGGTTTTGATTTGCATTTCTCTAATGATTAGTGATGTTGAGCATCTTTTCATGTGTTTGTTGGCAATCTGTATGAGTGACATGGTCTTAATGTTACTGATGTTTCCTACCCATTTTTTTTTTCCCCTTTGTTGTCACAGTGAAATTTTTTCTAAGGCCAGACTTTCCAGATTGTTGGACTAGCTGTCAGGATCATGAACCACACAAGTTTCCCAATATATTTTAATAATCAGACTTTTAAAAGCACTTGACACATTAATACCCTTAGTGTAGAATTGTCATTTCCTCAGTCAACCCACACACATTATTTTCATGTTATTATACTATTTTAAATTTATGGTGTCTGGAAAGAACCAGAAGATGCAAGTAGTGACTTGACACTTTCTTAGAAAAACCACTTATGTAAGTTCATCTTTACAAGTTTACAAATTATAGGTCATTAGCCCTGGCAGTCAGTGGCCGTTTTGAAACTTCTTTTCTCTAAGGAAATAGCTCCATTTTTCAGTCACTGCTTGCTTGGTAATGTTATCACCTCTGTTAATATGCAGCTATTAAGTTTTCAATATATTGTTCCTAATATTTATATTCTGAGAATTTATCATCTTCAGGCCAAGGAGAGTTGTTATATAAGACTGAGGCGCTAGAGGCTTCCTTCTTCTGACTTAATCCTTACCCTGTTTGAGTTCTTCCCACGTTATGCTCAATTGGAAACAAGAAGTAGACTACCCCGTTGGGCAAGCGGCTGGCTTCCTCGCTCATGACCTTCAGAAATCACCCCTTTAATGTCTTATTAAAAACAGTCTTCTGTGTTTCAGTTTGAAAGTGACAGGATACAAGAGAATCATGCTTTTCATGAGCTGTTCCTAAATTTGTAATAACTGTTTGATTATATTTAGACTTTAAAAACACAATCGTCCAGAGCTTAAACCTAAGGATAATGATTTAAATATTCTAAAAAAATACTCCCCGTCTAGATGGTAAACAGAGGTCCATTTTTATCTTAATTCATAAACTGTGTTTTCACAAATAAATGTATGATTATAATATAGACACAAACCCTCAATACCGAAGGACAACTATAATTCCACTTAGAGGGCAACTATTTGATATTTCTTTCCGTTTGAAATTTTCTCCTAGAATCCATAAGCAACTAAGCTTTTGTAGAAGATAATTGCTTCCCTTAAAATCAGCATACCCAGCAAATCCATTCTGTGCTGCATATCTGAAGTTAAAATATATTGGAAGTTTGTTTTAAAAAATCATGTGATTGACTTATTAAGTACACTCCAATATAGAGTCTTGATTCCAGGAGAACCTTCAGGCCCCAAAGAGTCATTATATAAAACCAAGTAGCAAGCAGCTTCGTTTTGTTTGGTTTGGTTTTCCGCCTGACCCACGCTACCCCTCTGAGTTCTTCCTATTTTACACCCATGTGGGGATATGAAGTAGGCGGGTCCGTCTCGTCACATTCTGTATCGTTGAGGTAACCAATCGTGATGTAACCACCCTGATTACCTCCCCAAAGAAGAACATGAATGTGTTCTTCTGAATTCTGTTTATAATGTTTCTCCTTGTGTAAATAAGAAGAGGATATGTGTCAGTTGCCCTTTGTAATTTTCTTAGACCCATTAGTTTGGCAGAATAGTAGATTTTGGTTCTAAAGAAATGATTGCTTATATTTCTGAATGTTCCAGCAAGGCAGGGTTTTTAACATTCTCATGTACCATAAGCATTTTTTAATGGCATCCCCTCCCTCCGCCCCACACTAACATCTGTTGTAATAACATTCCATCTTAACTGATTATGTTGACATAGTCATATGTCTATGTAAATAGAGAAGGGGAGTAGGAATGGGTGTCAGGAAAATGGGATTGATGGGAAAATCATTTCACAGTTTAGCAGGTTCATTAGTACCAGTACATCATTTATTCTTCATACACACAATAACCATTGCCTGTATATAATGATGAAAAGAAAACAGTGGCAGCGTTTGCAAGACATTTTAGATCATTTTAATGCATTTAGCCTTTTAAAATCTTGCCATGGAGTGTATGGACCCAAGCCCATAGTACATAAAAACGATACTGTTAGCGTGTGTGTGAGCCTGGCTTATTGCTGAAATATAATTCCTTAGAAATGCTACTTTCCTTTGACACTGGGTACAGTGGGAAACTGGGGAAAGCTTAGAGTAGCTGTCACTTAAGTGAAAAAGGGGTCAGTTATTTCTGGTATCTTTCAAAATTGTCATATAAGAAATTGATCTTCCATTGAGGTTTTCTGTATTGAGGAGAAATATGACAGCTCAGATATCTTTCACTTCAGTTAAATAAGTCAGGATTTCAAATAATGAAATAACTTATAGAAAACGTGTTAGATTTTTCCAAATAAATGTACAATAAAATGACTGAAATTTATCAAATGCATCCATATCCCTTAATGGATTTGCAGTTTATTAAGCGACATATTACCAACTGGCACTCTAGGATTCTAGAGACCATCCCCTCTTTGTGGGAGCCATTATTGTCCAAATGGTTTTCTTCAGGACTAATCTCTTTCCTAACCTCAAATAACAAGTAAATTCCACGACATCCCTTGTGCGCGATTCTGAACTCCAGTGGAATCACCTGAGAAAATAAGAGTTCCTGATGAGTAATGTGACATAACCAACCGAAGTGCAATTCTTAAATTAGGGAGGGTCTCTAATTTAAATACTAGGCCACCAGACTACTGAAGGTGGTTCTCTAGAATAGGGATCAGAAAACTGATCCCTATTGCCAGAAAGGAAATCTTTTTGGCTTTGCAGGCTGTAGGATCTCTGTCACAACTAATCAGCTCCGCTGTTGTATTATGAAAGCAACTATAGACAATTTGTTTATAAACAAATGAGTGAAGTTGTGTTCCAATAAAGCTTTATATATGAACACTGAAGTTCGAATTCCATATAATTTTCATATTTCACAAACTATTCTTCTTTTGATATGTGTTTCCAACTCGTTAAAAATGTAAAGGCCATTCAGATTTTTATCCTGTTGGCCATACAAAAGCAGACGACGTACTGGATTCGGCTTACAGGCTGTAGTTTGCCTGACCTCCCCTGTTCTAGATTTTCCCAATTACCTCATTACCATTCCTACCTGTCACAGACTGTGATGGACTCACTGCTTTGTGGCTCCAACTCCTTGATGCTCATCCCGTGTCCCCTCCCCCTATCAAGGTGGTTGGCACTAACATCTCATTGCCTTGTAAATGTGGAAAATAGAACTAAGGGCATGTATCAATATATAGACTTGTTAGTTAGATATATTCTATTTTAAAACTAAATATATTGATTTTACTAATAACAATCCTGCATGGAGACAGTAAAGATTAAATGATGGGAAAAGCTAAAGGAGATGGGTTATCTAGCTGGAAGAAGACAAGTTTCGGGATGATGAACTATCATATACTTGTTGTGTTACTGGTGATTAATAGCCATCTTACATTTCAGGGACCCCTGTATGAGAAAGTATAGATGGATTCTTATAACCCCCATTACCAAAAAAATGCAGTTAACTCAGTGATAGAAGAACAGCATTATCTTTCTACATAGGAAAATTTTAATAATCGTAAAGAGTGAATAGCTATTCAGATTCTAGCTCCCTAGAAAAAAATAAGAGGAAACTAATGCAAACTGCATCAGAACAGATTGAATTAGACGCAAAGAAAGAGTGTAACAGTCTAGAAATTTCAAAGGTCAAGGCAGAATTCTTCATTAAGAAAAGCACAGAACTGGAGTAAAAGCTACCTTTGACATCAAATAGATGGAAAGAAGTCTTTAAAACCCTTCTGATAGGATGTGTGATTAGACTACATTCTTTTATCAGATAAAACCCTACCATTAATGATATACATTCAGGAGGATTTTGCTTGTCGATTAGGCAAAAGTCATGCTGAAGGCAAATGGAACTGAACATTCAAGAAGACATCCAGGACTTCCCTGGTGGCGCAGTGGTTAAGAATGCTCCTGCCAATGCAGGGGACACGGGTTTGAGCCCTGGTCCAGGAAGATCCCACATGCTGCAGAGCAACTAAGCCTGTGTGCCACAACTACTGAAGCCCGCACACCTAGAGCCTGTGCTCCGCAACAAGAGAAGCCACCGCAATGAAAAGCCTGTGCACCACAACGAAGAGTAGCCCCCGCTCGCCGCAACTAGAGAAAGCCCGTGCGTAGCAACGAGGACCCACCGCAGCCAAAAATAAATAAATTAAAAAAAAAAAAAAAAGAAGACATCCAGTGACTGAAAATAGTCACAAACAGTATTGGAGCAAACAATTTTAGTTTGTCATTAATTGTGGAAATAGCCCTTATTTGGGGGCAAGATTTTGCAGGATCTTGCTACCTGATGGGAAGGTTTAGAAGATATAGAGTTGGTAAGGGTCCAAGCCTGAAGCAATGAACAAAAATAACAAGAGATAAAAAAAGAGAACAGTTAAAAGCCTTTGAAATAAGACTGAAAATTCAAAACTAAAGTAGAAAAGGAAATCAGTAAAGGGATACAAGAAGTGGTATAATACAGGTGTTGTTAGAGGAGAAATAAGTAGTTCATGTAGTGAATTTGATGAAATGAAGTTATTGAAGAGAGTAGAAAATTAATCTCTCTCTCTCTCTAGTTTTGCCTGTTCTCACATTACTGTTGTTTTCTTAAATAGGAAAACTTGTTCAAAGGATGATTCATCAATTAGGATTGCATTTGGCTGCAAGTAGCCAAATTTTATTCCGGTGGCTTGATCAAATAGCCCCACTCAGCATCCTCCTGCTTCCGTTCCATTGCCTACAACTGTATCATATCATCAATTCCAGCTTCAAGGGAACCTGCTAATTTGAATTTTATTTTGAGTTGGGCACAGTGCTTTCCTGAGCAGTGTTGTGGTTCTGTTAGTAGGAAAAAAGCAGGGTTAGTGGAGACAAGCATTTGGGTTAGCAAGTGGCAACGTCTGCAATAAATAGTATAAACTTTTCAAATCAGTCTAGATGTTGTACTTTTGACCAGAGTCCTCCTAACATCCCTATTGTTTTTCTGCCTTTTAAAAAAGATCACATTTTCTATCTGTCTGGACTGTCATTGTTCTAGTCTTGAGGTTATAACAGATTGATATTTAAGTAAGATGAGGCCTCAGATACTTTATGTTAAAGACGATAAATTTGTTACTGAGAGGAAGTACCCCTGATAAAAATCTGAACTTCATATTATGCTGCTAATCATCTTCAAGTTAAGAGCAGTACTGGCTACAACGGTACTGGGTGGTTATATACAAGCTATTGGCTTTAATGTGTAAATACTGAAAAATTATCGTCAGTGTCCATTTTGTAGTCTGGATATAAAATAAAGCAATAGGCATCAAGACATACACCAGGCAGTGTGCATACTTTCATTTTCAACTTAAAATTTTGCTTCATATCTGTTAACCTTTGTTTCCTATATGGTGTATCATATAGAATCAAAGTGTTTTTCTTCCTTGTGATGTTTTTCATCTTTTCTTCCCACATATGTAGAGCAAAGAAATGGGAGAAATGTCAAATTATAAAGATGTAACAAGATCCTAGAAGAAAAGAAATCCTAGTGATTTCTTTTTTTTTTTTTTTTTTGCGGTACGCGGGCCTCTCACTGTTGTGGCCTCTCCTGCTGCGGAGCACAGGCTCTGGACGCGCAGGCTCAGCGGCCATGGCTCACGGGCCCAGCCGCTCCGCGGCATGTGGGATCTTCCTGGACCAGGGCACGAACCCGTGTCCCCTGCATCGGCAGGCGGACTCTCAACCACTGCGCCACCAGGGAAGCCCAATACTAGTGATTTCTGCAGCAACAGAAATGTTACCTTATTATATTACGTAGCTCATCTGATGTAACATGTATCAATGTATTAATGGTTCACATTATTAACATAACGTCAATAATTAATATAAGTGACCCCCAAAGAATATCTCATAGCTATAATAGAAATGGTTCAGTTATTTGGATATTATTATTGTTCCACCTAAAAGGAAAAACAATTAATTGCTAAATTTGAAATTATATATCATTTTTAAAAATTCATTCATTCTTTCCTTTTATTTTTTAAACAACAGCTACAGTAGAATGTTACAATCCAAGAACAAATGAATGGACCTACGTTGCCAAAATGAGTGAGCCCCACTATGGCCATGCTGGAACTGTGTATGGAGGTGTAATGTATATTTCAGGTAAATAATTGCAAATGCAATTAATGTAATACATAGACTTTTAGCTATGTCGCCATCTTTCCATCTGGTGTTAATAATAATCCTGGAAATGGATAACCAAAATATAATTTGTATTGATTTTAGAATATATTTTGTGCGTACATTTGCATATGAATCCTTTGGCATTTTATAAGTTTATAAGACTAGCGGCAAACCAATCCTACTGTAAATACCTTACTTAGAAGAAATTGGAAAGCTTTCAGCTTCTCCAGCTTGCCTTTCAGTCCCCATACCCTGTACTCCAATAACTCGGTACTCTAATAACCACCATTCATATTCTCTATAACAACATTTAATTCATTTTTATTCAGAATTTAGCTAAACTCTATGAGGAAATATATCATTATGTAACATATAAGCTCTACTGTGCATAAAACTTGCTACCAATATACATATAATGCATAATAATGTTCATTCTCTCATTTAGTGCAACCCATAATATATGTTTCTCTTGTCCTTAGCATTATAATGGGTTCTACTATGGTGTCATTGCATAAATAATTCTGTGTTGATTACCTGTATTTTGGCCATATGCACATATACTTTTCTGATAAAAAATTCTGAAACAGTTGCAGTTCGCTCAGTGTCCCAGTAACAGCTTTCGTTCTCAAACTGTTGGTGTTCAAATCATCCTTCCGTAGAATTTAGAAAGGAGTCTTATTTTAATGTAATGTTCACTTCAGGTATTGAAATTTTAGTCCGTTATTCAGGTTCTTACCATTTGGCCCCGACACAGTCTACCTCTGACAGTTTTCCCCCTTTTGAAGGCCTGCCAGTGTCAGGCCAGCAGTTACGCTATTAGAGAACAAAGGCGATAAGGTGATGTTTGTGGTCTGAGTCTCTGAACGCTGCCTTATGAAATCTCTAATGAAGAAGGATCAGGGAAAGGCCTGTAGTGTATGATTGGCAGGTTTCTGGTGTTAAATATATGAGCAACTATGGGACGTCTTATATTGAAAGAGCCATCCACTAATCAGTGATTTACACCATCCACCTGTTTTACGTGTGTAGCTGCTATGCCATTATAAGGAGAGCTCCAAGTCTTCTGGGGGAAAAGAAATGACATTCGAATGGTTCTAGTGGTGCTTTGGTATAACTAGGATACGTTGCACAAATGACCTTCCCAGTCAAGATTAGGCTAGGAACCACAGCTGAGTTTCAAACCAAAGAGCACTGTTTTGCTTGCTGACAATTCAGTGAAGTACAGAAAAAATATCTAAAAGCAGAAAAAAAATCGATTGCCATCTGGCCACCAGACATAGAGCTCTGAATGATATGGCTAAAGATTAGTTTAGTTTTCTCCCTAATCTGCAGAATATATAGTCTGATCCTTTCATTGTACAGGCTGATTTAGATGTGCTCTAAGAATATCCTTTGTAGATGATATAGACTCCATAGAGCAACAACGAATTGCTGTACATGCAAAATTCCATATATATTCAGCATTCTAATTCTTTAGCTTTTTAAGAGAGGACATTACCCACCCTCACCCTACCCACCCAAAACTCTACAAAAATAATCAGTTCCGAACATTCGTCTGAGCTTGTACATTTGCACAATACTTTCGACTTTTCCGAAGCACTGTGATTTATTTCAGTTCATGGTCACAATCCTAATGAGAGAACTAGAAATGAGGAAACGGAGAAATGAGGAAACGGGCACCGAGGCTTTAAAGTGCCCTAGCCCTGTGCTCAGCACCCAGAGGGTGCTCGCTGAAGGGCAGCAGAAGTGAATGATGCTTTGTAGTTGGGATTTCCTGTAAACCCAACTCTAAGAGTGGCCAAAATACGTTTTCATTCTGTAAAGCCTCTTAAATCCCATGGGTCTCTGTCTGAGAAAGTCATTACAATAATATAAGCTGCATTTTTGTTCTTTAAGGAGATGAAAATGTTATTTTCTTTATTTTTAATCCAGAGAAAGTATAGCAGGGAGACATTTGTAAGAACAAGGTTGATAAGCTCTAAAATGTCATAATACCTGGATAGACGTTAATTATCTGTGACCTGTGACAGAGAGTCTCCTATTTACTTTTGCATTTTTATAATAATCTGTTTACCCCATGCCTGTAATTTTCATTCTCTAGGAGGAATTACTCATGACACTTTCCAAAAGGAGCTCATGTGCTTTGACCCTGATACTGACAAATGGATCCAGAAGGCGCCAATGACCACTGTCAGAGGTCTGCATTGCATGTGTACAGTGGGAGAAAGGCTGTATGTCATTGGTGGCAATCACTTCAGAGGAACAAGCGATTATGATGATGTCCTAAGCTGTGAATACTACTCACCGATCCTTGACCAGTGGACCCCAATTGCTGCCATGTTAAGAGGGCAGAGTGATGTTGGGGTCGCTGTCTTTGAAAATAAAATCTACGTGGTTGGTGGGTATTCATGGAATAATCGTTGTATGGTAGAGATAGTGCAGAAATATGATCCAGATAAAGATGAATGGCATAAGGTTTTTGATCTCCCAGAGTCCCTGGGTGGCATCCGAGCTTGCACACTCACAGTTTTTCCACCTGAAGAAACCACACCATCACCTTCTAGAGAGTCCCCTCTTTCTGCACCTTAAGATCGTCCCTACAACTAAGATGCTGTAGTCCTATCTTTGCAACGTGTCATGGATTCTCTTCTTTCACCCTCCCCCTTAAGTAGTGTATGTTAGGATTAGCCTCCAGTAATTGATACAAATATTGGAAAAAAGACGACATTGATGTTCTTTGTGCTGTTTGTTTGGTGGTAACAAAACCATTCTGGAAATGTATCCCATAGAAGCTGATGTTTAACATACGAGGAGAAAAAAAAAAAAAAAAGCAAGGCAAAGTATTGTCTATAAGATGTTTCTGCAGTACTTTTTTGATGCTGTGTACTGGGTGTAAGGTATTTGTCATCTTACATTAGAAAGCCCAATAAACCAAGTTGAAGGTGGATTATAGTAAATGTACAACTGTGCTAACTAGGCTTCAAAGTAAAAAGTTTTCCTTTCATCTTTGACTGTGAGATGTGAAAGGGAGGTAGCCCGCTCCAACAGGAAACAATAGACAAAAGGTTGCCAACTCGCATGAGCTACCTCCCTCTTTTCATAAAGTATTTTTGACATATCTGTCAGCCCACCTGTCTGTGGGGTACATTGAGAACACATCGAGTTTCTTAGACACACAGGAGAAAGAATAATTATAATTCACGAATATTAATTTAAAAAAACAGCATGACCCCTCAACTTGTAAGCAAGGCTTTGGGGCTTTTTAAGTGTGTATAAATATAGACACACACATATATCAAAGAGAAGAATTTTAAAAACTGAGTAGCACGTCAAACAAATGCAAAAAAGAAAACTTTGAAATTTCTTCCAAAAAGCAGCTTCCATTAAAATGGGAATTCAGTATGCACGTACTGAACGCACGTAGGTAGAATCATACTGAATTTAGGCGAATAAGGGCTAGAAATTTTGAGCAACTCAATTTGTCATTTGGCCAAATTTTTCCTTCCAAAACTGTAATCTCCACCTTCTCCTTTGCTGTTGAGGTAACTTACATATTATATGTATTCTGTATACTCAGTTCATAAGATTATTTAGCACAAAGTATAGCAGCTCCACCTGGTGAGAGCTCCTTTCGCTCAGTGAATTCCACTTCCATGTTTTATTTTTTTTGTTCAATAAAAACATTTAATGTCGCTTTGGTGTGAGGTATCCTGTTCTTGTCTGAGTTGGCTTCCTTTGGCTTCCTTTGATTAAATACCTTTCTTTTTTTTTTTTAGTATGCCAAGATCCAAATGATCAGAACTTAAGAGTACTGAACAGCTTGGATTAATGAATACTAATGACTTTCATTCAAGGAAGAAAAGAATTTGACCAGGTCAAACTTCATTGGTGAAAACTCATTGTTGGTTGTCTTTGAGGAATTAGTTTGTAGAAGATGCTAACTGACCCCTCTCCATCCCCACAGGGTAATAATATGTCTAAACCACAAGAGCAGTGAAATTTCTGAGGTCGGTTTCCCGGATCTTTCGGAAGATCCATCTTGCCTAATGAGAAGGGATTGTGTAAAATGACTTAAGAGATCTGTTCTCGACCGAAAAAATGTTTTTGTAAGAGATTGATAATTATGTTAGGGCCGTATGTATGATCTTTCCTACTTTATCTGCAAATGACCCGATTAAATCTGAACCAAAAATTTCGAGCTATTCCAAACCAACTAGAGTGTTGCCAAAGTTCTTATCTAGTGGAGAATTGGCAGTGCCCGTGTCACTGCCTCTGTCTTGAGTTAATCATAATGAAGAAAACAATTTTCCCATCAGTGGTACTTTTGAATGTTAGGAGAAGCCTGGTTTGAATTTGAAAGACCCTCTTTGGCAAGATTGTTCTTAAGTCAGAGAAACTGGTCACGTGATTTCAGTCGTCTGCTTATAGGCAGGTCAGTTTCAGCCGTTTGCAGAGAGTTAACACCCTCCTGAACATGGGAGCATGTACAGGACAGACTAATGGTCCCACCACAGTCCAGTATGGGTGTTCCTGGTCAGGCGGCTCTCCTCCAAGCAGCAAAGGTTTTTTCCATCTTGTGGCTTCTTCTGCCTCTTGGGTCCTCGGAATCTTCTCCATTCAGTCAGCAGAAGAAGAATGGAACATTGCAGGTATGAGGGCTGTCGGGCTTGAAAGAGGCATGCATCACTTCTACCCACGTTCTGCTGTCCGGAAGTCAATCCTGTGTCCACACAGAAGCCCAAAGGGGACTGGAAAATAGCAGATAGCCGCGTGCCCAGAAAGAAGAGGAAACAGGGCTGGTGATCCGGTCGCAGTTTGCCGCAGGGAATAACAAAGCACAAGGTTCTGTTTGACAGCTTACCTTTTCTGCATCCAGGCCATATGTTATTTAGAATAACAATTCATGTCATGCAAGTGCTGTTATTAAACAATTCCAACAGCTGGTAAATTATTACACATTTTCCTTCACAGCGAATAACAATTTTTCTTTATAAAAAATCTCTGACAGTCATTAGTTGGCTCTACAAGCATTTCTCCCATTTGCCTTTCTTAGGTTCTTGATCTACTTGAAAAAGGAGCTACTGAATACATTAAATCTCAAAAGGTTCATCATTTCCCTTCCTGGTCAAGGTTGGTAGAGTGGGGAAGATGAAAGAAAACAGCTACTTTGCCTGTTTCTAGAATTAAAAAAAAATTCAGCTCATAATCAGGTTTGCCCTGAAAAGTAAAATGATGACCTGAACCTGTTTGCTCTCTAATATTACTTTAGAGACTTAACAATATATAAGTATGTATTGTTTCCTTGCAAGTTGCTAAAATAATTCCCTCCCATTATACCCAGAGAGAATGCCCCCATAGGGCAAGTAAGTGGTGTTGTATTTCATTAGTTCAACTGTGACCTTTTTTTTTTTTTTCCATTTCAAGGGCCTTTGTGTATTGCCCACCCCCCCAAGAATGGTAAGTAGACTTCCTCATGTGGAAAGTTGGCCCTGCCTCTAATTTTATTCTTGGCCATTGTGTCTTATTTTCAAAGCACTAGACCTTAGGTTTAGTCCTTTCCACATCAGAGATCTCTTGGAGTATGCGGGCAGGAAAGTAAATGTGAAACAAGTTCACAGGGATTAAAGGAATTTTATTTTAAATTGGTCAAATCATGTAGTATTTTACAACTCTTGGTAATTATAAAAAGGCAAAATACAGAAAAATTGGTAAATACAAGAAAGAAGAGAAGTCATTCATCTCCCCCCATATCAGTAACGATTGCTAAATGCGAGTATATTGGTTTTACACAATTATCAGAACGTTACAGGTTGGCCAACGTCTTCTGTAAAAATCAGTAAATATTTTAATCTCTGTGGCAACTACTCATCTCTGATGTTGTAGTGCAAAAATGTCGATAATGTGTAAATGAATGAGTGAGGATGTGTTCTAATAAAAGTTTAGGACACTGAAATTTGAATATCATATAATTCTCACGTAGTATAAAATATGACTCCTCTTTCGAGTTTTCAGCCATTTAAAAATTGTTAGCTCCTGGGCCACAGAAAAACAGACCATGGACCAGACTTGGTCCATGGTCTGTAGTTTGCTGACTCCTGCATTACAAGAGTGCGTTTCATTATCATTCACTTATTCTTTTTTAAAAAAATTAATCAATTCATTTATTTTTAGCTGCTTTGGGTCTTCGTTGCTGCGTGAGGGCTTTCTCTAGTTGTGGTGAGCAGGGACTACTCTTTGTTGCGGTGCGCAGGCTTCTCATTGCGGTGGCTTCTCTTGTTGTGGAGCACGGGCTCTAGGCGCGCAGGCTTCAGTAGTTGTGGCACGGGAGCTCAGTAGTTGTGGCTCACGGGCTTTAGAGTGCAGGCTCAGCAGTTGTGGCGCACGGGCTTAGTTGCTCCGTGGCGTGTGGGATCTTCCCGGAAAAGGGCTCAAACCCGTGTCCCCCGCATTGGCAGGCGGATTCTTAACCTCTGCGCTACGAGGTAAGCCCCCCATTTATTCTTTCAAGAAACATTTACTGTGAATGTATTTTGTATCAGTCAATGAAGAGTCCTAGGGTCTACAAAGATGAATAAAACTGAATCCCTGCCCTCAAGGAGCTCAGTCTAATTGGGTAGATAGAGGCTTACAACGTAGTGTGCTGGAGGCTAGGATGGGTGTCTAAAGAAGCCACATCTGAACAAGTCACAAAAATAGATGTTTATAAAATGAATGCCTGGGACTCGAGTGCCTGCATTAATAAAATACAACTTTTCTTGCCACAAAGCTATAAATAAAAGAATACGCATAAGGAAGGGGCAGCCAGTCCATGAAAGCCTAGCTCCTGCCCCCTGATCAACTTGATCTAATTACCCCAACTCCCAACTTGCTGGTTCTGTGCTAAATAGGGTCACACACAACGTGTCCTTTAAAATACTCTGTAACCAGCAGAGTACAGGATGGGATATTTAACAAGACTTTCCTAAAATCTCTGCGCGTCAATATGTTTTTTTACTGCAAGTAACAGAAATCCCCAACTCTAACAATAAGGAAATGTGTTTTCTCACAGAGCTGCAAAGCCCACTGGAGATAAAGGAGGCCCCAGGCAAGATGTACTTAGCTCAGTGTCATCAAACTCCCAGGTTGGTTTTTTTTTTTTTTTCCTCATATCCCCACTCTGTTTGCAACAGCATTTGTAAACACTGTGTTTTGCCAGTAGCGTCCCTTGTTCACATCCACAGAGAGAGAAAACCTCTCCCTCAATCATGGAATTTAAATTCTCTTTAGTCTGATGGAGGCAACCCAGGACATATGATTCTCGTGGCCCTGTTGCCAGGGGAATGCGGTGCACGGATTGGCTTAGATTAACTATCTTACATGAAATTGTTGTTGGGGAATTAACCATAATACCCTCCTCTCTCAGGAAGAACAAGAAGGAAACATGGAGAAGGAAATTTAGGTAATTGGACTGACTGGTTCACTTTGTCCCAAATCAGTCTAGGCTTTTTCTAGGTTCATGTTTTTCAAAGTCTGGGTCACAACCTATTAGTACAGAAATTCCCAAAGTGTGGTCCAGGCAACCTGGTGTCTCTGAGACTCTTTCAGGGAATTCATGAGGTCAAAACTATTCTCATCATAATACTAAGCTCTCATTTGCCTGTTTCACTCTCATTCTCAAGTGTACAGTGACATTTCCCAGAGGTTGAAGGACACACGGTGATGCCATTACTCTGTCAGGTAATAGGATATGAGTTTGTGTATTCTTGTATTTTAAAAACCCTCAGAGAGTTCTCTGGTGGTCCAGTGGTTAGGACTCGGTGCTTTCACTGACGTGGCCCCAGGTACAATCCCTGGTCGGGGCCAAAAAACAAAAGCAAAAAAACCCTCTCATTACTTGTTTCTAATACAGTAAACATCAATAGCTATAACTCACATAAACACAACCTCTTTGGTATCCTCAAATTTTAAGAATGTATGGGAGTCCTGAGACCCAAAAGTCTGAGAACTACTGAGTTGTAAGATCAATTTTAGAAACATTTTTTACAGAAATGGAATAAAAACTAGAGTGTGCCGTACATCATAAATGTAAGTATTGTTTTGTGAAGTTTTCTTTGGATTATGTGTATGTGTTTATATATACACATGCATTTAATCAAAAGAAAAAAATTCACAAAACAATACTTATATATGTGTATGTGTGTGTGTATGTGTGTGTGTGTGGTTACAATATAAGTAAAATGTTCTAATGTGGGACCTGATCAAAAATGGTTGAAAGCACTGCTCATTGGTCCTGAGCATACTCCATGTAACAAAGGCCCTCTTCCCACCATTCCCTCCACCACCAAGGAACACACTCAAGTCTCCTGGGTTGTTTAAAGTCCTGACACCAAAGAGCGAGGCCCCAGCAGATACATCACCTAAGGTTTGATTTCTCAGTTCTCGTGTCTTATCTGAAAATCTACCTGTTCCCTCAGTGATTAAACCCAGGCAGCCACAAGCACCTATAAGGCCTGCCCTAGCCTGGTAGGAATTTGCACCAAAACCACGTTAGACGACAACACACACTCTGAATGTAGCGTAAGTGGCACACAATCATGGCAGCGGGCCATGATTTTGATTCGTCACACAAATCTCTTCACGAAGGTGTTTCTCAAAAGGAACAGTAGCTGTAATAGACATTAATAAATATGGAAAGCAGGGACTTCCCTGGCGGTCCAGTGGTTACGACTCTGTGCTTCCATTGCAGGGGTCACGGGTGCGATCCCTGGTCGGGGAGCTAAGACCTCACAAGCTGCGTGGTGTGGACAAAAATAAAATAAAATGTACAACTTTCAAAATAAGGAAATAAAGAAATGAATTACATACAGAAGGCAAAAAGGGCCTGACTGTAAGCCATAGAAACCAAACTCCAAGCAGCTGAGGCGAAAAGAAAAAAAATATATGAGACCAGTTATTGGGGCATCTTACACAACCATAAGAAGACCAGAGCTGCTGCTGGGACGCAGGGAAAACCAGAGGAAGGACTCAAAGAGTGTCAGTACTCTGACTCTGCTTTTCTCTCAGGGTTGGACTCGTTGCTTCCCAGCCTCTTTGACACGGCAGTGGCTAGGAATGGGGGCTCGGAGAACGTCTGCCTTTCCCCACGATGACAAAATGCTCCCCGTTCCCCATCATCGGTTGAAAACTCCTTGGGAAGCACAGCGATAGGACGGGTTTACATTAGATGCTTACCTTTGGATGAATACGCAAGGGCCTCAGGGCCCTGATGTGAGGGGCAGGAACTCGATCCCTGGAAAGGGGTACATTCCCATTGAACGGGCAAATTATTTGGAGCCAAGATGTCCCCCAAATTGATGTCTAGGCAAATAATAAGTTCAAGATACACAGAGTAACCCCACTCAGGTCCAAAGGAAAATGTGTGTGTGTGCCAATCAAGAGGTCAAATATTTCTCGAAAGCTAACAGAGTTTGTCTGGAGAACTGATTCCTACTCAGGGCTCAGGAAGTACCTCTCCACCTGCTACCTTCCACCTCACTGTGGTCTACACATACCTTCAGGCCTGCCTGCTTCGGAAGGACATCGTGGGACGTAGTCAGGAAGAACTCACACTGCTGCCTCTCATTGCCCATCACCTTCACTGTACGGCTTCTTGGTCCCGGTAGAGAGAGAAATGCAAAATGACAAAAACTGGCAGGATCTGAGCTAGGATCTCCAAGTGTTTGTTTTGTAGTCTTTAAAAAGGCAGCCTCCAAGCTGTTAGTTAAACACAACAAATGTGCAATGAAGTTGCTGTAGCAGATTTTCGGAACAAGGCTGGGAACGTGGTGGCAGGGCACCAAATGCAGTTAGCATGGCCTAGCCAGGAACAGGTCCTTTGTCCTTGGGACAAATTAGAGTGACTTGTGGCCAGAGCACTCAAGGGCAAGAGTAGGTGTCCTGGTGGCCACGAGAGCTGATAAAGGCTGGGACGTCTGTGACCTTATATCGGGTGCCTCCTTTCTGTCCCTGTACTAGAAGCTTTTTCCTACCAAGTCTTTGACACCCTCAGGTAAGAGAGATGATCACAGTCTCTCCTGCTAGAGACATTGAGAAGGTTACAGGGAACGTGTGGATGTATTTGGGAGGCTTCTGGATGTGTGTACATAGGCTGTACGTCTCCACCAATTAGGAGTCCAGAATAAAATGTTTGGGACAACTGACTCAGGAGTGAGAGGTTGCAAAGTCGTGGCAATGTCAGGTTGTGTGGTGCTGGGCAACCAGTCAGACTGATCCAGTGCGGAGGGCAGGGGCGGTCACAGCCAGGGCTACGTTCTTCCAGAGTCAGGTATCTGGAGTCAGGGAGTTGGCAGAGGGAGCTGAGTCAGGCACACAGGCTGCTGGACGGCCCATCCGCCGCCGTCTTCCTCATGCTGAAATTTTTAATACTAAAAATGAAATGTAAAGTGAAAAGCCTTGGGCTTCCCTGGTGGCGCAGTGGTTGAGAGTCCGCCTGCCGATGCAGGGGACGCAGGTTTGTGCCCCGGTCCGGGAAGATCCCACATGCCGCGGAGCGGCTGGGCCTGTGAGCCATGGTCGCTGAGCCTGCACGTCCGGAGCCTGTGCTCTGCAACGGGAGAGGCCACAACAGTGAGAGGCCCGCGTACCGCAAAAAAAAAAAAGTGAAAAGCCTTCATTTCTGGTAAAGAGCCTTCAAGTTGAAAACTTCCTGGCACAACTGAGGACACAGCAATCTGAAGTCTCCTTTTCCTACTCAATACTCTGTAATACCCAACATGGGAAAAGAATCCAAAAATGAATAGCTATATGAATATGTATAACTAAATCACTTTGCTGTACACCTGAAACTAACACAACATTGTAAATCAGCTATAGTCTAATATAAAATTAAAAATTAAAAAAAAAATTAGTCTCCTTTTCCTGCCCCCCTCTGATGACTCTGAATGAGCCCTTCCCACTTGGGAAGGGCTTGAATCTTTTTTGGATTCAATTCAATTAGTCCATTGCCTTAGACTAATGGCCCGAAAGGGCTAATCATCATCATCAGTGAAAATATTTCCAACAATAGAATTTTCCATCACGGGTTCGGAAGGGTGACATTTTTTCAGAGCTCTCAGCGGGGCCAGACGCCTGAGAAGCATGCCTGGGGCATCCATGGGTACAGAACTGAGCAAAAGTGAGTTTTTACAAGTATTTCTTTAGGTAGGCTAAACTGCTGTAACACACAGACCCCCAAATGATAAAGTCAACATGTTTGCTTCGTACCCACGTACCAGGCAAGCTGTGTTCTGGATCTGAGGGCGGCTCTCCTCCACGCAGTCACTCAGGAGACAGCTCTCCCATCTACAGCTTCCCAAACAGCCACGATCGTCTCCATTCCGGTGAGCACCAATCAGAGAGGAGGGAATAGCTGAGGAGCGAGTGAGAGGATTTGCGGGCCAGATCTGGCTGTGGTGCACAACTTCCCACACAACTTTCAAGGAGGCTAGGAAGTAAAATCTAAGGTTGGACTCAGAAGAAGAAAGAGACCATCGTGGTGAAGCGCTAGCAGATGCTGCCCCAGCGAAAGAGTCTCATCTCTGAGTTAAGAGGCAATGCGTTGCCGAGGAACTGGCAGAATCTCATGCAGGGTCTGTCAGTCAAAAAGATCTCATGGGGCTTGAGATCGTGAAGTCAGAGAGGGGACGAGAGTAGATTGCTTTTGTAGATATCAATGAGGGAACCCCATCTGCTACGACCCTGGAACTGAAGATTAACTGTACTTAAAACAATCAAGATGACACTGGTCAGACAACCACGTGACCAATTTCAAGATGACTGTCAGAGCTGACTGTGCTGTTTCTGCACGTAGCCCGCTCCCTCCATCTATAAAAGCCCTTGCCCACTGCTCAATCCTGGGGGAGCTCCTGAAGCCCAGTGCCGGAGTCAGAACCTCAGGCGACTGTGGGCTCTGTCCATTCGGTGTAAACTGTGAACCTCTCTTGTCAAGTAGACAGTCAAGAGCAAAATACAGGGGGAAACCGAGTCACGACCTCTGAGGCGTGGTTTGCTTCTTTTTCGTAAGAGGAAAAACTCCAAACCCAAAGTTATGCACTAAGGTTGGTAGCAAGAAATTGATTACAGATGATCAAAGCAGGGCCTGGACCCTCTGGACCAGGGTTTCCAGCAGGAAGCTTTGGTTGGCTATCACAGAGGAAACCCCAGTCTCCAGGATGGGCCAGGGGAACACAGGGACGTGCTCAAAAGCTGGCCCCGGTGAATTGCTTCTGTGAGACTCCTAGGGTTCTGTGACAGAATCGTATTTTCTGACTGCTTTCTGAGGTTCCTCATAGTTGCACTCGCTCGTTCATTTCTACTTAGCAGTGTGCAGATACAGATTTTAATGACGTGGGGAAACTTAGCTGATGGTACTTACTGTTCTGCAGGGCAGGAGCTGTGAGGGCCTGAGAAGGCAAGGTCCCAGGAAGTCTAAGGAATTAGGCACACTGCCCTTCAGTGTACGGATGTCAAGGGGCAGAGATGGCCGTCATGGCCTGGTCAGGTCAGGTAGGGAAGTTGCACAGGGCTCGACAGGTGTGTATGTATTTCTGAATGAAAGATTCTTTGAATTCTATAGTGGGGGCCCAATTGTTTTGAGTCCTGAGCCTGGAGCCTGAGGGAGACTCTGGGGCCAGTGAGGCCAGTGCCTCAAAGGACGCCCATTACTATCATCTAAGAAGAAATCTCATGAACGGAGCTCCATCCAGAGAGGCCACGGGAGGAATATTTTGTCAGGGGCGCCTGGGACATGGCTGGAATCCGTGGCATTGCCCATTTGTCAACACCTGGTGTCTGCTCTTTCTTTTTTCTCCCCTTTGATAGATTTCCTCTTTGAATCCCCCTCAGTCACTTACCTCTTCATGGAAGTGGGCAGATCTGGGTTTTTTGTGTGTGTGTGTGGTACGCGGGCCTCTCACTGTTGCGGCCTCTCCCGTTGCGGAGCACAGGCTCCGGACGCGCAGGCTCAGCGGCCATGGCTCACGGGCCCAGCCGCTCCGCGGCATGTGGGATCCTCCCGGACCGGGGCACGAACCTGCGTCCCCTGCATCGGCAGGCGGACTCTCAACCACTGTGCCACCAGGGAAGCCCCAGATCTGGTTCTTTTCCAGGAGCATATCTGAAAGAGAGAGAGAGATCTGAGAATAAGTACACGGAAAGCATGGGAGTCTTCGGAAGGTGAAAGAATTCCCACTCATCCATCAGGGAGGCACTACCCAGTTTGCATCCAAGGGAAACACTGTGTGTGGTCACAGGTTAAGGAGACAGAGTTTTCAATGAGCTGGAGAGCTGACCCCTTTGTAGAGGTTGGGCTTAGGAGTCTGAAGGTGGTGAGGGAGGAGGGAGAACTGCATCATGAACACATTGGGCAGGGCTCCCCCATATCTGCCACTTTCCTATTCGTGGAATGAAGCAGACAGCACCCTCATAGAACGAGTCCTGCATGTCCCATTTTCTTGGATATCTGTGAGGGTGGCCCCGATAAGATTGGGGCACCCATTCATCAGGGGTGTCCTAGCCACACCACTCATTCTTCTGCATGGATAGCCAGGGGCTGTCTCGCAGTCGCCAAAAATCCAGGAAGGCACCATGGAAAATTGAAATGTTCCAACAGATCATATAGGAGGGGGCATGGGGACTTCCAGTTGTTAAGTCCAGTTGTTAAGATTCGTGCTTCCATTGCAGGGGGCGCGGGTTTGATCCCTGGTGGGGAACTAAGAACCCACATGCTACAGGGTGGGGGAAAAGGAGGGGGCAATGGGCATCTTTTAGTGAACCCACACACTGAGCATTTCACTCACTCCACGCTAAGTTTTCGATCTGTTCTTTTCTTCTATGTAGCAAGCAGACAGGCTCCCAAAGGTCCAGGAGCCCAGAGAGCCACCCACCTAATGTGCTCAGACTCTAAATACATGTAGGAAAGCAACGGTTGCTTGGCCTGGGAAGCTGGGGGTTGGGGTGGACTGACTAAGGGTCGGATAGAAGAGCACAGTCGGTTGTAAGACAATGAGCCCATTACCCCACCCGGATGTCTCTGGAAAATGGCTCTTTGGTTACGTGAGGGAGAGTGGACCCTTATTCCACATTCTTGAGAGCGGGAGGGGCTCTTGAGAGTTGGCAGATGTTTTGGCCACAGACCCACGGTCATTGGCAAGGGTTGAGAAGAGCCCAAGCCAGAGTTCTTTCGAGGCGGTAGCAACAACACAAGGGGAGAAACCATCTCTTGAGGAATTTTTCACCAAACACTTGCCCTCTGAGTGATAATGACCATGATCGGAACTAGGGAGGCCCCTGTGAGAGTGGCCATGGCTTGGAGGGGTCCAGCACAGTAATAAGAGCCTGAGGAAAGGCCAGCCACTGGAGGGACAAGAAGGGCGGCGGCGACACTATAGTCACGGGCAGAAGACCTCTCAATTGCTCACATAGCACAGAGGATGGAGGCTCTGTTGGGAATGGCGACTCAGTGAAAGCTGGGATCCCCTCCAGTTTCTTTTTTTTTTTTTTTCAATTTCATCTATTTTTTAATTTATTGGCAAAAAGGTGTTCATAGATGTCTCATCACTTTCATTTTATAGATCACTTGTTCTCATTTCCAATATTATCTATATGTGTGATATTTTTGTCTTAGTCTCTTTTGCTTGATTTCCTCAATTTTAATCTTTATTTCATTTTTTAATCAATATTTTTAAATTGAAGTATAGTTGACTTACAGTGTTGTGTTAATTTCTGCTGTGCAGCAAAGTGATTCAGTTATACGTATATATACACATTTTTTAAAATATTCTTTTGCTTTATGGTTTATCACAGGATATTGGATATAATTCCCTATGCTATACAGTAAGACCTTGTTGTTGATTCATCCTCCACTTTCAAAGAGAGGCAAAGAGACAGTGAAATATATTCTGTTGTTATTATTGTTTTCAGGCTTGTCCAAGGTAGAATATATGTGGTCCCATCAGTCTGTATAGAGGCAGGAAAACAGTGAAGTCCATTTGTGTCTACTATTGCTTTCTGTGAATCTAAGAGGAAAGGTGTATAGTCTCTGATCAAAGGAAAAAGAGTTGAGTGAGTTGCCTGAAGCCTGCCAAGGTGCCAGCCTATAACAGGGGGATCTGTCTGACCCTCAGTGTTTCAGAAAGATCAAGGCTGCAGTGGGTGTGGGCCATGGCAGAAATGAGGTGGAAGATGTAGCCAGAGGGAGATGGACAGCCTCGAGCTGGACTGACTTGAGTGCAGGAGGCCAGGAACTCGCAGAAAGGCTTAGCAGGGATGCCTGAAAGCAGAGAGAAGGATCTTGGTCCTGGTACTTCTGGAATGTAGGGAGCATATACCCATCAGTAGGAGTTCATGTCCAGTCCACCCCTGCTGTTTCTTTTTTTTTTTTTTTTTTTTTGTGGTACGCGGGCCTCTCACTGTTGTGGCCTCTCCCGTTGCGGAGCACAGGCTCCGGACGTGCAGGCCCAGCGGCCACGGTTCACGGGCCCAGCCGCTCCACGGCATGTGGGACCTTCCCGGACTGGGGCACGAACCCGTGTCCCCTGCATCGGCAGGCGGACTCTCAACCACTGCGCCACCAGGGAAGCCCCCCCTGCTGTTTCTTGGCCTGAGAAGCAGATCCCAGGGAGGCCGGGGCCTGTGACTCACATGCCCCGGCACAAGAATGACGGAACGTTGAGTTTTGTGAGTTTTGTGGCTGATGAGGCCTCAGGATGCCTGTGTCGTTCGGGATTCTCGCCCAGATTTTCCACCTCATTTAATATGTTAAAGTTATACACGAAGGCTTTCCTTCTAAACTGGGGTGTTCTAGGGACAGTGCTGGCTCTTGGATTCACTGGAAGCCAGCTGCTATGGTCTGAATGTTTGTGTCCCCATAAAATTCATATGCTGAAATCCTAATCTCCAAGGTGATGATGATATTTGGAGGTGGGGTGTTTGGGAGGTGATTTGGCCATAAGAGCCCTCACGAATGGGATTAGTGCCCTTATAAAAGAGGTCTCAGAGACCTAGCTTGTCCCTTCTGCCATGTGAGGACATTGAGAAAAGACAGCCGTCTAGAAACCAGGAAGCAGGCTCTCCCCAGAATCTACCAGCACCTTGGACTTAGACCGCCGAGCCCCCAGAACTGTGAGTAATACATTTCTGTTGTTTGTTTGGTTTATTTTATTTTATTGAAGTATAGTTGCTTTACAATGTTGTGTTAGTTTCTGGTGTACAGCAAAGTGATTTTGCTTTCTACATATATACTCCTTTTCAGATTCTTTTCCATTATCGTTTATTACAAGATACTGAATATAGTTCCCTGTGCTATACCTTGTTGTCGATTTTATATATAATGGTTTGTATCTGTTAATCCCAAACCCCTAATTTATCCCCCCCCCCCCCGCCCCAAATTGCTGTTGTTTATAAGCCACGCAGCCTGTGGTATTTTTTACTAAGACACCAGCCATCTCCACTGACCCCTTCGTCACACCACCACCACTGGGATCCGTAGCTCTGACTGGCTTCCTCAACCACTTAAGCCAGAAAACTCTGTTCGATATCCTGACGCCACAAAACAGAACGGTGGGCTTCCTGCGGTCTCACTCCTCCAAAAGAATACTAGCAGATAATGTAATGAGAATGTAAAAGATACCTGTGGTTTTCCAGTGCTTTTATAGAACTTTGAGAAGTACATTTTCAAATGTTTTCCTTTCTCTTTTTAAACTAGTTTTGTTGTTTGAGTTTTTCTTTACGAGGAAAACCGGCCCTGTTTGTAGATCATCTGATTGTTTATGTGGAAAATTTCAGGGACTCTGCAGTACTGTAACCAGAAGTGCTCGCCGCTCAAAAGCCGATAAAGAGGCCAAGTTGGTGGAAAGGAAAGTTTGCTTTATTTTGGAGGCTGACAACCGGGGTTGGGGGGAGGGCGGACGCCTGTCCAAAGGCCGACTCCCCCCACCGCCCCCCCGGCCGACAATCAGGGGGCAAGAGCTTTTCTAGACAGAGGGAGGGGGCTACATGCAGAATCAGCACAGTCAGCTCTGACAGTCATCTTGAAATTGGTCTTTGGTGGTCTGACCGGCGTCATCTTGATTGTTTTAGGTACAGTTAATCGTCAGTTCCAGGGTCAGTTTGTTTCCATTTCATTGAGGCCAATTCTCGGAATTGTGGCAGCTTATGTCACGGCTATAGCCTGGTCATCGTGTAGTTAACTTCTTCCACCTGGTGTGCGTTTCAGTATCTACAAGGCAGCTCACAGGATGTGGCTCAGAATATTATCTCTAGTCCTTGAGAAGGAGCTAAAGGTTCTTGACTATGCTTAAGGATTAAACTACTATTATTTGGTCTCCTTTGACTGTTTTCCTTTGTTTCTGCCTGTTCTCACTTCTCTGGTTAAACTTATTCTTTGGCTAAAGTTTTTCCACAGACAAAAGTCAGGGGGAGGACATAAGGGGAAGAATCATAGGGTCCTGCTCCGTTTCAGGCCCCTTTTCTTTGGTACTCCTCTGTCTTGAGGAGGGACAGGTGCAGAACAAGAGGGGAAGAAGGTTTGGGTAGAGGGTTAGTCAGAAACTTGGCAGAGGAGCTCGGGTTTATTTCCATTTCTGTTTCAATTTTCCCCAACTGTTTGAGGGAATGGGGCGACGACTGCTCTTGGCTACTTCTTGCTGAAGTGGGGCGTAGTCCTGCCTAATTTGGGGAATGGACACAGAAAAGGAAATAATCTCGAGCTCCATGCTTAGCATCAATATTTTGTATTATGAGATCATTACCTCTCTCCTTGATTACTTTGTCATAGTACCTGGAGAAACATTTGAAAATTAGTAGACACTTTACAATGAAGATAATAATCAAAATGCATCTTCGTATAATTCTCTGAATGTAGTTTTTCTTAATGGTTAAAGCAGATGTACAGTGTATGTTTCATAGGCCATAAACGGGCTGTTTTGGTTAGCCTAAAGTTCCAAGTAAATCATGTGTAAGCCAGAATGACTTCCTCACACCTCAATATGTGAAAATTTCCTCCATCATTTTTCCCTTTTAATTGTAACTCTTTCCATAGAAAGCGTTGATACTCAATATATTTTTCCACTGTTGCCAGAGTGGCTCAGTTGCCTGCTCTGGGTCCACTCGTGTCCCTCAGTGCTAGGCCTCTTTTTGTTTATGTATTTGCCTAGTTGTCCACGTTGGGGGAAAACTAATCAGATATCATGGACAGGCTCAGAGGTATGTTAATCGGGAAACACTTTATAGACCATGCATTTTATCATTTATATCCAATTCTCACACAGACATTGTACATGTGCTTTAAGCAGTAAACTTAGAGCCGCAGTGATACACATCATGAGTAGTTATACTCTGTCACAACCTCACTAGACAGTTTTTTCCATTCTGAACATCGGGGTCAAAAGTATGGTTAGAAACAAAACAATAGCTTTCCATCAGAATTTTGAATTTGTGAATTTCTTACCCAGTTCAACAGTATGATCTGAAAGTTATCAAATGTTTTCCATATAATTTAACATACCAAATAATCCTAATTAGTTTAGAGAAAATTCTTTTCTCTTAACAGAGAGAGAATACCAAATTTAGTCATGTATCAGTTTACTGTTACAACAAAATTCATCTACCTAATTAAATTCAGTCTAATCTTAATCCTGACAACATACAAAATTCTTTTCTCAGAGTTCCTTTTTCACAAGCCTTTTATCACTTTCTGGATCCATACAAATCTGTCCTTTTCTTCCCCATCCAACCCATAGTAGGACAAAATTATTGTCATCATTTTTCCTCAACAAAAATATCTCCGTTCTTTATACTTTCTCTTCGCCTACAGCACATATCCTACTTGCTTTACACACTGAAATGCTTCTCTTATCATATTTACATATTACAATTTTTAACTCTTGAAAACCTTAACAAAACCAAGAAACAAGTAATTGAACTATTTATTATATCAATATTTTATGATTGGCAAACTTAAGAACATATTCCATAACCTCTAAAAACGTATTTTTTCATAGCACAATTTCTCTTTAATGTGGTACAAGATGTGTGTTTAAGAAACCCAAACATCTTTACTTTCCCTCTTGGTCTTGCGAGAAGACAAAAAGTAGGTAAATTTAGATTTCTTTGATTTGTAAGTGCTTACTTTCTTTTTTAAGCCAATTTGTAATAGAGCTCTTTACAAATTAACCAAAGACACATATATCCAGACAAACAGAGATCTCATTGTTTCGTCTTTTTACATTTCATGAATTAGGCATTGCAATTAAACTTATCAGTTTATGAATAAGAATCCAAATAGTCAAATTTACACACTCAATTTTAAAAGGCTTCTTTTTTTCCCTGTTTTTTTTCTTTTTTTTTTTTTTTTTTTGGCTTGAAGTTTTACTAATTAACCCAAGGCTGAAGTCTTAGGCAAAGTGGGCCGTTTTTGTACTTCAAGGACATGATAAGAGTTACCTTCAAGTGTTCTCCTAGGCACATTTTTGTTTTCTCAGGGTCAGAATTCTGCAAACAGTATTTTATCAAGCTAACTTTCTCTAACTGCATATGCAAAAAAACCAGTTTGGGAATTTCAAAAGAGTTTCATCTTAACCAATTTTCTCGAGAGTCTAAAGAATACCCTTGCCATACATTGGTAAAAAAAAATCATCTTTCTTTTTCTTTAGTCATAATTTTATAGCTAAAATGTTTCGAATGGATTGAACCTGAATTTCCCATTTTACACAGGACAACAAAGATATCAGTCACACAGATGGAATACGCACTCACGCACCAAAAGGCAGATCTGTTACAAATCCTCCTCAGAAGATGACCGGTAAGGAGTCCCAAACAAACACTCCCTCAACACAAATGGTCCTCGATGGTAGACAGACGGCAGAACCAATTGGCAAAATACCCTCAGTGCTCACAAACAGTCCTCAACGGTAGACAGATGTCAGAACCAATTGGCAAGAATGCCCAAATAGCACTTAGCGCTCACGAATGGGAAGGGGGCCCGGGTGCACACGGGTGGACTTACCTGGTCTTGGAGCTCGTCAGCTTGTCCAGATGCATCTTGCCGTTCCACCAAGGAAAAGCGTAAGTTGGCAGCCGGTGCCGAGGAAGGGAGAAACAGGGAGGATCCTTGAAACAAATGGTTTTGGCAGCTGCCAGGAACATCCCCCAAGTCCCCTTCTCGGGACTAGCTCACCATGAGCGACAGGCTCATCGCAACCATCCTGGTGCGTTGTCATGGCCCTGACTCTACTCTGGAAAACCCAGGGGAGCCAGATGTCATAAGAGCGCAGAAGCCATCATACCTGCGGTAGCCGCAGTAGCCCCACTAGCCCCACGCTGGGCGCCAAAAACTGGAACCGAACGTGGGGTCTGGCTGCTCGCCCCCTAAAAGCCGATAAAGAGGGCAGGTTGGTGGAAAGGAAAGTTTGCTTTATTTTGGAGGCTGGCAACCAGGGTGGGGGGGAGGGTGGACGCCTGTCCAAAGGCTGACTCTCCCCCCCACCCCACTCCGACAATCAGGGGGCTAGAGCTTTTCTAGACAGAGGGAGGCAGCTACAGGCAGGAACAATACAGTCAGCTCTGACAGTCATCTTGAAATTGGTCATCGATGGTCTGACCAGCGTCATCTTGATTGTTTTAGTTACAGTTAATCTTCAGTTCCAGGGTCGGTTTTTTCCCATTTCTTTGAGGCCAATTCTTGGAATTGTGGCAGCTTATGTTACGGCTATAGCCTGGTCATCGTGTAGTTAACTTCTTCCACCTGGTGTGGGCTTCAGTATCTATAAGACAGCTCACAGGATGTGGCTCAGAATATTATCTCTAGCCCTCAAGGAGGAGCTAAAGGTTCTTGACTATGCTTAATGATTAAACTATTATTATTTGGTCTCCTTTGACTGTTTTCCTTTGTTTCTGCCTGTTCTCACTTCTCTGATTAAACTTATTCTTTGGCTAAAGTTTTTCCACAGACAAAAGTCAGGGGGAGGACATAGGGGGCAAGGATCATAGGGTCCTGCTCCGTTTCAGTACAGCTACTAGAACTAATAAATGAATTTAGCAATGTCATAGGATCCAAGGTTAATATAGAGAACTCTAATGTATGCTTATATACTAGCGGGAAAAAATTGGAAAATGAAATTTTAAAAAACCCCATTTATAGCAATGCCAAGAAACATAAAATAACTAGTAATATGTTTAACAAAAGACAATCAACAGCACTCTGATTGTATTGCTGAGAGAAATTAAATTAGATGAGACTGAAATAATTGGAAAGATATGCCATGTTCAGATTGTTAAAGTCTCTAAATTGTTACGATAACCATTTTCTCCAAACTGAATTCAAGATTCAAAGCCATCCTGGTCAACATCCCTGCACGTCCAAGTGAGCCATGCGAGGGGTCCCAAGGAGCCAGGGCCACGGCCCCTCAGGGGAGCAGCAGAGGCGAGGCGTGCCTGCAGCCTGGGCTGCGCCCGGATCGTGGTAGAGGTGGCATAGCCTCTGCTGGCCTTCAAATGCAGTGCTGCCCGACAGAAATACAATGTGAGCCACAAATGCCAGCCCAGCCATATGTGTCGTTTTTAATTTCCCAGCAATCACATCAAAAAGGTGAAATTATTTTTCATAATATACTTATTTAAACCAACATTTTCAAAATAGTGTCATTTCCACATGTGATCAACACTTAACGTTACTAATGAGATAGTTGTACATTATTTGAGATCCGGTATGCATTCTACACTTACAGATGCTCTATAGCCACGTGTCACCAGTGGCTGCCGTACTGGCCAGCCCACTTTTAAGCGATATCTTCTGTTATTCTCTAGTTTTTACAGTTATTTTTAAAATCTACTTTGTTGAGGTCTGATCGACATACAAGAGCTGTACATATTGAATGGATACAACCTGATGAATTCGGAGGTAAGTTTGTACCAGTGAAACCATCACCGCAACCTATGCCATAAACATATCTGTCAATGCTACAAGTTTCCTCCCACCCTCCTTATTTATTTTTATCATCACTGTTATCATTTTTATTTTATTGGTTTGTTTCTTCCGTTTGGACAATAGCACAGGTCATCAGATCAGCCAAGTTCATCCCCCATGGGTCCTGAAAGTCAGAGACGTTTTTTCTGTCACCCTCTGGGTCTGACTCACTCACCCTCCTCGAGGCAGACTGTGCATTCTTAGGGTAGGTAAGTAAGAAGATCACAGAGGCTTCCTTGAGCCCCTTAACATGTGAGGTCTTCCTATGTTATCATCCCTCAAAGGGCTTTTTATTTATTTATTATTTATTTTTGGCTGCGTTGGGTCTTCGTTGCTGCATGTGTGCTTTCTCTAGTTGTGGCGAGCAGGGGCTACTCTTCGTTGCAGTGCACGGGCTTCTCATTGCGGTGGCTTCTCTTGTTGTGCAGCACGGGCTGTAGGTGCGTGATCTCAGTAGTTGTGGCTCATGGGCTCTAGAGCGCAGGCTCAGTAGTTGTGGCACATGGGCTTAGTTGCTCCGCGGCATGTGGGATCTTCCCGGACCAGGGCTCGAACCCGTGTCCCCTGCATTGGCAGGCGGATTCTTAACCACTGCGCCACCAGGGAAGTCCCCTCAAAGGGATTTTAAATATAATCTTCCCTTTTTGTAGGCAGTTTTGAGGAGGATGTTTTGTCAATGTCTTCCATTTCAACAGCAGTTAAGGTGTTGCCCCTGTGGGACCCTCGAGCAGACAGACTCCCTCAGCAATATCTAGCTGTTTGATAATTTTTTTTTTTTTTTTTTTGGCTGTGCCGAGTCTTAGTTGCAGCACGTGGGATCTTTAGTTGCAGCATGCATGCAGGACCTAGTTCCCCGACCAGGGATCGAACCCGGACCCCCTGCATTGGGAGTGCGGAGTCTTACCCACTGGACCACCAGAGAAGTCCCTGACAATCTTTAAATAACTGGCCACGACTAGCCCTTAGGTCGGGCCAGCTGACCTGCCGTTGGGCAACCTTCACACTCGTGGGCTACCTACTTACGGGGATCTGACCACACGATAGAAATGATTCCTCTGCAAAGTTAATGCAAATTCCTTGGCATGAGAGTATAAAGGCTTGTATGGTAGCCTGCCCCCTGCCTCCATATTACCTTTTTTTGGTGAGAGAAAAGAATTTGGAGTTTATAATGCTGAATAATTCTTTGTCGTTAGCACCTGGCCTGCATTACACAATCTTAGATCTTTCCCCTGACGGCTGCCCGTTCAGTAGCCTTAATTTTTGTAATAAGGGCCTGCTCCCCTGACCTCAGTTGTAACCCTCAGCCCTCTGAACAGGGGGCTGCCTTCCCCAGAGGCCTCCTGCCTCTTGGCTTCTCCTTTATTAGAAATCGGTATCTTGACTGACTCCTTTCCTCAAACCCTGTCCAACCCGTCCTTCTACTTAAATGTGTGCCTAAATTTTCTGTCCACCTATGGGTCCCCCAGATCTGCACCGACCTCCTTCTGTGAATGTGCTTCTCCTTCCTAGCATCTGCCTTTAGGACCAAATGACAACCATAAAGGTCCAGGAAACGAAGCTTATCACGATTATAAATGACTGGAGGCTTCGTGTGCCCTGCCTCAAAGCACTTAAAAATTCACTCACTGGATTTATTTTTATCGTCAGACCTTCCTTTTCTCTAGCTCCACCTGGAGTCATATGATCACCCAGGGTGGAGACTCTCTGACCGATGTCTCCCTGTGCTGCCATCTTTTCATAACGGTGCCCACCCCTGCCCCCAGCCCTGGGGCCTAGCTAACTCCCTCTGGATAGCTTCTCCAGCTTTTATTTTAAAAAGTTATTTTTATTTTTTGGCCGTGCGGCGTGCGGGATCTTGCTTCCCCGACCAGGGATCAAACCCGTGACCCCTGCAGTGGAAGCGCAGAGCCTTAACTGCTGGACCGCCACGGAATTCCCACTTCCTCGGCTTTTAAAGCAAGGTCTGCAGAAAATCCCAGGGGCTCAAGGGAGAATTCTGGGCACCATTCGACTAGGTGCCGCACGTGTGCTAAGTGTCGAGGCCAAGGCTTCAGAATCCTCTGTGAACTGAGACAGAACTGGAGCCTCTCTGAACCTGTTGCGTTTCATGCCTGTTTCTCCTCCCATTGCCCAAATCTGTAGTAATTCATTAAGGATGAGCAGATCAGACCTTTCCTAGGACAAGATCTGAGATGAATGCCCAGGTGGGAAGGAGTTATCATTCCGAAGGCGACAGGACTTCCGTACCATCTTTCAAAAAACCCCGTCTTATTTGGAGAGCACCATAGAAGGTGAGTAGCCCCTGACCACTAGCCCACACAGTCCCAAGGGTACGGCAGAGTCTGGTACAGGCGTGCATCTGTCAATAGGCCCGATTCCCACAGCCAAGGGCAGCCAGCACTACTGGGGATGTGTCCCTCAGGCACCTGGCAGCCCCACCTCTTTGACCAAGGAGGCCTACCTGTCCCATGGACCCGGCAGAGTCTGGTGGAGGAATAGGAAAGAAACTGATCCCCAACAGGTATAGAAAAGGATGGTCCTCAGGAGGAAAACACATCTGAGCAACGAGATGGGACAAAATAATCACACACCAGGCTAGGAGACCCCACCTACTCCATGCCCGGAAAGGCTGGGGGCAGTGATGCTGGAGGTGAAGGAAAAGCACAGACGCACTGAGGACAGGCTGTCCGTGACCGGGCTCTGCTCTTACCTGGCCAACGACCTACATTTCTCGTTTTTTGTGTTTTTTTTTTTGCAATACGCGGGCCTCTCACTGCTGTGGCCTCTCCCGTTGCGGAGCACAGGCTCCGGACGCGCAGGCTCAGCGGCCATGGCTCACGGGCGCAGCCGCTCCGCGGCATGTGGGATCTTCCCGGACCGGGGCACGAACCCGTGTCCCCTGCATCGGCAGGCGGACTCTCAACCACTGCGCCACCAGGGAAGCCCCCTTTCTCCTTTTAAAGGCCTGTCTGTCTTGCTAGAATTCTCAGCCCTGGTGCTGGATCTGAATGAACTCAGTCTCACTGGTTTCTTTCAATGACAGCACAATCTATACGCTGTACCCTATCCACTGGAGTCAGACCGTGTTTGCCCAGCTTCCCAGGTGGAGTGTCCACCAACTCTACTATATAGAGGGAAGGAATTCACAAAACCCTGTCTGCCCCCACTAGTGTCTCCTGGTGGAGGCCGAAGTAGAAGGTGGAGCTTTGGGCTTCCTAATGACAAGTACTCTGCTTCAAGAGAAAAAAAATAATCATTGTCTCAGAGGACTAAATAAGAAGTCAGTCACATGAAGGTATACATGAAAGGAAAACCTCAACTGTGGTAGCCCACTTTTTCCCTTCTTTCCTTTTACGGTGGAGGGATGAGGGGACTCCACAGTTAACGGAGAAGCGTGCTGTGTAGTTAGCTAAAGCACACACTCGGCGTGAATCAAAGACTTTTCAGTTTCCTCACTGATGGTTGCATATTCCGCAACCTTCAATTTTAAAATCTGAGCTTCCTTGACCTTCATTCTTGCCATTGGAGCTTCTAAACCTTCCCCCTGACCCCCAGCCCCTGACAACCACTAATCTGTTTTCTGTTTCTATCCATTTGCCTATTTTAGATCTTTTGTGTAAATTAAATCAAACAGTATGTGGCCTTTTGTGTCTGCCTTCTATCACTTAGATAATGTTTTCATGGTTTATCCATGCTGTACCACATATTGGTATTTCATTCCTTTTCATTACAGAAGAGTATTTCATTTTGTGGACATAAACCAGATTTTGTTAACCATTCATTAATTGATGAACATTTGGGTTATTTATACCTCTTGGCTACTGTGAATAATGCTGCTACGCGCTATTCGGGCATGAGTTTTTGTGTGGTTCTTTGTTTCCATTTCTCTTGGGTATATTCCTAGGGGTGGAATGGCTGGGTCATATGGTAACTCTATGTTTACCTTTTTGAGATACTGTCAAACTCTTTACTGGAATTAATTTTTTTTTTTTTTTTACTGGAATTAATTTTGATGGTAGCAGTTTTTCTGCTTCAGATAAGCATTTATTTACATAGATTAGACAATACAATAACTATTTGAGAAACAAAGATCACTGGATATAACTGGGGGATGAATTTCCCCTCCTCCTTGAGATCAGCATTTATTTATATTGATCAGACCCCATCAATACTTCTTCCAGGACCAAATATCATTGGAGTTCATTTTGATGGTGACCGAGAGCCTATGATTTCCCCTAGGCTCTCTTCTTGTCAGTTTCTTTGCCGAATCTCAACCTCCAGCCTTGCCCTTTTTCTAGTGCCTGTTCCTTCTTCCCCTTTATGGCTCCATTTCCCCCTCACCCTCCCCACAAGACTAGGTTCTTTGATTTGGTGTCTGTAAATCACATAATTATCTGGTTTCAAGAGGATCTGAGCCTTGAAAACTATTCTCTGGGGGCTGGACATACAGAGTCCATATTTAAAAATATAGAAAGGGAGAAAGGAAAGTGAGAAGCTCTTACAGTTTGTACTTCCAGAGCTTTTCATGTAACACACATATCTCTTCATGGCTTTTGACTGTACCGCTGTGCCCATTTGTTCAGCTTCACCACAGTATTCTGTCATAATTAAACCAGGCAAGATAACAACACAGACTCATGATTAACAAATTAATCAGGCTCATGTCGTATATCCTGACAGTGTTTCTTATTACTCATGACACATCACAAGGCGATTCTTCAAAGACACCTGAAGAATAGTGAGTCTAATTTTGGCCAATGAGTGATGACAAATTTGTCTTCATTCATCTGTGGCATGGTCATAAGTGAAAAGAACCCAGGTACTACTGAAGTGTAACTGGGTGGTAAACATATGAGCCTGACCGAGATGCAAAATGGGGGCTCACTTCATGGAACCATGAGATTTGGACTTCTCTAAAATGATCTGAAATAACTGAGAGACATTCAGTAGAACAACTGGTACTCATCCAGAGTGACAAGATGTTGAAAAACAATGAAAGACTAAAGGACTGTCACGGACTGGAAGAGACCAAAGAGACACAACAATTATAATCCAGGACCTGGATTGTATCCTAGAACAGGAAAGGGACACTAGTGCAAGAAGCCTGGTGAAATTCATGTAAGTTCTGTAGTTTAGTTAATAGCATTGTATTGATGTGATTTTTTTTTGGTTTTGATCATTTTACTAAGATTATACAAGGTGTTAACATTAGGGGGAGCTGGGTAAAGGGTATATCTGAACTCTGAGGACTACTTTTGCAACGTTCATGTAAATCTGAAATTATTTTAAAGTAAGTTAAAAAGTAATCTGAAATATATAGGCATCATCTTACTAGACAACATGAAATGGATGAACTGGCCATCCAGGAGCTGAACTCACTATTTGCTATGGGGCGTTAGCCTGCTCCATGTTTCTTCTTTGACCTTATGAATCAGTCAGCTTTGTGTAGCCTTTTACACACATGGGTAGTGAGAAGCTTAGACCAGGATGAAGGATGATTCTGAATAGATGGGTGTCATCATGGGGCTGAATTCTATGACCCAGACATCTTTGTACCTCAGTTTCCTCATTTAGAAAATGTGGGATTGGACTCAATTTTTAAGAACCCTTTAAAGTTTTGAGATTCTATGGCATTACTTCTAACACAACTGTCAATACTGAAGAAAATGGACCTTGGGAAAATCTGAAACAGGGATGTCAAAGAAGGGACGGCTCCCTTGGAGGTAATAGGACTTGACAGACATTGTGGAGATACTGGTATCTTGTGAAAGCTAGTCCTAAAGGATTACCTCTAAACAGGAATGGCATCTTGTTGGATGTTGGGGATAAGGGATGCTGGGAGCAGATTTTGGGGTCAGTTTACTCTATTGGAAATAGTAATTGAGGACCCCTCCTTTGTCTGGGTGTCATCCATTCATAGGGTGCTTATGAACTTTTTTTCACTCAAAACAACATTGTTGTCCAGGAGAGTAGAAAAGTATGTTAATTATAGTTCATAGTTTATTCTAAAATTGGTTATCCATATATTGTCTCCAGTTTCAAGATGAGGAAATTGCAGAGCAATATGTCCCTGTGGCTTTGCCTGAAGTTGGAGGAATTCAGTGAAGTAGCTTCCTACTCTGTTCCATGCACTGATAATAGTAGTCAAAGTTTCAGATACACAAGGTGAATAAGTTCTGGGGATCTACTGTACAGCAGTGTGATACCAGTTAACAATACTGCATTGTATGCTTGAAATTTTCTAAGAGCATAGATCTTGTGTTCTCACCACCAAGAAAGAAAAGAAAAGAAAAGAAAATGGCCATTATGTGAGATGATGGGCGTGTTAATTAGTTTGATTTTGGTGATCATTTCACAATGTATACATAGATCAAAACATCAAATTGTACATATATGCAATGGAATATTAGCCATGAAAAGGAACGAAATAGTGCCATTTGCAGAGATATGGGTAGACCTAGAGACTGTCATACAGAATGAAGTAAGTCAGAAAGAGAAAAACAAATATCGTATGATATTGCTTATATGTGGAATCTAGAAAAATGGTACAGATGAACTTATTTGCAAAGCAGAAATAGAGACACAGATGTGGAGAACAAACTTATGGATACCAAGGGGGGAAGGGGGAGAGGGATGAATTGGGAGATTGGAATTGACATATATACACTACTATGTATAAAATAGATAACTAATGAGAACCTGCTGTATAGCACAGGGAACTCTACTCAGTGCTCTGTGGTGACCTAAATGGGAAGGAAATCTAAAAAGATGGGATATATGTATACGTATAACTGATTCACTTTGCTGTACAGCAGAAACTAACACAACATTGTAAAGCAACTATACTCCAATAAAAATTAATTTAAAAAATCATCAAATTGTACACTTTAAACATATATAATTTTTATTTGTCAATTATACCTCAATAAGCCTGGAGGGGAAAAAAGCACATTCAAGCCATTATTGTTTTGTTCCTTCTTATCTACCCTGTGCCCCTGAGGTGCGTAAGGTAGATGAGACCACTCTACTGCTTTTTACAAAGGAAGGAAATGTGCTAGAAAACATGAATCCAGGGACCATACATGGACCTATGTGCATAGGAGCTCCATGAATTCTCCAAGAGAGGATGCTTGGTGGCAGTGAGATACATTTTGTATTTTTCCCCCAGTTGTTACTTCTGGCTGGGAGAATGTTGTCACTGGCTCACCATTTGAACATTTTCTTGCTTAGGAGGATTCAAACTTTTAAAACTATTACCCCACTGCTTCTAAGATGTCCCAAGGCCTAGTAGCTGTCTTTTCCATGAAGCCACAAAGGAGGGAAATATTTTTGTGAAACTTGACATTTTGAAAGAATTAGCAAGGGTAATCAGGTAAGAGTAATGGGAAATATCATTATTTTATATTACCATTAAATGTAATGTTTTGCTAACCTTTTTCTAAAGCTACTGTGGGTACTAATTTTGCTTGAATTTGTGTTAAATTTTTAATTATTAAAATATGCTGTATTTCCTCTTAATAAGCTTTATGTTTTAGGCATGCAAAGTCAATCCCATTAAACTCTCTTAATTCAGGTTTTTCAATTGAACAAGAGTTCAGCACATATTAACATCATTAAATTAATAACTGTGATCTCCTAGTTCCTTTGAATAGTGAATTGGTGGAAAAAGATCTTTACTTTTGAGTTTTGATTGCATTCCTCTGACTACTCATCTCCAGGAGGCCTCAACCTGCACACGTGCAACTTAAAGTTTGGTTGGAATTGAACTTCAGAAATGTTTCCTGATGAGGTAGCACCTCTTTTTTTTTGTAAAACACAAAGGAAGAAATGACCTGGGCCCAACAGCTCTTTATTTAAAATTTTTTTTACTGGGATATAATTGACATAGAACATTTTATAAGTTTAAGGTGTACAATGTACTGATTCGATACATTTATATATTGCAGTATGATTACCACCATAGTGTTAGCTAACACCTCTGTCATGTCACATAATCATTTCTTTTTTTCGGTGAGAATAATTAAGATCTAGTTTCTTTTTCTTTTTTTTTAAAATTTATTCATTATAATTTATTTATTTTAGGCTGCATTGGGTCTTTGTTGCTGCGCGCGGGCTTTCTTTAGTTGTGGTGAGCGGGGGCTACTCTTTTTGCGGCACACGGGCTTCTCGTTGCAGTGGCCTCTCTTGTTGTGGAGCATGGGCTCTAGGCACACGGGCTTCAGTAGGTGTAGTGCGTGGGCTCAGTAGTTGTGGCTCGCGGGCTCTAGAGTGCAGGCTCAGCAGTTGTGGCGCACGGGCTTAGTTGCTCCGCAGCATGTGGGATCTTCCTGGACCAGGGCTCGAACCCGTGTCCCCTGCATTGGCAGGCGGATTCTTAACCACTGCGCCACCAGGGAAGCCCCCTAGGATCTAGTTTCTTAACAACTTTGAAGTCTGTAATACAGTATTATTGACTCTAATCACTATACCAACAGCTCTTTAGAAAGTATAGGTATCATAACCATGATTAGATAGTTACAGGAAATCATTGTGGTAGGCTGAATTCTAAGACAGCTCCCCAAGATTTCCCACTCTAATCCCCAGACTGTGACTATCACGACATATCTGCAAATGACATTTTGCAGGTTCCTAATAAGTTGACCTTATGATAAGGAAATCATCCAGGTGGGACCATTCTAATCACACGAGCCCTTTAAAAACAGAGTTTTCTCCGCCTGGTAGCATAATAGGAAGTTCACAGGGATTTGGGGCATCAGAAGGATTTCATGCACCTTTGCTGGCTTTGATGGTGGAGGGGAAAGAGGGGCCCACATGCAAGGAGCCTATAGAAACTGAGAGCAGATCCGGCTGACAACCAGAAAGGAAGTGGGGAACTCACTCCCAGAGTCGCACAGAACTGGATTCTGCCAACAACCTGAATGGGCCTAGAAGAAGATTCTCTCCCAGAGCTTCCATGTAGGAGCCCAGTCTTGTCGACAATTGGATTTTGCCTTGTGAGGAGCGCCAGAGCTCAGAACCCAGGTGAGCCTGTTGACTTCCGACCTCCAGAACCATGAGATAATAAATGAATGCTGTTTAAGCTACCATGTTTGGGGTAATTGTTAGGCAGCCATAGAAAACCAATGTGCCATTCCCGGAAGTTGAAGGAACTAGGGCAATTTATTCTGGATAAGAAGTGATGACATATACACACTACTATATATAAAATAGATAACTAATAAGAACCTACTGTATAGCACAGGGAACTCTATTCAATACTCTGTAATGACCTATATGGGAATAGAATCTAAAAGAGAGTGGATATATTTATACATGTAATAGATTTGCTTTGCTATACAGCAGAAACTAACACAACATTGTAAAACAACTATACTCCAATAAAAATTAATTAAAAAAATTAAAAATAAATAAATTAATTATTTAAAAAAAAAGAAATGACTGAGGGGGAACATTTAGATAGCTTTTCATGTGGAAAAAGTAGTAGATATTCTGCTTTGCTATAGAGCAGTGCTGGCCAATAAAACTTTTTGATGTGATGGAAGTCTTATATAGCTTCACTGTTCAATACAGCAGCCACTAGCCACGTACGGCTATTGGGCACCTGGTACATGGCTATTGCATCTGAGGCACCGACATTTACATTTTTTAATTTTTAATTTTATTTAATAGGAATGACTTTTGATTCAAATAGTCATATACGATTACTGACTGCTGAATTGGACAGAACAGCTTAAAAGGTTAAAGCAGAAATATGCACTGAAACACCAGGGCAGCAGATTTAATTCAACATAAGCATGACCTTTCTACTAATCTGATCTATTTACAGATAGAACAGCCAGGTTTTCAATAGTGGGTTCCTAGTCACTGGAAATATTAAACAGAAGCCGGATGATTATATATCAAGGAATATGATCAAGGATGATTATGTGTAGGAAGGATTCCTGCTTTGGGAAGGAGGTTGCCTAGATGACCTCTCTGATCTTTTCTAATTCTGAGATTCTAGGTTCTTTTTTTTTTAACATCTTTATTGGAGTATAATTGCTTTACAATGTTGTGTTAGTTTCTGCTGTATAACAAAGTGAATCAGCTATACATATACATATATCCCCATATCTCCTCCCTCTCGCGTCTCCCTCCCTCCCACCCTCCCTATCCCACCCCTTTAGGTGGTCACAAAGCACCTAGCTGATCTCCCTGTGCTATGTGACTGCTTCCCACTAGCTATCTATTTTACATTTGGTAGTGTATATGTCCATGCCACTCTCTCACTTCATCCGAGCTTACCCTTCCCCTTCCCCGTGTCCTCAAGTCCATTCTCTACATCTGCGTCTTTATTCCTGTCCTGCCCCTAGGTTCTTCAGAACCATTTTTTTTTTTTTTTTAGATTCCATATATATATGTGTTAGCATACGGTATTTGTTTTTCTCTTTCTGACTTACTTCACTTCAAAGTGGAAATAGCTTTACTGAGCTTCTCCATATGTTATCAGGAAATTAACTTCAAGTAGAAGCTCTTCCTGCCTCCCTCCCCCATATATTTATTTTTTCAAAATGCATGGAAAATTTTTCATCGTTTTTTGAGGGAAGAAGTTTCCCATAAATAAGAATAACATATGAATTTTCTCTTTCAGTTATGCAAGATGAGTAAGTTCTAGAGAACCAGCGTGCAACAATGTGACCATAGTTGGCAATATTGTATTGTGTATTTGAAATTTGCTAAGAGGGTAGATCTTGGGTGTTCTCTCCATAAAAAGTAAAATGGTAACTGTGTGAGGTGATTTGTGGTGAATATTTCACAACGTATACATATATTGGGTCATCAGGTTACATACCTTAAGTTCAGTGGACCCTTGAACAACTCGGGGGTTAGGGGCACTGGCCCTTTGCAAAATCCCAGTATAACTTTAGACTCTGCCCTCCCTATCTGTGGTTCCACATCCATGGGTTCAACCAACCGTGGATCGTGTAGTACTATAATACATATTTATCTAAAGAAATCCACGTATAAGTGGACATGCGGAGTTCAAACATGTTGTTCAAGGGTCAATTGTATGATAGCTTTTGTATTTTGGCCGTGCCGCATGTGGGATCCTAGTTTCCCGGCCAGAGATCGAACCCTCGCCACCTGCTGTGGAAGCGCAGAGTCCAAACTACTGCACCACCAGGGAAGTCCTGGTATATATAGCTTTTGATCGTCAATTATACCTCCATAAATCTGGAGAAAATACTACAAAAAATCTTTCTCAAATACAGGTGTTATTTTTACTGAGGTGAAATCCACATCACATAAAATTAACCATTTAAAAGTGTGTACAATTCCATGGCATTTAGTCCATTCACATGTTGTGCAACTCTCTATATACATTTATTTCTATACATTTGGATGTGATAATCTGTTGAGAGAAATGCATTGTTTGCAAGAACCATCAGAGGGGAGGTTTTCTGGAGACAGTGTACAGAATCTTCTTAGCAATCTTTGTCTTTTGTCCTTGCTCCTAAGCTTGAGTTACTACTTTGCTTTAGGTCATATAGGCTTTTGACCTCTAACACCAGGAATAAATAGCTAAAAATGTAGGTCCTGCAGACATATTAGGTAGGAATAATTCCTACTCATCACTCACTAGTCCTGTAACCTCAGGCAAGTTGCTTCATCTCTTTGAGCCTCAGTTTCTTTATTTGTAAAAGTAAGCTATCCTAGTATCTACCTCAGAGAATGCTGTGAGCATTAAGTGAGCTTGTAGGAGTTCCCTTGCAGAGTGAAGTGTTCAATAAACATGATCTATTATCACTGTGATCAACAATACTATAAACTTCAGCATTAGCATCTGAAACGACATGTGATCTTTTTTGCCCCCGGGGAGGAAAGCACTGTCAGTGGACCCGCACACAAGGCCTATGGACCAGTGGGGTGGAGCGGAAGGAAGCACCGTGTGGGCTGTAGGGTCATTTTGTTCCTTTGGTTTCACACAAAGAGGTGCTGCCTCAGCAGGAAACGTTTCTAAAATTTAATTTAGTTAGGCAGTTGGAGAGTGTCAGTCTCTTGAACGACAGAGCTGGTCCTGAATCCCTAGGAAAGAAAATAAATTGTTTCTGTGAGATTTTCTATTAGTGTTGTGCTGTAGAACATTCTCACACTGCACTGACCTCTTCACCTTGACCAAGCCTTTCAGATGATGTCACCGGAACTTCCCCGGAGGTGGAATATGGGCTTTATAGGACCTTCTCCATTGAGCATGTTAGGCTGCAGGCTCCTTGGAGACCATTCGAGAAGCCTTGGTTCATTATTCCCCCACAGCGTGGTGTCATTAGGGAAAACCAGATCTGCCACTTTAGTGCTTCCAGGGCTTTGGAAGAAAGTGTCAAGTGAGATGACAAGTCTTGTCTGTCTGTGCGGTACTTCCTATTCTTCTCCACAGGAATCCTCCCATTTGGCCCGCCTTTGGCCAGATCTGTGCTTTGTTGTTTCTGGGCATGCTAGAATTTTTCTGGCAATTGAACCCATTTGTGGGTTTTAATGGTTTTTGGTTGACAAAGCTGCTTGTTCCTTTCTTTTTTCTTTTATTCAAATAGGATTTTTCTAAGGGTAAGAGGAATTTTATTGTAGTCTGTTTAAATGGCCTCAGAGAAACTACTATATAATTGAATGCAGTCCAACTGTTGGTACCGTTTCAAGCACCAACGTGAACTATTAGGACAGATTTGCAATACGAGATTTTCATGTGTGCATGTGGCTACGATCGGATGAGGAAGCATAGATCTCTTATTTAAGAAAAATACCCAGGGAGTGCTTTTGTAAGCAAAGACCCTTTTCAAAATGCAATAAAATAGGTGGGACTGAGGCTTAGAAACAGGATGGAACAAAGAAGATTCCTAAAACATGAAGAGCCTGGGGGTGGGGGGGGGGAGGGGGGGTGTCGGGGGATCTGATTCTGCTTCTGGATCTCTCCCTGACTCCCTGTGTGGCTTTGCCTAGGCACTTTACCTTTCTGGGCCTCAATTTCCTTACTTGTACAAAGACAGGATTGGACTAGAAGAACTCTAAGATCCCTCCGGTTGTAGACATCTGTGCTTCAATAATTCTACATAGAAAAAATAATTTTGTTCGATTCGGGTGACCAGAAAAGTTAAGGATTAGTGTTAAAAGGGACCTGAATCACCCGTCGTTGTGATTTTGTAAAAATTTTCCTAGAATGGCTGTTTGTGTTGCCAAGAATCACTAAATGTATGATCCTGAGTTTTGAGCCAATACAAGTTCTCAGATCATATCTTACCCTCGACCTTTGTATTCTCTCATCTAGTTGAAAAAAAAAAAAGAAAGACCCCAAATGTTTAAATAGTGTTCTACAATTTCCAATTTTTTTAAATGTAACAACCCTTGAGGTCAGGCATGAATTATTATCCCCATGTCTATAGATGAGGAATGTGAGGCTCAGAGAAGTGAAGCGACTTATTCATGGTCACATGCCTAGGAAGTGATGGAGCTGGAACTTCATCTCAGGTTGCCTGTCTCTAGGACTAGTTCCCATACAACCCCCATGTTTTCAATTACAATAATTATTTTATTGAGCAATTGTTTTACACCAGATATTGTAAAAGCTTTCGTTTGTTTGCTTTTTACACTCCTTATTTTCCAGACAAGGAAACTAAGGTACAGCGACATGATGTATCTTGGTTAAGGTCAAACACCTATTATAGGATAGAGTTGAGGTCAGATCGCCTGTTTGACTGTAACTCTGTTCTCTTACTAGCATGCCTTTAATTATTACTGTGTTTGTTAACCTGCTTCTTTTGCTAAACAGACCTCTCTCAAAGGTTATTTCAATGAGTATGTGACAGCAAAGGCCTTGGAAGTCGGAGCTAAAAGGCCAGGTTAGGCTAAGGTGAACTATTCTCATCTCGAAACTGCACAGCTGCAGCTTCAGCCCTAGCCCGGCCCTCACCCATGAGGAGTTCCCTGAAGTTGTGCAGTGTGGTTCTAGAGAACTGTTCTATTCCAGCTGACTGCAACATGCTTCCATCAGATGATCTCGTCCTTTCCCTTCACTCAAGCCTCTGTTCAGCCACACCCTCTTCGGAGGGGCCTGCCCTGAACACCTTATCCAAAATGACACCCTTGGCTTTCTAGCTCTGTATTCTGCCTTCTTTTTCTCTTTAGCACTTGTCACCACCAGAGAGACGAAATATTTATTTAGTCATTTGCTGTCTATCTCCCTCTACTGGAATATAAACTCTCTGCGGGCAGGATTTTTGTCTATTTTTTCAATGTTATATTCACAGCTCCTAGAACAGAGCCAGGCCCAGAATATTTACTCTGTAAATATTTGTTGAAAGAATGAAAAGAACAATGACAGTGAGGGTAGTGGTGGCTACTTATGCCTGAAGAGTAAGGATTTAGGTGAGAACATGGGCAAGGGCCACTAGAAATTCTGGCCAGCGTCAGGAAACCAAAGGGTAGGATGAGTTGTCCAGCTGGGAAAATCAAAATGTGTTGAAAGAGTTAGCTCCAATTATATGACCAGTAAAATTGGCTAGCTTTAGGGGTTTTTTTTAAATAAGAAAGATGTGTCTTTTAAAAAAAAGATATTTATTTATTTTCCTTATTTTTGGGGGCTGCATTGGGTCTTAGTGCAGCACGCATGATCTTCCCTGAGGCATGTGGGATCTTTCGTTAAGGCGCACAGTCTTCTCTCTAGTTGAGGCTCATGGGCTTAGTTGCCCTGTGGCATGTGGGATGTGGGATCTTAGTTCCCCGACCAGGGGTCAAACCTGCGTCCCCTGCATTGGAAGGCGGATTCTTTACCACTGGACCACCGGGGAAAGCCCAGCTTTAGGTTTTAAAGTAAATGGATCTTCCCAAATTTCAACTTAAACCACGTATCCTGGGATCTTTAGAGCTCATCCAGTCCGCCTCCATCACAAGGATAGTGACACAGGGGAAATGGGAATAACTTGCCTAAGATCAAACTTGGCCCCTTAGCTGACAAGATCAAACGGAAGCCTGGAAACCTGAGTGGCCTCGCCCTGGGAGACATTTTCATGTAATATAATGGACTGGATAGTTACTAATAACTGAGTGAATATCTTTTGACTTTTATGATCATTTTGCTCGTGATCTATGTTCGAAGACCAGGGGGTCCACTGAGATACTGTGATTTATAAGAAATATAAATTTGGTCATTTAGATGACTAAAAGATATTTTTTACATATGTTTGGTCTTCCTCCTCAGTTCTAAGCTCACAGCTCCTAAACCCCTTGGAATTTCCGAAGTGTCGAAAGCCTTAAAGGTGTCTTTTGCTATGTTAATGAGGTGGCTTTTGGAAAGCAGTTAGGATGGGGGCTGGTTGCCAGGTGAATCAACCACATTATTAGAGGCTTGGAACTTTCAGTCCCACCCACTGACCTCTGGAAAGGGGAGAGGCCTTTGGAGGTTGAATTTTGACAATAGCCAATGATTTAGCCAAGCATGCCTAAATAATGAGGCATCTATAAAAGCCCAAAAGGACGGGGTTTGGAGAACTTCCAGGTCGGTGAACACGTGGAGATTTGGGCAGAGTTTTGGGCCTGGAGAGGGCTCGGACGCACCATGCCTTCCCCTATGCATCTCTTCCATTGGATGTTCATCTGTATCCTTTATCACAACCTGTAATAAACTGCTAAACGTAAGTAAGTGTTTCCTTGAGTTCTATGGGTCAAGAGCCCGAGGAGGGGCGTCGTGGGGACTTCTGATCTATAGTCAGCCGGTCAGAAGCACAGGGAATAACCTGGACTTGGGACCGGCGTCTGAAGTGTGTGTGTCTGTTGGGGGATGGGCCATCTTATGGGACTGAGCCCTTAACCTGTGAAATCGGACACTATCTCCATGTAGGTAGTATCAGATTCGAGTTAAATTGTAGGACACCCAGCTGGGGTCGCAGAGAATTGCTTGATGTGGGGAAAAACCACACACTCGGTGACTGGAAGTGAAGTGTTTTGTGTGAGTATCCAAGAAGACTCATGTGTGGAAAACTGAATTTTTCGAATGCAGCAGCCTGTAAGTAACCAAAGTGTACCACAAATATTTTTGAGAATAAAATTTCAGTAAAACTTCAGGAATTGTTTAGCTCTATGGAAACACCTGGGAGTCTTTAAAAAATTACTGATGCCTGGGTTCCGCTTCTAGAGATACAAATTTGATTGTGATTCTAATGTGCTGACTGGGTTAAGAATCATAAACTTGGAGGTCAGGAGTGTGCATTTGGGAAGGAGACAGAATAGGGTTTAAATCCCATCGCTCTTATTTACCAGCTGCTATGATTTTGAATAATTGTTTAATTGTTCTGAGTCACAGCTTCCCTATTTGTAAAATGAAGGCAATCGACCTCACGGGAATTTTGTAGGGATTTAATGAAATAAGGTCCATAAAGCCTGTAGCATGTTGTCTGAACCACGCGAGCACTTGATTAATAATAGCTGCTATTATCATTGTTATTATTATCATGCCAAATAATAGTAATTATTATTATGCTGAATAATGAGCTTTTCCCCCCCTCTGTGTTTAAAAAATGGCTACTTTAACAGCGTATAACGATTAGTCAAATGGTACAATTCGAAACTATGGGACTGTCTTGATGCAGCTCTGGGCGGGGAGACCTGCATAAAATGAATGAAGACAGACTACAAAGTGGGACGGAGGTGGTTAAAACAGGCCGGCCGTGTAGTTCATCTATAGAAAGCACAGCTCTGAATTCTGTGGGAAGCAAAATTCATACATCGCTTCCTGGGCTACATTCCACACCGGTTGAAAGTGAGGCAGTGATTGATGTCCAGATCATCTCTGGGCAGAGTTGGGGCAGCTGCACAGCCAGATCCAGGCTCCAGAGAAGCAGCTGGGTACCGCTGGCCTGGGGCCCGCTCCAAGGCTGCTGGCAAGCAAAGAGCACTTTACCACTGAGAGGTAGGCAGGTTAAGGTCAGACAGAATGTGAGAGAGGAGCTTGACTAATCCCTTGTTTTCTCCCTTTTCTCTTGTCAATATTTTTGGACTAGGAAAAAGAGGACAGCAATAATAATAACAGAGAAACATTCTGCATGATAAAAAGCCATCTCTTGGCCGGCCACGACCCGAATATTCTACCCCCGGGAAGCCTGTTTTGCATTTGCAGCGAGAGGGCATTGAGGTAAATTGACCTCCTTTTTGATGACGGTAGCTTCAGACTCAAACAAGAGCTGTGTGATTTTAGATGAGTCAGACTTTAAATTTGTGCATTTCAGCTGGAGGTAATAACCATTAATGTGGAAAGATTGGCAACAAAGTCTTCTGAGTAGAAGCTGTACCATACTTATTTGTGTTTGGTAAGGGATGCATTCACCGAAATATGAGAACGTTGGAGTTGGCTAATGGAGAGTGGGAAGCGACACAGGATGTCTGCAGATACCTTCATTTAGGGCATTCTTCAAAAATAGATCCTTTGTGCGCATCAAATATTCTAAAAATAAATTTCAATTAACTTCTGATTGTGTTTTTAAGAATACAATGGAGCAGAATCGAATTCTGGATGAGAGAGAATATATCATCCTAGTTTAGGGAATAATTTCCATTAAAATGACTTGAAATTCATTTTGTGAATCACGCTTATTATGATATTAGACCTCTGCCTACAGAAATATTGGAAGAATATTCCTTCTTAATCGAATGGAACCAATTTTCCTAACAGCATTTCTCATAACTTTCCATAATTATTCGTCAAAATGTACAAACGTCCACACATTGCTGGCAATGTCTCAAATAGGATGGAAATGAGCTTACACATCTTCCATGTGGGTGATCACATATTTTTCGAATGCCTTTGTGGAAGTGACACAGAAAACTTTGCGGGCCTGTTTTACCAGAGATAAGGAGGAAAGCTAATTAAGACCTTAGTCGCTTCTTTGGGGAGTATTATAAGGTACAAGAAGCTTTTAATTGGGTTTTGCTTCCCTTTTTAAAGATAATCATTTCTACCTACATGTTCAGGTGATCATTTCTTCAGTTTCTTTCAAACGAATGCTTGTTTGATCTTACTCATAAATGACACATGACAAATGGTCTTTATGTGCCAAATAAAATAATGAAGTTGGGAGAAATTCACAGACTTTTTTTTTTTTAGTAAACTCTTCTAATTTGACATTCTTGGGGGTTTTTTTTGTACATAATTTTTAAAAAAATTATTTTATTTATTTAGTTTTGACTGTGTTGGGTCTTCGTTGCTGCGTGCGGGCTTTCTCTAGTTGCGGCGAGCGGGGGCTACTCTTCGTTGCGGTGCGCAGGCTTCTCATTGCGGTGGCTTCTCTTGTTGCAGAGCACAGGCTCCAGGCGCAAGGGCCTCAGTAGTTGCGTCATTCGGGATCAGTAGTCGTGGCGCACAGGCTTAGTTGCTCCGCGGCATGGGGGATCTTCCCAGACCAGGTATTGAACCCGTGTCCGCTGTATTGGCAGGCGGATTCTTAACCACTGTGCCACCAGGGAAGCCCCGTGTTCTTGGTTTATATTAAACACAACTACCAATGGCTGTATTGTCAATTGTTACCAACATCCTATGGGACCTTTAGCCTGTCTGCTGATCTGAACATTTTCAGTTGTAAATCACTTAATGCCCCCATCCCTCTGCCTCCCCCTCCCCCTGCCTCCCACTCCCCAACTTCAGCTGCAGGATAAATATCTTCCCTTATATGGTGCTGATGGAACTTTGCAAGTTTGAGTTAAGTTCAGAACATTCAGTACTGTAGCTCACTCCTGTCATTTTCCAACACCCAGAAGCATGTCTTGCGTAGGCACGATCTCTCTGCAGCCCACTCAGGAACATGAGTAATGATCTTTAAGTGAACCATATCAAGAGTGTAAGGGTTTTGGATAATTTAGACAAGAAAATTGGAACAAGTGTGCATTTCTCTAAAGAATGTCACTCTGATTTTCTGCGTAGTGGGACTACCCAATCCGTTAATGCAAAAAACCTCTCAGAGGGCTAGAAACTATTTTTTCACCCAGCCAGGGAGGGTGCCTGCCTGCGTGCTTATGTGGTATGTTTTTGCCTATGTGTGTACATAAGCATGTCTCCAGAGATTAGAATGGTAGAGCCACAGTTTCCTTTCAGACTCATGAATAAAAAATAGAGGACAGAGGAGCACAGATGATGTTTTTCTCCTGTGTGTTAGCACCACAACAGATTCCTGGGGTGACAGTTCTTAGCCCCGCCAGCTACTGACTCTCTGCCAGCTTGTAATTAAAACCCTTTAGAGTGAAGGATATGTGTCCACCGACATTGATTGACACCCTACTCGGTGCCTCTGTGACAAAGGGAGAAAAATCAGGTTTGGATTTTTTTCCCCCTTTTACAATGAGTCATTCTAGAAGAAGGAATCTCAAACCCCAAAGAGAAAACCTAGTAACAGGTAGAAGATCTGGATTAGAGGGAAGAGAGAGAACCTTAGTTAGATATTTTCTAATTGCACTTCTACCTCCCAGATTTAAATTTTTTCTAGCCAGAGACTAGAAGGAGTACACCCTAGCATTGGGTGACATTCTGGGGAAGGAAGCCAGTGTAGGTTTTGTGGGGCCTGTTCTGGAGGCCCTATTATATAAATGAATGGGAGAAATGGCTAGAAACCATCCCTGTTTGGGGCTGAGGACTATTACCATTTCCTACATTTACTCTCCTGTTTGTTCTTCCTAGGAACTTTAGGAAATGAGCCGTGCAATGACAGTTACCCCCATTCTATAGAGCAGAGGTCCCCAACCTTTTTGGCACCAGGGACTGCTTTCATGGAAGACAATTTTTCCACGATCGGGGTGGCGGGGGGAAGGTTCAGGCGGTAATGCGAGCAATGGGGAGCGACGGGGAGTGATGGGGAGTGACAGGGATGGGAGCGATGGGAGCGATGGGGAGCGATGGGGAGCAATGGGGAGCGACGGGGATGGGAGCGATGGGAGTGACGGGGAGTGACGGGGAGCGACGGGGAGCGATGTGAGTGATGGGGAGCGGCAGATGAAGCTTCACTCGCTCGCCCACTGCTCACTTCCTGCTGTGCACCTGTTTCCTAACAGGCTACGGACCGCGTGGCCCAGTGGTTGGGGACCCCTGCTATAGATGACAAGACTGAGGCCCAGGGAGTTTACTCAAGGTCACACAGCTAGTCAGTAGCTGTATCAGGGCTGCTTTTCTTTTCAGCTCGTCTGCTGGTTACATCTCTAACACAAAATAACTTGTTTGTACCTTGTTTTTTTTTGTTTTGTTTTTTTTAATTTTTGACCGAGAAGGATGAGGAATTTATTTCACCTCCATTACCTCATCCTTTCTCCCCTTACTTCTTTATCAGTATGTAGTAGGTGATTACCGTGACCATGAGGAAGTCACTTCCTTGTGCTGAGCTCCAGTTTTCTCATCTGTAAAGTGAGAGTTGAGTCACGTGCTCTTGAAGTTTCATTTCGGCCCTGACCTTTTGTGACTGAGAGTCAATGAGCACACTCTTTGAATCATTTATGCAGTTTCTTGTTCGGATTGCTACACAGTTGTAGCAGAAATGTTACCGCTGTCTGAATATGAATCAGTGAAGAATTAATGCTTAAACTTGGACCTTATGGTAGCAACCATGACTTATGTGGGGAGGAATTTTAAGGTTTCTTTGTCCACTGACCTGTATCAACACAAGCGATCCAGAAAACTACTGCTCATGCAACATTCTGACCGGACTGCCCTGTCACCAGTGATGCTAAATGATCGTGATAATCCCTGAAGGAAAAATGGAAGTCCATTTGTCCCTTCAATCCAGAATTGGCCTGACACTGAGTCCCGGAGACCTTGCACATCAAGTCTCTCTCCACTGGTAATGAATGCTGCATGTCATCGTATCAGGCCATGATTAGGCTGATGTGTCTTTTTTGCCCAGGACTATTTTAGTCATCTTCATTTTCAACCTTCAGTTTTAGGGGGTGATTCAGACAGCTTGCAGTGTGCCAGGACTGAGTCCACAAATATTTGTTGTCCTTCTCAGAAGCTGGATAGGGCAAAATATACTTTTGTTTACCACTTGTATGCTTGATCGAAAATAAGCAGCCGTTTGGCTAATAGCCACATCACACACGGGCAGTGTGATAGGGCGGAAAAAGCACGGGTTTACAGTTAGACTCTCTTGGCTTGACATCCCAGCTCAGCCAGTTACAAGATGTGTGACCTTGGGCAAGATTCTCAACCTCACGGAGTTATAGTTATCTCATATGTAAAATGAATATGATAATGCCGATTTTTACGGGATGTCATAATTTACGGAGGGTTCCTGGCACGATGCTCAATAAATGGCAGCTATGTTATTAAGGAAGCTCAAATGTCATCATGATGGTGTTTCTATTTATACATGTGTTTCAGAGGCTGCATTTGGAAAGAAGCCCAGGGCTTATTTTATTCCTCTTTCTCTGCCTCATTGCCTAGTACAGAATCTGGGATACAGTTAACATTCAAGAATTATTAGTTTAAAAAAAAAAAGAATTCTTAGTTAAATGAATGACTGACTGAATGTATGAATGAGCCACAGTAATATGAACTAGATGGCAGCAAACTGGTCAATTCCAAGGGCTCAACTACTAAGTAAGTAGGCAAACCCGAGACTCACATCCACCTCTCCTGATTCCAAGACAAGTGCTTGTCTGCAGTATCTACCTTATAAATCTATAACTGTTTTGCTCCTCCCAGTGTAGGAGCTTTTGTGAGTTTCTAAGGCTTTGACAATCACTCTTTTGCTCTCTAAGTTTCTAAGGTGGGTAAGTAGGACAATCTCATTATTTGTTCATTCATTCATTCCACAGTTTTGAGTATGAGAGCAGAGATTTTGAAGAAAAGCATAGGTTGGAGGGGCTCTGTATCAGTATAGGAGTCTATAGATAATTCCAGAATAGTCCACTGTATTACCTATAATAACACTGAGGCATCTGCCTTTTTTTTTTTTTTTTTTTTTTGCGGTACGCGGGCCTCTCACTGTCGTGGCCTCTCCCGTTGTGGAGCACAGGCTCCAGACGCGCAGGCTCAGTGGCCATGGCTCACGGGCCCAGCCGCTCCGTGGCATTTGGGATCTTCCCCGACCGGGACACGAACCCGCGTCCCCTGCATCGGCAGGCAGACTCTCAACCACTGCGCCACCAGGGAAGCCCGAGGCATCTGCCTTTTATTCTTTGGTAAGTTCATTCTCACCAAAGAAAAATAACATAAATTCTCTCCCTCCAGCTTGCTTGCCAAGATCCATGTTGTTGATTAACTAAGCCCATATTTCCTGCTGGCAAGAGTAAGGAAAAGGGGTCCTCTCAGAGTACACAGGGAGAGGCCCTACTCTGGACTTCAGATTGTCTCATTTCTACTAATTATTCTCTGTCTGTTCCCCCTTAGCGTGGAAACAGGCGGGTTTCACCTACTGATCCCACTGGTATTCTGACCACTGCCAATACTGACAGACTCTGGAGCCAGGACCTCACACTCCTTCCCATGGCCATTTGGTGAGTCAGCAACGAGGCCTAGATTAGAACCCAGAATGCCCCAGGCCTGCTTAGGTGCTAAGAGTTCTGACAGCTGGGAGGAAAAAGATTTGTTTGAAGACATTTGGTACTGGGCTTCCAGACCCTGAAGATGAAAATAATCCAAGAGATGAACCAGATTTATTACAATTGAAAACAATAGTTACTTCCTCTGTTGAGTTTAGAAATACTGTATTTGGTTTCAATAACTCCTAAAACACTTTTAAAGGCTTGACTTCCAGGCTCTCCTTTTTTTGTGTGCAGTGGCTAGAAACTTCTAATGCAGGAACTACATTAAGACAGGCATTTAAAAATGTTATTTTTTTATTACCTCTCTGGGGGTGGAGGGTGTCGATGGGTAGCATAGGGATCAGCATGAGAATTATAGAGAATGTGTAGCTTGGAGTCAGAAATTTGGGTTTTTGGAGAATAGGAAACAGAGCCGGGTGATTTGGGGAGCCCCATTATTATAATCTACAAAGAATCTTTTTCAATTTTAATTTATATTTTTTTAATTTTTTTGCTGCGCTGCACGGCATGCAGGATCTTAGTTCCCGAGCCAGGGATTGAACCCGTGCCCCCTGTAGTGGAAGCATGGAGTCTTTACCACTGAACTGCCAGGGAAGTCCTTAACAAACAATCTTACTAGTAATCACTTTACATTATTGATGTGAAACTTCAACATACCTGTATAAAACACCCCAGCACAGTGTCTGTCACGCAATAGGAGCTCAATAAGTGGTATCTGTTATTACACTCTGACTCCAGACACTAGGTTCATTGTACTACAACTGCTTAGTAAATGTTCATTGAATGGGGCAGTGTATAGGATTAGCAAAGCTTGGATCCAAGTTTGAAATGAAATGGAATTATTCTCTGAATATCAAGGAGTTCCTTCCTTGTTCTGCCAGTTGGTAGTAGCCAAGGAAGCCAAAATCTTGTGGCACCTCCGAATCTAGACTGGCATGGTGGCACAATGCTTCTTACCAAGGTTCCTAGATATAGGCCCAGGTAAACGGTAGGTTTATAAGGCTTTTGCAGTTGTTATTACCTGTTTTGAAGCATTCCGGGTTTGGATCAATTCAGCTCCTTCATGTTTTATTCAGAGGACTGAAGAGAGCTACTAATTCTGTTTATCATTTACAAAAGAAAAATAGCTTGAATTTATGGACCTGAGCATTGTACGTAGCCCTTGTGATTGTGAAACCTTTACTTTGTTACTTACTTTACTGTAACGAGACTGGTTTATTCTGGAATGTGCCTCAATGGGTTGACCTCAGCTGGATAAAACCAAGTAAGAAAACCCTTCTGGGTTTTGTTTTCAAAGAAGGTTGAAATGTCAGGATTAAAGAAGACTGTGTTAGTTCCTAAAGGGACCCTGGCTTTGGAAGATGTTGAATACCTGACCTTCATGATGGTGTGGGCGTTGAAGAGAAGTACATTTATGAGTCTTTATGAGTGGCAGCGTCAAAGAGTTGCCTGGCTTATTGGGGGGCCTTAATCTCCTTACTACCACAAGCTACATTAAATAAAAATTGACCAATGCCAAAACAGCATGTAATCTCAGCTTCAAATCAATATCCCTCCTCTGCCCCTTCCAACTAGAATGTTACCCCGAGCCTCTCTTCTGTAGAATTTCTAGAGTGGCCACTGGTTCTGACTCTGTGCCATGTGCATGGCATAGTGCCATGTGCTTTATATCCGTTATATCTCTGTTACTCATAAAACCCTATACTATGGCTTTTGTTATCTTCATTTTATGGATGAGAAAAATTGAGTTTCAGAAAAGTTCAGTGACTTGATCAGATCAAGATGGGTAAAAAGTGACAACTGGGATTTGAAACTGGATCCATCTGACTCTCGAGTACATGCTTATTCCACTGTTGCTACACTGGTGAGGGCTGTCTAAGATGCTGGGAGGGGGATGGGGGGATGGGTGTTATAGAGGTCCTTAGAAGGCTTGAGAAAGATCACTCACTTCGTTCTGTCCTTGAAATGACCATTATTAATTATGGGGCACTATTTAGAATTCATCACCATGTATGGTCATTTTTAACTGATTTATGTTAACTGTGGAAAATAAATTAGTTTGTGTAATGGGCCCATCTTAGCATCCTGGACCACAAAGAGTAACAGATGCTCAAACCCTCTTGAATATATTATTAGTCTATGGGTGATAATTAACAAATAACTATAATGATATCACAGATGGAAGATTCTAGAACTTCAAGATCGCCATGGCCATTGTTTGGTCTGTGAGGTGGAGTGTCCTTCCTAACTCAGGAATCAGTAGCCTTGGAGAGCCTCAGTTTTCAGTGACTTGAACTTTCTATCACCAAGCTGGAACATTTAATTGAAATGTGAGATGTGTATATACAATATTTTGGTTGTTTTGGACTTGAGTAATTTGTTCAAAATGGCCATCATTGGGAGTAACTTCAATGATCCTACAGAATCTAGAGACTGGTCTGGAGACTTCAGAGTTAGTAAACAAGTTCAACTGGAAAGAGAGAGCGTGTTTCAAAGCATGGCAGAAATTGCTGTCACCTCTTTCAGCCATCTCATGGATCCTTCCAGAAAAACCTAAGGTATGTATGTCTTGAATATCACCAACTGAGAACACAGCATCATCCTGTTCATGGGGCACAGTGCCAGGAACAAGAATCTGGGCTAGATCCTGGGGGTAGGTTGCCAATATCTTCCTTGGTGAACTAAGAAAGGAAATGAAATTAAGAGCTGTAGGAAGGTGTATAGATGGCCGTGAAAACCATTGTCTTATTTACTTACTTTTGTTAAAAGCTCCATTGCGGAGTCTTTTTCTTTTCATCTCTACTTTATCACTGAGATTTCAAAGTTAGAATAGAGGTTTTGACTATAGATCAGCAATCCCCTCTGAAATTTTAGTTTCCATTTATTATTTAAGTTTACAGAATTTCCTTTTTGTCTATGACTCAATTTTTTCTTGCCTCATCTGGCTTCTATTGTATTTCCCCCCTTTTTCTCTCTCACTTCTGGTATTATTGATAAAACTGGTGTGGTTTTGCTTTCAGGCCATGGCCACCTTGCTACATATCTCACATATTGCCAGTTGTTCTAGGTCTGTGAAAAATTCCCTGACACGAAGTAGTGTTTCACCTTTTGATGAAAAAGCAGCCTGGTTTGTTCTACAGATGTTTTATATGAAGAAGCTCTGCTATGTATCAACATGGTACATTTCCAAACGATTTGTCTTACCCTTTGAATACTGAGGTTTTAATGACCCCTGTGCCAGGGCCACACTCAAAGAGAATTAGGGGCTTGACAAAGGAGAAATACCTGTGGTCATAGAGGCTGAAGTAGACCCACTCGCAAACTTCCCTTCCTTCTGAGTAAGGTGGATGTCATCTTTTGTTGAGGGTCAAGTTTACACCGAGAAGCTAGAGTCTTAGCTGAGCGTGGTTTGCATATTTGCAGCCATGGGAAAAACCTCTGTCCCTTCTGAATTGTATCAGCTCCGCGGTGGCAAACTTGTGGTATGTTTTTATTCTGCTCTCATCTTTCTTTCTCATCTTTCTTTCGAGTAACAGCTGCCGAGCAGAGTTCAAACTCTCCATCAATGTGGTGACCATATTTTCCAATTGCAAGTCAGGACACATGGTCTGACAAATTCCAGTGGACTTAAACGGAGACAATGGAATGGAATATTTGAAGTCCAACCCAGGACAGAATGTATAGATAACCATTCTTAGAAAAACAAGCACGTTCACATTTTGTCAATGTGGGAGCATTTGTTACAGCTCCTATTTATGACAGAAAATGCCGTGTTTCACAGAGCTATTAAGCTCTTTTGCTCCTTTCGAGAGTCTGTAGTTAGTTGTCCTTTGCTGAGCTCTCAGGTAGGATTAGACTAGTCCTGCTGAGTTCGGGATGTTCATTGTTTCCGGTACGGTAGCCACTTGGTGACAGGAACCGCACGTGTGTTTGCGTGAAGATAACGCTACGAAGGAGACATATTGAATTACTCTTCATATCACCATAAAGGTTCTGACGTGTGGCCTATGTAATCAGTATCCTTACCTAGTGCTGATTCTTCATACATGAAATTTTGAGGAGGCATGTGAGTTTTAAGGGTCTTACAAACTCCTAGACTGAGAGGGAATAAAGTGGCCAAAATTCATGGGAGTGTTGAAAGAGCTTTCTTATCTGCAAATGCAGGGACGATGCTTCATTAGGAAGAAGCCATTAACATTATGGCAAAAGGACTCTTCCAGCCTCAGAACTGAGGCCACTCAGACTACTAGGAGAGCCCACAGTACATAAGAGGTTTAAATGCACAGTTGGAGTTTATATAAAAGTTGTGAATGTGCCCTCAGAAAACAGTGTGATTATTTGAAAATTTTAGTATAGTCTGAACCCTGAATGTAAGAAACTTTCTTTTTGCTCTTTGACAAAGTAAACCCTCTCTTCTCCCTCCTAAGACCATTTCGTTCTTATTTAAAACCAGGAGTTGAAGGTCCTTGGCTCCTTCAAGGTCAGCTTGGCAGCTAAGACGACACTAGGCCTCTGTTTGTTCCCCTTTCCCAATTCTTGGGATTAGAAATTGCTCTTACACCCCTAAGTTTGTGGTTGTCACTGCACTGGCTCTGGGTGAAATTTTTCTGTTTTCTTGCACAAAGTAAGAGAGAAGGAAGAGAAAGGAAGTGTCTTTACATTTATGGTTTAACTGATCAACCAGAGTGTGAGCTCATCTCCTAAGAGTGGCCACAAAAATCAGGTTGAGAGGGTCACTTTCATTGCAGAGCTCTAGCTAGAAATGGCTCTTGTAAACTCTAACTTTACCTCCTAAAATCAATCCTTTGGGACCAAGAAGGTTCTCCTATTGTCCCCAAATAGAAGTGCTACGGGATTCTACTGACAAATCCTGTAACACCTCTGATAACCCTCCAGTCTGTGACTTAGCAAGCTAAGTGTGCATGGTGTTTCTATCAGGGAAGGTTTATCATTGCCTTAGCCACTGTTCTTGGTTAAAGGCAGCAAATGCTGTCAGAGCGTTGCCTGTAGGATCTGGATCCACGGTATTGTAGGTCCCTCTATCCTTTATTATCTCTGGAAGAATGTGGCTTGGAGCCCAGATTGTGAAGTACGTGAAATGAAATTCAGTGTCCTCTAATATTCCTGCTCTTTGTTCTTTGCTCTGAGTCAGTCTTTCCTTCATTCATTTAATACATATTTACTGAGGCTTCAGTATTTGTCAGGCATGGTACTAGGCATTGAGAATACAAGGGGTGAGCAACGCAAGATCACAGTTTTCACAAAGCAGCCGCATAGAGTAGCAGTTAAGAACACATTTTGCAATCAGACTGCCTGGGTATGAGCCCCGGCACTGCTACTTAACAGCTGTTTGATAGTAGACAAGTCACTTTAAACTCACTATGCCCTAGTTTCTGCATGTGTAAGATGGGACTAATAATAGTACATCCCTTACAGGGTTGTTATGCGCATTAGATGAGTTCCTGGTCCATATTAAGTATTATATGAATTTTTTACTAAATAATATGAAGCTTACATTACTAGAATGGAGAAGATGGATAATTATAGATCATGATAAGCAAAGGGAACAGGTTGATGAGTTCAGTATCCTGATGCTGTTCATATCTTGTCATAATATTTTTTCTGGGAGAGGATCTTATGAAGTCATTCGTACTATGAATGGAAAGGTCTTAACATATTTCTATTTCTACAGAGGGCGAAGCGCACACTAGATATAAACCAATTGTTAAACTTATTGCCCTTTGAAATTATCTTGGAGGTCCCACCACTAGAGTCCAAGTTGGCTGCTACAGCTCCAGCAATCACATCTATTTTCCAGGCAGCAGAATGGAGGAGAACAGGGGAAAGGGTGTGCCCTCTCTCTCTTAAGGAGACTTCCCAGAGGTGCCATGTAACATTTTGCTTACATCTCATTCTCTTGAACTTAGATGCATGGCTTCACCTAGCTGCAAGGGAGGCTAGGCAGGTAGTATTTTCTGTGTTGAATGTGCTCAGCTGAAAAGTTGAGGTTCTCTTTACTAAGAAGGGGAGAAGGGCTACTGGGAAGCAACTAACAGTCTTTGCCACAGTGGCAATCCAGTTCTGTAAGTTCATACCTGAATTTGTGGCTTTTCATTTTCTCACTTTGAGACTATCACTAAGACTCCTCTTTTTCTCATTAGGCGTAACTAGGTTGGATTTTTGGCTCAGATGAGATGAAAATCTGACATTTATTGAACACTTACTCTATGCCAAGCACTACATGATAATGCTATGAGGTAGGCTCTATCATTGTCCCCATTTTCTGGATGAGGACATTGAGGAACAGAGAGGCTCAATAATGTGCTGTGTAGTGGCAGAGCCAGGATTCAAATGCAAATTGTTTGACGCCAGAACCTGTTTATTATTAACACAGTGTCGCTTGATTTGCTTAGAGTTCGGGAAAGGGAATCAGAAAAAGTAGGAAGGAGGGAGAGAGAGGTACTGTAAAAGCAGCATTTCTTTTGTGTGAAATGTTTAGAAGCTTCATATTCATAACTTATGGAACATGTGTATAGCCTAATGTTTTGAACCTTTTATCTGATTTGGTACAAATACATTTTTGACTGAACCAATTGGTTTGCCGTTCAAGGACCTTCACAATCTGGACTGAACTTTTCACATCTACTACCTCAGCTCAGAGCACAGAGTGTGACGTAATGGAAAGACGTTTTAGAAATTGGCAAATCTGGGTTTGTTCCCCACTTCTACCACTCTCAGCTGCGTGGTTTTGGGCAATTTACCTACCTCTTTGTATGTGAGTTTTATTTTTCTTTAAAACAGGAATGATAACAGCTACTTTTCAAAGGCAGTTGCAGAGAATACATGAGACAATGTGGGTGAGACTGCTAGCATTTAAATGAATGTTATTTTCTCCCATCTTCTTGTTTTTCTATCTCCCCCCACCCCGCTTTCTCCCCTTTCCAGTGTGCACTAGTCAGGCTGGTTAGTTTCTTTTCTTTAAGTATAATCTACTCTTTCAAACCTCTGTGCCTTTGATTTCGCCCTTGCCTCTTCCTGAAATGCCCCATTCTCTTCTCCCTTTGTTGCAGACTGGCATCTGTTGAAGTCTGCCAATGTCTGCCCACGTACCTTTTGTTGGGTCTGCACAGTGTTTGTTACCTGCTTTTATTTTTCATTTTATTTTATTTTTACCAAGTTGTTTTGGAAGTAGAGTTGACTTACAACATTGTGTTAGTTTCAGGTGTACAGCAAAGTGATATATATATATATATATATATATATATATATATATATATATATATTCTTTTTCAGATTCTTTTCCATTATAGGTTATTAAAAGATATTGAGTATAGTTGCCTGTGCTATACAGTAGGTCCTTTTTGGTTTTCTATTTTATATACAATAGTGTGTACATGTTAATCCCATACTCATTTATCCTCCCCACGTTTCCCCTTAGGTAACCATAAGTTTGTTTTCTATGTCTGTGAGTGTATTTCTGTTTTGTAAATAAGTTCATTTGTATCATTTTTTTAGATTCTGCATATAAGCCATATCATATATTTGTCTTTCTCTGTCTGACTTCACTTAGTGTGATGATCCCTAGGTCCATCCGTGTTGCTGCAAATGGCATTATTTCCTTCTTTTTTATGGCTGAGTAATATTCCATCGTATGTATGTACCACGTGTTTATCTGGGTTACCTGCTTTTTAATGGGGGCATATCCAATTCATTCAGCACAGATCCCATCACTTGCTATTACACCTAGCCCATTTATGCTAGGGTATGGCCCCTGCTGGGCTCCTGAAGGCACTTCAGTTTGAGACATCTCCTGCCACAGTTTAAACACTGCTCATCGTTTAAGGACCATCTCAAATGCCTTCTCTCATGAAAGTCTTCCTTGATCTGATTATAATCTGAAGTTTCTTGCTCCCCCAATCTTTTTCTTTTTCCTAAAGTAAATGAAATGTACTTCTTCCTCAGCTTTGTGTTAATGGTGTGTGCAAGTCTTATGCACATACTGAAATGTACTGAAATCTAAGCTCCCTGAGGACGGGGATCCTGTTTTTTGCATCCCGGCAACCTCCTCCATACCTAGCAGCCGTCTTCCTCATATTGGGCACTTAGGTGCTCATTGACCGGTCAGTGAAATCACGCTCACTGCAAAGCTGAACTACAAGAAGTTCATCAAACCAAAAGTGTTTTGTAGCAATGCATTTTGGAAATAGATAATAACACATTTTGGTAAGAATTCAAGAACTGTCCAACCAGATCATTCTCTGGGAAAGACAGAAAGTAGATTGTTCACTCAATCCTCAGTGCTGGCACAGGAGCTGTATTTTTTTAGTTTTGTTTCCAAATTGGTATTGACGTCAGACGTCTTGGCTTCTGCTAAATTTCATATTCAACAGGATGGGCTTTGAAAGGGAAATGGAGTGAAAACTCATCCACTGGGAGGCTCTAAAGTGAATGTGCATGGTTAGTGTAATCAGTGACTAATTAAGGTGAGGTTTATGGCTGTTTTACTCTTTCACCCTGAAGAAATTTCCAGACCAGTTACGCACCACTTCCTACCGATGAGTGGGAGGTCAGAGGGTCAGAAAGTCAACGTCATTGAAAGGTCTAGTCCTGTCATAGGTAGGTTGATAAGTGGGCTTGAGGCCTGAGGAATAATTATTCTCAACAGGTTATTTGGTTTCCTCTGGTGAACCGGAAAGACTGAGATGGGATTTTTTTCCCAGCCCAACATCCTCTCTTGGTTCTAAACAAGTACCCCCGCATTCTTATACGGAGGCAGGAGTTCTTGGAGGCTGTGATGGCTTAGACAGTCCTCAGTGGGGGGGTGGGGGAATTTCTGGGGTACCCTAAAATGGGGGTGACAAGTACAAACTTTTGAGTTTAGTGGGGAACCGTGGCTGGATTTCTAAGCGGTGTGCTAAAAAAAAAAAACTGGCTAAGACTTCCCTGTCGTTCATGGCTTTGGTGTTGATGGTTATTTTCGTTCTCCCACCCTCAATCAAGAGATAGATTGAGAAGGTCTGTATCTCAGAAGTGTTTGCAAGAGCAAAACAAGTAGAAACATCTAAGGAGCCATCAAAAAGGGATTAGAAAATTTAAAGTTGCAATCAGAAGCTAAGCAGATCTTTTTCTTTTAATTAATTAATTTTTGGCTGTGTTGGGTCTTAATTGCTGTGCGCAGGGTTTCTCTAGTTGGGGTGAGTGGCAGCTACACTTTGATGCGGTGCGCAGGCTTCTCATTGCGGTGGCTTCTCTTTTTTGCGGAGCACGGGCTCTAGGTGCGCAGGCTCCAGTAGTTGTGGCGCACGGGCTTAGTTGCTTCGCATCATGCGGGCTCGAACCCGTGTCCCCTGCATTGGCAGGTGGGTTCTTAACCACTGTGCCACCAGGGAAACCCTAAACAACTCTTTAAAGAGAAGACAGATCTCTCTATGTATGTTCATACACTTCTGTGGTATACAATTAGATGATGAGAGCGAATTGTAAAATACACTTTTGTGGGGAAAAAATGGATGTGTATATACATACTCATGTATGTGTATGTACTCACAGATGTCTGGAAGGATGCTTAGCAAAGGCCATCAGTTATTTATCTGGTGGCAGGTGTGGGTGGGGTTTGTAGGGGAAAATTCCTATTTTATATTGATATTTGCTTTGTTGTTTATGTTTTTATAACAAGCATGAATTACTTTTGGGATCAATGAAAACAGTAAGTAGATATTCTTTTCTTAAAAAGGAAACAGAAGGAGTTCTTTCTGATGTCCTCTATTCCCACTGAAATGTGAATTACTGACAAGAGCTCTGAAAATTACCCTTTTGAGGGAGGTGTGGGGTAGGATTTCTCCAGGTATCAAAGCCTTAACCTGATGAAATCTGGCTTTACTACCTGGATTTCAGCTGGGTATTGGTAAACTGAAACTAGAGATTCGATTTCCTGACTCTTCCCTCAGGGTTTCTGTCTGCTGGGGGTAAAAGTACTTTTCAAACCACTTTCCCCAGGGCCTGTGAAGGGCAGTGGAAGCCCAGCAGCTGTGCTCCCAGGCCCTCCACGGCTGCTTCGACCAGGGCAGTTCCACTTCTGCCTGCTTTTCTGGTATCAAGGTTTCAACTAGGATTTCATTTGTGAAAGAAGAAAAAAAAAAAAAAAGACTCTGCTACTTAATGAAAGTTTAAACTGTTCTACGCCAGACTTAACTAGAAAATAGGTAGAAAAAGATCTCTCTTTTATGGATGAGGCATTGAGGGTCAGAGAGTTAAGTGAGTTGCTTTAGGATAGACGTGGAATTAAGTGGTCTTACTTACAGTGAAGGCTTTAGTTTGGTGAGCTTTTTACCTTGTCACATTGCTTCCCACAAGAGGAGCTCCTTTTGGTGAGCTCAGGGGGACACAACTGAATTAAGAACCCTAGTGAAATGCACAGGTTTTTTTTTTTTTAACATTTTTATTGGAGTATAATTGCTTTACAATGGTGTGTTAGTTTCTGCTTTATAACAAAGTGAATCAGCTATACTTATACATACATCCCCATATCCCCTCCCTCTTGCGTCTCCCTCCCACCCGCCCTATCCCACCCCTCTAGGTGGTCACAAAGCACCCAGCTGATCTCCCTGTGCTATGCGGCTGCTTCCCACTAGCTATCTAGTTTACATTTGGTAGTGTATATGTGTCCATGCTACTCTCTCACTTTGTCCCAGCTTACCCTTCCCCCTCCCCATGTCCTCAAGTCCATTCTCTATGTCTGCGTCTTTATTCCTGTCCTGCCCCTAGGTTCTTCAGAACCACTTTTTTTTTTTTTTTAGATTCCATACATATATGTTAGCATACGGTATTTGTTTTTCTCTTTCTGACTTACTTCACTCTGTATGACAGACTCTAGGTCCATCCACCTCACTACAAATAACTCAATTTTGTTTCTTTATATGGCTGAGTAATACTCCATTGTATATATGTGCCACACCTTCTTTATCCATTCATCTGTAGATGGACACCTAGGTTGCTTCCATGTCCTGGCTATAGTAAATAGAGCTGCAATGAACATTGTGGTAAATGACTCTTTTTGAATTATGGTTTTCTCAGGGTATATGCCCAGTGGTGGGATTGCTGGGTCTTATGGTAGTTCTATTTGTAGTTTTTTAAGGAACCTCCATACTGTTCTCCATAATGGATGTATCAATTTACATTCCCACCAACAGTGCAAGAGGGTTCCCTTTCCTCCACACCCTCTCCAGCATTTATTGTTTGTAGATTTTTTTGTTTTGTTTTGTTTTGTTTTGTTTGTAGATTTTTTGATGATGGCCATTCTGACTGGTGTGAGATGATATCTCATTGTAGTTTTGATTTGCATTTCTCTAATTATTAGTGATGTTGAGCATTCTTTCATGTGTTTGTTGGCAATCTGTCCATCTTCTTTGGAGAAATGTCTATTTAGGTCTTCTGCCCATTTTTGGATTAGGTTGTTTGTTTGTGGTTTTTTTTGTGGTACGTGGGCCTCTCACTGTTGTGGCCTCTCCCATTGTGGAGCACAGGCTCTGGACGCGCAGGCTCAGTGGCCATGGCTCATGGGCCCAGCCGCTCCACGGCATGTGGTATCTTCCCGGACCAGGGCACGAACCCGCGTCCCCTGCATCGGCAGGCGGACTCTCAACCACTGCGCCACCAGGGAAGCCCCGGTTGCTTGTTTTTTTGATATTGAGCTGCATGAGCTGTTTGTAAATTTTGGAGATTAATTCTTTGTCAGGTGCTTCATTTGCAAATATTTTCTCTCATTCTGAGGGTTGTCTTTGCATCTTGTTTATGGTTTCCTTTGCTGTGTAAAAGCTTTTAAGTTTCATTAGGTCCCATTTGTTTATTTTTGTTTTTATTTCCATTTCTCTAGGAGGTGGGTCAAAAAGGATCTTGCTGTGATTTATGTCAAAGAGTGTTCATCCTATGTTTTCCTCTAAGAGTTTGATAGTGTCTGGCCTTACATTTAGGCCTTGAATCCATTTTGAGTTTATTTTTGTGTATGGCATTAGGGAGTGTTCTAATTTCATTCTTTTACATGTAGCTGTCCACTTTTCCCCGCACCACTTATTGAAGAGGTTATCTTTTCTCCATTGTATATTCTTGCCTCCTTTATCAAAGATAAGGTGACCATATGTGTGTGGGTTTATCTCTGAGCTTTCTATCCTGTTCCATTGATCTATCTTTCTGTTTTTGTGCCAGTACCGTACTGTCTTGATTACTGTAGCTTTGTAGTATAGTCTGAAGTCCAGCAGACTGATTCCTCCATCTCTGTTTTTCTTTCTCAAGATTGCTTTGGCTCTTTGGGGTCTTTTGTGTTTCCATACAAATTGTGAACTTTTTCCTTCTAGTTCTGTTAAAAATGCCATTGGTAGTTTGATAGGAATTGCATTGAATCTGTGGATTGCTTTGGGTAGTATAGTCATTTTCACAATGTTGATTCTTCCAATCCAAGAACATGGTATATCTCTCCACCTGTTTGTATCATCATTCATTACTTTCATCAGTGTCTTATAGTTTTCTGCATACCAGTCTTTTGTCTCCTTAGGTAGCTTTATTCCTAGGTATTTTATTCTTTTTGTTGCAATGGTAAATGGGAGTGTTTCCTTAATTTCTCTTTTAGATTTTTCATCATTAGTGTATAGGAATGCAACAGATTTCTGTGCATTAATTTTTTATCTTGGTATTTTACCAAATTCATTGATTAGCTCTAGTAGTTTTCTGGTAGCATCTTTAGGATGCTCTATGTATAGTATCATGTCATCTGCAAACAGTGGCAGCTTTACTTCTTTTCCGATTTGGATTCCTTTTATTTCTTTTTCTTCTCTGATTGCCGTGGCTAAAACTTCCAAAACTATGTTGAATAACAATGGTGAGAGTGGACACCCTTGTCTTGTTCCTGATCTTAGAGGGAACAGTTTCACTTTTTCACCATTGAGAATGATGTTTGCTGTGGGTTTGTCATATGGCCTTTATTATGTTGAGGTAGGTTCCCTCTAGGCCCACTTTCTGGAGAGTTTTTATCATAAATGGGTTTTGAATTTTGTCAAGCTTTCTCTGCATCTATTGAGATGATCATATGGTATTTGTCCTTCAATTTGTTAATATGGTGTATCACATTGATTGATTTGCGTATATTGAAGAATCCTTGCATTTGTGGGATAAACCCCACTTGATCATGGTGTATGATCCTTTTAATGTACTGTTGGATTCTGTTTGCTAGTATTTTGTTGAGGATTTTTGCATCTATATTCATGAGTGATATTGGTCGTTAATTTTCTTTTTTTGTAGTATTTTTTCCTGGTTTTGGTATCAGGGTGATGGTGGCCTCATAGAATGAGTTTGGGAGTGTTCCTTCGTCTGCAATTGTTTGGAAGAGTTTGAGAAGGATGGGTGTTAGCTCTTCTCTAAATGTTTGATAGAATTCACCTGTGAAGCCATCTGGTCCTGGGCTTTTGTTTGTTGGAAGATTTTTTCTTTTTTGCCGTATGTGGGCCTCTCACTTGTTGTGGCCTCTCCCATTGCGGAGCACAGGCTCTGGACATGCAGGCTCAGCGGCCATGGCCCACGGGCCCAGCTGCTCCACGGCATGTGGGATCTTCCCAGACCGGGGCACGAACCCGTGTCCCCTGTATTGGCAGGCAGACTCTCAACCACTGCGCCACCAGGGAAGCCCTGCTGGAAGATTTTTAATCACACTTTCAATTTCATTACTTGTGATTGGTCTGTTCATATTTTCTATTTCTTCCTGGTTCAGTCTTGGAAGGTTATACCTTCCAAGAATTTGTCCATTTCTAAGAATTTGTCCATTTCTTCCAGGTTGTTCATTTTACTGGCATAGAGTTGCTTGTAGTAGTCTCTTAGGATGCTTTGTATTTCTGATGTGTCTGTTGTAACTTCTTTTTTATTTCCAATTTTCTTGATTTGAGTCCTCTCCCTCTTTTTCTTGATGAGTCTGGCTAATGGTTTATAAATTTTGTCTATCTTCTCAAAGAACCAGATTTTAGTTTTATTGATCTTTGCTATTGTTTTCTTTGTTTCTATTTCATTTATTTCTGCTCTGATCTTTATGATTTCTTTCCTTCTACTAACTTTGCGTTTTGTTTGTTCTTCTTTCTCTACTTCCTTTAGGTGTAACGCTAGATTGTTTGAGATTTTTCTTGTTTCTTGAGGTAGGCTTGTATAGCTATAATCTTCCCTCTTATAACTGCTTTTGCTGCATCCCATAGGTTTTGGATCGTCGTGTTTTTGTTGTCATTTCTCTCTAGGTATTTTTTGATTTCCTCTTTGATTTCTTCATTGATCTCTTGGTTATTTAGTAATGTATTGTGTAGCCTCCATATATTTGTGTTATTTACGGATTTTTTTTTCCCTGTAATTGATTACTAATCTCATAGCATTGTGGTCAGAAAAGATGCTTGATATGATTTCAGTTTCTTAAATTTACTGAGGCTTGATTTGTGACCCAAGATGTGATCTATCCTGGAGAATGTTCCATGTGCACTTGAGAAGAAAGTGTAATCTGCTGTTTTGGGATGGAATGTCCTATAAATAAAATTAAGTCCATCTTGTTTAATATATCATTTAAAGCTTGTGTTTCCTTATTTATTTTCATTTTGGATGATCTGTCCATTGGTGAAAATGGAGTGTTAAAGTCCCCTACCATGATTGTGTTACTGTCGCTTTCCCCATTTATGGCTGTTAACATTTGCCTTATGTATTGAGGTGCTCATATGTTGGGTGCATAAATATTTACAATTATTATATCTTCTTCTTTGATTGAGCACTTGATCATTATGTAGTGTCCTTCTTTGTCTCTTCTAATAGTCTTTATTTTAAAATCTATTTTTTATGATATGAGAATTGCTGTTTCAGCTTTCTTTTGATTTCCATTTGCATGGAATATCTTTTTCTATCCCCTCCCTTTCAGTCTGTATGTGTCCCTAGGTCTGAAGTGGGTCTCTTGTAGACAGCATATATACAGGTCTTGTTTTTGTATCCATTCAGCCAGTCTATGTCTTTTGGTGGGAGCATTTAATCCTTTTACACTTAAGGTAATTATCAATATGTATATTCGTAGTATCATTTTCTTAATTGTTTTGGGTTTGTTATTGTAGGTCTTTTCTTTCTCTTGTGTTTTTTCTGCCTAGAGAAGTTCCTTTAGCATTTGTTGTAAAGCTGATTTGGTGGTGCTGAATTCTCTTAGCTTTTGTTTGTCTTTAAAGTTTTTATTTTTTCCATCAAATCTGAATGAGATCCTTGCTGGGTAGCGTAATCTTGGTTGTAGGTTTTTCCTTTTCATCACTTTAAATATGTCCTGCCACTCCCTTCTGGCTTGCAGAGTTTCTGCTGAAAGCTCAGCTGTTAACCTTATGGGGATTCCCTTGTATGTTATTTGTTGCTTTTCCTTTGCTGCTTTTAATATTTTTTCTTTGTATTTAATTTCGTATAGTTTGATTCATATGTGTCTGGGCATGTTTCTCCTTGGATTTATCCTGTATGGGACTCTCTGTGCTTTCTGGACTTGACTATTTCCTTTCCCATATTAGGGAAGTTTTCAACTATAATCTCTTCAAATACTTTCTCAGTCCCTTTATTTTTTCTCTTCTTCTTCTGGGACCCCTATATTTCGAATGTTTGTGCATTTAATGCTGCCCCAGACGTCTCTGAGACTGTCCTAAATTCCTTCTTTTTTCTTTATTGTACTCTGCGGTAGTTATTTCCACTATTTTATCTTCCAGGTCACTTATCTGTTCTTCTGCCTCAGTTATTCTGCTATTGATTCCTTCTAGAGAATTTTTAATTTCATTTATTGTGTTGTTCATCATTGTTTGTTTGTTCTTTAGTTCTTCTGGGTCCTTGTTAAACGGCTCTTGTATTTTCTCCATTCTGTTCCCAAGATTTTGGATCATCTTTAGTATCATTACTCTGAATTCCTTTTCAGATAGACTGCCTATTTCCTCTTTATTTGTTTGGTCTGGTGGGTTTTTACTTTGCTCCTTCATCTGCTGTGTATTTCCCTATCTTCTCGTTTTGCTTAACTTACTGTGTTTGGGGGGTCTCCTTTTCACAGGCTGCAGGTTCGTAGTTCCCGTTGGTTTTGGTGTCTCCCCGCAGTGGGTAAGTCTGGTTCAGTTGGAGTGTAGGCTTTGTGGTCGAGGGGACTGGTGCCTGTGTTCTGGTGGATGAGGCTGGATCTTGTCTTTCTGGTGGGCAGGCCATGTCTGGTGGTGTGTTTTGGGGTGCCTGTGACCTTATTATGATTTTAGGCCGCTTCCCTGCTAATGGGTGGGGTTGTGTTCCTGTTTTGCTAGTTGTGTGGCATAGGGTATCTAGCACTGTAGCTTGCTGGTCGTTGAGTGGAGGTGGGTCTTAGCATTGAGGTGGAGATCTCTGGGTTAGCTTTTGCTGTTTGATATTATTTGGAGCCAGGAGGTCTCTGTTGGACCAATGTCCTGAACTTGGCTCTTCCACCTCCGAGGTACAGCCCTGACACCCGGCTGGAGCACCAAGATCCTGTCAGCCACACGGCTTTGGGGAAGTCTGAGGTCTTCTGCCAGCGTTCAGTAGGTGTTCTGTAGGAGTTATTCCACATATAGATGTGTTTCTGTTGTATTTGTGTGGAGGAAGGTGATCTCCATGTCTTACTCCTCTGGCATCTTGAAGGTCTCCATCTGCATAGGTGCTTTTGAAAGGCATGGTTTTCTTATTACCTCGTGGCCTAGATTTACCACTTCTTCAGGAGCCTGGCCTGGAGGTGTGCAGGGCCCAGGAGCCCAGCCGAGAACACTTGCATTGGGTGTGTGTCTGTACTCGAATTACCAAGGAGAGCTAACAATATTCTCCATGTGGGTTGGTAGCCTAGACTGGGTTGTAATTCCCTGCCATCTCCTTCATAGCACTGGACCGCTCATGCCCTGGTTGCACGAAATGCAATGTGTCCCATGGTTGCACTTTATAGAAAGATTCCTTATTTCTGGGTGGTTGATGCTTTTACTCACAAATTTCTCAAGCAAAACCTAAAATCGTATAATGTCTTGGAACATTGCTAAGCCATAAAGATAGAGACAGGAATAGTGTTTGGTTATAAAGGAAGAGTTATGAACGGCACAGATCTGAGTGGCTCCTTTAAGACATCAGGAGGCCAAAAGCTTACTGTTCACAGGAGGAAAAAGTACTGAATCAGTGGCCTGATCCATAATCCGCATTGCTGTGCCTTCTTACTTGATTGAGCCATGTGGTTACCAATCCCAGCTCCCTTCCCACAATGTGGCCTTTGGAATGTCCTTGAAGGTCTCTTGCTACATTCCTGAGAGCTCTTTTACGAGCCCTTGCTCTGCCCTTCATTTTGCCCCTCATCCAGGGGCTATCCTGTCTTATGTTTTGAGCTGATCTGAGGTCCCTCTGTGTCCATTTATGTCTGTTTTCAGGGCTAGGCCAGGTTTGGCGTTGAGTCATCATAATGTTTTTCATTTGGAAGCAAATTTAATAGCCCCAGATGGCATTTTTTTTTTTTATTTTACGTTTTCATTTTATTTCTAGCAGAAATCCTCCAAATCAATAGTTGTAAAAAGAGGTACCGTTTATTCTAATATTAGCTTGGGCTTCCCTTACCACATTGTCCCGGTGGCCACTCAGGTTGTGGGACTGCTGAGTGAATGATGCTCTTCTCTGGTGTATTTCATCCTGAGAGCAATATGGCTCGAGTGAGATGAAAGTGCTGTAAGAAATGGATTACCTCAGCTGGAGCTCCTTTTGAGATAAGGAGACAAGCTAATGAAAGTCAGTTAGTCTGTCATGAGCAATTTATACTCAGCAAAGAAGAGCAAATACTTTAAAAGAAAAAAAAACATCATTTGCCATAGCAGAGAGAAATTTCCATAATTGCAGAAAGTTGCACAAAACTTGGAGTCGAAGTGTAGGAATGTGAGTGGAAAGGACAAGGGGCAGGTCTTTCAGGTTGTCAGGAAGCCTGGGCACCTGTCCTGGTCCTGTGACTGATTTTATTCAATATGACACCCATCTCTTCTAAGTTGGAACACCTGGTTGCATTTCCTTATCTAGAAAATGGGGAAAAATATACCTGTCTTACACAGATACATACCATCAGTCACCAAGTCCTACTTTGAGAAGAATTATGAAATACTGTCCCTTTTCTGTCTGTACTTTTTGGCCACAACTAGAGTTGATACCTTTTTCTTGACCTCCTGCACGTGCCTCCTAACCTATCTTTCTGCCTCTGGTCTCTCTCTTCTACAGTCTAGTCTCCACTGGACTGCCAGATTAATATTCTTAAATCCACGTCCCCCCCCGCCCCATACTAAATCCACTTTTAATCACGTCTTCTCTCTGCTCTGAAATCTTCAGTTGCTCCCAAGTACCTATTGAATCAATTTACATTCCTGGGCCTGGTAATCCAAAAACTCTCTGGTCTACACCTGTAACTTATATAATATTGAATATCAACCATACTTCAATTAAAAAAAAAACCTCTCTGATCTGACTTCTACCAGGATTTCCATCTTCATTCTCCATGCCTCCCTTGTATTTAAAAAAAAAAATATATATATATATATATATATATATATATTTTTTTTTTTATTTATTTACTTTTGGTCTCGCTATGTGGCTTGTGGGATCTTAGTTCCCCTACCAAGGATCGAACCCATGCTCCCCTGCAGTGGACGTGCAGTCTTAACCACTGGCCCTCCAGAGAAGACTCTCCCTTGTATTCTTGCGTACTCCATCCAGCCTATAGCATTTATCCTCTGCAAATGCCCTGTAGTTTCTCAGAGCCTTTAGGATTTTGTCATTTCCTTATCCTTCCTTTTTGTTTCCAAGCATCAGAATTCAGTGTTCTCAATATTCTGTAATAACCTAAATGGGAAAAGAAACCTGAAAAAGAATAGATACATGTATATGTATAACTGAATCACTTTGCTGTACACCTGAAATTAACACAACATTGTTAATCAACTATAACTCCAATATAAAAGAAAAATTAAAAAAAAATTCAGTGTTCTGAGGACCCAATTGAAATGCCATTTTCTCCCCTAAAGATTTTTGCTGTCTCCCTTGGGGACATCTGTTTGGTGAGGATATTACGAAAGGAACTCAAGCATTACGTGTTGGTTGAGTGAGATGATGTCTCAGATCCCTTCTGATTCTACTCACTTTTCTAAGCAGTGCTTGTGGGATGAAAAGTGAGGCATGAACACTCCTGTTTTGATAGATCCTATCCTGTCGCCCACCTCCTGTTTTTCCTCCCTCCTCCTACCCTGAGTTCCTGCTTTCTTTGTTCATCCTGGCAGAGTACCTTGTTTCCACCAAAGAGGCAGTGAAGCTGGGGACTTATATTGGAGGAGACAGGATGTGATTCAACGTTGCTCTGAGAAAAAATGATGCCAGTCTGTTGGCCTGGCGCACTGTCACAAAACAAGTTTTAATCACCAGCACTGCTTTCTTCTCTATATTCATCCAGTATTGTGTGTCACTCTTCAACCACTGTCTTGCTCTCCTTACTCCTTCGTGTACACATCTTCCTCTCTAGACTTTAAGCTCTTTGAGGGCAGAGACCTTTTCTTGTTAATCATTTTGTCCCCCACAATGCCTCTGGGTGTTCAGTCAATGCCTGATGACTTGAATTGACAGTGGATGAGGAAGGAGATTTGGAGGGCTTTTTCCCCTATTACAAGGCAGGAGGTACAAAGTCTATCTTCGGTGACACCAGACTTTGTGATGTTTCCCTCTGTGGCTGGGCGATAACCAGTCTCTTACTGCAGCTCTTGTATTTGGGCAGCAATTCCACTGAGTCCCTAGGAGACAGAGCAATTTCAGGAAGAATGAGTTGTTTGGTTTCCGTTCCAAGCAGGGAAAACAAACAGCAGTATAGCATCGTCCAGCCATGACCCTTTCACTAGGAATCCTACAGCCATATGACACACCATGTCAACATAATCCACTGAGCATGGATGGGGTGCAGCCCCTGTGGTAACGACATCCGAGAGGACTGCCACCCTGACCGTCTGGAGAAGGGGAGCTTGTGGAGCCTGCTTCAGTAGCCTAGCTCTGCAGGGCAGTCTGGGAGTAGCTGGAAGGGTAGCCACACAAACTCTGACGAGCAATGGCAGCCTCTATGAGGAAACTCTGGAGGCCAAGTTCATCAGCTAACATAGGTGTTTTCATTTCCCCTATAGCTCTGATCACAGGTGCCCGGTCTCTTTCTCCCTTTTTTTATCCCTCTCTCTTTCTCTCTCTGGATTCTGGAGGGTAAGAGACGGGCCGAAGAGAACAAGAACACGTATATTCGGATCTAAGAACTCTCTTATATATATATAAAACCCTCAGAGGCTCAACAAACGCCAATTTGAAGTACTGAGTTTTTTTCTTTATTGAAGTATAGTTGATTTACAGTATTGTGTTCGTTTCAGGGAAAGAGCAAAGCGATTGAAGTACTGAATTTTTAAATTGCGTCGAAACCCACGCACAGAGGTAATAATAAAAACGCTCAGATTAAGATATTGACTCATACCATCAGCACATAATAGAGACAGAGTATTGTGGGTTAGACTAGAAGTAGGGAGAAACGACTTGGCTGTAGTATAATCAGTGGTGTTGAGTGAAGGAATGAATGGGAAAAAGATAGTCAGCCTGGGAGCCGAGATGGGCCAGGGCCAGAGGGACTCAGACTCAGATTCTGGGAGGTGTACACATTCCAGGCATCAAGGAGGTCTTCTTCTCAATTGGCCAGCATGTATTCTGAGCTCTGAGTTCATGTACATCCTGCCATCTTCTAACGATGAAGTAGTCTGTGGTCCCTTAACATCAGGAAGAGGTTTGGACAGTACACACACACACACACACACACACACACACACACACACACACACACACTGAGCATGGATGGGGTGCAACCCCTGTGGTAACGATTGGTCTCTGTAAAGGAATACCACCTAAATGGATACTGGGGTGTTCTGGTTTCCATAGCAGTCTCTTGCGAATTTGGTAGCACCAGTGAGTCTTCCGGAGTCTGACCCACCTGGAAATACACACAAGATTGAGTGTCTGGACATGCAAGGCTAAGCAACAGGCTCTGACCGATGGTGTTTGCTAAAGGCTTCCCCAAAAGCCTTTGGCTGGCTGGCTTGTCCTCTTGCCCCTTTGACACTCCTCCATGTCAATGCCACCAGTCTCGAATCACAGCCAGGGAACCGATGAGCCTTGCACCACCTGATGGCATCCGGTAGCATCCCCAGATTCCAGAAAATGTCTCCTGAGTGCGCTCCTCCCCCATAGCCATTGCAGTTGGGGGTGTTCATCTTGTTTGCCCATTTCCTCTTGCATTTTGCAAATGCCTGAGCTGTGTTTGTGTCTTTTCCTACCTTCAGTTCGGAGCAATCTGTTCAATTCGAAGAGCCAGCAGCTTCTCCAATGTGCAAGGAAACAGGGTCTGAGTAACCAGAGACTCGGTTTTTCTCCTGCTGCCAATATCTCCGGGAGGGTAAAGTGTTGGTAGAAATCCATTCATTTTAATCCAGTGTGTTTTGTGCTGCTAAACTGTCATTGTCTTCTCTTGATCCCTCTCATGTATTGTTACAATAAGAAAAACACTACTTTGTGTTCACATTCTGCATCTTTTTAATTTTTTTCTACAGTTCTTATTACAATAAGCAATCAGTTTTTCTTTAATTATGGCTTTTGAAAATGCTGCATTATCTAATGTAATTCGTATTATCTATTGAGTTGACGGTTATACCTGAATGGACCCATTGAGAGCATTTCTGTGAAAATCAGTGGGGAAACAAAGGTTTTCTATTGAGATACTTGATGCTATGTGTTGAACTGTGTCCTCTAAGAATTCATATGTTGAATTCCTCACCCCTCAGTACCTCAGGATGGGGCCTGATTTGGAAATAGGGTCATTGCCAATGTAACTAGTTAAGATGAGGTCATACTCCAAAAGCGTGGCCCCAATTCAATATGACTGGTGTCCTTATGAGAAGGGGAAATCTGGAGACAGGCACAAACAGGGAGAACACTTGAAGATGATCAGGGTTCCGTTTTCTGCAAACCAAGGAACACCAAAGATTGCCAGCAAACCACCAGGAGCTAGGAGAGAGGCCTGGAACAGATGTTCTCCCTCAGCTCTCAGAGGGAACCAACCCTGCTGACACCTTGATCTCAGACTTCTAGCCCCTAGGATTGAGACAAGAAATTTCTCTTGTGCAAGCCACCCAGTTTGTGGTCCTTTGTTACGGCAGCCCTAGCAAACTAATCTGCTTGATCTCCTGAACGTTCCAGCTAAGCATGTACTCTGGAGAGCGAGAAACACATGGGTTGTGAATTCAAAATGTGTCATACATTTTGGAAGAATACTGAGAGTCTGAAGGTTACTGGAGAGCCAGCTCCAGGCAGCCACCTCCATGGGCTGCCTGAGAAAGTAGAGATGGGGAGGGGGGTTGGAGCCCCCCCCAAATACTCAGATGACCCTACACAGGTTCTTTGGTATATTTATAAAGTCACGGGTGCTCACTTCTCCCCTCATTCCCAAGAAGGTGGTGTGGAGGGTGTGTGTCTAGGTGGGGTGTGTGTGTTTGGCAGTGTCTGGTTGATAATGGGCTGAAGAGCTTGGCCTGCCCAGCTCTGCAGACTGGAGGTGAGTCGACCTTCCAATGTGGGCCCGAAGCGTAACTCGCCAGGCTCTCAGCTGTATCGAATGAGTCTGCTTGAGAAAGGCCCACACAGATGAATTCAATTTGTGAATGTTTGGCCTCGGCCCTGGGAGGGCCCTGCCCGGTGCTTCAGGATAAAACAATTCAGCAGAGCTCTGGGGAGGCGTGGTGAGACCTACCCAGGAGTCAGCGGTTCTGCCCAGGACTTCCTCTCGGGCCTGTATGTGAGAGCAAGCCCTTGGCCCGCTCTGGCTCTCCTGCCTCCGCACCCTGAGCTCCTGCCCTGAGGTGGCACCCTGATCCCAGGCGTCTGATATCCTGCCCGTTGCTTTCTAGCCGTGAGTATCCGTGACAGCAGTTGCCGAAAAAGGAAACAAGCACCAGATTCTTAGGTCAGCCTAGCGTTTCCGGAGGCCAGCCAGGGAGGGCATGCCCGGTGTTCTCAGCCTGCCTGGCCTGGAGCCAGAAAATCAGTGCTGCTCCAGTTGGAAAGACTTTCTAGCGACTTAGAAACTGTATCTGGCTTGTGTGCTTTTAAGCGGCTTATTTTTCCAAAGCCTATTCTTGGCGTATTGGTCAAGATTCAGTGGGTGTGTGTTTTAAGTGGGATATCCACCTTTCCTAAAACACGACTGGGTTAGGTGGTCTAATCACAGGTTTTGGGGGGAGAAATTTATGTAGGTGGAAAGCCTTACAAAGGTATAAAAATGAAGTCACGTGGAGTTGAATTTGACAAATCACCTTTTGAAAAGAAAAGCTATATGAGATGATATGAAGTGAGGACAGACCAGAAAAATTCACCATAGATAGTACTGAGCGTCAGTTATGTACCAGGCTTTGTTCTTGTTCCTTGAAATATATGGGGTAGAAAATTAACACCAACATCCCTCCCAGCGTGGAACTTACATTCCAGAATCGGGGCTGTGTTATCATCAAACTTTCAAAGGTCCTTTCCTGAGATGTTGCTAAAAGGTAAGGTTTTTTTGCGTGTTGGCCTTTTAGTGAATAAACTTTGCTAAAGTAAATCAGCTGTTACGGCAGTATTTGTTTATCTATCCCACGTGGGAAATGTTGGAAACGCCATCTGGCCGTGGCTCTGACTGGCACTTGGTTGGGGAATATAGAATTGAATTTTAGTCCTTGGGTGACTTTATCTCATGCTCTGGGCACACCTCTGTTGGGACCCAGTAATTAAAGAAAAGAGCAGCGCACTCTGGTTGTCTGGATGTACACTTTATAGGGTTTCAGTACCTGAGTCCTTTCAACTGATGTAGGCATTGTGTGGAGTTATAGCCTTTGAAGTGGTCAGTGCTTCCGCCACATCACAAAGTCCAGCCCTGTGTGCTGTGCAACTTCCTGTATGTGGCTGTCGTTATGGACCTTTAAACAGTTTTTGTGTGTGTACCTTTTATGTATCCTTCGTATGCAAAACCAGTGCCTGACACGTGACAGGTTTTTAAATACTCATGGAATGAATGAATGAGCAAATGGATGCCTGGATGATAGTTTGGCTTGTTAGCAAGGGGAATGTTAGTTCTTCTTGCACTTGTGGGATAAAGTGACTTTAAATTAAAGGTGTGGGCCACGAGGAACAACGGAACGGGTCCCTGGGCTTTGAGGTTATACTTCTCCCACGGGGCAGTTGTTCCGCCATGAAGGAGTAGCCAGAGTTGATTGACCAACTCAAGACCTTGAGTCAGTTTCTAAGGCTCATAGGGTTCCACAGCTGTTTCTCTAATTCTCAGATTTTGGTGCCCATGAGAAGCACCTGGAGGCCTTGTTCAACAGATCGTTTGGCCCTACCCTCAGAGTTTGGACTCATTACATCTGGGGTGGGGCCCAAGAACCGGCATCTCTAAGAAGTTACCAGGTAGTGCCAACAATGCTGCTGGCCTGCGGACCACCTTTTGTGAACCTCTAATCCATAAGCAGCGCTGATATAATGGACAGTGGAGTGGTTCAGCACGTGTGCTCTGACCAGTAGTGAGATCCCAGTTCTACCATTTACCGGGTAGCCCAGGACATATTTCTTCACCTTTCTGTAAGTTGGAATATTATTACTGCCCACTTCCTAGGATTGTTGTGCAGACCAGATAATGCACATAGAGAGCTTAGCATAGCACTTGGAACTGATTAATTGCTGAATCAATGTTAAGTACTCTGATCACTGCTTTGTATTGCAATAGCTTGGTACATAGTAGACGCTCAATTAAATGGACGATGAAGCAGGTGTTAGTTGGGGTCCTAGAAAAGGAGAATTTTGAGTTAAAAAATTCAAACTTTTGACCTTTTAATATTCAATTTAAGTTGGAGGCAGATGCCTAGATGTGGCTTCAGGTGAAATGTTGGTGGTAGAACAGCACAAATCATTTGCTGGTATTTTTCTGACCCCAAATATGTCTTGACCAGGCATTCAGTGGATTAGAATCTGCAAGAGAACCAAAGGCTGAGGGTTGGTGGGGATGTTACAGTTGGTCTGTGAGACCCTCAAACCTGGTGTCAGATGTCCTTAGTTTAACATCACATGTGATCCAGAGACCAGTGGGCAAGCCAGATCCAGTATTTAGAATATGTCTGTGGTTCTGTTTATGTATTTATTTTTTTAAAACAGTAGGGCACTTGTTTTTTTTAAATTTTATTTATTTATTTTATTTTTGGCTGTGTTGGGTCTTCGTTTCTGTGCCAGGGCTTTCTCTAGTTGCGGCAAGCGGGGGCCACTCTTCATCGCGGTGTGCGGGCCTCTCACTATCACGGCATCTCTTGTTGCGGAGCACAGGCTCCAGATGCGCAGGCTCAGTAGTTGTGGCTCACGGGCCTAGTTGCTCCGCGGCATGTGGGACCTTCCCAGACCAGGGCTCAAACCCGTGTCCCCTGCATCGGCAGGCAGAGTCTCAACCGCTGCGCCACCAGGGAAGCCCTGTGGTTCTCTTTAAAATCCACACTCAGCAGAAAGACTCAATGGGTTTGTTTGCAATGGGAAATTTCTTTCTGTTTTGTGTGTGCACATACTCAATATTTTCCAAAGTATGGTCCACAGACCATTTGCATCCACGTGGGGTGCTTGGCGAAAATGGAGATTCCTGAGCTAGACCTAATGAATTAGAATCCCTAGGAGTGGGAGCAGAAAGTCTTCGTTCTAAAAAGCATCCCACCATTCTGGGATTCACCGGAGTAGTTTGGGAAACACCACCACAAAAGCCTGTCCATCCTAGGGACTTCCCTGGTGGTCCAGTGGTTAAGACTCTGCGCTCCCAATACAGGGGGCCCTGGTCAGGGAGCTAGAGCCCACGTGCAGCCACTAAAGACCCAGCGCAGCCAAATAAATAAATGCTAAAAAAGACTATCCGTCCTATATGACAGCAAGGATGGTTGACAGTATGAAGTTCATTCCAAGGCCACACATATTTTGGAATTTGTCTCCTGCACCCTGTCCCAACACTCGGCCTCTATACATTAGAGACCAGCAGTCCAACATGATTTACTAATAATTATCACTATAGTTGTTGTGGCATGTGCAGAGCCGGATGCTCTGAGTATATATCAAATTGGAGAAGGTGAGTCCTGATTTCAGGTGACTCTCATCATGCTGAACTGGCTCAACCAAGAGCCTTGCTCCTGTGCGTCCTTTTACAAAATGTAAAAAATGCTCCTGGAGTCTATTCTCAGGGTTCAAACAAACCGCCCTGTTCCACTCTAGATCTCTTTGATTTCAAAGTCCATAGCCAGTAATCCCAGACACACTTCATTAATTGGAAGAGGCAGAAATTAATAGGTAGAATTCAAATAAGTCAGGACCAGTGCCCAACCAATGGAAGGTCACCCATGCCAGGGAGCAGTTAAGATTGCGTGCTGGGTGTCTGCACAAGGCTCTTCAGTGTTTGCCAGTTCCGTAGGGCTGAGAGCTTCTCTTCACTCTGCTCATCTCTGGCTTGGCCTGGCCAAGTGACTCTGGTTTCTATTTTCGGCCTTACTCTGCCATCTCCTGTTTCTGATTGTGACCTGGCAACCTATGCTCATCCAGAATCCTATACTGCATCTGTCACCTTTCTGCCATCTCTGCTTATCCACAAAGGATAAGTGACCTCAGGAACCATATAAAGAAAGAGCCAGCATTATCTCTCTGTGCCTCGTAGGTCTGTACATTTGCACACCCATCACACCCACTGGCACAGTGTGATAACTTGTTGAAATACAATCGTTGGTTACCCATGTGTTTCACCACTTAGTACAGCTCTTGGAAGAATAAACAGTAATATCTGCACCATGAGGAAAAATCAGCAAATCCTTTAATGAGGATATAGATGATAATATCATCTATAACGTTATAGAGGATCACAAGTAAAAATGTAGGGCACGATGTGTGATGTCAGAACACTGAAATTTTGCCCGAGTCTTAGTTGCCCCTTGTGAAGGGGAGTAAAGAAAGCAGATGTTCATTGAGCACCTGCAATCTGCAACTTACACAGGTTTCAAGAGGCCCAGATGGGATCTGAACTGAGGTCTAGCTGATGTCATGCTACTTTGGGGAAATTCAAATATGTTCATTTTCTCATGGCCACATATGGCCTTCTCCAAGGAAGAACCTCTTGAACAGTTTTCTAGGGCAACAGCAATACACGTGGAACCTCGTCTGATGAAGGTGTTTGGCCTTGATTATGGACGTGAGTTGTGTTTCTTCTTTAATTCTGATGATCTGTGTTTATATACTTTTGTTTTTATTACATAATTTTTGCCCACCAGTTTCTAAAACAAGCAAACTTTGGCTCTGATTAAAGAGAACAACAGCAAATCAATCTCGTATGATTTGTACTGTAAATGTTTGAATTACACTTATTCCGTATCTCTATTGCTTTATGCTGTCTGTTGATACGAAGTTCTGTTGGCCTGTGCCGACGTGCTGGTCTAGAAGGCATTGCCTTGGTGGGAGGTACAGTGCGATTCTGCCTAATGGGAAAGGGAGGCTCGGATAAAGGCTCTGCAGAGAGATAGCAGCTCTGATGAGGTTCAATGCCTCCTTCTGAGTGAGTGGAACTCTGACCCGAATATGCAGATCTTAATTAGGAGAGACTAACTTCTAAAAGGAATCAGTTAAAATGGAGAATTAACTGAGGGAATCCTTTATTATGTGAGTGCATTTAACACTTAGGGAAGCTTTCTGTCTGGCACTGAGGGGCAGAGCAGTTTGAGATGAGCTTGGGAAGAAAATACGGCAACTTCAAACAGAGCAAGAAGATTCCTGAGCTTTAAAGGCTGAATTTTAACTGAAAATAAGTTTCTGTGGTTTAGTTAAGCCAATAAAACCTTAACGGGGATAAAAATAAATCAGACTGCAAACACTTGAAAGTTGTGAGTTTTTTAAAAAGCCCATTTATTGAGGGACCTCCCCCCCGCCCCCCTCCCAGCCGTGACTCTCAACATACATACATATTCTGCTAATGTTCACACCACCACCAGAGTATATTCTTAGCCCCATTTTACATATGGGGAAACTGAGACTCAGGAAGGTGCAGCGACTTGTCTGATATTATACAGATAACAAGTAGCAGGTTTGAATCCAGCTTCGCCTAACTCTTCTCACCTGTCTTCGTTGGCTCAGGTTGCCGTAACCAAATACCACAGACTGGGTGGCTTAACCAACAAATTATTCTTCTCAGTTCTGGAGGCTAGAAGCCCAAGATCAAGGGGGTGGGCAGGGTTGGTTTCTCCTGAGGCTTCTCTCCTTGGCCACCTTCTCATTGTGACGCCACTTGGTCCTCTTCTAAAGACACCAGTCAGACTGAAGTAGAGTTTGCCCTTAGGACTTTTTATTTTAGTTACCTCTTTAAAGGCCGCATCTGCAATTACAGTCACATTGCCGGTTAGGGCTGCAGCATATGAATTTGGGGGATGGTGGACACAATTCAGTCCATAACACCACCCTACATCTCCCTTGGATGCAGTCTCTGGGGATCTGAGATGGGAGTTGAAATAAAACAAGATAATGTGTGGCCCACTCTGATTATACAGTTGGGTATAACTGTAAGGACTATCTTTTTTTTTTTTTTGCGGTACGCGGGCCTCTCACTGTTGTGGCCTCTCCTGTTGCGGAGCACAGACTCCGGACGCGCAGGCTCAGCGGCCATGGCTCACGGGCGCAGCCGCTCCGCGGCATGTGGGATCTTCCCGGACCGGGGCACAAACCCGTGTCCCCTGCATCGGCAGGCGGACTGTCAACCATTGCGCCACCAGGGAAGCCCTGTAAGGACTATCTTTACCCTGGTGAAATTGTAAGAATTCTTAAACACATTGAATGGAAAACCAAGCAGCTTCGAACATAACTGACTTTATAAAACCTGTCGGAAGTCTGTCAAGGGGGTGACAGGGAAAGGAGCAGGTCAACAGACTGACGGTGCCTGGCAGGGCTGAAGTTTGAAAAATTGATCTTTGAGATGTTGGTTATAAGTCAATGCGAAAATCATTAACAGATAAAAGATTTTCTGTTTTTGGATTTGTTCTAATGCATATTTCTGAACTCCAGTTTCATTTACTAATTTCTTAGGTTATAGTTTCTGCTTATCAATAAATAGTTTAGCTTTTTATTCAGTCTGTGACTTAAAATCTCTTTTACACTGATTCCTTGGCAGTTCAATTCCAGTTGGCAAATACCGTTGGTTCCTTCCAGCACCTGTAGTGAAAGCTCAGGGCTGAGGCAAAATTCCTGTGCAAGACTTTCAAAGCCTACGTACGAATGATCTCAAATCTTAAACAACAGTAGCAGAACTTGAATGGCCATGCAATTGCAGTCCCCGTGCTTGGGGTCTGGCTCACTTTTGGGGTCCCACTACTGGCAAGCTGTTTTAGGACCTCATTTCCCTCACCCTGGGGACAGAATATAAAGGCCCACCACCTGTGTGCGCCACATTTGTTCCTTTCTCCCAACTGCTGGGCTTGTTACTCTGTCAGAGGAGGAGATGGGGTTTGTCTGGCATCATATTCTGCACTGTCAGGTTGATAGATGTCCCTGTGTGTCTCAAAATCTTTGTCAATTGATTATTTTCCTTTTTTTTCCCCCCAGGATTTTTCTGGGTATGAAAGTTAACAAGTCTCTAATTTCTGACCATTGTTTCTCCCATTTTAAACGCTGCTTTCTGGTCACCCTCATTGTCAGGCTTCTCACAGTTTTCCATGAGCAGGATTCATATGCAGCAAAAAACTAGAAGTCGGCCAAGCTGATTTTGACCCTTACCCACTTCCCACTCCTCTCTCTCCTGGAGGAACTCTTCCTTACTTCCACCAGGAATTTAGACTCTGCTCCCACCCCCATGATGGGCTTATATTCTTGCCTGGAAAGCAACTAAAGTTGCTTCCCACCCACCTCCAGGTTTAAGGTATTATCATTCCATAGTTTTTACCATTTTAATAGAGACTTTTAAAACTCTTCAAAGACCTAGGGACGGAGTCTCCATTGGTGGAATTTCACAGAACAGTACACACAAGTAGGTTGGGAGCTTCTTTTTATCTCAGCACCGCTCCACTCAGAGGCAGTCTCTTACTCCAGCAGGTTTCAATGGGGAAAAAAGGAATCTGTAGTGATGGTAGCCTCGGTTCCCAGGTGTTTAGAATCTTCTCTCGATCCAGGAATCTGTTCCAGAAAAAGTGCTTCACCTAGCTCCTGATTCAATGAAAGGGCTAAGGTTTTTGAAAGATGCAAAACTATTTGAGCTCACTTTGCTAAGAATTCATTGTTCAAGGTGTTCAATGAAAATGTGAGCAACCTTTTAAAAACAGAGGTTGAAAATGTCATGGTAAAGGGGCAGGGCTGTGAGGACTGTGCAGTTAAGTGTGTGCTAGGTAAGCCTGGCTGCAAAACTACTGGGGTCATAAAATACTGGAATGTCAGACTTAGAAGGGACCTTGGAGATTCTCTAGCTTATTTATCTAATGGGAGGCAACGTGAAGTAGTGGGGAAAAAAAAAGAAACACGTGCTTTGGAGTCAGAGGGACCTGGGTTGTTTGAATCTCACTCTTAGTGAGTGACCTTGAAGAAAGGAAGGCCTCTGGGGGGGCTAGGTTCCACTTCTGCAAAATGAGTATGATAATGTCTTCTAATGAAAGTAGCTGTGAGGTTTGGAGATCATGCATATTCAAAGTACCGGGAATAATGCTTGGCCCATTGGAGGTGTTCAACAAATGATAGCGGCCATTATTATCATCATTAGGTTACAGATGAGGAACTGGAAAAGCAGAGGCTAAATGACTTACTGCAATAATTTAGCATTTTATTTAAGAACCGGGACTAGAGCCCAGGTTTCCCTTGTCTCTGACTCCATCAACTGTCATGTCGGCTGAAATAAAAACACACAATATGAGAGCTGTGAGTTTCAGTTTTACTGGGGGACTTACTGAGGACTTTAACTCGAGAGACAGCCTCTCAGAAAGCTCTGAGGAACTGCTCCGAAGAGGTAAGGGGGAGAAGTCAGCATATATGTGATTTTGGTGAAAGGTACATATAATTAAGCACTCATCTCAGTAGACGGTTGTGCTAGTCATCAGGGACAGATATCTTAGTTAATGGTTTTAGTGCTTTTCTAAGTCTGGGAAGATGCAAGAATCGTGGTTTATAAAATTTTCTCCTGAAAATATCTACCTGAAGGCCTTGTTCTGCCACTTTTCCCAGAGCACTGAGTGTCTCATTCCTGGTCTCCACCCTGAAGGTCAGTCACTGCAGTGGCTAATGACTTAATTCTTATAGAACAGGGTGGCAAGCGACATTCTTTAGTTGGCAGTCATATGTAGTACATGCCCTTTATAAGATAATGCCAAATTGGGGTAAGAATTAAAAACTCAATCTAGTGAGCTGAATGCCTGGGGTAACTATTATTGCTCTTTGTACTCTAAAAAAGGTTTGCTCAGGAGAAGGCTGCCAGTCTAACAGAAGTCTCCTGGAGGTCACCTCCCAGAAGGAATGACAGATGCTGAGTTGCCGTGGGGTTTGTTCTAAGGAAAGAGCCATTAGTATTTTTATGTAGTGACACAGTCGCCAGTATTTTTATGTAGTGACACAGTCGCCATTTTCAGTTGAATAATTTGGAGTTCATTGATTCTGAATGTCTTTGATATCGCCTGTCTGTAAGTATTCACTCCATTTGATGCAAAAAGGAAATTGAGGTCTACAGAGGTGAGGGACTTGTCCAGGGTAACAAAGCCGGTAAGCGGCAGAATCGTGATAAGGACCAAGGTCTCCTGACTCAGTTCAGAGCACTTTCTAGCCCACGATCATTCCCCAGATTAAAAAACCCTTTTATTTTCTTGGTGTTGTACATTCTATGGGTTTGGACAAATATTCAATGACATATATCCATCACTATAATGTCATATAGAGTATTTTCACTGTCCTAAAAATCCTCTGTGCTCTACCTATTCATCTCCTTCCACCCCACGCCCTCAGTGGCAACTACTGATCTTTTTATTGTCTCCATAGTTTTGCCTTTTCCAGGAGGTTATATAGCTGGAATGACGTCGTCTTTTCAGATTGGCTTCTTTCACTTAGTAACATGCTTTTAAGGTTCCTCCATGTCTTTTCATGGCTTGATAGCTCATTTCTTTTTAGTGCTGAATAATATTCCATTGTCTGGATGTACCGCAGTTTATTTGTCCATCCACCTATTGATGGACATTTCAGTTGCTTCCAAGTTTAGACAGTTATGAATAATGCTGCTACAAACATCCATGTGCAGGTTTCTGTATGGACAGGTTATCAACTCCTTTGGGTAAATACCAAGGAACATGACTGCTGGATCATACAGCATGAGCATGTTTAGTTTTGTAAGTAACCGCCAAGCCATCTTGCAAAGTGGCTGTACCATTTTGCGTTCCCACCAGCAATGAATGAGAGTTCCTGTTGCTCCACATCCTCATCAGCATTTTCTGTTATCAGTGTTCTGGATTCTGGCCATTCTAATAGATGACCCTTTTATTTTTTTCTTGCCCTTTTAGATGTCAAAGTTTTGAATAATAACTGATTAGGGATCTAATGGTCCCTTAGGACTATTTGAGACAATGTTACCCAGATATCTTTATTACTGTCAAGTGGTACCATCAACTTGATTTTTTAAAAACTGATTCTGCAGGGTTTTGAATATAGTTGGTTGGAGACCCAGATTCCTTCCTCTATATCCCACTCTGGCTCTCCAGAAGATTTAAGTCCCTACTTTGGTCTCCCTGGTCTGACTCTTGGTCTAGCTGTAGACATATTTTAGCCCACAAGAAGGTTTAGCCTTCACCTAACCTGGAATTGGCCCCCTCTGGCAAGACATTGAAGCTCATCAAGGGCCTTTTCCCCATCTGTCTGGTTTTCCTTTGTGCTCATTTCCTGAGCAACCCTATGCTCGTTCCCTGGGACCTGGATCCTCTGCTTCCTACTTAGAGTGTTGGGAACTTCCTGGCGATTTCTAGACCTTCCTTTTTTCAGGATACGGTAACTAATCCTCTTATGCTCCTGATAAGAGTTTTAGAGCCTGTCCGAGGAGCTTGATGGTATCCCAGGGCCAGGGTGGCAACTGCAGACCTGTGCTGAGGGCTGTAATAGAAAACATATATTTCACTGTAGCAACCAAAGTCTTGCTGTAACCAAAAGGTTAGCTGGGAGAGGTGCTGCCATCATATAGCCCGCAGAATCTTTCAGAGTAGCTTTACAAATGATTTCCCTCTTGTTTGGTGGCAGTCCAGTCGAAAATACCACCAATAGCACTTGTGGAGGTGAGCAAGTGCTGACGATATTTTATAATCTGACTCTTAGAAGTAGTGAATCTTTGAGTTACAATTACACATCATCAACATGACAAAAAGGGGCATTGTTAAACCTCTTGGTATCTTTTCTTCCCCGCAGCTGGAGGTGAGGGCTACCTGGGAGCGTCTCTGTGACTGGCCTCAGCTTGACTGTGTGACCTTGGGCTGGAAGCGGTAGAGATGGGAGGGAGGAGAAATAAAGAAGGGTCTCCTGGAATTTCTTAGTCCCATCTATATGCAAATCACTTAACATTATGCACATTATTTCTCTGAAATTCAATTAGACTCCCAAGAGTAAACAATTTCCACTCCCACCACTATACTTTCTGCCTCCTGACCAAGTTTTCTTATTTGTCAAAGGAAGAGAGCTATTGTTCTGTATGTCCCACTAGGGAACAGGAATGGGAGAAACAGCAGATAGTCCCTCACTGAGGCAAAACCAGTTCTGGTCAAACACGTTGGGAGGCGCTGCTGGATGTAGCTAGGGAAACTTGAACAAAGCCCGACAGGAACTCCCGAGGGACAAAAACTCACACTGAGCTGTAGCCCGCCAGGCAGACATAACACTTGACATACTGCTTTTTCTGGACTCCATTCTCTTCATGGTTTCATGGGGCCTGCATTTCAGGTATGAGGACTATTGACTACAAACACTTTCTGGACCAAAGGTCCGTAGCTCTCTTCTTCGCACACACACGCACACACACACACTGACTCATTCAACAAATATTTGAGCGCTTACAGTTTGCCAGGCACTTTATTTGGCACTGAGGGAGGATACAAAGATGTGGCAGGTGCTGAAAAGAAATGTATAGTTTTTATGAGAATATAGGACACGGACCAAATGTGGGACGGGAGGGCGTGGCTGAGTTATGGAAGGCTTCTCTAAGGACCTGTGTGGTAAATGGGAGCTAGGCAGTTGAGTAGGGGTGAAACACGTTCCTGTAGAAGAAAGGCATGGGTAAAGGCTCTGAGGATAAAGGAGTGTAACTGTTTTGTCATGAGTGGAAAGGAGAATGGGGTAATATTAGGTAGAGAGGTTGGGTTGGGGCTGGGACCAGATCACACGCAAGGTCTTATAGACCAGAGTAAGTATTTGCCTTCACTGACTCATTCTCCCCATTCTTCAGGCATGTCTCCCTTATTGTCCAGGCTTTGAGGTTCTTCTACCTTTATATTAGCTCCCTAGTCCCCAGCCTTCAGTAAGAGGAGACTACCGGTATCCCAGGGCCAAAGGTGGCTGTGTAGATGGTGAGCACAGGATATGTCCACTTTAGCAAGGAGGAACCATCTAGGGCTGGTTCTTTTAGGACAGGCAAACCAAAGAACTCTGTGTACCATGGAAAGTATCCTTATAGACTGTTACTTGCTGTCAAGAAATAGTATATGTAAATCATTTCTGCAAAGCGGGCCTAACTGTGCAAGTCAATGAGGGAGTCATAAAAAAGGAGGGAGTCATAAAATTTCTAGGTTATTTAGTCATAAATATGCCTTATTTTGTCTTGTATCCTCATCGCTGCTATCTAGTACATATTAGCCACTTACTAAGTACCTGCTGAATGAATGAATGGATAATACTGATAATCTTATATGGGTAGAAGCCTGTGAGGACAGTTACCATAAGTCCACAAACTGGTTCCTTGGGCCATTGTGAGACAACTGGGCTGACTGGAGGGTTGTTGATATGAACCAGTAATGTTTTTCCTAAAACAAGCAGTGTGGGGTTAAGACCCATCTGAGAACCCTCAACACCAGATTTCATGGACTCAAGGCCTCCTGGAATGTGGTATCTCAGAGATTCCAGATTAAGGTACCATATGTCATCCAGATCAGCTATATATCCATAACGATCTCACTGGAACAGTTACAAAATAATGTGTGTGGGTGTGGGATTGGGGGGGAGAGTGTGCACTTTCTGAAGGAAAATGTATTCAGGTGCTACTAAGAAAAACGTTATGTGTTAGAGCCATCAAATATTGCTTCTGGATGACTCGAAGATGCTTCATTTTTAAAGATAGAAGAGGAAAGTAGGGGTCAGAAAAGGAAAATACTAAACAACGGTCGTTCTCCTGGGCAGTAGAGTGTCGTAAAGTCTTTTTACTCAACATTTCACTAGGTGCTAAGTGCTAACCCCAGTGAGTCATTCTGAGTCATACTATGCCAGAAGTCATTTATTTGTCCAGAGACGGATTGGAGATTAGTCTAAACTTGTTGGGAGAGGACAGAGGAGGAGGAGTGCCAGCTTCTGAACTCGGCTTCAACTTACTGGCAAACAGTCTTCCAGACGCTGGGCTGGTCTTTTTCAGAAACTCTGTACAAAGGATCTTCCTGGACCTCTTGAGAAGTTACCAGACTTACTGGACAAGGGCAAGATGATATGTTCAGGAAAGAAGAAATTCGGAGTGATGGAGGCAGGGTTGACCTTGTATGGATGGAACAGGGGCTTCTTTTGTTGTTTGCTTTTGAGGATTCTACCCATAAACAGGAATGCCTTTCACCAGCCTGCAGCCGGGGCCTTCTATTCCCGAAGCCAACCAAGTAACTGAAAGTCAAGTCACTGAGCATCAATTCACCAAAAACTATTTTGCTCAATGATTAATTGGCCAAGTCGCCAATTGGCTGTCTTTTGAAGTTTTATTATGCTTCCCTGCAGCCAGTACAGGGTGGGGGAGAGGTGTGGGGAGGGAGCAATGGGGAGATTCTGCCCCTTTGAGATAGTAGCACATTCTTCCTTCCTCTGAAATTGTTTAATTATAGATTCACTAAAGATGTGTTTCAATTAAGTACTTAAGTTTTTTATTAGTCAAAAGAGGCTAGGCTAGGGCTTCCCTGGTGGCGCAGTGGTTGAGAGTCCGCCTGCCGATGCAGGGGACACGGGTTCGTGCCCCGGTCCCGGAAGATCCCACGTGCCGCGGAGCGGCTGGGCCCGTGAGCCATGGCCGCTGAGCCTGCGCGTCCGGAGCCTGTGCTCCGCAACGGGAGAGGCCACAACAGTGAGAGGCCCGCGTACCGCAAAAAAAAGAGGCTAGGCTATATTGCGGTAACTGATTAACCTCAAAACCTCAGTGACCTAAAATAACGAAGGTTTATTTCCCATGTATGGCTGGTACGACTGCAAGCTGGGGTTTGTGAGAAAGCTCAGATACTCAGGGACCGAAACTGATGGAGGAGGTGTTCAGGCTGATGGAACACATGCCAGGGAAAGAGAAGAGACTGGAGAATCACTAAGGACTTCTGAGTGTTTCAGGCTGGAAGTGATACATGTAATTTTCCTGCACATTTCATTAGCCAGAACTCATCCCATGTTCCTATTTAACTGCAGAATGGCTAGGTCGCTTTTACGGAAAAGAGAACAGGAATTGGTGACCAGTAAGAATATCTACACAGGAAGGACTTACTACATTTGGAGGCTTTCTTTCAGAGGCTTTTTCTCCCCCTAAAATTTCAGGTCTGCTGAGATGGCTGCGGCTGGAATTGGGTGACGGGGGAGGGTTGGCAGGAGAGGCTGTGTCCTATGGCAGAGGTTTACATGTCCTGTTCTGCCCGAGGAGGTACAGCAAGACGTGCTAATGGTGACCTTAGCAGCCCCCCTAACATGCACACACACGCGTGTGCACACACACACGTACATACACTTGCACCTGCTCTGTGGGGCAGCCAGGAGACCAGACAGACAGAGGGGTAGCTCTGAGTTCCAACTGGAACTAGCAGGCTTTGCTGAATTGCTTATTTGGTGAAATGAATTTTAGAGAATTGGCTTTGGGTGATTTGATATCTGGTGAATTAACTGAAAGCCTGAAATTGTTGATGAGCTCTTTTTGTGTTTCTTCATTTCATTTCTAAATTAAAAAAAATTGTTTAATTCTAGTTTGTTCAGCTTCATTGAGGTATAATTGACACATACAATTGTAATATATTTAAAGTGTACAACATGATTTTGATACATGTATACGTGGTGAAAGGTTTCCCACCACCAAGTTAATTGTGCATTTTTAAATTATAGCATGAATTTAGCATGAGAAAGGATGTATAATTTTATTAGCCAGGTGATAATAGGCTTTAGTTTGGAAAGGATAGAGAGAGGGCATCCAGTATTAGGAGTATTCTGGCTCTGGTTGAGGGGGAGGGGGAGGGGAGAGAGTAGGGGCTGGGTACTGTTACTAGAAGGAGGGTGCAGTTTTGTGGATGGCTCTTCCTTGATCCAAGGCCTGGTCTCTGGGTGCTAAGTTTGAAAGTCTAAGGAACTGAGCTTCTCTTTCAGTCATTTGTAGCTTCTAATATAAAGCAGTATTCCCAAAGACATACTTTCTGTTTCATGTTGGTTTACAGTAAGTTAATAGTTCCTTTTTATGTTAGCTGAAAGTACTTTTTTTATAGCAAAAGACTTTTAAAGACAATTTCATATTATTACGACAATTTTATATTATTACAATAGTGAGGATTGCTGTACATGTTAAGGCATATAACATGATATGCATTTACATCGTGAAATGATTACTACAGTCAAGCTAATTAACATATCCTTTCACATAGTTACCACTTTTTTTTTTTTTGTGGTGGTGGTGCTCTTAGTAAATTTCTAGTATTCAGTACAGTATTATTAACTATAGTCACTGTGCTGTATGTTAGATCTCTAGATTTATTCATCCTACTTAACTATACCTTTGTACCCTTTGATCAACATCTCCCCGTTTCCCTCACCACCCACCTCTGTTAACCACTGTTCTACTCTCTGCTTCTATATATTCAACTTTTTCCAGATTCTACATATAAGTGAGATCATGCAGTTTTTTAATTTGTGTCTGGCTTATTTCACTTAGCATAATGTCCTCCAGGTTTATCCATATTGTTGCAAATGACGGGATATCCTTTTCAAAGGCTGAATACCATCTATCCAACTCATAATTTCTTTATCCACTCATCCATTAACAGATACTTAGGTTATTTTCATATCTTAGCTATTGTGAGTAATGCTGCAGTGAACATGGGAGTGCAGATACCTCTTCAAGGTACTGATTTGATTTTCTTTGGGTATATTCCCAGAGGAGGGATTGTTGGATCATATGGTAATTTTAACTTTTTGAGAAACCTCCTTGCTGTTTTCCATGATAGTTGTACCAAGTTAAATTCCCATCAACCGTGTACAAGGACTCCCTTTTCTCTACAATCATGGCATTTTAAAGAATTAGAAACAGTAATTCTTTTTTTTGTGTGTGTGGTACGCGGGCCTCTCACTGTCGTGGCCTCTCCCGTTGCGGAGCACAGGCTCCGGACGCTCAGGCTCAGCGGCCATGGCTCACGGGCCCAGCTGCTCCGCGGCATGTGGCATGTGGGATCTTCCCGGACTGGGGAGCATCGGCAGGCGGACTCTCAACCACTGTGCCACCAGGGAAGCCCAACAGTAATTCTTAAATTTGTGTGGAGGGACTTCCCTGGTGGTGCAGTGGTTAAGAATCCACCTGCCAATGCAGGGGACACGGGTTCGAGCCCTGGTCCTGGAAGATCCCACTTGCCACAGAGCAACTAAGTCTGTGCACCACAACTACTGAGCCTGCGCTCTAGAGCCCACGAGCCACTACTACTGAGCCTGTGTGCCACAACTACTGAAGCCCATGTGCCTAGAGCCCATGCTCCACAATAAGAGAAGCCACTGCAATGAGAAGCCTGCGCATCGCAACGAAGAGTAGCCCCAGCTCGCTGCAACTAGAGAAACAAAGACCCAATGTTGCACAGCAACGAAGACCCAACGTGGCCAAAAAAAAAAAAAAAAAAAAAAATTAAAATTAATAGAAGGAAATAAAATTTGTGTGGAATCACAAAAGATTCCAAATAGCCAGAGAAATCTTAAGAAGAACAAAGTTGGATCACTTCCTGATCTCAAGCTATATTACAAATCTATAATAAAACTGTATGGTACTAGCATAAAAATAGACACATGGACCATTGGAACAGAATTGAAAGCCCAGAAATAAACCCACACGTATACGGTCAACTAATTTTCTACAAGGGCACCAACAATACACAATGGGGAACCGTTAGTCTCTTCAATTAATGATGTTGGGAAAACTGGATATCCACATGCAAAATAGTGAAAGTGGACGTTTATCTCACACCATATGCAAAAACCAGGTGAAAATGGCTTAAAGACTTGAATGTAAGACCTGAAGCCATAAACCTCCTAGAAGAAAACATAGGGGAAACCCTCCTTGACACTGGCCTTGGCAATGGTTTTTTGGATAGGACACAAAAAGGAAAGCAACAGAAGCAAAAATAAACAAGTGGGACTACATCAAACAAAAAAGCTTCTGCACAGCAAGAGAAACCATCAACAAAATGAAAAGACAACCCATGTATTGAGAGAAAATATTTGCAACCCATATATCTGACAAGGGGTTAATATCCAAACAATATAAGAAACTTGTACAACTCAAAAGCAGAAAAGCAAAGAACCCAGTGACAGATTGGGCAAAGGACGTGAATAGATATTTTTCCAAAGAAGATATATACAAATGGTCAACATGTATATGAAAAAGTGTTCAACATCACTAATTAGGAAATGCCAATCAAAACCACAATGAGATATCACTTCACATCTGTTAGGATGGTTGTTAGCTGGAAATACTTTTGCTCAACAGTATAGTTAGAAGAGACCTTCCTTTATAGTAACCCGTCCAGTGTTTTATACAAATATTTAAATGAAGTTGTATGTTTGAATCTTCTTCTCAGTTGTATCTCAAAATCCATTTTCTAGGCTAAACCCTATGAAATCGCTGATAAACTGTTTTTGAGAGAACAGTTTGAACCCTTATTCTTCTGTCTTGCTGCTGGTCTATCCATAGCTTTGTCTAATGGAAAGATCAGTGGATTAGGAGTCAGGAGACCTTGTTCTAGTCTGAGATCTGGCAAAATTAAGCTGTGTGATTTTAGGCAAGTCGATTGACTTCTCTGACAAATGGGAGGGGGGCATACTTTCCTACCTGTCATATATCCTTGATTCTTTCAACAGTTACTCATTGAATACCTTCTGACCATCAGGCACTGTGCTAGGGACTGGGGACGTGGTGAATAAGACCGGTGTGGCCCCTGCCCTCCTTAACCGTAGAGTCTTGGAGTTGATCACTGGGACGTTTGCACTCTCCTTTTCAGCAAGTATTCCAAATAACTCTGACATTTTCACTAATTTAGGCTAGTCTGGTAAACGTTCTTTCCAGTGGACTAAATCAGGTTAAGAGCACTGACCTTGACATCAGCCAGTTGATAGGATCAAGCCTCAGCTATATCCACTTTGCCTGAAAGCAGCAGCTCTTTTGCCATCCTCTCCAGCTTCACTGTAGCCTGTACTGCGTCCGTCACAATCACATAGGGATCTGGACTTGGCAGTAGGGCTTTCTTTAAAATATCCACCTACATGCAAAGTGCCAGGGAGTCTCTTTGCACTGGCGTGCCACGGGAGTTGCCCAAGGAAGGATAAGCTTGACCGCACGGTGGAGCCCAGCCACAGGGAGGATGCTTGTTTTATTTAAAATTAAATTTTGCTTAATTTAGAAAGTATTACCTACAACACAGACTTCAAATGGTACAAACAGGTATGCAATGAAAATTGATTCTCCTTTGAACTCCCACCCCCCAGCTTCCTTGATTCTGTCCTGAGAAGCAACAGCTGTTAGCAGTAATTTTGTGTCTCCTTCCAGAGACAGTCTCTGACTCTAGGAAGGTGCTTATTTTAAATCAACTTTAATGTTTATTCATACGTTTACAACTATTGAGCAGAAAACTCCAAGCAGTTGGTCTACCTACCAGTTGACCTTGGAGCCTTGTTTGCTCTCCCACTTCTCTATGTTTCCTAGGTTGTCCCCCGTTGTGCACATTTCCTGGAATCCTAGTGGGAGGAAGATGCTTCCCTAAGATCAAAGATGACAGCAGTTTCTCATCAGGAAAAGATTATAGATTCCTAATATACAGTAAATATATACCAATATCATTCTCAACCTAGTCTACTCTGGGGAGCGCTTAAAGAAAAACTGCAATTATTTCTAGGTGCCCTTAATTTCTGAGGCTGGGGGTAGACACCATAAGGATTGCATGAGGATTCTCTCAAACTGCCTTGGGAGGGTGCACAATAGGAGAGGCTGCCTTACCTTGAGGGGAGAGAGAGCGGTGTCACCTCTGTCTCCCTGGAAGTCAGGAGAAAGCCAGAAGTAGAGTGAAGATGTGGTCAATTAACTACTTCATAATTTATTCTCATGCTTTAAAAAAGGATCGGAAGCACCTGTAACTCTGCAGTGTGAAGTGAGCTTATTTTTTGAGTAGCCTGGGGTCTTTGGTTTGCACCAGTAACCCTGGAAGAGATTTAATATCTGCTGAGATCTCCTAGAGACCACTTTGGACCCCTGTTCCTATGGCTGAGGATCCAGCCACCTTCTGAAGATTCAGCCCTACCCTAGAATTTGGGACCAACATTTTCTTTTATGCATTTTAGGAGACTTAGATCAGCAGCTTGAAGACTTGGCCTCGCCAACCTGGTTGCTAACCTTTGTCTGACTTTGTGCCAGAGACGCCGCTTGTGACTAGATGCCTTCCTCACACTCCAGTCTCTGTGGGCTCCTGTCATGTGTCCCCAGTTTTTCTAGGATTGCGATTCCTTGCCTTCCCTCCCAACTCCCCATTCCAGCCTTCTAAAGGATTCATTCATTCATTCATTCAAAAGGGTTTATTATTATTTTTCTAATTATTGTATTTCCCATGGGTCAGATACTGTGCCAGAGGCTGCCTGCTCCTGATGGGAGCTTATCTCTCTAACAAGGGCCACAGAGAAAGTAAACATGTAATTGTAATACTATAATATTATAAGCCCATGTTATATGAGGGAGGGAGCAGAGGATGTTATGTATTGGAGCACATAGTAGGGTCAGCTAGTCCAGAGGGGCAGGGACTTTATAGAGGCAGATGATGGTTAATCTGAGGTTTGAAAGATGAGGATGGAAGTTAACCAGGCAGAACAAGTCAGAAGAGAGTGGAAGAGGTGTCTTGAACTTCTTAGGTACTCTGCTTCCCAAGTTGAAGCTGCCCGGTCCTGATATCTTGGTGGCTGCTACTCACCATGATGTTGTGTTGTGTCCCCTGCTGCCAAGTCATCCACTTGGCCCACAGCTTGATACCCTGATGATAAGGTCCACTCATGAGGACTTTTCCGAAGTATGTGCCCTGTGGGTCTCTCTGGTCTCTCGGCCTTAGCCAACCCCACTTCGACTCTACAGTGCTGGTCGGGACAGCATGGCATAGATATATCTTGTGCTCCTGGACAAAGGGGCATGTTGAACTCCTGAGAAATTGGACTCATAAAGGTCATTTAAAGGTGTGGTAAGCAAGGCAATCTTCAGAGGTGTCAAATTGGTGGTGGTGCGGGGAGTTCTTATAGTTGCTGCCTACACCAGAGCCAGAGAGAAAGGGATACTTCCAGCTGAAGATGGATATGAGATGGATGCAATGGCAGAAGTCATGGACTTAGGCCTAGGGAATTGGGTTGGCAAGGTTCTGGAAAGAAGCGTGGCAAATGCCAGCAGATGCTAGCAGGTATGGATCAAAATGGTCAAGAAAGTGAAAGGAAGGAGCTGGATTAGTGGCCAAGGCAGGAACATGGGCAGAAATTAAGTCCAAATGCCTTTCTGGAAATAGTAGCCCACCTTGAAATGTTTTGTATCATAAACTAGAACAGACAGATGATGAACCGGCAGCCAAGTAGTCGGGAAGTCAAGGTAGGTTGTTACCAGGGAAACAAAAGAAGTGAAGTAAAGGGCTCAGTTAGGGAGTTGTGCTGGCCGTGCTTTTGGAGTTTCTTTTTACAGAGTTAACTCAGGGTTTCCCAGATAAGGTTAGGGGCTTGGGAGGAGAGAGTGCCACTGTCAGGCATTAATGTCACCCTTGTTCCTTCTCGTTGAGTCTCCAAATGAAGGAGGACTCGCTCATAATGAAGTTGTCTGAGTCCCTCCCTGGAAGCGTCAGTTTGTGAAACATTCAGCCTAATCCTTTTCCTGTGCACAGGCTGACATTAAGATGTCTAAGGACAGGGATTACAAAACAGTAATTCCCAAAAGTCTGATTGATGCTATCTGTGTCCACATCTTCACCAATCTCTACAAATATTGAAAAATGAAACCAACACCTAGTGAGTTCTTTTTCTTTTTGAGTGGGGAGAGTGAGATACAGCCACCTAGATATAATATAGTCCAAGTATATTCATTATGTTTTGACTTTGAAATATTACATGTGTATTTAATAAAACATAAGTATAGTTTAATATAAAAATATTTGGACTTCCCTGGTGGTCCAGTGGCTGGCACTCCACGCTTTCACTGCCGCGGCCTTGGTTCGATCCCTGGTTGGGGAACTAGGATCCCGCAAGCCGCACGGCACAGCCAAAATAATATAATAATAATAAATAAAATAAAAATATTACCCTAGATAAAGAAGTAGAATGTTGCCGGGCCTTAAGACTCCCCAATAGTACCTTCGTATCTACCCTCTGTTCCAGAGGAAACCGCTATACTGACTTGTGATAATCATTCCTTGCTTTCCTTTATCGTTATAGCAATGGGGTATGTTTTCCTAAATAAGTACATTGTTTAGTTTGGCTGTTTTTTTTTAAGCTTTGTATGAATGGAATCATACTCCATATATTCTTCTTTGACGTGTGTCTTTTTTTATTGAACTATAGTTGATTTACAGTATTGTGTTAGTTTCAGGTGTACAGCAAAGTGATTCAGTTATACATATATACTTTTTAGATTCTTTTCCGTTATAGGTTATTACAAAGATATTGAATACAGTTCCCTGTGGTATACAGTAAATCCTTGTTGTTTACTTTATATATAGTAGTGTGTATCTGTTAATCCCAACCTCTTAATTTATCCCTCCCTCCCCTCCTCTTTTCCCTTCGATAACCGTAAGTTTTCTATGTCAGTGATTCTGTTTCTGTTTTGTAAATAAGTTCATTTGTACTATTTTTTAGATTCCACATTTAAGTGATGTCATATAATATTTGTCTTTGTCTGTCTGAATTACTTCCCTTAGTATAATATCTAGGTCCATCCATGTTGCTGCAAATGGCATTATTTCATTTTTTATGGCTGAGTAATGTTCCATTGTACATATATACCACATCTTTAACCATTCATCTGTCAATGGATACTTAAGTTGCTTCCATGTCTTAGTTATTGTAAATAGTGCTGCTGTGAACATTGGGGTACATGTATCTTTTTGAATTGGACTTTTCGTCTTTTCCAGATATATGCCCAGGAGTGGGATTGCTAGATCATATGGTAGCTCTAGTTTTTTAGGGAACCTCGATACTGTTTTCCATAGTGGCTGCACCAACTTACAGTCCCACCAACAGTGTAGGATGGTTCCCTTTTTTCCACACCCTCTCCAGCATTTGTTATTTGTAGACTTTTTGAGGATGGCCATTCCGACAGGTGTGAGGTGATACCTCACTGTAGTTTTGATTTGAGTTTCTCTAGCAATGTTGAGCATCTTTTCATGTGCCTGTTGGCCATCTGTATGTCTTCTTTGTGACTTGTATCACAAAGTCTTTGACTCAACGCTACATTGGTTTTATCCTTCCTGATGCATGTTGTTGTTTTTCTATTGCTGTATAGGAATACACCCATCTATTATTTATAGATACTGGATTTTTTTTCCAGCCGTTTCTACATTACAAGCAAATACTATTGTAAACGTGATTTTTCTTGTCTCTTACCACATATGTGTGAGGGTATTTACCTAGGAGCAGAATTGCTACGTTAAAGAATAGGTGCATGTCAACTTAGTAATGCCAATCAGTTTTCTTAACGTATCTAGTTTTCTAAGGTAGCTAAGAAACTCCAAAGCATCACATACTCAATAGTAGTTGGTATTTTTGTCAGATTTGAATTTTTTTTGCCAATTTGGTGACTATTTGTGAGTATATGATTAGGGTTTTATTTCACATTATCCTGATTACTAATGAGGTTTTCATTAAGTTTTCCCCTTTTTCTAGAAGTCTATTCAAGACTTTTGCCCTTTTTTTTTCTTTTCTGTAGGGTGGGTGGTTTGTTTCATATTTATTTTTAAGAATATGTATAAACATATATACATGCATATATACACACATACTGTTATATGTGTCGTAAGTATCCTCTTTCACATTGTGGCTTCTTTTTACACTTGCTTTCTGGTCTTTTGATGAATGGAAATTCTCAATTTTAATGTTGTCAAATTAATCAGTCTTCTCCAGTGTGACTTGTACTTGACAGTTTAAGAAGCCCTTCCTTATTCGAATGTCATAAAAATCGTCTCTTCTGTTGTGTCATAATTATTCAATGATTTTTGCCTTTTTTTAAAAATTAATTTTTATTGGAGTATAGGTGCTTTACAATGTTGTGTTAGTTTCTACTGTACAGCAAAGTGAATCAGCTATACATATACGTATGTCCCCTCTTTTTTGGATTTCCTTCCCATTTAGGTCACCACAGTGCATTGAGTAGAGTTCTCTGTGCTATACAGTTAGGTTCTTACTAGTTATCTGTTTTATACATAGTATCAATAGTGTATATATGTCAGTCCCAATCTCCCAACTCATCCCACCCTCCCCTTCCCCCCGCTTGGTGTCCATACGTTTGTCCTCTACCCCTGTGTCTCTATTTCTGCTTTGCACATAAGATCATCTATACCATTTTCCTAGATTCCACATATATGCATTAATATACGATATTTGTTTTTCTCTTTCTGACTTACTTCACTCTGTATGACAGTGTCTAAGTCCATCCACGTCTCTACAAACGACCCAATTTCGTTTCTTTTTATGGCTGAGTAATATTCCATTGTATATATGTACCACATCTTCTTTATCCATTTGTCTCTCTCTTTTTTTTTTTTGTGGTACACGGGCCTCTCACTGTTGTGGCCTCTTCCATTGCAGAGCACAGGCTCAGCGGCCATGGCTCACGGGCCCAGCCGCTCTGTGGCATGTGGATCTTCCCGGACCGGGGCACGAACCCGTGTCCCCTGCATCGGCAGGCGGACTCTCAACCACTGCGCCACCAGGGAAGCCCTCCATTTGTCTCTTGATGGACACTTAGGTTGCTTCCATGTCCTGCCTATTGTAAATAGTGCTGCCAATGAACATTGTGGTACATGACTCTTTCTGAATTATGGTTTTCTCAGGGTATATGCCCAGTAGTGGGATTGCTGGGTCATATGGTAGTTCTATTTTTAGTTTTTTAAGGGACCTCCATACTGTTCTCCATAGTTGCTGTATCAATTTACATTCCTACCAACAGTGCAAGGGGGTTCCCTTTTCTCCACACCCTCTCCAGCATTTGTTGTTTGTAGAGTTTTTGATGATGGCCATTCTGACCAATGTGAGGTGATATCGCATTGTAGTTTTGATTTGCATTTCTCTAATGATTAGTGATGTTGAGCATCTTTTCATGTGCTTTCTGGCCATCGATTTTTGCCTTTACATTTAAGTATTTAATCCACAAGGAGCTTATTTCATTGTGTGTGGTTTGAGTAAAGATTCAGGTTATTTTTCTCCAAATGGATAATAACCCTTTGTTCTAGCACCAGTTTTAAAAAGGCCCACCCACTCCCTCACTGATCTGCAATAACAGCACTTTCATATGTCATGGGCCCATGTATGCACAGGTCTGTTTCTGGGCTTGTAATTGTGCTCCGTTGATCTATCTGCCTACCACTGCACCCTATTTACCCAGATCTTAATTACTATAGCTTTATGAGAGGTCTTGATATGTGGAAGGGAAATTTCCTCAGCTTGTTCGTTTTCATCAAGTGTGTCTTGGCTATGTTTTGCTCTTTTGCACTTCCTTATATATTTTAGAATCAGTTTCTCAAGTTTCACAAAAAGCAAAATGTTGATTTTTGATTTGGATGTCACTAAAGCCACTACTAGTTTGAGAAAAAAATTAATCAAGCTGTCAGCCGTAGCTGGCATAAAGGTTTCCTTCTATGAAAGTTCATCCCTGGAATAATACCTGCTTGACTTTCCCTTAGTGCTTTTTATTTATTTTTTTATTCTGGTGGCTAGAGTCTAGCCCCTTTTTTTAAGTTAAAAAGACTTTATCATTCTTCTTTGGACAATAACAGTTGAACAATATGAGATGTCATCAAATGGGCTGCTTGGTGACTCAAGAATCAGTAAAAGTTGAAGAAAGAATTTTTTTTTTTTTTTTTTTTTACCACCCTGGTAATAGTTCCAGTGGAAGAAGTTTTTTAAAAGAGGAAAATATAAAATAAAGACAGGAAACACACACACACACACACACACACACACAGAGAGGGAAACTCCAGTTACTATTTTTAGCTCAAAAATATTCAAATCAAAGCAAAAAAGCAACGTGTGCAGGTTATTAGCCAGACTACAGCATTTGAACTAATTGCTGTAAGTGTGCCACAAATAAACATCTTCCTCTTAAATATCTGGTTCAAAGATTTCTTCCTGGAATTCATCCATAGTCGGTCCCCAGTAAATGCCTTGTTTTTAATTGTGCTACCATAAAAGTTATTTTGTTCCCTCAGATTTTTCACTCAAACCCATCAAGTTTTCATTAGTCTGTTTACTGTGGAAAATCCCCTCACACTTGACATTAATTCAAACTCACCCATAATCATCTGTTATGTTCTCTACTTTTTTGACTGAGCTAAAGAGTTCATCAACAGAAAAGTTTCTGGTAATACATCACTTGGGATCGGAAATGTAGTTAGCATAATGGGGAAAAGCCCATTTGGGGTCATCTTGTTGTTTGTGTGTTTGCTTCATTTCATTAATAAAGAATAACACAGGCCTACAGAGAACATCAATAAATAAAATCTAATCTACTTGCCTTCAAATGAGAGAACTTGAGGTTTATCGCTTAATATTTATAAAACCTGACTTCTCAGTTCAGGAAAGTATTCTAACTTTCATTTTCAAATAAACAAAAGATAGAATTTGCTTGGCTGTCCCACCTTTTGGCAGAGCCGGCTTGATGAGCAGTGAGTTAACGTATCAGAAACATGTGTATTTAATTATCCCATGCCGGCTTCAGGGTTGGGGGAAAAAAGTTTCCTCAATGCTAGTGGGAGGTGGACTCAGCTGTCTGTAACAGCCGCACGTTGCTACTTTCCATTCCTACCTTCAAAAGTATCCTGCCACTCAAACCCAGTTCTCCAGAACTGGTCATCTTTTAAGGCAGTGGTTTGCAGACCTTTGGATTTATGAGACCTGTGAAATTTTATTTAAAAAATGAGGGTGGGGCTTCCCTGGTGGCGCAGTGGTTGAGAGTCCGCCTGCCGATGCAGGGGACACAGGTTTGTGCCCCGGTCCGGGAGGATCCCACGTGCCGCGCAGTGCCTGGGTCCGTGAGCCATGGCCGCTGAGCCTGCACGTCCGGAGCCTGTGCTCTGCAACGGGAGAGGCCACAACAGTGAGAGGCTCGCGTACCAAAAAAAAAAAAAAAAAAAAAAAATGAGGGCGGAGGGGAATCAGCGTGGATCGCCAGCTTTGAAAGGAACAACTTTACAGAAAAGATATTATAACATGAACTAAGAAAAATCATTAAAGACGTGACTTCAGACTAAACAGTCCTTCAAATTAAATAAATTTAACTGTATGAAAAACTTAATACACAGACTTCTGTTCAGAGTATTATGGTAGGTTAGGCATTTAGATCAACTCTCCTGTTAAAAACAAGTAAATCCTGCACAAAATATATTCTAAAAATCCCCTTAAATTCATCAGTGACTTAGCAAAAAATAAGTGTTTCTTAGGCCAAGAAAGTAAGAGTCTCAACCTAGAAAGGTAAGCAGAGAAAACTGCCAAGTAGCATTTGCCCTTAGAGCATCTCTCCAACAAGGGAAACTGGAGGGATTTGTCATCTTTATCTCTTTTGCTTTATAGTCTGTTTTGCCTGCTATGAATATAGCTATAACCTCTTAAATTTGTGTAGAATTTGTCTGCTATGTTTTTTCCATCTTTCTATTTCACCCTTTTTAGATTCCTCTGTTTTACCTGTGTTTCTTGTGAACAGCATAGAGTTGAAATTTTTTTAAATTGTTTTCCCAGTCTGACAATTTTGCTTTTTAACTGGAACATTTCAATCATTTACATTTATTGAGGTGACTGGTATGGTTGAATTTCTCTCATTCTGTGCCATCAGCCTGCTTGGAAAGATTACTATGGTAGCAAAAATAAAAATATGTATTTTACCTAACCTTTCTTGATTCTTGAGTCAATAAGTAGCCCTTTTCATGATATGGCATATTGTTTAACCATTATTGTCCAAAGAAGAATGATAAACATATATATATATATATATATATATTTTTTTTTTTTTTTTTTTGCGGTACGTGGGCCTCTCACTGTTGTGGCCTATTCCGTTGCGGAGCACAGGCTCCAGACGCGCAGGCTCAGCGGCCATGGCTCACGGGCCCAGCTGCTCCGCGGCATGTGGGATCTTCCCGGACCGGGGCATGAACCCGTGTCCCCTGCATCGGCAGGTGGACTCTCAACCGCTGCGCCACCAGGGAAGCCCGATAAACACATTTTTAAGTGAAAAAGAAAAAAAGTCTGGGGTAGATTCGAGGCTCCAGAGTAGGAAAAACAGATGCTATGGGGAAAGGAAAAGGCGAGCGTTATTGCAGGATGAGCTCTCTTAGAAGGAAACCTTTGTACCAGCTATGGCTCATAGCAGAATGTGTTGTACACTACTGCTTTCTGTACGAGTGGCCTGTCGTGCCTTTTCCTCCTGTTATTATGTTTCTGGACATGAATAGTTAATTGTTGATAGTAAAGGCACCTATGTTTGTTCTCCAACACTAGTAGTTTTTGTCAAAGAAAACAGATTTTTTTCTGGTTTGGATTAATATTTCATATTCTTTTCTGAATATAGTGTTTCTACTTTCATATATTAATGAACACAATTATAATTTTGAGACAGTGGCTTCCATGAGTGATTATGTGAGGCGCAAGAACTGATATTTAAAAACTTTTTAGGGACTTCTCTGGTGGCGCAGTGGTTAAGAATCCACCTGCCAATGCAGGGGACATAGGTTCAAGCCCTGGTCCTGGAAGATCCCACATGCCGTGGAGCAACTAAGCCCATGTGCTGCAATCACTGAGCCTGCGCTCTAGAGCCCGTAAGCCACAACTACTGAGCCCATGTGCCACAACTACTGAGCCCATGTGCCACAACTACTGAAGCCCACACGCCTAGAGCGTGTGCTCTGCAACAAGAAAAGCCACTGCAATGAGAAGCCCATGCACTGCAAGGAAGAGTAGCCCCCGCTCACCCCAAGTAGAGAAAGCCCGTGCATAGCAACAAAGACCCAACGCAGCCAAAAAGAAATAAAAACTTTTTTAATGGGGGAAAAAAGTCACTGTTCTATTTGTCTTTGAAATTAATTGAATTGAAACTGTATTCAGAAATGATTAGGTGAATCATCCTCTATGCCTCTCTTCTGTTCCTCTATGCTACTAAGATAGCCAGCTAATCAATACTCCAAGTGAGCTCCACCTACATGCTATGTGATTTCAAGAATGCACATTATAGTAAATATAGGCAACAATACTGTATTATAATCAGACTTAAGAGACTAGATCTTCATTATTCCAATCACTAAAAGGAAATGATTATGTGGCGTGATAGAGGTGCTAATCATTGCTAGAATGGCAATCTTATTAAAGTATATAAATGTATCAAATCAGCATGTCGAACGCCTGAGATTTACACTATATTATATGTCAAATATATTTCAGTAAAAAGAAGAACACTTGTAATATAGATGTTTCTAAGAACCCTACTTACATGCTGCATTGAGAACAGTGTTACACCAGCGAATGGGAGTTATACGCATCCTACAATGCATGTAGAGAAGCATTTAGGAACACTTGTGATAAAGATGTTTCTAAAAATGCTAAAAACCAGAACCAAAACAACACTAGAAGGTCCTTTCTGCAGAAATATTGCTCTTGTAGATGCTTGAAATTCTACCATTCTCAGTTCTTTTAGTTAAATGTGGCACTTTTCTTGTGGTCATTTTTTAAAATGAAATGTTCCTCCTGGAAGATGACACTTGTGACCTCTGACACCTACTGCTTTATTGGACCTCTTTTCCGTGTGAGCAATAGAGGATACCTAAGCATGCAAACACATTGGGTACTTTTGGGGCAGATGGAGGAGGAGTGACTGATGAGAAGTTGGGAGGCATTGAAGTCAAGCTCCATGTCCTACATGATGTTTGTGCCGGACTCAAAGGGCCTGCCCACTAAAATTGTCTTTCAAATTTGTTGGAAGCCCAGTGAAGTAGGTTATATTCTGATATAATAAGAGAAATGGGCAAGGAGAAAGATGGGGCAGGTAGAAGGGATTGAGAGGAAGGGTGTAAGTTTAGGGCTTACTTGGGAGCCAGATAAATGGAAGTGTCAGATAGGACTGCAAAACCTTCTCTTCTGTAGTATGTCTTCTTAGGGAGAAAAGGCCGAAATACCAACTTTCATGTTCACGTTTCGGCTCTCTTTATAGCCTTAAGTGCAGGGACAACTAATTTGTAAAATGAAAGCCGGATTGAAATTTTTAGAGGTGAGAAAAGGTTCTAAAATGTGCTGGGGAAGCATGCAATTTCTTGGTTTGAATCATCCTGTTAAGAATGGTGGTTATTTATAACTTCCGTGGAAGGTTTTACAAACAAGCACAAGACAGGTGGAATTCTAAATTAACAGGACATTATTATGCCTGGAGTAGCGTTGCTAAGGTACACTGATAAAATCACTCAATAAATAGATTCCTAAAATCCAAGTTGCAAACTTGAGACCAAAATAGATACTGGAATGACAGGCGCTTGGGGATGGGTGGCACAAGAGCCTAGTTTTTGTGCCTGAAGAAACAGTGCATGCCAAATTCGTACAAGGAATTATGCAAAGACAGCAGAAAAGTGCCTGCCTTAGCAATTGTGTAATTGTTCCCTAAGAGCAGTGATTAGTTACAACTCAAGTGGGCATTTGGCTTTCTAAACAGTCATTTTCAGATTGAGGTGGGCTTTCATTCTGCAGGAGCATTTAACCAGAGCCCTTTAAAGAGGGCATTGTTTGGTCTTTAAGATGACAGGGAACCTACTACTTAAATGGCCTAACTGACCTCGCCTGCATTGCTCCACGCAAATTACAGGTTTCACCTGTGACAGCCAAGTTTGATGCAGTTGCTGGAAAAAAGTTGTGAGAAATGTGTACAAAGTTCTTCCACCTCCCTTGACTGAGATCTCTCTGACTTGATTGACTGTTCTCGACCCACAGAAGGAAAAGCCCCTGCCAGGATCCTTCAGGATCCCAGCGGGAAGCAGGTGGGACGTTCAAAAGGGAGGTGCTTGAAGGGAATTGGATGAAGGGCCTTGTTGCAGCTGTGTGGGCAGGGTTAATGGAAACAAGGGATGGCGAAGAATCTCCAAGGAACCACTGCTACTTCTGGTCCTCAAGGGCCTCGGGGGAGGGAATCACTGCAGAAGTCAACAAGGGCTCTAACTGTGGAAGAGGGCCACCTGATGGGAGTTGTGGCCTGTGACAGAGGAACATAGGCACTGCTACCCCACTGCTGGGCGGGAAGAGAGCTAAATCTCCTGTCTCCTGTGGGGCTTCCCATTGGCCATACTCAACAGGCAGCCAGAGGGCCAGGGGGCTCATTGGATGTAATCCATGAAGGTCAGCCTGTTGGCAAAGATGAAGGTAGAGAAGGGTGGAGAGTACATATATCTGGATGGGTGAAGAGAAAATAATCCTGTGTTTCTTTCACAATTGTGAAGGAGTGAAGATGGCGTCCTTTCTTCTGCCACTTCCACATGGGAGATATTTTCTCTTCATTTCCAGTAGTGGATGCCTGTCGGGAGCCCCCAAGAAAGCACCATGAGTAAATGATGCTTGTTCTCTGTCCTAAAGGAAGGGCTCAGTCGAGAAGGTAGTATAGATTATGGAGAGGTAGAGACCTGGAAGTTATGGTGCGATCACAGGTGAAAAGGAGAAGATGCTATTTAGAAGCAGTGATTTTTGAAGCATGGTTTATCTTTCCGTCTTATATTTCATTTTGTGTAGAACATTAAGATAGCATTGTCTGTAGGGGAAAGGAAAGTATAATAATTCTCATACAATTGAGGAGGGGGCATATTTATCATGGAGAAATAACTCACTTTGAAAGATAGTAAAAGGTAGAAGGAGGATAGACAGTGACTTCAATCTCTTTCTTCTCCCTCAAATCTTTCTCTTACTGTCCATTCCCGCTCTCATTGACTCTATGTATTCAGTAATCGCATTAAGCCCAAAATACTGTTGTCCTATCATAAAACATTTCTATCTGAGACACTTGAGTTCCACTGAAGCAAATGTTTCTGACATGGAAAAAATGTGTGTGTATATGCTTTATTGATATATATAATTCATATGTTATACAGTTTATCCATTTATTTTTTAAAAGTTTTTGGTGTGGACCATTTTTTAAAGTCTTTATTGAATTTGTTACAATATCGCTTCTGTTTTATTTGTTATTTTTTAAAATTTATTTTTGGTTGCATTGGGTCTTCATTGCTGCGCGTGGGCTTTCTCTAGTTGCGGCGAGCGGGGGCTACTCTTCGTTGCGGTGCGCGGGCTTCCCATTGCAGTGGCTTCTCTTGTTGTGGAGCACAGGCTCTAGGCGTGTGGGCTTCAGTAGTTGTGGCATACAGGCTCAGTAGTTGTGGTTTGTGGGCTCTACAGCGCAGGCTCAGTAGTTGTGGCACACAGACCTAGCTGCTCCGCAGCAGGTGGGATCTTCCCGGACCAGGGCTCAAACCCATGTCCCCTGCATTGGCAGGCGGATTCTTAACAACTGCACCAGCAGGGAAGCCCCTGCTTCTGTTTTATGTTTTGTATTTTTTGGCCCTGAGACATGTGGGATCTTAGCTCCCTGACCAGGGATTGAACCCTCACCCCCTGCATTGGAAGGTGAAGTCTTAACCACTGGACTGCCAGGAGAGTCCCACCATTTAAAGTATTATAATTAAATGGTTTTTAGTATATTCACATAGCTATGCAACCATCACTACCATCTAATTCCAGAACACTTTCATCAGTATTCTAGTGTACATTTTGTTTATCCATTCATCAGGTAATGGACATTTGGGTTGCTTCTACTTTTTGGCTATTGTGAATAGTGCTGCTATGAATATTCCTGTACAAGTTTGTGTGTGGACATATTTCATTTCTCTTGGGTATATACCTAAGAGTGGAATTTCTCGGTCATGTGATAACTCTGTTTAATTTTTGGAGAGAGTGCCAAATTCTTTTCTACAGATGCTGTACCATTTTACATTTCCATCAGCAATGTATGCAGCTTCCAGTTTCTCCAGATCCTCACCCACACTTACCGTTGTCTGTACTTTAGAGTTTCGCCATTCTGGTGGGTGTCAGTTGTTATCTCATAGTGGTTTTGATTTACATTGTCCTAATGACGAATGATGTAGAGCATATTTTCATGTCCTTATTGGCCATTTTTATGTCTTCTTTGAAGAAATCTCTATTCAGATAGTTTACCCATATTTTAGTTGTGATATTAATCTTTTTATTATTGAGCTGTAATTGTTCTTTGTATATTCTAATATAAGTCACTTATCAAGTATGTGATTTGCAAATATTTTCTCCTATTCTCTTGGCTGTCTTTTCATGATGGTGTCATGTGATGCACGTGAAAGGAATCAAATTTGTCTATTTTCTTTTTCATTGCTTGTGTTATTGGTGTCATATCTAAGGAAATGTTCTGAAATCCAAGGTCATGAATATTTACTTCTATGTTTTCTTCTAAGAATTTTATAGTTTTGGCTCTCGTGTATAGATCTTTGATCCATTTTGAATTCAATTTTGTATGTGGTATGAAGGGAGAGTCTAAATTAATTTTTTTTCTACGTAGACGTTTTTGTGCTCCCTCAACAGGTATGTCTGATTTTGTAGACTTCATTAAAGAAAGAAAACTGTGTAGAACATACAGGCAGTTGAGGAGAGAGTGTTTCTCACAAAAGAACTCATTTTAGGAGGAATGATATACAGTACTCAAACAACGTGGAAGTAAAGGGTCCCATTCAGTGTCCAAGTTAATGTCTCTTGTTAGATAAAGCAGTCAGGGAGACCAACAAGACTGATTTAATTGTATGAAAGGGTTAATGTTACCTGGAATATACTAGTACCCAGGCAATAGTTATTCAGCCACAAATGCCCTGACTATAGAAGTTTACCTGTGATGCAGATGCAGATCGTCTGTTTGGAAAGGTCTGTAAAAAACAAAGCAAACAAATAAAACAAACAAACAAACAAACCCCTATGAGGTTTGGTACACAAATCCCTGATGCTGTTTTTACAATTTTTTCTTTTTTTTTTTGCGGTACGCGGGCCTCTCACTGTTGTGGCCTCTCCCGTTGTGGAGCACAGGATCCGGACGCGCAGGCTCAGCGGCCATGGCTCACGGGCCCAGCCGCTCCGCGGCATGTGGGATCTTCCTGGACCGGGGCACGAACCCGTGTCCCCTGCATCGGCAGGCAGACTCTCAACCACTGCGCCACCAGGGAAGCCCGCTGATGCTGTTTTTAAATCAAAAATCCTAACTCAAATGTTGTAGGGAAGAAACAGTGAAGTAAAGAATAGGATTCTTCGTTTCTCTGTGTGATCTAGGCAGGATATAGGCTTTAAAAATGATATACTGCACTGCTAACAAGGAGGCATCCATTGTTTTCATCTTGTCATCCAAAGACAATAGATATCTTGACAATGAAAAGACATTTGCAATGATTAGGAGAGAGTAAAAACATACAATGTTCACATTAATTTTTTTTCTCCTGAGAATGCTCCTAATTTTCCTCCCTTCTTTATTTCGTGGAAACTTGTTTCCTAATGAAGTGAAGAAAACCATTTTCCTTGAGGATGTGACAGAATCTCTGAATCCCACTCCTGGCCCTGCTCAGAGCTCAGTGCGTTATCTCCTCGAGCAAGACAAGGTGTGTGCAACTGCTAGGCTAGGATGCAAACCACATCCACTGGCTACCTTACAGGGTCAGAGGCTAATAGGATCATCAATGTTGGGGTAACTTCTCTTAAAGCTGGAATGATTACACATTTCTCCTCTTTAAAATTTCCTTTTCATGGGTTTAGTACTGTTTATCTGAAAAAAAAAATGGAGCTAATTTAAATTGTGCATAAACCTTAAATCAGATGTTGTTCTTTATTGTGCTTGTTTCCATACTTCTTGCTTAATTAATGTAGCACATTATGATCCAAATTAACATTGTTTACTACAGCGTAGTCTGATATTTGGCTAGGTGACATTTTCTTAATGATATTGCCAAAAACTCTAGTGTGGATTTTTTTTTTTTTAATTTGTTGAGTAATTCGCATGCACACTAAAATACTCTCCTTCTCTGATTTACAACCAAAAGATGAAAGCCATCCTGGAGTATGTTTTCAGGCAGTGACAGCTCTGATACCACAGCCTCAGTGCTACACACTTCTAAGTGTAGTTAGCTGTACTTTTAGAATCAAAGTTGCTGGTGACTGACTTAAGGTCTCATGGGTCTCTGCCTGTGTGGCTTGGGTGGGGATAGAAAACAAAATCAATCTCTCACTCTCACGAAAAAACTGCACAAGATGGCATTTTTCTACTTACACGTGAAAGCGGAATTGAGTCCTCTGTTGAGGTGTTCACATCCATCGGCGTTGGCAATTTAATTCTCCATTCATACGTCTTTAATAGGAAAGATGATTAGAGGTGATTTTCACCGTGAGGAAATGCTGAAGAATTTATCATTAGCACTTGGTGAAAACGGGGTCTTACATGTTTAGTTTGATCCTCTCTTTTGGAGCCACATGTTCCAAGGACAGAAAAAAATCATCCGTAAACAGTTACCAGCAATTTTTAAAAATCAAGATTTTGATATGCTTTTTATAGAGCCGGTTAAAACTGCTAAAGTAGACAAACTCTTTTTGATTTGGTGGACGTAGCGTTAGACACCAAGGAAATTCACACTCTTAGCCAAAAGTCTCCTTATTTTCCTCATAAAAAGGATTGTCAGTTGTCCCAGCAGTGCATCACTTGGGGGGCTACCTCATGTGGTATTCTCTTCTTATTAGGGAGGATCCCTGGGACACTGGTAATGCAAACATTTCTTTCAAATATAACAGGATAACAGGTATTTAGTTTAGTTTCTCAGCATAGCAGTTTGCCTGTGGTAATTTATCAGCTCATTTCCAACCCCTGCCAAGTACTGCATATGAAAATGATTAATGATTATACCTTCATTTTTATTTCTTTTGGAACTGCCAGCCTGACTATTTACAGAAGATCATTATATTTTTATAGATCTTAAGCACATCTGCTGAATCAGCAAAGCAAAGAGCTCCGGCAATTTCACTGATGATATAGCTGCATCTTTTGGATATTGCAAACAGTTCTTATGAAATCACTCGGGAGACGGAGGAGGGGAAGACTCTATGTATCTTAAAGGAGAGTAAATACAGGGGAAGGGTTTTAAAATAGTGATGTCATAAGCTGCAGTAAAATAGAGCTCTAAGGCAGCCCTGATTCCCTAAAAGTCCCTCAAACATAATACTTCCCCAAATGAGCTTTCACTGCTATTTTAACTTTATCTCCAGAAGCTAAGAGTTGGAAGGGGGTATAAGTAGGCTTCTCCAGGGATGCTATCTCATTTCTTAAATGCCGTTTCACTCAGGGGTCCCTCAGCCTTCTCTAGCGCATTCTCTCCTGGAGTTATTTTCCCAGGTCCAGTTTGTCGGGCTGTTGCGGTTCAGCTATGATGATCACATCCCTTCACGGTGAACCCTACCATGCACATTAAATGACCCATCTTGCCCTGAGAAGAAGCCTCAGCATCCTCTCCCTTTTTGCATCGAAATACCAAAGGCTTCACATTTACTTTTCAAGCCTTTTCGCACATTTATTTTTCACCCCAATTTGAGGCGGGCCACTTCTTGGGATTATGGGTTCTTATAGGCTAATATTAAACTCTTACTAAATGGAGCTGTTTTTAGCAGATGGGATTTGCTTTGACTTATCATAGGCACAAATCTACAGCATGATTAGCTAGATAACTGTAGGAATTCAATGCCTCGGGTTACCCCTTCAGATCTGGGCTGGGGAAAAAAGCACGTGCTGTGGTGTAGCGGAGGAAAAACCCGCCTTGGTTCTCTTCTCATGGAATCTTACTCTTGGACAGGATTTCTCTGTAGCCTTCTAATAGAGGGGCATTGGAGTTCTCACCGATGATCTCTCTGGTCTATCGTAAAGCCAACCTTGGATTTCAGGAAGATGGCTGGTAAGAAGGATAAGGCTGGACTAGCCCTGCAACCCAGACAAGTAGGTGGGATGGGACATATGTCCCAAGTGTTAGACAGTTGATGGGTGGAGAGGTACAGTAGCTCTACATAGGCACAGCAGAGCAGTGGTGGGAGCAGGGTGAGTGAGCGCTCCTCCGAGATCAGAGGTGACCTGTCCTTGGCTGTGCCCTTCTGCCATCCCTGTCAGAGCCAACCTGCCTCGGGACTACAGAGGTTTCTATAGCCTGAATGAGGTCAGAGACTTAGATCATCAGTTCTATCCCAGAATGAAGCACTGACAAATGACAGATGCTAGAATCTTCTCTGGGCATGGTGTCTCAACATATGAACAATGCGCCTGAACGTACGGACAGACCGCTCCCCACCCCCTCCTCTCATTTGTACCATGATGTCTGACCTTCCCTAGACTTTAAACAACCTGCTTCTCCCGTCCTTGCCTAGGGAAACCACTGGGTTAATGAGGTATTGATCAAAACTGAGCTAGCATTTTCAGATTCACATGGAACCACGGACTGCCGGTAGCAACCAGCTTCTGCTGAATCTAAAATTAAGACCACGGAACAGTCCACGTGTGTCTTGTGGGGTGGAGGGAGCTTGGGAATCATTTGGCAACTTCTCTGGTTTTGATTGCCCCTCCATACAAGTAAGTCCACTGTCAGAAAAGTGTTTTTTTAGATAGATGTCGCATCAAGGTAGAAAGCGTGTGAGAGAGATGGTCCTGCACCTGTCAGAAAACCTCGACCCGGGATGCTTACCTAGTGTTTTTTGTTTTTGATATTTATTTATTTGTTTGTTGGTTTGGCTGCGCCGGGTCTTAGGTGCTGCATGCGACATCTTCGTCGCCACTTGCAGATCTTTAGTTGCAGCACGTGTGATCTTTTTTTAGTTGCGGCATGCGAGATCTTTAGTTGCGGCATGCGAACTCTTAGTTGCGGCATGTGGGATCTAGTTCCCTGACCAGGGATCGATTCCGGCCCCCCTGCATTGGGAGTGCGGAGTCTTAGCCACTGAACCACCAGGGAAGCCCCATACTTAGTGTTTAAAGCCACCTGTAATCCCACGTTCCCCATCCAAAGGTGCCTTTGTATCCTTGCAGCTCTCCGATTCAGCTGGCTGGCCTTCTGCCTCCGGAATTCTTGCTGCTGCCTCTCCTCTGTACACCCTTCCTTCTCTTATTTTCCCAGTCTCCTCACACTACTTGTGGCTTATATAGCATCTCTGCAGTGAACCTCACAGAGATCCCTCCAGCTCCACGAGGACCCTCCTCTCGCTGACTTGACAATACTCCTATTCCCAGTAATACTCGCGATGACCCTTACTCAGATTTAACCTCCTATCACTTTCTGGTTGCTTCATTTGAACACGTCTCAATTCCTTGGGGACACCGTAGATCCATTGAAACTGGGAGACTATAATAAACCTCTTTCCATGGCCTCCACATACTCGAGCACATTGGGAGGACGAAGGGGTATTTGAATGTGAAAGGGATGGAGACTCGTCAAAGAAAAGGGATCTGAGATGGGAAACATTTTTTTTTGTTGTTGTTTTCGGCAACTGATTAACAATTCACCACTTGTTAACCTAACCAAAAAAATAAAATCAAAATTTTTTTCCCCACTTTCAATATCTTCTTTCTGATGCCAAGATCATTTCCCAATGAAGTCTAACTCTCCTGGCATGGTGTTTTAATTCCTGCTATCTTGAAACCACATGCAGTTAGGATGACAAAGCAATCCAACCACATGCTGCATCGGGAATTTCTTAGATCCGTTCTCTTTTCAAGTCTCGGGGAATGCATGAGTTCTGTTTATGCACGGAATCTGGATGTTTCTTCCCTAAAGAAATTTGGTATTCTTGAACGCTGCTTCATAAAGACTGTTTGCATTTAGAATGTCAATGGGATAGCTTTTCAAAATGAAGAACAGACTAGCTATTCCTGAATTCTGCTTAGAAATGATGATGTTTAACGCTTCTTAAAGAACAATAGAAAAGTGACACTTATCAAGGGAAATGGTTTGCTTTTGATCTTTCTGGCAGCTGTGAGTTTCTGAGACTCTAACTGACATTATGAGTTTTGCTGATTTGAATTCCCAAATATTTATTCATTCCATCCATTCTTCTCCATGCCAGTGACCATTTCTGTAGTTTGGCCCGTGGTTGATTATTTCCTAGATTAGTCAAATAGCTTCCTCACAGGTCTCCCCCAACCCCACCTGCAGTCCTTGTTTCTTTACATTCCAGCCACCAGGGAGCTACCAGAATGATATCTGTCAAACACAGCTCTGTGTCACGCCTGATTAAAATGCATCCATAGCTCTCCTCTGCCTACAAGATAAAGTAGAAAGCCTCCATGAGCTGTCCCCTTTTTCAGCTCCGAAGCCTGCCACCCCTCAGCTTCCGCTTCATACTCTAGTTCCACCCAAGTGCTTATCGCATCAGGAGCTCCCCCTCTCTCTGAAACACTCATGTGCTTAATTCCGATCACTCATTTATGATTCAACTCACATGCCAGCCCTTCCTGGCTACTTCGCTGATCTTGGCCCTTCCTTCGGTGCCTTCACCATCAATTGACTGTGACATTCTTGAGGCCAGTGTCTGCATCTGAGGCCATGTGTCATAGTTCTGAAAGGCACAGTCTCGAGCTGAACTGATGGGGTCTAAATCCTGGCTGTACCACTTACTAATTATGCTATCTCGGGCAATTCCTTGGCCTCCCTGTGCCTCAGTTTCCTCATCTGTAAAATGGGAACAATAGTACCTTCCTCAGAGGATTGCTGTGATGAAGAAATTAGTTAACACATGTGCAGTGCTTAGAATGCTTCCTGGAATCTTGTAAGGACTTAACAAACATTAACTGTGACGATCTGTACAGCAAGAATCAAGCACTAACAGGGAGATCAGCTCGGTTCTTTGTGACCACCTAGAGGGGTGGGATAGGGAGGGTGGGAGGGAGACGCAAGAGGGAGGGGATATGGGGATATATGTATACATATAGCTGATTCACTTTGTTATACAGTAGAAACTACCACAACATTGTAAAGCAATTACACTCCAATAAAGACATTAAAAAAAATGGTGAATCACTATACAAAAAAAAAAGAATCGAGCACCATACCTGTTACAAAGCAGGTATCAAGTAAGGGTTTATTTGATGCAATATTTAAAAAAAAAAAAAAAAACTGAGGTAAAATTAACATAACATAACCTTTTTGAAGTGTATACATTGATGGTATTTAGTACATTTACAGTGTTACAGTGTCTGTTCAGTTCCAAACCATTTTCATCACCCCGAAAAGAAATCGCATCCCCGTATTCCCATTAAACAGTCACCCACCCCCCATTCTCCCTCCCTCCAGCGTCATGTCAGGAGAGTTTCTAACGCATTTCCTACAGGGGATATTACAAAAATGTGGTGTAGCAACACCACAATACAGATAGAGTCGTCCTTCGAAAATGAAACATTCCCAACTGAGTGACTGTCAGGGTTTTAGGTCACCCCCACTGGGCTGGTCAGGTCTCCTGAAAGGATTGTCCAAGGCCACCAGTGTGGTGTCAACTTTTCTATGTCCATTCCTTTAAATAATACAAGATTTCTTTGAAGGGACACAAAAGTAACATTTTCCCTTCAATCGGGGGCTTTAGAAAGAAGGCATTCCACATTGTATAAGACGTGCTGAATGCAGTCTGGCCTTTTGAAGACCACCATCTGAAGTATGTAGTGACAAGAGGGAAGAGTCTAGAGCAGGTGCTGTTGAAAACAGCACCTGTGTGGCACCTCTGGCTCAGGGACTCCAGAATGACATCGGGTCCCTGTTGAAAGCGCCATTCACGCCTACTAGCCCAGTCCATGCATATTCATAATTGAAAATAGCACTGCCTTAATAAAGGACTTTTTGACATCGATCAGAACCCAGCTACAGCTATTGATTTCTTGCTTTTCCCACTGCCAGAGGCTGCAACTTTTCTGACCCTTTCGAGTCCAGTTCCACTCATCTACTGAGACCATTTCCTGGCCGGTCAGCGTGTGTGTGTGTGTGTGTGTGTGTGTGTGTGTATGGGTATATGATTAAGTAAAAGACATCTGTGGCAATGAAACTCTATCCCAGTATTGGGCTCATGTTGACAACCTGATTACTGGTATTTTCCCCCATCAGACCTCCTAAAATCCAGGCTATAGAGACCTAGCTGTACCCTCTGTGTTGACCTTCTAGATCTCTGAATTTTGATTTGCTTTTGTTGACTTTGGCCTTTTCCTCATGGTCCTTAGAATCCTGACTTAGGCACGGCCTCTATCCTAATGTCAGAACATATTTTAGATTTACATCTGACGAGATATTGTAACATTCACATTAAGAAAGTATTTGCTTTAGAGTAGGTTATACAGATCTGAATGTGTATGAGGGGAAAATCAAAGTAATTTTTTGTGTGTGAAGGGTAGTATCCTTTAAAAATCTGTGATCAGACTCACTCTTATTTTCTACTTACTTAGGGTGATAAATTCAATCAGCGCTTTTATTTAATGCCTCATTTTAGGAAGTTTTTCAACTAATAAAATGGATCTATTTCAGGCCAAAGGGATTTTTCAGACCCTGAAAACTCAACCCTTTTCTTAATTAGACGAGGAGCCCTGTAGAACTCCTGCTGCAGCTTCCAGGCAGTGGGGATTCGCCTGCCCCAGTGGCTCTCTGTTGTGCAAAATACATGAAAAGAGAAAAAGCCAGAGCTGCCTTTGTACAACTCAGGTCTGGCCAAGGTACTTACTGCTGCATGATTTATGTCTGGGAGGAAAATCACTCTCTCCTTCACACAGGCCAGAAGGACTAGGGTGGTGCTCGAGCAGCCGTGGGCGTGCAGGGGGCGATGAGAGAGACCGCCAGGCACCCTCGGTGGCTGCTTTTACAGGGTTGGCTCTCGGGGGTCAGGCAGGTGCTGAACCTGCCCATGTGTTGAGGTCAAGACCAGAATGTCATGAAGGGAGGTAGCAGAGCTGAGTGACTGCCTGGATCTGATTCCATTCTCTACTACTTTCTAGGGTGGTTGGTCACTCCTACACCCTGGGTAAGTTATCAAGCCTCTCTGTGTTTCCATTTCCTCACCTATAAAATGATAGATGAATAATATCATGTACCTCATAGGTAGAACACCTGGTGTATAGCAGATGCTCAATAGATTTTAGCTGCTACCACTCCGATTATTCTTCCCACGGCTACTGGGAAGTAGTATGCAGTGTAGTGGCTAAAAACACAGATCAGGTAGCAGAATAACTGGACATCTTTCTGGACCCACCATTTACCAATTTCCTGACACGGGTAAGTCGTTCAGCCTTTCAGTGTCTCATTTCCCTCATCTGTCAAATGGGCTGGCTAGGCGTTAGCTGTCTCACAGGGTAGTTGGGAAGAATAAATGAGGTAATGTACATAAAGCGGTTGATGTAGTGCCTGACACATAATGAGCGCTCAAACTATTGGCTGCTGTTTTAGTTATTATCACCGATGAGATGATGATCATCATTAATACTAGGGGTTGTGCCTTGTATGTTGAATCTCTGCATTGCTCGCATTCTTGGGCCACTGAAAGAAGATTCGTTAGGACACTAAAGGAAAAGCGAAGCACAGAGAGGAAAAGAAATCATCAGGAGGAAGTTTGTGCGTGGCCTGGGTCCTACGAGCGATCATTGCTTTGGTTTAGACGGTTCCGAGATTTTTATGGATGTTGAATACATTTACATATATACATATACATAATACATATAGTTAGTATTATCTCCCCAAATGTGATAATTTTTTTTTGTCTGCACCACGTGGCTTGCAGAATCTTAGTTCCCCAGCCAGGGATCGAACCCAGGCCCTCAGCAGTGAAAGCACGGAGTCCTAACCAAGGGACCGCCAGGGAATTTGCCCGCATGTGTAATTTTGATAACAGCTCTACTGAGGTATAATTCACAAACCACAGAATTCACCTTTTTAAGTAGAAAATTCAATGGTTTTTAGTATATTCACCATGTTGTGCCACCATTACCACTAATTTCAGAGTATTTCTATCATGCCCCTCCCATCCCCCAAGAAACTCGAACTCGTTAGCAGTCACTCCCCATTCACCTCAACCGCTCCAGCCCTAGGCCACCACGAATCTTTCTGTCTCTATGACATTGCCTATTCTGGACAGTTCATTTAAGTGGGATCACATAACCTGTGGCATTTTGTGTCTGACATTTCACTTAGCACGATGTTTTCAAGGTTCGCTCATGCTGTAGCTGGTATTAGAACTTCCTTTTTTACGGTTGAATAATATTTCATTGTCGAGTGCTTTCCGATGTTTAAATAATAGCCATTTTAAACCTCCAGCTTATTCGACAGCCTCAGGGTAGCTGTTCCTTCTCTTCCCCTTCCCTAATAGAGAGGGTTTTCTGGAGTCCCGGGGCATCTGGGGAGGGGTGGATTCCAGAGGTTGCTCAGGGCACGTCACCTTCGGATGCTGACATCTTAGCATACGTGTACAGTTAACGGAAATTTCAGACCAACCTGATAGTGTCTTTCCTATTCAGAGCTGAGACAGAAGAGTCATTGTCTCCCAGGCACAGACAATACAAAAAAATCTTGCAGCTTCCCATTCTCATACAGATGGGCAGTGTCCTCCGCCTGCAAGGAGCCAGAGGAGAGGGCTAGCTTACGCGTTACCTTGCCTTCTATTCCATCTCAATTCCGATTATAGGACATTTGTTGCGCTTTCAGAGCTCTTGCTGCCTGTGCATAAAGGAGCAGGATAGCGACACATTTCTTAAGTAGGGTAACATTTGAATTAAGATAATCCTAAGCACAGAAGAAGTGACATCAGGCATCGTGGGGAAATACTATCGGTATGTGCTTTGGAGTGACGTGGATCTGGGTTTGAATTTGTCACCTGTTACCATGGGTCCTTAGCCTGTCTCAGCCACAGTGGCCGCATCTGCAAAATGACATAATGATATCATAATAACCATCTCACAGGGTAATAGTGAGGAAGAACTGGGTTCAGTTCCTGGCATGTAGTGAGGTCTTCATAAATGGTAACTTACCTGGCTACTCCTACTTGGGTAGACTTTCAGTGAACAAAATATCTTATTTTGTATAGTGATTAATAGCTTTTGACTTTGGTGTCGGACAGAGGTAGGTTTGACTCCCGGCTTCACCACTTATTAGCTATGTGACCTCGGGTGAACTCAAAGTTTCTGTTGCCTCATCTGGGAACAGTTACACTTTACAGGTTTGTTGAGAGGTTTCTACTTGATGATGTTTTCTAAAGCATCTCAGCCCATGGTAGTATACACAGTAACTCTTGCTACCAATAAGAAGGCAAATATTTCTTCAGGTATCATGTTTCCATCAGTCCACACAGGCTCCTTGCCTTCCTGTTGTACTTAGAATACACTCTAGAACTCTTCTCCACACCTACAGAGTCCTACACAATATGGCTTTGCCTACTTGACTGACCTTATCTCCAGCCACTCTCTCCCTCACAGCCATATTGGGCTCCTTGTTATTCCTCAGCCAGACCCAGCTCTTTCCTGCTTCAGGGTCTTTGCATTTGCTGTTCCCTCTCTCTCTTGTGTCTCCAGATCTGCCCGTTGGTGGCTCCTTCTTGTCACCCAGGTTTCAGTGAAAGTATTACCTGCTCAGAGAGGCCTTTCTCAATGACCCAATATAGTCTTCCCATCTCCTAGCTGCTGTGTTTTATTTTCTTCGTAGCATTTATTGCTACATGACATTATTTTCTTTGACTTTATTGTCAATTTCTCCCACTAGAATAGAAGCCCCAGGAGGGCAGCCACTTTAATCTGTTTGGCTCACTGCTGAATCACAGCAACTAGAACAGGACTTGGGGGATAGTAGAATAGTTATTTGTTGAATGGATGGATGGATGAAGAGAGATGGCAAAGGTCTTGACTCTGGCTTTTGGGATTGTCATGATGGCTGGGAGTGGTATTCCCCCTACGGTATGGAACTGCCTGCAGATTACGTGGTAATAGCTCATAGAATGGATTACATCTCTAACTGGAAAGAATCCTAATGAGCTATCCTCCTGCATAGCATTTCTCTCGAGAGGCTGCAGCGGACACCTAAAAATATGCTTCGTATTAGGCAGCCACCCATGTGCCTCTGTGAGGTAGATCTATTTGCATCGCCCAGATAATTTCATATGTCGTCTGCCTCACTCTGCATGTAGATACAGATTCAGAGTGTTGAAGTTCCAGTAAACAGGCTCTGGGAGGCATTGGAAGTAGTAGACACTTGGCTTGATGACTGATAATGAACCAGAGTTAGGGAGATAGTTTGCATGCAAACCTGTGGGTGCAGATGGTGAGTCTACTGGCGTAAATTAGCAAAGCCCATAGAGGAGCCTGGGCTTGACTATTTTATTGTACATGGGAGGTTATTATGAAAATAGTCGAGGGTCTCTGGAAAAATAAGCAATAGCAGTGTGCTGTTCCTGCAGGATTAACAGAGGCAGAATATCCTTGACTGAGACAAGGTTTGTTTCGATTTCTGTGTGTGTGTGTGTGTGTGTGTGTGTGTGTGTGCGTGCGTGTGTGTGCGTGTGTGTGTGTGAGAGAGAGAGAGAGAGAGAGAGAGAAGATATTAACAGTTAAGCGGGAAAGGGCCTGAAAATGTGGTGGTCCCTGATGATTGGGTTTACCTGAGTCTCTCTAACCAACTAGAGAGATGTGAATTCTCCCGTGGGCCTCAGGCATTTCCCGGTCAAGAATTCTTATGGCTTGTTCTTCTTACAGTTCTCTCAAAGCCCCTAGAAACTTATATAAGGAGAAACTAGAAGAGTGAAGCGTCAAGACTCAAGGGGTGATCTGGTGCTGGCGGTGATCCCAAAGGCTGGCCCCTGGGTACGAGAGATCCCGATTGGTAGAGAGATGCATTTCTAATGAGCTCCTCATGTGTTTCTGATGCAGATGTTTGAACTATACTTTGAGAAACACTGATGTAGTGTCTTTCACCTACTGAAGTTTTAAAACTTGAGTGTAACCCAAACCTCACACTTCTCCCCAGCCTCCATCTTGCTCTCCTGTCTTCCAACTGCATAAGGTCCCCTAGGGAGTTAGCTATTATTTGCTACTGGGCAAGAGAAGCCCCCTTATTGGGCATTTCCTCTGTTTCTTACTACACATGTGCATTTGTCTATTCGGCAGCCTTTTGATCTCCTTTTGATTCCTGTTTTTCCATCCTCAAGTGGATGCTAAAATTCTTTCCCAACTATAGTTGTTAAAGAGTTGTAATTCACTGTTCTAACCAATCAGAGGCTCAATATAGGTGATACGGTGAATGTTTATGTCTCCCCCAAAATTCATGTGTTGAAATTCTAAACCCCAAGGTGATGGTATTAAAAGATATGGGGCCTTTGGGAGGTGATTAGGTCATGAGGGTGGAGCCCTCATGAATGGGATTAGTGCCCTTATAAAAGAGACCCCCCCCACAGAGCTCCCTCACCCTTTCCACTATGTGAGGATACAATAAGAAGTCCTAGAAAAGGGCCCTCACCTGACCATGCTGGTACCCTGATCTCAGACTTCCAGCTTCCAGAACTGTGAAAAATGAATTTCTGTTGTTGGTAAGCCACCCAGTCTATAGTATTTGGTTATAGCAGCCCGAATGGCCTAAGATAGTAGGTGTCCTAGTTATTGGTATAAACGGTTTAAGGCTCTTAGAGCAACTGAAACTCAAATGAAGAAACTCAGGCACCAAACATCAGTGCAAACCTAAGAGCTCTTCCCTGAGCTCCATACCAATGCACACAACACCTACCTCTATCCCAGCATCGGTGCCTCCCCATATCCTGCCCCATAGCAACAGGGCAGCTGGCATCTGTCAGAGATGTGGATAAAGGAGAGTTTCAGAGAGGAGGCTGCATTTGAGCTGAGCCAGGAACACAGGCAAGACATCTACAGATAAAGTTGGAGGGGGAGTGCTGTCTAGAAAAAGGTAACAATATGAACATAATCACAGGAAGTGTAGCGTCTTTCCAACTCACTGAATGTATATCGGAACCATGTGGGGTCAGAAGGGGAAGAGATGGGTTCAAAATGCAGATTTCAGGGCCTTAGCCTCAGAGGTTTTCTTCTATAGGTCTCGCAAGGGACTTATGGATCTTAATTTCAATAAGCTCGCACCTGAGTGATTTTGATAGAGGTGTTTCATGCAACACACTTTGAGAAACACTGGCCTAGTCCAACTATAGTTTTGTACAGATGTAGAAACAGACTCAGGAGAGTGACCTGTTGGTTAAAGGTACCTATTCTGGGGATGCTGTGAAAGATTCTTCCATCTAAGGTGGGCTCTGAGCCAGGCTCCTTAGTCTTTCCTAATTTGTACTTGGCTGTAAATTTAATACCCTTTTTATGATACTTGAAAGAGCTGTACAGTCTCATGGTCTGGCCATTACTGCTGGCATTAAAGAAATGACTATTACTGGTACTTAATATATCTTCTCCAGTTTCTTAATGACTGTGAGGCACATAGCGGAAGAGGTGCCCTGTGTGCGTATAGCGCACATGTACCGATAGCCTACACCTGTTCTCTTGGTGTGGGTTTGACTGGCAGCAGCTTCTTTCTTCCTTCAGACATTCTAGCTGCCCTCCCTCCTCTTTCCCCAGCTGTTGTGACCCTATTAAAAGAGGACAGTACCTTTACCCCAAAGCTCTCCCCCTGTTGCTTAGACCCCCATGGATCTCCTGGTTACCCTCAAGCGCTAACTTTCAAATTAGCTAATTCTGGGGCAGCAGGAAGAGCCCACCCATTAGGACGCTAAAGAATTACTTTAGGAACTGAAACAAGGGAAACTGGTGAGTGTGTGTACTAATCTGAACTTCTCTCTCCCCCGTCATGTTTCTAGGGGAAATGCACGGGAGGGGGTGATGGTGTGGGAGCCCTCGCTTCTTCACCACCCTCAGTAAACTACCTGAATTCCTGCATATCACCCTTCCATGTCATGGAGGATCATGACATGGCAATCAGAGGGCAAATGCATCGTCATTTAGGTTCGTGATAGTGTGCTGTCTCGGATTCCTTGAGTTCAGAATGCTTGAAGTGGATATGCCACAGAAAATGATTTGTGAGGGAATGAAATGTGCAGTTTACATCTACAATTTCCTTTCCCCATAGATAGAAGATTGGGGACTGAAGCACCATAAGTCCAGAATAAGAAAGTTAGAACAGCTAAAATATCTTCGAGCCCATTTCTTCCCACAAGCCTGGATTGCACTGGGCAATGAGAGCTTGGGCGTGGGCGAGAGTAAGAAAGAGACAGAGATGAGAATAAACAGGATGGAACAAGTCAGCTGATCAGGAGGAGAAGAGGAGGACTAACCATTTTTCTCCCTCTGTTTCCATGAGTGGCCAGCAGCACCAGGTCCTTTATTTAATCCTTTACTGTCCTGGCAACGACAAAGTATGTTCTGTTTAAGTATCTCTTGGGAGTTTGGGGGGGGGGGTGGGTGGGTAGTGAGTACCTGAATAGATTTAGTGATTTTTGGTATGTGAAGCATCCTGCCAATTGTCTTGCATAAACAAGGTCAAAGATCCACAAAGACTTGGTTCTCCTTTCCATTACCCTCAGGTTTCCTGCGTGCTACAGTCTCCAGGCGAGCTACTTCCATAAACAGATGCTGGACACCAGCATGAGGGTGCAATGCGGGGGAAACTTTCAGCATATAGATTGATTTAAGGACACTCATTTAGATTTAATAGAATAATTATTGAGATAATTATTGAGATAAATGGCATGTCATGTTAGTAGTTGAATATTGCATAAACAAGATATAGTGGCTGTAATTATAGTTCTCCGGATACCTTAATAGGTATATTAAGAGAAGTCAGTGAGCCACAAAGAATTTTACTAAAAGTCAATATTTCAAGAAATCTATAAGCTGTCCCAGACTATAACCACCACTTTGTCTCTAGAAAATATATAGTTAATAGAAATATGGTCTTCATGGTGCCACCTTTCTCTCAGTTGGTCTAAAGAGGTCTGCCAGCTAATGACACGTTCTGGACAATTACTTTGTAAGTTGGCCAACGCTGGGGTCTATGGGAAACTTGATATTTTATGGTACTGAAAGTTAACTGAATTATAGTAAACATTGACTAGACGTCTAAACATATGTTATAGTCTCTAGATATTAAATGGCGTAGAGCTGCTCTCACCTTGTTTCGGTTGCTGGGGTATTAGATAATACACTGCAATAATAACTGTTATGAGACTTTCTGTCATATGGTATATGGGAGCCTTTATAACCTCTAAGTGCGTCTGAGATGAGCGGCTATATTACAGAGTAAAACATCTGGACCTGGAGTCAAAACCAAGCTCTGCCCGTTGCTAGCTGTGTGACCTTGAGCAAGGTACTTCATCTCTCTGGTTTTCAATTTTCTCGCCTGCAAAATGGGGATAACTATGACGCCTCCCTCTCACAGCTGATGCTGGGGATGGAAACAAATCAAAGAAGGAGCTTGAAAGCACCCGAGGCGTAGTAGAAACACAGTCAATGTTTGCTTTCTTTCTATAAATGCAAAGCAATTTGCAAACAAGTGATTGAATGCATTAACTTGATTGATGACTTAGAACCAGATACTGACCTTAATTAAATTTACCTGTTTGAATCCATCATTATCTTTTCCATGTGGTCAGAATGTAGTTAAGAGCGTAAGCTTTTTTTTTTGGATTCTTTTCCCATGTTGGGTATTACAGAGTATTGAGTAGGAAAAGGAGACTTCAGATTGCTGTGTCCTCAGTTGTGCCAGGAAGTTTTCAACTTGAAGGCTCTTTACCAGAAATGAAGGCTTTTCACTTTTTTTTTTTTCTGTACGTGGGCCTCTCACTGTTGTGGCCTCTCCCATTGCAGAGCACAGGCTCTGGACACGCAGGCTCAGCGGCCATGGCTCACGGGCCTAGCCGCTCCGCGGCATGTGGGATCTTCCCGGACCGGGGCACGAACCCATGTCCCCTGCATCGGCAGGCGGCGGACTCCCAACCACTGCGCTACCGGGGAAACCCCAAGAGCGTAAGCTTTTGATGTCCTGCTTCCAAGTGTAATTAACTGTGGCTTGTAGGTCAGGTTATAAAACCTCTCAGTTTCCTCATCTGTAATTTATAAGAATCCTAGTGCCTGCCCCACAGAACTGTCATGAAGATTAAATCATGCGAGCAACATACTTAGCACGACACCTGTTCAAATCAAGCACTCAGTCAATGTTAGCTATTGATCTTGCTTTGAAACAAGAGGTGCACGGCAGGTTTATGAGGACGGTGTGCAACTGGGAATGACAATCTTTGGGGAGCTAATGGTGTGGGCTGTGGAGCCTCTGTTGTGTATGTCTTCCTCCTTGTTCATTCTCCAGGTCTCAAATAGTATTTTATACCTGGAAGCAGCAATCATCATCATACAGTTATAATGTCCATTCATTTCTTCAACAACAAATGGTCATTGGGTGCCTATAAGTCCTACAGAATTCACTGGGTACTAGATACACAGTTACGAACAAAACAGTCATGGTTCTTACTCTCACTGAGCTTGTAATTTAGGTCATTTGTAGGGTACTATGCTTGGTACTAGGGAAACATACACTGTGGCCTTAGGATGTTTACAATCTAGTTGAACCACCTTAAATTCTTTCTGGAGCAAGACAAAATTTAACTAGAAAAATAATAATACAGTCTAGCTGGGTTGGGCAGGCATAGGCACATAAAAATAAACGATACAGTATGGTGTGGCCGAGCACCATGTGAGTGACACATTATGCTAGAAGAGTTCAAAGGAAAAGATGATCAGTGAGGGTGATTTATGATCTAATTGATTCCAGAATGATCGGGGGCAGGGCCAGTGCCTGGAACATGGGCCAGATTTTATCATGCTAGCAGTACTTGGATGTTAGGGAACAAGGAGATTATGAGTAATTGCAAAGGCAAGGACGCCGAAATGTGTGGGGTGTGTTTAGGGAGCATAGACTACTTTAACCGAAGGAGAGATTTTTTTTTTATACGATGGTACACGTAGCTGGTGTCGTATAGTTGAGGCAGTAGACAGGAACGTTATTTTGTAGGAACTTGAATATCAGGTGGGGAGTTTGAAGTACCACCAAAATTGTCCAAAGAGGGAGACGTGTACAAAGCGATGTTTTTAGAAGCTGGAGATGTCAGTATGTATGCTGTGTTGCTTGGGTACGTGTTCGAGAAGAGTTATCAGTAATGAGCAATTGCAAGTAGTTCAGTTCCACCTCCCCAACTTTATTCTAAGGAATCAGACAATGGTGTCAAGATGTGTGCACAGAGATGTTTATCCCAGCATCTCAAACATTCTTTAAATAAATGAAACATCACAAATGTGGTTGAAATCTCTGGTTTCTCCCACTCCCATATCCCATTTGCCCCTTTCCTTACTCTGTGTCGCCATGAATTCGGTGTCAATCATCTCCACGCACGTTTTTATATTTTTATGACCACAGTGCATCCACGAACAATACGAACTGCTATTTGCCAGTTTTTAAACTTGAGAGGAATGGTATCATTACTATACATATCCTTCTGCAACAACACTGTTTTTGAAATTCATCCAGGCAATATATGCAGCTGTTGTTGAGTAGTTGACAACTTCAGCATGCGCCAGGGTCACCTGGGGGCCTGTTAAACCACACCTTGTTGCCCTCCCCCTCCCAGAGTTTCTGCTGCAGTGAGTTTGGGTTGGGACCAGGAATCTACATTGCTGACACATTTCAGGGACCATATTTTGAGAATCACTGCTCTGGTCCCTAAAGAATAATAAATATTCCATTGTCTGAATGTGCCACAGTGTATTTCCATATTCTCTTGTTGAGGGACATGGTTTCCAGTTTTTCACAATTCTAATCAATGTTGTAGTGAGCACAGTTAGTTTGTTTATGTCTCCTTGCACCCTTGTGTGAGTTTCTATCGTCTGTGTACATAGGAGATATTCCTGGATGGTAGGGAATACTCATCTTCAACTTTATGAAATTTTACCAAATCATTCTTCAAAGTGGTTGCAGTAAGTTTTACTCCTTTCCGCCCCATACACATGCCCATGTGTCAGATTTCCGGTTGTGACACATCCTTGCAAAAACTAAGGTCAGATTTTTAAACTTTGGCAATCTGATGCATATTCTGTTATTGTTTGCACTTATGTTTCCTTAATCATTGGGAAGCTGAATATCTTTTCAGGTGTTTTATTGGCCATTTGAGTTTATATACAATTTGCATTGTTTTAGATCCATGTTGTCAATAGAAATATAATGTGGGCCCCATAGTGTAATTTAAAATTATCTGGAAGCCACATTAAAGAAAGTAAAAAGAAGCAGGTGACATTAATTTTAGTAACCCAGTACATCCAAAATATTATCATTTAAAAACATTTAATCTATATAAACATTGTAAATTCGATATTTAAAATTATTTTTTGCATAATGTCTTAGAAATCTGGTGAGTATTTCACACTTATCGTACACCTTAACTCTGATCAGCCACATTTCAAATGCTCAGTAGTTACACGTGGTTAGTGGCTGCCACATTGGAAAGTACAGATTTAGTGCCCAGTGCTTCTTGGATATACAAGTTGCAAAATAATTTCACCACTCTGTAACTTGTCTTTTCACTTTGTATATGTTGATTTATATTGTACCAATTTTTAGTTTTAATGTAGTTACAGTGACAGTCATTTCCTTTATGATTTGTGCTTTTGTGTCTTGTTTAAGAAAGCCTTCTTACCCCACGATCATAAAAGTGTTCTGCAGAATATTCCTTGCCAAGTTTTTCGTTTTTCTTTTAACCCTGAAGATTTTAATCCAATGGGAATTAATTTTTATCAATGTTGTCAGGTGGGAATCTTATGGAAAAAAGTTGTTTTCCACATAGTGAACCAGTTGTCCCAGAACCATTTACTGAATACTCCACTACATTCCGTTTATTTGTCATGGTACCTCTCTTATACATCAAGTTTCCATAGAGTAGATTTGTTTCTATGCTTCATATTTTGGTCTATTGGTCCTTTGGTGTACCACTGTGCCAATATCACAGTGTTTTAATTACTAAAGCTTTTAAAAATACGTATGGTATTTGTTAGGGTGAGTCTCCCCACTTGTTTTCCTTTAAAATTTTCTTGGCCGTAATATGAATTTTAGAATCGGCTCATAAAGGTTCATGAAAACTCATTTTTGGATTTTGATCAGACTTGTATTGAATTTAAGGTTCTATGAAAGTATTATTCACTGTCAGTGAAATTTTATAATTTCCTCCAGAAAGGTATGATCTTATCTTATCTTATGTCTAGATACCTTATAGGTTTTTATTACTATTGCAAATAATATCTTTCAAATATCTTTCAAAAATTTATTTTCTAATTTTTGCTTGCTAATGTTTAAGAATGCGATTAATATTTTTGTTTTTCGTATCTTTGTAACTCTTATCTTTCAATCTTGGTGAATCCTATTTAAAAATTTACGTAGTGTAAAATTCACTTTTTTATTTTTTTTTTTGCCGTGTGGCATGTGGGATCTTAGTTCCCTGACCAGCGATTGAACCCATGCCCCTGACAGTGGAAGTGCGGAGTCCTTAACAACTGGACCACCAGGGAATTCCCAAAATTCACTTTTCTTTGGTATAGAGTTCTGTGAAGTGAGACAAATGCATACATTTGTGGAACCACCACTACATCCAGGATATAGAACAGTTTTGTCACTCCCCAAATTCCCTCATATTGCCACTTTCTTCAACCCTTTTCTTCATGTCCATCCTCTGGAAATCACTTATCTGTTTTGTCTCTCTAGTTTTGCCATTCACAAAATATCATATAACTGGAATCACATTGAATTTATCCTTTGGAATCTGAGTTCTTTAACTTAGTAATATAATTTATCCATGTTGTTGCATATGTTGGTAGTTCATTACTTTTTATTGCTGCGTAGGATTCCATTGTGCAGATGTACTATAATTTATTCATTCACCAGATGAAAGACATTTGAGTTGTTTCCAGGTTTTGGTGATTATGAATAAAGCTGCCATAAATATTCACATACAATATTTTGTGGGAATTTGTTTTCATTTCTCTTGGATAAATATCTAGGACTCAAAATAAATATGTTTACCTTTATAAGAAACTGTTAAACTATTTACTAAAGTGACTATACCATTTTGCAGTCATATCAGTGATATGTAATAATTCCAGTTGCTCCACATCCTTGTCAGCACTTGGTATTGTCCTAGTTTCTATTTTTCTTTGTTTTGTTCTTTGGCCATTCTAATAGGTGTGGAGAAATATATCATTGTGCTTTAAATTAGCATTTCCTTAATGACCAGTGGCGATAAACATCTTTTTTGTATAGTTATTTGCCATTTGTATATCTTCTTTGGTAAAGTGTCTGTTAAAATATTGTGCCCAGAGCTTCCTTGGTGGCGCAGTGGTTGAGAGTCCGCCTGCCGATGCAGGGGACACGGGTTCGTGCCTCGGTTCGGGAAGATCCCACATGCCGCGGAGCGACTGGGCCCATGAGCCATGGCCGCTGAGCCTGCGCGTCCGGATCCTGTGCTGCGCAACGGGAGAGGCCACAACAGTGAGAGGCCCGCGTACAGCAAAAAAAAAAAAAAAAAAAAAATATTGTGCCCATTAAAAAAGATTAGGTTGTTTTCTTATTGTTGAGCTTTGAGAGTTCTTTAGGTGTGCCGGATACAAGTCCTTTGTCAGATATGTGGTTTGCAAATATTCTCTCCTAGTCTGCAGCTTTTCTTGTTATCTTTGATCATTGTCTTACACAGAGGAAAAATTGCAAATTTTGATGGAGTTCAGTTTATCAATTTCTTCTTTTATGGATTTTCCTCTTGGTATCACGACTAAGGGTTCTTTGCTCAACCCCAGATCACGAAACTTTTCTCCCATGTTTTCTTCTGTAAGTTTTATGGCTTTGTTTTACATTTAGGTGCATGACTCATTTTGAGTTAATTTTGGAATAGAGTGCAAGGTATGGCTTTACATTCCCCTTTTGGCATATGGATGTCCAAATTTTCCAACATCATTTGTTGGCATGACTATTATCTATCTCTGCCTTTGTACCTTTGTCAACGATCAATTGACTATTATGGGAGTATTTTGTATTTTTTTTATTAAAGAGATGTAACTTATATACCCTAAAACACATATTTTAAGTGAACACTTCGGTGGTTTTTATATTTATAGGGTTGAGCAACCATCACCACAATATAATTTTGGAATATTTCCATTACCCCCAAAAGAAGCCTTTTGCCCATTGGCAGTAGATCAACTTCATTGGTGCCCCCCTTGTCCCAGTCCTAGGCAATTACTGATCTACCTTCTGTCTCTCTGAATTTGCCTACAGTAAGTCCCTTACACGTGAACCTTCAAGTTGCGAACTTTCAAAGATGTGAACATGTGTTCACATGTCCTTTCACGTAAGTTAGTTCACATGTCTGACATACATTGTCACGTGTGTGCACATCCTCTACAAGTGGTTGTGCTTTTGTGTACTTTACAGTACTGTATAGAGTACAGTAGTACAGTGTCTTTGTTTCAAGCCCAGATGTCCAGAAGCAAGTGTAAAAGCAGTGGTGATGTAGCTGGTACTGCTAAGAAGCGCTAGCTATTGTACTACTGTACTGTACTGTAAGATTAAAAATGTCTTTTTGTGTTTTTTTTAATGTATTATTTGTGTGAAAAGTATTATAAGCCTATTACAGTACAGTACTATATAGCCAATAGCACTAGTTGGGTACCCAGGCTAACTTTGTTGGACTTATGAACAAACTGGACTTATGAATGCGCTGACGGAACGGAACTCATTTGTATGTAGGGGACTTACTGTATTCGGGATATTTCTCATAATTGTAATCATATAATATGTAGTCTTTTGTTACTGTTTTTTTTTCCACGTAGCAGAATGTTGTCAGGGTTCACCCATGTAGTAGTATGTATCATAACTTCATTCTTTTTACCAAAGAATAGTATTCTGTTATATGTACATGTCACACTTTGTTTATCCATTCATCCGCTGATGGACAGTTGGGTTGTTTCCATGGTTTGGCTCTTCTAAATAATGCTGTTATGAACATACATGTACAGGTATATGTACGATGTATTTTCATTTCTCTTGGATATATACCTAAGATAGGAATGGCTGGGTCATGTGGTAACTCTGTTTAACTTTTTAAGGAATTTCCAAACTGTTTTCCAAAGTGGCTGTACCATTTTACATTCCCACCAGCAGTGTAAGAGGAGTCCAGTCTCTCCACATCCTCACCAGTTCTTCTTATTGTCTGGCTTTTCATCGATGACATTTTGGTGCTTATGAAGTGATATCTCATTGAAGTTTTGATTTGCATTTCCCTAATGACTAATCATGGTGAACATCTTTCCAAGGGCTTCTTGGTCTTTCACGTATCTATTCAAACCCTTTATCCATTTTTAACTGGGTTATTTGTCTTATTTAATTGTAAGAATTCTTTATATATTCTGGAGGCAAGTCCTTTACTCGAGATATGGCTTGCAAATATTCCCAGTCTGTTGAGACATCACTTCTTCAAAGGTATCCTCTGAAAAACAAAATTTTTAAAATTTTGATGAAGGACTTCCCTAGTGTTCCAGTGGTTAAGACTCCACGCTTCCAATGCAGGGGGGCACAGGTTCGATCCCTGGTCAGGGAACTAAGATTCCGCATGCTGTGCAGTGTGGCTAAAAAAAAATAATAATAATAAAATAAAATATTGATGAAATTCAGTTTGTCTGTTTTCTTCTTTTATCATTTGTGCAATATCTGTCACATCTAAAAAAAATGTTGCCCAACCCAAGGTCATGAAGGTTTACTCCTGTTTTCTTCTAAGACTTTTATACTTGAACTCTTATATTTAGTTTTGTGGTCCATTTTGAATTAATTTTTCAGTATGATAGGAGGTAGAGGTCCAAGTGTATCATTTTGCATGCACATATTCAGTTGTCCCAGCATAGAACTCTCTTTGCACTCTCAATTTTTTTCCATTAATTTATGTGTCTCTCTGTAATACCATGCTGTCTTGATTTCTGTAGATTTATAGTGTCTTATATGTGAGGCTTCCAACATTGTTCTTCTTTTTAAAGATTATTTGTTTACTATTCTAGTTACTTTGCCTTTCCATATCAGTTTTACAGAATGCTTATATTAGTCTGTCTGTAGCTTCTCTTGATGTAGAAAGTATGCAAATATAAATAGTTTTGCTGCTTTTCCAACTTTTAAATTTTTTAATTTTCTTGTCTTATTGCATTACTGGGATCCTCCTGCAAAATTCTGAACTGAAGCATAGAGGACATCCATGTCTTATTTCTAACTTTAAAATGAATGCTTCTTATGTTGTTATACTAAATGTGGTGTTTACTGTTGGTTTGTGGTTTGTTGGTTTGGTAGACATCCTTTATCAGGCTAAGGAAGTTGCCATCTATTTCTACTTTAATATGAATTTTAATTTTTTTTCACAAACTATTTCAGTCATTCTGTGCTTGTATGCAGATTTTTTATCTTGTGTTCCCTTTTAATAAAAGCATAGACTTTTAATGGTGCCAGGTTTATCCTGAGGTCTTATTTCCAACTCCTTGTTTTGTATGAGCCATGACCTTCTCTTCTCTACACACATGACCATTAAAATTCAAGATTCTAGTTAAAGGAGACCCACAGATATCCCAAGGCTCTTCTAATATTAGGTCATATGCTCAGTGCCCTGGTTTTCAGGTTCCTCTTCATTTTTGGTGTCTGGTGGTTTCTTTTACTTTTATGAGAGTTCAGCTAAGCATGTAAAAGTCTGACTTTTAAATAAAATTCTGCATTTCTAGATATTTTACAGCAGGGAGGTTTTGGGGGTCCACTATATTATTGGGAACTGAAGATTTTCACATTGTTTATAAATGGGAAAAAAATGGAAACTGCCCAGCGATTTATCTAATGCATAGCCTAGTTGCTCCAAATGTTTGGCACTCAATAAATATTTGTTGAATGCTTCATGATTTATAGCTCATGACGGAAGAAGAGGAGAATGAAGTAAAAAATAATGAACCAAAGTTTTGAGCCTGGGAGAATGATGATGATAGACAAGCGGGGGAGGCTAGAAAGGGGGCTAGTTTGTGGGAGAAAATATGAGTTTGATTTTGGCTATATTTTGTTGGAGGTGGCAGAAGGCCTTGCTTGTTGAGTGTTTTGGCTGGGTATGTGGGACTAAAGCTCTGGAGAAGGGTCAGGTCTGGATGAATAAGCCAGGCAATTGTTGGCAATAAGGTGATGATTGAAGCTATGTCACTGGGGTAGAGAGTATAAAGTAAGAACAGTAGAATCGGTTTAAGATTTAGGCTTGATTGGGGTAGAAAGAGAAAGCACAACCTATGAAAGTAAATATAAAAGGTGAAGTCCAAGCAATAGGATAATGAAGACATTGTAGTATCACAAAAAGGTGGAAGGGGAGAGATTTTAAGGAAGAAAGGGTTGTTTCAAGGGAAGATGGTTGGCCAACAGATTCAGGTACTGTGTAGAACTAAAGACCCCAGGATTTACCTGTGAGGAATGGTTTCATCCCAGTCCTATTTATAACCCCATGGCAATAAGCATGTTATAACTTTTCTCTTTTTATGATATAATTTTCATCTTGAGTCTAATCAAAGAATCAGAAAGAATGGTTTGTGTTATGATTTTTTTCCACATGTGTATGCTTTTTGTGTTTACGTATTTATATGCACACATAAACACATCTTTGAAAGTACATCTTGTTGTTATAAATCTCTAAATGTAGTTGTAAAGAAGCCACTTAGAGATTTCCTGCTATTGAAAAGCCACAGTATACTGTTTTAAATATTTTTAACTTTGTTCAGAGCAAAAAGGACATGGCCCCTTAAAAAAATTAAGTGGGTTTGGAAGAGGCTTGAAGTCTGTTACATAAATTTCTAAGGAAACCGACTGTGTGCTAATGCCAACTAAAAGTCACGGCAAGCATGCTGTGAACATGTGCAGGGTATGACCGTAATCTTCTTTTCTCCCCCGTCTCTCTTTTTTTTTTTACTGCTAACAAGGAACGAGAATTTTTAGAGGCTAGAAACTTGGAAAGGAAAATAGGACTTTTTTAGAAGGGTTGTAAATTGCCGACTCTAGGTCTGACCTGCTAGTGGGGGGGTATCAACAATTGAATGAAATCCATTTGAAAGAGCTTTCTATGATCAGCTCTTCCAAAGCTGTAAGTGCAGGAACCATATACGGGAGCTATATATATATATATATATATATATATATATATATATATATATATATATATATATATATATATATATATATATATACACACACACATATATCTATTTATCTATCTATCTGCCTACAAATTTCTGACTCTCAAAAAATATTAAGGGTGAGTTACAGAGTTATTGTTTACTTAGATGTGAAATGAACACCTAGAATTAGACTAAACAACAGTGGCTATTGGTTCCTCAGGGCTACCTCATTTTAACTAGTGTTAAAGTCTTAGTATAGATTATGTATCACATTTTCTTGTGTTGTAGTTAGAAATTATTTTTATTTTTCAATAGTTTTATTTGTAGAGTTATATTTGTAATAAAGCTTAAATGTCTCTGTGTGTGTAATGCAGGCAGATGTGCACTAGTTGTTAGGTATAATGGTGTGCCTAGATTAAAATCTTTGTGGCCTATTGTCTTCAGCTGGGAGTGATTTCATCAGCAGAACCTGTTACGTATTTGACCCTCTGAATTGTGGGGAGTTCATCAATACCCGTAGGGCTCATTCCTAGGATTTAGAAGGCTAAAGATGTGGTATAAATGGAGCACAGGATTAATCTGAGTTCGTGGTCTTGAATGAGGGAAGACAGAAGTCAGAAAGAACAAAAGTCACTGTCAAGGGAATAGTAGGGAGAGCAGAGGCAGACATATTGCTGCAGAGATCAGGAGTCTTTGAGAGACAGACCAAACCTGCCTGAGTCAGGTGGCCTTTTATACTTTTTAGGCCATAGCACAGAACAACTGGATTCCCAGGAGATGACCAGGGCTAGAGGCTGGCATACAGCTGTACTGTCCCAGTTTGCTGCCTAGGCCATTTTTGAAGCCGGAGCAGACCCTGACAGAATCCTTTTCTGCTGGGATCATGAGGCCGTAACCTAGCCAGCCTGTCCAACTGATGGCAGCACTCCTGGTTTGTACACCTCATAGCTTGGAAGAAAGGGGAAGCCTCCTGCCTGTCAGCACTGCAAGCTCAAACCTAAAATGAGATGGCAAACATCACAGAAACACACAATATTTATTTTTTAGACATTGCATTTAAGAAGGAAATTTCCTGAACAATGGACGTAATGATAATCAAAGGTGGAAGAGTATGAACCAATTTGGTAGCCATTAAGTCTTTAATTTTCCGGTCCATGTGGATTGACAAGAATTAGAAACCAGATGGAAAGGAATGTATCCTTAAACATTCAAACAATTGATTTTTGTCTATGATAAAGCAAATGTATGTAATGAAACCCTTGTCTGAAATTCTGTATATAAAAGGTTGAGATAAGTGGGGAGATTTTCTATAGTTGCTTCTAAAAGCCTTAAACTAACTTAAGTTGGAAGATTTTTCTTCTTGTGCTGGAAATTTCTCAAACACTTTTTGGATACCTTGGTATAAACTTGGATGAAAACCCTCACAGACATCTCATAATTTATTCATGGAGCCTCATAGGATCACTTGGTTTTCTCAGCTATGAGATATCAGTTTGGCTACAAATATTGAAATCCAGGATGACTCAAGTCTTTGTTCTTCCTGTTAACTTACTTGAAATCACGAAGCAGAAGTCTAATATTTGACTATGATTATCCAGCAGTGTGTTTAGATTAGGATCTTTGTTGCCTATAGTCTTTAGCTAGGAATGATTCCATCAGCAGAACCTTTTACAAATTTGTCCTCATATGCCCCACTACCCAAGAGAAATGTCAGTGGGTTAGATTTGGGGGAAAGCCCGAGTCTGTTGTGATCTAAGAAAGGAACGAAATGCTCCTGCACCTGTGGGCTGCACTGGACTCAAAATAGCCAGTAGCCAAGGCCTGAGTTGTTTGTAGGAGCTGGTTGGACCAAAGCCATGACACCATTGCTGCCTAGCTTCAAGCTCAGCGATCTTCTGCAGGACCAACGCCCCTGACCTATCTGGAGTGCTCCCCTGCTTTCTTGCACCTGATTTGCTGTTCCTGCCGATGTTCAGGCTGCAGTCACTGACCTAGGACAGTTCTTTTCTCCAAGGGAGCATGTTTGAGTGGATGCGAGGCTCTTCATCAATGCTGTGCACACACCTGTGCTCAAAACCATACCCCTGACTTCTTTGAGGGGTGAAGCATTGAGAGAGTTGGAATGGTAGGGGTAGAATTTACTGTGATCAGAGATTGGATTTCATAGCCCAAACCAGCCTTATGCGTAGATAGACCAGGTGGACAATCACGTGGTATGATTTGGACATGGTCTTGCTCCACCTTACTCTCAAAATATCCTCCTCGTGAGACTGTCCTAGTGCCTGATATACCACTGTTACAGATGGCTTCCTCTAGTTTAAGGCCTTCTCTACAAAATACAAATCCTGGGGCCCAGCACAGTGTTCAACCACTTAGTAGATCCCCAAATGTTTGTTGAATAAAAAGTGAATTGGAGGAATTATCTATTAACCTAATTCACAGTAGTACTAATGGGGACTATTAGGTTACCAGATGACTCAACCATTTAAAACAGTGCTTCTCAAACATTAATGTAGATAATGATCACCTAGGGGTCTTCTTAAAAGACAGATTCTAGGGCTGGACAAGACCTGAAAATCTGCATTTCTAACAAGTTTAGGTGATGCCAATGCTATATATACTTTGAGTAGCAAGGACTTAGAAGACCTCAGGGCAGGGTTGCCCACCTTACCTGATCAAAGAATCTCTTGGGATGCTGGTTAAACATTCAAAATCAGAATCTCCAGGAGGCAGACTTGGGAATCTTTATTTTTAACAAGTTCTTAAGGTGATTTGCATGGCTGGAAAAATAATCTTAGGAGGGAATGGGACATGGGCTTAGAAACATATGGGGGCATTGGTCCATGGACCTTTTGGAGTAAGAGACTTGGAGACGGCACTGGGACAGATTGGAAATCATATAGCTACAATTTTGCTCTAGAGTAATTCCTGTATGTGGCCTGGAGTTAGAAGGTAGAGGGAAAATGAGGAACTACTTAATTTTTTTCCCAGCAGGTAGCACTGGTATCACTGTTTACTAGCGCAAAGCTTGGTTTTCTGTTTTTTTTTTTTTTGTTCCTTGAGTAAGTTTGGTATCTTGAAAACAGCCAAGTTGATAGATAAAATTTGGGGTATTACTTTTAACTTCAAACAGTTTTCCTTACATTTGTCTTCTCTGCCAGTTTTTAAACCTTTAGCCCTTTCACCATCGTAGATTCTGTGAAACGTTGGGAAACCTTGTTTTCTTGAACTAATAAGACAGAGATGCGAGGGAATAGTCTATTAAGCAGGGCTGCTGGAGAGACTGTCATTTCTTTAATATCCACCCACTGAGCCATGGAACTGCGTGAGGCCCAGCAGTGGGATTGGAGGCAGCGACGTGCTTCAGTCTGCAGCCATTCTAGAGCATCACCAACGACCGAGGTGAAAGTTTCTCAAATAAGACATTCTGAATGAGATGTGCGGCAAGTGTGAGAGGCTGCTGAGGAGAGACGGGCAGCTTCAGTGCAGACACGAGCCAGGAAACACGGGCACAGGGGAAATATCACTGACTTGCCAGAGGCCGCGTTACAAGTTGGTGGAGTGGCTCCTATTTGTATTAAAGTTTTCTTATTTCCAATTCTGAACTGCAGCCTTGGGGCTATTGATGTCCCTGCTTTTTAAGCTACCCTGTGGAAAGATCTTCTCATACTTACATACTTTTGAATTCTGTCTCTCCCCTTCTCCTCTTCCCATCTGTACAACTGGGATAGTGGTTGGGATTTGCAGCCAACCACAGGAATGAGTTTTCACATTATTCCAGGCAAGAAAGGGGCTTCTTTGTGAGTAGACATTAGACTTGTTTTTGTCAAGCTGCATTCCAGCGTGGAGACCTAGAGGGGCTCCAGACCGTATTCGTATCCCTTTATCCTCTCCTATATCTTCTTGTACTGTGAGAATGATCCAGTGACAACACCTATGACTGTTCAGGGTCACTTTAAAGGGTCAGGAATGGCAAGTTTAAACACAGAGTGTTGACTTCATTGCTTTCAGGAGCCATGATGAACTCTAGGGAGTTGCCACCGGGTGACCAATGATGCGTATTTGAGTGCATGTCTATTGTCGTTTGACTGCCTTCAGATGTGAAAGACTGAGGGGCCTAAGTACACGACACACATTCTGTTGATTACTTATTTACAAAACCATATCTAGATAACTCATTTTAATTTCTAACTCCTACTTATGAATAACACGATACACCAGTGGTCAGATGACATTGAGGGACTCAGGCACAATATTTCCTCTTGGCTGCCTGAAAGGAAGGTACCAGAGGTACTGAATCTGTGTTTGGGAGGTCCAGGGGTGCCAGAAGGGCCTGGTGTGTCTCAGGGTTTAGGGATGCTGGAACAAACGGGGATTCATGAGGCTGGGAGGTACCTTGACGTCTAGGCACTAAAACGTCCAGAAATTCTCAGCAAGACCAAGGTTGTTTTTTTTTAACGTGGAGGTTGCAGCTAAGTATGTGAGGTAGCTGAGGGAGGCTGAGGCTGTTTCCAATGCTATTTATTTATTTATTTTTAATTTTTAATTTTATATTGGATTGTAGTTGATTTACAATGTTGTGTTAGTTTCAGGTGTACAGCAAAGTGATTTAGTTGTCCATATTCATATAGCTATTCTTTTTCAGATTCTTTTTCCATATAGGTTATTATAGAGTATTGAGTGTAGTTCCCTGCGCTGTACAGTCGGTCCTTGTTGGTTATCTATTTGTTATCTAGTAGTGTGTGTATGTTAATCCCAAGATTCTAATTTATCCCTCCCCCCGCCCGGTATATTTTTGCCTGGATGGAACTATGGAGGAGGGGCTGTGAAATGAAGCTTTGGCAGAAGGGTGGGACCCAAAATCAAAAACGAAAAGCTGTAAAGACAGAGAATCCTAGTTTAATGGAGGGAGGTCTATTCAAAGATTAAAGTATTGAGGTATAATGAGAAAAAGAATAACGCTGAGCATTCAGAAATACTTCTCCTGGAGTATTCGTTTTCTAACACTGTCATAACAAATCACTGTAAACTGGACAAAAACGACACAAATTTATTAGCTCATGGTTCTGTAGGTCAGAAGCCTGGGTACAATATAGTTCAACGGTTCTGCTTAGGGTCTCACAAGGCCAAAGTCAAAGAGTCCGCCAGACTGTTCCTTTTGGGGGGCATAAGTGGAGAATGCACTAGGCTCGTTCAGCTTGTTGGCTTAATTCAGTTCCTTGTGGTTCTAGGACTGACATCATCCCTGTGTCCTTACTTGCTGTGGGCTGGGGTTTGTTCTCAGCTTCTAGAGGCTGCCCTCATGGCCTGACTTCTGTTCCCGTTCAAAGCCAGCGATGGCAAATTGAGTCCTTCTCATGCTTCGAATCTCCCTGACTTCCCCTTTTGTTTGTTCTTGCCTCTTCTGGCTTCAAGTAGGAAAGCTTCTCTGCTTTAAGAGCTCGTGTGATTAGATTGGGCTTACCTGGATTATCCAGGACAACCCTTGTGTCTTAAGGTTCATACCTTAATTATATCTGCAAAGTCGCTTCAGAGTAGAACCCAGATTAGTGTTGGATAGTATAACCATGGGATGGGAATCTTGGAGGGAGAGGGAGGAAGGATATCTTTATGATTCTGCCTATCACACCTGGAATCTTAGAAATGTGTCCTGCTCTTAGAAAGGGATGGTGGGGCAGTAAACCTCAAGAGCCTTAGAGAACCATCCGATTGTTAATGGAGAAGAAAGAGGAGTAAAAATGTGGAACTGATGCCCACTCACTATTTCACATTGATCAGGAGAGGGAAATCTGGAACTACAAAGGGGAAAAAAGAGATCCTTAGAAGAAAGACCTTATATCGAGATGACATTTACAATATTTAACAACCGCCACGGCATGGTCATCAACCAGTCACAATGCATCCTGTCCAGTACTCCACATTGCTGCGTACCTACTGTATCACAGTTTATGGGTCCAAGATGACATGATTTTCACCATCCTTGCTGTTGGGACCGTGGCCCTACTATGAAGGGGACTCCAGGCCCGGTCCTTCTTGCCCACTTAAGGCCCAGCCTCAGAGTGAAAAGCTTTTGTGCATCAGGGCACTACCCAGAAAGAGGAGGCCATTCTCCCCGCAGGGATTAGAAAAGTCTGAAAATGTGTAGGAACGGAAGCCTGGGGAGTGGTGTCATGATGGAAGCTGGGACCAGGAGTCCAGACTGACCCACAGAGTCAAGAGATAGGAATATGGGAGCTAGTTTTTGTTTTAAACCTTTTATTTTATATCAGAGTATAGTAGATTAACAATGTTGAGTTTCCGGCGTACAGCAAAGTGATTCAGTTATACTTATACATGTATCTATTCTTTTTCAAATTCTTTTCCCATTTAGGTTGTTACATAATATTGAGCAGAGTTCCCTGTGCTACACAGTAGGTCCTTGTTGGTTATCCGTTTTAAATATAGCAGCATGTACATGTCATCCCCAAACTCCCTAGCTATCCCTTCCCCCGACCCGTCCCCACTGGTAACCATAATGGGAGCTAGTCTTTGAGGCAGACGGGTAAGCATTTGTCTGAGTAAGGTCTGAATGCAGGATGTCATCATTCTAGGTTATCAAGTGAGCAGATTGACAAGCATTGTCAGGGAAAACCAACCAACAAACATACTGTCTACCCAGGCTGATGTGTGCTGGGTAATTAACGGGGACTGGGGTGGCTAGTACCCCACGTGGGAAAGTTAGAGGGATGGCAATTGGAGTAGTCAGCATAAAAATTGAGGACTCGGTCATGAAGACTGGGTATCAGGAGGCCACATATTAAGTCATTGGGAGAATTGGAGTTCCAGGTGAGGACTTTTGCACAGAGAAACAAGACACAGACGTGGTCACTGGGACATTGGGGTCTCACAGTAATAATGGAATCAAGAATATAACAAACTAGAGGCTAAGTTACTGGTGTAGGGTTCAGAGGATGTAATAATTGGCAAAAATGATCATATCTCTACTCCCTCTCATGTTAGAGAATAGGAAACATGCCTGGAGAATAGAACTTGCAGTAGAACTTGATACTAGGATGGGTTTCTAGACGCCTCATCTACTTGGTGTTCTTTTCCTCACACTGCCCTTCTGCCTTGAGCTAGGGCAGGTCTTGCAGTGTGGTTTGCAGCTGACTGTAGAAGGTGAAGTTAACCTAGCTGATGACTCAGAGGGTTGCTGGCAGGCTTAGAGCCCAACCATGGTCTCTTAGTTCAATCTTAAAATAAAAATAAATTAAAAATTATTATCTTACTATTTATTTTATTTTTTTAATTGAAGTATAGTTGATTTATAATATTGTGTTTTAGGTGTACAGCAACGTGATTCAGTTTTGCATATATATATATATATATATATATATATATATATATATACACATACATATATGTATTCTTTTTCAGATTCTTTTCCCTTATAGGTTATTACAAATATTGAGTATAGTTCCCTGTGCTATACAGTAGGTCCTTGTTGGTTATTTATTTTATATGTGTCAGTGTGTATATGTTAATCCCAAAGTCCTAATTTATTTCACCCCTCACGCCCCTTTCCCCTTTGGTAACTGTAAGTCTGTTTTCCATGTCTGTGGGTCTTAGTGCAATCTTAGCTCCAGGATCTGGCCCCCCCTACAGCATCCTGTTGTTCCGGATACTAGTAGTACAAGCATAGTCTCTATATCAGCTTTATGACATTGACGTATGTTGCTCTGAACTTAAATAAAAGGCGAGCTGGGAGTAGATTCTTGTCTGCTAAAAATAACTTCACTTGAAATGCTCTGTTATAGGAAAGCACAAAGCCACTAGTGAAAGCAACTAATAGATATCACAGGTTTCCATGACACTGGAGAAAAGGATGGTTTCACAGGGGAGGAAAATTAAGGTTAAAAAAGTCTTCTCACGTTCATAATGCTACCCTTCCTGTCACTTTAGATAAGCCCTCAGCTGATTGGGACCAAGAGTAGGTGGTAAAAAAAAAAAAAAAAAAAAAATTAGAAATGGAAAGATGCAAGGCAAGAGAATGGGTGAATCTGTTCAAAGAAAGGGGCTGCTTCCTTAGCCTTGCATGTTATAACTTGCCTACTTAACCGTCACCAAAGAGCATGCCTATTGCTATCAGGGATGCAAAAAAGGGATGCTTTTCACACAATCCAATCCACTCAGCCAAAAATGCATAAAGGGACTTGGGTAGAAAAGTTTATAATATGTTTTGTGGTAATGGAAAAACTCATTTAAAGGCTCCTTCAGCTCAAGTGCATTTGGGAGCTCCTAGTTAGCGCTGCTGAAGTGGCCACTGCACAAGCTAAAGGAAGGTGAATGAGGCCTCCTTGGTTTTTTAGCCCAGAGGCGAGCACTCATGCTCTTGGCCAGCTGTTGTCTGAGGCCTTGCTCATTTTGAACACACCATGAGCACAGGCCTTAATGACTACTTGGGGATACGATCTGGGCAAGTTTGAGCTTATGAAAAGCATTTCTAAGGTCACATGCCTTCTTATTGGCCAGGGTATTTAATATTGTGTTTCATTTCATTAAAAAAAAAAATTTCCCTAAATAATGGACTATGCCCAGCATGTCATCTTAATTCAAAAATTTTCAAGGGACATGTCTCCTGCGGTTTAAAAAGAAGCTTAGACATAACATACTCAGATTTGATTTGATTTTGATTTTCCATGCATTTAAAAACAGGAAATAAGAGGGGATTCTCAGAACAGATTTAGAATTTCATATTTGGGTACCCAATGATGGTGTCTAGCTTATCAATAGACAGAAATAAATGAACAGCTGTTTTAATGATTGGGAGGTTGATTGCTTCATGGTTGTTATATTTATACTCAGTTCTACATGTTCTACATTGAAACGTTTTTAACTTGGAGTTTAAGGCCCTGTTTTTTTGTTTGTTTGTTTGTTTTGTTCTTTTTTTTTACCTAGATTCACTAATTACAGGGCGCATTTGAGAATGTCACATAATATTGTTTCTCAGTCCCCTCACTGGTAATTATAAAATAGGGATGATGGTACTAGCTAATGTTCAATGCATCCTCATTTTACAGATGAGGCAGCTGAGGCACAGAAAGCTAGGTTATAACTTGCTCAGGGTGACCCAGCTAGTAATAGCAGAGGTAGGATTCCAACTCAGGTAGACCAGTTCCAGAGCCTATGCTTTTAACTCCTAGTTTTATATATTGAAGGGGTTTCAAGGCTCAAATCAAATGTAATCATATGTGTGAAAGTGCTTTGCAAACTATAAAATGCCAGATAAATAGGAGGTAGTATAAAAGTTTCTGAGCCTGACAGAAGGCTTTGGTTTCCTCTGAGGAAGAATATTCTTGGCAGTAGGAAAGTTTTGGTCTGGTGATAGGAAGTTCCAATATAGTAGGCATGATGCCTTGGTTTGAAACACTTAGAGTAGCAGAAAGCTCACTGGACTGAAAGGAAGCCGACCTGGGTTCTAGTGCCAGTTGAGCTACTAATAACCGATCAATCTTGGCTAAGTTATCTAACTTCCCTGAGCCTCAGTTTCATTAAGTAAGAAGCAAGACAATTGGTGTAGACAGTGGTTCTCAATTTTTCAGGGGCATGAACCTCCTGTCCCTCGGCTTATGGACTCTAATAACAGGCTCTGGCATCTCGCCACAAACTTTGTATCCAACTTGAGGGTTTCACAGACCCCCTGCAGCCCAACCATGGTTCAACAGACCTGAGGTTAAAAACTCCAGGTCTCCATCTTAGAAGGTTCTTTGTAGCTCTCAGACTCTAAGACTGGAACTGCACTTTGTAAATACATGCTTTCAAAAAGTTCTTTACAGGAAAATGGCCCCATAAATCATGGAAAGTGCACATGAAACCACTGTGCTGAGATGGTCAGAATCACATGATTGAGAATTTAGGAAGGGATTGCCATTGATAGCAGGGAGGTATAGCTGTAATAGCTCACCAAAGAATCCTGCATTTCCGTTTTATTTTGCTGAGGAACTTTTTTGAAAAGGGGAGGAGAGAGTCACAGTGGCAATATCCAGCTTGATAATATTAATCATACATTCAGTTTTGCAGTACACTTAGAAGAGTGCTGGACTTAACTGCTTTTAGTTCTGGTATCAGCAAAAGATAACAGCACTGTTCCCTGCTGGTCCACAGGGAGAAGCAGTATTTTTTTTTTTTTATAAGAAGCCGGCTTTGGCATGGAAGCCATAAAGAATTTTATATCAGTAAAAGTAGACAGTGTCAACCCCAACTGGGTGCAAGATTGGTGGGTGGTCTGTTTGTGAAACATTTCTAATTACTGTGATGAGTCCTGCTGGGGTTGCTAAAATGAAGTGTCTGTCATATCCATTTCCTGGTGTTTTGAAACAGCTGCAAGAATTGTCAAAGAATTCCGAAGTCCGTGGAGCTGTGGAGCAAAGGAAGTATTTTTAGCAAGGATCCAATCCACCCTCTCATTTTCTAGATGAGAACTACTGAGGTTCGTTCTGTCTTAGATCTGGTCCTTTGGAAACAGACTGAACAGAGTTTTGTGTGCAGGAAATTTCTTGGGGAGCACTCTCAGGAAAACGTCTCTAAGGAAGTGAATGAAGGAGGATTGGGCAAAAGGATTTGCTGAACTGTGACGTGGTTACAGCAAGTTGCTCACAAGCTGAGATGTTCCTTTAGAGTGATCTCCACTTGAGGCAAGGGGGGATGGGGCTTTGAACACCTGCACTGCCTGATGATTAGACGGAAAGGAGCCATAACATCAGACGTAATATCCCTTTGGCTGAGGGCAGTTTCTGGAGACTGATTCACCTGTGAGCCATCAGCAGCCAACACCCCTGGCAACTGGGGAAATGAGTGCCTTGGTGCAGAAGGCGGTTCTGGATGACTTAGCACAGCATCTACTACAGCAACAGAGAGTTTCATTTGGACCACCATCATCTCTCAGCTAGATCACTGCAATGGCCTCCAAACTGGTTTCCTTTTCTACACTGCAGCCAGTGTTATCGTTCTAGAACTCAGTTCTTATCATGTTGCTATGGCTACCAACTATTTTTAAAATTAATTTTGTATCATATAAGTTTCAGATGTACAGCATTATAATTTGACATCTGTACACATTACAAAGTGATCACCGCCCCAAGTCCAGTTACCATCCATCACCATACAGTTAACCCCCTTCACCATTCCACCCACCCCCCCAATCCCCTTCCCCTCTGGAAACCACTAATCTGTTTTCTGTATCTAAGTTCATTTTATTTTGTTTGTTCATTTTTTGTTTCTTTAGGCTCCACATGAGTGAAATCATACAGAATTTGTCTTTCTTCATCTAACTTATTTCACTTAGCATAATACCCTCAAGGTCCATCACTGTTGTCTCAAATGGCAGGATTTCGTTCTTTCTAGTGGCTGAGTGGTATCCCATTGCATGTATATACCCCATCTTCTTTATCCATTCATCCATCAGTGGATACTAATGTTGCTTTCATAACTTGGCTTTTGGCAATAATGCTACAATGAACATAGGGGTGCACATATCTTTTCAATTTAGTGTTTTGTGTTCTTTGGATAAATACTTAGAAGTGAAATAGCCGGGTCATATCGTAGTTCTATTCTTACTTTCCGGAGGAATCGCCATACTGTTTTTAAGAGTGGCTGTATCAATTTACAGTCCCACCAACAGTGTATGAGGGTTCCCTTTTCTCCACATACTCTCCAACATTTGTTATTTCTTATCTTTTTTTGATACTAGCCATTCTTTTTTTTTTGTCTTGAATTTAATTTATTTTTTATACAGCAGGTTCTTATTAGTCATCCATTTTATACATATTAGTGTATACATGTCAATCCCAATCTCCCAGTTCATCCCACCCCCGCCCCCGCCACTTCCCCCCTTGGTATCCATACGTTTGTTCTCTACACCTGTGTCTCTATTTCTGCCCTGCAAACCGGTTCAACTGTACCATTTTTCTAGGTTCCACATATATGCGTTAATATTCAATATTTGTTTTTCTCTTTCTGACTTACTTCACACTGTATGACAGTCTCTAGATTCATCCACATCTCTACAAATGGCACAATTCCGTTCCTTTTTATGGCTGGGTAATATTCCATTGCATATACGTACAATATCTTCTTTATCCATTCGTCCGTTGATGGACATTTAGCTTGCTTCTGTGACCTGGGTATTGTAAATAGTGCTGCAATGAACATTGTGGTACATGACTCTTTTTGAATTATGGTTTTCTCTGGGTATATGCCCAGTAGTGGGATTGCTTGGTCGTATGGTAGTTCTATTTTTAGTTTTTTAAGGACCCTCCATGCTGTTCTCCATAGTGACTGTATCAATTTACATTCCCACTAACAGTGCAAGAGGGTTCCCTTTTCTCCACACCCTCTCCAGCAATTGTTGTTTGTAGATTTTCTGATGATGCCCATTCTAACTGGTGTGACGTGATACCTCACTGTAGTTTTGATTTGCATTTCTCTAATAATTAGTGATGTTGAGCAGCTTTTCATGTTCTTCTTGGCCATCTGTATGTCCATTTTGGAGAGATGTCTATTTAGGTCTTCTGCCCATTTTTTGATTGGGTTGTTTGTTTTTTTAATATTGAGCTGCATGAGCTGTTTATATATTCTGGAGATTAATCCTTTGTCCATTGATTCATCTGCAAATATTCTCTCCCATTCTGAGGGTTGTCTTTTCGTTTTGTTTGTAGTTTCTTTTGCTTTGCAAAAGCTTTTAAGTTTCATTAGGTCCCATTCGTTTATTTTTGTTTTTATTTCCATTTCTCTTGGAGGTGGGTCAAAAAAGATCTTGCTGTGATTTACGTCAAAGAGTGTCCTTCCTATGTTTTCCTCTAAGAGTTTTATAGTGTCTGGTCTTACATTTAGATCTCTAATCCAGTTTGAGTTTATTTTTGTGTGTGGTGTTAGGAGTGTTCTAATTTCATTCTTTTACATGTAGCTGTCCAGTTTTCCCAGCACCACTTATTGAAGAGACTGTCTTTTCTCCATTGTATATCCTTGCCTCCTTTGTCACAGACTAGTTGACCACAGGTGCGTGGGATTATCTCTGGGCTTTCTATCCTGTTCCATTGATCTATATTTCTGTTTTTGTGCCAGTACCCTACTGTCTTGATGACTGTAGCTTTGTAGTATAGTCTGAAGTCAGGGAGTCTGATTCCTCCAGCTCCGTTTTCTTCCCTCAAGACAGCTTTGGCTATTCGGGGTCATTTGTGTCTCCATCCAAATTTTAAGGTTTTTTGTTCTAGTTCTGAAAAAAATGCCATAGGAAATTTGATAGGGATTGCACTAAATCTATAGATTGCGTTGGGTAGTATAGTCATTTTCACAATATTGATTCTTCCAATCCAAGAATATGGAGTATCTCTCCATCTGTTGGGATCATCTTTAATTTCTTTCAACAGTGTCTTATAGTTTCCTGCATACAGGTCTTTTGTCTCCCTAGGTATGTTTATTCCTAGGTATTTTATCCTTTTTGTTGCAATGGTAAATGGGAATGTTTCCTTAATTTCTCTTTCAGATTTTTCATCGTTAGTGTATAGGAATGCAAGAGATTGCTGTGCATTAATTTTGTATCCTGCAACTTTACCAAATTCATTGATTAGGTTTAGCAGTTTTCTGGTGGCATCTTTAGGATTCTTTATGTATGGTATCATGTCATCTGCAAACAGTGACAGTTTAACTTCTTCTTTTCGAATTTGGATTCCTTTTATTTCTTTTTCTTCTCTGATTGCCGTGGCTAGGACTTCCAAAGCTATGTTGAATAATAGTGGTGAGAGTGGACATCCCTGTCTTGTTACTGAACTTAGAGGAAATGCTTTCAGTTTTTCACCATTGAGAATGATGTTTGCTGTGGGTTTGTCGTACATGGTCTTTATAATGTTGAGGTAGGTTCCCTCTAGGCCCACTTTCTGGAGAGTTTTTATCCTAAATGGGTGTTGAATTTTGTCAGAAGCTTTTTCTGCATCTATTGAGATGATCATATGGTTTTTATTCTTCAATTTGTTAATATGGTGTATCACATTGATTGATTTGCATATATTGAAGAATCCTTGCATCCCTGGTATCAATCCCATTTAATTGTCGTGTATGATCCTTTTTATATGTTGTTGGATTCTGTTTGCTAGTGTTTTGTTGAGGATTTTTGCATCTATATTCATCAATGATATTGGTCTGTAATTTCCTTTATTTGAAGTATCTTTGTCTGGTTTTGGTATCAGGGTGATGGTGGCCTCATAGAATGAGTTTGGGAGTTTGCCTTCCTCTGCAGTTTTTTGGAAGAGTTTGAGAAGGATGGGTGTTAGCTCTTCTCTAACTGTTTGACAGAATTCACCTGTGAAGCCATCTGGTCCTGGACTTTTGTTTGTTGGAAGATTTTTAATGACAGTTTCAATTTCAGTGCTTGTGATTGGCCTGTTCATATTTTCTATTTCTTCCTGGTTCAGTCTTGGAAGGTTATACCTTTTTAAGAATGTGTCCATTTCTTCCAGGTTGTCCATTTTATTGGCATATAGTTGTTTGTAGCAATCTCTTATAATTCTTTGTATTTCTGCAGTGTGTTGTGATTTCTCCTCTTTCATTTCTAATTTTATTGATTTGAGTCCTCTCCCTTTTTTTCTTGATGAGTCTGGGTAATGGTTTATCAATTTTGTCTATCTTCTCAATGAACCAGCTTTTAGTTTCATTCATCTTTGCTATTTTTTGTTTTCTTTATTTCTATTTCATTTATTTCTCCTCTGATCTTTATAATTTCTTTCCTTCTGCTAACTATGGGTTTTGCTTGTTCTTTCTCTAGTTCCTTTAGGTGTAATGTTAGATTGTTTATTTGAGATTTTCCTTGTTTCTTTAGGTAGACTTTTATAGCTATAAACTTCCCTCTTAGAACTGCTTTTTCCTGCATCCCCTAGGTTTTGGATCGTCGTGTTTTCATTGTCATCTGTCTCTAGGTATTTTTTCATTTCCCCTTTGATTTCTTCAGTGATCTCTTAGTTATTTATTAACATATTGTTTAGCCTCCATGTGTATGTGCTTTTCGCGTCCTTTTCCTTGTAGTTGATTTCTAATCTCATAGCATTGTGGTCAGAAAAGATGCTTGATAGGACTTCAGTTTTCTTAAATTTACTGGGGCTTGATTTGTGACCCAAGATGTGATCTATCCTGGAGAATGTTCCATGTGCACTTGAGAAGAAAGTGTAATCTGCGGTGTTTGGATGGAATGTCCTATAAATATCAGTTAAATCTGTCTGATCTATTGTGTCATTTAAAGCTTGTGTTTCCTTACTAATTTTCTGTTTGGGTGATCTGTCCATTGGTGTAAGTGAGGTGTTAAAGTCCCCCACTACTATTGTGTTACTGTCGATTTCCTTTTTTTTTTTTTTTTTGATTTCCTTTTTTATAGACGTTAGCAGTTGCCTTATGTATTGAGGTGCTCCTATGTTGGATGCATACATATTTATAATTGTTATACCTTCTTCGTGGATTCATCCCTTGATCATTATGTAGTGTCCTTCCTTGTCTCTTGTAACATTCTTTGTTTTAAAGTCTATTTTATCTGATATGAGTATTGCTACTCCAGCTGTCTTTTGATTTCCATTTGCACGGAATATCATTTTCCATCCCCTCACTTTCAGTCTGTATGTGTCCCTAGGTCTGAAGTGGGTCTCTTGTAGACCCCATATACATGGGTCTTGTTTTTGTATCCATTCAGCAAGCTTGTGTCTTTTGGTTGGAGCATTTACTCCATTCACGTTTAAGGTAATTATCGATATGTATGTTCCTATGACCATTTTCTTAATTGTTTTGGGTTTCTTTTTGTAGCTTCTTTTCTTCTCTTGTGTTTCCCACTTAGAGAAGTTCCTTTAGCATTTGTTGTAGAGCTGGTTTTGTGGTGCTGAATTCTCTTAGCTTTTGCTTGTCTGTAAAGCTTTTGATTTCTCCATCGATTCTGAATGAGATCCTTGCCGGGTAGAGTAATCTTGGTTGTAGGTTTTCCCTTTCATCACTTTAAATATATGGTGGCAATCCCTTCTGGCTTGTAGAGTTTCTGCTGAGAAATCAGCTGTTAACCTTATGGGAGTTCCCTTGTATGTTATTTGTCGTTTTTCCCTTGCTGCTGCTTTCAATAATTTTTCTTTGTTTTTAATTTTTGCCAGTTGGATTACTATGTGTCTCAGCGTGTTTCTCCTTGGGTTTATCCTGTATGGGATTCTCTGCACTTCCTTGACTTGGCTGGCTATTTCCTTTCCCTTGGTAAGGAAGTTTTCAACTATAATCTCTTCAAATATTTCCTCAGGTCTTTCCTCTCTCTCTTCTCCTTCTGGGACCCCTATAATGTGAATGTTGTTGCGTTTAATGTTGTCCCAGAGGTCTCTTAGGCTGTCTTCATTTCTTTTCATTGTTTTTTCTTTATTCTGTTCCACAGCAGTGAATTCCACCATTCTGTCTTCCAGGTCACTTATCTGTTCTTCTGCCTCAGTTATTCTGCTATTGATTCCTTCTAGTGTATTTTTCATTTCAGTTATTGTATTGTTCATCTCTGTTTGTTTGTTCTTTAATTCCTCTAGGTCTTTGTTGAACATTTCTTGCATCTTCTCCATCTTTCCCTCCATTCTTTTCCCGAAGTCCTGGATCATCATCACTATCGTTATTCTGAATTCTTTTTCTGGAAGGTTGCCTATCTCCACTTCATTTAGTTATTTTTCTGGGGTTTTATCTTGTTCCTTCATCTAGTACATAGCCCTCTGCGTTTTCATCTTGTCTGTCTTTCTGTGAATGTGGTTTTTGTTCCACAGGCTGTAGGTTTTTAGTTCTTGCTTCTGCCGTCTGCCCTCTGGTGGATAAGTCTATCTAAGGGGCTTGTGCAAATTTCCTGATGGGAGGGAGTGGTGGTGGGTAGAGGTGGCTGTTTCTTTGGTGGGCAGAGCTCAGTAAAACTTTAATCCACTTGTCTGCTGGTGGGTGGGGGTGGGTGGGGGTGGGGGTGGGGGTGGGTTCCCTCCCTGTTGGTTGTTTGGCCTGAGGCGACCCAACACTGGAGCCTACCCAGGCTCTTTGGTGGGGCTAATGGCAGACTCTGGGAGGCTCACACCAAGGTGTACTTCCCAGAACTTCTGCTGCCAGTGTCCTTGTCCTCACGGTGAGCCACAGCCACCCCCTACCTCTGTAGGAGACCCTCCAACGCTAGACTGTAGCTGTGGTTCAGTCTCCTATGGTGTCACTGCTCCTTCCTCTGGGTACTGATGAGCACACTGCTTTGTGTGTGCCCTCTGAGAGTGGAGTCTCTGTTTCCCCCAGTCCTGTCAAAGTCCTGCAATTAAATCTTGCTAGCCTTCAAAGTCTGATTCTCTAGGAATTCCTCCTCCCGTTGCCAGACCCCCAGATTGGGAAGCCTGACGTGGGGCTCAGAACCTTCACTGTGTGGGTGGACTTCTGTGGTATGAGAGTTCTCCAGTTTGTGAGTCACCCACCCAGCAGTTATGGGATTTGATTCTATTGTGATTGCGCCCCTCCTAGCATCTCATTATGGCTTCTCCTTTGTCTTTGGATGTGGAGTATCTTTTTTGGTGAGTTCCAGTGTCTTCCTGTTGATGATTGTTCAGCAGTTAGTTGTGATTCTGGTGTTCTTGTAAGAGGGAGTGAGAGCACGTTCTTCTACTCCACCATCTTGAACCAATCTCCCATACTAGCTATTCTGCAGACATAAGGGGACATCTCATTGTTGTTTGGATTTGAATTTCCATAGTAATTAGTGATGTTGGACATCTTTTCATCTTCCTCTTGGCCATCTGCTTGTCTTCTTTGGAAAAATGTCTATTCAGATCCTGTCCCCAGTTTTTAATTGGGTTGTTTTTTTTTTTTTGTTATTGAGTTATTTGAATTCCTTACATATACTGGATATCAACCCCTTATTGGATACATTCAGTCCTCCATATCCATGGGTTATGCATCCATGTATTCAAACAACCATGGATAAAATAAAATCAAAAAACATTCCAGAAAATTCCACAAAGCAAAACTTGAAGTACCTACATAGCATTTACATTGTATTTACAACTATTTACATAGTATAAGGAATTATAAGTAATGTAGACATGATTTTACTATATATAGGAGGATGTGCATGGGTTTTATTGCAAATACTATTCCATTTTCTATAGGAGACTCTACCCTGTGGATTTTGGTATCTGAGGGGGGTTCTGGATCAAATCCTCCTTGAAGTTTGAGTGATGACAGTATGTGATTTACAAATATCTTCTTCAGCTCAGTAGGCTGCCTTTTCATTTTGGCAATGGTTTCCTTCACTATGCAGAAGCATTAGTTTGATGTGGGGCTTACAACTCTTTAGTTGGCTCCTCATGCCTTCGGTAGTATGGCTTCCAAGGTCCCTCAAGGTCTGACTGCTATCTTTAACCACAACACTTGCATTTTCCCTCTTGACCTCCACCGGCCAGCCATGAAACTACTTGCTGTTCCATGAATGTGTCCTGCTGTCTCTTACCTCTGAGCCTTTGCACATGCTATTTCCTTTGGAACATTTAGTATGCACACATGCACCTAGATACTTCTAGTTTAGATGGCCCCTCTTTTGAGAAGCCTTCCCTGACTACTTCCATAGTATCCTATAACTTTTCCTATTGTAACTCTTCTCTATTATACTGTATTGAAATTCCCTGTTGACATGTCTGTCTCCTCTCTAGACTGTAAGTTCCTTGAGGGCAGGAAATGCATCTTTAGTATGCATCCCCTGAACTTAGTACAATGATTGGAACTTGGTAGGTACACAAAAATACTTGTCCAATGTACGGGTGACATGTCTTGGCCAAGGTCACACCCTGTGCATACCCAGGGACGGATTGTTTTTGATGTTTTGTTCAGTTACCATGGGGACAAATCATCTGACCACCAAGTTTCTATGTGTGTGTCCACATGGAATTATATGAAACTGGGCCATTGCAAATAGAAAGTAGAATGACATCATAGATGAAAAAGCTCTGGCTGAGAGGAGAAATGTAATATCTTTAAAGTGGATGTGACCTATATGTCAGATTCTTAAAGCTCCTTCCGAAAGGAGATTTGAAAGAGCCTGTAATCCTGTGAGGGATACGTTGGGACACGTGGAATCATGACATAGCATTCAGAGCTGATAGGCTGGCGTATGGAAGTGTTAATCATGGTCAATAGGATTAATCGTTGATTATAGGCATGTCTTCTTCGGACAAATTTTCAGCCTCTGCAGGGATTTGCCTGGAGGAGATTTTATTAGCAGCGCTACAGAAGCAGGGCCAGATTAAAATTGTGCTGCTTGAAAATTACTGCCAAGAGACTTAAAATTTTTAGTAAGATGTTCAGGAAGCCAAAGGCTTCTGGGTAATGTGTGAATTCCAGAGAAGTATTATGCTATTTTCCTTGCCAAAGGTGGGCTCTCTAATGTCCTAGCTAGGCCATAGTACCTCCATTACATAAGCTGACCTTTAAAAATGTTACAACAAGGCAGTAAGCAGGGCCACCCTTTCCAGAGCCAACAAGGATTAGACAGGAAAAAAAGATGTCACTGCCCTTTGTGCACAGTCATTCTGGCCCTGCTCCCAAGAACAGGCCTCTCTGGCCTTTCATCGGTCTCTTTGTTTTCTCTTGCCTGCAGATGCTCAGTAAAAGCCCATGCTGTTGGGAGAGGTGCCTACGTTTGGACAGGATACATATAATTTATGGCGGTCTCCGTAATCAATCCCATATCTGGAATTGATTAAGAAAATGCCTCTTGAGCAGTGAGTCTTACACTTTTGGGGTGGTCGTAGACCTCTTAGAATTTGATAACAACTTAGTACCGTCTTTCCAGCAAATGAGAATCCCCAAATTTTACACCCAATTTTATGGGAATCATCGACTCCCCAAAACCCTTCATGAACCAGTGACCAAAAGCCATTGACTTAGAGATAAGAGAAAAAATGGCTTCCGTCTATTGAGTGCTGACTATGTACCAGGCACTACGCTAAACACTTGGTATGCATTATCTCATTTAATCCACGCAGTGACCCTATGGGGCAAGTACACTTATTATTTTACAGCTCAGAGGTGGTAGAACTGAGATTCAAACACTCGCTGGTAGGCTCTGGAGCCTGTAACCTTAACATTTATACCATTCAGCCTCCAGTGAGCCTTACAAGCTTATTTCTGATTGGCCCTTTGTGCTTTAGTAGCATTGACCGTCAATCTTTCTGCTTTCTGTTTTCAGAAGAAACCTTCTTTAAGTAGTTGCTCATGGACTCTGAGTTTTAAGATTCTGTCCTTTTAGTTCTATTGATTGTCAGTATAGCTGAACACACCACTGGTCTAGTTAAACTACTATTAGATAAACAGAGTGCCCCATTTTTCACGATATAGAATATCGGCAGAGAAATACAAATGGTAGAATGTTTCTTGCAAACTGCTTCAAAACCATTATCCTACCCTTATTTCCTTCAGTGTATTTTAGGAGTGTGCTAAGGGCTGTTTGCATAGCAAAGCTGAAGTCATTATCCCTTGTCTATATTGGAAATATCTGATTAAATTTTTTTTACCTTTTTTATTGACTTTGAGTACAGATAGAATAATTAGTATGGTGTAAGTTCATGATTTTGTTCTATGATGAAGTACATTGTAGACACTATGAGACCATAAATATTTTGGTATGCATCTCTAAAAAATATTTTTTCCTTCAGATTAAAAATTACATCAGCATACCTAAAAAAAACTAACAATTCTTTAATATTATTTAATACCCAGTGCATATTCAGGTGTCTTCAGTGGTTCCTAAAATGCTGTTTACCACCTGTGGTCAAACCGGGATTCAATCTAGGACCATGTGTTGCAACTGATTGTTATAATTAAGTGTCTTTTAATCTAGAACAGTTCCTTTTTCCATTACAAAAACTTTCTGAAGAGACCAGGCCTGTTGTTTCCTAGACTTCCTTGAGGTGCTGTTTAGCTGATCTCTCTGTCTCCCTCATCTCTTAAACTGAAAATTGGATATAAAGTCTTGCTTAGATTCCAGTCAAACATTTTTGACAAGATTATACCATAGGCAACGTCAGGTACTCTGTGTTGCATCACATTAATTAGGAAATTGTCTCATCATTAGCGATGCTAAGATTGAACACTAGATTAAGGTGATTGCCTAATATCAGGAATTTGGGGCAAGCTTTCTATCTATCTGAATCCTTCTTGCGATCCCCAGTTCCCCTCCCACCTGTTCTCCAGTGCCTTATATCACTTTAATAGGCATCAAGTTATTTAATTCTATAATCAGATATAAAACTAAGTAGATGACTGCTTTTAGAGCCTTGAAATCCTTATTTAAGAGTTCAAGTAAGGGGAGGACACCGAGCCCTGTGTAGGACAGAGGGCCCAGGAAAGTGCTGCTGGGGAAACCAAAGAACACATGATCAACTTGTCTGAGTGCTGACCTTGGCCTAAGCCCTGTCAAGCATGGGAGGCCCATTTCAAGAAGAGATTTGCCTTTTTCCCAGAGAAGACACTGGCAGTGTGACAAACATATACACGAGAGGAAGTGTCCAAGCCTGGCTGTTGCTAGGGCCAGTTCAGATGAGGCAAATTAACCTGCAGCAATGCCCCATCCCCACTGCACTCTCCCCGTCCCTGCCACACTCGCACTTGCTTCCTTTCTTTGGCTGTTGTGCATAACTCGGACTCATCCCCACCCCTACAACGTACAAAAGCCCACACATGTTCCTGACTCGCTTATGTTTTCTTTTCCTTCTTCCGTATAAAGTCTGTTCCAGCTCCGGAATCATAGTCCCTTGTTCACAGTTAGGGATTAGTGCCTCCTTTCCCACATTTTTGAATATTAATAGGAGAGGGTGACGCTCACTGTAAGCTAGGGGAATGATGGTTAAATAGTGAACTTGCAGCTGGTACCAACAGTGGGAGAGAGATCTTTGAGGACGTGTCTTCAGTTGCTGCGCATCTTGCCTCTTTGTGTGGCTGGCCTTCGTTGAGGAAAAACAAACTCAGAATAGCTATCTGCCTAAAACACATTCTCCCCTTAGGTGTGTTTGCATCATGAAACAGCTTCAAAGGCAGCACATTTCTGACTGGAATTTCCTTATTAGTGGATGTGAACACTTTATCTGTGGCAACCCATTAGTTACCGGACCAACCTCTACTTCATTGGCAATCACCCGACATGCAGTGTAGGTGTGCGCTCAGCATCCCAATTGTACCACTGAAATGGAAACCGTCTTCTCTGAAGAGTTTTGGAAAACAAAGTCATCGATCTCAATAGAGATGCTACAGATATGGTCACTTTTGATGCACAGAAGGGCTGCTAATTATTCTCAAGTAAACGTCTCCGGTACACAGTGACAAGACGTATTGGAGGTTGGCAACCTTTCAGAGCTGGGTGCCAGGACTCCATTTATTCACTCTCGGGAGTGAGCAACGGCTTCAGTGGGAGGAGGCCTGGCTGTTCCTATTAGCAACAGTGGGATTGGGTCCTGTGGGTTCAAGAGAGGGCAGCCCACAGGACCTCTGGGTCCCTGTGCTGAAACTCTCTCTGCACTTCCCAACAGCTATGCTTACGGTTAACCTTGCCAATGGGTCCCATCCTCCCAGACGTGAATTAAATGAAATAAACACACAGTTAGCGATTTATACCCCCAGTACTTCTTGAGAGCCCACACTTTGATAGATGCTCCACATACCATGGTAAACAGGGCTGGCGTGTCCTCATCAAACTTAGTTTAGTGGGGAAGACAGACAGTAAATAGAGAAATAAATACAAAATTAGAAGTCATTAAGTGCTATGAAAGAAATACACAGGGACTGTGAAAATACAGTAAGCAGACGCTCACTTAGACACAGTTGTCAGAAGAATGTCTATATGTATCAAATATGCCACTAGATGCTTGTTCAAAGAGACGTGGGTGAGAGATGGTCCTTGGCCCTGACGATTTGCCAGTTTATAATAAGTTCAGTAAGAAAAGCACGTATGAAGCGTAATGGAAGCCGAGAGGAAGGAAAAATTGATTCTGCCTGGAGTAGAGTAGGGGAGGGACATCAGAGACAGAGAAAGGGCGGCATCCTTGAAGGATAACTGAGCGAATGCTGGGTGAACATGTCGGTCCCGGGCTAGGGGGGTCTAGATGGAGGCAACAGCAAGAGACATGTTTGCGGGAACGAGGCGGGTCACCTTGGAACCGTGACCTCGAGTGAACTTGCCTGCAGGGCCCCAGTACTCTGGGGACTGGATCAGGGTGGAGCTGCTCTCTTTGAAGCCCCAGAGCGAGTCAGTAACAGGGAAATTGGAGTAGTTCTTTCTATGGCTGCCGTCGTAAAAGACCACAAACTCTGGTGGCTTAAAGCAACTCCACTTTAGGATCTCAAGCTCTGAAGGTCACTGGACCAAAATCCAGCGGTCAGCAGGGCTGTGTTCCTTTCTGGAGGCTCTGAGGGAGAACCTGGTTCCTTGCCTTTTGCAGATTCTAGAAGCTGCCCACCTTCCTCAGTTCACGGCCCCCTTGCTTGATCTTCCAAGCTGGCAGCATCCCGTCTCTTAGGCCCCTTCTTAACGTTTCTCTCCGACCGCATAGCTGGGGATAGCTTCTACACTTTTAAGGCACCTGTGTTTTGATTGAGCCCTCCTGGAAAATTCAGGATAAACTGTTTATCTCAAGGGCTTTAACCTTAATCTTACATCTGCAAAGGCCTTTTGACCATGTAAGGAAACATATTCTTGGGTTCTGAGAATTCGAATGTGGGCATCTTTGGGGACCATTATACTGCCCACCAGGAACCCAGACTCTGCCTCTTAAAGGCCCCTTCGTTTCTCATAGTTTCCCCTGGGGGCACTTCTGAAGTATCCTAGGACTTTAAAGACATTTTGAAAGTACTGCTGTGAAGTATCTGTGTTTCCCTATGTATTAACACATGTATGAGTTTGTTTGGAAGGCAGAAGGGATAGGGGTTGGCATACTGGGCCATATTTACAGGACTTAAACATTATTTCTTTAGATAGCTCAGCCCTGACAAACTCAGATTAAGTTACTATTCCGTATTACGTAATTCCACAGCATCCTTATGTGCACGTGTGCATGTGCATGTACACGCGTGTGTGTATGTATATACGTGAAGCCAGAAGGGCCAGAGTGAGGTAGGTTGTGAAGCAGCTTTTATTCATTCAGCAACCAGTTTTTGAGCACAGCACAAAAGGGTATACAGCGTATTGGTGAATTAAAAAAGACACGATCCCTTCTCTTATCCCTCTGCTCGGAGTCGGGAGACAGACGCTACACAAATGGTTTAAGATGCAGAGCAAGTGTTTAAAACTAGGACCTGGGGCGGGAAGCAGCTGGAGGTTTTCCTACAGGCCACTGAGAGCCTGCAGACCTGGAGGGGCCTGTCAGTCACGGTGCAGGGACACCGAGGAGGAAAGAGGCATGAACCTCATGCCTCGAGGCCAGATGGAAAGATGTCTAAGTCAGCAGATGCTAGCGTAGAGGGGGGATGACAGTCGAGAACTTGAATAGGCTTGTACACCCTGCAGAGGCCAGTGTTTGATACAAGAGGGCTATATACCATGTAGCTCACGTCCTTTTGGGTCCCATGTCACCAAGATATGTGAGCCCCTTGGAATAAGATCAATCTTAGAACAATGTGGAGGAGCATAGAGAGGGAAAATGCTGAATTGTGTTTAAACCTGCAATGGCTGAGAAAAATCCATAAGTAATTAAACTTGCCTGAAATTGGCTAAATTGAGTTTTCTGCTTTCTGATGGAATGTGGCCTCAAAATGGTGATGCCGCTGTGTTATAAAACAACAATTTTACGTTTTTACAGACCTGAGAATGAAGACTGTTGGAAGTCCTGCCTGACGCACAGGTTTGCCGTGCTGAGGGGTTTCAATTTTATTCTATCCAAATGTAGCTGGCTGTAGCTACCCATCAGGGGTTTTAATCAGGAAACAGACAGAATCAGATCTGCATTAGAAAAATAAACTCAGAGAGCAGTTTAAAAGGAGACCTGAAGGGTGTGGATGGCAGGAAATGCATCAGAAGATAACCCCAGTCATCAGGTGAGAGAGAACTGCCTTCCAACCTCGTCATGTTCTGTCTTATGCTTCAGGGTTGGAAGGGACCGCATCATCTGATTCCATGTACTTCCTTGGGACAGGTAACAGCATTTCTATTTTTACAGGTGAGGTAGTTGAAGGTCAGAGAAAGTGAATTTCAAATGACGAAGATTCAAGAATAGTTGGTTTACTAATGTCAGAGTGATATCCATCATGGCCTACATGAAACATGTATATTTATTGAAACATTGCTCAGAAGTTACCACTGGGTATATTCCCTGGAGTTTGTTACTATAACAAAGTACAATAGTTATCTTGTTATATTGCCCACGTGAAAAACCATGAGTAGATTGCAGCCTGAGGCTCATTCCTCTTGCCTATGCAGAGCCTTGACCATAAATAAGCCAGGGCAACCTCTTGGTCAGGACCTGAAGTGCACGCATAGAGCCTAGTGGGAAATACAGAGGGTGAAAGCATTGGACTTTGATACCCTACACCTGCTAAGCAATAGATTCTGTTTCCACTGTGCCTGGCACTGAGCCGGAAGGCTAATAAAATAGGCAGAATGAGTGTGGGGATGTGGTTGTCGCTAAGTTGTAAAAAAAAAAAAAAAAAATCCCACTGATTGCTACTTGAATTTGCGAAAGAATTGCCATGTTGCAAACGGCAGGTTGATGCTGTGGTCGCAGCAGGTTTCAAGAGGCAGAGATCGGAAGGCAAAACCAATGCAGCACCGGAAGGGAGTCTGGAGGGAGGCAGTAACCAGGGAGACACCCAAGATGGGTCCTGGAGGGGGTGGGCGGTGGGCCGGCAAATATTGACACTTAAATCTATTTCTCTGTCATTTCCCACAGCTAAGCATATAGGTTTTTGTTTTTTTGGGTTTTTTTCGCGGTACGCGGGCCTCTCACTGTTGTGGCCTCTCCCGTTGCGGAGCACAGGCTCCGGACGCGCAGGCTCAGCGGCCATGGCTCACGGGCCCAGCCGCTCCGCGGCATGTGGGATCTTCCCGGACCGGGGCACGAACCCGTGTCCCCTGCATCGGCAGGCGGACTCTCAACCACTGCGCCACCAGGGAAGCCCCTAAGCATATAGTTTGAGTCACATGAATACTTTTAATTGGGTTACATTTCCCGAGAACTTGGCAAACTTCTTTTTACTTCTGTGCTTTCAGTATTTTAAGTGCTGCAGTTTTGACAGGAAGAAAATAGATTTAGTCTTTAGATACAGTCAGCTTAATGATTTAGAAGCAACTTTGGCCATACTTTTCTTTTTCTTTTATTTATTTTTTTATACAGCAGGTTCTTATTAGTCATCGATTTTATACACATCAGTGTATACATGTCAATCCCAAGCCCTCAACTCAGCACACCCCCACCCCCACCCCCGCCGCTTTCCCCCCTTGGTGTCCATATGTTTGTTCTCTACATCTGTGTCTTAATTTCTGCCCTGCTAACCAGTACATCTGTACCATTTTTCTAGGTTCCACATACATGTGTTAATATACGATATTTGTTTTTCTCTTTCTGACTTACTTCACTCTGTATGACAGTCTCTAGATCCATCCACGTATCAACAAATGACTCTATTTCGTTCCTTTTTATGGCTGAGTAATATTCTATTGTATATATGTACCACATCTTCTTTATCCATTCGTCTGTCGATGGGCATTTAGGTTGCTTCCATGACCTGGCTGTTGTAAATAGTGCCTCAATGAACATTGGGGTGCATGTGTCTTTGAATTATGGTTTTCTCTGGGTATATGACCAGTAGTGGGATTGCTGGGACATATGGTAATTCTATTTTTAGTTTTTAAAGGAACATCCATACTGTTCTCCATAGTGGCTGTATCAGTTTACATTCCCACCAACAGTGCAAGAGGGTTCCCTTTTCTCCACACCCTCTCCAGCATTTGTTGTTTGTAGATTTTCTGATGATGCCCATTCTAACTGGTGTGAGGTGATACCTCATTGTAGTTTTGATTTGCATTTCTCTAATAATTAGTGATGTTGAGCAGCTTTTCATGTGCTTTTGGCCATCTGTATGTCTTCTTTGGAGAAATGTCTATTTAGGTCTCCTGCCCAGTTTTGGATTGGGTTGGTTGATTTTTTGATATTGAGCTGCGTGAGTCTCTGTTTCCCCCAGTCCTGTCGGAGTCCTGCAATCAAATCCCGCTAGCCTTCAAAGTCTGATTCTCTAGGAATTCCTCCTCCCATTGCCGGACCCCCAGGTTGGGAAGCCTGACGTGGGGCTCAGAACCTTCACTCCAGTGGGTGGACTTCTGTGGTGTAAGTGTTCTCCAGTTTGTGAGTCACCCACCCAGCAGTTATGGGATTTGATTTTATTGTGATTGTGCCCCTCCTACCGTCTCATTGTGGCTTCTCCTTTGTCTTTTGATGTGGGGTATCTGTTTTGGTGAGTTCCAGTGTCTTCCTGTCGATGATTGTTCAGCAGTTAGTTGTGATTCTGGTCTTCTTTCAGGAGGGAGTGAGAGCACGTTCTTCTACTCCGCCATCTTGAACAAATCTCCTCTGGCCATACTTTTCTATAAACCTCTTCTCTGAGCTTGATGACTTTACCAAGCAGTTTTACTACTTCTTTTTTTAGTAGGGCATAGTACTCCCTTCCCTCCTGTAAATAGTAAATATACTGCACTAATGACATGTAAGTTTGAAAAAGGGAAAAATTCCTCCTGAATTCCAGCACCTTAAAATTAAGAATAGTTTTATGTGTGGAATTGAAAAAAGCCAAACTCATAAAAGCAGTGTAAATTGGTGGTTACCAGGGGCTGGGGACACCGGACAGATGTTGTTTAAGGGTAAACTTGCAACCAGTATTAAAGAAGCCTTAGAGAGCCACGTGTAGTGAATATGAAAACATTGTCGTGAATATGAAAAACAGTATTGTAGCATAATTATCAAACTTGCTAAGGGAGTAGAACTTAATTATTCCAACCCCTAAAAAGAAAGGACAATTACATAATGTGATAGGGGTGCTAAATACCACTACAGTGGCAATCATATTACAATATAGAAATGTAGCAAATTAACATGTTGTGTATCTTAAATATACAAAATGTTATAGATCAAGTATGTTCAATAAAAAAAGAAACTGGCTGACAAGTAGCAAAAAAAAAGAATAAGAAAAAGAACAATTTTATCCTCGTAAACCCTTTCTTACTCTTTCCCACATGTATATGCATTTTTTATGGTTGTGATCATAAGGATCTTATGCCCTGTTTTTTCACTTAACATTCGCTGTTACACGTTTCTGTATTTCTGCATTGCCATCGTAATCGCTGTAAAGTAGTACTTTTCAAGGTCTTGCAACTACCTCAATCCTCTTTTTCTTTTGTTTGTATCTGTACAAAATGTGAGGGGATGGATTTTGTTCTGCCTGCTGGGTTGAAGCTGCCTAGCTCAGAGACAACTTTCAGCTTTGCATTTTGATCAGGCCTCTTTCAAAGTGTTGTGTCACTGTGGGTGCATTTCAGTGGCATCCATTTCAGTTACTAGATTGGAGATCTGTACTAGGGCATTTTAGAAATGCTGGTTTCTAGTTCTTTCCTGTTGAGGAAATGCCAGATAACACAGCTTGTACTGTAATAGGTCTGCCCAGACTGCAGCTGGCCTGCCACGTGGGGCTGGAGGATTGTGAATTCAGCCCTTTGCCTCTGTCCCTTTGATTACCACAGTAGGGGGAGTTATCAGCGAGTTCTGGCGGGGGAAGTAGACAAGACAAGAGTCAGAAAAAGGGCCGTCTCAGGGTTGGGGGGGTGAATGGGGAGTGCTTTTGGGGTTGGACCAGAATGTTGGTTGTGACCGAAGCAGAAGATATAATAGGGTGATGCTGCACACATGACAAGAATTCTCCAGATTTCTAGAAAAGATTCAAACGTTCCTTTAAGAAGATGCTTTTCTCTTCATGTCACAGATTCCTTTTTGAATCTGATAAAAGCTATGTAATTTACCACCTCACCCCCCAAATGCAGGCTGGCATAAATACACATTGTGTATTCCACATAGCACCCTTAGGGTAAAGAATCTCATTGTGTTGCAAACTATTATATATAGAATGGGAAAACCACAAGGTCCTACTCTATAGCCCAGGGAACTATATTGAGTATCCCGTGATAAACCATAATGGAAAAGAATATGAAAAAAATGTATATATATGTATAACTGAGTCACTTTGCTGTACAGCAGAAACGAATACAACATTGTAAATCAACTAGACTTCAATTAAAACATAAATGAATAAAACTTCAAAAAATTTTTAAAAAATATCTAATTCCGTAAGGAAGGTTTGGTGGGAAGGAGATGGTGGTACTAGTATTTCCCAGCACTTGCCCTCTGATTTTCTATTTTCTTCTTGAGAGGAATTTTGTGTTTTGTTAGGGGTTTGCAACCTTATTTAAATAAGTGGGGGTGGTGTTGGATCACAGCGACAGCCCTGGAAAGTGGGGCATCAGTGAGAAAGAGGATCTTGGAAAAACAGCATGGATCGCAGAGGTGGGGCCAGAAGGGTTATGATGAGGATTACAAGGGAATGAACCAAAAGAGAAAGGAGAGAGAAATAGTTTGAAGTTTGCCTTTTACGCATCTTGAAGCAGGTTTTCAATTATGTGTCTAGTCTTCTTTGTGTACAAGACGCCAACTCCTCTGAAGTTTATGATCCTCAGCAAATTACCAAGTGCAGGCCGTGTGCTAAGTCCTTGCCAGTGTCTTTATTTGGTTAAGACCCTGGGCTCTGTATTCTGACTTACTGGACTCAGATCCAGATTCCTGGGTAAGGTATCTAATCTCTCCAAGCTTCAGTTTTCTCATCTGCAAAATGGGAATGATAATTCTTAAGTGTGAGGAGTAAATAAGGTAATTCTTGTGAAGCACATTGCACAATGCCGACACACACTGTGTTTAAGGATTGAAGCCATTATTATAATTTTTATTAAGATTCCAAGGTAGATTCTGACCCTTAAGGTCCAAGGGCCAGGTAGCCAAATAACTCCATGCATGTGAATGGACGTGTGCATTTCAGACCTCTAGACGGAGTTGGAAAGGGACTTTTGCCATTAAAGTGGATCTTCAGATATTATCAAAGACGATCATCTACCTATATTGCCCTTGTCTTTTTGACGATTCCTATGATTTTGATAACATTTATGAAATTTGGTTTGATAATTTAGAGAATGCATTCAAGTTTTCATGCATATTTCACAGGTGTTATGTAGATAAGGTTACTAGGATTCTCAAAGAGAGGAAATAGTGACCAAAGACTCCATTTAATAAATTATATGTTGTAGGAACTGTCTAGCAAGAGGGTAGGGTCGAGCGTCATCCTAAGGGGCAGGCAAATGTTCATTATGCAATGAAAATGAGAGCTTAAGGAAGTCCACTAGTGTGTGTGTGACTAGTTTAATTCCTTAACTCAGCCCCTGCAGAAGTGGATGCATATTAAAAATCGAGGCAGGTTTATCCTATCAAAGGGTGAGTTTTGGTGTCGAGTCTCCTTTTAAAAGAGATGTTTTCTCTGTGATCTCCCACAACCTCTTCACTCACCATCACAGCAGTCATCACACTGTTCTCACTTGTTTCGTTGTCTTTTCTGCTAGAGCATAAGCACGGTGAGGAGGGACTGGCTCTGTCTTGTTCACTATTTGATTCCCATCCGTAGCACAGTGCTGAGCACTTAGTACTCAATGAATACCTGTGGAAAGAAAAATAGCCCCACGCCAATGTGTTATTGAGCAGTTAGCGTAATGGTTAAGAGCTTGGATCTTGCAATCAGAGTGGCTGGGATTTATGTCCCAGGTCTGCTGCTTGTAAGCTATGACTACCTTGGGCAAGTTATTTAACCTTCCTGAGCTGCATCTGCTCATCTGTCAAATGGTGATAGTGATAAGCTAATTCACAGGGTCATGATGATCATTCAATAAAATGATGTATCTAAAATGCTCAGAATTGTATATGACACATGATAACTATTCTGTGAATTGTAGCTATAATAGTAATTCTGATGATGATGATGATTATTAATCAAAATGCTTATTGTTGTTGACTGTATATTGTTTGGAGGGAGGGAAAGGAAGTTTAAGTAAATGGGTTAGATGATAGAAACTGGAAAGACTATAAAGAAGTCTGAAAATACTGAACACTGATTAAAATATTCCCCAGGAATAGAAGCACCTGAGGGAACATTTAATAGGATTTAAGAAAATACTACTCTTGTGAACTATATGGTGCCCCCAGGTCTGAAAGTGTTAACTAAATGTTACCAAGGAAGCACCTGATTTTACACAAGGTCTATTCATCCTAATCACGTGGCAGGGGCTCATCCGTATGCTTGAGGGAAGACTCCTCTCCTTAATTCATTACACCTTTTGGTCAGGGAGCTATTTTTCATGTGTAGTGGATGTGTCGCTGAATTTTGATAGACAGCGCTCGAGTCCCCGTAGAAATTCCTTTTCAGCTACAAGGGCTTGCATTTCAATTTTCAACATGTTCCGACTCTTTCTCTTATGTTTCATTCACGAAGGCCCTTTCTGTTTGGTGGAGAGACACGTTGCCTGTAGTTTTCATTGTATTTTGATGCCCCTTTGTTCCTACATCTAGAATGTTTTGTCGAGTACGCATGAGTTGCCAAGCTCTGGGTCCCTGCCCTCATGGACCTTAACCTTAGAGCCTGAAGTGACTTCATGGGGTTCCTGGTTCTACCTAGACATTTTATAGGTTGGTAAATGATAGCACAGAGAGGGTGAGGGACATGTCTGAGCTCAGGGTGCTGTGTAGTGATAGAGCCGGGGTTGACTTAGGTCCCAGATGTCCTGTCCAGTCAGTGCACCTTCTGACATAACACCAGCGTTGGAGAAATGTCCATTAGTTCCCATCACATCCACTTGTTTCAGGTAGGAAATGCTACACTGTGCTGATGGAGGGGTAAACCAGTCCTATGTTTCTAGAAGCACACTGATCAGATGACTCAGGTCTGCCCTGAAAAACGTTTGGGCATGGGATTGGCTCAAGCTGATTAGTATCAATGTGTGTAAAATTGTAGGAAGAACTTAGAAAACAATTTGGTTGGATTAGTTGACATTCCTCCAGGTTACTTTCCAAGTCAGAATTTAAACAAGAAGTTTGGGCTGATGAGGTCATGCAGATGAATGTACAATTTATATACAAGTACGTGGTTAGAGTATAATCTAAATACAGTGTCCTCAGAAAGTCACCAAGCAGGACTTCTTCTGGTGATATCAGGTTTCTTCATTCATTTATTCCTTCTTTCTACAAGTACTTATGGAACACCTACCATGAACTAGACATTAGACATACTGAGGATCTGGAGATGAATAAGGCCTCTGTTATCAAGGAACTTAGGATCAAGATTTCAGGGTAAGACCTAATAGATGGTGTAGGCTTGGGTTGGTGTTTTATGATGTACTGAGGAAAGATTGCTGGTGAGCATGCTGTACACACGAAGACCTGAAATGAATGCCATTCTTTATCCCTCTGGGAAACTCATGACCACTTGCAAGTGAGACAGGCCTCTTTGTGCCTTTAAGGGTCAACAAATGCTATGGAACCATTAGGGTAGGTCATGATCGTCAATAAAAGGAAATTATATTTTCTCCTATCCAGGAACCATTGCTCTTCCAAGGAATTTGTGGCTTGGCTAGGGACAGAGAGTTATCTGACTTCCCACGGGTTCGGTGAAGATTGATTCCTAGTGCAATAGTGCCATATTGCACTATGCCACCACCTGCCTACTTGGACCTCTGCCTACTGCTATGTTCATCTAAGGCTGAGCCACTCTTTTGTTAGGAGATCTTGCCTACCACTGGATACTCCTCATGCCGCAGGCTTTAACCTGTGCTTGCTGTTCATGGCCAGCCTCCCAGAATGTTTCACCCCCTTAGCAGTATTCCTTTCTACAATTACTGCTGGGTTCGTCCCCAGGGGTCTGCTATAGCTCAGGAAGCAGGCATAGTCTCAAGATCTGGGCTTTCCCTGGTCTGGCCACTCTCACTGCCCAAAGCCCACACCCCATACCCCATCACCAGGGCACCCCCAGCTGTGATTCTAGCAGCAGCTACCTCAACTACCCCATGACGGCAAATATTCAGCCCTGCATTTTTGCTAATTGACTTTCAGTGGCTGGGTTTTGATTATGCATCTTGCCTCATCCCCCAATTTGTTTTTTTTTTTCTTTTGAAACCAGTGGAAAAAAGTCATCAACTCGCATAGAAAGGTGCAAAGAAGAAAGTGAAGATCACTTATACCTCCAAAATTCATAGATACCTATTGTTAACATTGTGTGTTCGTATGTACTGAAGTACATATACACAATTCTATTAGTGCTACCTTCAAAAAAATACATCAAATCTGGTTAGTCTTTACTGCCTTCAACCTTGCCCCCCTTGCCCAAGTCATCATCATGCCTTGCCTGGGGCATATCAATAACCTCCTAGCTGGTCTACAATCTATTCTCCAGCTAACATCCATCAGATCATGTCATGCCCTTACTCAGAAGTCTCCAGTGACTTCCCATCACACTTTGAATCAATCCAGCCTCCTTTCCATGGCCAACTAGGCCCCCTTAGCTCCTGGCCCCTCTGTGTTCTCATCTCATATCACTCTTCCTCTTTGCTGCTCCTCAAACAACCCAAGTATGATGCCGCCTCTGGGACTTCAGCTGGTTTTTCCCTCTGCGTGTCACCCACTATTGGATCTCAAATAGCACCCTCTCTTGATACTGTCTGTTCCCTTCCTTGCTTTATTTTTCTTCCCAGTGCTTATCTTCATATGACATCATGACCATCTGTATATATGTTTTATTTTTAATCGTTTCTTCCAATAGACCTAAGCTTCATAATGACATATTGTTTTGTTTAAACAGTAAACAGCGTCTGGCACATGGTAGGAGCTTCAATAAACATATGAATACAACTTAAAAATATACATATACACACATATTTAAATATCACACCACACACGCCATTTAGTAAATGACTTTTTAAATTTAAGGAGGCTCTCCTATATTGAAAAATACTGATGTAGATTATCGATTTTATGTTTGCATATTTTAAATATTCTTACTAATGGCCAATCATTATTTTCTGGGGTGGGAGATGGTAAATTGGGCTGAGAAACAGTATAAACCTTTTGAAGCAGTGTCTTGCCATCCTACTGGAGTCTGAAAATCAAGACGGGATTATAAAATGTTTAGATGGCCTTTCTCATGTGTCGGAAAGTAGTTTCTCAAAGGGGTTCGAAGCAGGTTTTGAACAATGAAATGAGGATGTAGGGGTTAACGTGATTCCTCTGAAGGCGAAGGCACTTATTCTGAGGCAAATGGTATATTGAGTGTTAGATTAAAATAGTCACCTAGCTTTATAATCACACTTCTTATAAACAAGAGATGACACTGAAAGTGAGAGAGCACTTGACAGCTTCTCTACAGGTATATTGTCAGAACGTGTGACAGATGCCAACAGTAACAGTCGGAGTAACATGTTGATGTTATTTCACTTAATAATTTGATTTTCGATCTTTTTTACACCTTAAAATTTGTTTTGAAAGATTTTCATAGCAGATATCCACCTAGCTCCAGAAGGAAGGTTCCATAGATCACGTTATGTTATTTGCTTCTTACTGTCAGCTTTTGGAAGCCCAGGAGGTTCCAAGTCAACTCATGTTCTTTATTCTGCGTGTGAGTCTATGTGGGGACTTGGAAGAAAGTTTCTATGCCGTAACTGAGGAAGTCTTTTTTTTTTTTTTTAAATTAAATTAAATTTCTTAACAAGGAAGTCTTAATGAGGAAGTTATCCCGTTGAACAAAATCCAGTCTGAAAGGTAGTATGCTCCTGGGTTGGAGAAAGGTTTTGTCGTAACCAAGGCTTGCACATCTGTTTGGAAGCTGTGTTGTCTTTGATGTGTTTTGTGATTTAATAGCCTTACAAACAGGCTTTTCAGCAGACCCAAATATACAGTGTGCTTCAATAAAATGTATACATACTTTCAAAACCAATATTTATTTGTAAGAAATCTTATGTCAATGTGTGGCAGCACTGGAGCCTAAGGAAGCAAATGTTTGCCATCAGCTTCTCTGACTCTGAGTGCGACCTCTACTTACATGTGTTTTTCTCCTCTGGGTTCGTCCCAGAGGAGAAAGGAGGCTGGATTGATTCAAAGTGTGATGGGAAGTCACTGGAGACTTCTGAGTAAGGGCATGACATGATCTGATGGATGTTAGCTGGAGAATAGATTGTGTTTACCCTGCTGGCTTCCATGAGAATAGAGAGATGGATAATCTCTTCTTCCAATTTATGTTACCTTGAAACGCTTGCCTGGATTAGTTCAATTTAGTAACATTTCCCAGTACAATTTTCTTTTTTTTAATTGTTTTTGATTTATTATAAAAGCATTCCTGTTCATTATAGAAATAGTGGGAAAACAGAATGTTAGACCTAAAATGTACCTGAATCTGGATAGCTTCCCTGGAAAGGAATTTAGAATTTATGGGGTCATCTTATGGTCCCGAGAAATGACCTCGATCTCTGATTTCGATTACTTACTAGACACAGTAAATAATATTTTTCTGTTTTAAGAGGGCTATGTGGTGCTCATTTGAAGGGTTTAGAAAATGTAGAAAGTTTAAGGAAAAAAGGGTAACAATTGCTCAAAATTCCACCCCCCAGGGAGAAATATTGCTAACATTTTGACCTATGTCCTGGTAGCCATTTCTTGATAGGATTGAGAACCTAATGTATATATGTATTTTATAGCTTTTTCTCTTAACATATCGTAAAAATATTCTATTTTATCAAAAATTTTTCTTAAATATAATCTTTAAAGAATCAATAGTATTTTATAGTATAGAAGTGCTATAATTAACTATTTTTCAGTAAACATTTAGGTTTGGAAAATTTATCACCATTGTAGTTGACTTTGAGATAAACTTCTTTCCACATAAAAAAGAAAATTTGAAAAACTGAAATGTATGAAGAATACAAAATAGAATCACCTGCAATAAACATTACTATAAATTTAATGTATTTCCTTTCAGTATTACATACACTACCTTTCCCATTTTTATGTAACTTGTAACCATCATTATATATGTATACATGTATCTATACATTTATATGAAGTTGATTCTTATTTACGGGTTCCATGTTTGCAAATTCCCCTACTTATGAAAATTTGTGACCCTAAAATCAACACTCACGGTGCTTTCACGGTTATTCATGGACATTCACAGAGTGGCAAAATATTTGAGTCACCCAACACACATTCCCAGGTGAGACTGAACAAAGTGAGACTCTGCTTTCTTGTTTCAGCTCTTATATTGTAAACAAGCAATCCTCTTTAAAGTCTATTAACTGCCATCTTCAAATTTCTGTGATTTTTGTTGGTGATACATATGTGTGTGTGTGTGTGTGGGTATAAAAATATAGAGCATTGTATGTGCTTGTATTATATACACGCCCAGGGGATTGTACCCCACTCTTTCAATTTTTATTATAAGTAACATATTCTCATGTTATTAAGTAGTTTTGAGAACCTGATTAATGGCTGCCTAATATTCCAACCTAAAGATATACTAGGATTTTATCAACATGACATTATTATGGGGCATTAGGCTTTATTTTTGTTTTTTTTAATAACTTAAAAAAATTTATTTATCTAATTTATTTTTGGCTGCGTTGGGTCTTTGTTGCTGCGTGCGGGCTTTCTCTAGTTGCGGCGAGTGGGGGCTACTCTTTGTTGCGGTGCACGGGCTTCTCATTGAAGTGGCTTCTCTTGTGGCTGAGCATGGGCTCTATGCGCACAGGCTTCAGAAGTGGCACGCGGGCTCAGTGGTTGTGGCTCGTGGGCTTAGTTGCTCTGCAGCATGTGGGAGCTTCCCGGACCAGGGCTCAAACCCATGTCCCCTGCATTGGCAGGCAGATTCTTAACCACTTTGCCACCAGGGAAGCCTTAGGTTTTAAAATTGTTGCTGACAGTTAATGTAATCCATCACATCAATAGGCTAAAGAAGAAAAATCATGTAATCATGTTAATAGATGTAGAAAAAATATTTGACAAAAATCTAATATCCATTCATGATAAAAACTCAGCAAACTAGAAATAGAAATTTCCTTAACTTGGTAAAGAACGTCTACAAAAAACCTACAGCTAACATCATACTTAATGGCAAGAGACTAGATGCTTCCTGCTGTGATCAGGAACAAGACAAGGATTTCCCTACTAACCACTCCTTTTCAATATTGTACTGGAAGGCCTAGCTAATTCGATAATAGAAGAAAAGGAAATAAAAGGTATACATATTGGGAAGAAGGAATAAACCTGTCATCAGTCACAGATGATGACTGTCTATGTAGAAAATCCTAAAAAAAATAAAAATAAAAAAATTCCTGGACCTAATAAACAGTTATAACAAGGTTCCCAGATACAAGGTTAATACAAAAGTCAAATTGCTTTCCTATATACCAGCAATGAACTATTGGAATTTGCATTTGAAACACGATGCTATTTACATGGGCACCGAAAATGAAATCATCAGGTATAAATATAACAATATGTATAAGATCTATATGTGAACAACTACAAAACTGATGAATGAAATCAAAGAAGATTTAAATAAATGGAGAGATATTTAATGCACATGGATAGGAAGACTCAATCTTGTTAAGATGTTAGTTCTTTCCAACTTGATCTACAGGTTCAAGGCAAATCCAACCAGAATTCCAGAAAATTATTTTGTGGATGTCGACAACCTGATTCTAAAGATTATATGGAGAGACAAAAGACCCAAAATAGCCAAAACAATACATAAGGAGAAGAAAAAATTTGGAGGACTGACACTACTCAACTTCAAGACTTACTACAAAGCTACAGGACTGAAAACAGTGTGGTGTTGGTGAAAGAATAAACAAATAGATCAGTTGGGTAGAATAGAGAGCCCAGAAATACACCCCCACAAATATTAACTGATCTTTGACAAAGGAGCAAAGGCAATTCAATGGAGAAAGGAATGTCTTTTCAACAAATTGTGCTGGAACAACTGGACATCTACAACCCCCCCCCCACCCCTGCCCAATCTAGACATGGGCCTTACATCTTCCACAAAAAGTAACTCAAAACAAATGATCAACTTAAATGTAAAATGCAGAACTATGAAACTCCTACAAGATAAGACAGGTGAAAATCTAGGGGACTTTGGGTTTGATGATTTTCTAGATATACCAAAAGCACTATATCCATTGAAGAAATATTTGAAACGTTGAACTTCATTAAAATTAAAGACTTCTGCACTGCTAAAGGCACTGTTAGGAGTATGAGAAGAAAAGGCACAGACTGAGAGAAAATCTTTGCTAAGCACATATAAAATATTGATATCTAAAATACACAAAAATCTCTTAAAACTTAATAACGAGAAAACAACACAATTAAAAAATGGGCCAAAGATCTGCATAACCACCTCACCAAAGAAGACAGACACATGACAAATAAGCATATGAAAAGATGCCCAACATCATGTGTCATCAAGGAATGGTAAATTCAAACAGTAGTGAGATACTACTACTTACTATTAGAATGGCTAAAATCCAAAACACCGACAACACTGGATGCTGGTGAGAATGTGGAGCAGCAGGAACTCTCATTCATTGCTGGTGGGAATGCAAAATGGTACATTCACTTTGGTGACAGTTTGGCAATTTCTCCGAAAATTAAACATACTCCTGCCTTCAGATCCATTAGTCACACTCTTTGATATTTACCCAGAGGAGTTGAAAATTCACATCCACGTGAAAACCTGCACGTGGATGTTTATAGCAGCTTTAGTTATAGTTGCCGCAAGTTGGAAGCAACCAAGATGTCCTTCAGTAGGTCAAATGGATAAATTGTGGTACATCCATAAAATGGAATATTATTCAGTGATAAAAAGAAATGAAATCTTATGCAGAAAGAAATGAAATCTTATGCCATAAAAAGAGACAGAGGAAGTTAAATGCATATTGCTAAGTGAAAGATGCCAATCTGAAAAGGCTACATATTATATGATTTCAACTATATGACATTCTGGAAAAGGGAAAACTATGGAGACAGTAAACAGATCAGTGGTTGCCAGGGCCTGAGGAAAGAGAGGGATTAATAAGTGGAGCACAGGGTATGTTTAGAGCGGTGGAACTTTCCGTATGACACTATAATGGTGAACACATGTCCTATACATTTGTCAAAACCTATAGAATGTAAAACACCAAGAGTGAACTCTAATGCAATCTATGGACTTTAGTTAATAATGATGTATTAATATTGGATCATCAGTTATAACAAATCTAGCATACTAACGCAAGATGTTAATAATGGGAAACTGTGTGTGCAGGGGGTGGGGAGGTGTTAAGCGGGCACATGGGAACTCTGGACATTCCACTCAATTTTTCAGTCAACTGTAAACTGCTGTAAAATACAAAGACTAATTATGAAGAACTGTTGCTGAAATATCAGACAACCCTGTCATTCTGAAATTCTGCTTTTGTTATTCATACTGCCAGTGGCACATCACTTACATAAGGAATAGCTTTATCATGTATTTTAATACAGAGATGTTTATAAATGTCTCAACAAGCAGGTTGTACATGCATTTCACTAAAATATTCTGGGTATGCAAAGGTCACTTCTCAAGTTCTCCCGAAGTGTTTGAGGTGGTGTGTTAATACAGCTGGGGTCGAAATTCCTCCCCCTTTTTCTCTAGCCTTTGATGAAGGAGAAGAGGCAATCTTGGGCTTTTCGGAGGGCAGGTTATCAAAGGCGCACTTGGCCTAGGGGACTCTGAGCTTTCTAAAAGGCAGAATCTCTGTAAGAGGCAGCCCGTGAGCTTAAATCAAACAGCCTTGAGTGCATGTGCTGTTTCTTATTCTCCAGGGCTGAGTGGGTTTTGGTGTTGAAATTACTTTGGCACCGTGAGCAGCTGGGGAATTGGTATGCGGGGGATCGTGAAGAGAGTCTTTGGTTAGTTTTCTTCTAGGTCACCTCGAGTCCCAGAGGTATTCCATCTGCTCGAAGCTGTGAATGACAGGTTCTTTCTTTTTTTCTACGTGCCTACCTCTCTCAGACAGGGGGTGGGGAAATCAGGGCTCCCCGATTTGGTACCCCTCTGTGTTCTGAAATTGTGTTTATAACAAATAAGCCATGAGAAGTAATGAAAAACCCTCGGTGAGGTCAAGGTGTTATAGAAAGCCAAGGTTTTATTGTTTTTCTTCATCACTCCTCAAAGGCGAAATGAAGGCAGCAGTGCCGAGGTTAATGGCATGCTGCCATTAAAACAACAACAAAAATTGCTCCTGATTTTTGATATATGTTTTATCTGTATTTGTCCTTACTTTCGAGATATGCAAAGCATGTGGACAAGCTCATTAATAGATGCACTGTTACAACAGATAACCGACCAACAGGAAGTAAAGGTAAATGCCTCCAAGTATCTAAATCAAGGATGCAGGCAGGGTGAGCCCAAGATCCAGTTCAATTTAGCAAACCTGTATCGAGCACCTACTAGGTGCTCACTGTTGGAGTTGGTGACCTTTGCTACCTGACCTGGCTCCAGTGGCCATTTTGATTTGAAATTCTACTCCTATTCTTCATTAAATATCCAGAATGTTCCTTAAGCAAAATGGTGATAGTTTGATTTTTGTGTCTCTCCTACCACTGGGTTCTGATACCACCTTTTGGCTGCTCTATTTTGGCCTGGTAGCTGGGCATTTCCCCCCCTGGCTGTCCCAGATTCAAGGCCCCTTCCCTGGATCTGGGAATGTTCTAGTAGATCTTCCTTCTCACCTGCGTAACTATTTGTTACTACCGTGCTTCTGATCCCCCGTGAAACATACAAGCTTGGTTCTCATATTTCCAAGACCAGGCTCTACCTTCTTGAATTGACAACTGGCTAATTTGAGGAATTAATGTGTAGTAATTTTTCAATAGTAGAATTGTGAAGTGAAAGAGTGGGAAGTCACGTCTCCCTTCCTTGTTGTATGAATTCATTTAACCAATGACTTTATGGAGAAAGGTTTTTTTGTTTGTTTGTTTTTGTTTTTAAATTTCATTCCTTTCTTCCCTTCCTGAATCAAAGGGATAATTCTGATACTGGAAATTTGGGGGAGGAAGAAGGAGAAAATGGTCAGCATCATAACAGACTGTGAAGGAGAGGTTTTGAGCAAGGGGTTCTCCTCTCCTCCTTCTACAATTCTGCTTACATTTTGAGTCTTGTGTCCAGATTCAGTGTCCACGGATCAGGTTAGCCAAGTGATGTTTTGGTGGGAAGGAGGGTGACATTGGCAGCACATGGTACACTTGGCTAACCCCAATAAATGCAACATGCCCGATCAAATGGTTAAAAGAAGACAACAGAAAATATAAAATTTCAGGCCAGAAGCCGTGCTTAAGTGTCATTACTCTCTGTTATGGACTGAATAGTGTTTCTCCCAAACACATATTTTGAAGCCTTAATCCCCAGTGTGATGGTATTTGTGTATGGGGACTTTGTGAGATAATTAGGTTTAAATGAGGTCGTAAGCATGGGGCCCTAATCCAATGGGATTGGTGTCATTATAAAAGGAGGAGGAAACGAAAGAGAGTGCACAGGGAAAAAATGAGGACACAGCAAGGAGGCAGCTGCCTACAAGCGAGGAAGAGAGTCCTCACCAAAATAAAAGTTACTGTCACCTTGATCATGGACTTCTGGCCTCCAGAACTGTGAGAAATAAATTTCTGTTGGTTAAGGCACCCAATCTGTGGTATTTTGTTATGGCAGCACAGGCAGACTAAACTAATACACCCTCCAACTCAAATTTCTTATCGCAAAACATCTGTACAGTATTTACCTGCTTACAGCAGTGTCTTCAGTGTTCCCTTCAGTCCAAGTATTTATTGTACCCCAAGATACTAGGCATTGGTAGTTGTCCAGAATTAGTAAAACTCTCCTTCTTTTGCATCTATCAGACATCACAACCTCACACAGACCTGGTTGAAAGAGGCAGACTAGACCAAGCAAAGGCCGTGTTGCCCAAGTCTCTACAGTGACATGGAACTAAATGTGGCAAAAATAGTTATTCACCTCACTTTTCACAAGTCCCCCACAATTCTGATGCCAATAATTACCTGAGCTTTGAAGAATTAATTTTTAGGACCTAGAGATTCTTTTAAAGTGTATACTATTTCTGTAGGTGGTTGATAGGGGCTATCAAAGTTAACTGGTAGCCTGGGAAAGACAGCTTAATGTGGGGGAGAAGAGATGCCTACTTAGGTTTAACTGTCATGCCATGCTTTAGTATATGGTAGAGAAACAATCAAAATAGAAAGGCTTCATCAAAAAGATACATTTTTGATCACCTAATATAAATCGAACACCTAGTATGAATGGGAAATATATATATAAAGACAGGGTGTTTTTCAAGAAATTGATTTTTAGCTATGAAAACTTTTGGTAACAACAACTTCCTCAGAACCTCAATTTATAAAATAGATACAAATGAAGCAGCTCTGATTAAATTAGAGATGGGCTACCTGAGCAGCAATGGCATTTGAGACCCCCTTTTAGAGCACTAAGGCTCTTGAAGAACTCACCCTTGCTTACTTAAAGTACCTTGCTGTTTATAAGATTTGTTTCTTTGGAGAAAGATGGAAGAATTCTTACACTGAAACATGATGGAAGGGGTACTATGGTATTTCCAAGGTGTTGCTAAGAGATAAGCAGGATCATTTAAAAGGCAGGCAAAGAAAGGAGAGATGCTGAAGATCCTTGGGACACAAGGCTTACATATTTACTCAGGTCACATGATGTTTCATGGAATCAGAACCAAAGAGCCGTGGCTTCCTTCAACAAGTTCCCTTCCCACCCATCCCGCTTTGAAGTAGAATTTTTGACCGCTTTCAAAGAAAGCCTAAGGGAACAATATCAAACATTTGGGGGAAAGAGATAACCTCTCCTGGCAAGCGGGTAGGTGAGATAGAGAGATGATTGATAGTATCAGTGGAAAGGACAGATCAAAGTCCTTTCATACATAATATTTGGAGTATTATTAGATGAGTGCCCATGGTTGTCATTTAAGTAGTATTCCTTCCTCCCCTTACCTCTAAATTTTAAGTACAAACCAGGACTCTTCAGCCACACCTGATACAGTCAATGCTATTTGGATGGATTGTGGTTTGACTTCTTCCTATCCCATTATATTAATTCACTTACCAATTCAGTTTTCCTGGCTGGATTTGAAGAGGTGGTAAGGAAGGAAGCTAAAATGCAACTCATCGTGACATCAAGCCCCCCAAACACAGTGGTAGAACTAGCCTTGGGTTGGGGGCGGCCACTGACTCATACAAAGAATTTCAGAGTAGACTGTTGGGTCCCTTCCATTCCCTGGCCCATCTAGGATTCTACTTCTGGTCCTGATTTTGGATGGAAATGAGAGAAGTCACAGAAAAGTACTCACAAATTATATTGTTTCCCCTTTTAAAAACGGATGTATTTGGCTCTCAGATGGGTTTTCGGTCACCCAAAGTCTTCTAAGAAGTGCAAATGTCTCCAGGAGAGAAATAGTGGAATTCAGTACTAGTTGTTATCTTGGGGAAATAATAATAGCTAGCTGAGAAGAAAAGCCAGAGGAACGAGGGTTCAGAACTGGCACCTGGGTAGAAAAGTGGAGTGCTGACAGGGGAGGTGAAAGGATGGCTCTGTTCCCATCCAGCTTGTTGGAAAGCATGGATTTAGGAATGGAGGTGAATTCCCGAGTTACTGGTTACAATCATATCGAAGTACAAGTTTACACTGAACATACGTATCCATTTGCTAAATTATTGAGCTATTACTTAGAAATGTATTCCTTGCAATGTCAAAGGTTCAGGACTGGTTTGAACTATGCTTAAAGAGGAAATGATCATTTATTTCCTATTAAGAGCTAATGATCCCACTATGTACTTTATATTTATGATTTTCATTGAACCTTCGTGATCACCCTGGTAGGTAATTATTATTTTCCTTAGTTTATGCATGTAAAGTGCTGTGCTCATTTATTCTATCCGTCTCCCTGCAAATTTCTTAATTTGCAAAAGTCTAATTCAACTTCTCATTAGTATTTTGTGTTTAGAACCATTTATGTAAATGAGGTAATGTAAATGTAATTTACATTATGTAATGTAAACGTAAACAGTTTTGCAAGTTACTCCTAGTACTTGGGAATTCGGGGCATTAATTCGGGGCTTCAAAGAGGATCACATTTCAGTTTACAACCATGGTAGTCTTGGGTGCCATTTGGGTCTTTTATTCCTCTATTATTACCAAACCTAGAAAGAACTCTATGAAGGTGATTCACTTAGACACTTAGATCCTTTATGGTAAGGTGGAAATGATTATGTGCCCGCACACTTAATTGGAAAAACAAAATATGCCTTTTTTCAAATCAATTAATAAAATCATGTAATGTCACACACACACACACACACACACACACACACACATTTTCCTTCCCAATAGACCTGTCCATCTCCACAGATGTATTTTCTGAACTCACAGTATATTCATTCACTATAGAAAAAAAACAAACCTACGGGGAAAGTTTCCTTTTTAAAAATCACTATTGGTGTGAACCCAGTTTCTTCTTAAATTGAGATGTTTCATTTGCTTCTTCTCCCTTGAATACTTAAATACAGGTCCAACAAGAGCCAGAGAAATTCAATGAGATCTTGAAAAGAACTCATGATTGTTCTGACTGGCTCCTGTTACCAGCCTGTAGCAAATTTCAACTTTAATCATTCTGAAATGAAATAAATTGCCAAAGTTATAGTAAAGCCTTCTTACCCAGCTTGGAAAGGAAGCTCACGCAACTACTGCAGCTCTAAAAGTCATCTATTGTATTTCAGAATACCACGTGGAAGAGTGAGGCAGGGAGGTATAGTGGAAAGTGTATCGTGCTGTTAGTACTACAAGCCCTGTTCCCGGGTGTCTTTGGTTTGGTTTCCTTATCTTTAAAATAGAGTATTTGGTTAGCTGATCTCTGTGGGTACTTATGACTCTTAACTCCCGAAATGGACATGAAATGGAAGTTCTTCCAAGTATATGGACTTGGAAATTCTTAGACGAAGGTAAGTTTGATGTATGAGTCTACTCTTTGAAATACATTCTCTTATTGTCTCTATTCATACTTAAAAATACCACCTCACATTAGTAATTCCTTCGGAGATGAGCAGCATTATCTGGAATGGAGTATTTCTCCCCTTCTGGTAGAACCTTTTTCCTCTGTTGACTTTGGAGACCATACCTGGCTATCTCAGAAGTGATTTACCTTTAGTATCATTAGGAAACATTGCTTCACTAAAGGAGATAGGTAAACAATGAGAGAAGCAGATGACGTCCCGGAAGAGAGGAAGGTACAGAGAGTATACAGGTTTCCCCCAGAGTTAGAGAAGAAGGGAATAACCTGGATGCTGTTGGAGAGCCTCACAGTATTGTTTTCCGCTCACCGTTTTGGCCATTGCTAGGGCTGAAAGGTTTTTCCATTATATAGGCTCCCAGCATGTTACATCTGGCTGTGGGAGCAGTCAGTGGCTCTTTATAGCATCGTGTGTCTACAAATAGGTTTGAATTACCTTTGAGGAGAAGGGAATGACCATTTATTTTCTTTAATCAGCTGGTGATTCTATATATATATTTTACATTTATTATTTCATTGATTCTTCCTGACCACCCTGCTAGGTAGTTATTATTTTCCCCAGTTTGTATAGATGAGGCGAGTGATGATATTCAGGAATTGTGCTGAATGCAATTTTCTTACGTTTGCAAACTTGTACTCCCTTTAGCCTTTCTACTTCTAATTCTAAAGTCTTGACTTCATTCCAAAACCAATCCTATCTCTGACCATTTAGACTTGGCGTTTAAATGCCCAGTGTTTGGGGGCTTCCCTGGTGGCGCAGTGGTTGGGAGTCAGCCTGCTGATGCGGGGGACGCGGGTTCGTGCCCCGGTCCGGGAGGATCCCACATGCCGCGGAGCGGCTGGGCCCGTGGGCCATGGCCGCTGAGCCTGCGCGTCCGGAGCCTGTGCTCCGCAACGGAGGGGCCACAGCGGTGAGAGGCCCGCGTACCGCAAAAAAAAAAAAAAAAAATTCCCAGTGTTTGGCTCTACTCACCTAAAGTATTTTGAATTGATTTCCCTCCGGCGCTTCCAATTCCAGATACCTTGGGTAGGGTACCACGTTTCCGGTTCTAGCCCCCAGGAACAAATCCTTAACACCAGACAGACACTAGGCTAAAACCCTACCTAAGTTCCTCCACTTAGGCCCTTTCTGTCCCTATTCTAGGGAAGCAGTAACCTTCTACCCATGCTGTGACGTAGCACCCTTCAAATGAAATACTGGCAAGTGTCTTGGAAAGGCCCTATCATGGACTTGTGAAAGATCTCACAACTATAGACAATAGAGCCAGGATTCAAATCCAGATTTATCGGACTCCCAAACTGTTGATTTTCTTCATTCTGTTATCATACTTTCTAACTGAAAATCAGTTAAACTAAGAATCCTATTCACCCATCTTACTGTGGCTTGCCTATTTATCTGGTCTTTTAGTCCCCAAGATCCCCTGAATATGGTCTTGCTGACGTCAAGACATGTAAAATTTAGCAAGTTCCTGAGAGTAAGTAGGACATCCTCTTGCCACTTAAAACTCTGTTTTTAGATTGTCTTATATCCAGCACTGTTACTAATCCACCATGCTAGAGGGCAGGGAAATGAGAGCTATGTGCTGGGCTCGGTACTGCATGCTTTCTGTGTATGAACTCATTTAACCCCTTACATCAGCTCTCCGAGGTACTTACTATCATATACTTCATTTTATACATAGGGAAACTAAGGTGTAGAGAGGTCAAGTGACTTGGCCAAGGACAAGATATTAACTGCTCGTCAGATTCATGTGCTCGCCCACATCATCCAGGCCTTTTGCATTTAGGCAAGACCATGCAGTTCATTGTGGTGGATGGGCTGTGGATAGAAGTGCTGTCTGTCATTTCTGCACTGAAGCAGTTAAGGGCTAGTGTACAACCCTTCAGCTCTCTCTTCTCCTGTCTTGGTGACCTGGAAGGATACAGCTACAAAACGGTGGGGCCTCTGCCAGCCTGGATTTCTGAGTGACAGCAAGGGGTAGAATCCCCCAGTGACCCGTGTTGGATTTATACCCTCAGTGAGAAATAAGCCTATTGTGCATTAAACCACTAAGATTTGAGAGTTAATTTGTTACCACAGCATTACCTGTGCCATCTTGCCTAATACAGTGGCAAATGCAAGGATTTAAACCCGACGCTGTGTGTCTCCAGAATCTGCATTTTGTTGCATTTTTAGGACGAAGTCTAAGCCTCCATGGTCATCTAAGCAAGTCTGACAGCTTGCTTAGAAGGGACCATGTGCTGGCTGAAACTTGGGAACTTTAGAACTGTGGCAAGTTCATTCCCTTCAGAGGAGTAATGGCTGATCTAAAATAACTATTAAGGCTGGAGATTTTCTACAGCGTTATCTACTCTTCCCCATTATGAGAAGTTACAGGAGAAAGGATCTGATTGCCTCTCAGCATATTTTCACCTTTGAGATTAAAAAATACATTTTCTACTCCAGGCATTTTGCTTTTACATTGCAAATACATTTGGACTCTTTCACAGTTTTATGTCTTTTAAACAAACGTTTGTTGCATTATGGAAAAAAATTACCCTTAACAGCTTTCAAGAGCCTCTGCTTAACGCATATTGTTCGTTCCTTTCCTCTAGGTGTGAATTAATGTATTAATTAATTATTGGAGTGGGTGTTGCTTGTGAAAAAGGAAAAACTATATGGCAGTTAGAAGGCATCTTGGTACATTTCAAAGCTGTGTTTGGGCATCGCTCTGGCTCTGTGTATTGTTCAGAACCTCTCCTAATACTAACTCATTAGGAGAAAGCATTATTACAAGTGAAGCTAAGGTGTTCATTTGCATAATTTCCAGATTTGTGTGTGTTATTCATACAATTATATTGTTGGTTTAATCACAAAGTTGTTAAGCTATTTTCAGGAAGTATTTGAGAACTGTCTTTATGATGTGTAGCTCAATTTTATTCTGAAGAAATTCAGTTACACTGACCATTAAAATAATATAATCTAAAATGGAAGTTTCCATAGTTGGTTGACAAAACAATCTTGTTTTATTCCTCACTGGCGAATTGATAATCTGCTGGTCAGCTAAACAAGGTCTCATAAATTGCCTTGTGTGGGGGTAGTAATAAGATATGAGACTGGTTTTTTCTCCTGAAGAATTTTCAATTTAAGGAAAATTTTAGAATTTAATAATTATGCTTTAGGTTTTACAGTGCTGTGCTGTTCTTGGAGTTGGAAGGTGATGGCCATTTTAAGGATGGGAATTTTATTTGACTATGGAAACAGAGCCATCATTTTACTTTCCATGGTGGAGATTTTTGGATAGCTTCCCCTCCCCCATACCCTTTTTGTACATGAACATCTCCTATTGGAACCCCATGATAATGTAGGTCATCAAAACAACCCACGTGAAATGCATTTTCTCAAGGCCCAGCTCCCAATCTGGTATAAGAACATAAAATCTTTCTGTTTATTATCTCTCATCCTCTTACTGTGTCATCTGCACAGTCTTAGGCAAATATTGGGTTGGCCAAAAGGTTCGTTCAGGTTTTTCCATAACATCTTATGGAAAAACCCAAATGAACCTTTTGGCCAACCCGATATATCATGACTATTTATTACCACGATGATATCGCTTTATCATAACAAGGATTCTTAACTGACTCATTTCTGACTCTTTAAAGACATGTTGAAAGAAAGAGTAAGTTCAGGTACAGATTTAAAACTTTTCTTTTTCTTTTTTTTTTTTTTTTTGGCTGTACGCGGACCTCTCACTGTTGTGGCCTCTCCCGTTGCGGAGCACAGGCTCCGGACGCGCAGGCTCAGCGGCATGTGGGATCTTCCCGGACCGGGGCACGAACCCATGTCCCCTGCATCGGCAGGCGGACTCTCAACCACTGTGCCACCAGGGAAGCCCTGAAACTTTTCTTGTTTCTTCTTACGAGGGTATGTTTATGGATTTACAAGTTTTTGTCTAGGTCACGTTGGATGACCAAGTCATTGAAAACTTGAATCAGTTATTAGGTAGCAGAAGGGACATTGGGATGCTCTGGCTTTATTAATAAATCAAAACAGGATTCAGGAGTTAAAAAGAACAATGATGGTGATAGACAGACCGATGGATGATTTTTTAGCCAGAAAATACAGCCGTATTTTCCTAGAGGGAACAGTAAGTCATGAGAAGCCCTAACTTTCCCTCAGTTAAGCTCGGTCACTAACCAGCTGTATGACTTGGGCAAGTCTTTCTGGGTCTTATTTTTCTCATTTGAAGCACAAGAGGGGTGGAGGATATCTCCAGGATCACTCAAAGCTCGAAAACTAGTTTCTGTCATTCTCAGAAATACTAGTAGGTAATCACATATTAATAATTTGACTGTCTCTGTACACAGATATGAAGATGTGTTATATTCAGTTTTAAAATTGAACTTGTTAATTGGAAACTAGGTATTAATCATTATTTAAATTCACTCTTCTGTTTCCAAATCCTTTTGTGTGTGTTGCCCTGGCTTCTGTTAAAACTTTTCCTAGAGACATGTTTTCTTTATCTTAAAATCATCTAACCAGTGATGTCATCATAAACCCAGATTTATGGAAGAAAATGCACAGATTATTTTTAAAAAGGAAAAAAGTTTAATGTAACTATGGTTGAAACAGGCAGTACAGTATTAATAGTTTTGATTTCTATTGGATTCACTCTAGGAGAAGTTCATAGCTCAGTATTTCTGTTAAACCACATCAGTATAGTGTTCAATGCAAGGAATAGAACAGAAAAAAAGGAAAAGATGAATGAAGGGTAGGGACTTGTATGAAAATAACAGAGAGGTTTTGGAAATTATCATAAAAGGAGCTAGAAGGCAATTCCTGGCCTCTGGTGAGAAGCCTGCCCTGGGCTCATCTCCCCTGCCACCGCCCAGGTGTTATGCTAAATAATGGCAGCATGTTTTCCTGCTGCCTAAGTACAGAAACGGATCTTGAGTTTTAATCTGACAGGGAGCAACTCAAATGAGATGTGTCTGTTTCCTTTTTTCACTGAACTTTAAAAAATAGTGAAAACTTGGAACTTCTGTGACAACTTTTGGGGGCTCTCATAATCTTTTACACATCGATGTGCTATCACGTACAGTTTACAAAATAATGTCATGCTTAACTGAGGGAAAGTTAGGGCTTCTCATGACTTACAGTTCCCTCTCGGAAAATAGGGCTGTATTTTCTGGCTAAAAAATCATCCATCAGTCTGTCGATCACCATCATTGTTCTTTTTAACTCCTGAATCCAGTTTTGATTTATTAATTAAGCCAGAGCATCCCAATAGCTCTTCTGCTACCTAAATAATTTGCCAAGATGTTTGTTATTGAAACAATTCAAAAGAATAATGTGATTTATAAGCCATGGCCAAAAATTGCCCTTTTGAAATTCTTTTCTAGATATGACCTTAAAAACTCAGTAGGTAATTAATTTCTTTATCAAACTTGTAATTGATTATCCATTAGGTGCCAGAGACTATATTAATTGCTTCCACCTCAAACTTTCTACTGCCTGAAATGGACCACTACATTGACTGCTAACTGGGTTCATTTTATAGTCTTCTCGAAATAGTTTTCATTTCTCCATTTCACTACAAGATACACAAGATGGCCTTCTCCATCTACCTCCAGCCCTGACAATAGGCCGAAGAAGTATGTCTTCCGTAGATCTTAAGCACGTATCTTTAGCTGAGATCCCAGCTGTTCCTTACCTCATCAGTACTGAGTGAATCTGAAATCTTGCTACACAATGCCTTATATCATTTCCCAAAAAGAATGCACTACACTCGGGAAGGTTTCATAGCTGTTAATAAATGCAAATTTATTCTAAAAGATTTCCAGAGCACATGTTCGTCGTCACATATTAGGTTCAAATGGGCAGCCCAACTTTCGCCAACAAAGACCAATGAATAGCATTTTAGGAAGACAGGAACCAGGAGGGATGGTAAGAAGGAAGACAAAGTTTGAAAACATAGGTACAAACAGAATCAGATGCCGTAAGTTTTGTTCACTTAAAATAGGTGACAGATGCCAACATCAGGAGGCATAGGTACCTAAATTCATAAGGACGTTGTGCAGAAGCCAAAACTAAATAGGGTAAACTGCAGTCCTCATGTTGGACTGACAGGGGGCGAACTGAGTGGGAATAGCAAGTGACTTAATTAGGATGGATTTTGTGACTAGATTTGGAGACAGATTATACCTAATCTAGGGAGCCAGGTACAAGGGCTCCCTAGAAACCAATCAGGCCCTGACCTTTATTTAGATAGTTGGCATTTTCAGCTTATAAATTTACATTATTAATAACCATCCTTTGTTGATTGCGTTTGCCTTTACAAACCCTTTTCACACAGATTTCCTCGTTGGTGATTTATGATAATCATGATAGGCAGAGTAACTATTATTTATTCTAGTTTATAAATAAAAACATGGACACAAAGAGGTTAAGTGACTTGACCTAGATGATACCACTGCAAACTGGTGCGGTTCCCATTTATTGTCAGGCACTTGATAGACATCTGTTTTCTCAGTTCTCGTAACAGCCCTGTGAAGTAGATAGGTATTATCTTTATTTGATAGATGAGGAAACATGAGTTCAGAGAGCTGGGATAACTTAGCGAAGATCACATGGTAAGTGGCAGAGTTGGCCGTTGAACCCAGTCTGTCTGGCTCCAAAGCTTGTGCTCTTGACAACTAGGCTGTGTTATTTTCTGTTTCCGTTACTACAATTTTCACATTAACACCTGCTTCCAAGATAATTTTGTGGTTCACTTCATTCATTTGTGGCATTGCGAACCCCTCTAAATTCAGTAACAGCAGGGCTGCTACTGGCCAGGTTAGTGGGATCAACTCGCAGATGTTGTTTTACGTTTATAGTCTCCATGCAGGGAGGCGGGTGTGTTTCCACACTGCATTCCCTACAAGTTGCAGATCTCTGAAATGCTCACAGTGCGCATATTTTGCTTCTGGCATGTTTTTCAGAAGATACATTCCAGAACTTTGTAGGAGGAGGCAGAGGAGAGGAGCACGCTATGATTTGAGCTTTTTCATAGCACGCCTGGGGGACTGAAATTCAATCAGTAGCAAGTGGGTTCTTTCGGGTTTCAAAGATGAGAAATAAGGGACCTTAGTGGAGGGAGAGAGAAAGAAGCGTGGACAAACTTTCCTTACTTCATGATTTTGCCTGGGGATAGCCTTTCCCAGGAACCATTTGGTTTTGGGTGTCTCTTGCAGGGTATATGAAGAGATGAAAGAAACAAGAGCCATTGACATTGACGTGACTCACAAAACATATGGCTCTAAATAATGAGACCCTTTATCTTGGAGAAGAATCTAAAGGGCATGGGAGAAACCCTCACGTAACTCATTAAAAAAAAATAAAGCTGAAAAATTTCCTTTCTGAGGCCATAATCTTTTAGTCTTTTTCAGACGTTGCACCAAGAAATAAAAGCTTAGGGTTGGTAGAAATAGCATCAATTCATTAGGAAACCTCTGGATGGTGTAAGTATCTGCCATTAGCCTTCTGTTTCTTTAGCTGCTAGGGGGCCAAGAACATTAAATTATTTTAAAAAATTAAATAAATAAAAACTCCTCTGTTCAAATGTCACTGCTTCTCTGGAAATGACATCATCTGTTAGCTAAAATATTGAGAAAATGAGTACATCCTTATGTGGTGGAACGTGTGGGGAGCAAAACTGAGAGTGGGTGGTTTTAAAGCTGTTGAGAACCTTCCCAACATGAGGTCTGTTTATTAAGAGGCTTTGGAATGGATGCTCACGTACTTCCTAAATAAACAAAGAGCCTCATCTTATTCATCTGAATTTGTCCTCTTACCCAGGACTTAACTGTCTACGCTGGTGGTGGTTGTCTGTGGGCTTTCAGTTTTACATGGATCAGGAAGCCATGCTTTAAGACACAAACAGTGAAACTCAGGAAAAATTGATATGATAGTATTTTGTAGGTGGGTTCGTGGTAGTGGGGGTGTTGTGGAAAGAGATATGGTAGATTATAGATTAAGGGCAAGTGTGTGCCCTCATGCTCAGATAAAATGCTAAGGATGGTGGGAGCCCTGAAGCAAAAACGGGATTGTGAATCGGCCTCGGAGCTTGGCCTAACCTCGGGTCCAGGTGACCCAGTGAGTGTCCTAGAAGAAACAGTGCCTGAGTGTTGGTGGCCAGCTACTGGGATTGGAGGTTAGCCCTTTTGAGAACATGCTTTGGGTCCAGAGAAATCTCTGGGGAACATTCACCTTTATGTCCTGTACGTAGTCACATTGTGTTCTTTGTAATTATTACCTTTACACTAAAAGTAGATAAGAATATTTCCATGTTTCGTACCCTTGGGTTCCTCTTTAGTTTCTGACTCAGCTTTTTTGATATAGAGGTGAAGTCACTCAGAACTGAAATTCTCCAAGTCCCCTATTGGGTCCTTACAAACAGAAGACACTTTTGCAATCTACCAGTTTCTCAGTATAGTGATCATATTTCAGAAACAAACCGTATATGCATGGGCTTATTTCTGGGCTCTTTATTCTGCTCCATTAGTCTATGTGTCTGTTTTTATACCAGCACCATACTGTTTTGATTACTATAGCTTTTTAATATAGTTTGAAATCAGGAAGTGTGATGCCTTCAGCTTTGTTATTTCTCAAGATTGCTTTAGCTATTTGCCATCTTTTGTGATTCCATACAAATTTTAGGATCTTTTTTCTATTTTTGTGAAAAATGCTACTGGAATTTGATTGTATTGAATCTATAGATTGCTTTCGGTAGTATGATCATTTTAACAATGTTAAATCTTCTAATCTAATGGATTAGAAGAATTAAACACGGAATATCTTTCCATTTATTTGTACTTTCTTCAGTTTCTTGCATCAATGTCTTATAGTTTTCAGCATATAAATCTTTTACCTCCTTGGTTAAATTCATTCCTAAGTATTTTATTGTTTTCAATTCAGTTGTAAACCGAATTGTTTATTTCTCTTACAGGTAGTTCACTGTTAGTGTATAGAAATGCAACTAATTTTTGTATGTTGATTTTGTACCCTGAAACTTCACTGAATTCATTTATTCTAACAGTTAATTGGGGGAGTCTTTAGGGTTTTCTACATATAAGATCATGTCATCTACAAAGAGACAGTTTTACTCCTTCGTTTCCAATTTGGATGCCTTGTATTTCTTTTAGTTGCCTCATTGCTGTGGCTAGGACTTCCCAGTACTATGTTGAATAGATTTGATGGGCATCTTTGTCTTGTTTCTGATCTTAGAGGAAAGCTTTCAGTCTTTTACCACTATGATGTTAGTGTGGGTTTTTCATATTTGATCTTTATTATTTTGAAGTATTTTTCTTCACAGATGATCCCCAACTTAAAATGGTACAACTTAAGAATTTTTGACTTTACAATGGGGTGAAAGCAATGTGCATTCAGTAGAAAACGTACTTCCAATTTTGAATTTTGGTCTCTTCTGGGCTAGCAATATGTACATATTATCTTGTGATAGTACATACTCTTTTGTAATCCTGGGCACAGCTCTCAGTCAGCCATGCAATCATGAAGGTAAACAATTGATAAACTGTACCCATTCTGTATCAATACAACCATTCTATTTTTCACTTTCAGTACAGTATTCAATAAATTGCATGAGATAGTCAACACTTTATTATACAATAGGCTTTGTGTTAGATGATTCTGCCCAATTGTAGGGTAATATAAGTGTTCCGAGCATGTTTAAGGTAGGCTAGGTTAAGGCATGATGTTTGGTAGGTTAGGTGTATTAAATGCATTGTTGACTTAAGATTTTTCAAATTATGATGGGTTTATCGGGATGTAACCCCATTATAAATTCCGGGAGATCTGTATTCCTTTTCTTGTCTTGAGTATTTTTATCATGAAAGCATGTGGAATTTTGTGAAATGCTCTTTTTCTGCAGCAATTGAGACAATCATGTGGTTTTGTCCTTTTTGTTGATGTGATGTATTACATTGATTTTTCTTTTATGTTGAATCATGCTTGCATTCCAGGAATAAAGTCTGGTTGGTCATGTTATAATCCTTTTAATATGCTGCTGAATTTGATTAGTATTTTGATGAGGATTATTTGCATCAATTATTCATTAGGAATATTGGTCTGTAGTTTTCTTTTCTTGTGGTACCTTTGTCTGGTTTTAGTATCAGAGTAATGCTGACCTCAGAATAAGTTAGGATGTATTTCCTGCTCTTTAAATTTTTAGGAGAGTTTGAGAAGGATCATTGTTAATTCTTCTTGAAATGTTTTTTTAAATACCATTTCTTTGTATATTTACATTGACTGGAGAACTTCATATTTTCATATGGCTTCAAGTTCATATCTAAAGTCCTTTTAATTTCAACTTGAAGGACTCCCTTTATCGTTTCTTATAAGGCAGGCCTAATGGTAATGAACTTCAGCTTTTGTAGATTTGGCAATGTCTTCGTTTCTCCCTCACTTTTTTTTTTTTTTTTTTTTTTTTGCGCTACGCGGGCCTCTCACTGTTGCGGCCTCTCCCGTTGCGGAGCACAGGCTCCAGACGCGCAGGCTCAGCGGCCATGGTTCACGGGCCCAGCTGCTCCGCGGCATGTGGGATCTTCCCGGACCGGGGCACGAACCTGTGTCCCCTGCATCGGCAGGCAGACTCTCAACCACTGCGCCACCAGGGAAACCCCCTCTCCCTCACTTTTGAGGGACAGTTTTGTTAGAGTTCTCAGTTGACAGTATTTCTCTTTTAGCACTTCATATATATATGAAGTATATATATATATATATGTGTGTGTGTGTGTGTGCGTGTGTGTGTATATATGTAAGTGTGTATATATATACGTGTATGTGCGCATATATATATATATATATATATATATATATATCATCCTTCTGCCTCCGGCCTGCAAGAATTCTGCTGAAAAATCTGCTTATAATCTTGTTGAGGATCCTTTGTACGGGATGACTCACTTTTTTCTTGTCACTTTCAAGATTTTTCTTTGTCTTTGGCATTTGACAGCCTGATTATAATGTGTCTTATAGTGGATTTTGGGGGGGGGGTTATTTTACTTAGAGTTTGCTGAGCTCCTTATGTTTGTATATGCAAATTTTTCCTTAAATTTGAGAAAAATTTGGCTATTATTTCCTCAAGGAAATGCTCTCATTTTCTGTCTTCTCCTTCTTGGACTCCCTTAATGTATATATTGGTCTACTTGATGGTACCTCCTAAGTCCCTTAGGCTCTGTTAACTTTTATTTGTTCTTTTTCTTTTTTTCTTTCTTTCTCCTCAGACTTGATAATTTCAAATGACTTGGATTCAAGTTTCCTGATTCTTTCTTCTGCCTGTTTGAGTCTGCTGGTGAATTCCTCTAGTAAATTTTTCAACTTGGTTCTCATATCTTTCAGTTCTAACATTTCTGTTTGATACCTTTTTACTGTCCATCTTTGTTGATGCTCTCATGTTTTCAGATCTCATTTTCCTAATTTCCTTTAGCTCTTTGAGCATATTTAAGACAGTTATTTAAAGTCTTTTTCTAGTAAGTCCAATGCCTTTGTTTCTTCAAGGATGGTTTCTGTATATTTATTCTATTCCTTTAAATGAGCCATATTTTCCCATTTCTTTGTACTCCTTGTGATCTTTTGTTGAAAATTGGACATTTGCATGTCTCCCAGTCTTTGCAGATTGGCTCTGTTCTGGGGAAGACTTTCATTAATTATTAGGACATGTTCTGAGCCTTGGGATCAGTCTAGATGAAGCCTTAAGGTCTTCTCAATTCTTTTCCGAGCATTTGTCTTCCCTGGGCCTGTGTGTGTGCTTTTTACAATCCCCTCTTATGCACAGCTGCTTTTAAATGTCTTAATTTATTTCCCTATGAATCGCCCCCCTGTTTTCTCTCAGCACTTTCTGTTCTGTTTTTCTGTCCATAATCTTGTGCCCTAGGCATCTGTGAGTCTGAAGTCTCTCTGCAGCTATCAAAAGCTGTGCATACTGTTTCCTGCAGCTTTTCCTAGTTTGGTCCAACCTGTGCCACTTTTGGCTGTTGGAGATCCAAATTAGGGGACACAGACACCATTCCCTCAGGACACCCCCAGAAAGGTTAGAACTTTGCAAATTACATACACACTGTTCTGTAGTTCAAGGGTGAGAATTGAGAACTAGGCTACCACTTAGCCCAAATTGTACCACTCCAGGACAGGGATGGGTGGAGCAAGTATGAGTAAAGACTCCTTGAAATTTCCTACTATTTTGAATGTGGCTTTTTCTTGATCGTGCATTTGCTTGGTTGCTATAGATCTTTTGTTTGTTTTCCAGAGCTCCTATAAAATTGTTTTAGCCAATCTCTAGTTGTTATTTAATGTTTCTGTGGGGCAGTGAAGGCCTGTAGGTTTCTAGTCTGTCATCTTGCTGATGTTACTCCCCCAGTTTCAGTTCTGGCTTACTGACCATAACTGTCCAGATGCAAAACTATGAGCATATGGGGAAGAATTTGTCTATGACTGACAATGGCAAAGTGGGACTAGATTTTAACTTAAGGGTAGAGATATGTACTGGTTGCTAAGTAAATTGGCGACAAGAGAAGCAGAATTACCAGGTTGACCCTTCTACTGTTTGCTGTGCTGTGAGTAATAAACTGTCTTATTCTGATACGAGGCTTGTTGTCTGGTTTTGGCACCTGTGGAACAGTGGCCAGCCAACCTGCATGCTTGCTTTGTCATCTTCTCTGTACTCTTGATACTCCTTGCCACCCTATGTGAGGTTGACATTCTTTGACAGTAATGGTTGCCTTTAATTCTTGAATATTCAATTATAGAGTTTTTGTTGGTGTGTGTATATGTAGTTGTGTGTATGAGTTTGTGCTCATTTTATGGATCAGCAATTGGTAGTATGGTGTCACTAGATACCCTACTGGTCCCCTAGAGCTATGGAACATATGGAATGTTGGCAGTTCTTCTTCAGATTGGAATTGAGTGTTGGAGTAATTTAACTCTGAAGGTGATGGGCCAGTCAGAGAACACAGCCTCTCTGAGACAGAGAGAGCTCAACTAGTTCCAGTGGGATATTGTTTGGATTGAAGTTGTTGAAGAAGAAACCCAGGCTCTAACTGACACAAATAAACATAAGATGAAAGTTGGGGAGGCGTGGAGGGTATAGACAATAAGGACAGCCTGTATGTATTTAATATTCTGCTGGCAGGAAAAGAAACAATCAGCAGAATGAAAAGGTAACCCATGGAATGGGAGAAAATATTTGAAAATCATATATCTGATAAGGGGTTAATATCCAAAATGTATAAAAAACTCATTCAACTCAATAGTGAATAAAGAATTTACTGTACTGTACTGTACTAACTGTACAACCAGCCCAAACTGGCCCTGTCCTGTTTCTAACAAGATACTGAGTTGTTTTTCCGACACAGTAGAATGAAATCACAAGTCATTCAGCCAAAGCGTGTGCAGAGGAGAACATTTTTATTTCAAATAACACAGGGAACCAAAGTTTCTCCTCCCCTATGGAACCAAAGGACCAAGACATGACCAGAACCTGAATGCTGGAACCCTTTCACTAGTGAAGAGTCCGTTGTCCAGGAAGTTCTGGTGCTGAAGCCCTTTTACCATACCTTACCATAAATGGCCAAATTCCGAAGTCCTCCAACAAAACCTGCCCTGCCACTCGTGCCCCCCACCTCATACCAACCCTCCTTCCCTAACTCGTAAAAGTGTGACCAAACCCTGGATCAGGGAGACAGATTTGAGAGCCTCGCCTCCTGTCACAATGAAGTCTTTTCTTTTCTCAAAAGCCGGTGCTATAGTAATTGGCTTCTATGCACATCCTTTTGCTTGGTAGCACCCCTTAGAATGTTGATCATCAAAAAGATGAGAGATAACAAATGCTGGTGAGGATGTGGACAGAAGGGAAGCCTTGTGCACTGTTGACGGGAATGTAAATTTGTTCAGTCACTGTGGAAAATCGTGTGGATGTTCCTCGAAAAATTAAAAATGGAACTACCATATGACCCAGCAATTCCCCTTTGGTATATAACCAAAGGAAATGAAAACAGGATCTTGAAGAAATATCTGCACTTTCATGTTCCTTGCAGCCTTATTTATAATAGGTAAGATATGTAAACAACCTAAGTCTCTGTCAGTGGATGAAGGGGTAAAGAAAATGTGATGATAAGCAAACACATACACATACAGTAAAACATTTAGCCGTAAGAAAGAAGGAAATCCTGTTATTTGTAGTAACATGGATGGACCTTGATGGCGTTATGCTGAGTGAAATAAGTCAGATGAGGAAAGACAAATACTGTATGATCTCACTTATTGTAGAATCTAAAAAAGCCAAACTCATAGAAACAGAGCAGAATGGTGGTGGACAGGGAGTGGAGGAAATGGGGAGAAGTTGGTCAACTTTCAATTATAAATAAATTGCGGGGATCTAATGTACAGCATGGTGATTATAATTAAAAATACTGTATTATATACTTGAAAGTTGCCAAGTAGATCTTAAATGTTCCTACCCCAGAAAAGGAAATTGCAATTACGTGAGGTGACAGAAGTGTTAGCTAAGGCTATGGTGGTCATCATTTCACAATATATAAGTGTATCAAATCAACACACTGTACACCTTAAACTTATACAATGTTATATGTCAATTATATCTTAATAAAGCTAGAAAAAAAATGTTGTGCTGGGTACCTTCCATACATCACTCCTAATCTCACAATAGCCATTTGTTTTGAAAGAAAGAAAGATACATTTAATTTTATCGAAGCTTAAAGCTACTCATGAAAAATTATCATTAATAAAAAGAAATGGTAAGCTAGACAGTGATGAAAATATTCGTAATAGATGTATTTGTCAAAGAGCTCTTATAAATTGATAACAAGAAGACAAACACAATTTTTTGAAGTGAGCAAAAGCTTGTACAGATATTCACAGAAAAACCTAAATAAACGAATGGCCAGTCAGCATATGAAAAGTGCCCAGCACCATTAGTCATGAAGGAAATGCAAGTCAAAACCACAAGGAGATCTTACTACATACGAACCAGAATGTCCAAAATTAAGACTAACAGTATCAAGTTGGGACAAAAATGTGGAGCAATTGAAGTATTCATATACTGTTGGTGGGAGTGTAAAAAGGTACAACCACTTTGGAAAACTGTGTGGCAGTGTCTAAGAAAGTTAAGCATCACCTACTTTACGAATCAGCAATTCTACTCTTAGGTATAGTCTCAAGATCAATAAGTGTATACGTGAATTAAAAGCCTTGCACAAAGATGTCCACAGCAGCTTTTTTCATAATAAACCCAAAATGAAAACAGCACTTGTTTATCTGCAGGTGAATGGATAAACAAAATGGTGGTACAATTTACAGAAAAGAATATTATAGAGAAAATAAAAGGAACAAATTACTGATACAACTGTGACTTGAAGAACCTCAAATACTTTGTCAAGCAGAAGCAGCCACAAAAGAGTACATACAGCATCATTTCATTTGTGAATTTTGGAAACAAGCAAAAACATCTATGATGTTGGAAATCAGAATAGTGGTTGCCTCTGGTGGGGGTAACAGATGTGGACTGACTGCAAAGAGGCACAAGGGAACCTTCTGTGGTGATGGATATGTTCCATATCTTGATTTAGCTGATGAATGCATGGATGTATATATTTATATAAATTTCAGATATATACTTAACATCTGTCCATTTTGCGGTATTTATATTGTCCCTCACCAAAAAAAAAAAAAAAAAATCAGAAAAAAGTACTGAAGAGTGGACTTTAAGTAAACCAAAGCTTGTAAAAAAAAATGTTAAAACAACAACAAAAAGATTTTAAATCCATGATCTAAGGAGGAATAATGAATAGGTATACTTCACTACTTGGCCTATTTCCACCTGCTCACCACTTTTGCTTCCATCTATTTGGCAAAGTTGAATGACTTTTACACAGTGGAGCACAGATAAATAAGAGGGAGTTGAAGCCCAGGGGAACAGTATTCAGTGCTGTCTTTACCACTAACTTCTTTTGTGATCTTGGGCAAGTCACTTCCGCTGGACCTCTGCTTCCTCATCAGTAATCTCACAGTAGCCTTGTCGTAAGACAGGTGCTATCATCAGTTCGTAGAAGAGGAACTAGAGGCTCTATAACATTAGCTGAGATATCCAAAGTCACATATCTAAGAAGCAGAAACCTGGATTCAAACCTTGGCCTGTAGGATTCCAAGGTCTGTGCTCTCACACTCTTTTTTGCTTCATCTCGGAGTTATAATCACTTACTCTGTGACGTGAAATGGAATACAATTTACCTTCTCATATAGTGAAGTTTTATGTAAGATTTCCTTTAGGAAGGAAAAAGATTTTGCTGTATTGAAAAAGAATTGAAACACACAAAAATGTTTTGCTGTATTGAAAAAGAATTGAAACCACAGACTAGCCTTGGCCTTGGAGGATGCCCTGAATCATTTCAGCTGTTCCTTGAGGCAACAGTAAAGAGATAGAGACAGTCATCATACATGCCCAGAGGGTCTCAGCTAATCATCTAGTTCTGGTTGGTCCCAAGAAGAAAAAAATTGAAGTCCTTGTTTCATGAAGAATGTCTTAAGCATCACTGATCTCAAGAGTTACAGGACCCCATAAACTGGATGACTTCAGGCCTGTCTTTCTGTTAATAATGAGGTTTATTAAGGTATATTTTATATGCAGAAAAATTCACTCTTGTTAGTGTACAGTTCTGTGAGTTTTGGCAAGCATACGGTCAGGTAACCACTATAGCCGAGCTGTAATGGTTTTCCCATAACGTGAAAAACCCGAACGAACTTTTTGGCCAATCCAGTAGTTCCCTTGTGCATACCTATTTGTAATCGATCCCCTGCAAACTCCAGCCTTTTGGAAGTACTGATCCGTTTTCTGTAGCTATAGTTGTGCCCTTTCTATAATGTCACATAAGTGGAATCATATAGTCTGTAATCTTTCAAGTTTGGCTTCTTTCGTACTGCATAATGCAGTTGAAATCCAACCACGTTTCTGCATGTATGAATAATTTCATTTCTTTGCTAAGATTCCACTATATGGATGTAACATATAAGATTGTTTATCCATACAAGAAGTGATAGATATTTGGATTGTGTCTGGTTTGGGGTGACTATGTATAAGGCTACTATGAACATTGATGTATAGATTTTTGTATGGACGTAAATTTTCATTTCTCTAAGCTACATAGGAGTGAAATTGCTGAGTCATACGGTAAGTATATATTTAATTGTATAAGAAACTGCTAAATTGTTTCCCAAAGTAGCTATACCATTTCGTATTCCCGTAAAAAATAAACAATCCCAGTTGTCCTGCATCCTCACCAGTAATTGATATTGTCAGGTTTTGAAATTTTAGTAATTCTAATGTTGTATAGTACGATGTCATTGTGATTTGAATTTGCATTTCCTTAATATCTGATTAAGTTGAGCTTCTTTTCATGTGCTTATTTGCCATCTTTTGCTGTATATGACATTTTCCTCAGATCTTTCACTCATTAAAAAAATTGGATTGATGGTTTTTTTTTTGAGTTTTTAGTTCTTTATGTATTTTGCACACCATTACATTATCAGATATGTGGTTTGCAAGTATTTTCTCCCAGTCTGTCTCTTGCCATTTCATTTTCTTAGCAATGCCTTTTGAGGAGAAGTCTTTAATTTTGATGGAATCTAATTGATCAATTTTTTAAATGATCTGTGCTTTTTGGATCCTATTAAAAAATCTTTGAAGTTGCAAAGATTTTCTCCTATGTTTTCTCCTAGTAGTTTCATAGTTTTAGGTTTTATATATAGATCTATGGTCCACTTCAAGTAAATTTTTAATATAGTGTGAGCTATGGATCAAAGTTCTTTTTCTTTCTTTCTGTACATGAATGTTCCATTGTTCCAGCACTGTTTATTGAAAAGACTCTCCATTGTCTATTGGATTGCTTTGGCGCCTTTGCAGAAGATCAGTTGACCATATATTTATGGGTCTATTTCTGGACTCTATTCTGTTCATCTGTGTGTCTATCTTTTCACCAGTATGTATATACCACACTGTAGTAATTCCTAAATCTTGATAGTAAGTCATCAAATCAGATAGCAGGAGTCTTCCAACTTTGTTCTGCTTTAAAACTATTTTGGCTATTTCAAGCCCTTCTCTTTTCCATATAAATTTTAGAATCAGCTTGTTGATTTCTATTTTTTAAAGGCCTGCTGGAATTTTGATTGGAATTGTAATTATAGACTAATTTTGGAAGAATTGACATTTTAACAATATTGGGTCTTCGGACACATTTCATATCTCCATATATTTAGGTCTTCTTGATTGGTCTCATCAATGTTTACTGGTTTTTAGCCTGTACATACTGCATATGTTTTGTTGGATTTATATCTAAGTATTTCATGTTTTTTTCTGATGTTATTATACATGGTACTTTAAAATTTTAATTGTCTAATTTTTACTTTCTTATAAACAGAAATTTTTGTATGTTGGCCATGTGATGTCGCTAAACCTAAACTCGTTAGTTCTAGGACCTATGTTTGTGGATTCCTTGGGATTTTCTAAGTAGAAATTCATGACATTGGTGAATAGGGACAATATTGTTTCTTACTTTCCAATCTATATGTATTTTATTTCTCTTTATTGACTTTTTCCACTGATCAGGACCTCCAGTGCGATTTTAATTGGAGTGGTGAGAGTAGGCATCCTTGGAGGGTCTTTAGGTGGATAATGGTCAATTTTCCACCATTATGTAATGAGGCTATGTGTAGGAGTTTTTTGGTTTTTTTTTTTTTTGGTAAATGCCATTTATCAGATTGAGGAAATTTCCCTTTTATTTCTAGTTTGTTGAGAGATTTTATTATGAGTGATTATTGAATTTTGGCAAAAACTCATATCTGTTGATATGGTATATTACATTGATTTTCAAATCCATTGGATTTGTGACAGTATATAAGAATGAATGATAATGACAATAATAATTACTTCATTTATTCTGTGCTTACTATATGCTCACTACTTTTTAGTACAGAAATGTTGATTCCTTACCCTACCTGACTCTCTTCTACTTCCATTGGAAGTGAACCTCCTAAGCTTCAAGGATATCAATTGAAGGAAAGCCTTTGGGAAGGGAATAAGGAATCATCATAGATATGTGAAATGGAACATGCCATGGTGAAATATATAAATACATTAGAAACTAGAGATTAAGAGGTAGGTAAAACTGTTACAGAATGCAAGTCCATGTGCCTGACGCACAGTGAGGCCAAACAAAGTGAAAAGGAGGAGTTTGGAGCAGAGAAAGGTTTATCGCAGGGCCACGCAAAGAGATGGGTGGCTTGTGCCCAAAACACCCCGATGTCCTTGAAGGGTTTCACAAAGCACTTTTAAAGGCCAGCTGAGGGAGGGGCGTGGTTGGTTGTTGCAAACTTCTTGGCATTGGAATCCTTTGTTCTTGCAGCCATCCATGTAGGTCAGGTCATGATGTTCTTGTAAACCTCCAACAAGACAAATGTTGTTCTCTGTTCTGCAGCATTTTATCTCTATATGAATGGACCCTTAAAGGTCAGAGCCCCGAGAATAGGCTATCCTGTATATTTCAGGCTATGGGCAACATTCTTTTACAAAAGGTGCAGAGCCACCATGACTAAGCACAGGCAACAAAGCACGGGTTATTAAAGTAAAGGAGCAGATCTAACATGGAGTCAGATTTGTTCTTCCCTATTATAAAACCATATTCTACCCTAAAACAAAGAAGAAGAGTAGAGCTTCTGGGTTGTTGAAAGTGTGGAGATTTGGGGACAGTGACGCATTTTGAGAGGGCGTGGGAGCTCCACACTCATTCCCACATACTTTGTCCCATACCTCTCTTCCATCCGGCTGTTCCTACATTATAGCCTTTTATAATAAACCAGTGATCTAGTTCCGTAAGAAAGAGAGAAAATTAAGAAGAAACAGTAGTGGCAGTGACAAGAATGATAAATGCTGGACTGGAAGTGAGGGGCGTCAGAAGTGGTGCTTTATGATGTCTAAGCCACCCCAGGGTTACCATTGGCTGGAGCAGTGCCTTGATGACCAAACGAAGGGTAAGGGTGGGCCCTCCTCTCTGTCCTCAGCGAGGTATAGAGAGAGAAATCAGGAGCCCTGGGACAGACTGCTCGGAGGCTTCAACATGCCTGAGGTTACCAGCAAACCACAGGAGCTTAGCACAGGTATGGAACAACCAATCCTAAGCACAAAACAACCAGTCCCCGGTGGGCAACAGCTGATCCTAAGTGCAGAACAACCATCCAGGAGCACTGAAGAAAGGAAGGGGAGAGGATGACCCCCTGTCGGTGCAAGTTCAGAGACAGTACGGAGGTGCAGAAGACAGCCAAGTGGGTAGAAATGCCCCTGCAAGCATGTGCAACCAAAACATCTTCTGAAGCATCTATCACCCATTCAAGAAAGTGTAAGGGAAACAGAACTAACGATATTTGTCTATTACCACCAGCTGATGAAGAGAGTGAATCAAAATAAGAGCAGAATTAGCTAGAGCATAACCAAGAGACCGCAAAGAACTCCACCCATCCAAGTAATACACTGGGTAGAGAGAGTCCTGGAAACCTACAGCTAGCTACAGAGGAGCCTGTGGAGAAGTGGCCAACTATGTAGAGACCAAACGTTATACCAACCAGGTGCACAGATGGTGATGGTTAAAATCAACAAGACATGAAAAAAATTGTAAAAAGTGTAAGGGCACCTCTTTTGTTTCTCACACTTCTATTCCCATCTTCAATCAACACAAATATTTTGAGTACCTTTCTGTATACCAAGCACTCTGCTAGGTGCTGGGTATAGAATGATGACCAAGACAGGTAAGACCCTCACCGTTATGGGTTGTATAGTCTAGTGGGGAAGAGAAAACCTAATCAAGTAATCACGGGATATCAAAACTGCAACTGTGTTAAATAGTAAATCTACATGGTTTTATAATCTCGTTATGGAAGTCAAAGAAACTTTCCCTGAGAAAGCAAGGAAGAGATGAAATCAGGACTTCTACCAGGCCGGGGTGCCTGCCAGCTGCAGGAGGTGACGTCCTCCTAGATGACAACCTGAATAGCTTCCCCAGGAGTCATATGATGTGATGGTCCTAAAGAAATTTACGATTGAATTGGGATCAGAAAGATGAGTAGGAGTGACTAAAGTCAATGTCCTGAGGGTTTCTTTCGAGGAAAAACATGTACAAAGTTCCTGTTGCAGACAGAATAAAGCATGGCAAGTAGGACGGTATATAAAAAGGCTAGTTAGATCAGAGTGCAAAGAGAGTGAGAGGGAGAATGTACAAAGAAACTTGGAGGAGGTAGGGGGAGCCAGAATACACGTGGCCTTACGGATTTTGTGGAGGAATTTGTTTTTATCCTAAGAGCCATGGGTAGCCAGTGAAGACTTAAGCAAGAGGACGGGGAGGGCATGATTTAAAAGATTTCTCTGCTGTGCAGAAAAATAATCTGTGGATTGCGGAGTGATGTGAGTAGACCAGTTTGAGCCTTTTGGAGTATTCCAATGTTCATGTTTAAGGAGTGTAATGATGATGGTGGTATAACTGAAGTGGAAGCATTTAAGGGCACTGAAGAGGTAAATTTGATTTCAGTTGTGTGTGGGAGGAGAGGAGAGATTCAAGGATGACATCTAGTTTTCTATCTTACATAACTGGCTGGTTAGTGGTTCCATTCCCCAAGCGGGAACACTGCAGGCGGACCAGGTAAGGGTGGGGTTGGGAGCTGTTATCATCAATTCAGTTTTCAGAGACTTTGACTTTAAAAGATCTAAGAGATGTCCTGTAGGCAGTTGGTTATTCACGTTTGGATGAAAAGTGTTAAGAGCTTTGATTAGGATGTTGCCAGTGGAACTGAAGAAATGTGGACGTGAATTCAAAAGATCTTTAGAAGGTAAAGTCAACACTGCTTAAATGGATTAAATATTGGGAATGAGGGAGAGGGAAGTGTCAAGGATGACATAAATTTCTGACTTTCTGTAACTACATGGATAACCAAGATGAGTGATCGCTGCTTGGATGAAACAAGTGTATGTTTGGATGCAGTTTCCTTTATGCTGTAGCTCCACGGAAACTGAGTGGAAGGATGGATGCATGAGGGAGAGTAGCTCCAAAACATGCATATGTGATAGAAATGTGTGTGCACTTTTGCTTTTCTTCAGCATTAATTAGGCCCAAGAAAAATTCTCAATTGCTCATTACTTGTTCCCCCACCCCTTTGGTTGAAGAAGTAATCATTTCTAAGGCAGGCGCTTCAAAACTGAAAGTCATCACTTTGCTCCGAGGTGTTTGTATATATCCTTTCAGCCGAGATACGTATACTTCAGGGGCAATTATGTGATCTGAATCCATTTCAGTGGGAAATCTTTTTCTTTGCATTTTCAGGGCTGTGGTTCTGCTTCATCAAAAGCCAAAGGAAGATCAGTCCTGAAGTTGAGAAATTACTTTGACTAAACACCTGTTACAGCTTTTACTTTCTATGCTAGTCTACCATAGACTTGAGTTAGCCTCATTAATTTGGCATCACTGGCAATTATATAATTCTTTCTTCATAATGAAAATCCACTTGGGTTTGCCATGTAGACCATGGAGGTAATTAAAGTGGATTAATCAAAGGCCCTCATGATTAACAGTTTTTGACATACCCTCAAATCTACTGTAGGCATCAGGTGATGACAGCTGACTGAGATTCTGTCTCCAGGACTGTTACCTTTTGAATATTAATGAAAGCAGGTTAAAAATGCTTCTTTGTGAAGGAGCATCTTAAGAAAATCTGTATACTGAAGTGGAACCTTTTTAATGGAAAGGAGTAATCCTTTTAACCCCTCGTGTCTTCAACAAATTATCCAGTGACTGGTTTCTCCCTGCGTCCCCTTTTCAAAGGTGGACAAAAGGGTCTACCAAGATCCTTCAATACTTTTCAACCAGTTATATCTGGAATGTAGGGGGCAGGGTGGGAAGTGTGGCCATTTGCAGGGCTTCTTGAATCGAGGCAGATGGAGCAGCTGACTAAGGTGACTTTGTTATTTTCTTGGTCCAGACCGTCCCTTTACTGGGCAGCATTCCATACCTGCAAAGAGTTACTCCTAGAACTTGTGAATCCATTTTCTTGAGGTACTGATAATTTCATCACACAAGCCTGAGAAATGAACGCTAAATTGGGAAACATGTACACAGCAGGGATTTCTCAGAGTGCCTGATATCACTGAATTTTTGAGATGTGTACCTGAGGTTCAGTTTTTGTGACTTGCTGAAAATCTGCCAGTAGAATTAGCAGAAGGTAGGTGCGAACTCTGATTTTAGGGTATGGGTTGGGTCTCTTGGATTAGGAACATTTTAACATAAGAACAAACTATTACATCTTCATTTTTTTTTTAAAAAAGAAACTGTTTACAATGTGCCTCAATTTGTGTCTGACCTCTAGCCCATGTCTGGGGCTCATCCTGTCTCATTCCATCCCGTGCCTATGTTTTACTTTATTCCTCGTCCCATGTTTGATCACTACCTCAAAAATTGTCCTTGTCAAAATGTTCTGTTATCTCGCTTCTAGCTGTGATGTATTTATCCTGATGATCTTTCTGGAAGAATGCCCTGTCAGGCCTTACCCCCATCTCTTCTCCTCCACCATCTGTATTTGTCCAGTCCAGTGGGGGTGGCCCTTTTCCAAAGTCTGAGGCCAGGAAGGCACTTAAAAAATGCCTTTATTGATTAGGTCAAATGAGAAACATTTACAATTCAAATAATATAGAAGAGTTCAAGGGAAGAAAATTCAAGTCACCTGTCATCCCACCACCCAGAGACCATCACCGTTAATACCCGGTGAACATTCTTCAGTCTAATATCAGATACAGAAATGAATGCAACTTTATATGCACAACGTTATGCAAACATGCCTTTTTATAACCTGTGTTTTCACCTAAAAATATTGAAGCCATCTTTCCTCGTCAATATATAGAGAGAGTTGTGCAGTCATGAATGTGTAGCTGTACATCGTGTATACTAACATCCTTCATTTAATTGGATTGGCAGTTTGAACAGGGCAAATATTTGAAGAAACCAGCATATCTTTGCTCTCACTCTTCTGTCATATTTGCTTCCGTCTCCCCTTCTTGTGGTTTCCCTCTTTTATTCCTGCAGTGCCGAGGCCTCCCTGTAAGCTAATGAAAGCTTCAGCACATACTCCGCTGGGACTGTCTGTATGTCATCTGTGACCTCTCGTCACCTGAAAAAGACAGCAAGACCCAAATATAGGAATTCCTAATGATGTCCCTCAGATGGGAAGGAGGACGTATTATTCAGCATTCCCTTTTCTTTTCCCTTTTCTTTTCATTACCAGCTTTCCGGAATGGCTGATCTTTGGGTTTTCTTCTTCTTCTTTTTTTTTCTTTTTTTCAAATCACTTCCTAGCTCTTCCAGTTCCCCAATCTTAAACGGTATTCTCAAAGGTTACTAGTGATTTTCTGATCACTAGATCCAAAGCCATCTTTTATTCCTCGCCTCTGTGCCATGTCACAAGTATTAGCCTCTTCTTAGAACTCTTTCCTCGTAGATTTGTCCTCCTACATTTCTGATGGTGCAGCCTCTGTTCCCTTTGATGGCTTTTCTTTCTGCTTTCTTACCATAGGGAGCTTAGAGACTCAATCTTTGGCCTTCTGTTCTTTTATCTTTACTCTCTTTTTTTGTTTCCTCCTAAACCATGCTCCCTTCAAACTTCTCTGTGTCTGTCAAAGGTGACATCATTCTTTAAATCACTCAGACCTAACAGTTTGAAGTTATCTTTGACTGTGCTTTCCCTTCCTAATCCAGCCAGTCCTTACATCCTGTCAGTTATTTCTTCAAAATAACCCTCAGGCACTTTCATACACTGTAAATTGGTACAACCTCTTTGGAAGGCATTTGGGCAGTAGCTATTAAAATCTAAAATGCATACATACATGGTTTGACCTAGCAATTCCAATTCTGTGAAACTATCCTATGGGAATACGCAAGTGTGCCAACATATGTGAACAAGGGTGTACTTTGCAGCACTGTTCATAATAGCAAAACCTAGAAACTTCATATAAGGCAACAGGCAAGTGGTTACTGGTACATCCATTCTATGGGATGCAGCTATAAATAAGGACTAGGTGGGTCTATAGGTACTGACATGGAAAGATGTCCATGGCATATTAAGAGAAAAATATCAGTTTTCTTGTATAATATCTTATTTTTGTATACACACCTCTATACACAAACACATACAGCCACATATATATTACATGTGTAGGAAAAAAAGGCTGTTAGATATGCACCAAACTTTTCAGAATAGTTACCCATAGGAGAGAGATTTGGAGGGAGGGTGGGGGTCTGTTTTTGCTTTCTAATTTATACATTTATAATTTGCTTGGATGTCTTAAAAATATGCACATATTGCTTTTACAATATAATGATGCAAAATCTTTCCTATTATGTCTTCATTTCTTCTGACCCAACCTCAAATTTGCGTCACCTGCAACAGTCTCCTAAAGCTCCAATTGCTTTCCTAGCCCTCTGACCATGGACGTTGAGAGCCTCTTTGAAATGAGAAGCATTACCTACCCTGGCTGTCTCCCCGTCTAAAGATTCAAAGGAAATAATTCACAGGATATGCATGAGCTTTGAAAAATTGCTAAGCACAATGTGGACGTAAGGCATCACTTCTAACAGTGACGGGCAGCATCACCTAGGGTGTGATGTCTCAGAGAGGTCTGGGAGATCACACAAATAGCACTAATGCAATAACAGAACTGAAGCCCAAAGGGCAGAGCATTGTTATACAAGGGCGTTCCTCAGCTTCCATTGATGAACCTCCCGAAACTAACTTTAACATTCACATCATCTTTGGTTTTGACTAGATAGCATTCATCTTTGTCATGATAATGCCAGGAGTTTGCTAGCGCTCTGCCATTGGACTCACACTTATTTGTAAGCCTAATTGGCGCTATTAACATTCCAAGGACGTAGAAGCCATATAATGATGTGGGCACAGAGCTAGAAATGTATTCTCCATATTTAGAAGTGCATCGATTTCCCTTTAAGTGAGCTATTTTAATAAAAGCATATGGTCTGCCTAATGAAAAATCTCATTACCTGCACTGAGCTGTAGCGAAGAAATTGCATCTAGCGTATATATGGTGCAGTGTAAAATGTGTTTACTGCTGCCCCCATGGCTTATGGCGTCTATGAAGACGTCAAAACATGTGTAGTGGTATCAGTTTTCACTTGCTGTGAAGACAAATTAAAGAATTAAGTGGAAGATTTGTGACACTGCCATCATCTTGGCTCCTATTATTTTTTTTTGAGTCCTTGGGCAATATTGTCACAAGCTCCTTTTCTTTGTGGCCACTGCATATCGGACTGTGCAGTAGCTGTGGTTATTACTGCTGATGACTGAAACTATGGGCCCGAGGTCAAACAAGGACCTCAGAAGAATTTCAAATACCGTTGGCCACTCCCACTCTTTGGACCAAGAATTAGAGGAGGGGTAAGGACATTCAACAGACATTTTTTTCCTACTATAAACCAGTAAGTAATAATCACTATGGATACAGGAGTGGGCAAAGCTCTCAAGAATTTTAGTCTACCAAATGCTTTGGTTATTCCTTTCCTAGGAATTTGCTAATGTTGGTTGCAGTTGGCAACTCAGTCGACCTTGGAGAGAGGCCCACAGTGCTTTCCATGCTAACAGTGACAATTAAGGAAGGTTAGGGCTGTGCATTAGAGTTTATATTTACAGGTAAGCCATATTCTGTTTTAAAGTTGACAACACTGATAACTATGACAAGCTTGTATGTACTCCAGAACATGTACTATGTTTTGCCATTGGTGGTATAGGAGAGAGGTATGTTTTCTCAAAGAAGGCTTCACATTCCTGTGACTTGAGATCTAGAAGTAACATTTCATAAGGAAAACATGTTTTATATGGTAGATGTCCATTTAGGCTGCTGTTACAAAAGTGCCATAGACTGGATAGCTTAAACAACAGAAATTTATTTCTCATAGTTCTGGAGGCTAGAGGTCTCAGATCAAGGCGATAGCAGATTCAGTGTCTGGTGAGGGCTGGCTTCTTGGCTCATTGACTGCTATCTTCTTGCTGTGTCCTCACATAGTGGAAGGGGAGAGGGATCTCTGTCTGGTGCCTCTGTTATAAGGGCACTAATCTCATTCATGAGGGCTCCACCCTCATGGCCTAATCATTTCTGAAAAGCCCTACCTCCGAATACCATCAGATTAGGTGTCAACATATGAATTTTGGGAAGACACAAGTGTTCATTCTATTGAAGTAGGTTACTATTTTAAATCATTAATTAGTGTGATCTAACTCATCCCCTCACACACACTTTCTCAATCTTGCTTCTTAGCTCAACATTCATCATGTTCTCTTAACTCACAAAATTTAATTGGGAATTTTGTTCCTGGGTATTTGCAATTCAGTTCAACAAGGCTTTATTGTTTCCTATTATGTGCCACAGGAACTATTCTGGGCATTGGCAGGGACTTCAAGGATGAAGAAGAGGAAATGATCCTTTCTCTTATACATTCACCAGATAAATTGGTAGGGTTAAGTGTCTGGAGTGGCTAAAATCCAGGATGTGCCTGCAATTTATTCTGATGCCAACAAGAGAGAAATATCAGTATTCTGGCAAGGTGGTAGGTCAAAAGCAGTTGGAAGGTGAGGGAAGGTCAGTGGGGAGGTTGGTATAACAAAGGCCAAGTGATGACTAGTGGCTTATTTAGCAGTCCATGGGAACTGGAGGTTGATCCATTCAAAATAAGATCTCCAACTCTCTTGAGGTTTTTTTTTTTTTTTTTTTTTTTGGTTACTTTGTATACTACAATCTAAAAAGGGAAAGCTTGTTTGTACCTTGCTTAAGAAAAGTGCAGTGGCACATGGCTTAAATGACACAAGAATATATATTATGAAAAACAATAACAACTGAATTAATAAAGTAGCGGTTTGAAATCATCTTATTTATATTTGTCACCTTATTATTTCACAGAAAGACATCAATAACCTTTTAAAATAACATCTAGGGAACGACAGAGCTACTGAATTTGGATCTAAAACGTCACCTTTCTTTGTGTGTAGTTGAGAGGCTGAAAAGCGTGCTCAATGTCTCAGATGGAGGCCACCACCTCACAGTATGTACGAGAGCCACGCAATGACAACTGTTAGCTTCTAACCTGTGGAACCAAGGGCACAAAAATGTCAAGCAGTGACTTGTTTTACCAGAAGATTATGAGAGTCCAAAGGACCTTTGCTAATTTATTGAGACAAACTCCAATGGATTCATTCTGAAACATAGTTTGTTAAATCCACTTAATTTTTGCTTATTCAAGTGGGTGTTTTAGTAATTGTGGAATGCTGGCAGGAACAGAACCGACAGATACCTCATTGATCCTCAATATATAGAGACTGTGGAATTTGAGGCTTATGTTATGAATGAATGTGCTATGTACATATATTCCAGAATTTCTAGAAAAGAGGTGAAAAAATACGAATAGTACACAGTTATGGAAAATGACGCTTATAAAGAATTTAACATAGAGAAGTGCCTAGAATAAAAGAAGTGCACGTTTAGTACCATCTCAACTGTTGCAAGGAGACAGACAAGGGACAAAAAAATATAATGAAAGGAATTATGTCAAAGTCTTTACAGTGGGTTTCATTAGGAAGGTGGTGGGATGATTTTTTTTTCCTTTTCACATTTTGTGTGCTTTCCAAATATTCCATAATGAATCTGATTTAAAACCAATATGAATACTCGTTACTTGTTAAGAATTGGGCAATATAGGAAAGCACAATGAACACAATAAAAAATCGTCCAGTGCCTGTTCATATTATTAAACTTCACAGATACACTTGTATGTTTCATCCAACCCCATTATTTTTTTAAAGTTAAAGACTGTATCATGAAATATAATTTGGCTCTGTCATTTTACCTGCTGTGTTGTATTCCATTTTATGGTTTTAGCATACTTCGTTTACCAGTTCTCTTGCTGGTGGACATTTAGCTTACTTCTAATCTTTTCTATTATAAATATTGCTGTGGTGAATATCCTTGCGCTTGTCTCCTGTCTCCTCCTTTGTGTATATACGTGGCAGTTTTTCCTGGAAGTAATCAAAAAACTACACATCATGGACTAAATCTGGCTTGTTGCCTGTTTTTGTAAACAAAATGTTATGGGTACACTACCACGCCCATTTGTTTCTGAATTTTCAGTGGCTCCTTTCATGCCATAATGAAAGAGTTGAGTAGCTGCAACAGAGATTATATGGACTGCAAAACCTAAAATATTTACTCTGGCCCTTTACAGAAAACGTTTGCTAATCTATGGTATTACCTGTGTGTGAAATGCTGGGTACAGGGTGCACACCTGCAGCTGTAGAGATAGAGCAAAATCACTCTGCACTGTGGTTGTGAAAATGATGTGCTTTCCCTAGTGTCTGATTTCCTGTGACCCCAAAGTTTTGCCAACACTTGCCGATGTCAAACTTAAAATTTTTCATTTCCCTAATTCTTAGTGAGATTGAGCAACTTTTCAAATGTTTATCAGCCATTTTTTAAAACTGTGAATTACCTGTTAATATCTTTCACTCATTTTTTTCTTGTTAGGCTGCTTATATTTTGTTGATTCTTTTTTAGTTGAAGTTTAATTGACTTGCAGTATATTAGTTTCAGGTGAACCATATAGTGATTTGATATTTTTATACATTGTGAAATGATCACCATAAATCAAATTACCATCTCATCATAAAAAGTTATTATAGTATTATTATTTTCTTACAAAATCTTTATTGGAGTATAATTGTTTTACAATGGTGTGTTAGTTTCTACTTTATAACAAAGTGAATCAGCTATACATATACCTATATCCACATATCCCCTCCCTCTTGCATCTCCCTCCCACCATCCCTATCCCACCCCTCTAGGTGGTCACAAAGCACTGAGCTGATCTCCCTGTGCTATGCGGCTGCTTCCCACTAGCTATCTATTTTACATTTGGTAGTGTGTATATGTCCATGCCACTCTCTCACTTTGTCCCAGCTTACCCTTCCCCCTCCCCGTGTCCACAGTTCCATTCTCTAGGTCTGATTCTTTATTCCTGTCCTACCCCTAGGTTCTTCATAGCCATTAAAAAAAAAAATCCATATATATGTGTTAGCATACGGTATTTGTTTTTCCCTTTTTGACTTACTTTACTCTGTATGACAGACTCTAGGTCCATCCACCTCACTACAAATATCTCAATTTCGTTTCTTTTTATGGCTAATATCCCATTGTATATATGGGCCACATCTTGTTTATCCATTCATCTGTCGATGGACACTTAGGTTGCTTCCATGTCCTGGCTATTGTAAATAGAGCTGCAATGAACATTGTGGTCCATGACTCTTTTTGAATTACGGTTTTCTCAGGGTATATGCCCAGTAGTGGGATTGCTGGGTCATATGGTAGTTCTATTTGTAGTTTCTTAAGGAACCTCCATACTGTCCTCCATAGTGGCTGTATCAGTTTACATTCCCACCAACAGTGCAAGAGGGTTCCCTTTTCTCCACACCCTCTCCAGCATTTATTGTTTGTAGATTTTTTGATGATGGCCATTCTGACTGGTGTGAGGAGATACCTCATGGTAGTTTTGATTTGCACTTCTCTAATGATTAGTGATATTGAGCATTCTTTCATGTGTTTGCTGGCAATCTGTCTTCTTTGGAGAAGTATCTATTTAGGTCTTCTGCTCATTTTTGGATTGGGCTGTTTTTTTGATATTGAGCTACATGAGCTGCTTATAAATTTTGGAGATTAATCCCTTGTCAGTTGCTTCATTTGCAAATATTTTCTCCCATTCTGAGGATTGTCTTTTTATCTTTTTTATGGTTTCCTTTGCTGTTCAAAAGCTTTTAAGTTTCGTTAGGTCCCATTTGTTTATTTTTGGTTTTTTTCCATTTCTCTAGGAGGTGGGTCAAAAAGGATATTGCTGTGATTTATATCATAGAGTGTTCTGCCTATGTTTTCCTCTAAGAGTTTGATAGTGTCTGGCCTTACATTTAGGTTTTTAATCCATTTTGAGTTTGTTTTTGTGTATGGTGTTAGGGAGTGTTCAAATTTCATCCTTTTTCCATGTAGCTATCCAGTTTTCCCAGCACCACTTATTGAAGAGACTGTCTTTTCTCCATTGTGTATTATTACCTCCTTTATTAAAAATAAGGTGACCATATGTGCATGGGTTTATATCTGGGCTGTCCTGTTCCATTGATCTATCTTTCCGTTTTTCTGCCAGTACCATACTATCTTGATTACTGTAGTTTTGTAGTATAGTCTGAAGTCAGGGAGCCTGATTCCTCCAGCTCTGTTTTTCTTTCTCAAGATTGCTTTGGCTGTTTGGGGTCTTTTGTATTTCCATAGAAACTGTGAACTATTTTGTTCTACTTCTGTGAGAAATGCCATTGGTAGTTTGATAGGGATTGCACTGAATCTGTAGATTGCTTTGGGTAGTATACTCATTTTCACAATGCTGATTCTTCTGATCCAAGAACATGGTATATCTCTCCATCTGTTTGTATCATCTTTAATTTCTTTCAACAGTGTCTTATAGTTTTCTGCATACAGGTCTTTTATCTCCTTAGGTAGGTTTATTCCTAGGTATTTTATTCTTTTTGTTGCAGTGGTAAATGGTAGTGTTTCCTTAATTTGTCTTTCAGATTTCTCATCATTAGTGTATAGGAATGCAAGAGATTTCTGTGCATTAATTTTGTATCCTGGTACTTTACCAAATTCATTGATTAGCTCTAGTAGTTTTCTGGTAGAGTCTTTTTTTTTTTTTTTTTTTTTACATCTTTATTGGAGTATAATTCCTTTACAATGGTGTGTTACTTTCTGCTTTATAACAAAGTGAATCAGTTATACATATACATATGTTCCCATCTCTCTTCCCTCCTGGGTCTCCCTCCCTCCCACCCTCCCTATCCCACCCCTCTAGGTGGTCACAGAGCACTGAGCTCATCTCCTTGTGCTATGCGGCTGCTTCCCACTAGCTATCTGTTTTACATTTGGTAGTGTGTATATGTCCATGCCACTCTCTCGCTTTGTCACAGCTTACCCTTCCCCCTCCCCATATCCTCAAGTCCATTATCTAGTAAGTCTGTGTCTTTATTCCTTTCTTACCCCTAGGTTTTTCATGACTTTTTTCCCCTTAAATTCCATATATATGTGTTAGCATATGGTACTTGTCTTTCTCTTTCTGACTGACTTCACTCTGTATGACAGACTCTAGGTCCATCCACCTCATTACAAATAGCTCAATTTCGTTTCTTTTTATGGCTGAGTAATATTCCATTGTATATATGTGCCACATCTTCTTTATCCATTCATCCGATGATGGACACTTAGGTTGTTTCCATCTCCGGGCTATTGTAAATAGAGCTGCAATGAACATTTCGGTACATGACTCTTTTTGAATTATGGTTTTCTCAGGGTATATGCCCAGTAGTGGGATTGCTGGGTCATATGGTAGTTCTATTTGTAGTTTTTTAAGGAACCTCCATACTGTTCTCTGTAGTGGCTGTACCAATTCACATTCCCACCAGCAGTGCAAGAGTGTTCCCTTTTTGCCACACCCTCTCCAGCATTTATTGTTTGTAGATTTTTTGATGATGGCCATTCTGACTGGTGTGAGATGATATCTCATTGTAGTTTTGATTTGCATTTCTCTAATGATTAATGATGTTGACCATTCTTTCATGTGTTTGTTGGCAGTCTGTATAACTTCTTTGGAGAAGTGTCTGCTTAGGTCTTCCGCCCATTTTTGGATTGGGTTGTTTGTTTTTTTGTTATTGAGCTGCATGAGCTGCTTGTAAATTTTGGAGATTAATCCTTTGTCAGTTGCTTCCTTTGCAAATATTTTCTCCCATTCTGAGGGTTGTCTTTTGGTCTTGTTTATGGTTTCCTTTGCTGTGCAAAAGCTTTGAAGTTTCATTAGGTCCTATTTGTTTATTTTTGTTTTTATTTCCATTCCTCTAGGAGGTGGGTCAAAAAGGATCTTGCTGTGATTTATGTCATAGAGTGTTCTGCCTATGCTTTCCTCTAAGAGGTTGATAGTTTCTGGACTTACATTTAGGTCTTTAATCCATTTTGAGCTTATTTTTTTGTATGGTGTTAGGGACTGATTTAATCTCATACTTTTACATGTACCTGTCCAGTTTTCCCAGCACCACTTATTGAAGAGGGTGTCTTTTCTCCATTGTATATTGTTGCCTCCTTTATCAAAGATAAGGTGACCATATGTGCATGGGTTTACCTCTGGGCTTTCTCTCGTGTTCCATTGATCTATCTTTCTGTTTTTGTGCCAGTACCATACTGTCTTGATTACTGTAGCTTTGTAGTAGAGTCTGAAGTCAGGGAGCCTGATTCCTCCAGCTCTGTTCTTCGTTCTGAAGATTGCTATGGCTATGCGGGGTCTTTTGTGTTTCCATACAAATGGTGAAATTTTTTGTTCTAGTTCTGTGAAAAATGCCGGTGGTAGTTTGATAGGGATTGCATTGAATCTGTAGATTGCTTTGGGTAGTAGAGTCATTTTCACAATGTTGATTCTTCCAATCCAAGAGCATGGTATATCTCTCAATCTATTTGTATCATCTTTAATTTCTTTCATCAGTGTCTTACAAATTTCTGCATACAGGTCTTTGTCTCCTGAGGTAGGTTTATTCCTAGATATTATATTCTGTTTATTGCAGTGGTAAATGGAAGTGTTTTCTTAATTTCACTTTCAGATTTTTCATCATTAGTGTATAGGAATGCCAGAGATTTCTGTGCATTAATTTTTTATCCTGGTACTTTACCAAATTCATTGAGTAGCTCTAGTAGTTTTCTGGTAGCATCTTTAGGATTCTCTATGTATAGGATCAAGTCATCTGCAAACAGTGACAGCTTTACTTCTTCTTTTCCAATTTGGATTCCTTTTATTTCCTTTTCTTCTCTGATTGCTGTGGCTAAAACTTCCAAAACTATGTTGAATAAGAGTGGTGAGAGTGGGCAACTTTGTCTTGTTCCTGATCTTAGTGGAAATGGTTTCAGTTTTTCACCATTGAGGTAGATGTTGGCTGTGGGTTTGTCATATATGGCCTGTATTATGTTGAGGAAAGTTCCCTCTGTGCCTACTTTCTGCAGGGTTTTTATCATAAATGGGTGTTGAATTTTGTCGAAAGCTTTCTCTGCATCCACTGAGATGATCATATGGTTTTTCTCCTTCATTTTGTTGATATGGTGTATCACGTTGATTGATTTGCGTATATTGAAGAATCCTTGCATTCCTGGAATAAACCCCAGTTGATCATGGTGTATGATCCTTTTAATGTGCTGTTGGATTCTGTTTGCTAGTATTTTGTTGAAGATTTTTGCATCAGTGTTCATCAGTGATATTGGCCTGTAGTCTTCTTTCTCTGTGACATCCTTGTCTGGTTTTGGTATCAGGGTGATGGTGGCCTCATAGAATGAGTTTGAGAGTGTTCCTCCCTCTGCTATAATTTGGAATAGTTTGAGAAGGATAGGTGTTAGCTCTTCTATAAATATTTGATAGAATTCGCCTGTGAAGCCGTCTGGTCCTGGGCTTTTGTTTGTTGGAAAATTTTTAATCACACTTTAATTTCAGTGTTTGTGATTGGTCTGTTCATATTTTCTATTTCTTCCTGATTCAGTCTTGGCATGTTGTGCATTTCTAAGAATGTGTCCGTTTCTTCCAGGTTGTCCATTTTATTGGCATAGAGTTGCTTGTAGTAATCTCTCATGATCCTTTGTACTTCTGCAGTGTCCGTTGTTACTTCTCCTTTTTCATTTCTAATTCTATTGATTTGAGTCTTCTCCCTTTTTTTCTTGATGAGTCTGGCTAATGGTTTATCGATTTCGTTTATCTTAAAGAACCAGCTTTTAGTTTTATTGATCTTTGCTATTGTTTCCTTCATTTCTTTTTCATTTATTTCTGATCTGATCTTTATGATTTCTTTCCTTCTAACTTTGGGGTTTTTTTGTCCTTCTTTCTCTAATTGTTTTAGGTGCAAGGTTAGATTGTTTATTTGAGATGTTTCCTCTGTTTCTTAAGGTAGGATTGTATTGCTATAAAGTTCCCTCTTAGAACTGCTTTTGCTGCATCCCATAGGATTTGGGTCATCGTGTCTCCATTGTCATTTGTTTCTAGGTATTTTTTGATTTCCTCTTTGATTTCTTCAGTGATCACTTCGTTATTAAGTAGTGTATTGTTTAGCCTCCACGTGTTTGTATTTTTTACAGATCTTTTCCTGTACTTGATATCTAGTCTCATAGTGTTGTGGTCGGAAAAGATACTTGATACAATTTCAGTTTTCTTAAATTTACCAAAGCTTGATTTGTGACCCAAGATATGATCTATCCTGGAGAATGTTCCATGAGCACTTGAGAAAAATGTGTATTGTTGTTTGTGGATGGAATGTCCTATAAATATCAATTAAGTCCATCTTGTTTAATGTGTCATTTAAAGCTTGTGTTTCCTTATTTATTTTTATTTTGGATGATCTTTCCGTTGGTGAAAGTGGTGTGTTATAGTCCCCTACTATGATTGTGTTATTGTCGATTTCCCCTTTTATTGCTGTTAGCATTTGCCGTATGTATTGAGGTGCTTCTGTGTTGGGTGCATAAATATTTACAATTTTTATATCTTCTTCTTGGACTGATCCCTCGATCATATGTCGTGTCCTTCTTTGTCTCTTGTAATAGTCTTTATTTTAAAGTCTATTTTGTCTGATATGATAATTGTTACTCCAGCTTTCTTTTGATTTCCATTTGCATGGAATATCTTATTCCATCCCCTCACTTTCAGTCTGTATGTTTCCCTAGGTCTAAAGTGGGTCTCTTGTAGACAGCATATATACGGGTCTTGATTTTGTGTCCATTCAGCCAGTCTATGTCTTTTGCTTGGAGAATTAAAGCCATTTACATTTAAGGTAATTATCAATATGTATGTTCCTATTACCATTTTTTAATTGTTTTGGGTTTTTTAATTATAGGTCTTTTCCCTGTCTTGTGTTTCCTGCCTAGAGATGTTCCTGTGACATTTGTTGTAAAGGTGATTTGGTGGTGCTGAATTCTCTTAGCTTTTGCATGTCTGAAAAGTTTTTAATTTCTCTATCAAATCTAAATGAGATCCTTGCTGAGTAGAGTAATCTTGGTTGTAGGTTTCTCCCTTTCATCACTTTAAATATGTCCTGCTACTCCCTTCTGGCTTGGAGAGCTTCTGGTGAATGATCAGCTGTTAACATTATGGGAATTCCCTTATGTTATTTGTTGCTTTTCCCTTGCTGCTTTTAATATTTTTTCTTTGTATTTAATTTTTGATACTTTGATTAATGTGTGTCTTGGCGTGTTTCTCCTTGGATTTATCCTATCTGGGACTCTCTGTGCTTCCTGGACTTCATTGACTCTTTCCCATATTAGGGACGTTTTCAACTATAATCTCTTCAAATGTTTTCTCAGTCCCTTTCTTTTTCTCTTCTTCTTCTTCTTCTTCTGGGATCCCTATAATTCGAATGTTGGTGAGTTTAATGTTGTCCCAGAGGTCTATGTAGCCGTCCTCAATTCTTTTAATCCTTTTTTCTTTATTGTGCTCTGCAGTAGTTACTTCCACTATTTTATCTTCCAGGTCACTTATATGTTCTTCTGCCTCAGTTATTCTGCTATTGATTCCTTCTAGAGAATTCGTAATTTCATTTATTGTGTTGTTCATAATTGTTTGTTTGCTGTTTAGTTCTTCTAGGTCCTTGTTAAATGTTCCTTGTATTTTCTCCATTCTATTTCCAAGACTTTGGATCACCTTTACTATCATTACTCTGAATTCTTTTTCAGGTAGACTGCCTATTTCCTCTTCATTGGTTTGGTCTGGTGGGTTTTTATCTTGTTCTTTCAAAAGCTGTGTGTTTCTCTGTCTTCTCATTTTGCTTAACTTACTGTGTTTGGGGTCTCCTTTTCTCAGGCTGCAGGTTTGTTATTCCTATTATTTTTGGTGTCTGTCCCCAGTTGGTGAATTTCATTTAGTAGGTTGTGTAGCCTTCCTGATAGAGGGGTCTAGTGCCTGTGTTCTGGTGGATGAGCCTTGATCTTGTCTTTTTGGTGGGCAGGACCACATCCGGTGGTGTGTTTTGTGGTGTCTGTGACCTTATGATTTTAGGCAGCTTCTCTGCATATGGGTGGGGTTGTGTTCCTGTCTTGCTAGTTGTTTGGCACAGGGTATCCAGCACTGTAGCTTTCTAGCCATTGAGTGGAACTGGGTCTTAACGTTGAGATGGAAATCTCTGGGAAAGCTTTTGCCATTGTATATTACGTGGAACCAGGAGGTCTCTGGTGGACCAATGTCCTGAACTCACCTCTCCCACGTCAGAGGCACAGGCCTGACACCTGGCCAGAGCACCAAGACCCTGTCAGCCATATGGCTCAGAAGAAAAGGGAGAACAAAAGAAAGAAAGAAAGAAAGAAAGAAAGAAAAATAAAATAATTAAAATAAAAAATAAATATTAAAAACAAAAAAAATTAAAACGTAATTTTAAAAAAAGAAAGAAAGAAAAAAGAGAGCAACCAAACCAAAAAACAGATCCACCAGTGATAACAAGTGCTAAAAACTATACCAAAGAAAGAAAAAACCAGGCAGACAGAACCCTAAGGCAAATGGTAAAAGCAAAGCTATATTGATAAAATCACACAAAGAAGCATACACATACACACTCACAAAAAGAGAAAAAGGAAAAATATTTATATATCATTGCTCCCGAAGTCCTCTGCCTCAATTTTGGGATGCTTCGTTGTGTATTCCTGTATTCCACAGATGCAGGGTACATCAAGTTGATTGTGAGTTTAATGTACTGCTCCTGAGGCTGCTGGGGAAAATTTCCCTTTCTCTGCTTTCATCACAGAGCTCCTGGGGTTCAGCTTTGCATTTGGCCCTGCCTCTGCTTGTAGGTCACCTGAGGGTGTCTGTTCTTCGCTCAGACAGGAGGGTGTTAAAGGAGTGGCTGACTGTGGGCTCTGGGTCACTCAGGCTGGGGGGAAGGGAGGGGTACGTATGCGGGGTGAGCCCGCGGCGGCAGAGGCCAGCATGACGGTGCACCAGCCTGAGGCACACCGTGTGTTCTCCCAGGGAAGTTGTCCCTGGACCATGGGACCCTGGCTGTGGTGGGCTGCACAGGCTCCCGGGAGGGGAGGTGTGGATAGTGACCTGTGCTTGCACACAGGCTTCTTGGTGGCTGCAGCAGCAACCTTAGCATTCCATGACTGTCTCCGGTGTCCCCACTGATAGCCGCGGCTTGTGCCCGTCTCTGGAGCTTGTTTAGGCGGTGCTCTGAATCTCCTCTCTTCGTGCACCCCGCATCAATGGTCTCTTTCCTCTCAGGCAGTTCCAGTCTTTTCCAGGACTCCCTCCTGGCTACCTGTGGCACACTAGCCCCCTTCAGGCTGTGTTCACACAGCTAACCCCAGTCCTCTCCCTGGGATCTGACCTCAGAAGCCCGAGCCTCAGCTCCCAGCCCCCACCCGCCCTGGCGGGTGAGCAGACAAGCCTCTCAGGCTGGTTAGTGCTGGTCAGCAGCGATCCTCTGTGCAGGAATCTCTCTGCTTTGCCCTCTGCACCCCTGTTGCAGCGCTCTCCTCTGTGGCTCCGAAGCTCCCCACCTCCGGCCACCCCCCGACTCCACCAGTGAAGGGGCTTCCTAGTGTGTGGAAACTTTTCCTCCTTCACAGCTCCCTACCAGAGGTGCAGGTCCCATCTCTGTTCTTTTGTCTCTGTTTTTTCTTTTTTCTTTTGCCCTACCCAGGTACGTGGGGGGTTTCTTGCCTTTTGGGAGGTCTGAGGTCTTCTGGCAGCATTCAGTAGGTGTTCTGTAGGAGTTGTTCCACATGTAGATGTATTTCTGATGTATTTGTGGAGAGGAAGGTGATCTCCACATCTTACTCTTCCGCCCTCTTGAAGGTCTCCCCCCATTACAGTATTATTGACTATATTCCCTATGCTCTACATTACATCCACATGACTTATTTTATATTTGGAAGTTTATACTTCTTAATTCCCTTCCCCTGTTTTGCACTTCCCCCCACAACCCCTGCCCTCTGGCAATCACCAGTTTGGTCTCTATATCTATGAGTCCATTTCTGGTTTGCTTTGTTTGTTCATTTGTTTCCTTTTATAGATTCAACACTTAATTAAAATAATATGGTATTTGTCTTTTTCTGTCTGACTTACTTCACTTAGCAGAATATTCTCTAGGTCCATCCATGTCACAAATAGTAAGATGTCATTCTTTTCATGGTTGAATAATAATCAGTTGTGTGTATATGTATGAGTGTGGTGTGTGTGTGTATAGATATATGTATTTTTCCACGTTAGAAAGATAGATTGTATCAATCTATTGATGGACACTTAGGTTGCTTTCCTAGTCTTAGCTATTGTAAATAATGCTGCAGTGAACATTGGGGTGCATTTATCTTCTTGAATTAGTGGCATTTATCTTGCTTGAATTAGTGGGATTGCTGCATCATATGGTAGTTGTATTTTTAATTTTTTGAGGAACCTCTGTACTGTTTTCCATAGTGGTTGTACCAGTTTATATTCCAACCAACAGAGCACAAGTGTTCCCTTTTCTCTACATCCTCACCACCCATTGTTCTTCGTTATCTTTTTGATAATAGCCTTTCTATCACGTGTGAGGTGATAGCTCATTGTGGTTTTGATTTGCATACCTCTGATGAGTGATGACCATCTTTTCATGTGCCTGTTGGCTATCTGTATATCATCTTTGGAAAAATGTCTAATCAGGTCCTCTGCCCATTTTAAAATCTGAATTTTTTTTTATATTTAGTTGTATGAGTTTTTTATGTATTTTGGATATTAACCCCTCATCAGATACATCATTTGCAAATATTTTCTCCCATTCAGTAGGATGCCTTTTTGTTTTGTTGATGGTTTGTTTTCCTGTGCAAAACCTTTTTAATTGAGGTAGTCTCATTTGCTTGCTTTTGCTTTTGCTCCTCTTTCCTGAGGAGACAGATCCAGAAAAATATTGCTAAGCTGATGTCAAAGAGCATACTGCCTATATTTTCTTCTAAGTGTTTTACGGTTTCCCATCTTACATTTAGGTCTTTAATAAGTTTTGAGTTAATTTTTGTGCATGGTGTGAGGGAGTAGTCCAGTTGATTCTTTTACATGTAGCTGTCCAGTTTTCCCAGCACCACTTATTGAAGAGACAGTCTTTCTCCATTGTATATTCTTGCCTCCTTTTTCATAGATTAATTGACCGTAGGTGTGTGGGTTTATTTCTGAGTTCTCTGTCCTGTTGCATTCATCTATGTGTCTGTTTTTGTGCCAATGCCATACTGTTTTGAATACTAAGAGCTTTGTAGTATTGTCAGGGAGTGTGATAGCTCCAGTTCTGTTCATCATGATTATTTCTTTATATAATCTTTATACTAATCCTGTGTTGATGGGTTTTTTTTTGGTTACTTCATTGTATAGAAATTTCTACCTTTCAATGGCATCAGATTCAGCATGGTTTGTGCTTATTTATTGTCTTATCTTGGACATTTTTTCCTATCCTGAAGTTATTTTTCAGTTCTCCAGATTTTCAAGTTTGCTTCTCATATTCATACCTTTAACTCACCTGAAATTTATTTTTGTGGTGTGGCATAGATTTTAACCTACTTTTGCACACAGACCATGAGTGTCTTCCTACGTCAAAAGAGAGATCTACGTCATCATTTTAATGACTGCCTAATATTCTGTCATAATTCATTTAATTCATCTCCTCTTGTTTTATATTTGGATTATTCCAGATGTCCCCTTTATAAATAATGCTAAGGTGAACATTCTTCTAAAGCGAATGACTTTTGCGATCAGAAAAACAGAAAGCAAAAAATAGGGACAGCTTTAAAAATACCCAACAGCCTTCATAATGGGGTATTGCATAGTTGCATTCATTTATTAAGTACTGTTTCTAGGTGCTAAATACATGGTGCTTACGGTAGACTCTTACCATCTACTCCGACTTCCTTATTGTGTGCTTTTCTTTTTCTTGTTTTTTTTTAAATTTTATTTATTTATGGTTGTATTGGGTCTTCGTTTCTGTGTGAGGGCTTTCTCTAGTTGCAGCAAGTGGGGGCCACTCTTCATCGCGGTGCGCGGGCCTCTCACTATCGCGGTCTCTCTTGTTGCAGAGCACAGGCTCCAGACGCGCAGGCTCAGTAATTGTGGCTCACGGGCCTAGTTGCTCCGCTGCATGTGGGATCTTCCCAGACCAGGGCTCGAACCCGTGTCCCTTGCATTGGCAGGCAGATTCTCAACCACTGTGCCACCAGGGAAGCCCTGTGTGCTTTTCTATATTGCCAAGTTTTGAAACTTAAAAATCCGTATCTCTGAAGCTCTCATAGCTAGGGTTCTCCTTGCATCCACCAAATAGATGCACTCACATGGGATTTAGAGGCAGTGGCCGTACTGCTGTCTTATCTATTGCTTTTCTCAAGCCCTGCTGTGGAAAGAGTGGTCATTTCTGAGGCAGCCTTCCGGGGTGTAGTCAGTAGCTTTGTAGAAGCCTTCATTATGATGGTGGCTCTGCATCCTGTCTGGATTACATGTGTAGAAGTGTGTTTTATATCTCAGTGGTGCCAATGGTGGCCTCCTGATTCTCCGTTTTCCTGATTGTGGCAAAGGTTGTCTGAGGGGCTCAGCCCAGAACCTGCTCCTCTATCACTTCCAGTGATCTTATATGTACAGAATCCCTTGTGTTACATAGCTTTCTGTTTAAAATGCTAGCGTTGTTTCTGTTTCCTGCAGCAGAATCCTGTCTCACACAATTGTCTGAAGAGGGAGATGGAATATAAGCAAATAATGTCCACACACTTTGCTAAGTGCTAATGCATTTATCTGCTGGGTGCTATGGGATCACAGAGGAAGGACTATTTTTGCCCACAAGAGTCAGGAAAAATTTCACTTAGGAGGTGATTTTTGGCCAAGGCTTAAAGGGCAATAATGGGCAGAGGGAACAGCCTGAGAATGTCCAGAGATATGTGATTCTGACACAAATAATTTGGTGTGGCTGAATCATAGAGTGTGTTGTATAACGATCACCCTGACAGTAGTTGTGTGTGGGACAGTGTAGGGGGCATAGAAATGTAGCCAGGGAGAACGACAAAGTTAAGAAAAGCAGAGGACAGGTGTGGATAAAAAGAAAGAAAACTGAATATGATGAATGAGAGGAAAGTCAAGGATTCTTAAGTTTTTGCCCTGGAAATCCCTCCCTCCCTCCTTCCCTTCCTTCCGACTGAAGCTCTCTGTGTTAGAGTACAAGCTCATTCCGGAGCATGTTAATTTCTCTTGTGTTCCCTATAACATCTAGCTGATGCCTCGCCCATGATATTGCTCCATAAATATTGGTAAAATGTTTGATCTGAGCTACTTGATTGTACCTTTAAGAGTAGTTAACAGAGTTAAGAAAATCAATGTGCTATTCTAAGTCACTGTTTGGAAAAGATTTAAACCCTTGCAGTGGAGTACTGAACAGTTGGTTTGAGTTTATTCCTTTTTAATTTTTGGCCACACCTCACGGCATGTGGGACCTTAGTTCCCCGACCAGGCATGTGTCGGACCTTAGTTCACTGCCCAGGGATCGAACCCGCACCCCCTGCATTGGAAGGCGGAGTCTTAACCACTGGACAGCCAGGGAAGGCCCCTGAGTTTATTCTTTATCTTACAACAGCCAAAGCTCTTTCCTGTTTCTTCCTGAGTTGATGAGAGAAAGCATTACCTTATATCTCTAGATTTCCCTCGCAGGTAAAATGGTCTATGCCCTTCCCTAAAACCTTTTTGAAAACCCTCACTTCTGCAGCAGAAAATCTAGTTCTTCTTTGTCTTTAACAATCACAATGGTCTCTAATGATACTAATATACTAACATCAGTACTATTAACAGTAGTAATGAAAAAAAAAAAAGGCCGGGAAGTAACACGGTCCCTTTACTTCAGATCACTCCCAAGCCCTGTTTTTGAAGTTTCAGTAGTCAGAGCTGGGACTTCTTTGGAGTTAAACCTACTTGTAACATTTTTTTTTTCCTAGGGGTAGAATAAGACAAACTTTTTTGTTCCTTTTTCTTAATAAATATGAAGGGACTTGACAGTTAATTAGAATGTTTGTTTTACTTCAGAGATGCCTTAGGTTACGATCAGAAAGGCCTTTTTAAAAGAGAGAACCAAAGTATAGAACACATTTTGAACAGACAATTAAAAGAATTACCAGCTTTTTCACACAGTGCTATTGGAGTTCAAAGGTGGAAGAGATCACTAGCTGGGAGAAATCAGTGAAAACTCAAATATTCAGCAAATATTGGGCTATGCTTTGAAGGAGGGATTGGTTTTCGGTAGGGGAAGGGGAGGAAAACTACCTAGATAGGGTAATATCAAGGAAAAGGATGTGGAAATGGGAATGAGGGAAAGAATTCAAAGGACAGAGAATAGACTATTCCAACTCAATAATTGGGAGATAAAAAACCTGAATATGTTGGTGTGGCAAATTATTTTGCTTGGGACTTTTTTTTTGCATGTTCCTTAGTGTTTTGGGCATGCCAGGCTAGCAGGAGAAGATTGGCACCATTGTCTGAGTGTTGGTCATCATTTGAACCGCACTGTGGATCTGTGTACCCAGTTGTTGAACTGTTATGTCAGAGTGGCAGGGCCCTCAGAGACCTTTAATCCAACTCCCTCACTTTACAGATCCGGAAACTGGCGTCTAGGACTTGTTCTAGCTCACACAGTGAGTCAGGCATTTGAATCCAAGTGTATCATTGAAAGTTAATGGTGAAATTAACCTGCCAAACGCTCAGAAGAGGAACGTGTCAACCGGTTGACTACCTTATTGTACTTCCTTTCTCGTAAAAATCCCCTGCATCTGGAAAGGCGTTCCTTTCCTCTAGTTGGGTCAGAGCTGTTCTGCTGCCTCTCTGTATACTTCTGAGGGATAAGGTGAGCACATTTGTTGGCTGGGCTAGCACTTCCCTCTCGCTCACTCATGTAGATTACAGGCTTTCTTTATTGAGTGAGGAAAGGAAGCAGTCACTTAGCAGCTTCGACAGGCTAAAAGCGGCCTTTATTATTAGAAATCAGCTGCTTTAATTTGGAAAAGCAGTGGTTAGATTTTGAGTTGCAGTTTTACACAGTAAGGTGGCGTTTTGTTCTGTTACCTGCACCTGGAGGAGAATGGAAACAATTTCAAAAGTGAAGCAGTTTCAAAAGCGAAGCAGTGAAAGACCTTGGAGGTTGGAGTCTACGGTTCCCAGGATAAGATTTCCTTAAGGCCTTTTGCCCAGAACATCGTCCTTTCCTCTTGAAACCGTGGAACAAGATAACTCTCACTGATTGCAAAAACCAGGCAAACCTTGACACTGGTGTTTCAAGAGAGGGCATTGAGGCAGATGAGTTACCACTGTTCTGTGAATCTCAGGTGCTGAACTGTGCCGGAATGATACCACCAATGAAGCCACTGACCCAGTGACCACAGGGGAGATTCTTAAGATAAGTACAAAGTCTGAAGCCTAACCTTAGGACAGATGGCCAGTGAAAAAATTGAGCCCTTGAGACCCTCATGCATAGATGAACACAAGAAGCAAGGACAGCTTGGCAAAACCCAACTCAGGTCCTACGGGCATCAGATGCTCCTAGTGCTACTGATACGGCGCTCCAAGTGCAAAGGATGACGGGGAGCCTGGATTGTTCTGATGAGACTGGAGGATGGGTTTCTACTCAGTGAAGTAAGGGCTGTATATAAATGTGCAAGTGCAGAATGATAGAGGTAGCTGACAGCTAAGAGAAACAGCAGTACAAAAACCGAAAGCAGCCTCAGTTGATGTAGTAAGCCGTAGACATTAGAAAGGAGGCTTAGTAAATACAAACGCTTTCCTAAAGATAGCATTTATTTCAGCATTGTTACCATTGCAGAAAGTCAAGCAGTTTGGAGCCTCCAGAATGAAAGCCACATTCTTTAGTGGGGGGGGGGGGTAGACATAGTGGCTAAGATTCTAGACTTTGGTTTCATCTTGATATCAGGACTTCCAACCTTGTCTCTGCCACTTCCTACCTCTGTATCCTTGGACAAGTTACGTCACTTCTCTGATCTTCACTTTCCTCTTCAGTGAAATAGAGGTAATAATAGGATATATCTTTGGGGCTGTTGTGGAGATTTAATTGCGATCGTACATAGGAAATATTTAGCATGGTGTCTGGCATAGAGAAAAGTAAAAATATTAAATTGCTCTTCTATTTCTCTTCCTCATCTTTACTGATATCGACCTAGTTATTATTTATTTTTTTGGCCATGCCATGTGGCAGGTGGGATCTTAGTTCTCTGAGCTTTTATTTGGTATAACTCTAACGCTACAGAAAAGTTGTAAGAATGGTCCTGAGAGTTTCTCTATACCCTTCACCTAGCTTCCCCAATGTACGTTACTATGTACGTTTGTCAGAACATTGGTTCAGTACTACTAACTAAACTTCACACTTGGATTTGCCCTAGTGTTTCCACTAATGTCACTTTTCCATTTCAGGATCCATTCCAGGATACTGTTTCACATTGAGTTGTCATGCTCCTTAGTCTCCTTTGATGTGTGATAATTTCTTAGATTTTCTGTGTTTTTCATGACCTTGACGTTTTTGAAGAGTACTGGTCAGGTATTTGTAGACTGTCCCTCAGTTTTATATGAAAATTGGAACTAAGACTTTTTCTTTAGATACTACTCTTCTGTTAGTGAAAAGGGACTGGCGATTAAATGAAAACTACACTTATGATACATTCTGTAATTAGCCCTAGTAATTAGACTATGTTTTATCCTTATATCAACAATTCTTAGCGTGATGCCTAGTATGCGATAGGCATGCATATATTTTTTGAATGAAGAAATCAGCGTTTCTGATTTAATTGTTTATGATACTATTTGTATTTTGACTCATTTCTGTGTTGATGCAGTTTTAGTTTTGTAACAAAATGATATCCCAATTTAAGAGCCCGCCTCAAGCTTTATAAATAAGAAGCACCTAGGTCGATTTAACGAACTCTCTCACCGCTGTCTTGTCTGAGTCTGAGAGGTGAGACACACACACATTTGTTCCCCAATAGGGATGGTCGCTGATTTCTGTATTGGTCACTATGATTTACACCTGTATGAAGGTTTATCTTTAAAATGTTCGAAGAAGAGACTCCCTGGCAGTCCAGTGGCTAAGACTTCACGCTCCCAACGCAGGGGGCATGGGTTCAATCCCGGGTCGGGGAGCTGGGGAACTAAGATCCTGCATGCTGCACGGCGCGGCCAAAAAAAAAAAAAAAAAAAAAAAGTTGGAAGAAACTGAATGGGAAATGGGATTACAAAACTACGAGTGCTTCCATAGAAACTCAGAAAATAGCATGTGAATGATTGTATAGGGTATCTGTGCATATGTGGGCACATACACGTGTATGTCTCTCTGGGGGTTAGTATGTTTATGGAAAATGACTGAAAGGATACATATTCAACTGTTAACAGTGCTACCTTTGCTACCTCTGTTGGTAAGGGTGAGTTTGGGAGAAGAGTGCGAAAAATTGGGGACCAACCTTTTACCTTTTACTTCCCCCTCATGATAAAAAAGAAATGAAGAAAAACATTCTGAAAGAATTCACCATGTGATCCCTTTAACTAATAATAACTAAAAAAAGAAAAAGAAAATAGACAGTTTTGAGATCTTAGGGAATAACAATTTAGGGTGGCTGATGTTCAGACAGCTGTTGGAGGGCTCTGGCAGGTGGCTGAATTTAAATAGGCACAGTACATGCAAGTGTCTACCTGTTGGGACTGAATTGCTCACAGAGCTATGTAGGTGCAAGGGGGGGATATCAACAAACAGTCCAAACTGCTTCCTGTTTCCATGTCATAAATTTGTAAACACGGAGATGATAACAGATAGTTGAGAACCCCCCTCCCCCCTCGCCTCCATAGCTTAGACTTCCTCTCAGAACTGTGTCTACACAATCCCACATGTGGCCAATGGAGGCCGCAGCTGGAACATCTTTTGTGACGGCATTAGAACCCATTTACTGGCTATGTACATAGACTGTATATGGAGAGAAGCAAAAGGAATTTGGTTTTTATTGCATTCCATTAGTGGCGCTGACGTGCGGTGTATAGTCAAAAGCAGCACAGAATTATTATGTGAACTGACGCCAAAGGCAATGGATTTGGAACAATTAGTTCTACTTCAGGGTAATTGCTGCCTTGCCCACTTGCTTTCTCTTCCGTGTCTGCCTTATTCCCTCCATGCCATTGTTCGACATTTCCTACACAGAAGGCAATTAATAATGGAAGTCGTGGGTAATACAAAGAGCTCGATAAATGATGGGCTAGTGGTTTATTTAATCTAGTTCTATTTTTTGATTCCCAAACAGCCGTAACGGGAAGAAACGAGGCAAATGATTTACAAATCTGATGAGTTCACAAATTCATTGATTCATCAAACGTTTACTGGGTGCCTGTTAGGTCCCAGACACTGCGTTAGATGTGACAGGAAAAACTAATGGGAACATTGGCTCTGTTTGCTATGCGCTCAGAGATGAAGTAATCCTCGGCTCCGTAACTCTGGGTGATAACAAGAAAATGGAAATCGAAATCTTTCACATTAATTGAGCTTTCTGAACAAATGATAATTTGGTTTTGAGAAATAAACGTTAAGACACATATTGCTTTTAAAAACTAAATGTATTAGGATCGTGTGGTCCGATTCGCTTAAATAAAATTTTATACAACTGATGCAGAAATTCAAAATCTCAATGCAGACAGAGATTTCATCCATCCTGTCTTTCTACTCCAGAGCTGGCCTGTCTGAATACCTCCAGTGACACTTCATTCCGGGCACTTATTTTTTAAAGAAACTGCTTATAGCTGCATGGTGCTTGAGGTTTTAGGGCCTCCAACTGTTGGCTTTATGTAATCTTACTAAGCATTTGGAGAGAAACACAAGCTCTCTCCTTGTACACCGGAGTGGGAATCCATCTAGGTCTGAGATAATTTTCACCTGGCTCTTTGAATAGTATTGTGATTATTAAGTAAGATTACATACAAAAAAAAAAACCCTTTAAAGATCTTTAAAGCACAATAAAATGTAAGGTACGTTAACCCCCCTGCACGTTCAGACTTTCATCTGGTAGCCTCACTTTTCTAGAATATTCAGCCTTGAACCACGAAGTTAGCAAAAAAGAATTGTGAAGGCCAGGACTTGCTGTTATGAATCCCATGTATAAAAACCATGCAATTAACTTGAGAGGGTCAGTGTACCACAGTGAGCCTTGCTAATACATACTTCTTAATAAGCATGGTTATCTGGTGGACATGCAGCAGTTTGGGGAAGGCAGGTAGGGAAAGAAGACTATTAGAGGCAGGTTGGGTGAGAGCAGAAGAAGAGACAGTTGACAGACTTCTAGTAAGGAGGAGACAGAGAAACATGGAGAGAGACCGAGAGCCATATTACAGTACGGCACAATAACTGTAGTCCATAATGACGGCCTTAAGTCATGGAAGAAAAGTTAAATTATGTTCTGTGTCCTTTGAGATATCAGGGATGTGGATAGTACTGGTTCCTGCCAATGTAGTTCAAATTTCAGAGCTTGAGATGCAAACTTCAGTTATCTGAAAGCATACCAACGTTGAAGCATTTCATTTTCCTGACAGTCAGAAAATGAAGCATTGCTACGGGAATATAATTATGAATTGCTCTTAGAGATAACGGATCTCATCCGTTGCTTACAAGTGAAATAAAATGATTCCTGGCCCTGATTTTGGTATACCCCACCATATTTCCCGTTATGTCCAGAGGTGTGAGAGATATTATGAAGCTCAGACCAATAGGCAATAAGCAACCATGAGCATTGCTTGTTTGCCATGGCATGCCCTACATCTAACACAGTCCCTGGCAGTCAAAATTTTGCCTAAGTGTGTATAGATATATAATGTAAATGTAAATATCTCATAGGAAAAAAGGGCAAGTTGTAAAATCAACGATTTCAGTATGTTGTACCTTTTTAACGTTGAGTATAGAGTCAGCTATTGCTGTATCCCTAACAATAACAGAGTATTTGTGGCATGCAACAGTAAGCAATAATTTTGCTCACATGTCTATGGGTTGGTTTGAGGTCAGGTGACCTAGGCTGGGCTTAGCTGGGTGGCCCTTAGCTGCAGATTGGGTCTGAGTCTTTTCTGTGTGTCTTGGGCTAGCTGATTAACCGGGGATGCTTTTTCCTGGTGGTGGTGGAGATGCAAGGGAGCAAGCAGAAGCATGAGAACCATGAGGTGCCTCTTAAGGCCTAGGCTTGAAACGGAAACTGTCTCTTCTACCCTTATTCCACTGGACAAAGTAAGTCACATGGTCAAGCCCAACATGCACTGCCTGTAGGGGGAGGAACTGTGAAGTCACATGGCAAAGGAATGGGTCTAGGCAGGACTGATGAATTGGGGTCTATGTCAACAAGACTTGAGGTCAGGTACCTGTGATTACTCTTACGGGACAATAATTGGATCGTTTTGCTTTCAGCAGTAACCACATAATAAGATATGGGGCAGGCCCCCCAAACCAACTGTTGATATAGAATTGAAAACTTTCCTCCCAATTCTCAATCTTCTTTTTTTTTTTTTTTTTTTTGCGGTACGCGGGCCTCTCACTGTCGTGGCCTCTCCCGTTGCGGAGCACAGGCTCAGCGGCCATGGCTCACGGGCCCGGCCGCTCCGCGGCATGTGGGATATTCCCGGACCGGGGCACGAACCCGTGTCCCCTGCAACAGCAGGCGGACTCTCAACCACTGCGCCACCAGGGAAGCCCCAATCTTTTAACTTTTTTGACAAAGTTTCTAGTAATAGTTGACCAAGAATGAGGCATCTGCAGCTACGATTTCTCTGTGCCGGATGAATAGCCATAGCAAAATATTATTGTACCCAGGAAAACCAATGCCGTTAAACAGATTGCTATTCAGCCTGTGAGGATGTCTAATTTAACTTTAATGTTCAACAGGGGTTTAATGTGCTCTAGTCAATGGAAATTAGAACACTAGGAAACACCTCTTTGATGGGTGGAGGTGTGTTGGATTGCATGACTGTATCTTTCCTGCTTGACAGCTCCTCATGCTAAGAATAAATCATTATCCTCCTGTTGAACATGTATCATCTGAGATATTACCTGGCACCGGTAAGTGCCTTAGTCTGAATTGGCACTTGGAGGGTAGTCACAATGTTTGCTAACATGTCTCTTAACTAAATTTAGTTATATAGATAGGTAGGTTAGATTATTTCATAGTCGAATTCCCACAAGTCTCATTAAAAATACCTGAAAACATGTATAGTGATTTTATTAGCACTCCCACCTCAAAATTAATTATTTCTGTCCTTTGGCTTCCTTTTAGAAGATTCAACTGGCACTGTATATTCAATCTGAATATAGTGTTAAGATCATCAGAAATGATAGCCCTCCTGGGCTCTAGGTATATCCAGGGTAGGGGTTCTTAGCATGGGGTCCACGGATGAGTGTCGTGGATTGTGAAACAACTGATCGTTTGCAGATTATGAATATATTGTATACACGTAGGAACTTTTTTCTCCGAAGAACATCTGTAGCTTTCATCAGTGTCTTTTAAAACTCCAAGACTCCAACACACTAACGAAAGTTTGTGCTTGTCTAGTAGAGTTTGTGTTTGGTTTTCTGTAGGCCCATTTTAAAGAAGTGATCACCAAATCGTAGTGTGTCCACAGGATGGTGATGTGGGTGGTTAAAAGAGTCTGAAAACCATGCAACTTATTAGAGTGGTGGGTGTAATGGCAAATGTTCAGTGTGGAGGAGAGAAGGCTGACTGACAGATGATGTAGCTGTGCTTCAATTTTCAACGGGCAGTGACACGGAGAAGGACTTACCTTGTTATCTTTCTAGAACTGGAAGAGGGGAGATGTGACGCACCAGATTTCAGTGCAACCTAAAAGTGAAGTTTGTCGTAATCTTAACTTTCCAGGAGCGTAACGGGTAGCTTATTATTTACTTCGCAAGTAAATAATGTACTAAAACTTCGCAAGTTTTCTACGTGTAAAGCTAAAATAACTGGGTGTTAGAATGTTCCTGTTGTCCTAGGCCTGTTAGTGCTATCCTATCCAAAGTGCTTCAGTTACTTGTCTGGGGCTTTCCTTTTCCTTTTTGAAAAATGGCATAATGAATGCATTCACTTCAAGTGTGGAGGGTGTGTATATAGATGTGAAACCTGATTCTTTTTTATCCATGAAATCATAAGATTTAAATACTAGAAGCAATTAAAAGCTGATCCAGTTCCCCATTTTACAGATGGTGAACCTCAGGTGTCCAGTAGAGTTTGGTCCACATTCAAGGTTACACAGTGAGTAGTTGAATAAGGACTTGGCCACTGCTCTGAGTGCCTCTTCTAGACCTCTTTTTGCCTTCTGTATGATAAAAGCCAGAAATAATTAGGACACAGAACAGTCTGGACTAGAAAAGGAATTAATATCATTCTTTTCATTAACTGCTTCAACCTCTTTCTTCTTGGAAATCAGGTCTTTTACCTCCTACCTTTTAATACAGGTGTGCTCTTCTCTTTTATAATATTGTATATTTGCTGGGAATTTATATGTGGCGATTTGCAGCTGTAAGCATGTGCAGATGCAAAATTAGAATTGACACAGGGGAGGTATCCTGCCGATATCTAAATGTTGCAGACCTTGAACTGTATACTTTGAGGATGTGTGAACTGTATACTTTGAGGATCTTCAAAGTTTACAATTTAAGGGACTTGACATGGAGTTTTGACATATAAACTCAAAATCTGATCTTGACAACTGATGACGTGTTGACTCTGGGTTTTAGGTAAAGCGTACTTGGGAGCCCCTGTATGTATCTAATGGATCTATCTGAAAGTTACTAAAATTAAAGTCATAACATCTGAAAAGCTCATTTGTGGATTAAATGAGGGCTCCAACTTTGCCCACTTAACAGTGCTTAACCTGCAAGCTTTCAGAAGAACAGTATAATTTTGTTCAACTCTTTGCTGGTTTCCCAATGGCCTTACCAGTACTGAGCTCACTTGAAAATATCTGTTAAGAAAACATGAAAACGAAACCCAAGGCACCGTGTAATAGGGGTCTTATGGCTTAACAATATTCTAGGGAGATATTTTATCTTTATACTAGTGAGAATGGAGTTAGGAAGTGAGGGTGAGGGATCGGAGGGCTCAAAATAGGGCAACGTTAATGGTCATAGAGTATTGAAAAGGCAAAGGGTCTGGGAGATATTTAGATAGGAAGGCTTGACAGTGTCGAGTGATCGTCGATTAAAGGGAATCAGAGAAGGAGGAATCTAATTTAAAGCCAAGGTTTTCAGCTGGTAGATGATGATGTTCTTATGCGATATTATTAATTATTCCCCATACTTCCAATGGCGTGAAGCACAAAGGTGTCACTTTTGCAGCAACGTGTATCAGGACCAAAAGCAGGAGGTAGAACCTCGTGGGTGGGAGTGGGGAAGTTCAGAGCACGTGAACGGAGGAAGACCGCACAACTAGTTAGAAATACTTTGTCCTCTCAGTCATTCTGCCACCTCTCTGGGGGTCTACTTTGCTGGTCCCAGCTCCTCACCCCTCTCTTGCAAATACCTAGACATCTGCCCCACTGCCCCTTTCTAAGGGTGGCTGCTGACATCTGTGTCAGGACCCCAGCGGGCCTCACCACTCGCTCGGGGAGTTAGATTCCTCTTAGATGGAACTCCGCTCCATCTCTGCCTTGGTCAGAGAGAGAGGCTGACTTCTGAGAGCCCGTTCAGAATATCAGCCCTAAGGAAAACTGACATCATCCCAGGTATTTCCTAAAATACAACCCAAGTCCTCTTTGAGGGGACCTTCAGGCAGAAGGAGCTTGGCAACTTGCTAAGGTCATGTTTTCTGCTCCTTCTTTCTCTAACACCTAAGTCAGTGGAGGAAGACATGGTGTGCCAGTAGCAGGGGGAGAGGTGGCATCTCCACCTGACCTCTTGTTTGAAGCCCTCCTCTTTGCAGAGCCCATCACATCATGCTCTCTGTGTCAATGCTGCTTTAATTTTGACAGGCAGCCATCATGTATGTAACCAGGGTTAGGAGCAAGGTAAAGCCTCGCCCTTTCTTTCCTGTTCAAAAATGCACATTAGAATGAAAGTGAGTGACATTCTTGTGATTATAGAGACAAATTTTGAATCTTCTCTAATTTATATTCAAACTAAAATTGCTCCCACACTCTGGTAATTTATTATTAATAACAAATGATCTCATCTGATGCTACCCACCTTTAGAGTGCCTTTGATGCTCTAAAGTTGTGAAATTCCACTTATCGGGGATCTTAGTTCCTAAATTTTGGGGTCAGATTCTTTCAGGCTCCTGAACTCCATCTTCAACTCCAGTCACGACCCCCACCCCACTTGTCTTTTCTCAGAGGAAGAAGGTTATAAGTGTAGTTTGTACATGCTTTTGGTTTTGTGGCCTGTATGTTACATAATATTAGGCAGTTACATTATCTGACAAGTTGTGTGACACAGTTTACAGCTGCTCTAGGAGTCCATAGAAGTGAGAGATTAACGTGGGCTGAGAGTTTTTGATGATTCTCTTCCTTGAGTCAGGGACGCTTTCTCCTTGAAACCACACAGCAACCTTGTGAAGTTGGTTCTTACTGTGCCCATTTCACGGAAGAGGAGACTGAGGCTCATCAAGGTTCACAAACTTTCCAGTGATCACGAGATGGTAAATATTGGATTAGAACTGAGCCTCGAGTCTTTCTGACTCCAAAGCCGGGGTAAAATATTTTTTGACTCTGGGGTCCTATTTGCCTGATGGGGGTGGGGAGGGAGGGGAGGGCAGTAAGGTTTGAGATGGGCCTTGAAAAACCGACAGTAGTGTTTCTATAAAAGGAGGGAGGCAATAGGGAATTTCCAAATGTGAAAGGAAAATAAGCAAGGGCACAGAGATGGGAATGACAGTGACTCTGCTGGTTAGTGATGAGACCAACCTGATTCTTGGTTTTCATAGAGAGTCTGGGTTAAGGACAGGGATAAAAGGTTGGAAAAAGAGGGCTGTTGGTCCTTGAAAAGTAAGCCATGTAGTTGAAATTTGATGCCAGAAACCACAGTGAATCTTTCGTTGTCTGATTTAAGAGGTGGGTCAGGGTACTGTGAAGAAAATTAAAAGTCTGTATTGGGTTAAATAAATTACACGATCATTAGGTTATTCTACACACTTAAATGGAAAGAAAGTTGATACATGACCTTTAGGGATTCTGGGGGGTTTGAGTGGAGGAAGGAACAGATCATTTTAGGAGATTTTTGTGGTATGAATAGCAACTACATTGAACGGAGATTTTCCCTGAGAAAGGCTGATCTATTTTTGAGAAAATACGTCTCTAATTTTGTTCCATTATTGGATTTGAATCGGGAGAAACCATTGAGTCAACCCCTTCTAATCTATCATTCTCTGGCAGGGTGATTTGTTTGCAGCTAGGTTTTGAACTGGATAGAGTATAGACAGCTGTGGTTATTAAACTTGAGTGGACGTCACAATCACCTGGAGGTTTCTTAAAGCACAGCCCATGCAGTGGGTCTGGAGTGGGTCCCGAGAATTGGCATTTCTAGCAAGTTCCCAGGTGATGTCGATGCTGCTATTCCCTGGACGATATTTTGAGAATCACTATCTTAGGCTGATTTCTCAGAGGACCAGGATCTTAGAATCAATTCGGGGAAACAAACAAGTAAACCCTTCACTGATATAAGGGAGAAGTGAGTGGGTGCTTTGACAGAAATGTCTTATGTTCAGTAAGTTGATAGGTAGGGACTGGTAACAGGGAGATCACATCATGCATTCTTATGGAAAGCAGTTCGGTAAAATGGAAAGAATACAAAAGGCTTTGGTGTCAGACCATCTGGATTCCCATCCCAGCTTTGCTTTTTACTACATGTGTGGTTTCGTAAGTTATTTAATATCGATATCTCTGAGTTTCAGTGTCCTAACCTCTGAAACAGATTTAATAATACACAGTTATGTTAGAATTGCTGGGGAGGATTAAATGCAACAATCCAGGTTAAACTTGGATGTCTGCTTTGATTTGATATTTGACAAAAGTGCACTTTTTTGAAGAAAATGGTACTTAAGTATTTTTTTTTTGCAGGTGTAAAAAGAATTGGCTGGCTTCACTTGTGCTTTACCTCCTTAAGTGTGAATATTTACTAGTTGCCCTGAAAGTTGCTCCTTTGTATCACTTTGATATCTCTGTAATGTCACAGCAGAGTAAGACAGTTTTCCGGTCAGTGTCTATGACTATGAAATGAGTATTTCTGAATTTCTGCTTCAGGTTGGACTCCTTCAGATTGGAATAATTTTGAAGTACAAGAAAGGTCGCTGTCATCAAGTGTCAAAGGAGTAGCTCTTTATTTTCTGTCATTCCTGCCCTTTTTAAGAATAAATTGAAGGAGGTAAATGTTCCTGTGAGCCAGCAAAGGCCTAAGTATTTGAGGTATAAGATTAGCTCTTGTTCAAGGTCAAGCACCTAGGGAAAGTGATTACTGTTGGATGGTCTGATAAGCTATAAACTACCATAGGTGTTGGTCTGGACTCAGCCATCCCCACAGTAAGAGCCTGAGTCTTGGTCTCTGGGTGGATTGATACGATCTTTGATCTGTCTTTGGGCAGTAGCTGTCTGCTGGTATACTTCTACTTCAGTAATTACCTTGGCAAATCAGTGTTCTTCCATGAACCCCTAAAATCTGGTAACTCAAAGTGTGGTCTGTGGACCAGCAGTCTGGGCGCATGTTAGAAATGCAGAATCTCAGGCTCCACTCTAGACCTACTGAGTCAGACTCTTCATTGAACACGATCCCCAGGCAATTCCTAGGCTTGAGAAGTACTTCTCAAGGTGACCTCTGAGGTCCTTTGAGGTCTACTATTTAGGATTCTAAGGAAACTTGTAAATATTTTCACTCTTACTGTTCTCTCTGAAGTAATCACTTGAGCTGATCTTTCTGTGTCTCCATATTACTTTTCTCCCCGTCCCCACCTAACACTGATCTCTTTTTCAATAAGCAGCTCAAATGTCACTTCCCTTGTAAACCTCTTTTGTCCCCTTGATCCCCATAACATTTCATTTGTTCTTCTGAAATAGTAGGTTATCACATGGCGTTCTACTAGACCAGTGATTTGCCAGCATGCCTGTGAATTCAAATTGGCTGTGCAGCTTTTAAACAAACACGGATGCCCAATCCAGGCCCACTGAACTACAACCTTTGGGGAGTGGGGAAGGTATAGCCTAAGCAGAAACATTTAAAAAAATTCCCTGGGTGAATTTGATATGAATTTCTGATGAAAACCACTATGAGAGAAAATGAGCTCTCTGGGTGCCAGGATTCTTTGTTTTTCCCAGTCTCTTGTCTAAATAAATATTTATTGTATTGAAGGATGAATGGTTTACTTGTTTATCTTTTGCAATAGATAAGGCTCTTCAGTGGCAGGTTCTCGTCTTTGTATCTGGGATCTTTCAGAAGGCCTGGGGTCTTTCTGAAGGCTTTGGAGTCAGGGGGAAAAAACCCGAAACCTGAGTTTAAATCTTACCTCTGTCCTTTTGTGGCTATGTGACCCTAGCAAGTTACGTGATCATTCACTCAGTTCATTTGATTCGTGATTTTTGATATTTGTTGACTGCCTACTATGCCCCACGTACGATCCTAGATGCTTGGTATACTGTGGCAAACAAGATAGATATGTTCCTATTTTCTTGGAGTATACGTTGTAGTGGAAGAACGTTTGAGATCAGAGAGCAGACCAATGTTCCTGGAGCTCAGTGAGCAGGGAGGGATTAGGGCTAGGTTGTGTTGGGGAAAGAGGAATGCTGAGAAGTTGCTTTGATCTCGTCACCTTCCTCTGTGAGAAACAAGGTATGCAATTATTTTCAGTTGGGCTAGTGCCTAATAATCCATAAGTCGTACCAAGGAAAGCTGGGTTGAAGCTTATGGTACAGCCTACAGAGGACCTCTATGTCTCAGTAAACTCAAATCTAATTCTGGGCATCTCATGGCCTCTGGTCAGCCATGATAAAGGAATTTGTGATGATGCTTCATGGAAGGAAAGGCCGAAGAAATCACTGTGACTGGCTTTGAGGTGATCTTGGCTAGCTTTCCATTTCCAAGGAGTGTCACAATATGCGTGTGACCTTTTTATCCAAAGGTACCCCACCTACAAGAAATGTCCCTCACAGTGTCATGATATTGACCAACCAAAATAGCAATTCTTTCGGGCTGTGGGACAGAGTTAGAAAAGAAGCCAAAGCTGCCTTCCCCTACATTACTTAACTTACCTGAACCTCAGTGTCCTTATCTTTAAGATAAGGAGTCTTCGAGCCACCATATCAAATAATTAGTGTGAGCATCAAATAAGATAATGCGTGTATAGCCATTCGTAGCGCCTGTCACCAAATTAGCTATTCTTATTCTCAGATGATTAGGGTTGAATTTAGACTCTGAAAACAAGTTGCAAAATCATCATGCAGTGGTCAGTTTGTTCTTTCATCCCTGCCAACTGGTATTACCACCTGCTGGGTGGCCACGTCTCAGAGCTCAGATACATTTGAAAAATGGACTGAAGTCAAAAGTGAGGATAAGGGGACACAATTCACTGTCCCGGGTCTATGGTGAACTTTTATCTGGAAAAGGGGATGGAGGGGGAGAGCAACTTTCTTTCCCTTTTCTTCTTTTCCACCCACCTGAAGCTTTGACAGTCAGCCTGTGGCTTATAAATTTGGCCCCAGAGAGAGGGGTGAAGAGGGTCACTGGTACTGACGTATCTCTTGTAAGTGCAAGCAAGCAAAGAAGATTCTAGAGATGCAATGAAAGAATCAAATCAGAGAGGAAAAAGCAGTTACCAAGAAATCATGCTGAACTTGGTAGAAAATACAAAATACGCTCTATGAGTGTGTGTGTGAGTGGTGTGTAGGTGTGAATGAGTGTGAGTGGGTGTGATCCAGTGTGAGAGCATATAGTGTTTTTGCATATGGTATCCATCATGTTCATGTGGTGTGAGTGTGCAGTTGTGAGAGTCTGGAGTGTGTGTGTGTGTGTGTGTGTGTGTGCACGCACGCACACCAGTCTGGGTGGGTGGGTGTGTAAATGTAAGTGATACAAGTCTTTGGTATTTGTGTGTGTGTGTGTGTGTGTGTGTGTTATGAGTGGTGTGAAAAGAGGGAAGACAGGGAAGAGATATGGGAACATATGTATATGTATAATTGATTCACTTTGTTATAAAGCAGAAACTAACACACCATTGTAAAGCAATTATACCCCAATAAAGATGTTAAAAACAAAACAAAACAACAACAAAAAAAACCCTTTAAATAAAAAAAGAAAAGAAATAAAAAAAAAAAAGAGGGAAGAGACAGAGAGGATCTGAAGCATCTTTTTTTCTTCCAATCCAGGAGTCTGTTCCTTATTTGCCGTCTAAACCAGGTTGTGGTGGGGGGTGGGACGTTCTTGAATCAGCCTCTTTGTTGGGTGACATATATTCTTTTGCCAAGTAGAAGTCATTTTTGTTGAACTATAAATTGGGTCATTCATTAGTATGGAAATAAGGTTTTTTAGGACCAAGAACAGCTTATGTATAAATACTCTCTTACTTCAGCTCTGAACAAAGAAACAATTGTGGCTTAAATGCAGTCAGTCACTGCTAGTATATGCCAGAATGGTTGATGATCTGTCCTCAGCGGACTTTGCTGTTGGTGCCCATTGCGTTGAGGAGTGTAGGACTTTACCAGCTGATGCTAAAAAAGGCATGAAATGAATACACACAGTCTATGTAGGGGGGTTGGCAGCAGTGGAGCTCTTTTGCCCTCTTTGGCTTGTATCTTTCTTGCCTGCAGGTGAAGTAGCTGTGCATGTTGACAGGGACAGGTACCTAGGAGCCGGGGTGAGGTGTAATTAATTCTGGACACGAAGCACACATAGCAGTGGCTCCAAATACGATTCTTGTTTTGTTTGTAGACCTTTTCTTTTGAAAATCATTGAAGTACCCTGGAGTTCTTTCGAATGGAGCCCGCTGTTAGATGATTTGGGTTGATCGTAGACTAATAAGAAGAATGCAGGAAAATTCAGCTTTTATTGTCACCAAGAATTTATCAAGTAAATGTACAGCCTGCCCATATGACTCGGAAAGAGACTCTTCCTTTAGTTGGAAAACGAAAACTGGAACAGGCCAGGATACACTATGACTGTATCAAGCAATGACTTCGTTGATAAACCAAGCCACCTCTCTGAAATTAATCCCCTGGAGAAAGAGAACCAAAATTCGAAATATGATTTTACTGGTAGCCAAAATTTATGACTCTTTAATTTCTACACTCTACAAGAATTTCATGAAACAGGTAGAAAAGTAAAACATTCATATTTTGTGTAGATTTATTTTTTTCCAGCTAGATGTTAGTAGTAAGGATATAAGCTTACTGTATTTTACTGAATCCCATTAAACTATTTCTGTCTGGATTTAATGGAGGAAACTTCAAATGGGAAAATTCCAGGTCTTATAAAGAAGAAGAAAGAAACAAGATAAGATCAGAATACCAAGCTTGTCACCAAAATTTCTTGTCAATGCTGCAATTAGTATTAAAAAATTAGGTATGTGTAGTCTAGAACCTCGACATCCTGGCCAGTTCCCAAATTCAAACTATTTCTGTGAAGAGCCTGCTTGCCTAGAACTTGGCACTATGGGAGGCCAGTGCTGTTTGCTAATGTGGGCGTGGGCGTGAGTGCACATGCACATGTGGAATGTGTGGGAGAATGTGTGTTTTTAGAAGTCTCCAGCCCCAATATTACACATAGTTTTGGCACCAGCATGCCCTATTCTGTATCAGAGCCAAGGTATCCAAAGCCAGTATTATGAGTAGATATAACCGTCTGTGATGTGCAAATGAGAGGATGTCTCTGCCTACTAGACGTCTCCAGAGTTTAGTTCAGTTCCTAAGGAGGCGTGCACTTGAACTGAGTCATCTTACTATTTCCTTGGGGGAAGGAGGTAACGTATATAGAGAGATTGCCCTCTAGAGACAAGGGCTCCAAGGGTCAGACACAGATGAGGGAGGAGGGTAGGACTCACTGGGTACAGTGGGGTGGTGCTAGGCTTTTGGATAATTGGAATATATTAGGAAACATCTAGCCCACATTTTGTCTGCTTGGAAGGAAGCTCAGCAGAGTAGAGACAGAAAGACCCAGTTTTAAATTCTAGCCTCATCATTTACTAACTTGTGTGACCTTAAGCAAGTCATTTAACTCTATTCTTCAGTTTTCTCGTATGTAAAATACCGGTAATCAGTAATTACCATGTAATTGTCATGAAAGTGCAGGTTGTTGTAAGAATTAGAAAGTTTGCATATATTTGTTTTTTGGAAATATTCAAGAAATGAGAATTATGTTAGTATCGACTCATTTGCCGGCATTAACTTTTTTTTGCTTGCATGTGAGAGTGACTTCATTTAAAGGAGCTATATATGAGCTTGGGGGAGCAGAAGTAATAACTGACTTACTACTACTGTCCCATGCTATTCTTATAAGGTCTGTTTCTTGTTATCCTCCTGGTGCTGTGGAGCTCATTTCAGAACACTCTCTGCTGTCCTCATTCATTCATCACCCTGCAATTGATACTCATGCCGTATGAATATATCACTTTCACCTGTCTTTTTTATTTTTTAACCAGTATTAGCTAGCTTATATATTTTTTGGTGAATTAGAAAATACACTCCTTCCTCATAGCCTTTTACTTCCATCTGCTGCAAAAGTCTTGTGATAAATACATAAATATATGATGTGTATTGTGCTAGTGGTACCACATGGAGTTGTACAGTGCACAGCACGCACAGCTGTATATGGTGGCCCCCTATTTCAGCATTGTTTAGCCACGCTTCACTTCAGTAACCTAGACCTACTACTCCACCTCCAAAGTATTACACTCCAATAGCCTCCTCCTAGACTGCAACCTCCTATTTTTATCATTCTCTGTATCAGTCCCAATAGAACTGCTCATACCTATCACACTTTGATGTCTGTCTTTCTCTCCTCATCTCTTGTATTAGTTTTTCGTTGCTCTGTAACAAATTGCCACAAATGTAGCAGTTTAACACAACACCCATTTTATTAGCCCACAGCTCTGTAGGTCAGAAGACTAAACTGTGTTCTGTGTTCTGGGTCTCGCAAGGCTGAAATTAGGTGTTGGCCGGGCTAGGGTCTTATATGGAGACTCTGGGAAAGAATCTGCTTTCAGGTTCATTTTAGATTGTCGGTAGAATTCAATTCCTTGCCGCTGTCAGACTAAGGTCCCATTTCCTTGTTTGCTGTCAGCCAGGGCCCACTCTCAGCTCCTAACGTCTGCCTGTGTTCCTCAGCTTGGGACCTCCTTCATCTTCAGAACCAGCAACAAGTCCCCCTTGTGCTCCAATCTCACTGACCTCCCTTTCTGCCACTAGCCTGACAAAGTTCTCTGCTTTTAAAGGATGCATATGATTAGATTGCTCACACCCAGATAACCGCTCCCCCCCCCCGCTTTTGCCATGTAAGGCCATGGGAGTAGCACCTAATCATGGGAGTAGCACCAGGGGGTGGAGATCATGGGGACCAAAATCCTGCCTACTACATCCTTCGTCCCCCATCCCTCATGTTGCTTAACTTAATTTCATAACCAGTCTGGACCTCATTGTTCATCACTTCAACCACATTCTGCTATCATTCTTTATTGCTTTACCCCATTGTTCAGCTGACCCATCGTGGTAACGTAACTCTGGGTCAGTACAACCACCCTTCTCATTCCTACCCCTAGGCTGCTGAGAAAGGTGGGAAGTCATAATAATCTATAGTTACAGCTTTTAGTGCTGTCACTTTCTGTGTGGAGTAGCTCTTCGACTCCTAACTTAATGCCCTCCAGCCCATCTCTCCCGTGGCCGCTAGAGCTATTTTTCTCAAATGCAATTCTGATCATGTCACTCTGTGTTTATGGGGTTTTGTTTGTTTGTTTTGTTTTGTTTGTTTTTTGATATATAACAGTTTATGGGTTTTTGTTGTGGTTTTTTGGTTTTTTTTTTTTTAGTCTGTGTTTAAAATCATGTAATGGCTTCCCATAGCTTTCAGAACAGAGTTCTGACACCTTATGATGGCATAGAAGGGCCTTCTGGAGATAACCTCTACCCATCTCTCTAGCCTTATCCCTCACTGCTCCCACGCAGGAAACCCATCTCAAACTCTACCAAATTAGTAATTCTATTGAATTCTATAGTCCTCTGTTCATGCCACGCTTTCCCATGCTTCCCGGTCTTCTGCACAGCTCTTTTGTTTTCCTGACACACCCCACCCATTGTTTTTCTTCTACTCATCCTTCAAGGCACAGTTCAAATATCTCCTTGTGAAGGCTCCTCTGTACCGTCCATTTGTTTGCCTCCTGCAAAGTCATTTACTCCTTCCCTTGAAAGCTCACCATCAAATCACATTGCATTTATGACTATGAGAGCTCTGAGGAAGGGGACTGGGTCTTTATCCATACTCTTCTTGCTTTTTCCTTTCCCCTGACTTGGAAGAGGAGGTTAGCGCATAATAAGCACTCAGGGTGTGGTTGAATAATTGCATTTATTCTCAATGGAAAGATACAGGCAAACTTGTTTGGGGCTATTAATCAGCTCAACTAAACCTTCCAAAGGGACTTCAGTTCAAGTTCTGCTTGTCGTTATGAGTTAAGGCTGCTGCGATGTTTAGCCTTAAATTTAAGATTTTCCCCAAGATTGTATTCATCCTTTTTCCTATACCTAGGAGGGATCAAGTGTTTATAAGAGATGGAAACAGACTAAAAGAGCCTATAGTACACTTCTGTCATAGTCTTTGGTCTTTAGTTATAGTTAAAACTTTTAACTAGGTAATCATTCTGCCATCTGGTAATTCAAGTTGTATTGAGGAACAATGAGGTGAAATACCTCCTGTGGAAGGAATCAATAGAAATTTGTTTTTAACTCTCCTTGGCTTTTTTGCATATGCTATGCCTGCCTACTTATATATTTGTTTCACTAATTAGGTTTTTCCAGTTTCCTTTATCATGCCAGGACTGTATCTTTTCATTTGTTTCTGTCTAGAAAAATATTGAATATAATGTCTAGAGGAGCTGAATTTTAATGATTTCTGTTTACTCTAGATGTAACTATAAATCCTTGCCTTCAAGTGTAGTGTTTAACATTAATAGAAACCATGAAGCAAATTGAAGGTTGTATATAGGAAGTCCAATGGAATTTTACCACCATCAGTTCAGTATATTAACTGTGGTTATGTGGGACCCTGTATTTTTCTTAATGCAGTTTGATAAAACGTGTCATACTCCCAAATGTAAGACACTTAACTGGTTTATTTCACTTAAATGCTTATATAGTCTGAGTACGGTCCTCTAATAGCAAGCATACTATAAATGTGACTTCTGTTGTACTTTAAAGATAGTCCTTTAAACATCTTTTTGTTGAAGAACGTCTAATTTTATTATATAAACATGAAATTAAATCTCACATATTAGGTTATATAGCTAACTCAGTTATTCACATTCTAGAAAAGAACGGTGGCTTTCTCTTGCTCTGTTAATTCCCAAAGACGTTCTTAATTTAGAATGCTTTTCTTCCTGTGGATTAATTTCTCCTTTGTATATAAGCACGAGAAGCTTCTCCTGTTAAATTTTCAGTGGTCTCTGGTGAGTACAGGTGCTCCTTCAGCTTCTAACAACTCACGGTCTGTCTTTATTGAATGCCTCATAAGCTAATATTTTTGGAGTGATTCACTCATAGCTGGGAAATGGACTGTTGACATTACGGAAGGGAGATTATTGGATAACCATTGTGATGAACAACTCTTCTTTGAAAGTCAAGGATGGCTCACCAGTACTGGATATTAGGAATACTGGTTAGAAAATGAATTTAGATAAGGACTCAGCAGCAGATCAAGCATTGTACGCGAAATTTTATTTTTAAATCCAAAAAAGATAAAAAATAAGAGTGCGAAATTAGAAAGTTGAGTCCTTTTTCCACTGTGTTATCTTCTATTCAAACTTGAGTGATAGATTTGAGAGGGAACCTATCACTTAACACTTGAAGTAACTGAGACCCAGAGGGGTGCAGTGACTTGCCTAAGATCATACAGCTAGTGAGCACCAGAACAAGAACTATCCTGCTCTCTTCCAGACCTGTATACTTTTTACTGTATTATGTGGATTTTCTCTGCTTGTTTTTCAACTGCCAACATTGTAACAATAGTAGAACCATTTGAATGAGATGAAAAGTCACTTCCTTTTAGAAATCATTGATATTTTTCCATCCTACTTGGTGTACCCCATCTGTAACAGCTGAGGGGATTAGCTAGTAGTAACATGCTTGGTTCTTAAGATAGTCTTGCTACTTTTCAAAAGGAATGATTTAAGAAATGCTTTTTACATGCTTAGTTGAGTGTGCAACCCTGGTTGGTGAGAGAAACCTCTTTTGTACTGTATGAGAGTTCTTTTGTTGCTTTACACTGTAGACCTTCTTAATGGAAGGAAGGGGGGAAGGAGGCTATTATGCTGTTTTGCATTTACAATTCAGAATTGTCCTTGGTGGTGCTGAAAGAAATTTCATGATGGGATATTAGGGAGTGTTAGGCCTATTTGGGCAATTATCTATCAATCTACTTCAAGTCTTTCCATGTTCCAAAAAAAGAAAAAAGTGATCGAATAAAAAACAAAATAGTGTACAATGAGTTTGATGACATCTTTTAAGTACCTTTGGTTGCTAGGGCAACGCCTCCTTTTGTCTCTGTTTAATGTGACTTCCCTCTCTGCAGCTTGACTTCTTGCAAGCAGATATTTATTTTTAAAAAAGAACAAAATTCCAGGCTTATGGCAAAAGAATAAGCCCCCCTCTCTCCAACTTATTTTATTTGAATAAAACTGAGATGAAGAAGAGCCATTGTGTTCACTTTGCATGGGGAGCCTGAGGCAAAATGGTTAAGTGGTCCGAACTTTGGCTTTTGAAGCCTTTGTCCTTCTTGGTATCTCAGCCCCACCTCTAGGTGCCCTTGAGCTGCCTTCTGGGCGCCCTTTATGATATCCACCCCCACCCCAAGCTCCAGGGTAAGGATGCACCTCAATACCACCCATACTCCCCACCCCAATCATAATTTAGTCACCCTGTGCCCATCCTTTCAGATACTGTTCACCGTTTTCCAAAGGGAGAGCTAGCTGAAATGGTTGGTTTTAACAGATGTTGATTTGTACACATACCTTGCCCCTTAAGTTTCATCATTAGATATAAATTTCTTTTGCTGTAGCAATACTTCATCCCTGAGTTTTTCAACCTCAGATCCATTGACATTTTAGGCCAGCCAATTAATTCTTTGTCCTGTGCACTGTAGGATACGTAGCAGCATCTCTGCCTCTACCCACCAGATGCTAGCATCAACCCCCCAGTTGTGACACTGGAAAATGTCTCCACAAATTGCTAAAGGTCCCCTGAGGATCCAAATAGCCCTCAGTTAAGAACCACTGCTTTATCCCAGGGAAACCACCCTCTTCTCGTGATTTCAGTGGCTGTAGACTGGGCAGCGAGAAGATAGATGTGTGGAGACATGAGAATACATATATTTTAAAGATCTGTATTTTGAGCCTGTTAGCTGTTAGTGTTCAACATAGTTGGCTCCCTGCTCTTATGTGCATAGGGTCAGGGTGCTTATACTCCTATTGCCCAGTGGCTTTTGTTCAACATTTTTTTGAGGTATAATTTTAAGTTTATAGCTAAGTGAATTTTATCGAATGTATACTCTCCATCCAGATCAAGATAGCTAACACTGTTATTATCACATAAAGTCCCCTTTCCAGGCAATCCCCTTGACCCAAGAGACAACCACATATCTGCTTTGTGTTACGGTTGATCAGTTTTGTCTTTTCCAGAATTTCCTATAAATAGAATGATCAAATATGTAGCTGTTTGTGTCCGGCTTCTTTGACTCACCATAATATATATATCTCTATCTATCTATAGATAGATAGATAGATAGATACATTTTAAAATTTTATTTATTTATTTTTGGCTGCGTTGGGTCTTCGTTACTGCACGCGGGCTTTCTCTAGTTGCAGCCAGCGGGGGCTACTCTTCGTTGCAGTGCACGGGCTTCTCACTGCGGTGGCTTCTGTTGTTGAGGAGCACAGGCTCTAGGTGTGCGGGCTTCAGTAGTTGTGGCATGCAGGCTCAGTAGTTGTGGCACACGGGCTGTAGAGCGTGGGCTCATTAGTTGTGGCTCGCGGGCTCTAGAGCGCAGGCTCAGTAGCTGTGGTGCACGGGCTTAGCTGTTCCGCGGCATGTGGGATCTTCCCGGACCAGGGCTCAAAGCCGTGTCCCCGGCATTGGCAGGCGGATTCTTAACCACCGCGCCACCAGGGAAGCCCCACCATAATATTTTTGAGATTCATCCATGTTGCTGCATGTATAGGTAGTTTATTATGTTTTTTATTGCTGAGTAGCATTTCATTGTATGATACACTTGTTTATCCACTCATGTTGATGATGGACGTTTGAGTTACCTATCGTTTTTCACTACTGTGAATATATCTGCTATGAGCATTCATGTAAAAGTCTTTTTGTGGACGTATAAACACTTCTTTGTTTTGCATACATACCTAGGAGTAGAATTCTAGTGTCATACCATGTCTTAAAAATATTTTAAGTGATTAAAAAATTATATTCTAGTCCACAGAGAAAGTCAGTCTATGAAATTTCAGCCATGAAATCTACCTGTACGATATCTAAAATGAGGATCTGAGAAATTGACTGGAAAAAAAGAGAGAAATAATAGTGTTTAAGAACATGGGTTTTGAGGTCAACAGACTTGGATACAAGTCTTGGCTCTGCCACTTAACAGCTATGTGGCCTTGGGCAAGTGACTTAATGTCTCTGTCTCAATTTCATCAGCTATAAAATAGAAATAAAAACAGTAATTAGGTGATAGAATTGTTGTGAGAAGTAAATGTGACAGTGCAGGTAGAACACCTCGCAGAGAACTTGGCATATATTACTATTAGTATTATTGAATTGTAAATGTTACAAATGCTATTGTTGTATGGGAAGTTCATCCAATTAGAGATTGTGGTTCAGAAATTCGGAAGACTAAATGAAATAATGGGAAGGGGCGAGTGTAAGGAACATGGCTGTTAAATGTCCTGGGTCAGTGGAAACAAGAGAAAGGGATAATTTAAGAAGAATTCAGGATGTACTGATTCAGATGATTTAGCTCAGGGTAATTAGTCTACTGGAAAAAGTAAAAGCAAGAAATGTTGAGGATGATTGCAGGGATTCATACAATAACTGAACTGTGTGCTTATAACAAATGAGGGGACAGGGAGCCTTGCAGGGTAGAGTTAAGTTAGGACTTGGAATTCTCAGTCACTGTCGGGTCCCAAACCCCTATATGAATCTCTCCATAAGAGAGGGAAGAGGATGATACAGGGCACACTGGTGCCCCCAAGATTGGAGAGCGTTGCAGCTGATCGGAGCAGGGACTGCCATGAGAACCAGTGGCAAGGTAGGAAAACCTGAACTGTAATTGATGAATTTCTGGAAGCTCAGTGCAGACAACTCTGAGAGTTAAAACCTCCAGGGGGATCCAGTCATAGAGTGGTCCCTACAGTATTGTGAGATTTACCTCCAGGAACTCGACCAGATTCCCATAGTAAATACTGGAGACAAATTCCCTCTTGCTTCTGGCAGGAGGAGGAGAAAGGGAACCATTTAAAAATGCACCAGAGCACTCTGTTCTCCTTAACAAGGCCTATTCTCAGGAGAAACTAGTTAACCAGACCCTAACTTGCTGGGATATTATCAGAACCTAACTGACCCAGGGAACAGAAATACCCAGCTCCAGCCCATTCTAGCCATTTTGGCCCACCTCAGGGGGAAGAATAAAAACCTGAGGAACACTTGTCAAGTTCACAGTCCAGAGGCATAGACTCACTAGAAGACTGAGACCCGATCATGGAATTATAGAAGACTTCCCTTCCCCCACACCTCACCACCATGTCACTGAAGGCCTATTTACAGCAATTCCTTTATCATGTCCAGCTATCAAGAAAAAATTATAGGCATACCAAAAGACAACACAAGTTGAAGAGATAGAGCAAGCATTAGAACCAGACATGGTGGGGATGTTGGAATTATAACTATCAGTCTGGGAATTTAAAAGAACAACTGATATTCTAAGGGTGTTAATGTACAAAGTAGACAGTATGCAAGAACAGTTGGGCAATGTAAGCAGAGAAATGGGAATTGTAAGAAAGAATGAAAAATAAATCCTAGAGATCAAAAACACTAACACACATGAAGAATGCCTTTGATGGGCTTATTAGCAGACTGGACACAGCTGGGGAAAGAATCTCTGAGCTTGAGGATATATCGACAGAATCCTCAAAAACTGAGAAGCAAAGGGAGAAAAGGCTGATTTAAAAAAAAAAAAACAGAACAAAATATCCAAGGACTGTGAGACAACTATAAAACCTGTAACGTGTAATGGGAATACCCGAAGGACAAGAGAGCAAGAAACAGAAGAAGAAATATTTGAAACAATAATGACTGAGAATATCACCAAATTAATATCAGATGCCAAACCACAGGTCCAGGAAGCTCAGAGAACCCCAAGCAGGATACATATCAAAAAATTACACTGTATCATTTTCAAATTACAATCAAACGTAAAGAAAAAATACTGAAAGAAGTCAGAGGAAAGCGTATCTTACCTATAGAGGAACAAAGATAAGAATTATATCCAACTTTTCTTCAGAAAGCATGTAAGCAAGAAAAGAATGGAGTCAAATATTTAAAGTGTTGAGAGGAGAAAACCCACCAACCTAGCCTGCTGTACCCTGTGAAATCATCCTTCAAAAATGAAGGGGCAATAAAGACCTTCTCAGACAAACAAAAATTGAGGGAATTGGTTGCTAGTAGATCTGCCTTGCAGGAAATGTTAAAAGAAGTTCATTAGAGGGAAGGAAAATAATACAGGTCAGAAACTCAGATCTACATGAAGAAAGGAAGAACATCAAAGAAGGAATGAGTGAAGGTAAAAGAAAAACTTTCATTTTTCTTATGTTCATTTCATTTTTGATATTTCTAATATTATAAGCAATACATATTCATTGCAAGCAACTAGAAATACATAAAAGCAAAAAGTAAAAATTAACAATCACCCATAAGCTCTACCTCCCAGAGATAATGATCATTAGCATTTTGATGCATTTCCTTCTAGTGTCTACGTTTTGTTTTTTTTTTTAATTGAGGTATAATTGACCTACATCACCGTGTTAGTTCCAGGTGCACAACACAGTGATTCAATATTTCTATACATTACAAAATGTTCACCATGTGTCTAGTTACCATTTGTCACCATACAAAGTTATATTTCTTATTTTTAAACTGATCTAACAGATAAGTTCAAAACAGTAGCAATAGTAGTAGTCAATTCTGTATGCTTAATGTGTATATATATGCTTACATATGCTTATATGCAAGTGAAATTAATGACAGCAATTACAAGGGGTGGAAGAAAGGAATTAGGATTATTTTGTTATTAAAAGGTACTCACACTACCCATGAAGTGGTATAGTGTTATTTGAACGTGGACTTGGATTAGTTGTAAATGTATGTAGCGAACTCTAGGGCAACCACTAAAAAAAAGTATAACCAATGTGCTAAGAAAAGGGAGAAAATGGAATCATATAAAAAGTCCAATTAAAACCAGAAAAGGCAGAAAAAGAGTGGAAGACAAAAATAGGAACAAAGAAAAAGGGCAACAAATAGAAAATAGTAATGACTATGGTAGATATTAATCCAACTATATCAGTAATCACTTTGAATGTCAGTGGTCCAAGTATACCAATTAAAAGATAGATTTTTAGACCGAATCAAAAAACATGACTCACTGTCTATTGTCTACAAGAAAGCCACTTTAAGTATAAAGAGACATGTAGATTAAAAGTAAGTGGATGGAGAAAAATATACCATGCTAACACTAATAAGAGAAAGCAGGAAGTAGCTATATTAATTTCAGAGAAAGCAGACTTCAAAATAAGGCAAGTTATCAGACAGGGCTTTAAATAGTGAGAAAGGGGTCAGTTCTCCAAGAAGATGTAATAATTCTTAATGTGTATGCACCTAATAACAGAGGGTCAAACTATATGAGGCCAAAATTGATAGAACTGCAAGAAGAAAGAGATGAGTTTACTATCATATTGGAGACTTCAATACCCCTTTCTCAGAAATGGACAGATCCAGCAGGCAGAAAATCAGTAAGGACATAGTTGAACTCAGTAACACCATTAATCCACTGGATATTATTGGCATCTATAGACTACTTCAACAACAACAGAATACACATTTTTCTCAAGCTCACATAGAACATTCACCAAGATATACCACATTCTGGGCCATAAAACACACCTTAACAAATTTAAAAGAATAAATCGCATAGTGTCTACTCTCAGACCACAGAGGAATTGAAATAGAAATCAATAACAGAACGCTAACTGGAAAATTCCAAAATACATGGAGGTTGAAGAGCACACTTCTTAATACCACATGGGTCAAAGAAGAAATCTCAAGAGAAATTTTAAAATATTTTGAACTAACTAAAAATAAAAATACAACTTACAGGTAAATTTCGTTGGATGCAGTGAAAGCAGCGCTTAGAGGAAAATTTATATCATTGAATGCATATATTAGAAAAGATCTGTATTACTCAGCCATAAAAAAAATCTTGCCATTTGTGACAACGTAGACGAATCTAGAGTGTATCATGCTAACGAAATAAAGTCAGAGAAAGACAAATATTGTATGATCTCACTTATATATGGAATCTAAAAAACAAAACAAAATGAAAACAGACTCATAGATACAGAGGACAAATAGGTGGTTGCCAGAGGGGCGGTGGTGGGAGGGGTGAAATAGGTGAAGGGGATTAAGGGGTACAAACCTCCAGTTATAAGCCTTGAGAATGTAATATACAGCATAAGGAATATGGTCAATAATGTTGTAATAACTCTGTATGGGAACAGGTGGTTACTAGACTTAGTGGTCATTATTTCACAATGTATGCAAATATCAAATCACTATGTGATACACCTGAAACTAACATAATATTATATGTCAATTACATTTCAATAAAAACAGAAAGACCAAAAATCAGTAATATGTTTCCACCATAGGAAACTAGGAAAGGAGGAGGAAATTAAATCCAAAGTGAGCAGAAGGAAAAAAATGAGAAGAATTAGAGGAGAAATGAATGAAATTGGAAACAGGAAATCAGTAGAGAAAATCAACAAACCAAAAGCTGCTTCTTTGAAAAGGTCGTTAATTGATACGCCGCTACCTGGGCTAACTAAGAAAAAAGACTCAAGTTACTAATATCAGAAATAAAAGAGGAAACATCACTACAGATTCCGTGGGAGTTAAAAAGCTAATAAAGGATTACTATGAACAACTATGCACACAAATTTGATAATTAGATGAAATGGATCAATTCCTTGAAAGTCTCAATCTGCTAAAACTCGCACAAGAAGAAATAGCTGACATGAATAGACCCATCTCTGTTAAAGAAATTGAGTCAGTCATTAACAACCTTCCAAAACAGAAAGCACCAGACGCAGATGGGTTCACTGGTGAATTCTACCAAACATTTAAGGAAGATGTTATGCCAATTCTCTACAGTTTCTTTCATAGGATAGAAGCAATTTGAATCTAAAAATTATAAAAAGAGTTAGACACCATGACCAAGTAGGATTTATCCCAGGTGTGCAAGGCTGGTTCAATATTTGAAAATCATTTATTGTGATCAACAGACTCTAAAAGGAAAATAACACGAACATATCAATAGATGCAGAGAAAACATTTGACAAAATCCAACATCTATTCATGATAAAAACTGTATAGAGGAAAAATTTCTCAACTTGAGGCTACTCACCAAAAACTTACAGCTAACATCATACTTGTGAGAAACTAGAAGCTTTCCCCCTAAGATCAGGTACAAGGGAAGGATGTCCCCTCTTACCACTCCTTCTCATCATCATACTGGAAGTCCTTGCTAATGCAACAAGGCAAGAAAAGGAAATAAAATATACAAAGTGGGAAGGAAGACATAAAACTGTCTTCATTCACAAATGACATAGTTGTCTATGTATGAAATCCAAAAGAACCCACCAAAAAATTCCAGGAATAAACAATTATAACAGGATTGCAGTTTAAAAGGTTAATATGGAAAAGTGAGTTGCTTTCCTATACACCAACAATGAACAAGTGGAACTTGAAATTAAAAACACAATACTATTTACATTAGCACCCTAAAAATGAAATACTTAGGTATAAATCTAATAAAATATATACAGGTTCTATATGAGCAAAACTACAAAACTTTAAGCACAATTAAAGAAGTAAATAAATGGCGATATATTCCATTTTCATGGATAAGAAGACTCAATATCGTCAAGATGTCAGTTCTTCCCAATTTGATTTATAGATTCAATGCAATCCTGACCAAAATCCAGTGAGTTATTGTGTGGATATTGACAAACTGATTCTAAAGATTATATGGAGAGGCAAAAGACCCAGAATAGCCAACACAATACAGAAAGAACAGAAAAATCTTGGAGGACTGACACTATTTGACTTCAAGATTGTACTGTAAAATTACAGTAATCAATACTGTGTGGGATTGGCAAAAGTAGACAAATAGATTAATGGAACAGAATAGAGAGCTCAGAAATAGACCTGCAGAAATATAGTCAACTGATACTTGACAAAGGAGCAAAGGCAATAAATAAAAGTAGATCAAAGATAGTCTCTTCAACAAATGATGCTGGAACAACTGGACATCCACATGCAAATAAAAAAATGAATCTAGACATGAACCTTACCCCCTTCGCAAAAAGATAACTCAAAATGGATCATAGACCTAACTGTAAAATGCTAATCTCTGAAACTCCTAGGAGGTGACATAGGAGACAACCTATATGGCCCCCAATGAGGGGCTATCTTTTTAGATACACCAACAAAGACATGATCCATGAATGAAATGATTGAAAAGCTGGGCTTGATTAAAATTAAAAATTTCTGCCCTGTGAAAGAGAATTAGAGGACAAGCTACAGAGTGGGAGAAAAATATCTGCAAAAGACCCATTTGATAAATAAATATACGAAGAATTCCTTAAAGAAAAAATATATAAAGATTTCTTAAAACTCAACAATAAGAAAGCAACCCGATTTAAAAATGGGCCACAGACCTTAACAGACATCTTACCGAAGAAGATGTACACATGGCAAATGAGCATATGAAAGGATGCTCCACACCATATATCATCAGGGAAATGCAAATTAAAACAGTGATGACGGACGTACCACTATATACCTATTAGAATAGCCAAAATCCGAAACACTGATAACAGGAAATGCTGGCGATAATGTGGACCAACAGGAACTCTCATTCATTGCTGGTGGGTATACAGAATGGTACAGTCACTTTAGAAGACAGTTTGGTGGTTTCTGAGAAAACTACAATACTCTTACCATAGAATCTAGTAATCACACTCCTTGGTATTTACCCAAAGATGTTGAAAAGTTATGTCCATACAAAAACCTGCCCGTGGAGGTTCATAGCAGCTTTATCCATATTTGCCCAAACTTGGAGGCAAGCAAGATGTCCTTCAGTGGGTGAATGAATAAACTGTGATACATACAGGCAGTGGGATATTATTTAGTGCAAAAAAGAAATGAGCTATCAAGTCATGAAAAGACATGAAGGAACTTTAAATACGTATTAGTAAGTGAAAGAAGTCAATATGAGAAGTCGACCTATTTTATGATTTCAACTGCATGACATTTTGGTAAATGCAAAGTTATGAGACAATGAAAAGATCAGTAGTTGCCAGGGATTAGGGTAGGGGAGACATGAGTAGGTGCAGGCCAGAGGATTTTTAGGGCTGTGAAAATAGTCTGTATGACACTAGACTGATGCATACGTGTCATTAGACGTTTGTCTAAATCCACTGAATCTACAACACCAAGGGTGAACCCTTAGGTAAACTATGGACTTTGGGTGATTATGATGTGTCAATGTAGGTTCATCCTTGGTAAGAATGTGCCATAGTGGTGCGTGAGGTTGACAGTGGGGAGGCTAGTCGTGTGTGGGTAGAAGATGTGTTGGAAATCTCTGTCCTTGCCTCTCGATTTTGCTGTAACCTTAAAATTGCTCTAAAATTTGTCTTTAAAAAACTCTCTATGCTCAGTAAATGTTTGTTGGTTTGAACTTAAAAAAAAATCTAGGTGGTGTTTTATCAGGATTCTATTCTTTTGTTCATCCACCAAATCTGTTGAGCCCCTTTTCTATATAAGGCATTATCCTAGATGCTCAAGGACTTATTTAAAAAGGCCTGACACATGGCTTCAGGCCTTAAAGCTTACAGTCTAGCGGAAGAGCTCAGATATGTGCATAAAGCTAACACATTAGACAATGTTTTATTTTTATTTATTTATTTTGCGGTATGCGGGCCTCTCACTGCTGGGGCCTCTCCCGTTGCGGAGCACAGGCTGCGGACGCGCAGGCCCAGTGGCCACGGCTCACGGGCCCAGCCGCTCCGCGGCATGCGGGATCCTCCCGGACCGGGGCACGAACCCGTGTCCCCCGCATCGGCAGGCGGACCCCCAACCACTGCGCCACCAGGGAAGCTCTAGACAATGTTTTAGATGTTAAGTGAGTGATGTAGATATATGTGCCCTAAGAATTCAGGGGAAGAGGAGATCACTTGCAGTTGGGCTGATCAGGAGAGCATTGTGAAGGGTTTAGCTTTTGAAAAGCTGGACCTTGAAAAATGAAGTGGGTTAACTTTCTTAGTTATAACATAATGAATCGTGTTAAAAATGAATAGCACAGCCCTGTATCCTTACATACTTATTATATATGCCATATATATACAGAGTTTTTACAGATTTACTATACATAATATTTTGCGACTTTATTTTTAAAAATTTGGATATATTCTCATGTAAATAAATGAATAAATAAAATCGTTTTAACAGCTCTGTAGAATTACACTGTACGGCTGTATGATAATTTATTGAACTATTCCTTCATTGGTGTCGATGGATATTTAGATTTTGGGGGAGTTTATTACTGTTACAAACAGTGCTGCTAAAACTTGCTTGTACATTTAATTTTGTACATTTATGTGGGGTTTTATGTAGAAAAGAATCCTTCAAAGTGGAATTTCCAAGTCCCAAAGTACGTGTGATTTTAATTTTGGTAGTGTCACATTTTCCTGCAAATAGATTATAACCATTTATATTCCCATCAACAGTTTATGCAAGTTACTTTTTATCCACGTCCTTCCCAACACATGGTATTCTAAGTGTTACTTTTTGCCAGTCTGATGTATGAAATATAGTATCTTATTGTTTTAATGTGTTTATTTAGGAGTGAGGTAGCATCTTTTAGGTTTATGGGCCATTTTTCTTTTTCAGTAAACTTTGTCTTCTGCTGGCCATTTTTCTATTGAGTTGTTGGTTTTTATGAGCTCTTTGTGTCTTAAGGAAGTTCTCCTATTTTCTATTATATGTGTTAATATGCATTTTCCAGTTTGTTTTTTTTTAATCTGACTCTGATACTTTTTCGCCATATAGATGTCCTTAAGTTACATATAGTCAATCCTTGAACTGTCTACTCTATTAACTATTCCTCCGTTTTGGGCAGGGCTTTGAATGGAGGGCTCCTATCCAGGATATAGGAATTAGGAACTGTAGACTGGAGCTTTAATACGTGGCTAAGAAGTTTGACTTTATCATGTAGACAGTGAGGGACCACTGCAGGGAAAGGGGAACTGTAGGGTTTCAAGAAGATGGGTTGTTTTAAAATTTAATTTAATTTATTTATTTTTTATATAGCAGGTTCTTATTAGTTATCTGTTTTATACATATTAGTGTATACATGTCAATCCCAATCTCCCAGTTCATCCCACCCCATCGCCCACTTTCCCCCGCTTCGTGTCCATACGTTTGTTCTCTACATCTGTGTCTCTATTTCTGCCTTGCAATTTGACAGTGTGGAAGGGTAGCTGATAGAAGAGAAGAAATGACAAAGTCAGGAAGATCGGATAGGAGGCTGCTGCATTATTAGTCAAGTGTACTGGGACATAAGTCACTTAGGGGAGTTTTGGCGGGCTTGGAAATGTTTTAAGAGCTAGTCCAAAGGAAGCACTGAAAGAATGTGGTGATTTGTCTAGGTGATAGGAGGTACTGATTATTCTGAATTTTTGAAGGTCTATGATTCCATTAAATTAAATGGGTGCTGTCACTCAATTTGAAATATAAGTGCATTTTCTTTCCTGCTTAGTCCAGTTCACCCAGCATTTACTGTGAGCCGCTGTATGCCTGCCCTTGTGCTTGGAGCTGGAGATAGAAAGATACACGTGGACTCTGGAATTCACAGTGTGGTAGGGCAAACAGAAAGATGTGAAAGCCAGATATTACATTACAGTGTGGACATGCAGCAATAGAAATACGCACAAGATACGGAAGTAATACAGAGGAGGGAGGGGAAACTTTGCCTGGGGAGGTCAGGTAGAGTATCACAGAGGATGGTATACAGAGGAGCAAGATTTGAAAGGATGAACAGGAGTTTGCCAAGTGAAAAAGGGGGAAAGAATATTTCAAGAGGTCTGGATTACAGTGGTGCCTTTAAAGAGACTTGTGAATATTAATAGCTGGGTATCGTAACTTTAAGGAGGAATGATGGGAGATGTGGCTGAAGTGGCAAAGAAAGGCTCCGTTATGGAGGGCTTTGTATGCCCTACCAGGGATCTTGGAGCTTGAAACCCTGGAAAGGTTTTAAAGAGTTAGCGACTGACTAGGCTTAGAGTTTAGCATCCTCCTTGGAGGGGATGAGACTAAAGTTAATGAGACCAGTTAGGAGGCTACTGCAAGAAGTGTGATGAGGGCTTGACTTTGGGGCAGGAGAAGAGAGTGGAGTGAGTTTGGGAAAGCGGAAAATTTAAACTATAGATAGTTTATAGAAGATGGGAATTTCAACTAATTGTTTTTTCCTGGGGCAGTTTTTAATAGGCTTGATAACGCTCTTTCCACTGGGATTCCTAATGGAAGGGATGTGTAAAACTGGTGGGACAGGAGTAGGAAGCATTTGGTTGTTAATCTTGAGCTTAATTTAGTGGTTCTCAACTTGTTTTCTGCCTCCTTAACTGTGAAATTGACATCCATCAGTAACATTACTCATTACCCTGCGGTGATTTTAAACTTGGGGGTGGGGGCTGGTGTGAGGAAAGTTACCGAATCTCCCAGGGAGCGTGTATAGTTGGAAAAGCCGCCACTCTTCCTCCAAACACACACACGTCTGAGAATCCCTGGCATATTTTCAGCATCAGCATTGGTGGGAGCGCACACACACACACACACACACACACACACAACTGGCAAATGAATTCACATTCACACAGAGTGTGTATATATTTGCATTTACTAAAACAGCCCCTAGTTACTGATTAACAGGAAGCAGCATCATGACATTCGAGTTTTCTTCTCTGTGATACTGTGATTTTTAATGCATTTCTGATAAGTATAAATCAACTCATTGGGAGAAAGTTAACCCACTGGGAGAGAGTTAAGGGAAAAAGCATGGAACAAGTCCCCAGTCTAGATAGAAGGGCATATAAGACGACTAATTATTTTCATGCAGATGTGATTTTTGAGCTGGCAGCCGTTGTAAAGCTTCCAGACCGTGGCAAGTAAGATAGCAAGCGCAGTATCTGGTGACGGAGTTGGAAGAGTGCTCGTTTAGGTTATGACCAGGCCATTCACTGAGGGGAGATGCACAGCGAACAACAAATATTGGAGGGAGTGTTTGATTTTTAACCGTGCCTTAAGCCAATGCAGTTCATAGGTAAGTGTCAGTTGGCATAACAGCCACGATCTCCATCCTCACGGCGTTTAGTCTAGTAGGGGATATTTAGGTAGGAGCGAATATTGGAGATATTTTGAGTGGAGTTGTTATCATTTCTTTTCTGATACCCCTTGAAACACACCCCAAAATTAGGAGGGTACTTATGATCAACCTACTTATCAGGCTGAGTCTCTTGGAGGGACGTGGTCTCCATCACACCACAGCAGAGAGCTTTCTGTTCCCTGCTTGGGTTTTCTCATTGAACTCTTTCCTTGGCTAGCATTTGAGACATCATCAACTTGGGGAAGAAAAACAATATGTATAAAATATGGATCGTATCTGTAATATCAAATTATATTTTTAATATATAAACTCATCACTGATTCTTTTTAAAGATTACCCATTAAGGAAGAGACTCACATCAAAGACAAAAATGCAGACATGGCTCAAACTGACTGCATTTATGCATGAATCTTCCCTACAGTCCCTCTTCAGGGAGTGGTTGCTTCCCCTCTATCCTGTCACTTTTTGGTTTTTTGAGCCATTTTAATTTACACATGCCATAGAGGCTTTTCACGTGAAGACTCTTCCTGCCTCTTGTGCTGAAGGGTCTATTATACACCTTCATCTTTGCTCATTTAAGTGCTTGGAAAACTCACATTCTCCAGAAACTGATTTGGCAGAAACCTCAGAAGCTCAGGAGGTAATACCCCTGAGATGGGAGGTCATTTTGAGTTCCATTTCCTAGTCATCTTGTGGAAAATATCAGGTGCAGACTTTTGAAAGGTTAATTTTTTCCTCAGGTTGTAAATTCTGGCCTCATTTTCTTCTGCAAGACTGTCACAGCGTCATGATACTTCCTGGTAACCCCATATTTATTTATTATTCATGATTAACTAACCTGCTTACAGGAACATTGAGTTTCAGTGTTGGTTTCCACATCTGAGACTATAATTTCCAACGCTGAAAATCTTCTATGTGGCATGATATTTATTTAGTTTAAAAAGTGTGTTTTTGTGGTAGAAGTATTTACAAGCCTGCTTTCTAGGAGGCATCAAGTGGGTTATAGAACATGGACAGTTGTGGAGTCACACAGAGATGGTGAGGCTAGTGCAGCCACGTGTGTTCTTTGCTCATGGATTTGATACCATTACTAGAGTGGGCTGGCATCATCAGAAACTGGAAGTGATGATCCCAATTGCTGCCATCAACTGGCTCCTTTAAGGTGAACAGAACATTCCCTTCAGTATCATGACCCAGAGAGACAAGGCTGCCTAGGCAGAGAATGATCAGTTTGGCAACTCTAAACAGGAATTTGATTCTGGATTGGCTATTGGAAGTTTCCCTATGTTAGCGATGGCCAGAAGTGAGCCAGGACTTTGAAACCAAGAAAGCATGGCAAGGAAGAGTCTAGGGTTATACACGGTCAGAAGTAATCTAAGAGTCTGGAATCCAGGCATATGGGCATGGGGCAGAGAAGAAATCACATCTCTGAGGTCAAGGCAGTGAGAAATCTAGAACTGTATGTAGTTTCAGGTCAAGAACCAGCTATTGAAGCACAGAGGTAAATCCTATTCTAGGTCAGGGATTGTTTAACTTCTGGGTCTTTTGGTAGTTCAGAATGAGGCTAGAACTTCTGACTGAGGTGGCCCTTGAATAGGCATGTAGCTAAAAATACATCTCACCCAGCTAGGGCAGGGCCAGAAGACCTAAGAACCATAAAGAATCATAAGCCCAGGGAAAACTGGGTTATAATGATTATAATAGCAGCAAATATTTATTAAGTATTTAATGTGTTGACAGGCTTCATCTCATTTCATCTTTACAGCATCCCCTGTGTAGGTACAATGACTATATCTATCTTTATAAATGGGAACATGCAGCCAATGAAAATTGTAGTGATTTCCCCAAGATCAATAAGGTGATAAGTGTCAAAGACAAATTGCACACACTGCCTCTTTTGGATTGTAACTACATAGGCTGACATTGATGCTGAGAACTCGGCCTCTGTGCACTCTGCCTAATCGAATCTTGGAGACAGAGCTTTGGGTGGGACACAGCCGGCTCCTGCCCTCAAAAAACTGTGTCCTCCACCCAGGAGGATTTGGTGGGGAGTTTTTTAACAGTAGTTCAAGGGTGGGGTTGTTGATAAGATTAGGGCATGTGCAGGGCCTATACTCCTCTAATCTGGTCTCAGGTAATCTTTTTTGATGAGCTTCTCTGGTTGCTTTAATCTGGCCTCAGATGGTCTTCTCTGGTATGAAGAATGGTGACATCTTCCATTTGTTGGGTTTTAGTTCTATAAAGAGCTCAAAGATATTTTGTATCCCTTGAGGAGGAACCAGGACCCTGCCCCAAGGCTGCACTGTTGTTCTTGCCTGCTCCTCCTTTGTCTCTGCATCCCCTCCCTTCCCTGATTAGCAACTGTTTGAACCTGTCCTTTGGGACTCAGGGAAGGTCATGGAGGCTGGAGTCTGTTGCCTACAAACAAGGAACAGGCAGAGGACACGGAAAGGCTTCTATGCCCAGGAGCCCCACAGGGTCCTGCTTGGTTTCAACATTACCCTTATAGCACCACCTACCCACACAAGAAATGAAGATCATTTACTGAAAGGAGTAGAGAAAACATTGGTAACATGGCTTACTTAACTAATGCTTCTCACTCTTTTCTGATCTGTTCTCTTGATACCTGCTTGATAAACAGCCTTGCAGTAGTTTCAGTTGGTCAATTCAGTAGTCCTATTCTGGGGACCTATTCTCTGCCTAGTGCTATACTGGGCTGTCTAGGGTTGTCTTTTTGACAAGTTCTCATTGAAAGGAAAACGGTTCAGAATAGTAATATTTAACTTCTTTACATTATATCCAACTCTGTGGTGCGATTGCTTAATGTCATTAACTCTTCCATCCTCGGACCATTATCTTTTGACTCTTTGTCCTTCCTTGGCTGATCACAGGCATGATTAAAAACAATACTCCAGGGCTTCCCTGGTGGCGCAGTGGTTGAGAGTCCGCCTGCCGATGCAGGGGACACGGGTCCGTGCCGCGGTCCGGGAGGATCCCACATGCCGCGGAGCGGCTGCGCCCGTGAGCCATGGCCGCTGAGCCTGCGCGTCCGGAGCCTGTGCTCCGCAACAGGAGAGGCCACAGCAGTGAGAGGCCCGCGTACTGCAAAAAAAAACCAAAAAAACAAAAAAACAATACTCGGGAGATGTTGCCTTCTGCGCCCTCTTAATTCTCTCTTCTAGGTAGAATCTTTGTTGCCCTTGTTTCAGATAAGCCCTCCTTTGTCCAATTGCTGCTTTTCAGGTAGCCTGACTGGTTGCTGTCATACCCCTTAGGTCTATAGAAACGCTATCCTATGAAGCTGATCTCAAGCAATAATACTTCTACTTTGGCTGAAGAATCAGTTGCTTATTTTTCACTTTGTGCCTGGGCCTATGCAGATGTCTGTTTTGATACCATTGGCATTTTCTGATATTAGCCTGGGTAGTACATATAGGATTTGTGATAGGTTTTTGACTCATTTTGCCTCCAAATTAACTCCAGAGTCACAGATCTGTCAGGGTTATTTGTCTCTTGAACTTTTTTTTCTCTCTTACTTTCACTAAGCCTTACATCTTTGCCTCCAACTTTCTGTTTAGCATATCATTTACATCCTAGTTCCTCATTTTCTCAGACTGTAAAATGGGGGTAATGATTCTTGTGCGTTCCTTGCCCACAGGGGTAGCAGGAGGATGAATGTCTTCTGCCTGTGGGGTCCTTTGGGCCCTTGGGGAAGATGATACTCTATTAATTCAAGGCAGTAATATTGAGAAAGGATGATGGTTACCAACACCTATAAATTATTTAGAGTTTGATCCTCTCAATTTAAGTTTACCCAGAGTATTTTATAGCGTTTGTACAGATTTCAGAGGCCGCGACAGATCTTTCTAAAGCCATGAAGAGTTTTCAGGCTTATGCTGATATTAATTTTAGTAAAATATGGGATTTCCCTGTAAGTAAGATCATTAAAATAATTGATTATTGGAGCACATTACTTTATAAAAGTAATCCAGAGAGGGACACGAACTATCTCTCAGGCTAAACAATCATAGACACTGTGATTGCAAGCCACAAAATACTTTAGGAAGATGTCATAAGGGAAAATAGAGTCTTGAGAGGGTGAGAAGAGGAGTCTGCTGTTGCTTTTCTTCACACTAAAGGGGAACACAAAACTCCGGCCATCCATTTTTATTTTAAAATTGAGGTAAAAAGCTACTGACTAGGCCATGCATGTGAACAAAAATGACATTGGAGGTTGAAACGGAGCTTAAAGGGACTACGTATTCTCCGAAAGTTTTCTGCCATCCCCGTAGAATAGGCAGGAAAAAGTATCAAGCAAGGGATAAAGGATTCCGCGTGGAAGGGGAGGCTCTTCCTGACCCCTATGGTAATACTTTATTTAAAAAGTTCATTCTTCCTCTGCTTCCTCCTGTGGCAGAATGTGCATTTTGGGAGGGGTGGTCAGAGTGGAGGTGGTTAGGGCACTGTGGGGAGATGAACTTGTATGGCTCTGCACCCATCACTGGACCAGCTTGCATAGGACACTTTACCCGGTCCTGCTCTCACCCTAAGAGGAGTAGTTATGAGCCCATAGAACCAGGCACAATCTCCACAACCCACGTAGAGCTGGCAGGCAATCACTGCACTTAAAATCTCTGTCCCATTTCCTCTCTTGACTTCCCCTTGAACTTTCTGTGTCTTCCTCCATTCACTTTGGCTTTGTGGATTTACATTTCTTGTTCTTCTCATTTAGAGGTTTTTACTGAAATCAGTGTCCCTTCAAAATGATGAAAGGAAGAGATGAACTTAACTGTACAATCAGCCAATCACTGATACATCAGACAACATCCCATCGTCCACTCAGGAACCTCTGAAAGGGAAGATTACTGCTGTTGCATGGGATGGCTGACTTGATTAAACTATGTAGTGGGGTTTTTAATTCAAATATAGTACCATCATCAATGTTATCATGAATATTTACATACTCATCAGGATAAAGAGGGGCTTTTCAGATTTTTCTGTTGGGTTTTGTTTGAGTCCTTTGATAACTGAAACAGAGCTCTTGACTATTCTGCTCTTACTTTCTGGCACGTTCACAGAATTGTGGCAGCAGGAATAGTTAAATTCTTTTGCAGAATGTAATGTACAAGTACTATAGGTTCTATCGCATTTGTCATCCCTGAGTAGTGTAAGGGAGGGAAAATAAATTTTCCTCTACCCTTCTTGGTTCTGTTACCAAACACAGTTCATGTGCCCGAGGCACAGTGAGACCAAACAAGCCTAAACATTTGGAGCAGAGGAAGGTTTATTGCAGGGCCAAGCAAGGAGAATGGGTGGATCATGCTCAAAAAACCCAAACTCCTTGATGGTTTTCAGGGAAAAGTTTTTATAGGCAAAACTTGGGGTGAGGGCTGCAGGCTGTGTGGCTTTCTTCTGATTGGTTGGTGGTGAAGTAACACGGCGGTGCTCCAGGGATCTTGTGATCAGCCTGAAGTTACCATCCTCCACCTGTTTGGGGGCCTTAGTTCCTGCAGAAGAACTCAAAGATATATTTATGTATGTCCTTTGAGGAGGAACCAGGACCTTGCCCTGTGCTGCACTATTGTTTCTTGACTGCTCCTCCTTTGTTTTTGCATCCCCTCCCTTCCCTGATGAGCACCTGGTTTTGAGTCTGCCCTTTGGAACTCAGGGAAGGTCTAGGAGGCCAAATGAAGTCTATTTCCTAGAAACAGAAAACAGGGGACGTGAGAAGGATTTGTATCCAGGAGGGCCCCGTAGGGAACTGCTCTGATTCAGTTTTTGGCTGAGGCACCCCGTATAATAAAAAGATTAACAGGAGAAAAACAAACAAAATTTTAATAACATGTATACTTCCTGTATACATGGGAGAGACCCAGGAAGACTAAATAACACTCCAAAATGGCACAAAGTGCCACCTTAAATATCATCTCCAGCTAAAGACAAAAGAAGATGCTTGGGCATTGGGAAGGGGGCAGTTCCAGCAGGCTGTCAGGAAAAGCACAGCAAAGGATGGTATGCTTGTTATGCAGATGTAAGTCCTTGCATTCTGCACTGATAAGAGTTTCTAGAGATTCAGTCACCCTCCTCTCCCTGGTACAGAGATGAAAATGCCTTACAAGTGGAGATTTTCCTCATAAATGTATAAGTCTCTTATAAAAGGGTAACTTCTACTCAGTTTTGAGTTTTGGTGGGTTTTTTTTTTCTTTTCTGTTTCTGAAAAATAACCAGTATGCCCAAGAGGCATATTTTGGGGTGGTGAATTCTGCTCCCCTTCAATAGTAAAGCTTTTAACAGTATTAGGCCTTAGAAGAAGACATGATTGAATTCTCAGCCCCAGAGTGCATATTTGTATAATTATTTAAAGATAGGTAGTGTCATGAAGTGGAAAGGGTATAGAGTGTGATGTCAGAATACCAGTCTAGTATGTGTTAATTAATCACCATGCCCAAAGCCACATAGGAAATAAGTGGCCAAACTGAAACTCAAACCTAGGTTTGACTGACTAGATGTCCTATACGTCTAAACTCTAGCTGTGCAGGCCATCAGGTATACTAACTTATCCTATAATAATACCTGCCATACAGTATTGAGCATATACCATGCGCTAGACACAGCACTTTACATGCATTATCACATTTAATATATCACAGCTGAGGACATTGAAACCTCAGCTGTCTGTATGATTCTGAACAAGTCACTTGATTTCTCTGGACCTTGATTGCCTCCTCTTTTTCCAAGCTTTCTAATTCTTAATTGCCGACAAGAGAACAATCAGGTGGTGCGTATGATGATGACACTGAGATTCTGCCATCAGAACCCTAGGTCCACAAGTCCCCCCTCACTCAGTTCCTTTTTGCCTTCTGAAACTCTGTTATCTGACATTGGAAGCTGCTCCTGTTGCTTTCCCAAGAACTTCCTCTCCATTCTTTCCCTCTCTCTTGTCTACGTCTCCTACCTTTCGTTGACTGAAAAAAAATGCAAATGCGAGAGTTGTGAATTAAGTATCATTTGGGGCAAAATGAGGACTATACGCCGGGAGACAGCATCTCGGGATAGCTCGGAGAAACTGCTCCAAAGAGGCAGGGAGAAGGTCGGTGTTCCATATGACTTTAGTGAAGGGGGACATGCAGTCAGGCACACACTTTGGCAGAGGCTTGCAGCTAGTCACGAGGAGCAGATGTCACTGTCAGTGATTTTAGTGCTTTTCTAGATACGAGGAGATGTAAGAATTGGGCTCATAAAATCTTCTCCTAAAACTATCTAACTGTCTGAAGACCTGTTCTGCCGGGTTTTCCCAGAGCACAGAGTGCCTCATTCCTGATCTCCACCCTGAACTCCTTCCAGGGGGTGTTGAAGGTCAGCAGCTGCAGTGGCTCATGATTTAATCCTTATAGAGGTAGATGGCGAGTGCCAGTTTGTAGCTGGCACCTTTTTCCCTATGGGCACTTACATGTACCTGTGCATCCACCCCGCCCTTTCAAAATATCACAAAACTCTTCCCTCAAAACTGTGTTCTTCCTGTTAATGCTCTCTTTCCATTTAAAAAGCAAAAAATTTTAAATGAGTTGTCTTCACTCATCATCTCTTATTTTCTCACCTCCTGTCACTGTTAATTCCACTGTGATCTGGCTTCTGTCCTGACTACTGTCCCCTCCCTGCATATTAGTTTCCTATGGCTGCTGTAACAAATTACCACAAAGTTAGTGCCTGAAAATAACACCTATTTATTATGTTACACTTCCACAGGAGTCTGACTAGGTCTCACTGGGTTCAAACTAAGGTGTGGACAGGGCTGCGTTCCTTTCTGGGGGACATGTAGGGGAGAATTCGTTTCCTTGACCTTTCTAGTTTCTGACAGCTGCCCACACTTCCTGGTTCGTATTCCGTTTCCTCCATCTTCAAAACCAGCAATGTCGGTTGTATTTCTCTGGTTCCCTCTCGCATAGTAACATCTCCCTTTGACTACAGGAAAGACTTTTCACTCTTAAGGACTCATGTGATTAGATTGGGCTCACTTGAATAATCCAGGGTAATCTCTCCATCTCAAATTACTTAATTAAAACACATCTGCAAAATTCCCCTTGTCATGTAACCTCATATATTCATAGGTCTAGGGATTAGGACATGGGGGAGATTATCCTGTCTACCCCCCGCCCCCCCCCGCCTTATATACTTCTCACTGAACTCACCCAAGACCTCATTGTTGAGAAGTCCAATGAGTACTTTTATTACTTGTCTTACTGTACTTCCTGTCTACATATGACAGTGTTGACAAACTCTTCTTTTTTGAAACTCTCTTAATTTCTCTTCTTTTATGATCAGTTCTTTTCTGTCTTTCTGGTCTTCCTTTACTTTCTCTTTTAAACATTGCTGTTCTCCAGAATCCAATCTTCAACTCAGTTCTCTTCTATCCGTACAAAAATCTCCTTCTGTTATCTCATCCATTTCCATGACTGAAAATGAAGTCACATTCACTGATGACCACATTTTATAGCCACCTCTAGAGTCTAGAACTATATGTCTGACCGTGTACAGTGAAATCTTTTCAGAATGTTAAGTCTTGAAGATTTACTAAAGACTAAAGATTTAAGTCTTTGAGGGATGTAATTGACAAATAGGGATGTATATATTTAAGATGTACAACTTGATGTTTTGATCTACATATAAATTGTGAAATATCACCACACTCGAGCTAAATAACATATTCATCATCTCACAAAATCACCACTTATTTTTTGGTGAACACTTAAAATCTACCTTCTTAGAGAATGTCAGGTACACAATACAGTATTGTTAACTATAGTCCTCATAATGTATCAATACATTAGATCTCCAGAACTCGTTCACCTTGCATTACTGAAACTTTGTACCCTTTAATCAATGTCTCATTTCTCCTTCGTTCCTGCCCCTGGCAACCACCATTCTGCTGTTTGATTCTGTGAATTTGACTATTTTAGATTCCACATATAAATGAGATCATGCAGTATTTGTTTTTATGTCTGGTTTATTTCACTTAGCATAAGAGTAATCAAAACCGTATGATACTGGCATAAAAACAGGCATATAGATCAGTAGAATAGACAGCCCAGAAATTAATCCACACACCTAGTTAACAGATCTTCAACAAAGGTGCCAAGAGCATGCAATACGGAAAGGATAGTCTCTTCCATAAATGGTGATGGGAAAACTGGGTATCCATGTTCAGAAAAATGAAATTGGACCCTTATCTTACACCAAATACAAAAATAGACTCAAAATGTATTAAAGACTTAAATGTTAAGACCTGAAAGAAACTGTAAAACTACTAGAAGAAAACAAGGAAAAAACTTCTTGACCTTCGTCATGGCAATGATTTTTTTTTTTTTTTTTTTTGGCCAAAAGCACAGGCAGGAAAAGCAAAAACAGACAAGTGGGATTGAATCAAACTAAAAGGCTTCTTTCACAGCAAGGGAAATAATCAACAGAGTGAAAAGGCAACCTGTGGATTGGGAGAAAACACTTGCAAACCATATATCTGATAAGGGATTAATATCCCAAATTTATAAGGAGCTCAACTCAATAGCATACACAACAACAACAGTACCTGATTTAAAAATGGGCAAAAGAATGGATTAGACATTTCTCCAATAAAAAAGAAAAAAACATACAAATAGCTAACAGGGAACATGAAAATATGCTCAACATTACTAATCATCGTGGAAATGCAAATCAATCCACAATGAGATATTACCTCATACCTGTTCCAATGGCTATTGTTAAAAAGACCAGAGATAACAAGTGTTGGTGATGATATGGAGAAAGGGGAATCCTGGTGCACTGTTGGTGTGAATGTAAACTGGTAAGGCAGTTATGGAAAACAGTGTGGAAGTTTCTCAAAAAATTAGAACTACCACATGATCCAGCAATACCTAATCTGGGTATATATCCAAAGGAAATGAAATCACTATCTTGAAGAGATATTTGCACTGCTATGTTCACTGAAGCATTTTTCACAATAGCCAAGATATGGAAAAACCTAAATGTCCTTTGACAGACAAATGGATAAACACACACATATAGCCTTTAAGAAGAAGAAAATTCTGCCATCTGTACTAAGATGGACCTACAGTCAGATCTTTACATGGATGTCTCACAGGTACCTCAAATTCAGCATGTTCAAAAGGGAACTCATCAGTATCCTCCCCTGTCACTCCAAATCAGCCACTTCTGATTTCCTATTTCGGTCAGTCGTACCACCATCTACCTAATTGCCCAGGCCATAACATTTCACCGTATCCTTAGCAGCATTCTCTCCCAGGCCAGCAGCAGCCACTATGGAGGCTACTTTCTCTCAGGGGGTCTTTCTGTTCCATTTCTATTGCCATTATCTCAGTTCTTGACCTCAACATTTCTCTCTTAAGATCCCTACAAAGACTTTCTTGCTAACCTCTCCCTTCCCCGTGCCCCAACCCCTGCCATCTTTTCTTCACACCATAGATGGAAGGGCTGGGTCAAAACTTACCTTCTTAAAGTCTATTCCATGGTTTCCCCACACTTTCAGAATAAAATCCAAGCTCCTTAGCCTGGCATGTGTATGATGTACCTTTATGGTCTGGCCTCATCTTAGCATTCCATTTTCAACTCACCCTGCACCTTCCCCACCACTCACCCCGGCAACCCTCACCCCTCATGCCCTCTGATCTAGCATTATTCTGTTTTCTCAGGCTTTCCTGACTCAGCACATGTGGCTCTCCTTTCTGAGAACATGCTTCCTTCTACCTGCCCCACCTTTACCCATTTAAGAATTTTTTTAAAAACCCAAAATAGGAAGGAGAAATTGGATATAGAGATTAAAACAATTTAACCATATACATATGTTCAAATTACTTTTCATTACTCAACTAATACCTTAGTATATAATCTTATTAAAATTGTTTAAAGATTTAAATTCCTGCCAATAAAGCCGATTGTCTATGATTACTCACTCCCTTTATGTATATTGTTCTGCAACGTGCTTTTTGACTGGGCTCTGTGTCTTGGAGATCTCTGTCAGAATATCAAGATTTACCTTACCCTTTATTTACTGCTCATTGTTATACTGTAAGCAGACATTCTAGTATTGAAAGACATTTAGGTTGTCTCCTGATTTTTTATTTTTACAAATATTGCTGGGACTTCCCTGGCGGTCCAGTGGTTAAGACTCCGCACTTCCACTGCAGGGGGCACGGGTTCGATCTCTGGTTGGGGAACTAAGATCCCACATGCCGTGCGGCATAGCCAAAAAAAAAAAAAAAAAAAAAACCCAAGAAACCACACATATTGCTACAGGGATTATCCTTGTAAAAATGCCATGCTGTGAACACGTGCAAATATTTCCCTATGGTAGATACCAATAGATAGCATTCCAGCGACACTGACTTTTGGTTCCCGTAATGGACTTTATCCATTTACTTGTTTGTCTCTCTCATGGTTCACTAGTTCAAGGGAAAGGACTGTATCTCATGGTTTGTGTATCCTTAGACTTAAACAGAGCCTGTGCTCTGTTTAATATGTGCTTACAAAGTACTTGCCAGATGAATGTGTCTGGCTGCTCTCATTAAACAAAAGGCGTCCTGACCTCTCGTTTATTGCGGTCTTAGTCTGATCATCATAGTAGTCCTTATGCAGAGGCCCTCTGGCCCTTGAGCCTGGGGCGGTGCTTCTCTATATTTGGTGCTTGAGAGAGACCCGTTATAGCTAATTGGGCATGCTTTTGCACGTGTTACCACCTGAGATTATCATTTTTTCACAGGCCCATGTACTTCCATTTCCTGCATTCAGCTTCTTGGAATAGCCACATCTTTGACAGCACTACTCTGGCCTCCTTCACACCTGTAAGGTGTTGGAAGATCTAGATGACTACTAATTTTCTAACAATTTTTAATAATTCCGTGTTCCCCATCTGTAAAATGGAGATGATGCCTATCACTTATCTCCCCCACTGCATATAATAAGAAATATTTAGAATATGCTCTGAGACTTTCAGATGATGGTACTATATAGATGTTGCATGAAGCAACTGTACAAAGGGATTTCTACGTTAGTCCATAGGTGTGTGTGTGTGCGCGTGCCCCATCCAACCCATTATATTCTGCCCCTTTAGGTCACAGACTATATCTCATCCTGCCTTTATTGCTTGTACCTAGCAGGTGTTTGGCTCTATGTTTATTAAATCAGTGCACTGGCTATCATAATAAATAGGTATGGCCAAGATTTATTTGGCATGATCGACTATGCTAAGTTCTATGGTGTTCTTTCTTTCAATCAGTGACTTAATGAGCATATTAGTTTGTGTCAGTCACGGTGCTAGATGCTGGTGATACAGTGGTGAACTAGATAAGAGTGTCCCTGGTATCCTGGGATTTCAGTCTAGTGATCTGGGCACAGGGAGTTTTTCAAGGGGCAGTGATGGTGAGACCTCTCCTCCCCCTCCTCCCCTCCCCTCCCCTCCCCTCCCCTCCCCTCCCCTCCTCCCCTCCCCTCCCCTCCTCCCCTCCCCTCCTCCCCTCCCCTCCTCCCCTCCCCTCCTCCCCTCCCCTCCTCCTCTCCCCTCCTCCCCTCCCCTCCCCTCCCCCCCTCCCCTCCCCTCCCCTCCCCTCCCCCCTCCCCTCCCCCTCCCCTCCCCCTCCCCTCCCCTCCTCCCCTCCCCTCCCCTCCTCCCCTCCCCTCCTCCTCTCCCCTCCTCCCCTCCCCTCCTCCCCCCCTCCTCTCCCCCTCCTCCCCTCCCCTCCTCCCCTCCCCCTCCTCCCCTCCCCCTCCTCCCCTCCCCTCCCCCTCCTCCACTGGAGCACCAGAACCTTTCAATCCCTCTGTACCCCAGGCCACACTTTACTGTTAGGCCTTGCAAAAGAAGCCTACCCGATGAAAGGGCATTGGTAAACCCTTCCCGTGCAGAGCCCTGCAAAGGGAAAGAAAAGTCATTCTCTTGTAGAATCTATCACAGTTTGTTGACAGAATATATTCCTCTAGGACCCCCTCCCTCAGTTTTTCCTCAGAAAACCATACTGTTTATTGTTGCTCTCTTTGTCATCATCTTTCAGTGTCCTTTTTTCATTTCCCTGCAGTACCCTGAAACCTTCACTGCCCTTCTGCAGCCTGTCAGAATCATCTCCTCATTGGCTAACACTGCATGCTACATCGATTCCCATTTCTTGGCCTTCCATTGCCTCTGCTTTGCCTTCAGCCTGTTATCCTTTGTTTATTGTTGCCAAACTGCTTTTTCAAGGTTGAGCTCCAATCTTACCTCCTCACTGCTACTCTGACCCTCTATCCTCTCATCCATCTTTGAACCCAATTTAAGAACAAATGTCAACAGACTGTTTCAGGATTGCCCATATTCCCTTCCCAGTAAGACTGTAAATCCTTGGAGAGCTGAGTCCATGTCTTTTATTTAAAAGACACTGTGCTCCACACTGTGAGGCACAGAACAGGGGATCAATAAAGAACTTTATCAATTTAGAGCAGCATCATTTAAATGCCGTGTGAGAACAGATGAATGGGTGGGAGATGCTTGTGTCAAACAAATTAAGTTAAACTTGTGGTTCTGTAACATTTTCTTTCATTCAGCATTCACGTAACATTTATGGATCCCCTCTACGTGCCAGGTATCATGATAGATTTTGGTGATTCATAGATGACTAAAAATGGCCCCTTGCCCACAAGCATCTCCTTATCTGGTTAGACAACACAGAGGTTAAGAAATGAATATATTACTGGGTGATAATTGCTCTCATGGAGGTATGCCATGGGGGTGCCATGGCAGTTCAGGAAGGCTGGCCTCAGTCTACCTAGGTGTGGTCAGGGAAGGTTTCACAGAGAAAGTCAGGCATGAGCTGACTTTTGAAGGTGGCATATGATGTGAGCCATATTCAGCTTATTGGAGACATTGAATCCCAACTACTTGTGAGATTTCTGACCCATCCAAATGTAGATAACTCATATCAAACTCTAACCTGATGGGAGGGATATGCTTTCTCTTTGGAGGTAATTAGGCACCTCTTAGGCCTTTTAGTAACTTCAGTGCAGGAAAGCACCGTGCAGCACGAAAGAGTTCTTGCATTTCCAGAATCTGAGCAACCTGGCAGAACAAGGCCTTTTGGATTAGGGGCCAGTTTAACATAATAGCTGTCTGAAGTCTTCGAAGTCTACTTGTAAAACCAAAGTGGCAGTCTGACCACAGTGTGTTCAGCATCTAAGGTTCCTATTGCTTGGCTAAACTTCATTACCCTTATCAAACATCTCTAATGCTAAATAACCATAATCCCTCCTTTGCCTAAGAATAAATGTAATTACTGACTGTACAAGGTAGGGGAAATGAAATTGCCTTAGCAAGCTTCCACATGCCACCTCCAAGCTGAAAGAACACAAAACTCTATTAATTCTTAACTTATTTCTTGGCTGCACACATTTCCATACACCGCCTATGTTAATGTGTGGAGAAAGTGTGCAATTTATAACAAGTGCATACTTAGAAGCATTGCTAGGAAAGCAACATTTCAGAGTTTAGCTGCACAGGCAGGAGGCCTGAGTTCATACCTCTAAACCTTGGAGACTAACACCCTACATACTCTGGAGGCAGTTCATCTTCTGTTGATATCTGCAATTGGCTCCTGGGTTCCCAGAAGCAGCAGGACAATCAAGAGAATCCAAGGAGAAGCTCCAGTTTTGGCTGGACTTCTGGGAGAGCAGGTGGTTGGGAGTAATTAGGGTCTGATTCCTGGTAGCCTCTCACCAACGTAATTAGGCGCCTTCAACCGCTAATGAATCTCACATGCATGTTGGGCTATTGAAATCATCCAAGAAAGCCTTGGCCACAGAGACATCTTGCATCACATTCAGGAATGACCTGCTGGGCTCTCTGTCCCCAGAGCTGTCCAGTCCTCACAACCGAAGGCATTTTTAATCACCTGCAAATTCAGTCTAACTCTTGACTCGGGGGCCAGTCCTGTCTGAGATAGTGGGATTTTGAGGTGCCCTAGGGCAATAGCTTGTCATCATAAGCATTATATTTGGTCAGGATTTGACCTCATCTATCAGTCTAACAATTCAGATTCTTTTTTGTTCTTGTGACAAAGAACTGTTCTTGGACCCCAGCCCTTAGAATTGGGTTTCTGTGATAGATGCCTGGCCCTGAATCTTTCAGGCCTAGGGTCCAACCTTGTTCTTTCTTTAGCCCTCTTAGAAACTGGAGTTCTGCCCCAGACTTGAGCCCATTGGATTTCCTCTCTGCTAATTGCTACCAGACAAGAAGGTCCTGGATGTCTAATGCTGTGTCCCATCTATCTGCCAGACGAATCAGTGGCTTCCTTCTTCCGGATATTCCTCATGCTGACCTTCTTACCTCAACCAGCTGTCCCAGTCTTTTAGCTTTGTGTCAGAATTCCTCCCAAGGCCACTTCTCAGATCTCTAGACCTTTGAGTCCTTGTGCTTTGCTCTCTTTCTTTTTTGAGTGCCTCAGCACACAGGCACTTTATCTGTTTTCTTTGCCTCTTAGTAGCTCTCATCACCAGTTATCTCTTGGGATTCTTCTGTTTCTCAAAGACTGGCTAGGAAATGAGACAATCTTTTCTGCCCACACATGCTTGTTGACCTCAAAGACAAGTCCACAGGTCCAGTTCACTTTAAGACTTGTGCTTTTAATCACGGAGAAACAAAGAGGGGACATGATAAAGGAAAAAAGTTATTATAGTCCTTCTCTGTACTTCCTAACACCTTGTTGGTATGGTACACTGATTTATGCCCCTTTCTTCTATTTGTCCCTGCTTTTTCACCATATTTCCTATTCCATCTTCCCTGTTTTGTTCCATCAAACCTTGCTTCTGTAAAAACCCTTTAGCTTACAAATTTTTATGTTCATCCATTCAGCAATTTTTGAGTGCCTACTATAGGCTAGGAACTGTATAGACACTAGGAATATAGTGTCGAACAAGGAAAGTCATGCTGCTGCTATCATGGAGCTTGTGTTTTAGTTAGAGGGAGATTAGTAATGAACACATTGAAAAGTGTGTGTGTGTGTGTGTGTGTGTGTGTGTGTATAAGAGAATATCAGATACTAGTAAGTGATATGCAGCAAAATAAAAGACAGTAATGGGAGAGTGACCAGAGCCTATTTCTGATTGTGTGGTCAGTCTGCTTTTCTCAGGAGGTGAATTTTAGGCTTAGAGCTGAATGACATAAAGGAGACAGGAATGTGAAAATCAGGAGGAAGAACATTCCTAAAAGAGAGAACAAGTGGCACAAAGGATTCCAAGACAGTTACAAGTTGGTGTTTTTGAAGGGCATGTTGAATGAAACACAGTGGATGAACGGGAGGAGAGCGGTATGAGTGAGGTCAGAGAAGTTGAATCAACAGGACTTGTTCATGGGCTGGATGCTAGAGGGTGATGAAGGGAAGAGTGGATCAAGGGTGAGCCCTAGATTTTGGTTTGGTTATTGTGTATATTTGGTAATACTGCTTTCTGAAATGGGGAAGAGTAGTGAAGAATTTGGAAAGTGAGAGAGAAAGAAAAAGACTATTCTTTCTCAACATTTTAAGTTTGAGAAGCCTATCGCATATGCCAATGCAGACGTCAGGTATCTTCCTTATATTTAAATACAAGGGATTGTGTAAGATTACCTAGAAGGAGTGTAGATAGTTGAGAGAATGGCGCCTAGATCTGAGATCTAAGGCTTTGTATCCTTAAGAAGTCTAGCAGAGGAGGATCCAGCATCTGAGATTGAATACAAACAACCAGTAGGAGGAAAACCAAGGGCATAGCATCAAGAAAGGCACATGAAAAAAGTGTTTTAAAGAGAAGAGAGTGGCTGACTGCCAAATGCTACTGAGAAATCAGGTGAGAGAAGAGCAAAATTGGCCATTGTTTTTCACTACATGAATGTCATTGATGACTTTGACCATAATGGTGTCAGTGGCAGAGTGTGGACAGAAGCCTAAATGGAGTGGGTTGAAGAGAGATTGGGTTGTGAAGGAGCTGAGACAGAGGGATACATGACTCTTTGAAGAAATGGTGCTGGGAAAGGGACCAGGGTAAGTGAGCACATGTAGAAGGGGTGGAAGGTTAAGACTTTTTTTTTTTTTTTTAAGTGGGAGATACCAGGTCATGTTTGTATGCAGATAGGGATAATCCAGTTGGAAGAAACTGAAGTTGCAGGAGAAGGCATCATTATAGGATGGAAATTCTTGAGTAGATTAAATGGAATGGGATCCAGAGAGCAAGTTGTCGGGTTTAACCATAGGAAGTCTGTCTGAAGATCCAAACAAGGCAGAATACAAGGTGATCTCTTGTCTCAAATGGATATTGTTCATTCATTTCTAAGCCCCTAAAGGTCATACACCCCTTAGCAGTGATCTCTGCGGACATTTGCTCAGGACACCTCTTTCCAACATCTCTTATGGGGACTTTTTGCAGCATCTACCTTACTGTGAGTTGCCTGTGTGTGCTCCAGGTCTTAGTCTGTTCTGCAACTAACTGAGCCCTGGCTCTCTAGGCTTTGAGCACAGAAATCCTAGGGCTTATAGACAATCATGCAGGGTCTCATAGGCACGGTAAGGAGTTTGAGAGTTAGGTTTTGGTTTGTTTGTTTATTTCAGTTTTATTGAGGTATAATTAACATATAACATTGTATATGTTTACGGTGTATTGAATACAATGTGGTGATTTGATACATGTATATATTGCAAAATGACTACCACAGGAGGGTTAGTTTACACCTCTATCTTTGTGTGTGTGGAGACAACACTTGAGATCTACTCTCAGCAACTTTCAAGTACAGTATACAAAATACAGTGGGAAGACACTGGATGGTTTTCAAAAGGAAATTAAGTTTCATTTGAAGACAAGGACTCTTGCTCTTCTGTATACAATAGATTGGAAGGGGCAAGAGTGGAAGCTGAGGAGAGCCCGAGGGAGACTGTTGAAATATTTTAGATGAGAGATGGTGGGACTACGAGTGTGGTGGCAATGGAGATACAAGTAGATGGATGTGAGAGTTATTCCAGCTCAATGCTATGATTTGATAAAATGTTACTCCTGCTTAAATGAAAGGAAAATGGATTCACTGAAAAGAAATAAGCACATAATTCAAATTTTAGTTGGTAATACATAACAGTGAGATCATTATGTGCTAAGGAAATGACCTATATAAAAGCACCTGGCACATAGTAGGTGTTCAACTTAAAAAACTGTCTTAAAATTTAACTTAGAGGGTGAATAGTTGCCCTGTTGTTATGAGGTACTTTGAAAGACCTTAAATATAATCTCAAACCATTACTTTGGAGTATTTCAAATTAATGGATACATTCCAAATCATTAAAATAACTGCAAACTCATTTCCAGCCCAGGCATCCTTCTGCATGGTTGTCTTCCAAAGGATAAGCACACACACACATAATCATTACAATTGAGTCTGATCATGTATGCACGCTGTAGCAGGTGTAGCAAGGGTTCTGCCCATTTGTAATTCTGTCCTTTGGTATTTAAAGAGTAGTGCGAGCTTTGCCTCTGGCATTGAGACATTACCCATTCATTAGGACTGGGCAAACCAAGTTGTTTATATAAGAAGAGATCCAAGTATTGGCTTAGTCCTGAAGGCTAACCACTACCACACTAGACACTGCAATTCTCAGTTTGCATTTTAAAAGGCCACTGTAATCATTGGTTCTCATAGGAAACCACACAACATTCCTGGGAGAAAAATCAAGACTATCTGGCTTACACAGCATGTCTATGGTCAGACTAGGATTGACATTTCTTTAGTGGGTGTTTGAGGGACCGTCTAGCAATAGTAGAGGCCTTGTGCTAGGAAATATTAGGAGATAAGGCAGGCAAAGTTGGGTGGGGACCACATCATGGAAAGCTTTTTAGCCCTAATTATTGAGTTTGGGCTTAATCCTGGTCGCAGCAGGGAACCACTTGAAATTTTAAGCAGGGGATTTTGAACATGATTTCTTTTTTCAGCTTCCCGAATATAGGGTTTCATTTAGCACCAGGGAGATAAAGTTCATTGGTGGGCCTTTTATAGCTCAACCCTGGTGGCTGCTTGATATATTTTCTTTCTTATCAAGCCTCATCCCCCATTCTATTGAAGTCAATGGTCATTTACTGAATTCCTGTCATGTGAAAGGCACTGCGCTAGGCACTTGTTTGTCATGTGTTTAGTAGAGATCTCATGTCTAAATCCCTAGGCAGCAGGAGTTCTGAAAAAGTTATCTTGAATAGGGGTTTATACCTTTAAACGCTCAGCTTTAGTTTTTCTCTCTGGGGATTATTTATTTTGTGGTTCAAGTGATTAACCCAGGGCTGCTAGATCCTTCCCATGACTCTGTCACCGCTGCCATCATGCAATGTCATTTCCTTTGCCAGTTCACTATTGCCTCTAGGATCAAGTCCAAATACCCTGGCTTGGCTTACCAGCCTCTTCACAAAGCTGGCCTCAACCAGCCTTTCAGTCTTATTTTTTCTACTCCTGAACTCTCACCCCCAGGTGTTTCACATTCAGATCCCTTGGTGTGTTGAGACTGAAAAAGATGCAGTATCGAACCAGATTGCAAACTCCTTTTATTTAAACATTAGAAATTATTTCCAGGCAGAGACCATGTATGGTTTGCCTCTATCTCTCTTCTTCCATCCAGGGCCTCACTGAGTGGCTGGCAGATGGCCAGCCAAGTACAAGTCAGGTAAATGAATGTGTGCACAGAGAATTCAAACTCGTTTCTGTATAGCCCAAGCCAAGCAGAATCAGGATAATGAGTCTGCCAGAGGCCAGGGAGTGCAGTGCAGTGGGCAGAGAAACGGGGAGGATGTGTGGGGAGAGCCTGAAAGCCAATGGGCAGAATTTTTGATTATCTACTGTTTTAGATCATCTGCCTCACTGCTTCCCTCCATTGGTGTGTATAATTGAGAGTAAGGAACGGAGCTTCTGGTTAATTGGTTTTTCTGGTTAACTCGTAGTTGACTGGAAAGTTTTCTTCTTTTGGAGAAAAAAAAAAATCCTCTCTAACGTATACTGAATACTGTTTTCTCTCAGTGCAATATAAGGCCAAAAAAAATCTTCTTATGATTCAGGAACCATCAACATTGTATTGAATAAATACTCCTGTATTACAAAATCAGCATTTAGTAGACTTCTATTAGTCTGTACTTAGTGCAGTGTCCTGTGGACATTGAGTAAGTCCACAGTAAGTCCACAGTCAAATGAGTAAGACCTACAGAATGGACTGGAGCTTGGCAGAGTTCTTTGGGGGGAAATCATGGAGGAAATAGGTCCAATGCTTGAGGCTTAGGTCACTGAGAATGGAAGGGACAGAGATGCATTCCAAGTTGTGCAAAACCTGAGTGTGAAGTAGCAAGACATGAAGAGCAGGTTGCAATCAGGGATTGGAGGACACGAGCTGTCGCTGCAGAACAGAGATCTAGGGGGATCAGAGCATTCGAGGAGAGCCTAGTGCAGGAGCAAAGCTGGAAAGTGTGTTAGGAGGTTAATTTTGGATGGCTTCTAATGCCAAGCTGAGAAATGTGGACTTTATTCTGTAGGCAACTGGAAGCTGGGAAAGGACTCAATTAGATCCTTCGTTTTAGAGGATCACTCCAGCAGAAGTGTGAAGGATGTGTTTGAAGGGAGACTGGAGCCAAAAAGAACCAAATATTTGGCCGTTTCAATGGCCCATTCATTCACCCGTTCACTCACTCACCCATTCATTAATTCATTTAACAAGTATTCAGGCAGCATCAACTTGGGCAAGGCACTGTTCTGGCCTGGAGGAGAAATGGCAGGTTAAAGGAAGGCTAAGCTAACAAGAGTGAATGAGAAAACAGAAGGAAGAAATCAAGGAGACGGATAGAATGTCAATGTTATACAAGTAGAAATTGGGTCAATTCTAGATTTCCATTTTGTTTTCATGCTGAAAGTTTGAGTTTCAGGAATAGGAGTAGAATTCTCCCTGTAGCATATTGAATGCCTCTGCCTGAGCAAAGCATGGGGCAAGGTGCTGGTTTAGGGGTAACGGCCAGAGTTTCCTTTGAGACTCCATATCAGAAAGCATAGGATGCATCCTTAAGCAGGGGGCAAATAGGATTCATTTTAAATCCCACCAGGACTTTGGGAGTCGCTTGACTTAGGTCAGCTATTACATTCTCATTCCCTTTAATTGGCTGCTGGAAGGGGCAGCATAACTGGAACATCTGCAGGTACTTGTGGAATATCTGGTGGAGGTCTAGGGTGAGGACGACAAAGTTGGTCTGAATGAAGGAGGAGGACAGTGTTCATTGGTTTAGATTCATGGGTACCAGGTTGACAGAATTTGGTTTTTAAATTTTGGGGGTGACATAAAGAGAAGGGTAACTTTGAGGATGTTAATACCATTAACTGAATACCTCTTTCCACTTATTTGTGTCTCTTTTGCCTTATCAGCCAAATGAAGTGGTTGAAATAGATCATTTCTGTGGTAGGGAGAATAATAGTGCCCTAAAGTTTTGTCCATGATCTAACCTATAGAGACTGTAAATATGTTTTATGGCAAAGGCGGGATTAAGGTTACAGATGGAATTAAGGTTGCTAATCAGATGACCTTGAAGAGATTATTTTGGATTATCTGAGTGGACTCAATGTACTTACAAGGGTCCTTAAATGGGGAAGAGGGAAACAGAAGAGGCAGAATCAGAGAGATGGCATCATGGGAAAGACTTGACCAACCATTGCTGGCTTTGATTATGGAAGGGGCCACAAAGGAAGGAATGTAAGCTGACTCTAGATGCCGGGAAAGGCAAGGAAAGGGATGCTCCCACAGAACCTCCAGGAAGGAATGCAGCCCTGACCACACTTTGATATTAGCCCAGTAAGCCCTATTTTGGACTTCTGACCTCCAGAACTGTAATACAATAAACTTGTGTTGTTTCAGGTCACTAAGCTTGTGATAATTTATTCCAGCAGCCATAGGAAACTATTAAAAACTTAATGACTTAATTTCTTCAAATATCCCTTAATCTAAAAGTTATTAACAGGGATGCACATCTTAATCATGTATTGCTGTAAAAAACATATCTGAGCCCCATTCCCCGAAAGTTGGATGCTGTAGAGGTGCGGCATGACCCTGCTACCTGACTTCTTAAAAGATCGACAGGTGATTCTAACATACTCCTCCTTTTGAAAATTACTGTAATCTCTCCCTGAATGTCTGTTTAGATGAGAAGAAAGAGCCCAACCGTAGAGTCATATAGTCATAGCTATGGAAATCGAGGTGAAGAACGAGCATGAGAGATGGGCCATGAAACCTTAACGTTGTAACCTAGTTTTTCGTTTTCATGTCTTAGCAACCTGCAAGAGAATCCCTTGAGTAGAAGCTGCCTACCTGCTGTTCTCATAAAACAACAAACATTGGTGCAGAAAGTTTTTGCTAGGATGCAATTATCTTAAAAATCCTTTTCTCCTTGTCTTTGCAAAAAGCAAATGATATTGTCTTACATTACAGCATTTTCTAGGTCAGGACATATTAAAAAAACAAATCTATGGGTGAGTCATTTGCACATATTTTCAGACTTGACACTCCGTTGAAAGCATTCTGAGATCATGCTTCAAAGAACCGGTAACCAGCATCGAGTTCTGTGAAGTCCCTTTCTTGAACAACTTTTATTCCATACACTTAGTAACCTTAGATGGTTATTAATATTAAATTCTTCTCAGGACAATCCCCAGTACATTTCTTTCCTTTAGTGATGGTCTCATTTTAGAACCTGTTTCTGTCAATCATTTCTTACTTCCTCTTAAGACCTTTTTTTTCACATTTAGACTTCTTTGGCAGCTGGACATTTTCACGACACCGCAGAGATATTTAGACCTTTTTATTGCATAGTCTCTTTAAAGTGAGAGAAAGAGAGAAGTGGGGCAGGAAGGATGAAAAAAAAATGGCAAGTTCTAAAGTAATCCTGTCAGACTTCCTTTTGGTTCTGGTCCAGGAGCACGAGACTCGGGTCAGCCAGGTAGGAGTATCAGAGCATCAGCCCATCAGTTGGACAGCCTATGGCCATCTGTAGATCCTCAATGCAACGGCTGGCAGAGACTTACTGGTGGGGCAGTGAGGAATGAGACCTTTGGGTTCAAGGAGTTAAATGGGATTTCTTGTGAAGACAGAAGATGAGGCTGAGTACATAAGGGCGTTGCTGAAAATGAGGGATAACTGCAGTGATTCAACACTTGTTTTAGCTCATTACCACGGGAGAGTGACAGTCCCGGTGGCAGCATATAAAGCAGGGCAAGTGGACCAAGTTAGAGCAAAGGAAAGCAGGCCTTCTCTATGCCGGCACTAAAGGAGCTTCTGTCATCATAATCTGCCTGTGACATGTAAGTGAGGTCACTTCACATCAATAATGCATGATGGCTAAGAGGGAGGAAAACAAGCTTTCACATGCAGCTGGGACCTGAAATTTTGCATTGTATTAAAATATATTATGATAGGATGGCTCCCGTACACTTCTATGGGATTGCTGCCACCGTGGCTCTCCTGGTGTCTGCTTTGTCTGAGTCCCTATTTCATAGGCGGACATAGCCCAGCTATACCAATCTTATCTTTACAAGCCATTAGGAAGCCATAGGATATGGGGACAGAGTCACAGGGAATTGTGTGACTTGAATACCAGCCATTGTTCTGACACCAGCTAATGATGTGATCAGGAAGATCGTTTAAGTTCTCTGTGAATGGGTATGAAGATACCTAATCTTCTGGTGCCTTAAAGACACATCAAGGATTAACTGGGATGTGAATGACTATGACTGTTCTTTAATAATGTATAAACCTATATATAAAAGATATCTAAACCTATATACATGCAGGGTGTGATGGTTATCATGCATAAGGCCTCTCCTTCTGGACTAGGTCTATTTCAGCCCCAGAACAAAAAGGACCTTCCAAATAAGTGAACGATATCTTGGATAAATGACCTACATACAGAAGCATAGAAGCACGGCAATGTTGCCATCCCCTATAAATAATCACCTCAGTGAGCGGCAATGGCTATCTCCTTCCATTGTTTTCAAAGGCTTGTTCTGGTGCCTTGTGTGGGTAGAATCTGAGTCTTAAATTTTAAGTGATGACTAAGTAATTGTAGCTCTTCTCAATGAGTACCATTTCCACAGGAATAGTGTGTTCTTAAAATTTTTAAAAGGGGGCGAGCACTTCTGCTTCTGGACAAGATGGAGAAACAGGGACCATCCTCCCACTTCAAAGAATAAAACAATAGGCAAAATAAATGAAATGATGGCTTGTGAGACACTGGACATCAGGCAGTGAAGGCAGTCATCTCCAAGGCAACCAAAGCAACCCCTGTGATTGTCCTATATTCCTGCCCGGAGAGAGCTTCCTAGTCACATTGCAGGGCCCAGTGGACTCTCTGTGTTGAGGAGATGGAACTCCTCTGGGAGTCCAGGGAGTCCAAGGCAGCCAGAGTTTGCAGGACAGTGTAATAGGGAAGAAACAGCTAGATATAAAAAGAACTGTAGAGATGGGTAGATGGTCCTCTTTGAGTATTCAGATGAATTCAGATCAGCACTGGTGTAGGAAGAAATTACCTAAGGCTGGGGAAAGGAAACATCTGAAAGAACTAAAGTTAATAGTGCTTGGCATTTACACCGACTTAGGAATAGTGCCAATTCCTACTGGCTAGGCTGGAAAAACCTCAAGATTTATGAAACACTGGGTAAAGTAAACATGAGGATTTCAATGGAGTAGTGGAAATAATTATCCCTAGGCTGAACACTGTTGTGATCCCACCTAACAAATCTTAGCAGCAAGACCCAAAAGGACCAAACCGTTTTCAAGTAACTGCATCTCAGAACAAAGCTCAAGACATACAAAAATATCAAGCACCCAAAAAGGAAAAATAATCATAACACCTGGCATCCAATCAAAAGTTACCAGTTATAAAAAGAAATTGGAGGAACTTCCCTGGCGGTCCAGTGGTTAAGACTCTGCACTTTCACTGCAGGGGCCATGGGTTCTATCCCTGCTCAGGGGACTAAGATCCCGCATGCCACACGGTGCGGCCAAAAAAAAAAAAGAGAGAAGTTGGAAAATTCAATTCAAAATGGTTAAATCGATCAATCAAAACTGAATCAGAATTGACACAGATATCAGAATTAGCAACAAGTAAATTAAAACAATTATGACTATATTCCGTATGTTAAAAAACTTAGACACAGAAGTTGAAGACATGGAGCCAAACTGAACTTTGAGAGATGATAACTATCATATCTGATTAAAAATACACTGAAGGAGGGGCTTCCCTGGTGGTGCAGTGGTTGAGAGTCTGCCTGCCGATGCAGGGACACGGGTTCATGCCCCGGTCTGGGAAGATCCCACATGCCACGGAGCGGCTGGGCCCGTGAGACATGGCCGCTGAGCCTGCGCATCTGGAGCCTGTGCTCCGCAACGGGAGAGGCCACAATGGTGAGAGGCCTGCGTACCGCAAAAAAAAAAAAAAAATACACTGAAGGAGATTAATGGTAGATCATCCAACATTGCAGAAGAAAGTATTAGTAAATTTGAAGACATAGCAGAGCCAAGTATCCAAAATGAAACACAGTGAGAAAAGAGAATAAAATACAAATGAACAGATATCAGTAAGCTATCTGACCAAGTCAGGCAGCCCAATATGCACATAATTTGAGTCTCTGAATGAGCAGAGAGAAGGAGACACTGAAAAAATAATTGAAGAAATAATAGCCAAAAATGTTTCAAATCTGATGAAAGCTATAAGCCCTCAGATCTAAGAAGTTCAATGAATCCCAAGCACAACGAATGTGAAGAAAAGAAAACAACTGCATATCAGAATCAAATGCTGTAAAATCAGTGGTAAAGAGACAATCAGAAAGCCAAGGAAGTCACATTATGTACAAAGAAAGAAAAATAAGGATTTTTCACCAGAAACTGTGAAAGCAAGAAGATAGGAGAAAAACATCTGTAAAGTACCAACAGGGAAGAAGAAAAAAAAAAGCAGACAACTTATATCTCTATACCCAGGAAAATACCTTTCGAAAATGAAGGTAAAATAAAGACTTTTTCAGATATACAAAAGCTCAAAGAATTGATCCCCAGCATACTGTTACTATAAGAAATACTCAAGGAATTACTTCAAGCAGAAAGAAAATGACACCAGATGGAAATCTGTATCAATACAAAGGAATGAAGAGCACTAGAAATGGCAACTTCATGGGAAAGTATAAGTATCTTTAAGATATAATTGTTCCAATAAAAATAATTTTTTAAATGTACTATGGGCTTTATAATATATACAAAAGTAAAATGTGTGATAACAATAGTACAAAGGTCAGGAGGTGAGAAATGGACGGTGATGTTCTTGTACTATACACACAGACTGGTATTACTTGACAGTAGACTGTGCCATGTTTAAAGATGCTACAAACCCTAAATCAATCATTAAAATAACAGAGTTATATCTACTAAGCCAAAAAAAAAAAGCAGTAAAATGGAATCATTAAAAAACATTCAAGGAATCCAAAAGAGAACAAAGAACAGATTGACAAATACAGAACAAATAACAAGATAATAGACTCAAACCTAATGACATCACATTATCACATTAAATGGAGATGTTTTAAGCACTCCAATTAAAAGACAAACATTGTCAGATTGGATGAAAATGCAAGACACAAGTACAAGCTGCCTACATGAAATACATTAAATATAAAGACACAAATAGGTTATCAGCAAATGATATAAAAATACCTCGCTAACGAAAAACATTTTGCCTGTAACATGCTAATCACTACCTGAGTGGCTATATTAATATCAAAGTAGATTTCAGAGCAAAGAATATTACCAGGAATAGGGAATGTCATTTTATAATGACGGTGGAGTCAATTCATCAAAAGGACATAAAAACCTAAATGTTTATGTACCTAATCATAGAGCTTCAAAATATGTTAACAAAAACTGATAGAACTGCAAAGAGAATAGACAAATCCACAATTATGGCTGGAGATTTCAATACCCCTCACTCAGTAATTAATAGAGCAAGTTAAATAGAAAATCAATAGGATTTAGTCAACTTGAACGGTACTATCAATCGACTTGACCTAAATGACATTTGTAGAATATTCTACCTAACGACAGCAGGATTCACATTCTTTTCAAGTGCATATAGAGCATTTACCAAGACGGAACACATTCTGGGCTGGAAAACTACTTTCAACAAATTTAAAAGGATTCACGTCATACGAAATATATCCACTGACCACAATGGCAGCAAAGTAGAAGTCAATAACAAAAAAGTCTCTGGAAAATCCATAAATATTTGGAAATGAAATTACAGACTTCTAAATAACCCATGGATGAAAGAATAAATCAAAAAGGGAATTAGAAAGAATTTTGAACTGGATGAAAAATTTTTAAAAAATTCTAATTTGTAGCATAATACTAACACAACAATTGGAGGGAAATTTATAGCACTTAATGCCCATGTTAGAAAAGAAGAACGATATTAAGTCCAAGATCTAAGCTTCCCCCTTAGGAAACCACAAAAAGCAAAGCAAATTTAGCTAAAATATACAAAAGAAAGAAAATAATGGAGATCAAAGTAAAAATAACAACAAGGAAAATCAATGAAATCAAAACCTGGTTCTTTGAGAAGATCCATACAATATGTAAACCCCTAGCCACATGGATCAGGATTAAAAAAACAGAAAATATATAAATTAGAGTATCAGGAATGAGAGAGACAATATCTGTATGTATTATATAGATACTAAAAGAATAATAAAGAAATCATGAACAACTTTATGCCAGTAAACCTGATGACGTAGATGAAATTGACAAATCTTAAAAGACACAAACTACTAAAAGCTCATGTAAGAAAAAATAGATAACGCGAATACACATATATCTAATTTTTATAAACTGAATTTGTTCTTATAAACCTTTCCATATCCAGATGGCTCCACTGTGGATTTTGTTGAATATGTTAAGAAGAGATAATATCAAGCGTATAGAAACTTCCAGAAAATTCAAGGAGAGGGAATACTACCCAAATTTCTGTATGAGGTCAGCATTGTTGTGATTTCAAAAGTAGAGAAGACATTACAAAAAAAAAATCCTACAGACCTATATCCTTCATGATCATAGATGCAAAATTTCTAAACAAAATGTTAGCAAATCAAATCGATCTGCAGTTGGTTGACTCTGCCAGGGTGGAACCCTTAGATACAGAGGACTGACTATAATAAGGTGCTTGAGCATCCCTGGATTTTGGTAACCACTGGGGGTCCTGGAACCAATCCCCTGTGGATACTGAGGGACAACTGTATGAAAAAATGATAATACATCATGACCAGATGGAGTTTATTCCAGGAATTCAGGGTTAGGTTAGTATTTGAGAAGCAATCAATGCAATTTTCCACATTAGCAGATTAAAAAAGAAGGTGGGACGAAGTGAGAGAGTGGCATGGACTTAAATATACTACCAAATGTAAAATAAATAGCTAGTCGGAAGCAGCCACATAGCACAGGGAATAGCACAGGGAGATCAGCTCGGTGCTTTGTGACCACCTAGAGGGGTGGGAGGGAGACGCAAGAGGGAGGAGACATGGGGATATGTGTATATGTATAGATGATTCACTTTGTTATAAAGCAGAAACTAACACACCATTGTAAAGCAATTATACTCCAATAAAGATGTTTAAAAAAAACCATATGATCATATCAAGTTATGCATTAAAAACATTTGACAGAATGTAACATCCGTTCCTGACAAAAAGTGTCAGCAAATCAGGTATAGAAGGGAACTTCCTAACCTGATAAAGATTATCTACACAGCTAACATCATTCTGAAGAGGAAACACTGAATTAATTTCCTCTAGGATTAAGGACAAGAATTCCAGAAACAGCTTTCCCACCAGAGTGAAGGACAGGGATTCTTTTCATTCATCCCGATATCCCCTACCATCTTGCATGTAGTTAATACTTAAGAATGATGTTGGTTTTTTTTTCCTTGTGATGAGAACTTTTAAGGTCTACTCTCTTAGCAACTTTCAAATATACAATACAGTATTATTATTATTTGTTTTGAATTTTATTTTATTTTATTTTATACAGCAGGTTCTTATTAGTTATCTATTTTATACATATTAGTGTATATATGTCAATCCCAATCTCCCAGTTCATTCCACTACCAACCTCCCACCCCCTGCTTTCCCCCCTTTGTGTCCATACGTTTGTTCTCTACATCTGTGTCTCTGTTTCTGCCTTGCAAACTGGTTCATCTGTACCATTTTTCTAGATTCCACATATATGCGTTAATATACGATATTTGTTTTCCTCTTTCTGACTTATTTCACTCTGTGTGACAGTCTCTAGGTCCATCCATGTCTCCACAAATGACCCAATTTCATTCCTTTTTATGGCTGAGTAATATTCCGTTGTATATATGTGCCACATCTTTTTTATCCATTTGTCTGTTGATGGACATTTAGGTTGCTTCCATGACCTGGCTATTGTAAATAGTGCTGCCATGAACACTGGGGTGCATGTGTCTTTTTGAATTATGGTTTTCTCTGGCTATACGCCCAGTAGTGAGATTGCTGGGTCATATGGTAATTCTACTTTTAGTTTTGTAAGGAACCTCCATACAGTATTATTAACTATAGTCACCATGCTGTACATTGCATCCCCATGACTTATCTGTTTCATAACTGGAAGTTTGTACCTTTTGACCCCCTCCACCCATTTTGTCCACCCCAACTCCTCACCTCTGGCAACCACCAGTATGTTCTCTCTTTGGCTGAATTCAGGTGCTTTTGTTGTTGTTGTTTAGGTTCCACGTATAAGAGATCACACAGTATTTGTCTTTCTCTGTCTGCCTTATTCCACATAGCATAATGTCCTTGAGGTCCATCCATGATGTACAAGAAGCCACAGAAGATCTCTTGGCTTCTTGTTCAGTATTTCCTCCACTGCATAATTTTGTTTTTCTTTATGTACTGCCATGTCACTTGCTAGATTCCTGAACTTCCTGCATGGCCGTATAGGAGGGGATGGGTGTTGAGGTGGGTGGCATATTTACCCTCTTTTCAGTTTACTCTGCCTTTGTTCTTGCTACTCTTCTGAACATCACTGCCTCTGCTGGTCATGCAAAGTCTTTCCTCTGCTCTGCTTTTAAAACCACAAGTTTTTTTCTTTTCTGCCTTTAGGTATCTGGAAGTTCCTTTTGAGTCTTTATCCTTTTTTGATCATTTCTCTTTCTCCATTCATTGAATGTTATGTTTACTTTGTCAAAAGAATCAAATCGTTTAATCTGTGTTGTCAGTAGGAATAGTGATTGAAGTATGCTATCTAGTGTAAACCATTGGTCGGTAGGGACTTCTTCCCCCACAGAAATGAATACATGTATTAAGGATACCCTGGGTGCCTCTGGGGGATGCTTTTAAAAATCTCCATTTTACTTAACCTTTTGTCTTTCTCAATATCTCTAATTCATTTAATGTTACCAACTCTTCTACGTATGTATGCTGGTCTCATACCAGCATGAAAAGCATAAATTGCCTATGTTCTATCTGTAACCAAAACTTCTTAATTTCCTTTCCTTCTTCTCATCCAACCCCCATGTTTGTTTGTTTTTTAAAATCAAGGTAACAATACCATACAGGCCATTATTTTATATAGGAGTTACTCAGTGATAGAGAAAATCAAGCTCCTCTATCCCAGCTAATGGGGTAACCAGTGACATTTGCCCAAGACGTCAGGTCAATTTAATTCTTTCATTTTGCAAACAACCTTGCCATTTACATTGGTTGGCTCTGATTCACAGGTTATAACAGCCAAGGCGGTGGTTACTTCATTTGGATTTTTAAAATGTAAATGTAAGACTCTGCAAGGCAGCAAGATGTATTAAAAGCTTTGCAAGCATTAGAAGTGCAAAATGCAGAGTGGTACCCACATACTCTTATAATGGCCCTACACGCTCCTGTTTCAGTAACGGAAAATGGAAGAGTCCTGAAGTGTTTTTACTCCCTCTCAAAATACAAATGGAAAATTGGCACATAATAACTTTTCACTCACAGTGCAGTTCAGCTGGAAGAAAAAAAAATCTTATGTAACAGGATTTTATTGTAAATAAAACAAATCACTGACAAATTTTTTTAAAGGAGGCAGAACAAAAAGACGTTATTAAACACAAAGACAAAAAGAATGGCTGTAAAGATGACCTAGTTTTATTTGAAAGTGTCTGTAGCAAAGTTATAGAACATATGTACTGTTTTCAATGCAAAGAGCAAGAAGCATTCATTTTCCATTAACCTGGTGGCTTTTTAGGTGTGTAATTAACGATCTATCATTATCTATATCTCCCTGCGCTTTGAAAATTGAGAATACGTCTGGGTTATTCAGGCCCTGGAGCGGTTTATATGAACTGCAAAAATTGAGGCAAAAAAAAAAAAGGTTTTGACTAGAGTAATATTAATAATTTTCAGTTCTTCATTTCACCATGTGTGTGTGAACAGCCTAAGCCAGACAGCTGTACCAAATGCATTTCTGGAAACATTAGTGGACTGAGAATTTGTATATTTGTACATTTGTATATTTTACATGAAAATGTCATCTGATTTTTGAATTAAAGTGTTAACAAAAATTTCAACTCAAAAGAGGAAAAATCTAATTTGCTCTCGTGTTATTTATGATGAATTATTAAGGCAATTGAAAGAGTTATGCTTTCTGAGTTAGAGACAATCTCTAGGCTGCTTCATGAAACTAGAAATTGTTCCAGAAATACAGTAAACTAGAACGTCGAATAGGGTCTGTCCCTAAAAGACGGGAAAACCTTGCAGTTCTAGCTTGTGCAACAAAGTGTCTTAGCCTCTCTGCGTATAATGTTTTGAATCTGTATACATCGGGATGATGTTACAAGGAATGTGGAGGATTAAATGAGGTAATACGTGAAAACCCCTGGCACGCAGTAGTGTTTGGTAGATGAGACTGCTCTTAACGTAACAGTAAGGTAGGGCAGAGGAAAGAATGTTGAAAGCCTTAGAAACACTATTATGTTTGGCCTTAAATAATATTTTTTATTTAATTGAAGTATAGTTGATTTACAGTGTCGTGTTAATTTCTGCTGTACAGCAAAGTGATTCAGTTATATACATATATATATATTCTTTTTCATATTCTTTTGCATTATGGTTTATCACAGGATGTTGATATAGTTCCCTGTGCTTTACAGTAGGACCTTGTTGTGGCCCTAAACACTTCTGTTCCTCTCTATGTTGAAATGGTAAAAGGTGGTTAGGTATAGATCCGAGTGTCCCAACAATGAGGCTTTTTCTTAGAGACTCTGTAGCAGAGCAGGCAGCTTGAAAGTACACTGGTTTTCTCTGTAAGGAATGCAGATACATATCCTCGTCTTTCCAGCCCTTCTTTGCTGTCATATCTAACTTGGTAAGAGTTTATTTGCTTCTCAAGTCTGGGCACTTTTCAGTTCTTTCTTGTTAAAATAAAGGTTTCCCTTGCTCTTTGAAAGTTTGCTTTATGTCATTTCCCTTTGATGAAAGACCTACCTTCTAGGAAAGACTTACCTTCGTACCTGTTTTCTCTAACTGAGAGGAATCTGGAGAGGATTGTTGCTTTTAGGAAGGAAGGTGAGAAGCAAAAATAGCGTTCGGCGTTTGTTTTACAGTGCGTTTGAATTGTGGAGGTCTACTTATACACAAATTGTTTTCAACACATACAGTACTATCCAATCCACAGTTGGTTTAATCCTCAGATGGAAACAGCAGATTCAGGGGGCTGACTATAGGACTTGAGTATCTGTGGAGTTTGGTATCCGTATCAGGTTCTGGAACCACTCGCCTGCAGATGCTGAGGGGCTGGCTGTATGTGGGATCTGACAGGTTGTAGAAAATGGAAATACCTTGGTATGTTGAAGTGAGCCCAGGGAAACCACTTAGGTTGTGCAGCTCTCTAACATCACTTTAGTTTTATTTCTGGTATGGCTCTTATGGTGGCATGCCTTGGGTCTTTATCATTTGCACACATGTCTGAATTCTCCACTAGATTGTAAGATCTTTGGAGGCAAAGTTGGTGTTTTGTTTTGTGACCTTCAGAGCTTGACACAGGGCCTGACACACAGTAGATATTCAACAGAAGTTTGTTGATTCCCGAATTTACAGAGACTCTCCTATTTAAGAGATACCATTATGTTTTTACCTGTCAAATGAACAGATCTTAAGAAGAATGATAATACAGGGTATTGGTGATTGAGCAAGGGAACTGTGTGGCTATAGTATTATCATCAGTGTCATTATTATTTTTAATGGCAGCTGAATATAAATCAGGCAGTGTTCCTGGAAAGGCATTCTGATAACATGTTTAGAAGTCATAAACATTATCATGCCTTTTTACCCTTCATTTCTAGCATTTTTTCCTTTGAAAATAAATGATTGCTATAATTTAGCTGCAAGGACGTTCATAGCAGGTTTGAATATAATAAAAGAATCTAAACAACTTGAATATCTAATAAAATGAAAGTAGTTATATAAACTACGTAAGAGCTATACAATGAAATGCATTATGCAGCTACAAAAAACAATGAATGTAGAACCACATTTATTAAGATAGAAATAATCTGTCTATACCAATCTGTATATACATGTTGAATAGCCATAAACCAAAGTGTTGATATAGTCAGTACCTGTTGGGGGATTGGTTCTAGGACCTGCTATGGATACTAAAATCCCCAGATGGCCCTCCATATCAGTGGTTGTGCGTCCATAGATTCAACCAGCCCCGGATCATGTAGTATTACTATATGTATTTATTGCCAAAAATACACGTATAAGTGGATCTGCACAGTGCAAACCTGTGTTGTTCAAGGGTCGACTGTACAGTCATCCCTTGGGTATCCACTGGGGATTGGTTCCAGGGCCACACCCCCCACCCCATGGATGGTCAAGTTCCTGGTGTAAAATGGCATAGTATAGTCGGTTCTCTGTGTCCATGGGTTTTGCAACCATGGATACCTGGGGCCTACTGTAGTGTTTATTATTGGCTGGCATAATCACATATGTTTTTCATTTCCTATTATTTTGCTGATTAGTGTCCTATAATTTTTCTGAAGTGAATGTGCAGTACTTGTGTTAAATTTGTTTCTAAATGAATACAAGGAAGATAGGGGAAATGCTTGAACAAATGAATAACTACAAAATACTTATTAATAATTTCATGCTGATTCCATCCCTGAGGGGTAAGCCCCAAGTCACTGAAGTGCAAATGAAGATACGAATTCTGAAAAGGGTGATAGAGGTCATCCCATTTTTTTCCCCTTTAAAGAGAACTGACATGGAAATAGGACCCCGTTTCTCATTTTGGATAAATAAAACCTTGCAAGAATGTAAGTAAATATGTGGCACAAATGTTACTGAACCTATTCTTCAGTAATTAACAAAAATTAGTATTTCTCTGTTATTTGAAAATGCACAGTGATTTTTAAAAAGAAAAATATCCTTAGGTAACCAAATTGTCTTTTTTTCTGTAGTGAATGTCTCTTTTTTCCTTGAGATATGAAAGTCTGGTTTTAATATGAGAATATTTATGTAGAAACAATCAGCATGGCAATTTGACTCTGGCCTCCTCAAAACACGTACACGCATCCTTTGTTTGCTGAATGATTTAGTCTACTGATGTCTTTGTAAAGATTTGAGGACTATTGCTAAGCCTATAGTGACAGTGCCAAATTTCTTTATTAAAAGATAAAACTGCACTATTTCATTTTCCAGAAATACCACAGAATAACAGTGTTTAAGTACTTTGGCATCTGCTTTAAAGCAGATCTGCATTAGCTCTTAAGAAGTGAGAGTTTCAAAGGAATATAATTGCTACTGCCTGAGGGGAGATGGTTTGTGATAAGGGAGGAAATGGAAGACACCTGTAGTGGGGAGACTAATACAACTGGAATCCTGCTCTAATATTTATCTCTTCGGTAGAAGCCAGTATAAGCTAGGTCCATCCGGATTTAGGTACTTGAGTGCCCAGTGGATTTTATTATAAGGTGATTTGCTTATATAGTAGCCTCATGATGGGGATTTTAAGGGCAAATTAATGCTTGGAAAAATACAAATTTAGAGCATTGTACTCCCTTTCTGCATTTTGCTTCCATCCATCTTTTCCTTTCTCCATGTCCTTTCTTTCTTTCCAGGGTTTGATAATACTGGCATTAGCATCAATTGTGTGACTTACGACAACCATTGGTAATGCTAACCACATCAATTTGTATTTCCGCAGGCACTAAGTAGCCTGCAGAATCCAAAGACTTATGAATTAGGCCTAAAGAAAAACTTAGGTTTGAAACTGTCACATAATGAAAGCAAATGTATTTTCTCCTTGAATTATTAAAATTATCAGAATAATTATCCTGTCTTACTATTTTTCATGGCATTTACTACCTCCAGTCAGATGCTGTGAAATTTTTTTTAATTTGTTATTGTCTTTCTCTTCCTACCAAAATGTACACTGCATAAACACAAGGAATTTGTCCTCTGCTGAGTCACCAGTACTCAGAAAGTTCCTTGCACATAGTAGGTATACAATAAAAATCTGTTGAATTACTTTGGGTTTTCCATGTTTTCTCTTATGGATGGTGTTAGGGCTATACTTATGTTTGTGATTGGACCATTCTTTTAAAGTTCGATCAATATATTCACACTATGATCACTTTGTAAAAATTAATTAATTTTGTATTGAAGTTTAGTTGATTTACATTGTTGGGTTAGTTTCAGGTGTACAGCAAAGTGATTCAGATATATATATATATATATATATATATATATATATATAATATATATATTCTTTTTCAGATTCTTTTCCCATATATGTTATTACAAAATATTGAGTATAGTTCCCTGTGCTATACAGTAGGTCCCTCTTGTTTATCTGTTTTTTTGTTTGTTTTTTGGCCGCGCCGTGTGGTTTGTGGGATCTTAGTTCCCCAACCAGGGATTGAACCCAGGGCCATGGCAGTGAAAGCGCTGAGTCCTAACAACTGGACTGCCAGGGGAAGTCCCTTGTGTATCTATTTTGTATATAGTAGTGTGTATATGCTACTCCCCGATTCCTAATTTATCTCTCCCTTTCCCCCTTTCCCCTTTGGTAACCGTAAGTTTGTTTTCTATGTCTGTGAGTCTGGTTCTGTTTTGTAAATAAGTTCATTTGTACCTTTTTTTTTTTTTTTTTTTTTAGATTCCACATATAAGTGACATCATATGATATTTGTCTTTCACTGTCTGACTTAATTCACTTAGTGTGATAATCTCTAGGTCCATCAATGTTGCTGAAAATGGCATTAATTCATTCTGTTTTATGGCTGAGTAGTATTCCATTGTGTATATATATATATATATATATATATATCTCACATCTTCTTTATATGTCCTCCCCCATGTCCTCTGCTTTATCTCCTCTCTGAAGTACCTAGATAACTCTATCTGATGCACATTTCCTGAGTTGTTTGACAGATACTAAAACCCTCATCAAATGGAAGAAGTTAACTACTGGATGATCATGAGCACATAGCCCCCAGACCTCCTGGTGCCTAAGGAATGATAATGTTAACCCCTGTGACACTGCCCTGTTACCTCAGCATCAACCAATCAGAGAATTGTGAATGAACAGGTCACACACCCTGAGACTCCCGTCCCTCACCTGGCCTTTAAAAATGCTTTCTTGAAACCCATCAGGGAGTTCAGGTATTTTGAGCACTAGCTGCCTTGGACTAATTGTTTGGAGCTCTGCAGTAAATGTTGCACTTTCCTTCACCACAACCTGGTGTCAGTAGATTGGCTTTAGTGCGCATGGATGAGCAGACCCAAGTTTTGCTCGATAACAACATATTTTGGGGTGGCAAATTCTGCCCCCTTACAGGCACAAGTTTGCTTAGATGAATGAAAACGTAAAGGGATTTATTGTCATTAAGGAGGCAAATCTGTGATAACCAAGTGAACTAAATGCTCTTCTTACAGAGATGTACCTGATGCGTAGACCCAGCCAAACAATTCTGAGGGAGGCTTTATTTCATTTTAGACTGAGTGAAGTGACTTGCTTGAGCCTTGATCTCCTGATTCTCCTCTAGTATCTAATTCAAGAGTCTATACTGCAATGCTCTATAATTCAGAAAGACTTTCCATCACTAGAAGCTCTTACTGCTGTGTGTGGAAAATTCCCACTAGGCCTCTGAGAGGTTCCAGGGCATTTATTCATCCATCAATCATTTTAGTTTACTCTCAGTGCGAAATTGTGCTTCAAGGTAATAAAAATGAAAAATCCAGCAAATAATAAATAATCTACACCGTAGCCGAAACCTGTATCTCTGGCTTTGAAGCGTAAAAACCGGAATTTATCTGAATTTCATGGAATTAAGTACCTAAAACTGAAATCAATATATGTCAGAAAATTTAAAATGGCACCAAAAATCAATTCAGTAATTGTACCTGAAGCCAAACTAGAGAATATGTGAGGACATTAGAAAATGTTAACTCCAGAGGTACGTAACAGGGAGAGTGGTAGAGAAGGAAGGGAGAGAGAGCAAAGAGAAAAGTGAGTTGGAACCATGTTCAGAGAACAGAGGTACAAACTTTTCAACTTTGTCATTGGCTAGATAATACAATTTGAAGCAATAACTTTGTGGCTATTACTGATAGATTTTTTTTTTTCCCCCTGTCTTTTTTCATTCTTGCTGCCTCTTCTTCTAAGGACAAGCTGAAGTGCAACATCACTAAGAGGAACAAGAGGTATTTGTTGAAAAGTTGGAGGTGGGACAAGGAAAGAGATACTCTCTATCCTGCCCAGAAAGTGAGACATTGCCTCAGGTCTCTTAGTGTTTGAAAGCCACATTTATGTGGCAAGGTTTGAATAGACTTTCTTTGGCTGTGTAAGAAATGCTGTCCTCTTAACCAGATATTTTTCAGCTCATCTGACATTTATTACTTAGTCTGACATTATTTCAAATACTCAGAGGGAAAGATGAATGTGGGATCCAATTCACAAAGTGCTCTTGGAGGAATGGAAAGGCATTATGACTTTTTCCTAGACCATTTTGGTGTTGATTTTCTCTTCTTTCTTTGAAATCGGCCTCTGGTTATTGAGCTCACTCTGCTCCCAGTAGAATGATTTATTTTGAGTTTCATTTTCAGAAAGTGACCAACCATTAAATTCTCCAGTGTTTGATGGCTTAAGTATAGCAAAGCTGCTGGAAAGGACGCTTGAGACATAGAGAAACCACATTGGAAAGTTCAGTGTGGTACTACGTAAAGCAAATTGTTCATAACTCAAGTTCATGGCTCCCAATGATTGGATCATCCCCCTAGTGTTCTTCTGTACTCTTTCCTAGACAGGCATTTGATCATTAATTCAGGAAACATTTATTAATAAGTATCAACTGTTTATTAGGAAACTGGAAATACAGAAACGAATAATATGCCACATCATCTCACAAGGAGCTGATGGTATAAGAGGAAATATAGAGAAGGAAACCAGCAATTACAATGCAGTGGAGGCATATATAATGGGGTTCTATGGAGACACATAGGAGGTCACTTAACTCATTCCCATTGGAGGTTTAAGGAATAAGACGATGCTTCAGCTTGTAGGGGAGCAAAAATAAGTTTCCCTTTATACTTCTAGGTTCTTGGCTTAGACCCACCCTGTAATATAAGACAGATGAATGGGAGCAAAACAAACAGAAGTTTAATAACACGTAGAACTCCTGTATTTATACATGGGAGATACCCAGGAAAACTGAGTAAGTCTGTGTAATGGCCTAAGCCACCATCTTAAATACCATCTCCAGCTAACGACAAAAGAAAGATGTTATAGGAGGTTAACAGGCAAAGCTTAGTAAAGGAGGATATGGCTGCTATAATGCAGATTAAGGTGGCTTCTCCACTGATTAGAGTTTCTAGAGATTTCATCATCCTCTTTTTCCTGGTAAGGAGAGGGAGACACCCTTACAAATGGAGATTTCCCTTATAAATATAAATGTCTCTTACAAACCAGCACCTCCTACTGGGTTTTCAGAATTTCTCCTGTGTCTACTGTTTATTTTTTTCTTTTATTTCCATTTTTTTTTAATAAATTAAAGTATAATTGATTTACAATGTTGTGTTAGTTTCAGGTGTACAGCAAAGTGATTCATACACACACACACACACACACACACACATTGTTTTTCAGATTCTTTTCCATTATGGGTTATTACAAGGTATTGAATATAGTACCCTGTGCTATACAGTAGGTCCTTGTTTATCTGTTTTATATATGGTAGTATCTGCTGTTTCTTAAAACTAATCAGCTCAAACTAATGCTTATGACAAGGAGGCACATTTTGGGGTGCTATATTCTGCTCCCCTTCAAGGTGAATCAGAAAGTTCAGAGTAAGCAGGATACTCTAGGCAGAAGAAACTACATATGTGGAAGAATGAACATAAACAGGGAACCGCCAATACATTATATGACTAGAGGGTAGGGGTTGCCTTGAGGGGATAGATAGATGGAAATGAGGTCAGAGAGGTAGGCAGGGGTTAGTTACAGCATGCAGTGTCATATGCGCTATTCTTGGGAGTTTGAAATAAAGTCACAGATCTATTTTATTTCCAGTGGTGTTTCTTTGTAGGTTTTCCGTGATCTAGGCACCCTTTTTTGCATCTAGTTTCCCTTGTAGTTGTTGCCTTTTACATAGTAGTTACTTATTAAAGCTTCATGGGCTTTGAACTTCCTGGCAGGCCAGGTTGACTGAAACTATGGCCCTAAAATAGAGCAAAGATAATGCAGTTAATGAATCTGGATGGGAAAATGTCCTTTGTGTCATTAGTGCTAGGCCCCAAGAAATAGAAAACCTGCTATATTGAAGTTTCTGTTAAGGGATGGAATGGTGCTACTGAGGTACTGATGATTTCAGGCTAGGCCTTATGCGTGAATGCCCTTCTTGGTGAGCCTACTCCAGATCCTGGGTTTGTGTCTTAGTTTATCAGAATAGAAGCTCATTTTGATCAGTTTCCCCATACTAGTCAAAAATCAGACAACTCTGATCTTTCAGACGCCCATTTTCTTAATTTATGATAAGAATTGTATTCAGCAGTATAACTGGTGTCAATCCTTTGCACAGGGCACACTCTCCTGGTTGGCAAGTTCACTCTAGAGATGAAATGTTACGTCGGAATATTACTTTGTGAGTATGGAGTTAGAACAAAGGGAATCTGATGTTCCCAGGGGACATTTTCCTCAGGCTATGGTGGTATGACAGTTTGTCCTTCCCCACTCCAGAAATAGTCCTCTCTAGAGAACTGGTATTTGTTTTTTTAGAATCAGAGCACTGATTCTCCTGGACAGAGCACACTGACATTTTCTCACACTTTGGCTCTCCCTAGAATCCATGCAAACACTCTCCCAACCCTGCCTGTTATGACATTGCTTGTCAGAGCCTAGCTTACATTAATCATAGTTTAGTCTGGTTGGAAACTAAGATGACATTGGAAACTCATCAGCAGCACATTTGCGCACCATCTCTTAGGATGGAAAGAATTTCTGTAGGTGGCCTGCTTTATCCATTACTTTGTTTCACTTTCAGAAAGTAGTTTCTAGTTTGATAGAAAATCATTGGGAACTACCCCATTTTGAACCTGTTGCATCCCTTAGATCCTCATGCTAACTTATTCCATTAAGAGTCACGGATTGTTAAGCAGCAAAAGAACGAAGAGTTCCAGTTCAATAATTTGTGAACACTTTTAAGGCCACTAGCGTGCTTTTTGACAAATGTAATTGTACTCTGAATACATATAAAAATATTAAAGCATGTATCTGAGGGAACACTGATCTCTTTTTATCATCTTCTCATTGTACAGATGAGGAAACTGATGCTCATAGAAGGGGAGTGATTTGCCCAGGATAAGCCAGCTGGTCAGTGGCAGATCCAGGACTAGAAGCTAATCTCCTGACTCCTAGTCCAGTGATATTTTTACTCCATCACTTACTATTCATGAAACATGTAAAAAGACAGGGATGGAAAAGCAAACTGATGCCTGCATTGAATGACTTCTTGAAGGTACTCACTGACAATTCTAACTAGACAATCCCCATTGAAAACTTCAAACACTCTTTTGATGGGGGAAAAAAATGACCAATGGGAGGGATCATTTTTGCTGTTGGAAATTTCCACCAGTGCCTCTGTATACCAATACACTTTCTGACCTTTTTTGTTATTCAAACAGCCTACTTTGGTGCCATTTATTTGCAACCACATTCATGCTTTAAAAATGCATGTTAAATATTATCAACAGAAACAGAATATTTATAGAATATTGTCAATATAAATATAGAATACCTCTGCCAGAAATCCTGGGAAAGTTAATATAGCATGCATGCAAATATTTGTGCAGAGAGTGGTTGTTGGGAGTAGTGTCAGGATATTTTTATTGTTGCATGGGAACAGTTTGAGCTGGATGGTTTTTGAATGCTTTTTCCATATCTGAGAGATTTTATTTTTCCTTAGATCTTGTAACTTGAGCTGGCGCTGATGTCCAAGTAGGACTGAGCCTAGAAGATAGGTAGATTGTTCTGAGCAACAGTTGGAGTTCCCCTTGAGTACAGTGGTTATGTTACCCTGTCTGGCTATTAAGTCAAAAACGGAGCTGTTACATGAGCTCTTGGATGTTTGGTTTGGGTGAATGGCAAGTTTTAGTTCCTATTTGGGGCTCCATATCTGCCTTTGGAAAATGAGAGGAGGACAAGATTATCTCTTAGGTCCCTAGCAGTTCTGATATGATATAATCATCTGATTCTTTAATTTATTAGGCTAATACTGAGCAGTTGATGGTTGTTCAGAATCTATGAAAGATCTAGCAACTAAGCTGTGGTAGCTGACTGTGCCAGTATTTCTAGCTCTCGCTCCTCAGCCCAGGCATGTACCCTCTTCCCCGGCTCCACCCCTCTGGCTCGTGAAAATGACTACCTGTGAGTTTTCCATAGCATCTGTAGCTTCTGACTGTTTAATGATCTAGGAAATTCTCGTTGACTACCTACTGAGGTCCAGGTACTGTCCTACACATTGAGGACACAAAGCTAAAAGTCCCCATCCTCAAGTGGAAGAGAGAAACAAGCAAACAGGTAGCTGGGCAGTGGCAACCCATTGTGATACGTGTTCTGGGAGTGCATGAATAGGGGGCTCCTGGGGATAGAGAATAGTGTACAGCCCCATGGGGGATGAAGGGTGTTGGTCAGAGTTTGGAGAAGGAAGTGGAGCCTGAGGTAAACTTGGAAGAGAAGGTAAACGCCAGGTGAGGTGGAGGTGGCGGAGTATTTCAAGTAGAAAGTGCAGCTCAAAGACTTGCTGCAAGAAAAAATGTTGTGTATACAGGGACCTGTAAGTGAGTTTTTTAAGTTAGCCAGTTTCTGTAAGTAGTCAGTACTTTGGAGCACCTAGCTCTATGCTTGATCTTGGGGTAGATTAGAAAAGTACAGAAAGTTTGTAACTCATGTGTGGCTTGTGTTCCAAAATTTTGTTTGTGAGTCAGCCGTTTGGAATGTGGAATGCATTTTTCCCACAGAAAACAATGGTCTCCATGGTAATTAGGTTCCCAGGCCAGCCCATAAAAGCCTATGTAACCCATAATCTGAAGGATCATGCTGTATTAATAATACCATAGATGTTAATGACCATGTAAAGCTATGCTTCTGTGGGAAAATCCACTCCCTGTTTCAACCGTGGGTTCTAGAAACACTCTCTTTCCCAGTGAAGCTTCAGAAGTGTGTAAAGAAACCCTTGCTTTGCCATCCCTCCAGGTGGTAAACCAGTGGGCCCAGGAATTTTTTCAGCTCTAGGTTATTACCAGTGTCTCTTGGAAATTGGGAGAGGATACGGCAGGAAGAGGGATGCAGATAAGCAATTCAGCAGAAAGCAAAAGGGTGTGGGGAAGAAAAGAGAGACAAGGAATTGATCATTGGTGTTAGAGAATAATCCCGGTCCCTGTCCCTACCCTACTACCCCTGTCTCTCCCCCCTGCCCCCGCCATGGAGGCAGGCCTGAAAGCAAAGCTGGGATACTTTGTCCTAGCTCAGGGTGGGACTAGGGACTGAGGGAAGGAATTCACACTTACTGAGTTTCAGGATGCCTCAGGCATTTTACACACACCTTTTTTAATCCTTAAAAGGAATGTCTTATTATTCCTGTTTCCTGGGGAGGAAACTGAGAAGCAAATAAAAGACTTGCCCAGGGTCACACAGCTAGTAAGTAGCAGAGCTGCAAATCATACTCAGATCCTATGAAGCTCCTACAGTGTACGTGTTTGTTAGTAATATCTGTAAGTTGGGATATCGTCTCATTTAATTGCTGAGAAAATGAAGGCAAAAGCTGTAAGAGCGATTCTTTCAAAATACTACCACTAGATAGAGACGGCACCACCGGAAGAAAACCATGGCATCCTGACTCTTAATCCAGTGAAGCTCACGGCATGGAGCACCTACTGTGGGCAAGGTAATGCCTTGGGCACAATGGGTAATACATGTCCCTTGAAGCCACGAGCTTACTGTTTAATGCTTCTGTGTTTAAATGGCTCATCCTAGTAGACTAAGGCAGCCTATATAGTAAGTGCCAGAATAGAGACATGACACCACACATTAGAAGAAGATGGAGACTATAATTCTGACTCAAGGGATCTGAGGAGGCTTGCGAAGGATAATGGTGGTAGTATCTGAAGTTGGGCCTTGAAGGATTGATAGCAAGTGATAGATGAGCCGACCTGGAGAGAAGACATTCCAGGAAAAGGAGCCAGACGAGCACATCACAAGCATAGTGCCATTTTACTGTGCACTTAACTGTGTGTTAGGCGCTGGCTATGTGTTTTATGTACATGATCTCATTTATTCCTCACAGTAATCCTGTGAAATGAGTACCGTTATTAGCCTCATTTTATAGATAAGGAAACTAAGACTCAAGGTAGGTTATTTGTTCAAGTCTACACAGCTAATGAGCGGTAGAATCTAGAGCCTGCAAACTTAGCCCATACCCTCATCCATTCACTGGGGTGATTGTGGTAGAGTGGGAGTTTGCTTTGGACTGATCTGTGTGCCCTCCAAATTCATATGTTGAGGCACTAACCCCCAATGTGATGGTATTTTGACATGTGGCCTTTGGGAGATAATTAGGTTCAGATGAGGTCATGAAGATAGAGCCCTCTTGATGGGGTTAGTGCCCTTATAATAGATACCAGAGACCTCTCCCCACCCCCACTCCCAACACACACACACACACACACACACACACACACACACACACACACACACACACACACACACACACACACACACACACACACACACACACACACACACACACACACACACACACACCATGAGGACACAGGGAGACAGCAGCCATCTACAAGCTACAGAGAGAGTGCTCACCAGAAATTGAACATGCTGGTTCCTTGATCTTGGACTTCCAGCCTCCAGAGCTGTGAGGAAATATATTTCTGTTGTTTAAGCCTCCCAGTTTATGGTATTCTTTAAATGGCAGCCTGAGCTGACCAAGACAGAGTCTTAGAGTTTTGCCAGAAACTGGCAAGCTTGGCGGGGGCACCTTGATGAGGGCTTCGATTATTATGTTAAAGATGTTGGACTTTGTTCACTGGTTCCCCAGCACCAGCTAAACATTTTTGGGGTGATAAGGTATGGTTTGCTCAGAGACTACTATTCTGTTCACTCTCTGAATGGACCCAATAGAGAACAGTGGACGGATTTCCAGCTGTAAATCAAATCAAGTAGCAAAGTTAGTGGTAGATGAAAAATTCATTGTGTAGTTGGAGAAGAAAGAATTGTTGGCTTGATTTTCTAAGGGGGGCTTCACAGAGGAAATATGACTTAAGGTGGGTCTAGATAGGATTTGCATTGATAGGATTCTTTTCTGAGGAGCAAAATTGGGTTACAGATGCTATGCTGCATGTAGAATGTGTGTCAGTGGCACGTTTTAGAGGTACATCCACGGAGACTACTTTTTTTTTTTTTTTTTTTTTGCGGTACGCGGGCCTCTCACTGTTGTGGCCTCTACCGTTGCGGAGCACAGGCTCCGGACGCGCAGGCTCAGCGGCCATGGCTCACGGGCCCAGCCGCTCCGCGGCATGTGGGATCTTCCCGGACCGGGGCACGAACCCGCGTCCCCTGCATCGGCAGGCGGACTCTCAACCACTGCGCCACCAGTGAAGCCCCGGAGACTACTTTTAATGAACCTTGATTGAAACTGCCTTCGCATGGAGGAGAGTGCTCAATAAAAGGGCACTATGCTTATAATGTGCTCCTTTTCCTAGAATATCTTCTCTCCAGGTTGGCTCATTTGTCACTTGCTATCAATCTTTCACGGCCCAATTTAGGATACTACCACCATTATCCCTCACAAGCCTCCTCAGATCCGTCGAGTCAGAATTGCAGTCTTCACATTCTAGGAGAAGGAAATGATGCATAGAAAGGCACACAAAGGGGAGGGGGGAGGGTTTGTGGGACACACCTGCTTGGCTGAATCACAGTGACGCATGAAGGAGGATGACAGAAGCTAGGTCATAATTTCTACAGAAGGAATTGTCTCAAGGACTGAGATGAGGTTCAGGGCCACATGGTTATGTCACCTTCCCTAAAGGTAAAGGACGTCAGGCAATAACAGTACTTGAGCTCTGTACGCTTATGTAGGTGCTAAACACTGCTTGCTATGTCCTCAGTCTTCTCTTGGCTGTGTGAGGAGTCCTTGGCCTTAAAGAACTTCTAATTTAGTTAGAGATCAAAGTGCCATGTTTGCAATGTCATAAGAATGTATGAAAATAATATATACAAACATGAGTGATGTATTTGAATCTGAGTACAAGCTGAGGGCCAAATAGCAAAGGCACTAATTTGACTCAATTTGAAACAGACTTGGGCCAAGAGACAGGAGAGCTGGGCATCCTGAGAACTCAAGTGGAGGTGTCCCCTTGACCGTGAGCAGGGACATTTCTTCCTCTGAGGTGGGAGGGTGAAAGGTAAGGATGGGAGGTGGGACAGGTCAGCTGGGGAAGGTGAGTTCTAAGATTGCTTTTTTTAAGGAAGAGAGGTGATTCCTTATGATAAATATAAACGCTTTAATTATTTGCCTCGGTGACATTTAAAGCTTCAGTGAAATTTCTCCTATTTTTTTTCTGAGGGGCAAAATTGGGTTATAGATGCTATGCTGTATGTAGAATGTATGTCAGTGGCACATTTTAGAGGCACATCCACTGAGAGTTTATAGTTCTTGCTGAGTTTATATACTTTTATTGAACCTTTCTTGAAACAAGTAGCTTTACTTCCTCGTTGCTGTATTTTTCTTCAGCACCTGAAATACCATAGAGGCTTTCTGACTGAACGATTTCTAGACTCAGTACTTTATTATTATTAAAAGGAAGGCTGTTTTTCAAGTTCTCCAGGCATTGCTCAACACAATGTCCTTTGAAATCAATTGGAGTTAGTCTTTAGGAGTCACAGGACAGAGATCTAGGCATCTGGAATATTTTGAGCTTTGCTGTAAGTCTATATGTTGATGCATTTTTAAATAAAGAATATTTACATTTTAGAGGACAAAAATCCTGGAGGTATTCAACAGAAAGGAAACAAAGCAGTGATGATGGAGTGCCATATAGGCCTTTTCATGTTATTTATCTCCATTCATCTATTCATTAATTTACATTATAAGTGATTTATTTAGTGCAGCTCTGTGCTACATTTTTAAGAGCCATGAGGGGCTGCAAAGTAAACACATTTTCCCCATCCTCAAGGAACTTATAGTTGGAGATACACATGTTACTTAAATAAGACTGTATGTCATAAGACAGGTATAGTTTGGAGAGGGAGGTATCGTTGTGGCTTGGAGTGGCTGCTGGAAGCCTTGTAGAAGAAAAATGTGTGCTGCAACCCAAATGTCCATCGACAAATGAGTGGATAAAGAAGATGTGGTACATATACACAATGGAATATTACTCAGCCATAAAAAGAATGATATAATGCTATTTGCAGTAACATGGATGGACCTGAGATTATCATACTAAGTGAAGTAAGCCAGACAGAGAAAGACAAATAGATGATATCATTTATATGGGGAATCTAAAAAAAGATACAAATGAACTTCCTTACAAAACAGAAATAGACTCACAGACATAGAAAACAAACTTATGTTTACCAAGGGGGAAAGGAGGGGGTGGGAGGGATAAATTAGGAGTTTGGGATTAACAGATACACACCACTAAATATATAATAGATAAGCAACAAGGACTTACTGTATAGCACAGGGAACTATATCCAATATCTTGTAATAACCTATAATGGAAAAGAATCTGAAAAGGCCAGATATGGGTCTGAATCACTTTGCTGTACACCTGAAACTAATGCAACATTGTAAATCAACTGTATTTCAATCAAAGTTTTTTTTTCATTAAAAAACATTTTAAAAAAGAAAAATTTGTGCTGAGACATGAGGAATGGGTAGAAACTGGAAAATGTGAGAATTTAAATGAAGAACCCAGTGTGAGTAAGTGTGCGCAGGAAAGACTAATCGTGGTTTCTTCAGGGGGCAGTGAAGAGACAGCTTTGTCTGTAGCAGAGGATTTGTGTAAAGGAGTAGTGAGATACAATTCTGAAAAAGCCGATTGGGGCTAGCCTGTGGAGGGCCTTATCTGCCAGGCTAAGGAGATCGTACTTTATCCCTTAGGCAGCGGGGAGTCAAAACACCAGGGTTTTTAGCACCTTATCTGTGAGACAGATATTAGACTACAGATTAATTGTATCTCTCTATATGTATCATATCACAGAGCACCAAGGGCTGGTATTCAGCGCTGCAGCATAAGTAAGATCTTGAATCAAAAAGCAGAGGGGATGTTACTATATGAGAAAAGGAATGAAAAGAAAGTATCATTAATATTCATAGCCTGTCACGGTTGCACTTCATTTCTTTGTTCTATTCTTCATCCACTTTAAATATTTTTAGCCTTAACTACACTTCGTAAATGATTCTAGTGAAAAGTTAGGGCCATTGTGCGTTTGGTATCCAATTTTCCGACAAGATATGAATCCTCTTTAAATGGGGCGCTTAAGAGGGAATGGTGCTTTTAAATTGTCTTAGCAGGATGACTCTAGTAGCAAATTGAGGGCAAATTAGGTGAATCGCTATTATAAAAAATCCAATCTCTCCATACTGTAGCACACATTTCCTTTTCAAGATCAGTGAGGCGTTAGGGACTCGAGCAGAGAGTGCCTGGTGTTTTGATGGGGAGCCCAGCCCGCTAATGATTTGGCGTCCCAGTAAGCAGAGTGAGGCTGTGTGTACACAATGCTGATCTCTCTGTTTTATACTGGGGAAAATAGAACTTTGACCCAATAGCCAAGTATCTCTGGATATTTCCATAAGTTTAATACCAAGTAGGCAGCACTCTTGCTGAGTGGTTTTGTTTGTTTTAGGTAGATGCTTGGCATCCTGTAGACAAAATTCCATTCACAATGAGAAAACTTTCTATTGATAAGTTTCTCGTGGAATTTTGTGTGTGTGTGTGTGAACTTTGAATCTTGGTAGCAATATACCATTGTTAAGGAACTGCTGAAAATTCACTTTTGCTCCCTCTCATTCCGTCCCATTCTCTTTAAAATGCAGCTGTCTATTAAACAGGCAATGACATATTCAAAAGGAAAGGCACGTGCATAGCCGAGAACAACCCATCTTGTGGTCGGCTCACTAGATTTATACCACTCTAGAAAAGAGCCTACTTCCTCCCTGTCTGATTTGGAAAGCACAGCATTTGGGGCTGTACTCCAGAAGCTGACAGATTGTCCACATTATATTCACAAGTTTTTACCTATTTGGAAAACATATACAATGAAGCCCTAGATGGGGGTTCTTAGAAGTTCCTAATTCTGTGACTATTATCACCTTGCACCTTCTACTTCAAGCATCCAAGCTGTTCCTCTTTGCCTATGCAAATCCCATCCGTCACATAAGGTCCAGCTAGGATGTCCCCTTCTTTGGGAAGCTTTTAGTGACTAAACCGAAGGGAAGAGATGTCATCTTCCTCTGAACCAGAACCTTGTTAACAAACACTCCCGTGGCACTTAACACGCATAGCCTATGCCAGAGTAATTTGGTTATGTTTGATCTGTCTTACAGGATAAATTCCCGAAGGACAGAGACTGTCTCATATGTCTTTATATTCGCCCCAGAACCGACACAATGCCAAGCACATAACAGGCCCCCAGAAAATATTAATGGAATCAATTCATGCATGATATGTATTTAACTATAGACTTTTAAGGAGGGAAATGACATCGTCAGGGTGTTAGGCCGGGCGGCACTTGGAAAGACAGTTTTATTAATCAGCTCAGGGCTTCTGTACTGAGTTCTACCACGAATAAGGTTGAGGATATATAGCTGAATTGAAGGGTCAATCTTACTTTGGAAGAGTAAGGGAAACCTGACTCTGTGGAAGAAAAATTTGCTATAATTCAGTAAATATTTATTGATCCAACTTTCATGTCAGGTACTATGTTAGTATCGGGAATAGAGAGATCAATAAGAGAAAATTTCAATCTTTTATTGAAATAGAGTTGACATACAATATTATGTTAGTTTCAGGTGTACTACACAATGATTTGACATTTGCATACGTTATGAAATGATCACCATGATAAGTCTAGTAACCATCTGCCCCTATACAAAGTTATTATAATATTATTGACCATATTCCTTATGCTGTATATTACCTCCCTGTGGCTTATTTATCTTATAACTGGAGGTTTGTACCTCTTAATCCCCTTCACCTGTCTCCCCGACCCCCGCCCCGCATTCCTGTCTTTAAGATGCTCCTAGCCTACTAATGTGGAATTAGGGGAGGTGAAAAGTATCAGGTAAGAAACAGAAGAGAAAGCCATTCTAGATTACTGATATCAGTTAGACCTTGGGGACAGCTAACACAAGAGCAGATTCTGGAAGGCCCATTTTCCCACCTTCTTGGCTTCTTTTGATAATTCCAAACGCACACTAAAGCAGAACAGGAAATGTCAACCAGCTATCATAAGGTGATACAAGTATTGGCTTTCTTGTCAGAAAAGTCACATTTTTTTCACCTGCTGTGCCTTGGTACCTCTCCCTACATAAGGTGTAATGTCAAGAATGTGGCTAAGACTCTCAAAAAATAGAGAAGGCGTTCTTATGACAGAAAAAGGCCAAAGAGAAAGATACCTAGAGCTTATTTCTATTCTTGGCTTTGAAAGCTTCCCTTGCACTACACATACACACAACCTGGGCCACAGGGCTTCACATGCACACACACATACACACCTCGCATTTACATATACTCTGACACACACACAGGCACAGACACACGCACTGACAAACACATATGTTTGCACACTGGAACGTCTTGAACCCAGCCACTGGCTCCTGCTGCTTTCTTCTATGGAGTTGGGTTATTGTATGAGGTGAAGTTCAATGGCTCACCTCCCAACCCCCTAACACCACCCCCCCTCCCCCGGCCCCCCATGGGCACCTTTGCTTCAAGATTTAGAAGTGTCAGTTCTCCCTAGGAATCTCCTTCCTGGGGTCTCAACACCCGTCCCAAGGAAGGCCACACACCACAACTTATTCCTTTCACCTCTTTAACATTGAGTGAGTTCCCTTTCCTGGAGAGGTTTTTTTTTTTTTTTTTTTTTTTTTTTTTAAATCATGGAGAAATGTTTAAAGGGAACACAAGGACAAAGAGATGCACTGACACTGGTTTATGAATATGCAGATCTCTGTTCTTTCTGTGCTCCATAGAGAACTGAGCCTCAGGGCTCAGATTGGTTCAGATTTTGAGTTTTTGCTTCCTAGCTTTTGTCAAGGGGCAATGATTGCATAGCAAACTCACTGACAGCCTCATATCCCTTACTTTAGGGAGCCTTCAGTCTGACTATTGGGACCATTCACCTGGGAGCCAATTCTCTAGTTTGGATACTTTTAACTATCAATGGGAGTCACAAAACCCCTTTCACATGCCCAGGATTTACTGCATGTGAGACTGGGGAACTGGAAGTGTTCTATGAGAATCAATAATACAATTTAGATGCTTGCTGTATTTCAAACTAAATGGAACAATATTAATTCAAACCATAAACAGCACTAAAGAAACTCAAATGTCACAGTTTTTGAAAGGAGACATGAATCGAACAGATTTCCCCCTCATCCCATACCAAGCAGCATTTTAGCTATTTTTAATTAGGACTAGCTAAATATAGCTCTTATCTTTATAGAGGAGGGATGTGTTTGACATTTTGCTAAACCTTTCTTTAAAATACAAGGCTTATTAATAAGTGATGTTAATTGCTGGAAAAGAAGAAATTAAATGCTGAGACTTTGAGCTGACCTAGTTTCAAGGTCTAAGTCAAAGTGAAAGTTAATGGAAAGCCACCAGAATCGGAAAAACACGGGGTTTGTCGCTGTCTTGGTAATAGCCTGAGATGAGAAGGAGAGAATGGAGGCGTCATCATGACAGGAGGTTTTTGAGAAGTAATTATAGAACGAAAATAGCAATAAAGAATCTCGGTAAAGAAAATCAATCAGAGTTATATGAAGATCACCAAAGTTGTCACACTGGTAACATTGAGTTTTAGTCCCGTGGCACCCACAACTGGCAGCTCGCCTCATCTGAGCGGTCAGGACAGAAATAGGTTGTGTTACCACATCTCTGATGGGTCTGTCTGCCTGCCCTCTATTTCCCTGCTGTGAATCAAATGCTGGCTACGAATGCTCAGCTTGGCCTGATGATGAGGACACGACGATTATGGTTGACCTGAGTGATCAAGTCCCGGGATATTTACAGCTTTGGCAGCGAGGGAAATGCAAAGACTGCTGAGGTGTCATTGGGGGTGGCAGGTGGGTTGTGTGAGGAGGAAGAGTGATAATTTTCTAAACCAATCTCCTCAACATTTTACGAAATACGGATCTCCATTCAAATTTGAAGCCATGCCTTATGATAAGCCTTTTTTCTCTTTACTTTTTTTTTTTTTCCTTCCAGAAGGAAAAATAAGTGCTTCAGAACAGTGCTTTTGGATAAAATTTAATTTTTCACTTTGATCCTCTGAGGGGTAAAGAGCATGCATAGAGTATAAAATCTGTCCGTGCTATTGGGTATTTTAAAAATATATTGTTAGAGCACGTACTATAATCCTCATCCCCCTTTCTCCCTTTCATTCGTCATCCATCCACCTGCCAGAGATTAATGAAACATTTGAAGAAGTTCACGTAGCTTATAACTTTCTTATCCCATAAGTGATACTTGAGTGTTGGAGAAAAATCAGATGATGTTAATAAGCAAAAGAAAAAGAAAATAATGATCACCCTTAATGGGTACCCAGAGGTAACCATTGCATTACACTCTGGGTTTTTTTTATGCATATATGTATTTGTCTATGAAAATACAGATGATCATAAATAATATATATTAATATATAATAGATTAGATATATAAAACAAAAAATAGACTATAATGCAATACACACGACATAATGTGTGTGTGTGTGTGTGTATATACACATATAATGTCTTACAACTTTTTTTTTTGACGAACACGCTATTTTATAAACTGTTTTATTTAATAACATTATTTTATTTTAATAATTAGGCTCACATGCCCAAATAGTGTAGTTAGGACATTTCTCTTGCCTGCAGATTCTGTTCCCAGCCAGATGTTCAGCAGGCAATGCCCCGGGACAGGTGTATTAGTTGTTTATAACCAGGGTCTGTTCTGTTCTTTTGAGGTTGAGGCAGATTCTGATTGCACAGTGCCCACGCCATACTGATTGCTAATATTTGACTATTACCCCTGAAGGTCACAGGCAATCTCCAGCTTCTAGAGAATACCACTGTGTGGTTAGAATTAGGCTAGGGGCAGCCTAGCAAAAACCTGCCATGTGCTGGATGTCCATGGGAGATGCGGATGTGTAGATCCCCCTGCCCCACGAAGAGCTTACAGAGCATTTAGGTAGTCAACGCCGTACATGTAAGCAAAGATGACTAACAGTGCTGCTACTCAATATTGGTTAGGTTCGTTACCAGTTGAATGGTGTGGTCTGCAGAGATATTAGAGTTCAGAAGCCTACAATAGTTAGAGAAGGCTTCACAGAGGAGATAATATGTGAGATAAGAGGAGAAGGGGGATGCGATTCAAATGAAGGGAATAAGAAAAACATATAGTACATTTGGGAAACTGCAAGAAGCTTAGTTTTGCTTTTAGGGTCATCCTATGTCCTTCCCTTGCTCTGTGAAGGTTTTGACCCTGGCCAAATATATTTTCTGGGCTTCCTTGCCAAACGGCTTCTGGTTGGATTTGACCAATAGGAGATGCCAGTCAGACACTGGTGGGCAGGAGAAGGGGAGAAGCCATGGTCTCTCCCCCTCTTCCTCTCGGCTTTCATTTGGGTTTCTGGCAGTTGGCAGTGTTTCCTCTGTGGCTCTAGATCTTATTGGGAAGCTCCAGGGTCTCAACTTCGATTGAGCGGCTCTTCCTCCAAGGTTCCAGCTCCTCTCTGGTGTTCCTGGCTCCTGGTTCCCAGGCCCTGGTAATATTACCTCCTGCCTTGTCCCTCAGCCGTAAGGGCGGTAGCAGCTTCTTGCAGTTAGTAAGGTCTGGGTTGCTTCATCTTTCCCCCATTGCTCTTCCTGTTCTTCTCACACGGTTGTAGCTTGTTTCCTGTATTAAATTACGTCTATGGAGCTAGCTGGTGTGGGTTCTCTTTCCCTGGCTGGATCCCAACTGATGCAGTCTAGAACAGGAAGTGGAAAAGATGAGGCTGGAAAGATGGTTAGGGCCAGATTGGTGAATGACTCTGTTTCTTGCCCAGGTAGGCGAGCTTGCTATACCATAAGAAGCTCCCAAACGGTAGAGAATATATTCAGTTGCTGAAAGGTCAGTGTTTGTGTCCCGTAGATTTCACTTCATGGCCCAGATGTCATTTGTAGCAAAAGTGTGGAAGTGACCTGAACTTCTCTTCTTCCTCACTTCACGCACTAATAGACATCTAGACGAGAGGAGAAAGAGAATGAAAATGGAGTGGAATTCAGCTTCTTGGTGATGAATCCAGTCATGGAGATAGAGTCATACTCCAAGCAATGGGAACACTGACACCTCGGTCTGCCTTGGGAGATATAGAAGCCTTTTAGGAGGTGGTGATATGTGAACTAAGTCCTAAAAGTAGGCGTGTTAGTTTCCTATTGCTTCTATAACAAATTACTACAAACACAGTGCCTCAAAACAACACAAATTGATCATCTTCCACTTACGGAGGTCAGAAGGCCTCCGTAAGGCCTTGAGATACATGTCTCACTGGGCTAAAATCAGCGTGTTGACCTGGCTGTGTTCCTTTTGGAGCCTCTAGGAGATGATCATTCCCTGGCCTTTCCCAGCTTCTAGAGCTGCCTGCATTCCTTGGCCCATGGGCCTCTTCTTCCATCCCTCATCTCCCTTATAATGACCCATGTGGTTCCATTGGGCTCTATTAGAGGATCCAGGAGACTCTACCCATCCCAAGATGGAGATCACATCTAAAGAGTCCCTTTTGCTAGGTAAGGTAACATTCACAGGTTCTGGGGATTAGGATATCTTTGTCGAGGTGGCATTATTTTGCCTGCCACAGTAGGGTAGAGGTTCATTAGGTAAAGGAAGAAGGGAAAGTATATTCTCATCAGAAGGAGCAGAATGTGCTGGACAGAGGCAAAGGATGATGAAGCACATTCTAGCCCATCAGCAGATCATTATTATCACTGACATTTCTCCAGCAAAAAAGCATGTTTACTATGGCCTCGGGAGCATGCACAGTACCTCACATCCCTACACTACAAGCAGAAATAAGATGTTTAAGCCAAGATACAGGCTATCCTAAAGCTCAGCTGAATATCACCCCTTGGCAAAGTAGACAGGACATTGGACTTGGAGTCTAATGGTCCCCATTAGCCTATTTTGGCTTTGCCAGCTATCTCAGTCCTTCAGGGCTGCTCTAACAAAAATGTCATAGACTGGGTAGTTTATAAACAAGAGAAATTCATTTTTCACTGTTCTGGATCAAGGGGTTGGCAGGTTCAGTGTCTGGTGAGGGCCTGCTTCCTGGTCCATAGACTGATGTCTTCTCACTGTGTCCTCACATGGAGGGAGGGTCACTCTCATAAGGACACTAATCCTATTCATGAGGGCTCCACCCTCAGGACCTAATCACCTCCCAAAGGCCCCACATCCAAAGACCATCACAGTGGGTGTTATGTTTCAGTATATGAATTTGGGGGGACACAAATATTCAGACCATAGCACCACCAAATAGCTATGTAGTTTTGAGAGAGTCACCTTATCCTCCTTTAGCCTTAGTTTCCTTCTCTAAAATGGGGATAGAGGATCCCAACCTCATGGGGCCATTACTATCATTTAGGGAGATAATTCTTGTGGAAGCTCCCAAGACACTTCCTAGTACACAGCTCCCACTTATTCAAGAAGCCAGGGACAAATTCACCATTTTTAGAGGCTGAAGAGCCTGTGGTCTAGCAGTCAGTGGCTGACGCACCATGGATGGGACAGAACTAAGGTTGGAAATACAGAACTGGCAGATGATACTGGAAAATTACCTAGAAAAGACAAAGTAACTGGGAGAAGACTGATTTATGGGTATTTCAGAAAAGAACAGATATGGCAAGTGGGTCAACTGGGACTGTAGTGGGAAGCTGTCTTTTAGGGAGCCTTTATTCAGAGTCTTAAGATATGTAGAAAAGGGCCAGTGTGAATCCCATAGACGCTGGAGCCTAAACGCTGATGACCATTTGCAACCTTAGGCCATCTTTCAGGTGTCCAGTAAATTTATGGACAGGCTTGAAAGGGTCAGCCATTGCTCGAAAACATGATCAAGATAATCCAGTCATTATTCAAATTCACAATGCTCAAGTATTACAGCAATTCGGTATAAAGGATTCTTAAGAATTGTGTTTCCTATCTCCGGTGCCTAATACTGTGTGAAAAGCAGGCAGCAGGCCAGGGTTGGGTGGTGAGTGGATGTAATGGAACTAAGCATTTGTCTGTCCCCTGTTTCTCCACTGATAACAGTCACTAGCATTTAATGAGCGCATGTTACATAGCAGGTGATCTCCCCAACAACGTTCTGAGGAAGGCAGTATTAGAATACCCATTTTGTAGGTTAGGAAACTGAGGCTTTGAGAGTTGAAGTGACTTACCCAAATTCACAAAGCTAGTAAGGGACCCAGTTAGAAACTGAACCAAGTTGAACAATGTTCTTAATTGACTAATGCACCATAACTAAACCAAAATCTGTCTCTGTCATCGTGGAACTAAATCTTGGTCTTTCCTTGTTTTTTCTCTGTCTGATTCCTGTAGTCTGCTCTTCTCAGGTTAGACTTTCCTTCAGTTGGTTACTCTCTGTTAGTTTATCTGCTCAGTTCCACCCTGTTTCTCTCCCTAAGCCAACCTATCCTCCAGACAGTATAGGGATAGTGGAAATGGGATAGGCCTGGAAATTAGCTGCATGACCTTGGACTAGAAACTTCTCTAAGCCCTTGTCTCATCCATAAACTGAAGATAATAGAGCATAGTCTCTTTTTTGGAGGATTATATAAAATATGTGCCAGTCTCTAACATTTCGATGATCAATGTAAAAAATCCCTAGCATTTTATAAAATATTATTTCCTTTCCATTCAAAGACGTCTTCAGGGAAAGTAGCTGTTGTTTGTCTCCATAGGCATCCAGGGTGTGTTAAAGTCTTAAATATCCCTTACTCCCTTATTATTCCTTATGAAATACTGATGCAGTAACAATAATAAGTCCTAAGCAAAATTCAGTCTTCTGATCTTAAATTTCCTCAACTGTAAGATAGGAATAACTATAGCACCTCCTTCACAGTAATATTTATGAGGATTAAGTGCAGTAAAATATTGAAAGCACTTAGCAGTGCGTGGCATGGTAAATTTTCTATGTGTTGGCTGCCATGATTATTCATTTGGTCAACAAATATTTATTGAGCACTTTCTATATACCTGGTACTGTTGCAGGTACTGGGGCTGCAGAGTGGTGAACTCTGCCATCATAGAGATGACATTCTCAGAGGGAGTAGAGATGTAGTGGTGACTGCTATGAAGAAAAATGGAGAAAAGTAGGGTGGTGAGGTAAGTACTCTCTGAGGACCTTGAATGCATATGACATTGGAGTATGTCAACGAGTCAAAGAAAGGACTTGTTTGGCAGATCACAGCATTGGCCGTTTGTGCTGGGTGCTGCATTTGGAGCAGAGAACGGCAGATAATCAGAAAGGCTGAAGGGTGCTGACTAGAATTCTGGCAGCAAGCCCCACTGACAATTTACCAAAGTCAGCAGCGAGGCAAATAAAGAGAAGGTCCTTTCTCTGTGGAAGTCTGAGGATGTATTGGACTCTGATTTTTTTTTTTTTTTTTTTGCATGTTCTGGACAAACTGGTCCAAACAGTCATGTTTTTTAAACCTCATGAAACTATTTATTAGCCTTTATTAGCCTCCAGAACGGGGACTAGATCGCTTCCTAGAGGTTTCATGCGATGTGTGGATCTTTACAGGAGCTCATTTATTCTCTGTGTGAAACAGGATGTTGGTGCTTTCAAAAAATTAAGTAATAGCTAGCTGATGTTATAGCAGTAATAGCATAGACTGATGTCTATTACTGTATAACAAACATCCTTGCGCTGAACCGCTGCCTGGCGAGTGGAAGATTTGAAGATAACTGGTCCCCAAGTCTAGTGGTACTTCTCTATTCAACCCTACCAAAGTAGCCTTACTACTAAATGTATCCTGCCTTGGAGTCATGTGGAGGGACTGCCTTCTGCCTTCTATTAGAGGGTCTAAATACTTGTAGACTTGCCCATTATGTCAAAGAGATATCGACAAGACCAGAAATAGTAAGACACTCAAAATTTAAACTAGACTTCCCTTTGATAGCCTCTTTGGGATTTTACAGGAGGAAAGTGCTGACAATTAGGGGAGAGTGACAGTGAGAATAAATGAATACCTGGATCACATGCAATAGGAACAACTCAATTGGATGACTCTTTCACACCGAGCTTAACTACCATTCAGATAATGGACTTTGAGGGCTAAGGTGTCACTAAAATGCCATCCAACCTACTCATATCTCAGGTGTTTAAAAATTCCCACAGCATTTTGATAGAACCAGAAAGAAGAGTGACATTGAGTTTGACATTTTAGAAAATTAATTAACAGGGCTGCATTGACATGAAAAGAGCAGTGTGATAAAATTCCACTGGGAGGCGATATTCAGACATACTTGCAGGCAGCTGGGCAATGAAATCTTATCTTGTCAGATAACTGGGCCTCGGTTATTAAGAACTAGGTTCCAAATCTCAGGAGAGGACCTAGAAATAATTCAATTTTTAGTCATAAGGTATGCCATATTTACTGAATGCCTGTCCTGGCCAGATGCTGGATGAGACACTTGGGAAATAACTAGCCTTGTCCTGTAGGAACTCACGCCAGAGGGAGAGACAGATAAGTAATTTAGTACATTAAGTCCTATGACAGAAGAACAGGGCACTGTGGGAACACACAAGAAGGGAGCTAGAGCAAAACTGGTGGAGGTGGGCTTCCCTGGTGGTGCAGTGGTTGAGAGTCCGCCTGCCGATGCAGGGGACACAGGTTCGTGCCCCGGTCCGGGAAGATCCCACATGCCGCGGAGCGGCTGGGCTCGTGAGCCATGGCCGCTGAGCCTGCACGTCCGGAGCCTGTGCTCCGCAACGGGAGAGGCCACAACAGTGAGAGGCCCCGCGTACCGTAAAAAAAAAAAAAAAAAAAAAAAAAAACTGGTGGAGGAATGACTAAGCTGAGACCTACTGAGCAAGAATTTCATGAAGGAGAGGATAGGTAAGGGAGCTCTGAAAGCCTGGAGGAGTTAGGCTAAATATCTAATCGGTTCCCTGGTGATGGATACAAGTTGAACCATTCTGGGCTAGTGGTTACCTGTACCTGTCCTCACAGCTTTTACTGTACCCAGCTGTTATGCCAACAATTTCTCTTTCTGTGAGTGATCAAACCACTGTTTGCTTATACTGAAAATTTCCTGCCCATTCTTTTAATTAAAATTAAATCAATCTCTCTCTGATCAGGTAGATATGTGTGTATTTTTTTTTTTCCCTCCTCTTTCCATGATTTTGATAATTGAAGAGATTGGGGATTGTCCTTTAGAGTAAATCACCTGTTGGATTTACCTGTTTTTCCTTGTGGTGTCATTGAACTTATTCCTCTAATCCTTACAGTTCTGAAAACTGGAATTTAGAACTATACCTTATTGGATTGAGGTTAAACATTTCTCATAGGATTGCTTCATAGATGAGGCTGCGTGTTGCAGATTGCATCACATTGAGACCCATATAATATGTGGTTGACTCCGTATTAGTGAAAGGATCATTGGGTTAATGTGATGATTGGGTTAAGATGATGACTGCCGGCTTGCTCTGTTGAAAAGTTAACCTTTTGCCCCTTTTCAGCTAGCAAGTAATCCATGCGGGTGATCCTTTGGCACTATGTAAATATGGAGTTTCCCATCAATCTATCACCTAATAGATTTTGTTTTCCTTCAGGAAATCGATTACTTGCGCAAATCGATTACTTCAGTGGGGTTTTCATCGCTGCCTATTCTTACATAATTTGAAGGGAGATAGTGGTTTTGCCGAGATCTTTGCTTGGTTCAGAGGCATATGAACTTGCTATATCAGACTATACGTGCATTATACATACATTATACAGTTTTTCCATGTAACTAATCAGCCAACCACATCTCCTCATCACTGTTGATTATACTACATCCAGGGGCAATGGGTAAAGGTACATTCATTAAGTAATTTAAAATAAGGTGTGAGTCAATTCTTTGGGGGTATGGTTTTCAATAAGAAGTGTTGTTGGCATGGGGGTAGGAGCAGAAAGTCAAAAGTCAGGAGTTGCCAGTGCTGGAGGATGGATTACTGAGATAAGGAATGTGGCAAGAGAAACAACATTGAAATGTAGGTCAGAACTAGACCAGAGTGAGATTACATGCTGAGTCTCAGAGTGTGGCTAGACCATGGGTCACAAACTCAAGTGCCTACAGAGACTGAGAGGTAAAGGGAGTGAAGCAAGCCAGGTGTAAGGAACAAGAGGCGTGATGAGGCCTATGAAAGGAACGGAGGTCCTCTGTCCTGTCTAAAGAGGGCTTCTACTACTTAGCAACAGCTAATTTTTGTAATGTGCAAAATGGATCTAGTGTTGCCAGATCTTTTGATATTGCTGGAGAAGCCGGAAGTCTGAATCATAAAGGGAAACAAAACAATATAAAAACGGGGACAACCAATTTGAAGAGTAAATTAAAAATATGTACAGTGTGGGCTTCCCTGGTGGCACAGTGGTTAAGAATCCGCCTGCCAATGCAGGGGACACGGGTTCGAGCCCTGGTCTGGGAAGATCCCACATGCCGTGGAGCAACTAAGCCCCTGCGCCACAACTACTGAGCCCGCGCGCCTAGAGCCCGTGCTCCGCAATAAGAGAAGCCACTGCGATAGGAAGCCCGTGCACCGCAACGAAGAGCAGCCCCTGCCTGCCGCAACTAGAGAAAAGCCCACATGCACAGCAATGAAGACCCAACATAGCCGAAAATAAATAAATTAATTTTAAAAATAATAATAAAATATATATATATATATGTACAGTGTAACAAATCTGTTCCTGGGCCTCATTTGGCTTATTGGGCATAATTTTGCCAAACTTGGTCTGAAAAGCCTTAAATTTGTATTTACTAAGGTCAGAAATTGTGTGGATAGGTTGAGGGTGTCTACTTTAGGTAGGGACCCAGAGCTCAGGAACTAGATAGTGCCTGATAACCAGGGATATTTACCAATCAACCCTGATCCTGCTATGGTGCTTTCATATTTGTCTATACAGTCTGTTTCCTAATTTGATTTAAGTTCTCTGAATGTATGTATCTTGTCTTTTTCCCACAGCTTCTTGCATGTTACCCTTCATATACCAGGTCCTTGAAAGAGGGATGATGGTGATGAGGACGATGATGATGGTTTCTACCGAGTAAAAAAATCAAGGTAAGTTATTCCATGTTCTTTTTATCATGGATAAGCAAGAATGATGAATGAATTTTCTGCAGAGCATAAAATGCTGCAGAGTTCATCTGTGAACTGATTTTGCCATTTAATGTTATTTTCAACAAAGCATTCATAAAATTTCATGGCTGCAGCTGTTCCGTATTATTATGTTCTCTCTTGCAAATTTTCTTAACTAGAAGCCATTCCTCATTTTTATGTTGTAATGTTTGAGAAAGTAATGAATGATTAAGGTAATCAGGAATACATGAAGTTGGGGGAAGACACATACATATATATTTTTAGTCATATTTGAAGAGTAGCACTTAAATGATAGTGCACTAACTCTATCATAACATCAGGGAAATTTATATTGTATGCCTGGTCCAGCTCCATTTTCTGGAAAAATAAGTTCTTAAATATGTCACATCTATCACGTGACTTCCAAATCTAAACTAGAAATGGGAATTTTTCTTTGTCTCCCAAGCAGTCTCTGATCTCTCTCTCTCTCTCTAACCAAATACCAATTTAAGGACAGAAGGGCATAAAAAGGGGAGTCTAAATGTAGGTGCTAAAGGCAAATTACGTATTTCACAACTTTGGCTAGGAATGACTGTTTAAGTGAGTAGCTCATTAACCCAAAGGAGTAAATTTTGAATGGTGACACTTTGGCAGAAAGTTTTTTTATTAATAATTCCAATTACTAAGTGTCTTCTGTGTGCCCAGCATTGTAATAGCTGATTTTAGTACCACGTATCAGACTGTCTGAAATTTTTACTATACCCTGGCAAGGAAAGTAGCATTAGCCCCACTTACAGATGAGGAAACCAAGGCTCGTAGAGTTGAAGTAACTTGTCCAATGACACGTATCTAGTAGATACTGGAGCTGGGATTAGTACCTGTGTCTGCTGCAAATGTTCTTGCCTTATACCATACTGCCTCCCACTATTGTTAAATAACAGTCCTGAAGAAAATAGGGACCCTATATCCATGTTACATAGTTATGCAGTCCTTAACCTCCGATCAAAATATATATGAATTTTCCCTTGGGAATGGCATGATCTATAACCAGAATGCCCTCAGATCCCAGTAGTCTGAAAAAGGAAAAGCAAAAACCTTGCTTTTCATTGACTTTGGTTGGTTGACCAGATGGTTCTCTATTTGTGCTTTTCATGGGAGAGGGGGATTGAAGGGTAGAATTTAACCAGTGCCCTGGCTCAAGACGGATCTGGTTCCCCTCCAGCTCACAGGTACATGTAAAATAAGGTAGTCATAGAAGGACAAATACTGCATGGTTTGACTTATGTGAGGTATCTAAAGTAGTTGAACTCAGAAGCAGAGAGTAGAATGGTAGTTGCCAGGGGCTGGGGGAGGGCGAAACAGGGACTTGCCATTGAACAGGTATAAAATTTCAGTTAAGCAAGATGAATAAGGTCTAGAGATCTTCTGTACAAACATGGTGCCTATAATTAACAGTACTTTATTGAACACATAAAAATTGGTTAAGAGGGTAAATCTCATGTTAAGTGTTCTTACCACGATAAAATAAAAATTAAAATATTAGCATTAGGCTGAGTGAAAGATGTCAGGCACAGAAAAGGGCACACTGTACAGTTTCATTTGTAAGAAGTTCTAAAACAAGGAAAACTAATTTGGGATGATAACAGATCAATGGTTGTCTTGTGGGGGAGGGGTGACTGGGTTGGAGCACCCTGGAACTTTTGAGCATGGTGGTGGCCATGTTCTCCGTTTTGATGGGGTGTTAGTTACACAGTTGTATGCATTTGTCAAAGATGATTGAACTTTATATTTAAGATGAATACATTTCACCATCTGTATATTATACCCTGATAAAATATTAAAAACAGTCATTTAGAGGGCAAAACTAATAGCTTAGTGTGAATTAATTTAATCATATAAATCACCTAAGGCTAAAACAACTTTTTATCCCCAGAAAAATCTCTTTTACAGCAGACCTGACAGACGATTTCCAGAGTCATCTTGGGTATTTCAAGAGTTTGGGAAGCCATTATAAGGTGTATGTGTACTATAAAGTTGGTAACTCTCGTGTTTTCAATTTAATTTAAAATACTTGTAAGTCAAATAAAATAGTAACTAACATTTACTGAGTGTTTGCCAAGTTCTAAGGGCATAGATGAGTTTTGTCTGTTTTTGTATCTTTTATGAAATATGCAATCATATTGGAATAGGAAAATTAAAACAGTCTTTTAGAAAACTCTAAAGAATCTACCAGAAAGTACTAGAACTAATAATTGAGTTTAGTGAGTTCACAGGCTTTAAGCTCAAAACACAAAAATTCATTGTACAAAACTCTTTCATGCTGTTGGAAGAGTAACTGACACTTTTCAAAATATATGCCTTTTATTTCTTTTTATTTTGGCCTATTGCCCTTGCTCGGCCATCAGGTACAATGCTGAATAAAGTGTAAGTATGCACAGCCTTATGTTCTGACCTTGGGGGAAAGCATTCAGTCTTTCACTATTAAGTACTGATGTTAGCTGTGGGATTTTTGTAGATGCCCTTTTTAATGAGAGTTTACATCTCGAATGGGTGTTGAATTTCTGACAAATGCTTTTTCTGCATCTGTTGAGATGATCGTGTGGTTTTTCTTCTTTACTTTATTCATATCGTGATTTATACTGATCGATTTACAAACATTGAACCAGCCTTGCAATCTTGAGATAAGACTCACTTGGTCATGATGAATTATCCTTTTAATATAATATATTGCTGGATTCAATTTTCTATGAAATTTATTTGAAGACTTTTTCTATGTTCATGATGGATATTGGTGAATAGATTACTTTTTTGTAATATTTTAGTCTAGTTCTAGTACAAGGGTAACATGGGCCTCATAGAATGAGTTGAAGGTGTTCCTCTATACTCTGAAGTATTTGTTTAAACTTGGTATTACTTAACATTTTAAATGTTTCATAGCACCTACCAGAGAAGAGATTTGGGCTTGAAGTTTTCTTTGTGTGAAGGTTTTCAATTATGAATTCAATTTCTTTACTAGTTATGATGGTATTCAGATTTTCTATTTCAATGTGTCACTTTTCATAATTGGTATCATTCATGGAATTTGTCCATTTCATCTGATTGTTGAATTTATTGGCATAAAATTGTCATTAATATTGCCTAATTACCCTGTTAATATCTCTAAGATGTTAGTAATATTCTCTCTTTTCTTCTTATGTTATAATCCTTTTCTTGTTCTTGATTCATTTGAAGTTTGTGTTTAAGTTTTGCTAGTGTGAGCCAAAAGACTATCTTTTATTTTATGTCTACTTTAGTGCTATTACCAAGGTGTGACCTTCTTGGGTCTCTATTGAATACTCTCGGTGCTCTAAAAGGTCTCTACAATGTAGCTCAGAGCTCAGCAGACTATAAACTGTGGGTCAAATCCAGCTTGTGGATTGTTTTGGAATAGTGTGGGAGCTAAGAATTATATTTCCCTTTTTAAAACATAGTTTAAAAGAAAAAGAAGATTATGTTACAGACATCATATGTGACCCACAAAGCCTGAAATGTTTACTATCTCGTCCTTTAATGAAAGTGTTGGCTGACCGCTGCTAGCCGATGAGAACTAGAATATTTTCTAATCATGTGTGCGCAGGGAATTGTTCAGTTTACATCTCCCCTCCGGTTGATTTCTGCCTGGCCTCACAGAGTGTCACCCTAGGCATGAACAACTTCCTAGCCAGCCAAAGACATCATGGGACCTCTTGGACCCACCTTATTTTTCCTTCTTCTCAAGGATTTCAGATCTACACTGTGTATTGTCCCATGTTTGAAAATAGATGTTTCACATTTTTGCCCAGTTTTCTAGAGTTTCTAACAGCAGGAGGATAAGTCCAGTACCGGTTCCTCTGTCATAAGCAGAAGCAAAAGATCTCACCACACTAAATAAAGTTTTGATCTATTTTATCAATTATTTCTCTATATTTGTAGTGGAAGAGAAGCTCTTCAATTTGGATTGGTTTGCAAAATTGCTAGATAATTTCTAGTTCTGGAAGATGGGTTCTTTTGAGGGCAACAACAGAAATTTCTTGAGAATTGTGGTATGTCAGTCTGTTGTATTATTTAATTTTCATAGCAATGCTCTGAGGTTCAGAGAAGTCATGTTTTCCAAAGACTCACGGGTTTTGCACAGCAGAACTGGAATTTGAATCTAGGTTTGTTTGACTCCCAAGCCTCAGTTCTTAGGCACTCTTTTTTTTGTCTTATTGAAGTATAGTTGATTTATAATGTCATGTTAGTTTTAGGTCTACAGCATAGTAATGCAGTTATATACATGTATATTCTTTTTCAGATCCTTTTCCCTTATAGGTTATTATAAAATATTGAGTATAGTTCCCTGTGCCTATACAGTAGATCCTTGTTGGTTATCTACTTTATATATGGTAGTGTGTATATGTTAATCCCAATCTCCCAATTTATCCATCCCTCCCCTTTCCCTTTTGGTGACCATAAGTTTATTTTCTATGTCCGTGGATCTATTTCTGTTTTGTACATAAGTTCTTTTGTATCTTTTTTTTTTAGATTCCACGTATAAGCAATACCGTATGATATTTGTCTTTCTCTGTCTGGCTTATTTCACTTAGTATGATAATCTCTAGGTCCATCCATGTTGCTGCAAATGGCATTATTTCATTCTTTTTTAATGGCTGAGTAGTATTCCATTGTGTGTGTATACCACATCTCCTTTATCCATCCATCTGTCGATGGACATTTAGGTTCCTTCCATGTCTTGGCTATTGAAAATAGTGCTGCTATGAGCATTGGGATGCATGTATCTTTTCAAATTAGAGTTTTCTCTGGATATACGCCCACGAGTGGGATGGCAGGATCATATAGTAACTCTATTTTTAGTTTTCTAAGGAACCTCCATACTGTTCTCCCTAGTGGCTGTACCAATTCACATTCCCACCGGCAGTGCAAGAGGGTTCCCTTTTCTCCACACCCTCTGCAGCATTTATTATTTGTAGACTTTTTGCTGATGGCCATTCTGACCGGAGTGAGGTGATACCTCATTGTAGTTTTGATTTACATTTCTCTAATAATTAGCAGTGTTGAACATTTTTTTCATGTTATTCAGTTCTTAACAACTGTTATCAACTGCTTTCACGTGGCACATTGCAGAACTGCTGTGCAAAGGGGAAAATACGATAACAAGAAGAAAAGACAGTAAAGGAAGTGAATGCCACCCCCACTGCTACATGTGTCCTCATTCTGTTACGAATTTGCCATCCTTATGAATACGGCTATGGCTCCTTTTCAGCCTGTATTCTAAAAGAGAATGAATATCATTATAGAAAAATCAAATTCTGCACTGACAAAATTTTGTTGGGGCCCATCAACCTTCAATACCCGGTGATTCTCCCAATTTTTATTGGCCACTCGAGTGTTATCCCAGAACAGCGAGGACAATTATCATTCTTCCTTAGCAGTCTAAGTGTGCATTGGCTTAGGCACTGAGCCTCCTTCTGGGCCAAAGAGTTATTGTGAAACAGCCATCGATCTTTAGTTTTTAGGATGCAACAGACAGGACTCAAAAGGCTTTCTTTCATTTCTAGGATATTAATTCAAGTGTTTTATGAACATAACTTTTCCTATATGCAGGCAGCTTCATTCTCAGATTGTTTTAGGTACATGGGAAGGCATCACTAAAATGTATACTTGTTTTAGGCCCTGAAATTCTCACTTCCATCATTGCTTTGGTTTATGAGTGTAAACTCTGATGAAATGCAACCTGGTCACATTAACTATTCAGCCTATAAAAGGCTTATCCTATTAACTAAGCTGGTTTAGGAAGTGAGTGGAGGGGCAAGGTTGGGGCAGAAGACAGTATCGCTGGAGTTCTACGGTTTATTAGGAGATAGCTGTCTGTGGTGGGCATATCCTGGCAACAGTGTGTGGGCACAAGGATTGAATGGTTCTCTATTGATGGTAAATCCAGAAGGTGCTTGGCATTTTCTGAGTGAGAGACAATATATATGATAATGTTTAAGAGATGAGCTTTGGAATCAGGCAGACCTGATTTGAGTTCCAGCATTTCCATTTGCTATATATATCTATATATACACACACACACACACATATACATATAACTTAAAGACATAGTAGAAAGAACTCCTGGGAATCCTAATAGTTCCTCCACAGATATCCTTCCCCTTTCACTGCAATGCATGTGCATTCAGTGTTTCCATTTAAATCCTACACAGGCCATCGATCAAACAGCCTTTTACTCTCCTTGACCTTTTACCTTCCTTTCAAAAAGCACATTCATATTACAATCTATCACCCAGTTATATCCCATGGAAACTTGTGATGCTAGCATTTCAGGTATTTGGAGGAACTCTAATATCAGGATACTTTTAATGACAAGATAAATAGACACTCATTTGTCCAATGTTATTTCATCATCAAGTATATTTGACCAGCTGCCAATTAATGTTTATGGATCCTAGTGAAGATCTGATTGCCAGAAGGGTTTACTGGCGAAGAACACATTAAAACAGAGTCTCCTTAGCTAATAAGGGATCTGTAGTGCCATTAGGCCAAAGCTTCTGTGCTGAAGGGGTCTAGAACATGCCACAGCAGCAAAAGCATCGTTTGGAGCTGAAGACATTTGAGACTCAACAGCAGCAGGAAGAGGCTTTCTCTAAACTCCCTTTATCTTCCTGAAAGCAAAGCTTCCCCAAAGAATTCAGTTGTCATAAATCCCCTCTCTGGGGGTTTCACAACCACAGACATTGACTCTTATCACTAAAGAGAAGATAAGTCAGCACCTGGATAAGAAATCGCCTAAATAATAGACATTGTCGTAAAACTAACGCATGTCCTACCTATCCTCCTAAGGGCCCATTTATTTTTCCTAAAAGTCTTCTGTTCTCCCAGAAGTTCTCCCCCTCTGCCCTTCTCCATCCCCCCCCCTTTTTTTTTTTTTTTTTGCGGTACGCGGGCCTCTCACTGTTGTGGCCTCTCCCGTTGAGGCGCACAGGCTCCAGACGCGCAGGCTCAGCAGCCATGGCTCATGGGCCCAGCCGCTCTGCGGCATGTGGGATCTTCCCGGATCGGGGCACGAATCCGTGTCCCCTGCATCGGCAGGCGGACTCTCAACCACTGCGCCACCAGGGAAGCCCATGCAGATTATTTTGAGCTGAAAACATTCAAGGCCCAAAAGATTCAGGAAGAACCTTTGACCTTCCCTCAAACTGCCTAAAAGAATGTAGACTGAGGACCTGTTCCAGGAAGGGTTATCACCATAGATAACTATAATATGAACTAGGTGTGTAGACTGGGAGGAACCAAGAGAAGTCTGTTAAAATTCCTCTCTGTGTCCCATTGTCTCTGCCTGGCCCAGCATACATTTGTTTATCAAACATTTGCTTTTCCATCTCCCTGTGAATTGGCTTCCTTCCCTTTCAAATCCCAAACTCCAACCTGCAACATCTTCTTTTGTCTTTAGCTGAAAAATTTTTTTTAATTTAATTTTTTTAAACATCTTTATTGGAGTATAATTGCTTTACAATGGTGTGTTAGTTTCTGCTTTATAACAAAGTGAATCAGCTATACATATACATATATCCCCATATCTCCTCCCTCTTGCGTCTCCCTCCCACCCTCCCTATCCCACCCCTCCAGGTGGTCACAAAGCTCGGAGCTGATCTCCCTGTGCTATGCGTCAGCTTCCCACCAGTTTGGTAGTATATGTAAGTCCCTGCCACTCTCTCACTTTGTCCCAGCTTACCCTTCCCCCTCCCCGTGTCCTCAAGTCCATTCTCTACATCTCCGTCTTCACTCCTGTCCTGCCCCTAGGTTCCTCATAACCACTTTTTTTGTTTTTTTTAGATTCCATGTATATGTGTCAGCATATGGTATTTGTTTTTCTCTTTCTGACTTACTTCCCTCTGTATGACAGACTCTAGGTCCATCCACCTCACTACAAATAACTCAGTTTCGTTTCTTCTTATGGCTGAGTAATATTCCATTGTATATATGTGCCACATCTTCTTTATCCATTCATCTGTCGATGGACACTTAGTTTGCTTCCATGTCCTGGCTATTGTAAATAGAGCTGTAATGAACATTGTGGTCCATGACTCTTTTTGAATTATGGTTTTCTCAGGGTATATGCCCAGTAGTGGGATTGCTGGGTCATATGGTTGTTCTAGTTTTAGTTTTTTAAGGAACCTCCATACTGTTCTCCATAGTGGCTGTATCAGTTTACATTCCCACCAACAGTGCAAGAGGGTTTCCTTTTCTCCACACCATCTCCAGCATTTATTGCTTGTAGATGTTTAATGATGGCCATTCTGACTGGTGTGAGGTGATACCTCATTGTAGTTTTGATTTGCATTTCTCTAATGATTAGTGACGTTGAGCATTCTTTCATGTGTTTGTTGGCAATCTGCATATCTTCTTTGGAGAAATGTCTATTTAGGTCTTCTGCCCATTTTTGGATTGGGTAAGGTCAGACACTATAAAACTCTTAGAGGAAAACATAGGCAGAACACTCAGTGACATAAATCACAGCGAGATCCTTTTTAACCCACCTCCTAGAGAAAAGGAAATAAAACAAAAATAAACAAATGGGACCTAATGAAACCTAAAAGCTTTTGCACAGCAAAGGGAACCATAAACAAGACCAAAAGGCAGCCCTCAGAATGGGAGAAGATATTTGTAAATGAAGCAACTGACAAAGGGTTAATCTCCAAAATTTACAAGCAGCTCATGCAGTTCAATATCAAAAAACAAACAACCCAATCCAAAAATGAAAATGATTTTAAGATGGCGGTTTCAGCCATTTTGGTGAGTTTCTCATTTCTCCTGGGTCTCTCCCAAGTAAGTATACATGTTGTTAAGCTTTTGTGTGATTTTTCTCCTGTTAATCTGTCTCATGTCAATTGAATTCTTAGACCTCCCAGAAGAACCTAGAAGGGTAGAGGAAAATTTTCCTCCCCAACATGAGCCATGGCAACTTTATGCAGAAAGAACTCTCTCAGTCTGCTTTACTCAGAATGGGGCTAGAGCCCTGGCAGGGAATTAATTAAAGCTTCAGGAACTGCTTTTTATTATTCTGAGTATCCTCAAAATGAGTTGGGGCCGATTCAATTTTATTAATTGAAAATTTACAATGGTACCATGCTGGGCCCTTGGTTGCAGTGTTCTCATGGACTCTAGTCTGTACTCATCTAATCTGTGTATTCACAGATTACTGAATGCCAGGTGAAAATTACATATTCTGATACTTCTCATCTTTGTGATCTTTGGCAAATCAATTTTCTTCTCTGAGCCCTCATCCTTCATTGCTTAAATGTAGCCCCAGTGTGTGAAAGGGCTTATGAATTATAAAACAGCATGCAAATATATACTGTTAATAACCTCCTGGACTCTCTTAACTGTTAACACCATGTGTAGAGGATGCGAAGGATTCAACCATGCTGCAGCTGATAAGGTAGATTTGACCATACTTATGGTTAACTGTAATAAATTTCATTTTATGTTTGCCAGTTTATTCTGTGTGGGCAGCTTCACCATAGAGGAAATGTACACAGACACAGATTCAATTTTCAGAAGAGTTCCTGTACGTAAAAGTAAGTATACAGGGTTATGTGAAAATCATGAACATGAATAGTTTTCAAGTGTTTTTAGGGACGTTTGAAATTCTTTGTGGATAGCACCTTTAAATACTGGATGATGTCCAAAGGGAGTGGACTTGAATGAGTGAATTAGAAACCACAATGAAAACTGGGGGGAGGGGAAGACAAAAGTTGCGGTCTCTCCCGGTTGCGGAGCACAGGCTCCGGACGCGCAGGCTCAGCGGCTATGGCTCATGGGCCCAGCAGCTCCGCGGCACGTGGGATCTTCCCAGACTGGGGCACGAACCCATGTCCTCTACGCCGGCAGGCAGACTCTCAACCACTGCACCACCAGGGAAGCCCAAGAGAACAGGCTTTTGTATACTCTTTAAAAGGTGGTTCAGAGGGCTTCCCTGGTGGCGCAGTGGTTGAGAGTCCACCTGCCGATGCAGGGGACCGGGTTCGTGCCCCGGTCCGGGGGGATCCCACGTGCTGCGGAGCGGCTGGGCCCATGAGCCATGGCCGCTGAGCCTGCGCGTCCGGAGCCTGTGCTCCTCAACGGGAGAGGCCACAACAGTGAGAGGCCCGCGTACCGCAAAAAAAAAAAAAAAAAAAAGTGGTTCAGAGCTGTTGGAGGAACAATTAACAGGCAAATCTTAGTAGTGTGGAGCCCCACAGAGGAAGGAAAGAGCTGTGTGGGCTAAGAAAACACTATTCTCTTCAGGTCCTTCATGCTCAAGGTAACTGAAAAAGATTTTAAATAGGTAATTAATACCTGTCCTGCTTTAACTCCTTTTAAGAACAATGTAGGAGTCTAAATAAATAAATGTAAAATTAATACCTGTACTCAAAATAGTAGCTGAGAAAAAAATGGTACCATGAGACCAGAAAATTTGAAAAGGGCTTGAGACAGCCTGTAGGTGGGAAAAAGATAAGCCAACATTTTAAGAGCTAGGAGTTACACTAGGTTAGTCATAAGTACTGTACTTGAGTGTTCCTTTCCTTTCCGACTTTTGCTTTACTGTAGATATTTTGCAATGTATAAGTTAAAGTCAGTTCAGCAGTATACGTACCATTGTCTGAAGAAAAAAGGCCATGTTTTTCTATAAAGGGCTGGGGAAGAGTTTGACCAGAGTATCTCTTCTTGTCTCCAATCCCTATGTCCACAGTAACTTTAATTTCCTCTGTGTCACCCCAGAAAGTCTTCACCCTGTAGCAGATCTCCATGGTCTTGTAAGATTCAGGACCACCCTAAAACTTGCCCTTCAACTCCATTATTATTTGAATGCTTAAACTGTCCTAATTATTTCCCTAGGATATTTCATTAGGATGAGCTATTAGCTGTTGAGAAGGTTAGAGTTTCATTTTGGGAGAGTTTCTTTTACACTAATGGAGGTGAGAGCATAAGCTGGTAAAGGGATGTAAATCTTCGCCCTAATAAATTTCATTCTGAGAATTAGAATATTTTAAATGTAATACAGTACGGCAGGCTTAAGATTTGTATTGAAAGGATGGTGTCACCATAATGACATGCATTTTTCAAGGCCTTTAGGAATAGATGACTAGACTATTAAGCCAGCCTGTCCCCTGGGGAGTGCATTAACGAATTTAGGCCGCGGGGTCGATTAGTAGATCACTGCTGTGATGCACTTACTCACCTCCCAGGGCCTCAAAGAGTTACTGCACCTCAGAAAGCCCCTGAGAGTAATTTATATACTGAAAGGATTTGACTGAATAAGTACAGTCTGATGTGTTTTAATGGGCTTTGATGAGCATCAAAGACCAACTTTTAGAGTAGCATTTGTGTTTTGTAGAGGTGGGATTGAGGGCTCCGCAATTCAGTATTTCCATCTCTTCTTTTGAAATAGAATGAAAATTGCGTTCCTGTGACCTTTTCAAGGGGTCGTTTCTTTTGCAAGCTAATGCTGTTTCCCTGCGTTAGATGGCTCCATAACAATGGAGGAAGAGGCAAAGTGGGCAATCAGTCAAGACACAAAGTGTTGAAAATGGCAAATGTTCAGTCTCATTAAATCCGGAGATACGGCTCCTGCTAAAATCTGCTAAATGGAGTTTCATAAACACACAATATTGCCCTAGTTGTACTGTAATCCTACTATGCCACTCTTCTCCATAGATGCAGTACTAATGGAGAGTAGTCACAATGGTGGTTTGCCTGTTTTACATTAGAAAATCTTTTAGACCTATCTGTACTAGAATTTCATCCTGGGTTTATTCCACTCAAGAGCCTCCGAAGCATCGTGTATTTCTAAAAGTGATATTTTACCCTTCATTAAACCTTGTATTCCAAGAGAAAAGTGTCTTTGCAACATTTAACAAGGGAGATCTCATAATGACATGTAAAGCCTACAGACAGACAGGATTCACAATGAAATAATTTGGGTTCCTTGTATAATGAATACATTTAAATCAATGCTGGGGGAAGGGAAGTGTCTTGAGCAAAAAATTTTAGGATGCTCAGAAAGGTTGCAATATTTCCATCGCTAAATTAATATAAGGGGTACAATGTTAGTCTCATGAAAGTTAATGAACTCCCCCTAGAGCAGCGCTTCTCAAAGGCAGGTCTGTAGACCGCCTTCATCAGCATCACCTGGGGTGCTTATTTCAAATGCAAATTCTTGAGCACTACCTCAAACTTACTGAACGAGAATTTCTGAGAATATAGGAAGGAACATTCATTTTTAATTAGCTCTTCGGGTGATTCTTTTGCACACTTATGTTTGAGAAACCCCTAAAGGGCAGCAGGATATTTTGATAAGAAATCTAGTCAAAGCTTTTGGCTCACAACCGCCATGGAAACACGTTCCTTCAAGAGTCGTAAGCTTGTGAAACCAATACTCGAGTGACCACAACTGGACGTTTGATTGGTCACAACAAGGAATGCCAACCGTATACATAGCAACCACCTTTAGGAAAACACTTAGCCGTTAGAATACTGGGAACAAAATGAGATAAAATAGCTGGTCACTGGTCAGTTGTATATGCACAGGAAGTGTGAGAGGAGGGGGCAGGTAGAGAGGATAAAGAGAAGGTAATAAGACTCACTGTTTAATCCAACAGAGGTTGCTAGTAGTAAGGATAAGGGGAGCTTTAAGCAGAGAGGCAGCAGTGGTATACGAGAGGAGTGGGGGCCGTGTGTACAACTAGTACATAGGTTGCATCAAGGCCCCTTTAACTCCAAAGCCCGTGAACATTAACAGTATTCGTGTTTCTCAAAAAATGTCGTCCCCTTACTACGTGCATCATAATTACCTGTAGGTCTGTCAGAATGCAGGTTTCTGAGTTGCAACCCACCAGGCCAATTCAATCAGACCATCAGGGGGTTGGGAGTCCTGGAATCTGCATTTTGAGGATATTCAAGTGATCCTGATGGACATGAAAGCTTAGACCTGCAGTTAAGATAAGTATCACGGGCTTCCCTGGTGGCGCAGTGGTTGACAGTCCGCCTGACGATGCAGGGGACACGGGTTCGTGCCCCGGTTCGCGAGGATTCTCCATGCCGCGGAGCGGCTGGGCCCGTGAGCCATGGCCGCTGAGCCTGCGTGTCCGGAGCCTGTGCTCCGCAACGGGAGAGGCCACAACAGTGAGAGGCCCGCGTACCGGTTAAAAAAAAAAAAAAAAAAAAAAAAAAAAAAAAAAAGGCAGCAACATGGGGCTGAGTTTTCACGCTGCTATCTCTCTGGTCCTATTCCTTACTCACATCTCCCTCTGACTCCTTCCGCCTTCCTCTTCCACTTATAAGGACCTTTATGGTTACATCGGGCCCACCAAGATGATCTTATTTTAAGGTCAGCTGATGAGTAGACTTCATTTTATCTACAAACTAAATTCCCCCTTTTGCCATGTAAAGTAACGTGTTCACAGATTCTAGGGATTAGGAAATGGACATCTTGGGGTGGGGGGGCAAGGCTAATTTATTCCTCCATTCAACAGGCACCCACTGAGCACCTAATGGATGCCCATCACTGTGCCAAATGTTGGGGATAGAAAGTCAATAAGGCAGTTTCTGCCAGTAATGAGTTTGTACTCTAGTGGGGAAGAGAGACATGTCATTAGTTATAGTGTAGTAACTACTATGATGGAGGCATGCATAAAGGCACAATGGGAACCCCCAAAGGGGTAATATTTATTTTTCTAAGGGAAGTTGAAGGTTTTACATTGAACATTAACTTTTCAACTGGTTTTTCAAGATACTTAGAATTTCACAATGTGAATACCAAAGGCAGAGCATCATAATCAGACAATTTGTACAAAGTCCTAAAGTTATGAAAGAATGTGGCTTGTCCAAGGATTAACTAGTTATTGGGTGTGGCTAAAAGTTAGGGCAATGGTGTATGAAGTAGGTGTTGGCAGAAGATGGGGCCGGAGAGGCAAGGCAGGGACCAGATCACAGAGGAACTTTGTATGTGTTAGAGTTTGAACTGTATTCTGCATGCAGTTGGAAACCATTGAAGGTTTTAAATAGGGGGATGGTATGATGAATCTGTGATGCTGGGTGGAGAATGAATGGAGGGGAAGGGAAACAAGACTGAAGACAGAGAGAGCAATGAGAAAGGTAACAGTAATTGAGAGATGACGGAGTCTGAACAAGAGTGTGACAGAGAATGGAGATCCAGGAATGGATCTGAGGGACAGAGAGGAAGAAGAATTAACAACATTTTGACTGACTCAAGGAAGTGGCATGGGGTAGAAGGGCATGGAATGGATCAGGGGAGGGGGGTGCGGTAGGGACTGAAAGATTGTAGAGTAGAAAGAAAAAAAGAATATGAGCTTTCTAGATAGAAAACAAAGTAGCTGGTATCCAGAGAAATGGAGAATGGAATAAAATGTGGAAATAGGAATAAAAGGTGGAAACTTTTTCCAAGTGGAAAATGGAATAAAAGATCAAATAATATTAAGATCTAAGTAGATATTTTATCTGGAGAATGTAGAGCAGTGACAAAAGCATAGATTTGACAACTAGTCATCTCTGTTACATTTGTGATTCTGTCATGTAGTAGCTAGATGGCCTTGGGTGAATTCTTTCACTTCCTTTTTTTTTTTTAATTGAAGTATAGTTGATTTACAATGTTGTATTCATTTCTGCTGTACAGCACAGTGACTCAGTTTTATATATATATATATATATATATATATATACTTTTTTATATTCTTTTCCATTATGGTTTATCACAGGATATTGAATATACTTCCCTGTGCAATACAGTAGGACCCTGTTGTATATCCATTCTATATATAATAGTTTGCATCTGCTAATCCCAAACTCCCATCCTTCCCTCCTTGACACCCCGCTTCCCCTTGGCAACCACAAGTCCGTTCTCTGTGTCTGTGAGTCTGTTTCTGTTTCATAGATAGGTTCATTTGTGTAATTATTTCACGTCTTTGAGCCTCATTTTCTCCATGTGAAAAATGAGGACACATTATGTATTCAAAATGCTGTGAGAATTAACTAAGGGAACATATATAAAGCACCAAGCGGTGCCTAAAATATAGTAGGGGCCTAAAAAGTGCTGTTTTCCTTGATAACATTGGAAAAGGAAAAGCAACAGGACTCCAGTCCATCGGAGGGAGATTAGGGAAACAGAGGGACCATGGTCCCGGCAACATTACAAGACACCGGGACTCAGGTGCAGAGAACAAAGCAGAGTCCACGTATCTGAATCATGGAGCAAGGAATAAGGCAGAAATCTAGTTAGGAGAGCTGAGGTAAAAGATGATGGCGGATGGGTGATTTCATGTTATATAAATTTTACTTCAAGAAAACTATTAAACACATAAAAAATAAAAGATTATGAGTGAATATAAAGCCAAGTTGATTTAATGTACCATAAAAGTTGGTCTGATATACCTTAACTTTTTTCCTTCCTAAAGTAAGGACCCATCCTAACAACTAGATTGGGGCTCTGTGTGTGTGTGTGTGTGTGTGTGTGTGTGTGTGGCGGGTGTGTGGAAGCAACGGCCCCAGGTGTGGAAGGAGGTAACCAGCAGAGGTCACGTATAGATGGCATCTGTGGTCCCATCAAGCGCCATAATTCTGTGATTTGATTTCACAGAAATACGTACATTGTGAAGCAACTGGGGCAAAAAAAGCCCGTGCTTATTCTGGCTTAGTTCGAGAGTGGTAGAATGAGAACTGGAAGAGGTGTTTGTTGGTTTTGTTTTGTTTGTTACAAATCAATTTGAGAATGAATGAAAGCATTAGAAACTCTCTCCCCCAAAACACACCTAGACACATGCATGTGGTTGATATATAATTTCAGGAGGTTCAAAGATCCCCTGAAAATATCTGGGGCAGGGTGTTACTCACAGTTCTTTCCATCACCCACTGATTTTCTACCACTTTTTTTCTTTAAAAAAATATGTTCTATATTTCAGGCATACTCTAAATACTTTATCTGATTTAATTTACTTAATCCTTATGGCAAACCTATGAGATGGTGTGGTAGACTAATAATGGCTCCCAAAGATATGACTCCATCCTAAGCCTTGGAACCTGTGAATGTTACCTCCTATGGTAAAGTTTTTTGCAGATATAATTAAAGCTCTTGAGATGAGGACGCTATCCTGGATTATCCAGTTAGCTTTAAATGCTGTCACACATGTCCTTATAAAAGAGAGGCATAGGGGCCTCCCCTGGTGGCGCAGTGGTTGAGAGTCCGCCTGCCAATGCAGGGGACACGGGTTCGTGCCCCAGTCCAGGAGGATCCCACATGCCGTGGAGTGGCTGGGCCCATGAGCCATGACCGCTGAGCCTGTGTGTCCGGAGCCTGTGCTCCACAACGGGAGAGGCCACAACAGTGAGAAGCCCGCGTACCGCAAAAAAAAAAAAAAAGAAAAGAACAAAAAAAAGAGAGGCATAGACAGATCACACACACACAGAGGGCCACGTGGGGGTAGAGCAGAGATTGGAGTGATGTGGCCACAAACCACCAAATACTGCAGCCACCAGAAGCTGGGGAGGCAAGGCAGCATTCTCCCCTAGAGTCCTTGGAGGGAACAGGACCCTGCCGACATCTTGATTTCAGACTTCTGGCCTCCAGAACTGTGAGAGAATACATTTGTTTTCTTAAGTCACCCAGCTTGCTAATCCACTCTTAGATTTCTAATCCTCGAAAATGGTGCGAGATAATATATGCTTTTTGTTTTACGCTGCCCAATTTGGGATAATCTGTTACGCAGCAATAGATAACTGATACAGTGAGATAAGTGTATTTAAAAAAAAAACCCTGAAACCCATTCATGGATCTTATAGCCGGAGTATAGGTTAAGAATCCTTGCTAAAGTAGTAAAAGGATATAACAAGGTAGGACTGTGTCAGAAATTTATTGTTTAATGTTTCAGTGAACCAAGAGAAATACAGGATCTCAAAACTGCATTAGACTCAGCAGTGCTTAGACTTTCCCTAGAGTACTGTATCTAATTGTGGACTGCTTAATTCAAATGACATGTGGCAAACTTTAGCAGAGTTCAAGGAAGAACCATCAAAATGATGAGACAGTAGCAGGGTAGGAAGTGTGGAAAGATGAAAGTGAAGAGTTGAGCCTCAGCAAAAGGTACATAAAGCGTTAACTAACAACATATACTGCAGTGCCCTCCTTACGCTAGGAATGGTGTATATAAGAGAAAGGATGCCTAGAAGTTTTCTCTTCATGTATTTCCTCCAGTACCTGCCATTATGCCTAAGATTTTGCTATTAATAATATTCCTATTTTATTTTACTTTAATTATTATTTTCTAGAGTCTCGTTATGCAAATTCCTCTGTAAAAGGTCAATTTATTAGGTGCTGTCTTATGAACTGATAATCAGGGATTGGTTTGCCAGGTTCTCTCCAACTAAGTCAGCTAAGCACTAGTCTTTAGGCGGGATGGTACATTGGTTAGGAGCATGGACTTGGGGGCCAGAAAACCTGTGTTCCCATCTTAGCTTGATTCTTTAACAAGCCTGCAACCTTGGGAAAGCTACTCAACCTCTCTGTGTCTATAAAACGGGAGATAATAACTCTAATAGTACCTTGTAAAGATTAAAGGTGTTCATATGTGTAAAACTCTTAGTGAAGAAGCATATAGTAGATGTTATATCAATGTTAGCTATTATTACTTTCCTATAATAATAATTATTAGTTTCCCAGCCTTATTTACTCTTCTGACTGGTAAGAAGAATACTTTCCAAGGTAGTTCCCTGGAGCTGCCACGTGGTCCATGCTGGGGTGAACTGAACTCACAGGGTAGTTCCGGAACTCTGTCCCCACACCCTCCTATCTGTGATTAGAAAGACTATGGATTTTCCATCAATCCAGAACATTCATGTTTTCTTTCCAAGTGGGAGAGAGTAGAAGGAACTTTTCCTATATAATCCCTGGTGGTCCTCCTGCCTGCCAAGTTATTTGGTAAACCCACAGTCCTGGCTTTCCAGGTATACCAGCCTTTTGCAGTTTGGGGACATGGGTTTCCTGCTTTGCTCTGCTGAAATTAAAATTTTTGCTTCCTCTGATTATAGTAGCTATCAGCCACACCCAACTTCTAAATCTAAGGCAACTCTAAGTTGCCTATTTACCTTTGATGGAGAGTTTTGTTGAGCTTTTTAAGTTGAGGGCGAAAATATATATTTCTTTCCTCATTGTTTTATGTAAGTCTCTTCTGTTTGCAAGTAAGAAAACTAATCTTAAATCAGCTTAAGCTCCACATTCTCACTTTCTGTGCTTAGTTCAAATTTCTGAGAGAGAAAATGTCATTGGCTACTGGTCATCCAGTGGGTTGGCTACTCTTAAGTTGGGCGTCTGTCTCTGGGGGTAGGTAGTGGTGTTTATATAGATAAGGTCGTGGCCTGAGAAGACAGCCCCAAAGGTGTCAATGACTACTACTTTTGCCCATATCTAGGGCATGTACTCCTTTATTGGTTATATTTATTTTCTTCTCATGTGAGGCTCACAACCTAGTTTACCACTGGGCTACCTCTTCAAGGCATACCTTTTCGTACTGTGATTTTATGATGTCCAAGGCTGGTCAAGTCTTGTCACTGCCATGTCAATATTCCTGTTGACCTTGAAACTTCCCTGACCCTAGCTCATGTCTTTAGGTTCATTTATTTTTTTTTTAAGTTAAATACCCTGATGAATGAATCCATTGGTCTACAACCCACAAGGTATATAGTGCCTCCTACCCATAGCCTGAAGAGCTGAGATTTATAAGGGCATATTTAGAAAGCTGAGCAAATTTTCACCCCATCCTTCCTGCTGCGTGAGGGCACCATCTTATGCCAGGAGAAGTAGCAGTTGACACGCTCCCATGCTCCCTCCATGCTTAGAAAGAAGTAGCTAGCAACAGCACTATTTCTTCCCTTTGCAGAATACAGATCTTTGGTATAAAACACTTAAAGGTTACCAACTCATGAAATAGTGGGTGGCATAGTAGAAAACACCTGACAAAGGGGGTCAAGAGACCTGGTCTGTAATCCCAGATTGAACCACACCACGTGTATGACTTTTGGCTTCTATGCAGAGAGTCGGCCTGGTACCGTCCATAAGGCTAGACTAACGTTTCATTATTTCTCAGAACCAGCTGGGTTGCTCTGGAAGCTTCTAAGTTGCCTATGCAACATAAATATTTGTAAAAAACCACAGTTCCTCATTCAGTATTTGCGCTCATACTGGAGTGACTGCTTGCAGCTGAGCAGTACTAGGCGTCCCAGGATGAATGCTGTAATGTTGAGGTATGTGTAGCATTGACGGGGCTAAAGGCATGCCAGAAGCTGACTTGGGGCAAGGGTTCCCTCTCCCTTTCCCTGAATGTGCCTCTTGGCACTCTGTCCATCTTAAGAGAATGAAGACTGGCAAATTGCCTGCCTCTTTTTATTCTGTTTACTCTGCAAATGCTAAGAGAGCTATGAGGAAGATAGACCGAAAATTAGATCCTAGAAGAATGGGTCCTTGAATTGAGAGAAGGAAACTCTGGAGCTGTGTTTATCCGAGGCATCTGTTTTCCTGCTTCTTTGTCCACATCTTTGGTAAAGAGGTCCTCCTAAGTTCCAGCAGCTGGGTGGAAAGTTCGCGATGGATGGCTCACATCTAGGGCCCTAGGCTAAAACTAAGCTACTCTTCAGAGGAAACAGAAGCCTGTGAGCCAGCCTGTTCAGTGCCAGCCTGTTTCTTAGTAGTAGTAGAGTCAGTACTTTATTATGACAGCTCCTAGCACCCGCCTTGTTCAGCTTGATATGTTTGATGATCGATGTTTTGGACCTTGGATTTGGTTTGTAGCATGGTGAAGCCATTTGACACTGGGAATAAAGAAGTAGAATTAGCTAAGACTATATATACTTGCTTTGTGTTTAGCGTCATTTTGCTATGGTGGTTTCTAGGTTCAGTTGACGCTCCTATAGATGCTAGAACTCAAACAGATTTCTGCCTAGTTACTCATTTTCTAATGTATGTGCAAGAGAAAGTTCCACTTTCAAAGAATCCAGTTATTTTCTTCTGTCCTTCATCTCTTTCGTAATAATAATACTAAAAGTCCCATGTATCAAGTATTTTTTGGCAGTCACTGTACAATACATAACATCTACCATCTCACTAAATCCCCAAAGTAACTCTCAGGGGGTTATTATCATTCATTCCATTTTATAAATAAGGATACTGAGATTCAGAGAAATCGAGTCAACTTTTTAGGATTGGACAACTAAGTTGCAGAACTGGGATTCAACTCCAGATCTATCTAATTTCAGCATGCATATTATTAATGACTACTCTATACTATCTCCCATTACATTATATTGCAAACAGTTTCAGTAATCACAAGGGTATGGCTTCCTAAGGTCAGAGGGTTAGGTTCAGCAACTCACTTAAGTGTGGAAAAAACATAGAGCACTTTGGCAACATCTACAGAAAATCAGAGAGGTAACTAAATGACAGAATGACAGATACTAGAGACAAAGACTCTTGGCCAGAAAGAGTTCCACATAAATAACCAGCCACAAAAATAGGTCCACCAGTGCCACAGTGGCTTCTAACTCAGTGGCGTACATATTGAACTAAAGCATTTAGAAATCATCTCCAAAAGCAAAGGTAGAAATATAAATTTTGAATGAAAATTAAAAATCAACCTCACTTGTAATTAGATAAATGCAATGTAAACAAAAATTTTTTATACCTTCTTAAACCCTTTCAGATTTACAGTGATGGAAGAATTGATGATAGTGTTGGAGAGATTGTGAGGAAAATGGGTGTTCTAGTTTGCTGCTGATAGCAACATAAATTGGTTAATACATTTTTAGGAGGAAATTTATAAAATCAACCTCAGTTGAAAAGTGGATAGCCCTTCATTCAGCAGTTCTACTTCTAGAAGTTTACCAGGCAAATAGGCAAATATCTATGTATAAGGATGCTCATTTCAATGTTGTTCATATTTCGCAAACTTGAGAACCAGTTTAATTACTACTAATAAATTGTATTAATCACTATGATAGAATAATATGCAGCCCTTAAAATGATATGTGACTGTATTTACTTATATGAAAAGAGATTCAGGTTATAAAACCTTATGTATAGTAATCATTTCATCTTTACCTATGTGTCTGTCTAGGAAGATATAATTATAAAAGGTTAGCTAATTATAACTGGGCAGTGGATATTCTTTTTCTAATATGTGTTTTTTTTCTCCTTCAACGTTTTACAGTAAGTAGCATCACTTAAATGATCTGAAACGTGTAAAACTTTTCTTTCTTTTTTTTTTTTTTTTTTCTGGGCCATGCCACAGGATTTGTGGGATCTTAGTTCCGCAAGCAGGGATTGAACCCATGCCCTTGGCAATTAAAGCACGGAGTCCTAACCACTGGACCACCAGGAAATTCCTAAAACTTTTTTTTTTAAATTGACGTATAGTTGATTTACAATATTGTATTAATTTCTACTGTACAGCAAAGTGATTCAGTTATATATATATTTTTTCAGATTATTATCCATTATAGGTTATTACAAGATATTGAATATAGTACCCTGTGCTATACAGTAGGAACTTGTTTTTCCATGCTATATATACTAGTTTGTATCTGCTAACCCCAAACTCCCACTCCATCCCTCCCCCTTGGCAACCACAGATCTGTTCTGTATGCCTGTGACTCTGTTTCTGTTTTGTAGATAAGTTCATTTGTGTCATACTTTAGGTTCCACATATAAGTGATATCACATGGTTATTTGCCTTTCTCTTTCTGCCTTCACTTAGTATGATAATCTCTAGGTCCATCCATGTTGCTGCAAATGGCATTATTTCATTCACTTTTTATGGCTGAGTAGTATTCCATTGTATATATGCACCAAATCTTCTTCATCCATTCATCTGTCAATGGACATTTAGGTTGCTTCCATGTCTTGGCTATTGTAAATAGTGCTGCTATGAACGTAGGGGTACATGCATCTCTTTGAATTATAGTTTTGTCTGGATATGTACCCAGGAGTGGGATTTCTGGATCATATGACAACTCTATTTTTAGTTTTTCGAGGAACCTCCATACTGTTTTCCATAGTGGCTGCACCAGCTTACATTCCCACCAACAGTGTAGGAGGGTTCCGCTTTCTCCACACCCTCTCTGACATTTATTATTTGTAGACATTTTGCTGATGGCCATTCTGACTGGTGTAAGGTGGTATCTCACTGTAATTTTGATTTGCATTTCTCTAATAATTAGCGATGTTGAGCATCTTTTCATGTGCCTGTTGGCCATCTTTATGTCTTCTTTGGAGAAATGTCTATTCAGGTCTTCTGCCCATATTTTGATTGGGTTGTTTGTTTTTTTGTTGTTGAGTTGTATGAGCTGTTTGTATCTTTTAGAAATTAAGCCCTTGTCGGTCGCATAGCTTGCAAATATTTTCTCCCATTCCGTAGGTTGTCTTTTTGTTTGTTTATGGTTTCCTTTGCTGTGCAAAAGCTTGTAAGTTTAAGTCCCATTTGAAACATGTAAAACTTTTTTTCCACTTACAAATTATGTGTTAGAGCTTGTCAGTGGTGGGGTGGGTCAAATCTTCCCACCAACGTTGCATAGGCACTTGGTGTCACAGTAAATTATGGATATAGGAGGAAATGTACCTGAATATTTGAAGCTTAGTAACAAGAACTGGAGGTCTAGCAAAGAAAAGTAGTATTGGTAGTATGTGGAGAGTTAGGTAGATTGGTGGCCAGTACCTGGGCAGTCGTGGAAGGTTTGGAATCATTAGAATACAGGGCAAGACTATTCATTTTGTGGTGCCAATTTTCTTATATTTTAGTAACATAGTTCCTACTGATATCCTGCACAAATTTAATGACTGAGGCCTTTTAGACAGATAGGGCAGAGTCAGGAGAAAGTCAGCGTTGTGTCACAGGACAGTCTGGTATGATCTGACTCTTTGAAGCTTGCTTTTTATACCACAGTTGTCATTGGCTGTCTTTTATTAAAACAGCTCCATTGAGGTGTAATTTACATACCAGACATTCATGCATTTAAAATGTCCAATTCAATGACTTTTAGTAAATCTAGAGAGTTGTGCAACCCTTCTCACAAACCAGGTTTAAATTTTCATCTCCCTCTGAAGAAACTCCATTAATTAGCAATATAATACCCCATTTTCCCATCCCCTCAGCTCTAGGCAACTACTAATCTACTTTTTACCTCTATGGACTTGCCCATTCTGGGCCTTTCATTAAAATGGAATCATATAGTATGTGGTCTTTTGTGATTGGCTTCTCCACTTTCTTAGCATAAGGTTTTCAAGGTTCATTCATGTTGTAGCATGTCATAGACTGTCTTCATGGCATTGAAAGAGAAAAGCATAAATGATTAATGAGAAGCCTTTGCTCTGCTCAAAAAGAAAAACATTTTTAAAGACCAAAAGGACTGTTGCAGAATGGACACTAAAGACTGAGGATTTAGGACAAGTGAGAAATGAAAGGGTAATAAGAAATCGAAAGACTCTACTTGTGAAATTGAAACCGATAAACTCAATGAAGAGAAAAAAATTAAATATCTTTAAGTGGTTGCAGGGACTAGAAGAATTGGGACAAAACTGTAATGTTTTGCTTTATATAATAAACAACTGCTTAAAATTAATGCAAAGTTTCAGAGGAGATATGATACCTGCTCAAGAGAAGATAATAGAAGAAAGTGATACTTTAGCTCTTCATCTTTGGAGGTATCTCATTGAAAACCTTTTTGAGTTGGATTATGGATAATATTAGGGGTGGCAATAGCAGGACTGCTGGATCTCCAGAAAAATTCATCAGGTCCTATTAGAGGAAAACAGACAGGAAGAAAGATCTACCATCATGATTTGGGAGATAGAAATTTACTGTGGCTGAGGGGCGGACAAAATGGGTGAAGGTGATCAAAAGGTACAGACTTCCAGTTATAAGTAAGTCCTGGGAATTTCATGTACAGATGATGACTATAGTTAATGACACTATTGTATATTTGAAAGTTGCTAAGAGAGTAGATCTTAAATGTGCTTGTAAAAAATTTTGCCGTTTGCAGCAACATGGATAAACTTGGAGGGCATCATGCTAAGTGAAATAAGTCAGACAAAGACAAATATTGTATGATATCATTTATATGTGGAACTAAAAAGTACAATGAACTAGTGAATATAACAAAAAAGAAACGGACTCACAGATACAGAGAACAATAAGCTACAAGGGTATATTGTATAGCACAGGGAATATAGCCAATATTTTATAATAACTATAAATGGAGTATAACCTTTAAAAATTGTGAATCACTATGTTGTATACCTGTAACTTATACAATATTGTACAGCAACTACACTTCGATTTAAAACATGTTCTTGTCACAAGAAGACAAAAATGGTGGTGATGGATATTGACTTGTCTTATTGTGGTGATCATTTTGCAATATATACAAATACGGAATCATTATGTTGTAATCTGAAACTAGTATCAATTATAGCTCAATAAAGTATATAATATGTAATATATAATCTAAATATATATATGAAAAAAAGACTCATGGAGATGGCAGACATACTATAGATAAACAAGAGATCCAGAAGGAATATTGGCCTATAGAACAAACTCTGTTGGATCAGAGAGAGGAGACTGAATAAACTATGTATATGAAGGGAAAATATGGAAAATTTGAGTGTTGAGCTAATAAGGAATGAATCATAAATATCTGTGGAAATGTTATTGCTTTATTTGGTAGTGGGAAAGGACGATAAATATGTATAATATGTAAATAATTTTGCTAATTAACAATCTACAAGGACCAAACAAGATTATGACTGGAAAAGCAGTTTGAAAAACAGAAAGCGCTATGCAAATGTAGTTGCCATTGTCATTAAGTTTTGTGCTTTAGACTCTAGATTATTCTCTTTGCATCAAACTATTCAAGGATGCTGCTTTATTGTCTTCCTTGGCCAAAACCCCATTTTGTGGCCTTTGGATTTTGTATTTTTCCTTCGGTCATTGTCTTCCCGGTTCTGATATGTATTCCATATTGCTGATTTTAGTTGCTTATCCTACTTGTCTCAGCCTTGCCTAGTCCCTTGGTTCTTCTCTCTATGTGGTAATCCCAGTATCAATCCCACTGGTCTCTGATTTTCACTCAGTCTGAAGGCTTGTGGCATGTAGTGAGGTGGGGAAGATGCATTGGGTCGTGTCCATCGTGCCATTTCATGCTCTTTGCCCTCCTTTCTCTGCTTCTTGTCTTTGTTAGTGGTTCCATCATGGCCTCACTGATTCAGGCTTACAAACGTGAAATCTTCCCCTCCTTCACTTAAAATGTTTCTGGAACACCTACTCTGTACAAGGACCAGCTGTGCTAAATAGTAGAAGGAGCTCTTGCCATCAAGGAGCTCATAGCCAAATGTAAAATAAGGATGTCTACATAACTAATAATAATATAAAGGTTGATACATGCTATGATGAAGTTGCAAGAAAAGGACAAATTTAATTGACGCTGAAAATGAGAAAAGGTTTCACAGAGAAAGGGATATTTGAGCTGCATGTTTTTTCCTTAAAGGTGTAAATTTCATACAGTAAGTCACCCTTTTTAGTATACAATTCAGTCACCCCATAACCGCCCCCCCTGCTCCTCTGTAATCAAACCTTCCCCCTACCCCCAGCCCCTGACAACCCCTAATATGTTAGTTGTCTATAGTTTTGCGTTTTCCAGATTGTCATAAAAAACGAGTAATATACTGTATAAAAAGAAGCCAGTGTAAAAATGCTTTATAGTGTAACACATTTGTGATTCATCCATGTTGTTGAGTGTATCAGTAGTTCATTCCTTTTTATTTCCAAGTAATATTGCATTTTATGGATGCATCACAGCTTGCATATCCATGTACCAGTTTGGGTTGTTTCCACTTCCGGGGTTTTTGTGTGAATATGATTTTTAATTTCAGTTTGGTAAATATCTAGGAATGGAATTGCTGTGTTATATGGTAAGTTTGTGTTTAAGTTTATAAGAAACTATCAAACTGTTTTCCAAAGTGGCTGTACCTACCAGCACTATATGAATGTTCTGGTTGTTTTGCATCCCTGCTGGTACTTGGTAATGTCAGTTGTTTTTTTTTTTTAATATTATAGCATTCTAAATAGTGTGTAGTGATATCTAAATGTGTTTTTAATGTGATTTCCCTATGGTTAAATATGAACATCCTTCCATATCTTTATTTGCCATCTGTATATGTTGGGTGAAGTTTCTATTCAAATATTTTGCCCATTTCTAATTGAGTTGTTATTATTGAGGGTTTTTTCCCATTTTTATTGAGTGTTATTTTAACCACTATCTAATTTTCATCACCCCAAAAGGAAAGCCCCTACCTTTTAACAGTCACTCTCCATTTTCCTTACCCCCAGCCCCTGGCAACTACTAATGTACTTTATATCGCTATGGATTTGCATATTCTGGACATTTCATATAAATGGAGTCATATAATATATGGCCTTTTGTGTATTCATTTTAGCATAAATTTATTCAAGGATTATCCATGTTGTAGCGTGTAACCAGTACTTCATTCCTTTTAGGGCTGAATAGTAGTCCATCGTGTGGATATATCACAATTTGTTTATCCATTCATCAGTTAATGGACAATTGGTTTATTTCCATTTGCTGACTATTATGTGTTTTTGTTTTGTTTTGTTTTGTTTTGTTGCTGCACCGCATGGCGTGTGGGATCTTTGTTCCCCAACCAGGGATTGAACCCAAGCCCCCTGCATTGGAAGGTGTAGTTTTAACCACTGGACCACCGGGGAATTCCCTGCTGGCTATTATGAATAATGCTGCTATAAACATTCATGTGAAAATTTTGTGTGGATATGTTTTCAGTTCTTTTGGCTGTATACCTAGAAGTGGAATTGCTGGGTCATATGGTAACTCTGTACTTAACTTTTTGAGAAATACTGAGTTTTGAGTGTTCTTTATATATGCTGGATACAACTCATTTATGAGATATGTGATTTGCACATATTTTTTTCCGAGTCTGTGGCTTCTCTTTTCATTATCTTAATAGTGTTTTTTGAAGTTAATTTATCCGTTTTTTTCATGGATCATATTTCAGTGTCGTATCTATGAAACCTTTGTCTAAACCAAGGTTACAAGGATTTTGTTCTATGTTTTCTTCTAGAAGTTCTATAGTTTTAGGGTTTACATTTAGGTCTATAATTCACTTTGAGTTAATTTTTGTGTATGATGTGAGGTATGAATCAAGGTGATTTTTTGCATGTGGATATCCAATTGTACAAACACCATTGCCTTTATCCTTTGTCAAAAACCAGTTGGCCATATTTGTGTGGGTCTATTTCTGGACTCTCTATTCTGTCCCTTTGATCTATATGTTTATCCTTTTGCCAATATCACACTCTCTGAGTACTGTAGCACTATAGTAAGCCTTACTATCAGGTGGAGTGAGTCCTCCAACTTTGTTCTTTTTCAAAATTGCTTTGACTATACTAGTTCCTTTCCCTTTCCATATGAATTTATTTTTCAACCAACTAGTCTACTTCTACAAAAAAAATTTTCCTGCTAGAAAAAAATTTTTTAACATCTTTATTGGAGTATAATCGCTTTACAGTGGTGTGTTAGTTTCTGCTTTATAACAAAGTGAATCAGCTATACATATACATATATCCCCATATCTCCTCCCTCTTTCATCTCCCTCCCACCCTCCCTATCCCACCCGTCTAGGTGGTCACAAAGCACTTAGCTGATCTCCCTGTGCCATGCGGCTGCTTCCCACTAGCTAGCTATTTTACATTTGGTAGTGTATATATGTCAATGCCACTCTCTCACTTCGTTCCAGCTTACCCTTCCCCCTCCCCGTGTCCTCAAGTCCATTCTCTACGTCTGTGTCTTTATTCCTGTCCTGCCCCTAGGTTCTTCAGAACCATTTTTTTCTTTTTTTTAGATTCCATATATGTGTGTTAGCATACGGTGTTTGTTTTTCTCTTTCTGACTTACTTCACTCTGTATGACACACTCTAGATCTATCCACCTCACTACAAAAACTCAATTTCATTTCTTTTTATGGCTGAGTAATATTCCATCGTATATATGTGCCACATCTTCTTTATCCATTCATCCATCGATGGACACTTAGTTTGCTTCCATGTCCTGGCTATTGTAAATAGAGCTGCAATGAACATTGTGGTCCATGACTCTTTTTGAATTATGGTTTTCTCAGGGTATATGCCCAGTAGTGGGATTGCTGGGTCATATGGTAGTTCTACTTTTAGTTTTTTAAGGAACCTCCATACTATTCTCCAAAGTGGCTGTATCAATTGACATTCCCACCAACAGTTCAAGAGGGTTCCCTTTTCTCCACACCCTCTCCAGCATTTATTGTTTGTAGATTTTTTGATGATGGCCATTCTGACTGGTGTGAGGTGATACCTCATTGTAGTTTTGATTTGCATTTCTCTAACGATTAGTGATGTTGAGCATTCTTTCATGTGTTTGTTGGCAATCTGCATATCTTCGTTGGAGAAATGTCTATTTAGGTCTTCTGCCCATTTTTGGATTGGGTTGTTCGTTTTTTTGATATTGAGCTGCATGAACTGCTTGTAAATTTTGGAGATTAATCCTTTGTCAGTTGTTTCATTTGCAAATATTTTCTCCCATTCTGAGGGTTGTCCTTTCGTCTTATTTATGGTTTCCTTTGCTGTACAAAAGCTTTGAAGTTTCATTAAATCCCATTTGTTTATTTTTGTTTTTGTTTCCATTTCTCTAGGAGGTGGGTCACTGCTAGAAAATTTTGACTGTAATTGTAGTTGAATTTGTAGATCAGTTTGGGGAGATTCGACCTCTTAACAATAGTGAGTCTTCAATCCATAAATGTGGTGTGTCTCTCCATTTATTTAGGTCTTTGACGTTTTTCAGTAATGTTTTGCAGGATGTTTTTTTCCCCACGCATACAGATCTTGCACATATTTTCCTAGATTTATACCAGTATATTTTATGCTTTTTAATGCTACTGTAAATGGTACATTTTTCTTCAATATCCAACTGTTCATTGCTAGTATATAGAAATACAATTTATTTTTACATTATTTACCTTGTATCCTGAGACCTTGCTAAACTCACTTAGTTCTGTCAGCTCTTTTGTATTTTGCTTGAGGTTTTCTACATAGACGATCATGTCATATGCAGATAGAGACGGTTTTATTTCTTCCTTTTCAAGCTGTGTGCCTTTTAGTTCTTCTTCTTGCTTTTTGCAGTGGCTAGTACCTCCAGAACATTGTTGAATATGAGTGGTGAACGTAAACATTCTTACCTTGTTCTGGATCTTTGAGGGAAGGCGTTCAATCTCTTACCCTTAAATATGAAAGCTGTAGTTTTGTAGTTTGCTCAGGTTGAGGAAGTTCCCTTATAACCCTACTTTGCTGAGAGTTTTTATTAGGAATGGAGATTGGACTTTGCCAAATGCTTTTACCGTGTTTATTGCGATTTAATGTGCATATGATTTGCCTAGGTATCTTATTAAATTATAGATTCTGGGACTTCCCTGGTGGCGCAGTGGTTGAGAGTCCGCCTGCCGATGCAGGGGACACGGGTTCGTGCCCCGGTCCGGGAAGATCCCACATGCCGCGGAGCGGCTGGGCCCGTGAGCCATGGCCGCTGAGCCCGCGCGTCCGGAGCCTGTGCTCCGCAACGGGAGAGGCCACAACAGTGAGAGGCCCGCGTACCGCAAAAAAAAAAAAAAAAAAAAATTATAGATTCTGAGTCATTCAGTCTGGGAGGGCCTGAGATTCTGTGACTCTGCATTTCTTTTTTCTTTTCTTTTTCCTGGCTGTGCTGCACAGCTTGTGGGATATTAGTTCCCTGACCAGGGATGGAACCCAGGCTCTTGGCAGTGAAAGCGTGGAGTCCTAACCATTGGACTGCCAGGGGATTCCTGATTCTGCATTTCTAATAAGCTCTGAGATGATGTTGATGTTGTTTGATAACAGACCACATTTTGAATAGCATAGACCTAGGGTCTAATCTATATGGTTTGAAGGGAAGACAGTACTGAAGGGTGCTGAAAAAGTAAGAGTTGCAAGGAGAAATGTAGAGAACAAATTTTGTCCTGGAGGCCAGTGAAGGAGAGTATCAACAATGAGGGAGTCACCAACAGTTTTAACTTTTGTTTTTATTTTTTTAATTTATTTATTTTTTACCAACAGTTTTAAAAGCTTCAGTATTAGATTTGTCAAACATGAAATTAGTGTTGGGTTTTTTTTAATTAATTTATTTATTTATTTATTTATTTTTGGCTGCATTGGGTCTTCGTTGCCGCGCGTGGGCTTTCTCTAGTTGTGGTGAGCGGGGACCACTCTTCATTACGGTGCATGGGCTTCTCGTTGCAGTGGCTTCTCTTGTTGCAGAGCACGGGCTCTAGGCACGTGGTCTTCAGTAGCTGTGGCACGCGGGCTCCGTAGTTGTGGCTCATGGGCTCTAGAGCCCAGGCTCAGTAGTTGTGGTGCCCGGGCTTAGTTGCTCTGCGGCATGTGGGATCTTCCCGGACCAGGGCTAGGAACCCGTGTCCCCTGCATTGGCAGGCGGATTCTTAACCACTGCACCACCAGGGAAGTCCCTAGTTTTGGTTTTATAGCAGAAGTTGTACTATTTGTTTCTTGCACATATCTGAACTATTTGAAGTATCACATCATATTATAAAACCAAGCCTCCCTCATTGTCCACATGTGTTTAGTTCCCAAGTTTGGATTGTGGCAGTTCAGATAAGAGAGAACACAACATGATCTGAATATATTTGGTTCCTGAGTGTTGAGTCATGAGTAGTAAGAGTCAGATAATGAGGAATATCTGTCTTAACTCAAAAATGTGTCCTAGGGTTTCCCTGGTGGCACAGTGGTTGAGAGTCCGCCTGCCGATGCAGGGGACACGCGTTCGTGCCCCGGTCCGGGAAGATCCCACATGCCGCGGAGCGGCTGGGCCCGTGAGCCATGGCCGCTGAGCCTGCGCGTCCGGAGCCTGTGCTCCGCAACGGGAGAGGCCACAACAGTGAGAGGCCCGCGTACCATGAAAAACAAAAAATGTGTCCTAAAATATTTGGTTTCTATGTTAGTATAACAAAAGCTCAAATACTTATTTGTTTATATCTTTTTTTTCCCCTACTAGCTGCATACTTCTTGAGATTTAGGATTATGTATTTGTCTTTTTCTTCTCAGACCCTTGTATTATCACTTGGTACATGGTAGATGCTCATTAAATGTTCACTGAATTGTTGAAATGAGCCAAAGGGAGGAAGGCAAATTATAGACTACTTTCTCAAGGATTTAGTAGTAGAGGGATGGAGAATGACAATCAGATAGGTAAGGAAGATTCAGGGTTGAATGAAGGCTTGTTTTCTTCTTCTTCATTTTTTTTTTTTTTTTTTTTTTTTTTTTTTGCGGTACGCGGGCCTCTCACTGTTGTGGCCTCTCCCGTTGCGGAGCACAGGCTCCGGACGCGCAGGCTCAGCGGCCATGGCTCACGGGCCCAGCCGCTCCGCGGCATGTGGGATCCTCCCGGACCGGGGCACGAACCCGTGTCCCCTGCATCGGCAGGCGGACTCTGAACCACTGCGCCACCAGGGAAGCCCTTCTTCTTCTTTTTTATTTTTAGCCATATAGGTATGTGGTTAATTGCAGGCAGGGAAGAAAGACCCAATAACTAGGAAGCGACTGAAGTTATAAGAGAGAAAAAGAATAATTAATAGAGCATGTTTCTGTAGCACATAAAGAGCACAAGTAGCTGGCTTAATCATAAGGGGGGAAAACATGACAATACTTTAACCCATTTTGCATTCAGTCACGTAGAATCTTCCTTTATCACAAAATCATTCAGACATAGCTTTCACTATAATCAGCCCTAATCCAGGAACTCATTGCTTTTCACCTGAGTAATTTATGGTTTGTCTCCTTCTCTTCGTTCTCATTCAAACTCTTTTTTGCAAGTGGCTGTTGGAACTCTCTCCCAAAATCTTTTCCAGAAACAGTCTTCCTACTGGAGAACCCATAAGGGGCCCCTCCTATCTGATTTCTGATTTCAGCCTAGTATCTCAACCCCTTGAGATGGATGATGATGTTGGGTTGTTACTGTTTTCTTCAGCCCTAGATTTCTTTATAGGTTCCATTATCAGAGGCTAATATGTGGCTCTTGATTCTGTTGCTATGCTGGCATCTAACACAATGAAATTTGTTCCTATAACTGAAAGTAAATGATGATAATACCTTCCATTTTCTAATCAGAGACAAGGATTTCTGCCAAGGAGACATTCTCAAAAAATTTTTATTTCAAAGGAATGCCATCAAATGGAAAGCTGTGTGTGTGTGTGTGTGTGTGTGTGTGTGTGTGTATTTTATGTCACAGACATAATTTCTATTTGATATGAGTTTATTCTCGTGTGGGCTAATTGAGAGCTTACAGGGTACTTGTGTTTTGCAGTCTGTTGTTTTTGCTGTGAGCAAAACTTTACTCAGCTGATGAGAATATTTTGACAACTCTGCCTGTGTGTCCAGGAACTGCAATTTGGTATGAATTTTCTGGCTGCAATGACCCAATTTTAAGACGTATAATAGAATACTCTAAATTTATATGGAAATAGTATAGCTAGCCTGGCTCCCCACAAGGAGTAACAAACATTAAGACCTTGTACAGCTCCTAATATATAAAATCATAGGATGGAAACATCATGATTATTGTCTCCTAATCTCATTTGCAAATGTTACAAATGTTGTTTACTGAAATCAAGTTGTAACAAAAATTGCAAAGAATTATGGTTTTTAGCTTGAGAAAACAGTTCAATTTTTTTCTTAGGAATGTCTCAGTCAACATTTTATGATGTATTTGTACCTTTAAAAATACCCATACTTTCTCAAAATTCTTCATTTCTTGATGGCCACACATATATATATATATGCCCAAATAATTAATTTTCAATAGTGTTCTGTAATTTTTCTATTGTGTTCAGTAGTTCAATAACTGTCTTTACAGTGCTTCATTGTGATTCCTATCTCCTCATTCACTTTTCAGCTATTTAACTTTTAAGATTCTGGTCACATAAAGGAATGCACACTGAGTTTTATGGATGACCAAAGGCAACCAGTGGCTCCGTGTGTATGTGTGTGTGTGTGTGTGTGTATGTGTGTGTGTGTGTGTACATTTATACATATATATGCACACACGTATATATAAATAAACTGACATCATTTGCATAGGTATGTTGTAAACTTTAATATTTAAAAACCTGAAACTCAACCAGCATAAGTACTAAGCTGTCATTATTTATTAAAGATGCCTTTACCATAGGATCAGTAAAACATTATTCTGCACTAGCTGACAGGGAAAGCAAAGCAATCTGCATTCCCCGGAAGTGCGGTGTTTTAGCAGCTTTCTCCTGTAGGGTTGAGGCTGGCTTCGCAGCATTGATTATATTGACCATTTTATGGGTCAGTTGCCAGGAGATTGAACAGTTGATTTGATCTGGTCTTCTTCATGGCCAAAAGGGCCCGGTGGTTTGACTGTAATGGTGACTGAAACAACAAATTGAACTGTGAAAACAGTTGAATCAATGGTGATATGTGGACACCATCCAACATCTCAGAGAGATCACTAACACAGAAACTTCAAAACCTGATTTTCAGATTCAGCTGGGGCCCTTACTCTTGATGGCTAGCTCAGAATTGGTGTCGCAGTAGACAACTTTAATTGAGGGGATTTTCAAATTTTCCATAACGCAAATCAACATTTTAAAGGGTAGGATGTTAAAGCAGCCGGAAAGAAAAACAACAAATTTCTAGTGCTATTGAGAAGCCTTGAAAGCATGCCAAGTTAAAATGATGATGCACCATGATATGAGGATCTATAATGAATTTATAGCACAAACATCATGACTCATAAGCTTGTCACGCAAGAGCAATTTTAAAAAGGAGTCCTTGCAAATTGATACCTATGTTCCTTGCTCCCTTATATCCTGAAGTGACATTTCACCATGTACTAGGAAACTGTATAATACTAAATTAACATTAGCACTTAAAAAGAAAAGGCAGTATTATGAAGCAAAGATTTGTATACGTCCATTAAGGCTTAAGTATCCATCTAGTTCTATGACTTTGGGCTCCACTTGTGACTGTGATGGCAATGCCTACACATATAAGGTGAAATGGGGGGGTTGCAGCAATTCTCAAGATGACTCTGGTTGCAGCATCTCTTACCAAGGAAACTTATTGGGGGTGGGGGAGTATGAAATCCTCAAACTTTATGAGCATCAAATTTCCTTAAAACTTGCTTTCTTTTTAAATTGCCCTTTTTTTTTCTTTGCAGTGGTGAATATTTGATAGTTTCATTTCTTACACTGAGCTTTTTCCTTGCTTGTCCATATCAGAAATGTTACCATCCTGAGGATGCAGTATACCAGAAGTCTTCCTGGGTTTGAAACTGCGGGGGGCATCTAATGAGCTATCAATAGTGATATCCATTTACCCGGCACTTTAGGTCCTCGGTATACAAGGTAAGGGTGGAAAGAGGAGCAACTCTGTTTCTAGAGCCTTTTACTAAGACACTGAGGGATGGCTTCTCAGATTTCTGTTCTTGAAATGTGAGGCCTGAATGAGAGAATGTGAATTTGAAGCAGGTTTTGTCAGAGATCTTTTGTCTCAGGACATGAATTTATCTATTCGTTCAACAAATAATTTATTGAGTACCTGTTACATGTTAGGCAATGTGCTAGGTGCAGTGTATACAGTAGTTAACAATATAGCCATTGTCACAGACAGACATTAATTTTTTTATTAAAAAAATTTTTATTTAAAATAAAATATATTAAGATAGATTTGGAATTAAAAATTGTATATGAGCTATTACAGAAAAGGCCAGGGTGTTACGAATGAATAATGGAGACTGGTAGCACCTTTCAAATCGATGAGGGGAAGTCTCTGAAGAGTGACATTTAAGCGGACACCTGAAGGATGAGTAGGGTGTTAATCAGGTAAAGAGAGGTGGGCGCTGGGGATAAATGTCCCATAGCATGTGTGAAGGCTTAGAAGAGAGAGGCCCATGTGGCTGCAGGCAGAGAGAGAGGGAAAGATCGCTCAAGATAAACCTGGGAAGGCAGACAGAGGCCAGGTCATGCGGGGTGAATTAGTTTGCTAGCGCTGCTGTAACAAGTACCACAGACTGGGTGGCTTAAAACAACAAAAATTTACTGTCTCATGGTTCTGGAGGCTAAAAATCCAAAATCAAGTTGTTGGTGGGTTTCGTTCCTTTAGAGGGCTGTGAGGTAGGGATGTGTTCCGGGCCTCTCCACTTAGCTTGTTATGTAGCCACTTCTTCTCCCTGTGGCTCTTCACATTGTCTTCTCTCTATCTGTGTGTCTCTGTATATACATCTCCTTTTTCTTTTTTTTTTTTTTTTTCCATATATATAATGACACCAGTCAGATTGGGGCCTACTCTAATGATCTCACTTAAATTGATTACTTCTGCAAAGACCTTCTCTCTAAATAAGGTCACATTCTGAGGTCCTGGAGGTTAGGACTTCAACATATGAATTTTGGAGGGACACAGTTCAACCCATAACACAGAGCCTTGGAGGATATGTTAGTATTTTGGATTCTTCTCTGAGTTCCTAGAGCTGCCACTGAGGAATATTAATTTTTAAAAAGATCCTTCTGTTGTGTGGGGAATCTATTGTGGGGAGTTATAGTAATTTTTTACGGCTGCTGTAACCAATTCACACAAATTTAGTGGCTTGAAAAACACACACAGATTTATTGTCTGCACTGCAAGTGAAAAGTCCAAAATCAGCTCTCTGGGCTAAAGTCAAGGCAGAAGTGTGCCTTCTGAGGGCTGTAGGACAGAATCTGTTTCCTTGACTTTTCCAGCTTCCAGAGGCCTCCTGCATTCCTTGCCTCATGGCTCCTTCCTCCATTTTCTTTTTTTTAAATTTATCTATTTAATGTATTTAATTTTGGCTGCGTTGGGTCTTCGTTGCTGCTCGCGTGGGCTTGCTCTAGTTGCGGCGAGCGGGGGCTACTCTTCATTGCGGTGTGCGGGCTTCTCATCGCGGTGGCTTCTCTTGTTGTGGAGCACAGGCTCTAGGCTCATGGGCTTCAGTAGTTGTGGCACGTGGGCTCAGTAGTTGTGGCACGCGGGCTCAGTAGTTGTGGCCCACAGGCTTAGTTGCTCCGCAGCATGTGGGACCTTCCCGGACCAGGGCTCGAACCCATGTCCCCTGCATCAGCAGGCGGATTCTTAACCACTGTGTCACCAGGGAAGCCCCTTCCTCCATTTTCAAAGCCAGCAATGTAGAATCTTCTCTCCTCTCTGACATCAGCTCCGATCATTACATTTTCTCTCTCTGACTCTGCCTCCCTCTTATAAGGACCCTTGTGATTACACTGGAGACTACTCTATAATCCAGAATAATCTCCCCATGTCAACATTCTTAACTTAATCACATCTGTAAAATCCCTGTTACCATGTAAGGTAACCCATACACTGGTTCTAGCGAATAGTTTGTAGACATCTTCCCGTGTGTGTTGTGGGGAGGGGTGTGTGAGGGGCATTATTTAGTCTACCATAGGAGTAAAGGATGAAAGCAAAAAGCCAGTCACAAAGCTTCTGTAGCCATCTGAGCAGGAGATGATTGTAACTCGGACCAGGTGGCAATGGAGATGGAGAGAAGTATTTAGATTGGAGAATTGTTTAGGACACAAAATCAACAGGCCTTGCCAATGAATTGGATAGGATAGGGGAGTGAGAGAGATGGGATCAACTGTAGTTTGGTTTATATCTACTATGCCTCCCGGTTACTCTGAATGTCATCTTTATATCATAGGCCAGGAAATTTAAACTTGCATTTTAAAAATGCTCCTGTATATTTCTAAAAGGAACCATTTTTGCATTCGAAAAGAAGCTTTGTTTCTGTGCTTACTTTGGCATAGGTAGAAATTTTATTTTTAACTTTTTGGAAGAGTTGTGTAAAACAGTTTGCTCAGATTTGAAACCTTATGAATAAATCATTTGAAATGGCCTCCTAAATTTGCAATTTATCCCATTAAGTTTGAAAATGAAAAAGAAGCTCAAGAATTGGAAAATAAAGTCAACTAGCAAACGAAAATTGGTTGAATGTTCAACGTGCATCAAGAGCAAGTAGCAGTTGAAATACTTAAAAGAAAGCATTTTCCTGAGCAGATGACCAAAACTTGCACGTGGTCTGTATGACATTACAAGAAAGGAGGCTGGATTCTAGTTGGAGGTCTCCAGAAAAGTCCAATGGAGAAGACTGGCAAAGATATACCTGTTGAGAAGCTCCTTGACTGATTCCTATAATCAGGAGCTCCAGGGGATATTGAGGAATGAGGAAAGGGAAAACATAAAACTATATGGGCATTCTTGGGCGAGACAGCACATTACAGGTGCACTTGGAAGCAAATTCAGCATATGGAACTAATAACTATTTTATGATGTTTGACATATCTCTAGAAGCACATCCCAGAATCCCATTGAATGAAAAATCCCTTTAGGAAAAATAAATGATCAGCTTAAATGATGACTCTGCCCAGCAAACAGAAGAAAAGCTATTTCAGAAGTTGATGAGTTGTTGATTCATTTCTTTTTTGCAAGTTTCCAGCTGAATTTGGAATGAAACATATCTATTGCATCCGGCGCTTTCCATTTTGAATCGTTTCTAGTGCATTCTATAGTTTAATATGGTCTTTTATGGCAAGATGTAATTGTTCTGAACTGTCACTAGATGTCTTTTATTAACTCCAGTTTGGCCTAAATGGAAAAGATATATTAATGCTATGTTTGTTTGTTTGTTTTTTTTTTTTTTTTTTTTTTTGCGGTACGCGGGCCTCTCACTGTTGTGGCCTCTCCCGCTGCGGAGCGCAGGCTCCGGACGCGCAGGCCCAGCCGCCACGGCTCACGGGCCCAGCCGCTCCGCGGCATGCGGGATCCTCCCGGACCGCGGCAAGAACCCGCGTCCCCTGCATCGGCAGGCGGACTCTCAACCACTGCGCCACCAGGGAAGCCCAATGCTATGTTTGTTTTAGTGACGGAAAACTAAAGTATCATACATATACCTAAGTCCATGTAGGTAAGTTTATTTGTACTAATCAAACAAACTGTCTAGAGCGTTAGAAACTCTGGGCCGTAGCATCATCTAATAGATAGACTTACCTAGGCAAAGGAGTAGGTTCAGCACTTTTCCTCATTTGTTCTGCCTCTGTCTGCTCCAGCTCCCCCAGAGATGGGCCTCCTCCATTCACCATTTGAAATCTCAAATGGTCTGATCCTACTTTCTAATCTATAAACAAGTCATAAAGTATTTAGCCTTTTCCTGATTGGGGGGGGGGGGGCGGCATTTTCATCTGTAATGAAAGCCTTACTAATTTACTCGTCCAAGCATATTTGTATAGCTCCATCACATGCCCACTTTAATAGATGCCACCTGATACAGAAGCCTACTACTTAGAAGCTTACCTTATAAGCCTACTCAGTGTTTGAAATTTAGGCCACCTAAGAAAGGAAGTTCACCCATAGACACCGTTTCAGGTTTTGGTAAGGACTGGGGAGGGAAGCAGGAAGAATGAATAAATGAATGAATGAGATCTCATCTGTTATTAATATGACAGTGTTTCCACCTATAAAAATAGGGGGCTGTATTAGATTTCTAGGGTTCCTTCCAGCTCTTGTGGAAGATATCTGGAGAAAAATATCTCATTTTCTCATCCTCAGGACCTCCCACTCTGATACTGTTCCCTAGCCCTTACCAAAAGGATGAAGACATTTTATAGCTGATCCTAAAACCACATGAACTGTGGGCAGATGTATCACAGTATTTCTGGAACAGCATGCCAACTCTTGATTATTTATTATGTCATGAGTTTATGAGTGAGTGGGCCATGGTGACCTTCCTTCACAGCGGGGAGGACAAGTAGGCAGTGTATGACCACCGGGAGCTGACATAGCTGCCTCCATATGAAGTGTGGTGGAGGACATCCTGAGGTGTACAGGAAAAGCCACATGATATGATGGAAGGAGCATGGGTTTTGGAGGACTATAGATATGGGTTTGATTCCTAACTCAACCATTTTTCTATCAGTGTGATCTTATGTAAGTTATTTGAGTTCTATTAGCCTCACTTTCCTCCTATGTTAAGTAGGAATAATGATTCTATTGCCTATCAGGGTAGACATTCAGCAGTTCCCTTATTATGCTAAAACTATTTGTCACTCTAGGAAAGAGGGAGAGGGTTCAGAAAGAGGGAGAGGGTTTCCTACACATTTTTCTTCATTCTGTGTGTTGCGGTACTAAGAATCATCTTGTATGCCACTGCTGCCACCAATCTCTTGACTAATTCTTGCCCTTACCTCAAGCTGTCAATGTTAAGAGTACAAGGAGTTTGCAGCTCTTGACCTTCTGATATACGCCTCTCTGTGGTTTAGACAAAAATGTAATGAATCGCCCGCTCTCCTCCCATCTTACCGTGGTTTGCCTACATGGTAAAATGAAAGACACGGTTAAGCACGTGAAGATTTTACTTTGAGATGGATAATATCTGTGATGGTTAATTTTATGTGTCAACTCAACTGGGCTAAGGGATGCCCAGATACCTGTTAAAACATTTCTCAGTGTGTCTGTGAGGGTGTTTCTGGAAGAGATTAGCATTTGAATCGGACTGAGTAAAGAGATCTGCCCTCCCTAATGTGGGTGGGCATCATCCATTCTGTTGAGGACCCAAATAGAAGAAAAAGGCAACTGAAGGGTGAATTCTCACTCTTGAGCTAGGACTTCCATTTCTCCTGCCCTCGGACACTGGAGTTTCTGGTTTGCAGACTCTTTGGACTCAGACTGAATTATACTTTCAGCTTTCTTTTGTTTGCAGATGGCAGCTGGTGGGACTTCCTGGCCTCCATGACCACGTGAGCCAATTCCTATAATAAATCTCATATATATCGATATGTAGATCTATCTATCTATCTATCTATCTCCTATTGGCTCTGTTTCTCTGGAGAACCCTGACTAATACAATATCAAAATTAATATTAGTAATAATAATTACAATAATGGCAGCTAACAGTTATGAGCATTTACTATGTTCTGTTCTTTATGCTTAGTACTTGACCTTCATAATCACTTAATCATCACAGCAGTCTGATGAGATGGTTACTATTATTATTATCATGTTAAGTCAAACACATTAAGGCTCAGAGAGGTTAAGTAGCTTGCCAAAAGCCATGTTTTGTAACTAGTAAATGTAGGAATGGGGATTTGAGCCCAAATCTGTTTGACTCTATAGCCCAAGTTTCACCACTAAGCTATTTTAAATGATCCCCAATTGCTGTGAGAATCAAATGAGACTGTAATTTGGTAATGCTTTAAAGACCTAGAAGTACTATCAAAATGGAAGGGCTTATTATTACCCAAACGATTAACTGAACCTAGCACTGTTTATTCAGATGCTTGGCAGCGTGTAGACAAAGCCTAAGGCTGTAATGGACCTTTTCCAAGTGGCAAAAGCGTAAATGTAATATAAGCTAATTGGTGACATGTCTTGATTTTCAAAGCATTAGGCAAGCTTGTAAGTTCAGCTTCCTACAGGCGTACCTATCTCTTTTAAGTAACTGCAACTGTTTTACAATTCAGAGTGATTACATAACTTCAGAACACTGGCGATTGCTCTCTAGCATTCAATTCTCTTAACAAACATTTATTGAGCACCTTTATACTATGCGTGTCTGTGGAGCATCTCCTGTGTTCAGAGCATTCTTTGTCTGGATAGAGCTTTGTGACTTATATTTGGAAACACTACTTTGAAAAGCCCAGAGCAGAAAGACCGAGATAAAAGTTGTTTCCTCCAGTGAGAATAGTTATTTACCTGGAGTTCACAGGTTTATGGTAGTCGTTTTCATATTATACATAGTAAAATCATTCAAGGAGCTTACCTGGGTTTTACTACTAAGATCCTGATTTAGCTGCTTTGGGATGGTGGGGGGGTTTTTTTGTTTTTTTGTTTTGGCTGCGTTGGGTCTTCGTTGCTGCGCGCGGGCTTTCTCCAGTTGCGGCGAGCGGGGGCTTCTCTTGTTGCGGAGCACGGGCTCTAGGCGTGCGGGCTTCAGTAGTTGTAGTGCGTGGGCTCAGTAGTTGTGGCTCGCAGGCTCTAGAGCGCAGGCTCAGTAGTTGCGGTGCATGGGCTTAGTTGCTCCGCGGCACGTGGGATCTTCCTGGATCAGGGGTCGAACCCATGTCCCCTGCATTGGCAGGTGGATTCTCAACCACTGTGCCACCAGGGAAGTCCGGGATGGTGGTTTTAACAGCTGCCCAGGTGATTCTCATTGTCCAGCCAGGCTTGTTGAGCCACTGGTCCATAGCATCTTATCCCACCCAAGCCTCCAGCTAATGAAGGAATGAAATAGAAAAGGAAAACGACCAGAAATTTGGCTATAGGTCCAACCTACTTGCTTCCTTTTCTCATTCCCCTCGATCCTTATGGTCACACTATCCCTTTTAAGTGTCTGAGTTTGGGCTTATAAGAAAAATATCCACACTCTAACAAGTGAAGTGAAAATCTGGGTAATCAAATAGTCGAAACCTCACATAGTTACAGAGGTTGGGCTGCTAACACAAATGAGGGAGGCGAGCCAGATACAGACTCTGGTCAACTTGAGACTACAGACCCCATCAAACATGAGGGGGTGAACGGGGCAGCAGCTGTGACTGTAATCCAGTCAGTTGTTCTCAGAGTTCTCAAAGTGCGGTTCTTGGACTTCGTCTAGGAGCATCAGAAGAAAACTTGTTAGAAATGCAAAACGTCAATCCCTGCCCCCAGATCCACTGACTGAATCTGCATCTGGTGCCTGGGAGCAGAGGTGGGGAGCAGCAGTCAGTAGTCTAACAAGCCCTTCAGGGGATTCTGATCCAATACAACGTTTTCAAACCACTGTCTATAGTAATGCAAGCCCGGCGTGACCAGATCTGATTTTTCAAGAAAAGCCAGGAATCTAGCTTTCTTTTATTGAGCATCTTTAAACTGTGCTGTACGTGTTCATGGAACATCTCCTGTGTTCACATTATTCTGAACATCTCTTCTTGGCTTTCAAAGATGGGCAACTAATTCAGTTTTTTGTTTGTTGCTTTTTTGAATACACCTTATGGTCCAAAGAAAACACATCCTTGGGCTAACCCTCAATTGTCTCTATCCTACAAGGGTTAAATAGTTTTGAAATATTCTTCATATCTTCATGACATTCCCCAACCCACGCCTCAGTATCCTGAGTAACCAATTAAACCATGAAATTTGGAATACCGGCATAGGTAATTTCGATATGAGAACCCCAGCCTAGGTTTCCTATTAGGTTTATGGATAAAAACAAACTAGCAAAAAACTAGGAAGGATTGTGGATTAAATCAGTGTCACAAGTTTGAATCCTTTCACTCTTAAACCAAATTTCTAGACAGGGTCCATCCCTGGGTATTCATAATAAATTGCATAAATATCCAGTGAAGCCTCTTGATGTTTTTCAGCCTATTCCACTTATCTGGAGAGTAGGGAAGGCATGTAATGCCTAGATTGTGAAATTTACAACTCTAAGTACAGTCATGACTATAGCACTCTTTCTACATTCGAGGAATTATGTGTATGTGAGAGAGATTTACTTAGACTGTGCTCATCAAATGGTGGTTTTTGAAAGCTATTGTATAGCACAGGAACACTGGAGTTTAAAATACAGGATGACCAACCATCCCAGTTTTCCCAGGACTGAGGAGGTTCATGAGAAGGGGAACTTCCAGTTTTAAAACCGGGACAGTGTGAGAAAACCAGGACAAGTTGGTCCTCCTAGTCTTTAATGCTCGAGTTTCTCTTGCATCACTTTGCTTTGGATGTAGAACAGAATAAAGGTGAGAGTTGGTAGAAAAGTTACATTGTATTGTTAAAAACAATTCTATAACTGGCTAAACTCAAAAGGCAGACATTTTAGCCAGAAACAAGACTTTCAAATGGAGGTGCTACTGAAGTGCCTGACATGAGATATAATATCCTGGAAGTCAGGCAGGATCCAACAACACAGTGCTGACCCCAGAGAGAGTTTAAAACATGGTCAAGTATGGAGACAAAGGACTAAAGCTTTTGAGGCACCTGGTCTGAAGGGCAAATGGAGGTCAGTGAATTGCAAGGTAATCATGTCAGGATAATCAAGAACGGGGCAGGAAGCAGTGTACGAGGTGCGTCAGAGCTAACAGTCCAGCATAGAGGTAGTTAAGCAACAAGAGGGTATTTGCAGCCTATTTTTGTGTGGTGGTAGGTGGTTCTATGGTATAGGAGTAGACCTCATGAATTAAAGGCATAGGGCAATAAGAAACTTTTAACAACTACAGTTGATGAAAGGTTGGATTAAATGACCTCATATTCCCATTCAATTTTGATAATCGTTGAAAATTCAGATTCTGTTAAAAAAAAGATACTTAACATGCTTATATTATTAATCTTTCACTCTATCTCTTCAAAACTTGGGATAATAAATCAAACTTTGTGAGATTAATGTGAGGATTAAAGAAGATGCATCATTTATCACAATAACTGGAACATAATAGTTGCTCAGTAAATGGGAGCTGTTACTATTATTATGAAAATTCTTAAAATACATTTTCCTAAATCTAGTCTTTTGTTTTTTGAATTTTATTTTATTTTATTTTTTTATACAGCAGGTTCTTATTAGTCATCGATTTTATACACATCAGTGTATACATGTCAATCCCAATCGCCCAATTCATCACAGCACCACCCCAAACACCCTGCAGCATTCCCCGCTTGGTGTCCATACGTATGTTCTCTACATCTGTGTCTCAATTTCTGCCCTGCAAACCGCTTCATCTGTACCATTTTTCTAGGTTCCACATACATGTGTTAATATACAATATTTGTTTTTCTCTTTCTGACTTACTTCACTCTGTATGACAGTCTCTAGATCCTCACACGTCTCAACAAATGACCCAATTTCATTCCTTTTTATGGCTGAGTAATATTCCATTGTGTATATGTACCACATCTTCTTTATCCATTTGACTGTCGATAGGCATTTAGGTTGCTTCCATGACCTGGCTATTGTAAATAGTGCTGCAATGAATATTAGGGTGCATGTGTCTTTTTGAATTATAGTTTTCTCTGGGTATATGCCCAGGAGTGGGATTGCTGGATCATATTGTAATTTTATTTTTAGTTTTTTAAGGAACCTCCATATTGTTCTCCATAGTGGATGTACCAATTTACATTCCCACCAACAGTGCAAGAGGGTTCCCTTTTCTCTACACCCTCTCCAGAATTTGTTGTTTGTAGATTTTATGATGATGCCCTTTCTAACTGGTGTGAGGTGATAGCTCATTGTAGTTTTGATTTGCATTTCTCTAATAATTAGTGATGTTCACCAGCTGTTCATTTGCTTCTTGGCCATCTGTATGTCTTCTTTGGAGGAATGTCTATTTAGGTCTTCTTCCCATTTTTGGATTGGGTTGGTTGATTTTTTGATATTGAGCTGCATGAGCTGTTTCTATATTTTGGAGATTAATCCTTTGTCCGTTGATTCATTTGCAAATATTTTCTCCCATTCTGAGGGTTGTCTTTTCGTCTTGTTTATGGTTTCCTTTGCTGTGCAAAAGCTTTTAAGTTTCATTAGGTTCCATTTGTTTATTTTTGTTTTTATTTCCATTACTCTAGGAGGTGGATCAAAAAAGATCTTGCTGTGATTTATGTCAAAGAGTGTTCTTCCTGTGTTTCCTTCTAAGAGTTTTATAGTGTCCAATCTTACTTTTAGGTCTCTAATCCATTTTGAGTTTATTTTTGTGTATGGTGTTAGGGAGTGTTCTAATTTCATTCTTTTACATGTAGCTGTCCAGTTTTTCCAGCGCCACTTATTGAAGAGACTGTTTGTCTCCATTGTATATCCTTGCCTCCTTTGTCATAGATTAGTTGACCATAGATGCGTGAGTTTATCTCTGGGCTTTCTATCTTGTTCCATTCATCTATGTTTCCGTTTTGGTGCCAGTACCATATTGTCTTGATTACTGTAGCTTTGTAGTATAGTCTGAAGTCAGGGAGTCTGATTCATCCAGCTCCATTTTCTTCCCTCAAGACTGCTTTGGCTATTCGGGGTCTTCTGTGTCTCCATACAAATTTTAAGATTTTTTGTTCTAGTTCCATAAAAAATGCCATTGGTAATTTGAAAGGGATTGCACTGAATCTGTAGATTGCTTTGGGTAGTATTGCCATTTTCACAATGTTGATTCTTCCAGTCCCGGAACATGGTATATCTCTCTATCTGTTGGTATCATCTTTAATTTCTTTCATCAGTGTCTTATAGTTTTCTGCTTACAGGTCTTTTGTCTCCCTAGGTAGGTATATTCCTAGGTATTTTATTCTTTTTTTTGCAATGGTAAATGGGAGTGTTTCCATAATTTCTCTTTCGGATTTTTCATCATTAGTGTATAGCAATGCAAGCGATTTCTGTGCATTAATTTTGTATCCTGCAACGTTACCAAATTCATTGATTAGCTCTAGTAGTTTTCTGGTGGCATCTTTAGGATTCTCTATGTGTAGTATCATGTCATCTGCAAACAGTGACAGGTTCACTTCTTCTTTTCCAATGTGTACTCCCTTTACTTCTTTTTCTTCTCTGATTGCTGTGGCTAGAACTTGCAAAACTATGTTGAATAATAGTGGAGAGAGTGGACATCCTTGTCTTGTTCCTGATCTTAGAGGAAATGCTTTCCGTTTTTCACCATTGAGAATGATGTTTGCTGTGGGTTTGTCGTATATGGCCTTTATGATGTTGAGGTAGGTTCCCTCTATGCCCACTTCCTGGAGGGTTTTTATCATAAATGGGTGTTGAATTTTGTCAAAAGCTTTCTCTGCATCTATTGTGGTGATCATATGGTTTTTCTCCTTCACTTTGTTAATATGGTTTATCACATTGACTGATTTGCGTATATTGAGGAATCCTTGCATTCCTGGGATAAACCCCGCTTGATCATTGTGTATGATCCTTTTAATGTGTTGTTAGATTCTGTTTGCCTGTATTTTGTTGAGTATTTTTGCATCTATATTCATCAGTGATATTGGTTTATAGTTTTCTTTTTTTGTAGTATCTTTGTCTGGTTTTGGTATCAGGGTGATGGTGGCCTCATAGAATGAGTTTGGGAGTGTTCCTTGCTCCACAATTTTTTGGAAGAGTTTGAGAAGAATGGGTGTTAGCTCTTCTCTAAATGTTTGATAGAATTTACCTGTGAAGCCATCTGGTCCTGGGCTTTTTTTTGTTGGAAGATTTTTAATCACAGTTTCAATTTCATTACTTGTAATTGGTCTGTTCATATTTTCTGTTTCTTACTGGTTCAGTCTTGGAAGGTTATACCTTTCTAAGAATTTGTCCATTTCTTCCACGTTGTCCAGTTTATTGGCATAGCGTTGCTTGTAGTAATCGCTCATGATCCTTTGTATTTCTGTGGTGTCTGTTGTAACTTCTCCTTTTTTATTTCTAATTTTATTTATGTGAGTCCTCTCCCTCTTTTTCTTGATGAGTCTGGCTAATGGTTTATCAATTTTGTTTAACTTCTCAAGAAACCAGCTTTTAGCTTTATTGATCTTTGCTATGGTTTTCTTTATTCTATTTCACTTATTTCTGCTCTGATCTTTATGATTTTTTTCCTTCTGCAAACTTTGGGTTTTGTTTGTTCTTCTTTCTCTAGTTCCTTTAGGTGTAACGTTAGATTGTTTATTTGAGATTTTTAGAGAAGTTCCTTTAGCATTTGTTTATTTTTTTATTTGAGATTTTTAGAGAAGTTCCTTTAGCATTTGTTGTAGAGCTGGTTTTGTGGTGCTGAATTCTCTTAGCTTTTGCTTGTCTGTAAAGCTTTTGATTTCTCCATTGAATCTGAATGAGATACTTGCTGGGTAAAGTAATCTTGGTTGTAGTTTCTTCCCTTTCATCACTTTAAGTACATCATGCCACTCCCTTCTGGCTTGGAGTTTCTGCTGAGAAATCAGCTGTTAACCTTATGGGAGTTCCCTTGTATGTTACTTTTCATTTTTCCCTTGCTGCTTTCAGTAATTTTTCTTTGTCTTTAATTTTTGCCGATTTGATTACTATGTATGTCAGTGTGTTTCTCCTTGGGTTTATCCTGTATGGGACTCGCTGCACTTCCTGGACTTGGGTGGCTATTTCCTATCCCATGTTAGGGAAGTTTTCGACTATAATCTCTTCAAAAATTTTCTTGGGGGCTTCCCTGGTGGCGTAGTGGTTGAGATTCTGCCTACCAATGCAGGGGACACGGGTTCGTGCCCTGGTCCAGGAAGATCCCACATGCTGTGGAGCGGCTGGGCCCGTGAGCCATGGCCACTGAGCCTGTGCATCTGGAGCCTGTGCTCCGCAATGGGAGAGGCCACAACAGTGAGAGGCCCGTGTACCACAGAAAAAATAAATAAATAAAAAATTTTCTTGTGTCCTTTCTGTCTCTCATCTCCTTCTGGGACCCCTATAATGAAAATGTTGCTGCGTTTAATGTTGTCCCAGAGGTCTCTTAGGCTGTCTTCATTTCTTTTCATTCTTTTTTCTTTATTCTGTTCTGCAGCAGTGAATTCCACCATTCGGTCTTCCAGGTCACTTATCCGTTCTTCTGCCTCAGTTATTCTGCTATTGATTCCTTCTAGGATATTTTTCATTTCAGTTATTGTATTGTTCATCTGTTTGTTCTTTAATTTTTCTAGGTCTTTGTTAAACATTTCTTGCATCTTCTCCGTCTTTGCCTCCATTGTTTTTCCCAGGTCCTTGATCATCTTCACTATCATTATTCTGAATTCTTTTTCTGGAAGATTGCCTATCTCCACTTCATTTAGTTGTTTTTCTGGGGTTTTATCTTTTTCCTTCATCTGGTACATAGCCTTCTGCCTTTTCATCTCGTCTGTCTTTCTCTGAATGCGGTATTTGTTCCACAGGTTGCACGACTCTAGTTCTTCTTTCTTCTGATCTCTGCCCTCTGGTGGATGAGGCTATCTAAGAGGATTGATGGGAGGGACTCAGTGGTGGGTAGAGCTGACTGTTGCTCTAGTGGGCAGAGCTCAGTAAAACTTTAATCCACTTGACTGTTGATGGGTGGGGCTGGGTTCCCTCCCTGTTGTTTGTTTGGCCTGAGGCAACCCAACACTGGAGCCTACTTGGGCTCTTTGGTGGGGCTAATGACAGGCTCTAGGAGGGCTCATGCCAAGGAGTACTTCCCAGAACTTCTGCTGTCAGTGTCCTTGTCCCCCAGGTAAGTCACAGACCCCCCGCCCCCCCCCCCCCCCGCAGGAGTCCCTCCAACACTAGCAGAGAGGTCTGGTTCAGTCTCCCCTGAGTTCACTGCTCCTTCACCTGGGTCCCGATGCGCACACTACTTTGTGTGTGCCCTCCAAGAGTGGAGTCTCTGTTTCCCCCAGTCCTGTCGAAGTCCTGTAATCAATTCCCACTAGGCTTCAAAGTCTGATTCTCTAGGAATTCCTCCTCCCGTTGCCAGACCCCCAGGTTGGGAAGCCTGACGTGGGGCTCAGAACCTTCACTCCAGTGGGTGGACTTCCATGGTATAAGTGTTCTCCAGTCTGTGAGTCACCCACCCAGCAGTTATGGGGTTTGATTTTACTGTGATTGTGCCCCTCCTACCGTCTCATTGAGGCTTCTCTTTTGTCCTTGGATGTGGGGTGTCTTTTTTGGTGAGTTCCAGTGTCTTCTTGTTGATGATTGTCCAGCAGCTAGTTGTGATTCTGGTGTTCTCACAAGAGGGAGTGAGAGCAAGTCCTTCTACTCTGCCATCTTGGTTCAGGGCGTCAAATCTAGTCTTTCTTGCTAGAAAATTTTGTTGTCTCTTTTTATTTTTTTTTGTAATTTGCAAATTGCGAAGCTAATTTTTTAAACTGGTAAATGTCTCATAGTAAACATTGCCAAATTATTGATGCTTGGTGCAAATATTTCAATTCTCTTTTAATTGTTTTTTGACATGACTTTAATAACAATAACTTTTTCTCTTGTCCATAATTTAAATTTTCACTTAATAAAGTTTGCATTGCATTTCTCATTGCTTTGCATGACATTCTCCCGTATATGCTTTAAGTCATTTGGGATATAACACTAAACCATATTAATGAAATTGACCCCACTCATTGAACTTAAATAAGATGCTGTACAACCATAAATCATGACATATGACCAGCCCTAGTTTTTATTATTTACAATTTATAGTAACTGCTTTGGAATTTATCTTATTAATTTAAAAGAATATGATGTTTCATAGGGAAGTAGCATAAATAGAAGGCAATGGAATAGAGTAGCTACTAAGTGCATGGGGTTTTGTAGTCAGGCAGATTGGTTGAAATCTTGGTTCCAGTATTGTGGCATCCTCGGGCAAGTCATGTATTGCGACTTACGTTAGCCTCAGTTTTCTCATCTCTACAGTAGGAAAAATAATGTCTACATCAGAGTGTTGTCAGTGAGGCTTAAGTTACATGAAATGAGTCTTATAAAGCATTTAGAATGGTAAGTTGCTCAATAAATGTGAATCCTTTCTACCACCACTATTTTTGTTAGTCACTTAAACATTATAAAACAATCCTTTAAAATCCTCATTTTGATGAAAGATATCAGATGTATTCTTTCTGTTTGACTCTGATATTTTATCTGATGATTTATGGGATACTTCTATCTTGCATATTCATCTTTACACTTTGTCCAGTATATTTAGCATTTAGGCAAGGGTGATATTAAGAATATTTAACACCTAACACTGTGTGGGCATTTACAATTCAGAACGTTCAGCTGGTCAATGAGAATGCGCACTGACCCTAACAATACGTTAATACCATGCCACTACATACTGGTTGACTATCAACCTGCCTTTGACATAGGGAAGGTGTGGCAAAATTTCATGGAGATTTGAAAGGCCAAAGTTCGCAGTATGATCAGGCCAAAGAAGATTTGAGTATGGGCAGGCCCACAAAGATAAAAGTCTAATGTCTATTGTGGTGTATTATTCTTTACTAAGATCCTTGCAGATGGTATGGGGTTTCAGGTCCAGTTTTCCATTCATTAAAGTCTTTGGTGCTGGGTATAATCTTTGGTATGGCATGATTATATTGCTTAGTGGGAAACTAGTGTGAAGATAGCTTAGCTTTCTTCACTCATTTAGGTAATAATAGCAGAGGCGTAGACTTTGGAGTAAGACTTATAATCTATATGACCTTGGATATGTTATTTAACTTCTGTGTATCTCAGTTTCCTCAAAACATTGTGGAACTGACCTCTACATACAGCCTAATTCAAGTATAGTGTTGTCCAAGCCTGGTTTGACACCCCATCAGTAACTCCAGATATTTAGGGACATTGGTCAGATTCTCTGCTTCAAATTAATTTTAACTACAAAATATCTATAACATGTAGCATATTTGCTTAGGGAAGGAGAGAATGCTAGAAATCAGACTATCAAAGGTAAATGTATACATTTGATAGATTTGTATAGATTTGATAGGTATACATTTGATTTTAAATGTATACATTTAAAAGGGTATTATAGCTCCGAAAAGAATTAGAAATCATCGGCTAGGTTTTTGGTAGTAGAAGAATAAAAGTTAATTGAGTCAGGCAAATGCGTAAGGCAAGTTCAATAAAGGACACCAGTCTCTGTTTCAATAATGCCAAATATCCAAAAGGATATAAAAATATAAAGATAATTATTCAGATATGTTAAAATAACTCCCTATTAACCAGGTGATTTTTGTACAAATGTTAGGCATTCAAATCCTTCAAAGATAATAAAGTCCTTAGCAGGTCATCATGGTGCCTTGTAGAACACAAGAAGGAGTTTGCGTTTTCTTCCAAGTATGATTTAAACTTCTGGATAGTTTTGAGCCAAGGAATGTTATATGATCAAGTTTATATGTTAAAAATGCCTTAGGATGTTTAATGGATAATTGATTTTTGAAGTGCAAAAGAGAAATCACCTTTGGTGAAATGTTGGAAATGATAGTGGCTAGGAGAAGAGTAACATTGGTAGAGGAGGTGATAAAAGGTAAAATTTAGTATTTATTTTTTCAGATGGAGCTATTAAGATTTCCAGGTATGTTTTATGTAGCTGGTGGGGTGATGGAAAGAGCAACGAGGTGAATGATGGTGCCGTTTCCTCACTTGCGGAAGATGTGAGACAGAGTGGGTTTTTTCTGCTCTCACTCCCAACCTCCAAACCTGTGTTGATCCCATCATCAATTTTCTGTATTTCTACTCCTTGGATGGTAACACTACTGAAGAATCATTTCTCTCTGCTGATTGGTTTCACCACTGTCGATTTCTTCTTTTAATTCATCTGAGTTCTCACTGTTGTCTAGCAATGTGTTTATTTAACTATTAAATTCTGCATGGGAGATACTCCAAACTCTTCCACTCTTCTCAAGCCACCCTCTGCCCTTTGTTCCTCCTATTCTCGGCAACTAACTGTATACAGTTGTCGACTGAAAAATATGCATAATGTGAGAGCTGTGAGTTAAGTTTTATTTGGGGCAAAATGAGAATGATAGCCTGGGACACAGTATCTCGGATAGCTTGGAGAAACTGCTCCAAAGCGGCGTGGGGGAAGGTCAGTGTTACATATGACTTTAGTGAAGGCGGGACGTGCAGTCAGGCACACATTTTGGCAGAGGTTGGCTGCTAGTCACAAGGAGCAGATGTCACTGTCAATGATTTTAGTGCTTTTCTAGATATGAGGAGATGCAAGAATTGGGCTCATAAAATCTTCTGCAAATTTCTATTTGAAAGCCTGTTCTACCAGTTTTTCCCAGAGCACAGAGTTCCTCATACCTGATCTCCACCCTGAACTCCTTTCAGGGGGTGTTGAAGGTCAGAGGCTGCAGTGGCTTGTGACTTAATCCTTGTAGAGGCAGATGGCGAGTGCCAATTTGTAGGTGGCACAGTCATCCTTCAGAATCTGCAGGGGGTCGGCTCTAGGACCTGCCATGGATACCAAAATCCCCTGATGCTCAGTCCCATAGTCAGCCCTATGTATCCACGGATGTGGAAGCCTCGGATACAGAGGTCAACTGTATTTTACTTTGTAGAGCATTTTAAGGTCAATTTGATATATTTTCTCACATTTTTAGGACCTCCTCTGCTTTCCTCCTGTCCTTAAGGAGAGTTTCCCTATTCCTTTTCAAGGTTAATATACCACTTATGCTGTTGATTAATGGAAGAGAGGGTAGGAAATTGAATTATCTTTTCCTCTCTTCCTGGTATCTTCAGAGAGCTCATTTTCCTTTGAGATTGTTAATTATAATGAGTGTGTTAGCCTAGATCTGTCAGGGCCCACCAAGTGAAGAAGGACCTTCTGGAAGAGAAATGAGCACAAAGGAATGAAGAGGGGAGAGAGATAGAGACAGGGACACAGGGACAAACAGACAGACACTGTTTAAGTCCCCTTGGATCCTGCCCAGCTTAAAGCTACCTATAGCCCTAGCCTTTGTTATATGAGCTTATAAGGTACAGTTTTAGACTTTTGCTTAAGCTAAGTTGAGTAGAGTTTCTGTCACTTGTGACCTATTGAGCCATCTTATGGTGACCCCTGAAACACCTCTGTAACTCTAGGAACCAAAGTGAAAATAACTCTTCTTGAGTACAGTCCTCAACACTTACTTTTAGAAAATGAAGACGTCTTGAACATGTTTTTTATTTAAAAAGGAGAAAGAAGCATTGGGAGAGAGCTGGTTGATGGAAAAGGTGAGAGGAAGAAATGCTCAAAAGCACAGGCAAGCAGTTAGCTTTAGAATGGAGAATGAAAGTCTGAGTCAGGGAAGAAGATGAGAACTCTTTCTGGATCTATTCGGTCTTGTTGAACCAACTTTGTTTACATGCCTGTCCCAGAACCAACCACTGTGGCTAGAGACATGAAATGTTCTGGCTGACCAAGCCAAGGGCATGAACCAGGGATGAAGATGACTAGAGCCACCTTAAATGGAGTGGGAGTGGCTTCCCATAGGGGAAAAAATGAGCCATAAAAAGTCTGAAAACCAGTGCCCTAGAACAAAAGCCAGCAAACTTTTTCTCTAAAAGGTTAAACAGTAAATATTTTAGGTTTTGTGGACCATTTGGTCTCTTTTGCCACTACTCTACTTTTGTAGTGTGAAAACAGCCATAGACAATATGTAAATGAGTAGGCTTGCCTGTGTTCAAATAAAACTTTATTTAAAGGGCTTCCCTGGTGGCGCAGTGGTTGGGAGTCCGCCTGCCGATGCAGGGGACGCGGGTTCTTGCCCTGGTCTGGGAAGATCCCACATGCAGCGGAGCGGCTGGGCCCGTGAGCCATGGCCGCTGAGCCTGCGCGTCCGGAGCCTGTGCTCCGCAACGGGAGAGGCCACAACAGTGAGAGGCCCGCGTACCGCAAAAAAAAAAAAAAAAAAAACCTTTATTTACAAAATCAGGCAGTGGACTGGATTTGGTGTGTGGGCTATAGTTTGCCAAGCCCTTTCCTAGAAGGTTGGCAGTGACCTGTTTGAAAAACCCAAAGAAATTTTCTTAGTGCTCCTATTCCTTGAGCAGGAACCTGAAAACAGCCTAGAGTCATAGAAGAAGGGAACTTTTTTTTTTTTTTTCTTTTTTGCGGTACGCGGGCCTCTCACCGCTGTGGCCCCTCCCGTTGCGGAGCACAGGCTCCGGACTCGCAGGCTCAGCGGCTATGGCTCACGGGCCCAGCCGCTCCGTGGCATGTGGGGATCTTCCCGGACCCGGACCCGGACCCGGGCACGAACCCGTGTCCCCTGCATCGGCAGGCGGACTCCCAACCACTGCGCCACCAGGGAAGCCCAGGGAACATGTTTTTAAAGCAGAGCTTCTTAGCCTTATTTTTTAGATGCACGATGATTTCTTATTCTATCTTCAGTAATATCCCCATCAACCAAGATTTGCTAGAGCAATCTCCCCCCACATTTGATATTCACCACTAGGAGTTCATGAGATGATTTTAGGTGGCACAAGGATAAATATTTAAAAATTTTTAATAGTTATACTAAATCTTAAAATCCATGTTTTAATAGATTTCATTGGTTATTATGGCGCTGAGTTAGACAAAGTAGGTTGATTTAAATAATATAACACATGAGTGATACAAATTGAGGAAACGGTTAACGAGCGTTAACTCTCAGTTGAGCTATGACCTCTATAGGCCTTTTGGATATGATTTTTGAAATTACACTTGCTCTCTTATTCCTTCCTCCATGCCTCAGACCCTCCCTAACCAGGAGGTTGCAATACACCTTTCTAGGAGGCAGGCTTCCCCATTCCCTCCACTTTGGGACTTTTCTATTTTTAATGGGTTAAGTGCAGTTCACTGGCTCTTGGCCCAACAATCTTCAAGATACCATTGTAGTACTTGAGATCACCAATGTCTCATCTTCACATGGCCAAGCTAAAGCCAACAGCTTACCATGTGAGGCAGCTCTTCTGTCTGTATTGTGTTTCCGCTAATAGTGCTACCATCCTGTTAGTCACACAGACTGAGAACTTGCTTCACATCTTTAACCGTTGCTCTTCCTGGACCATTCTGACTAATTATTTTAGGCATTTCTATCATCCAATGACTATTCATTGTAGTCTCTGTGAGAGAACATTTATTCCATAACTTTTTGTGGGGAAGATGTCAGGAAGGAGTTCCTCTTACTGCTCTCCCATCCTCTGGACTTTGGCTCTAAACAGTCCTAGACACTACTTCAGGATTAATCTTCCTAAAGCACGGATCTGTCATGTCATGCTCCTACTCAAGCATAGTCAGTGGCTCTGCATTACCTACTAAATGATGTCTAAATTCATTAATATAGTATTCAAGATCCTTGACAGTCTGCTCCCGCCTAATTATTGGTCCGTGTATTCTACTGCTTCCCTCTATATTCCCTGAGCTCCAGCGAACCCAAGTGCCTCCACGATTTCATTATACTTTTCCCCTCTGTGCTTTTTCGTACTCTGTTCTCCTGTCAAGAAGCCCTTCCACTTTTTCTTTTCAAAATCCTATCAGTTTCGAATGATTAAGTAAAATGATGCTGTATCCATATCATGGAATACTTTGTGGCTGTTAACATGATGGTAGCTAGAATTTGTTTCCCCAGCATCATGCAGGGTTCCTTATATTGTAAAAGGGCTCAAAAAAAGTTTTTTTTTGGAATTAAACTGAATTGAAATCCTAAGTGTTTCACCCAGTTTAAATGACATTTTAAAATGTTATTCCTAAATAACATACAGCTACTCTAGAAAATTTGGGAAAATAGAGAAAAGTATAGTAGACAGCACAGCATCATGGTTAACAGCAAAGGCTTTGCAATTTATTTCTAGTGACGTAGCTTCAAATCCTGGATCTGCTATGTGTTTATTACTATCTCCATGAGGCCACGGATGTGTCTTCTAATCATTGTGATTCCTAGTTTCTCTCTGTGAAGTGGAGGTTATAATCATGCCTCCCAACATTGTTGTGAGGAATTGATGAAATAATGTACATAAAACTCCAGGTACACAGTAATTCTCGATGAATGGTAGCTACTTATTACTATTGTTTTTTGGGGGTCGGGCGGCAGGGTGTGCCCTGCTGCATGTGGGATCTTAGTTTCCCGACCAGGGGTCGAACCTGCACCCCCTGCAGTGGAAGCACAGAGTGTTACCCACTGGACCACCAGGGCAGTCCCTATTATTATTTTGATTATCTATAATCATTCATCCGAAAATTCACAAATTCACTGTGATGAATGCACTCTCTAGTAGATTCAGAGTCACTGGACACATAATATTCCTGTTACTGCTAATCACCTTTGAAAGTGTGCCCTGATGATTGAGTTGGTCTGAGGTGATCTCGCCATTTCCAAATAAAAATGTGCCTATAAAAAGTTCTGACTCAGCTTATGGGCTGCAATGTTATAAGCAATCCGGAGTGGTGGCAAGAGATTCAGATGAACAAGTGGAGGGTCTAATTACCAGCAATGTTTTTATTAGAAGGCTATAGTTCATATTGTGATTTTTGTTACATTTGTTCATGACAGTGCTGAACGACACTTTCTGTACGTTAGCCTGGGAAGCATGTCCTGGGGCTGCTACAGCAGCTGTGTCAGTCAGCTGAATTGAATATCTGGTGAGCTAATAGCCAAATCAACCCATTTGTTCCCTGCCTCTTGTCATACTAAAAAAGAAGAAAATGTGCTCGACGTATGAAAATGATACCATTGACCCTTTTAAAATACCTGGGAATTTCCCAGTTGGTGGCCACAAGCTTTCATGAAGCCACACAACGCTATCTCCTTAGAACACACTGGGAGTAGGTGGAAGGTTCTCATTGGAAAATTAGGTTACCCACTGTCATCAATCAATGACCTGTTGTCCTTTTGAAGATGTTCACACCAGCACTGACACTTCCAGACCTAGCCTAGCCATTCTATAGCAAGAAGAGAATGGGAGAGAGTTTTCACTGTCCCACCTTATAGGGTACCAGGTCTGCTTCTGCTCTGTAGACTGCTTACCCGACTGTGTTACCTTGAATCTGTGTTCTCCCAGGGACTAAAGTGGTCCTTGGATATGCTTGTATCCAGAGTTACCCGCCCATTATTGTTCCACCTGGATCTGATCAGTGCCTTCCATTGTAGCATTTTGCCTAGGCTTTCTCTGAGATGCCAAATGTCCCATGTCCTCAAATTACCTCCTTATGAATCCATGTGCCGTCATCAAATCCATGGATTTGATGAATCCATCCAATCAAAATTCTCATTTCCTTGCTAAGTTTATTTTAATTGTGAATCAAGAGAAAGGCATATTTTTAAATTTTTTATACAATTTTTAAGGTTACTTACCATTTACAGTTATTACAAAATATTGGCTGTATTCCCCGTGTTGTACAATACATCTTTGAGGCTATCTTACACCCAACAGATTGTACCTCCCACTCCCCCACCCCTATACTGCCTGTGCCGCACCTCTCCACCCACACACCACCACCCCCACCCCCCAGTAACCACTAGTTTGTTCTCTGTATCTGCGAGTCTGCTTTTTTGTTATATTCACTAGTTTGTTGTATTTTTTTAGATTCCACATATAAGGGATATCATACAGTATTTGTCTTTCTTATTTCACTTAGCATAATGCCCTCCAAGTCCATCCATGTTGCTGCAAATAGTAAAATTTTATTCTTTTTTATGGCTGAATAATATTCCATTGTGTGTGCGTGTATACATACATACATACCACATCTTCTTTACCCATTTATCTGTTGATGGACACTTAGGCTGCTTCCATAGAGAAAGGCATAATTTTGAATTCATTCACCCTGATATGTCAGTGACTGAGAGTTCCTTATCCTCCCACATAGCTTTGCTGGCTTTAGGTAACCTCCTCCATGTAGTAAAAGTGTTTGCTATGTGCCACACCCTTTGTTATGGGTCTGGTAAGTCCCCATTCTTGAGGAACCTATGGTCTTGAGAGTGAGAAAGACATATAAACAAGAAATTATTAATACAATGTGGTACTTGCAATGACAGGGATATAATATGTTATAGAGAAGGGACCTAACTCGATCTTGAGGTGTCAAAGAAAGTGACTTGGAAGACGAGATGTGAACTGCATCTGAGAAGCAGGATTTAGCCAAGTGAAGTGACGGTGAAGGTCGTATTAAGCAGAATAGACAGCGTGAGGCAACAGAGATGAGAAAGAAAGAACATTGTGTGTGATGAAACCTACAAGCAATTCAGAGGTACAGAAAGTAGCAAAGAAGGAGATGCAAAACAGGAAGAAAGAAGCCAGTTCATGGAAGGCTTTGTGTCAGAAAATTTGAGCTTTATTTGGAGGGCAATGGGGAGGAGTGAAGCAAAAATTGAGCAGAGAGGGAGATATTGAAGTTACGGGAGAAGGGAGTGAATGACAGAATGTGGTGATGAAGATGGAAAGGAATGAGGATCCAGAGCACAGATGGAAGGATTGCCTCTGCAGGAAATACTCCCTCTTCTGGACTTTGTGCTTCTGCAAAAAATCTATTAGAAATTCTAACTTTTCTGTATTCTGTGGAAACAAGACACACTCTCCTCCTCTTTTGTTTCCTGCCTTTGTCTTAGCTCGTCCAGCCCAGTCTGCAAATTGCACCCTTGCCTAACGTCCAACATGATAGACTGTGAAAACGGACCAGAATTTTCCTCTATAAGAGGTAGTTGATAAGTAACAGTAGCAGTTGAGTGGCATCTGACAGTTCACAAAGCCTTTTCACATCCATTATCTCACAACAGCCCTGTAAGGCAGGCAGAAAAGCTGTGGCCATACCCATTTTATGAGGCTCAGGAAGTTTAAGTTGCTTGTCCAGTGTCAAGTCACTGTAAATGAGTACGTGTCAGAGCTTCACCTGGAAGCCAAGTCTTGGAATTCCAGGTCCCATACCCTTTTCACTATGCTCAGATGGTTTTTCAAAGCTTTGTGTATGAGTAAATGGGTTGTATGGGTGAATAAGGAATCAAGCCCATTATCTCAACTTTTTAAGTACAGTTCTATATAGTGAGCTAATCTCATCTGCTGGATCAGCATCAAGTCGTCATAAATAAACGAACCCAGCGTGTTTATGAAATGGGAAACGGAACTCCGTTTCATCTCTGGGCTTCTTTGTGGACAACGTATATGGAAACTAACTTTTTATTAGCCATTTATTCTTGTTTTGTTTTGTTTTGTTTTGTTTTGTTTTGTGTTATGTGGGCCTCTCACTGCTGTGGTCTCTCCCGTTGCGGAGCACAGGTTCCGGACGCGCAGGCTCAGCGGCCATGGCTCACGGGCACAGCCGCTCCACGGCATGTGGGATCTTCCCAGACTGGGACACGAACCCGCGTCCCCAGCATCGGCAGGCGGACTCTCAACAACTGCGCCACCAGGGAAGCCCCATTTATTCTTTACTTTTCTTCAATTTTAATTTTATATTGGGGTATAGTTGATTTAGAATATTGTGTTAGTTTCAGGTGAACAGCAGAGTGATACTTTTTTTTTGCAGACTGTATTCCATTATAGGTTATTACAAGATATTGAGTATAGTTCCCTGCGCTATATATGGTAAGTCCTTGTCGCTTATCTACTTTATGTAGGGTACTTTGTATCTGTGAATCCCATACTCCTAATTTATCCCTCCCTCTGCCCTCTCCCCTTTGGTAACCATAAATTTGTTTTCTATGTCCATGAGTCTTTCTGTTTTATTTCTTTGTTTCTGTTTATTTTTTATTTTATATTGGAGTATAGTTGATTTACAAGGTTGTGTTAGTTTCCAGTGTACAGCAAAGTGATATGTATATATATATCCATTCTTTTTCAGATTCTTTTCCCATATAGGTTATTACAAAATATTGAGTAGAGTTCCCTGTGCTATATCGTAGGTCCTTGTCGACTGTCTACTTTATATATAGTAGTGTGTATATGTTAATCCCAAACTCCTCATTTATCCCTCCCCTAGTCATTTATTCACTGATTTAGTAGATCACCCAAACGATCTGATTCTTCTCTCTTCCCTTCTCCTTACTTCCCTTTGTTCTTTTCTTCTCAAGTACCATGGGGCCATCTCAGATAGAGCCAAAGTGGAGAAATATACTGTTAACGCAAGTGACACTGTATATAAAAATTTTGGGTGAAGGCTTAGCATTTAAAAGAATTGAAGTTCAAAACTCACATCCACTTTTGGTCTACTGAATTGCTCTAGCTTATATTTTCCTCATTAAGATAATTAAGACTTTACCATATATATTAGGCCTCTAGCTCTAATAAAATGAATAAAGTACATGAATAGGGGCAAAATGAGCTATTTGATTAATGGGTCTAGCATCTGGCTTATATACTGCAAACTTTCTATCATTTATTTAGCTGTCTGCCCCTGGAAGTACCTCAACTGACACAGCATTGAAGACAAAATTAGCACCATTAAATTATTCAAACCCCTCCGCAATATATCATGCCCTCTTAGACTTTCTTTCATCCTTGTGCAGTTGTAGTGGACAAATTTAATCTCTCTGCATGCTTGCTGATTGTAAGCCATTCTGGGCATGCAGATGCTGCATTAGATGTTGACTTTCAGTCACTCCCACTGAGTTGAGTAGGATAAAGTGTACCTGTTGTCTACTTACAGTTGACACTTTCCTTGTCGTTTTGCATCCCCCTGACATTTTCCACTTTCTTCAGTAACCTGCTATATGACCTTCTGAAATTTTCTTTCTTTTGCCATTTGTATTAAAAGGTAGCACCACTGTCTTTTTTCCCTGGACCCCTGCAGTGTTGGCATTTCAGCTGGCTAGCTCACTCGGGCTGCTGGATAAAAGGGGGACTACAGGGAGATGGCAGGTGGGAGGCTGTCATTGCATTTCCTTGAGGATGGGGACTGGTAAAAAATGTTTGCCAGACGTAACTGAACCCAATTATGATATGACTAATAAAATGCTGCTTTTAGCAAATATCCCTACTGTACTAGGGTAATTAATGATTATTCTCACAGGGCCTGAGAGAGATGATCAAACTCTCTCTCCTTCTGATATCTGCATTTGGAAAAATCGATTTCCCTTTATGAGAGAAAGTATATGAATGTGTGCGATTAACGTGATCATGAGCCCAGAAAATGTTTTTAGCCATTTCTCTACCTACTACTATGCTTGTCCTTGCTCTCCACCTATACTGCTCCCAGGGTAGTATGTATGTACTCTGTAGGGAGCCATGATTGTGAGGTGTTCTCCCTGCCTCATAATATCCCTTCAGATGTATAAACAAGTACTCAGACCTCATTTACTTATAGTCATCTATTTATTCAACAACCTTCATTGAGTACCTTGTTGGCGCCAGGCACTGTACTATGTGCTGGTGATTTAACAGTCAACAGGAAGACCTAGAACTTGCCCTGCCGGAGCTAAGAAGGAAAAGAGGGGCCACGGCAGAGAAAAAGGGGAGGAATCTACTTGAGATATGGTGGTCAAGTAAGATCTCTCTGAGAAAGTGATGAAGCTAAGAGTTGAAGCATGAAAGCAAATGTTTGGTTTTTTTCGTTGTGGTATAGTTGCTTTACAATGTTGTTGTAGATTCTACTGCACAGTGGAGTTTCCTATGCCATACAGCAGGTTCTCATTAGTTCTCTATTTTATGCATATTAGTGTATATATGTTGATCCCAATCTCCCAATTCATCCCACCTCCCCCTGTTTCCCCCTTGGTGTCCATACCTTTGTTCTCTACATCTGTGTGTCTGTTTCTGCCTTGCAAGCCAGTTCATTTGTGCCATTTTTCTAGATTCCACATATATGCGTTAATATACGATATTTGTTTTTCTCTTTCTGACTTACTTCACTCTGTATGACAGTCTCTAGGTCCATTCACGTCTCTACAAATGACCCACTCTCGTTCCTTTTTATGGCTGAGTAATATTCCATTGTATATATGTACCACATTCTTTATCTATTTGTCTGCCGGTGGACATCTAGGTTGCTTCCAAGACCTGGCTATTGTAAATAGTGCTGCAATGAACATTGGGGTGTATGTGTCCTTTTGAATTATAGTTTTCTCTGGGTATATGCCCAGTAGTGGGATTGCTGGGTCATATGGTAATTCTAACTTTAGTTTTTTAAGGAACCTCCACACTGTTCTCCATAGTGGCTGTATCAATTTACATTCCCACCAACAGTGCAGAAGGGTTCCCTTCTCTCCACACCCTCTCCAGCATTTATTGTTTGTAGATGTTCTGATGATGCCCATTCTGACCAGTGTGCGGTGATACCTCATTGTAGTTTTCATTTGCATTTCTCTAATAATTAGTGCTGTTGAGCAGCTTTTCATGTGCTTCTTGGCCATCTGTATGTCTTTGGAGAGATGTCTATTTAGGTCTTCTGCCCATTTTTGGATTGGGTTTTTTAAAATTAATATTGAGCTGTATGACCTGTTTATATACTTTGGAGATTAATCCTTTGTCCGTAGATTCGTTTGCAAATATTTTCTCCAAATCTGAGCGTTGTCTTTTCATTTTATTTATAGTTTCCTTTGCTGTGCAAAAGCTTTGAAGTTTCATTAGGTCCCATTTGTTTATTTTTGTTTTTACTTCCATTTCTCTTGGAGGTGGGTCAAAAAAGATCTTGCTGTGATTTATGTCACAGAGTGTTCTTCCTATGTTTTCCTCTTAAGAGTTTTATAGTGTCTGGCCTTACATTTAGGTCTTTAACCGATTTTGAGTTTATTTTTGTGTATGGTGTTAGGGAGTGTTCTAATTTCATTCTTTTACATGTAGCTGTCCAGTTTTCCCAGCACCACTTATTGAAGAGACTATCTTTTCTCCATTGTATATCCTTGCCACCTTTGTCATAGATTAGTTGACCATATGCGCGTGGGTTTATCTCTGGGCTTTCTATCCTGTTCTATATCTGATCTATATCTCTGGTTTTGTGCCAGGACCATATTGTCTTGAAAGTGAGGGAGGCTGATTCCCTCCAGCTCTGCTTTTTTTTTTCCTCAAGTTTGCTTCGGCTATTCAGGGTCTTTGTGTCTCCATACAAATTTTAAGATTTTTTGTTCTAGTTCTGTGAAAAATGCCATTGGTAATTTGATAGGAATTGCATTGAATCTGTAGATTGCTTTGGGTAGTATAGTCATTTTCCCAATATTGATTCTTCCAATCCAAGAACATGGTATATCTCTCCATCTGTTTGTGGCATCTTTGATTTCTTTCATCAGTGTCTTATAGTTTTCTGAGTACAGGTCTTTTACCTCCTTAGGTAGGTTCATTCCTAGGTATTGTTTTTGTTGTAATGGTGAATGAGACTGTTTCCTTAATTTCCCTTTCTGATCTTTCGTTGTTAGTGTATAGGAATGCAAGGGATTTCTGTGCATTAATTTTGTATCCTGCAACTTTACCAAGTTCATTGATTAGCTCTAGTAGTTTTCTGGCGGCATCTTTAGGATTCTCTATGTATAGTGTCATGTTATCTGCAAACAGTGACAGTTTTACTTCTTACTTTCCTATTTGTATTCCTTTTGTTTGTTTGTTTTTTTCTTCTCCAATTGCCATGGCTAGGACTTCCAAAACTATGTTGAATAATAGTGGTGAGAATGGACATCCTTGTCTTGTTCCTGGTCTTAGAGGAAATGATGAAAGCAAACAAACCATGGTAAAGAGTATCCCAGGTAGAGGGAACAGCATATGCAGATGTTTGGAAATTATGAGGAACGGAGAGAAAGCCATTGTAGCTGGAGTATAGTGAGTCCTGGAGTGTATGGTACAAGATGAATGCAAAGAGGCAGATGGAAGTCAGAGTTTTAGGGCCTTGTAGGTCACGATAAGACATTTGAATTTTAAGTACACTGCCCTCAAAATCTCCTGGAAAGATTTTAAGGGGTGGTATGAACCACATGTATGAGCCCTATATTTCATGGCTCATTTGGGCTAATGTCCCTGGCAGGGGACAGCGATGATCAGGTCTTGTGTTCTTGTAGTATGTGGACGTCATTGCAGCTACAGGATGCCACCGACTCATGGTGATTTCAGTTAACATATGAGGACATAGGTAAGTGAAGTGCTTTAGGGCTAGGGCTCCCGCATTCTATGCTCAGTCTCCCAGGTCCTGCTCAGTACCCACCTCCTTTATGAAATCTACCCTGGCTACTGCAGGCTCTAGTTACTCTCTTTCCCTTGGTACTAAAATAGGGCTGATGGTCTCTGTCCTCCATTTGGCTGTTATCTTTTAATGCAGCGGTCACAAGTTGTCAGCAGATGAACTGGATTTGGCAGGCAGATGTGTTTTGTTTGTCCTGCTCAGCATTTTATAAAAAAATAAACTTGGTTTCCAGTGTTTCACATAAAAATCCAGATTTCATTCTTTCCTAGAAATCTGAAGAACTGCAACTCTGAGTCTGCCTTCCCACGTGACAACAAGCAGCTGGGAATGCAGCTTCTGTCCTGTTTAGATAGTGCACGCGTTCTTTTATTTGTCATTGTCCTGAACACTTCTATCAGGCCTGTTTCACTTTTGTGTTACCTGCTAGCACCTGTAGACATGCAAATTTGTGATCTCAGCTTTCATACCTTGTGGCAAGTCCTTTAATATACTTCCAGTACCTAGAACAATGCCTACTGCATTGTTGGTACTCGATAAGCATTTGGTTTTTTGGTGTTTTAAAAATTTATTTATTTTATTTTTGGCCGCATTGGGTCATCATTGCTGCACGCGGGCTTGCTCCAGTTGTGGTGAGTGGGGGCTACTCTTCATTGCGGTGCATGGGCTTCTCATTGTGGTGGCTTCTCCTGTTGTGGAGCACGGGTTCTAGGCGCATGGGCTTCAGTAGTTGTGGCACACAGGCTCAGGAGTTGTGGCTCGTGGGCTCTAGAGCGCAGGCTCAGTAGTTGTGGCGCATGGGCTTAGTTGCTCCGCAGTATGTGGGATCTTCCTGGACCAGGACTCAAACCCATGTCCCCTGCATTGGCAGGTGGATTCTTAACCACTGTGCCACCAGGGAAGCCCAATAAGCATTTGTTAAGTTAATGAATATTATGTGCAGAACTAAATTCGCAAGTTCTTTGAAGGAAAAAGCTACATTCTGTATCTTTCAGCATCTCCTATAGCATTCATAGAGTACCCTACTCTTAGGTCCCAATTAATATTTTTGATAGATACAGTGATGAAGATGCTTCGTCATATGATTTTATATGGCATGCTGAATGATCTTTCTAGAGGATATAATTGTTTACAAGAATAATTTCCAAGCGGTATGTAATAGAGTACTGAGTCAACTAGTAGTCAAGAAATGGAGACTCTAATCCCAATTCTGGAACAGACTCACTGTGTGACAATGGACAAGTGACATAACTTTGCAACTCTGCAGCATCCTCATCTGTAAGCAGGTACTTGTTTTACCTACCTCATTCGGTTAGCAGGGGAATTAAATGAAACAGTGCAGATTCAGTGTTTTTGCATTTGTGCATTCATCATAGGTGTTTTACCCTTTATATGTGCTTTAAAGTCTTGTTATTTTGAAATGGTATATATGTTATAAGCTGAGGTCATTTTCTAATGTGCAGGAATACCATAAGTGAGTTTGTATCTCATTTGGTATGTGTCATAGTTCATACACTTATTCTATTCATGCTAACGTCAGAGGACGAACGAGCCCTGGGTAAGATGGAAGAAAACTAGTAGCATCTAACTTCTCTCTCCATCAAACACATTATGGCAGGCTCTAGTCAAGGTACCATTCATTCCATGCTTAGTGGTAGCATACCTGAATTGCAAGAGAAGTTCTTAAGAAAGAACTATTGCTCCCCTATACCGGTGAACTTAAATATATAAAGTGACAGCAGTCCACACACCAAAGATGGTATTACTAATTTCATGGAGGCTAACTAGGGGGAAATTTAGCTTTTTATAGGTAAGTGTAGGTGAGAGTGATTGAACAGTGGTTCATGCTTCCAGGTATAAGTATGGCGTCTCTGTGGTTCACTAATTCCAGTGTTAGTGATGTCTAGTGCCCATCTTCAAGCCCTTGACAATTATTTCTGAGTGTCATTGAAGAAGACTGCTGGACTGGACGTTAGGTAGTAGATCCTCTATAGAGTTCGTTTGATTCCACGGTTGTAGGCACCTTCAATTAACTTGCTTCTTTACTATATTGTGGGATATCTGTTAGTTGTACAAAACTTACAGCAATGAAAGTGATTCCTGACCACAGATATGCAAATGCATTTTGTCTCATAGAGACTCTGCCCTGTAGAGAAGATAATCTTAAACACTGCATTTTATTGCCTCATGGATTATTAACTGGTGTTGTAATTACAAATAAATTCAGTGAAGCCTTTGTGATTATTTGTCCGTCTTCCTCATTCTTATTTGAACTGGTCTCAAAATCCTACTGCTTCCTTCATTACTTAATTACATAAAATCTTGTTCACATTTTCAATTTTTTAATTTACATGAGAGTCATGTTTTTTATGTTTTTTAAAAGTTTTTATTTTATATTGGAATATAGTTGATTAACAATGTGTTAGTTTCAGGTGTACAGCAGATTTATTCCGTTGTATATCTACATTTATCTATTCTTTTTCAAATTTTTTTCCATTTAGGTTATTACAGAGTATTGAGCAGAGTTCCCTGTGCTATACAGTAGGTCCTTGTTGGTTATCTGTTTTCAATATAGCAGTGTGTACATGTCAATCCCAAACTCCCAATCTATTCCTCCCCGCCCTTCCTCCCTGGTAACCATAAGTTCGTTTTCTAAGTCTGTGAGTCTGTTTCTGTTTTGTAAATAAGTTCATTTGTACCTTTTTTTTAAGATTCCACATATAAGTGATATCATATGATGTCTTTCTCTGTCTGACTTACTTCACTTAGTATGATAATCTCTAGGTCCATCCATTTTGCTGCAAATGGCATTATTTCATTCTTTTTAATTGCTGAGTGATACTCCATTGTATATATGTACCACATCTTCTTTATCCATTCCTCTGTCGATGGACATTTAGGCTGCTTCCGCGTCTTGGCTATTGTGAACAGCACTGCAATGAACACTGGTGCATGTATCCTTTCGAACCATGTTTTTCTCCAGATATATGCCCAGGAGTGAGTTTGTGGGATCATATGGTAGCTCTATTTTTAGTTTCTTAAGGAACCTCCGTACTGTTTTCCATTGTGGCTGTATCCATTTACATTCCCACCAAGTGTGCAGGAGGATTCCCTTTTCTCCGCACCCTCTCCAGCATTTATTGTTTGTAGATTTTTTCATGATGGCCATTCTGACTGGTGTGAGGTGATACCTCATTGTAGTTTTGATTTGCATTTCTCTAATAATTAGTGATGTTGAGCATCTTTTCATGTGCCTCTTGGCTATCTGCGTGTCTTCTTTGGAGAAATGTCTATTTAGATCTTCTGCCCATTTTCTGATTGGGTTGTTTGCTTTTTTGATATTGAGCTAGCTGTGTGAGCTGTTTGTAAGTTTTGGAGACTAATCCCTTGTTGGTCGCCTGGTTTGCAAATATCTTCTCCCATTCTGAGGGTTGTCTTTTCGTCTTGTGTGTGGTTTCCTTTGCTGTGCAAAAGCTTTTGAGTTTCATTAGGTCCCATTTGTTTATTTTTGTTTTTATTTCCTTTACTCTAGGAGATGGATCAAAAAGATATTGCTGAGATTTCTGTCAAAGAGTGTTCTGCCTATATTTTCCTCTAAAAGTTTTATAGTATCCAGTCTTACGAGAGTCATGTTTTAATTCTTTGAAAATTATACTTTAATGCCAATGCTGCCAGTTCTGGTTTTCTTTTTCTAGGAATACGAAAAAAATCAGAGCTAGAAGGACCAGAAAGCTTTTAGTTACATAGAAATACTATCACATTGTACAAAATATACAAGAAAGTTCACTGCTGTATTGCTTGCAATAGTGAAAAACTGGAAACAACCTATGAGTACATCAAGAGGAGACTACATAAATGAGGTCTATACATACTAGGAGAATACTGTGTAGCCATTAAAATGAATGAGATAGCCATTTAAATGAATGACTCAGGCATATATAAGTGCATGACAGGCTGTGATCTTTAAGACATATTGTTATATGAGAAAATTGTGTAACATTATGTGAAGTATTGTCCTATGTAAAGTAAAAAAAAGCATCTTTATACATTATATCCAAATAATTATATATTTATAGAAAGAAGTCTAAAATATATATATAAACTGATAATAGTTATCTCTGGGAAATAAGATCGAGAAAGGGTAAAGAGACTTTTAACTTTTACTATACACATTTCTATATTGGTCATTTTTAAAACTAAAAATTGTGCATGATTTTGGTAAACAACAAAAATGAAAGAAGTCATCTAAGCAACACAATAAGCATTTTATTATTATAATCCAAGTATAAAATAAATATCCATTAGTCAGTACTGATAGACACAAACGTTTTAATAAGTAAATAAATGGAGGAGACAAATTTTCCTTATAGAAGAATTACAAATTGTATGTATGTGTATGTGCATGCATGTTTATCTCCTTCCTCCCTTGAGTGTGGATTTAACATTTCACTTCTAAAGAAAAGAGTGTAGAAAGATAAAAATAACACCTTTTACAGTGGAGAAATTTGGCAAATACTACCTGTGGTAGGCAGAATATCCACCGCCGCGCCCCCCCCCCCCCCACAGCTGTTCATGTCCTAATCCCTGGGCAAATATATTAGGGTACATGGAAAAGGGGGATTGCTAATCAAATGACCTTTATATAGGAAGATTATCCTGGATTAACTGGATGGGTCCAGTATCCACAAGAGTCCCTAAATAGGAAAGGAAAAACGAGCTAGTCAGAGGCAGATAGGACTAAGGAAGCAGCATCAGAATGATGCAGTGTGGGAAGGACTCAGCCAGCAGTGGCTGTCTGAAGACAGGGGAAGGAGGCAATGAGTCAAGGAATGCAAGTGGCCTCTACAAGTTGGAAAAAGGCAAGGAAATGGATTCTCCCCTAGACTCTCTAGAAAGAAATGCAGCAATGCCAACACCTTGATTTTAGCTCAGCTCTATGTCAGACTTCTGAACTCTAGAACTGTAAGATAATACAATTTTTATAACCCATTGCGTTTGACAATTTGTTATGTCAGCCATAGAAAACTACTACAGAGCTACTTTAACCAAGTTTTCGAGATTAACATCACCAATGGTCAGTCGCGCAGGCATCATGTACTACTTACTCCCTGATACGATGTGATGAGAAGGGCACTTTATCTCTGTGGTATCCTTACCCAAAACCCATAACCTCAGTCAAATCATAAGAAAAATATTAGACAAACCCCACTTGAGGGACATTCTGGGAAGTATCTGACCAGTACTCGTCAAATCTGTCAAGGTCATGAAAAGCAAAGAAAGACAGAGATTGTCACAGACCAGAGAACACTGAGGAGATACGATAACTAAAGGCACTGTTCATTGGATTCTGGAACTGAAAAAGGACAGTAGTGGGAAAACTGGTGAAATTTGAATCAAGTCTGAAGTTTAGTTTATAGTAAGTTACCAATGTTGGTTTCTTAGTTTTGATGAGTCTACCATACTGATGTAAGATGTTAACAATAAGAGAAACTGGGGGAGGAGTATATGGGGACTATGTTTATTATCTCTGCAACTTTTTGGTAAAGCTAAAATTATTCGAAAATAAATCATTTGTTTTGTAAAAAGATAATCTAGTCTAACCACTTTACTAAATGAGGAAACTGAAGTTCAGAGAGGGAAAATGACTTATTCAAAATAATATAGTTCACTTATGAAAATTTCACCTTCCATTTCCAGTGTATTTATTGGTTGATTTTTTTTTTTTTTTTTTTTTTTTTTTTTTGCGATACGCGGGCCTCTCACTGTTGTGGCCTCTCCTGTTGTGGAGCACAGACTCCGGACGCGCAGGCTCAGCGGCCATGGCTCACGGGCCCAGCCACTCCGCGGCATGCGGGATCCTCCCGGACCGGGGCACGAACCCGTGTCCCCTGCATCGGCAGGCGGACTCTCAACCACTGTGCCACCAGGGAAGCCCCTATTGGTTGATTTTTTTTTTTTCTAAGCCTTAAAAATCTGTTCTCCAAAATTCAGCTCTATCAATCTAATCCACATTTTCTAGTACTACCTAACTTTCATCTTGCAATTCTTACCTCCTTTGGGTATTTCTCATGTCACTAGGCTAAAAGAATATTAATACTTGTTCATAATAATTGTTCTCATTTCCTGCTTTAGCAACTAATATCACCTAAGAAATACTGACTGGAAGAAGTAGGATATTTTTTCTTTGTTAAGGCTGTTGCCTGATTTTCCTAAAGTTTGCCCTGATTTCTCATTAACCCTATATTGTGATGCACTTTTACATTTTTAATTGAGGTATAACTGACATATAACATTATATTAGTTTCAAGTGTACAACATAATGGTTTGGTATTTGTATACATTGTGAAATGATCACCACAGTAAGACTAGTTAACGTCTGTCACCATGCATAGTTACCATTTTTTTTTTTTTTCTTGTGAGGAAAACATTTAAGATCTACTTTCTTGGCAAACTTTCAAATATGCAATGCAGTATTATTAACTATAGTAACCATGCTGTACATTACATCCCCATGACTTATTTATCTTATAACTGGAAGTTTGTGCCATTTGTCTCCCTTCACCTATATCACCCACCTCCACACCCCCTGCCAAACACCAATCTGTTGTTTGAATCTATGAGCTTGGTGTTTTGTTTTTGCTTTTTCAGATTTTACATATAAGTGAGATTATATGGTATGTGTCTTTCTCTGCCTGACTTATTTTATTTAGCATAATGCCTTCAAGGTCCATCCATGTTGTTACAAATGGCAAGATTTCATTCTTTTTTTTATGCCTGAATAATATTCCATTGTGTGTATGTGTGGTATGTATATATATATACATACATATATATTATTAGGTCCCATTTATTTATTTTTGCTTTTATTTCCTTTGCTTTAGGATATGGATCAAAAATATTGCTGTGATTTATGTCAAAGAGTTCTATGTTTTCTTCTAGGAGTTTTATGATTTCAGGTCTTACATTTAGGTCTTTAATCCAATTTATTTTTGTATATGATGTTAGAGAATGTTCTAATTTCATTCTTTTACATGTAGCTGTCCAGTTTTCCCAGTAACACTTATTGAAGAGGCTGTCCTTTTTCCGCTGTTACCTTCTTGCATCCTTTGTTGTAGATGGTTATATATGGCCTTTATTATGTTGAGGTATGTTCCATCTTATGCCTACTTTCTGTAGAGTTTGTTTTATAACTGGATATTGAATTTTGTCAAAAGCTTTTTTCTATATCTAGTGAGATGATCATATGGTTTTTATTCTTCAATTTTTGGCTATTGAAAAATCCTTGCATCCCTTGAATAAATCCCACTTGATCATGGGGTATGATCCTTTTAATGTATTGTTGGATTCGGATTGCTAATATTTTGTTGAGGATTTTTGTGTTTATGTTCATCAGTAATATTGGCATGTAATTTTCTTTTTTGTGACATCTTTGTCCAGTTTTGGCATCAGGGTGATGCTGGCTTCATAGAATGAGTTCAGCACTGCTCCTTCCTCTGCAATTCTTGGAATAGTTTGAGAAGGATAGGTGTTAACTCTTTCCTAAATATTTGGTAGAATTCACCTGTGAAGCCATCTGGCCCTGGAGTTTTGTTTGTTGGGAGTTTCTTTTGGTCTATTCAATTTTCTATTTCTTTCTTTATCAGTGTTGGGAGATTGTACATTTCTAGGAATTTGTCCATTTCCTCTAGGTTGTCCATTTTATTGCTATATCATTGTTCGAAGTACTCTCTTATGATCCCTTGTATTTCTGTGGCGTTGGCTGTAACTTCTCATTTTTCACCTCTGATTGTATTGATTTGGGCCTTCGTTTGTTTCTTGATCAGTATGGCTAAAGGTTTACCAATTTTGTTTATCTTTCCAAAGAACCAGCTCTTAGTTTCATTGATCTTTTCTATTGTGGGTTTTTTGTTTTTTTTTTTTTTTGTCTCTATATTTTTTCTTCTCTGAACTGTATGATTTCCTTCCTTCTACTAACTTTAGGTTTTGTTTGTATTCTTTTCCTAGTTCCTTTAGGTATAAGTTTAGGTTGTTTATTTGAGATTTTTCTTGTTTCCCAAAGTAAGCTTGTATCACTATAAACTTCTACCTTAGAACTGCTTTTGCTTTGTCCCAAAGATTTTGGATTGTTGTGTATTCCATTTTGTTTGTCTCCAGGTATTTTTTGATTTCCTCTTTGATTTCTTCAAATGTTGTTTTTTAATCCATTCAGCCCCTCAATGTCTTTTTTTAAATTTTTATTTATTTTTTTTTATACAGCAGGTTCCTATTAGTCATCAATTTTATACACATCAGTATATACATGTCAATCCCAATCACCCAATTCATCACACACCCACCCCCATCCCCTGCTGCTTTCCCCCTTGGTGACCATACGTTTCTTCTCCACATCTGTGTCTCAATTTCTGCCCCGCGAACTGGCTCATCTGTACCATTTTTCTAGGTTCCACATATATGCGTTAGTATATGATATTTGTTTTTCTCTTTCTGACTTACTTCACTCTGTATGACAGTCTCTAGATCCATCCACGTCTCAACAAATGACCCACTCTCGTTCCTTTTTATGGCTGAGTAATATTCCATTGTATATATGTGCCACATCTTCTTTATCCATTCGTCTGTTGATGGGCATTTAGGTTGCTTCCATGACCTGGCTATTGTAAAGAGTGCAGCAATGAACATTCGGGTGCATGTGCCTTTTTGAATTACAGTTTTCTCTGGGTATATGCCCAGTAGTGGGATTGCTGGGTCATATGGTAATTCTATTTTTAGTTTTTTAAGGAAACTCCATACTGTTCTCCATAGTGGCTGTATCAATGTACATTCCCACCAACAGTGCAAGAGGGTTCCCTTTACTTCACACCCTCTCCAGCATTTGTGGTTTGTAGATGTTCTGATGATGCCCATTCTAACTGGTGTAAGGTGATACCTCACTGTAGTTTTGATTTGCGTTTCTCTAATAATTAGTGATGCTGAGCAGCTTTTCATGTGCTTCTTGGCCACCTGTATGTCTTCTTTGGAGAAATGTCTGTTTAGCTCTTCTGCCCATTTTTGATTTGGATTGTTCGTTTTTTTAATATTGAACTGCATGAGCTGTTTATATATTTTGGACATAATCCTTCATCCGTCGATTCATTTGCAAATATTTTCTCCCATTCTGAGGGTTGTCTTTTTGTCTTGTTTATGGATTACTTTGCTGTGCCAAAGCTTTGAAGTTTCATTAGGTCCCATTTGTTTATTTTTGTTTTTATTTCCATTACTCTAGCAGGTGGATCAAAAAAGATCTTGCTGTGATTTATGTCAAAGAGTGTTCTTCCTCTGTTTTCCTCTGAGAGTTTTACAGTGTCTGGTCTTACATTTAGGTTTCTAATTCATTTTGAGTTTATTTTTGTGTATGGTGTTAGGGAGTGTTCTAATTTCATTCTTTTACATGTAGCGGTCCAATTTTCCCAGCACCACTTATTGAAGAGACTGTCTTTTTCCATTGTATATCCTTGCCTCCTTTGTCATAGATTAGTTGACCACATGTGCATGGGTTTACCTTTGGGCTTTCTATCCTGTTCCAATGATCTGTTTCTGTGCCAGTACCATACTGTCTTGATTACTGTAGCTTTGTAGTATAGTCTGAAGTCAGGGAGCCTGATTCCTCCAGCTCCATTTTATTCCCACAAGACTGCTTTGGCTATTCGGGGTCTTTTGTGTCTCCATACAAATTTTAAGACTTTTTGTTCTAGTTCCGAAAAGATGCCATTGGTAAATTGATAGGGATTGCACTGAATCTGTAGATTGCTTTGGGTAGTATAGTCATTTTCACAATACTGATTCTTCCAATCCAAGAACATGGTATATCTCTCCATCTTTTTGTATCATCTTTAATTTCTTTCATCAGTGTCTTATACTTTTCTGCATACAGGTCTTTTGTCTCCCTAGGTAGGTTTATTCCCAAGTATTTTATTCTATTTGTTGCAGTGGTAAATGGGAGTGTCTCCTTAATTTCTCTTTCAGATTTTTCATCATTAGTGTATAGGAATGCAAGAGATTTCTGGGCATTAATTTTGTATCCTGGAACTTTACCAAATTCATTGATTAGCTCTAGTAGTTTTCTGGTGGCATCCTTACGATTTTCTACGTATAGTATCATGTCATCTGCAAACAGTGACAGTTTTACTTCTGTTCCAATTTGGATTCCTTTTATTTGTTTTCCTTCTCTGATTGCTGTGGCTAGGACTTCCGAAACTATGTTGAATAAGAGTGGTGAGAGTGGACATCCTTGTCTTGTTCCTGATGTTAGAGGAAATGCTTTCAGTGTTTCATCATTGAGAATGATGTTTGCTGTGGGTTTGTCATATATGGCCTTTATTATGTTGAGGTAGGTTCCCTCTATGCCCACTTTCTGGAGAGTTTTTATCATCAATGGGTGTTGAATTTTGTCAAAAGCTTTTTCTGCGTCTATTGAGATGATGATATGGTTTTTATTCTTCAATTTGTTAACATCATTTATCACACTGATTGATTTACATATATTGAAGAATCCTTGCATCCCTGGGATAAATCCCACTTGATCATGGTGTATGATCCTTTTAATGTGTTGTTGGATTCTGTTGGCTAGTATTTTGTTGAGGATTTTTGCATCTATATTCATCAGTGACATTGGTCTGTATTTTTCTTTTTCTCTAGTATCTTTGACTGGTTTTGGTATCAGGGTGATGGTGGCCTCAGAATGAATTTGGGAGTGTTCCTTCCTCTGCAGTTGTTTGGAAGAGTTTGAGAAGGATGGGTGTTAGCTCTTCTCTAAATGTTTGATAGAATTCAGCTGTGAAGCCATCTGGTCCTGGACTTTCTTTTGTTGGAAAATTTTTTAATCACAGTTTACGTTTCATTACTTGTGATTGGTCTGTTCATATTTTCTGTTTCTTCCTGGTTCAGTCTTGGAAGGTTATACCTTTCTACGAATTTGTCCATTTCTTCCAGGTTGTCCATTTTATTGGTATAGTGTAGCTTGTAGTAGTCTCTTAGGATGGTTTGTATTTCTGCAGTGACTTTTTTTGGCTTCCCCTTTGTCATTTCTAATTTTATTGATTCGAGCCCTCTCCCTCTTTTTCTTGATGAGTCTGGCTAATGGTTTATCAATTTTGTTTATCTTCTCAAAGAACCAGTTTTTAGTTTTATTGATCTTTGCTATTGCTTTCTTTGTTTCTATTTCATCTATTTCTGCTCTGATCTTTATGATTTATTTCCTTCTGCTATCTTTGGATTTTGTTTGTTCTTCTTTCTCTAGTTCCTTTAGGTGTGAGGTTAGATTGCTTATTTGAGATTTTTCTTGGTTCTTGAGGTTAGCTTGTATAGCTATAAACTTCCCTTTTAGAACTGCTTTTGCTGCATCCCACAGGTTTTGGATCGTCGTGTTTTCATTGTCATTGGTCTCTAGGTATTTTTTGATTTCCTCTTTGATTTCTTCAGTGATCTCTTGGTTATTTAGTAACGTATTGTTTAGCCTACATGTGTTTGTGTTTGTGTTTTTTACCTATTTTTCCCCCTGTAATTTATTTCTAATCTCATAGCGTTGTGGTCAGAAAAGACGCTTGATATGATTTCAATTTTCTTAAATTTACTGAGGCTTGATTTGTGACCCAGGATGTGATCTATCCTGGGGAAAGTTCCATGCGCACTTGAGAAAACAGTGTAATCTGCTGTTTTTGGATGGAATGTCCTATAAATATCAATTAAATCTATCTGGTCTATTTTATCATTTAAAGCTTCTGTTTTCTTATTTATTTTCATTTTGGATGATCTGTCCATTGGTGTAAGTGAGGTGTTAAAGTCCCCCACTATTATTGTGTTACTGTCGATTTCCACTCTTAGAGCTGTTAGCAGTTGCCTTATGTATTGAGGTGTTCCTATGTTGGGTGCATATATATTTATAATTGTTATATCTTCTTCTTGGATTGATCCGTTGATCAGTATGTAGTGTCCTTCCTTGTCTCTTGTAACATTCTTTATTTTAAAGTCTATTTTATCTGATATGAGTATTGCTACTCCAGCTTTCTTTTGATGTCATTTCCTTTTTTCATCCCCTCACTTTTAGTCTGTATGTGTCCCTAGGTCTGAAGTGGGTCTCTTGTAGACAGCATATATATGGGTCTTGTTTTTGTATCCATTCAGCAAGCATGTGTCTTTTGGTTGGAGCATTTAATCCTTTCATGTTTAAGGTAATTATCTATATGTATGTTCCTATGACCATTTTCTTAATTGTTTTGGGTTTGTTTGTGTAGGCCCTTTTCTTCTCCTGTGTTTCCCACTTAGAGAAGTTCCTTTAGCATTTGTTGTAGAGCTGGTTTTGTGGTGCTGAATTCTCTTAGCTTTTGCTTCTCCGTAAAGCTTCTGATTTCTCCGTCCAGTCTGAATGAGATCCTTGCCAGGTAGAGTAATCTTGGTTGTATGTTCTTCCCTTTCATCACTTTAAGTATATCATGCCACTCCCTTCTGGCTTGTAGAGTTTCTGCTGAGAAATCAGTTGTTAACCTTATGGGAGTTCCCTTGTATGTTATTTGTTGTTTTTCCCTTCGCTGCTTTCAGTAATTTTTCTTTGTCTTTAATTTTTGCCAATTTGTTTCTCCTTGGGTCTATCCTGTATGGGACTCTTCACTTCCTGGACTTGGGTGGCAATTTCCTTTCCCATGTTAGGGAACTTTTCAATTATAATCTCTTCAAATATTTTCTTGGGTCCTTTCTCTCTCTCTTCTCCTTCTGGGACCCCTATAATGCAAATGTTGTTGTGTTTAGTGTTGTCCCAGAGGTCTCTTAGGCTGTCTTCATTTCTTTTCATTCTTTTTTCTTTATTCTGTTCCGCAGCAGTGAATTCCACCATTCTGTCTTCCAGGTCACTTATCCGTTCTTCTGCCTCAGTTACTCTGCTATTGATTCCTTCTAGGGTATTTTTCATTTCAGTTATTGTATTGTTCATCTCTGTTCGTTTGTTCTTTAATTCTTCTAGGTCTTTGTTAAACATTTCTTGCATCTTCTCCGTCTTTGCCTCCATTCTTTTTCTGAGGTCCTGGATCATCTTCACTATCATTGTTCTGAATTCTTTTTCTGGAAGGTTGCCTATCTCCACTTCATTTAGTTGTTTTTCTGGGGTTTTATCTTTTTCCTTCATCTGGTACATAGCCCTCTGCCTTTTCATCTTGTCTTTCTTTCTGTGAATGTGGTATTTGTTCCACAGGCCGCATGACTCTAGTTCTTCTTGCTTCTGCTGTCTGCCCTCTGGTGGTTGAGGCTATTTCCCCTCTGTATTTTTTGATTAGAGAACTCAATCCATTTACATTTATAGTAATTGTTAATAGATGTGTAATTGGCATTTTGTTAATTTTTTGCTGGCTGCTTTGTGGTTCCTCTGTTCCTTTTTTCTGTACTTGCTCTCCTCCATTGTGATATAATGATTTTATGTATTGGTATGCTTAGATTTCACCCTCTTCATGTTTTGTTTATCTACTATAGGTTTTTGTTTTGGGTTAGCACAAGGTTTACATATAACAGCTTATATTTATAACAGTGTATTTTAAGCTGACAAAAACTTAAGTTTGAATGCATATTAACGTTCTATATTTTTACTCTCCCTCATACCCTACCGCATTTTAGGTTTTTGATGTCACATTGTACATCTTTTTATCATGTGTGTATCCCTTAACTATTGTAGTTATACATGTATTTGCCCTTACCAGTGAGATTTTTCCTTTCGTATGTTTTCTGTTTTAATTAGTGCTCTTTCTTTTCAGCTTAAAGAAGTTCCTTTAACATTGCTTGTAAGGCTGGTTTCTCGGTGATGAAATCCTTTAGCTTTTGCTTGTCTAGAAAACTCTCTCTCCTTTAATTCTGAATGGTAACTTCGCCAGGTAGCATATTCTTGGTTGGAAGTTATGTTTTTTCTTTCAGCACTTTGACTATATATCATGCCATTCCCTTCTGGCCTGCAATGTTTCTGTTGACAAATCTGCTTATAGTATTATGTGGGTTACCTTGTATATAACAAGTTTTTCTCTTGTGCTTTTAAGATTCTTTTCTTGTGTTTAACTTTTAACATTTTAGTTATAATGTATCTGGGTGTGAGTCTCTTTGGGATCATTGATTGGTTGCTTCTGCACTGGGCCCTGGGGTGGTGGGTCTGAGCACATGAGCCCTTTGACAGCTGTTTCTCAGTTCACTATAGCCCTGTAGTCCTTGTGGACACAACCCTGTTGGTTTTCAAAGCTAGATGTTTAGGTGGCTCATCTTCCAGATAAAGGTCTTAAACAATGTACTGCCTGATGTGAGAGGTTCAAACCAGTCACTCCTCAGGGAGGATATCCAGGTTTTCACATCTCTCCCAATTGTGGGTCACCATGCTGTGGTTGGGATTTATGGCAAGACTGTGTCTCTGCCTCTTACCCACTTTGATATGGATTTTTTTTTTTTCTTGTTTGCCCACTGCTGAGGAGTCATTCAGCTAGTTTAAGTTTTCCAGAGGAAATTGTTCCATATGTAGCCGTACATTCGGTGTATAGGGAGAGGTGAATTCACGATCTTCCTGCGTTACCATTTTGAACCAGAACACTCTTGTCTTTTTAACATCTTTATTGAAGTATAATTGCTTTACATTGACGCATTAGTTTCTGTTGTATAACAAAGTGAATCAGCTATACATATACATATATCCCCATATGCCCCGCTTCTTGCATCACCCTCCCACCTTCCCTTTCCCACCCACCCCTCTAGGTGGTCACAAAGCACTGAGTTGATCTCCCTGTCCTATGTGGCTGCTTCCTACTAGCTATCTATTTTACATTTGATAGTGTATATATGTCAATGCCACCCTCTCACTTCTTCCCAGATTACACTTCCCCCTGCTCGTGTCCACAAGTCCATTCTCTATGTCTGTGTCTTTATTCCTGTCCTGCCCCTAGATTCTTCAGAACCATGTTTTTTGTTTGTTTGTTTTCTTAGATTCCATATGTATGTGTTGGCATACGGTATTTGATTTTCTGACTTACTTCACTCTGTCTGACAGGCTCTAGGTCCATCCACCTCACTATATATAACTCAATTTCATTTCTTTTTTTATGGCTGAGTAAAAAGAAATTTTTTACTTTCTCCCGTTCTGAGGGTTGTCCTTTCGTCTTGTGTATGGTTTCCTTTGCTATGCAAAAGCTCTTAAGTTTCATTAGGTCCCGTTTGTTTATTTTTGTTTTTATTTCCCTTTCTCTAGGAGGTGGGGCAAAAAGGATCTTGCTGTGATTTATATCATAGAGTGTTCTGCCTATGTTTTCCTCTAAGAGTTTTATAGTGTCCAGTCTTACATTTAGGTCTTTAATTCATTTGGAGTTTTTGTGCATGGTGTTAGGGAGTGTTCTAATTTCATTCTTTTACATGTAGCTATCCAGTTTTCCTAGCACCACTTATTGAAGAGGCTGTCTTTTCTCCATTGTATATCCTTGCCTCCTTTGTCATAGATTAGTTGAACATAGGTGCGTGGGTTTATCTCTGGGCTTTTTTCCTGTTCCATTGATATATATTTCTGTTTTTGTGCCAACCCACACTGTCTTGATTACTGTAGCTTTGTAGTATAGTCTTTAGGCAGGGAGCCTGATTCCTCCAGCTCTGTTTGTCTTTCTCAAGATTACTTTGGCTATTCAGGGTCTTTTGTGTTTCCACACAGATTGTGAAATATTTTGTTCTAGTTCTGTGAAAAATGCCATCAGTAGATTGATAGGGATTGCACTGAATCTGTAGATTGCTTTGGGTAGTACAGTCATTTTCACAATGTTGATTCTTCCAATCCAAGAACCTGGTATATCTCTCCATCCATTTGTATCATCTTTAATTTCTTTCATCAGTGTCTTATAATTTTCTGCATACAGGTCTTTTGTCTCCCTAGGTAGGTTTATTTCTAAGTATTTTATTCTTTTTGTTGCAGTGGTAAATGGGAGTGTCTCCTTAATTTCTCTGTCAGATTTTTCATCATTACTGTATAGGAATGCAAGAGATTTCTGTGCATTCATTTTGTATCCTGCCACTTTACTAAATTCATTGATGAGCTCTAATAGTTTTCTGGTAGCATCTTTAGGATTCTCTATGTATGTATCATGTCATCTGAAAACAGTGACAGTTTTAATTCTTCTTTTCTGATTTGGATTAATTTCTTTTTCATCTCTTATTGCTGTGGCTAAAACTTCTAAAACTATGTTGAGTAATAGGGATGAGAGTGGGCAACCTTGTCTTGTTCCTGATCTTAGTGGAAGTGGTTTCAGCTTTTCACCACTGAGAATTATGTTGGCTGCACGTTTGTCATATATGGCCTTTATTATGTTGAGGTAAGTTCCCTCTATGCCTACTTTGTGGAGAGATTTTTTTTTTTATCATAAATGGGTGTTGAATTTTGTCAAAAGCTTATTCTTCATCTATTGAGATGATCATATGGTTTTGCTCCTTCAATTTGTTAATATGGTTTATCACATTGATTGATTTGCGTATATTGAAGAATCCTTGCATTCCTCAGGTAAACCCCACTTGATCATGGAGTATGATCCTTAGGTGCTTTTTGCTAGTAATTGTTTTGAGGATTTTTACATCTATGTTCATCAGTGCTACTGGCCTGTAGTTTTCTTTGTGACATCTTTGTCTGGTTTTGATATCAGGGTGATGGTGGCCTTGTAGAATGAGTTTGGGAGTGTTCCTCCCTCTGCTATATTTTGGAAGAGTTTGACAAGTATAGGTGTTAGCTCGTCTTTAAATGTTTGATAGAATACACCTGTGAAGCCATCTGGTCCTGGGCTTTTGTTTGTTGGAAGATTTTTAATCACAGTCTCAATTTCAATGCTTGTGATTGGTTTGTTTATATTTTCTATTTCTTCCTGGTTCAGTCTGGGCAGGCTGTGCTTTTCTAAGCATTTGTCCATTTCTTCCAGGTTGTCCATTTTATTGGCATATAGTTGCTTTTAGTAATCTCTCATGATCCTTTGTATTTCTGCAGTGTCAGTTGTTACTTCTCCTTTTTCACTTCTAATTCTATTGATTAGCGTCTTCTCCCTTTTTTTCTTGATGAGTTATCTTCTCAAAGAACCAGCTTTTGGTTTTATTGATCTTTGCTATTGTTTCCTTCATTTCTTTTTCATTTATTTCTGCTCTGATCTTTATGATTTCTTTCCTTCTGCTAATTTGGGGTTTTTTTTGTTCTTCTTTCTCTAATTGCTTTAGGTGTAAGGTTAGGCTGTTTATTTGAGATGTCTCTTGTTTCTTGAGGTAGGATTGTATTGTTATAAACTTCTCTCTTAGAACTGCTTCTGCTGCATCCCATAGGTTTTGGAACATAGTGTTTTCATTGTCATTTATTTCTAGGTATTTTTTAAATTTTCTCTTTGATTTCTTCAGTGACCTCTTGGTTATTTAGTAGGGTATTGTTTAGCTTCCATGTGTTTGTATTTTTTACAGTTTTTTTCCCCTGTAATTTATATCTAGTCTCATAGCATTATGGTTGGAAAAGATACTTGATACAACTTCAATTTTATTAAAATTACCAAGGCTTGATTTGTGACCCAAGATATGATCTATCCTGGAGAATGTTCCATGAGCACTTGAGAAGAAAGTGTATTCTGTTGTTTTGGGATGGAATGTCCTATAAATATCAATTAAGTCCATCTTGTTTAATGTGTCATTTAAAGCTTGTGTTTCCTTATTTATTTTCAGTTTGGTTGATCTGTCCATTGGTGAAAGTGGGGTGTTTAAGTCCCCTACTATGATTGTGTTACTGTTGATTTCCCCTTTTATGGCTTTTAGCATTTGCCTTATGTATTGAGGTGCTCCTATGTTGGGTGCGTAAATATTTACGATTGTTATATCTTCTTCTTGGATTGATCCCTTGATCATTATGTAGTGTCCTGCTTTGTCCCTTGTTATAGTCTTTAGTTTAAAGTCTATTTTGTCTGATATGAGAATTCCTGCTCCAGCTTTCTGTTGAGTTCCTTTTGCATGGAATATCTTTTTCCCTACCCTCACTTTGTATGTATGTGTCCCTAGGTCTGAGGTGGGGCTCTTATAGACAGCATATATACAGGTCTTGTTTTTGCATCCATTCAGCCGGTCTATGTCTTTTGGTAGGAGCATTTAATTCATTTACATTTAAGGCAATTATTGATATGTATGTTCCTATCCCATTTTCTTAATTGTTTTGGGTTTGTTTTTGTAGGTCTTTTCCTTCTCTTGTGTTTCCTGCCTAGAGAAGTTCCTTTAGCATTTGTTGTAAAGCTGGTTTGGTGAGCCTGAATTCTCTTAGCTTTTGCTTGTCTGTAAAGGTTTTAATTTTTCTGTCGCATCTGAATGAGATCCGTGCTGTGTAGAGTAATCTTGGTGGTTGGCTTTTCCCTTTCATCACTTTAAATATGTCTTGCCACTCCCTTCTGGCTTGCAGGGTTTCTCCTGAAAGCTCGGCTGTTAATCTTATGGGGATTCCCTTGTATGTTATTTGTTGCTTTTCCCTTGCTGCTTTCTTTGTATTTAATTTTTGATAGTTTGATTAATGTGTCTTGGTGTGTTTCTCCTTGGATTTATCCTGTATGGGACTCTCTGTGCTTCCTGGACTTAACTATTTACTTTCCCATGTTAGTGAAGTTTTCAACTATAATCTCTTAAAATATTTTCTCAGTCCCTTTCTCTTTTTCTTCTGGGACCCCTATTATTTGAATGTTGGTGCATTTAATGCTGTCCCTGAGGTCTCTGAGACTGTCCTCAATTCTTTTCATTCTTTTTTCCTTATTCTCCTCTGCAGTAGTTATTTCCACTATTTTATCTTCCAGGTCACTTATCTGTTCTTCTGCCTCAGTTATTCTGCTAATGATCCCTTCTAGAGAATTTTTAATTTTATTTATTGTGTTGTTCATCATTGCTTGCTCTTTAGTTCTTCCAGGTCCTTGTTCAACATTTCTTTTATTTTCTCCATTCTATTTCCACTATTTTGGATCTTTACTATCATTACTCTGAATTCTTTTTTAGGTAGACTGCCTATTTCCTCTTCACTTGTTTGGTCTGGTGGGTTTTTACTTTGTTCCTTCATTTGCTGTGTATTTCTGTGTCTTATCATTTTGCTTAACTTACTGTGTTTGGGGTCTCCTTATCACAGGCTGCAGGTTCATAGTTCCTGTTGTTTTTTTTCTCTGCCTCCAGTGGGTAAGGTTGGTTCAGTTGCTTGTGTAGGGTTCCTGGTGGAGGGGACTGGTGCCTGTGTTCTGGTGGGTGGGGCTGGATCTTGTCTTTGTGGTGGGCAGGGTTGCGTCTGGTGTTGTGTTTTGGCGTGTCTGTGACCTTACTATGATTTTAGGCAGCCTCTGTGCATATGGGTGGGGTTGTGTTCCTGTCTTGCTAGTTGTTTGGCATGGGGTGTCCCTCACTGGAACTTGCTGGTTTTCGCGTTGAGATGGAGATCTCTGGGAGATCTCTTGCCGACTGATATTATGTGTTGCCGGGAAGTCTCTGGTGGTCCACTGTCATGAACTTGGCTCTCCCATCTCCGAGGCTCAGGCCTGACACCTGGCCGGAGCGCCAGGACCCTGTCAGCCACACGGCTCAGAAGAAAAGGGACCAAAGAAAGAAAGAAAATATTTATTAAAATAAAAAATTTGAAAAATTATTAAAATTTAAGTTTAAAGAAAAAGAGAGCAACCCAACCAATAAACTACGATTAACTTATAAATCAGAAACTAGTCAGTCACATACAGCAAACCCCAAGTCTACAGTTGCTCCCATAGCCCACCACCTCAGTTTTGGGGTGATTCATTGCCTATTCAGGTATTCCACAGATGCAGGGTACATCAAGTCGATTGTGGAGATTTAATCCGCTGCTCCTGAGGCTGCACAGCGAAATTTCTTTCTCTTGTTTGTTCTCACTGCTCCTAGGGTTCAACTTTGGGTTTGGCCCCACCTCTGCATGTAGGTTGCCCTCTGTTGTCTGTTCTTCGCCCAGAAAAGACTGGGTTAAAGGAGCAGCTGACTAGGGGGCTCTGGCTCACTCAGGCCTGGGGGAGGGAGGGGTATGGAATGCAGGGCAAGCCTGTGGCGGCAGAGGCCTGCGTGACTTTACAGCAGCCTGAGGCACACCATGTGTTCTCCTGGAGAAGCTTTCCCTGGATCCTGGGACCCTGGCAGTGGCGGGCTGCAGAGGCTCCTGGGAGGTGTGGATAGTGACCTGTGCTTGCACACAGTATTCTTGGTGGCTGCAGCAGCAGCCTTAGAGTTTCATGCCCATCTCTGGTATCTGTGCTGACAGCCGTGGCTCACAACCATCATCTCTGGTATCTGTGCTGACAGCCGTGGCTCACAACCATCTCTGAAGCTCGTTTAAGAAGTGCTCTGAACCTCCTCTCCTCACACACACCGAAACAATGGTCTCTTGCCTCTTAGGCAGGTCCAGAGTTTTCCCGGACTCCCTCCTGGCTAGCTGTGGTGCACTAGCCCCCTTCAGGCTGTGTTCACGCAGCCAACCCCAGTCCTCTCCATGGGGTCTGACCTCAGAAGCTCGTGCCTCAGCTCCCAGCCCCCGCCCACCCTGGCGGGTGTGCAGACAAGCCTCTTGGGCTGGTGAGTGCTGGTCGCACTGATCCTCTGTGTGGGAATCTCTCCGCTTTGCCCTCCGCTCCCCTGTTGCTGCCCTCTCTGCCATGGCTCTGAAGCTTCCCCCCACCCTGCCCACTCCCCTTCTCTGCCAGTGAAGCAGCTTCCTAATGTGTGGAAACCTTTCCTCCTTCACCGCTCCCCCCCACTGGTGCAGGTTCTGTCCCTATTCTTTTGTCTCTGTTTTTTCTTTTGCCCTACCCAGGTAGGTGGAGAGTTTCCTGCCTTTTGGGAAGTCTGAGGTCTTTTACCAGTGTTCAGTAGGTGTTCTATAGGAGTTGGTCCACATGTAGATGTATTTCTGATGTATCTGTGGGGAGGAAGGTGATCTCCATGGCTTACTCATCTGCCATCTTGAAGATTCTCCCGTCTTGTCTTCTTGATGATAGAAATTCTGACAGGTGTGAGGTGATGTTTCATTGTGGTTTTGATTTGCATTTTCCTGATGATCAGTGACGTTGAGCATCTTTTCATGGACCTGTTAGACATTTTTGCAAAGAAGACATCCAAATGGCCATTTAGGTCTTCTGCCCATTTTTTAATTGGGTTGCTTGTTTGTTTTTTAATATTGAGTTGTATGAGCTGTTTATATATTTTGGATATTAACTGCTTATCTGTAAAAATTTTCTCCCATTCTTTATGATGCCTTTTCATTCTGTTTGTTGTTTCTTTTGCTGTGTGGAAGCTTTTAAGCTTGATGTAGTCCCATTTGTTGATTTTTGCTTTTGTTTGTTCCTTTGGTGTCATATCCAAAAAGTCATTGCCAAAACCAATGGCAAGGAGATTCTTCAAGGAGTCTTATGGTATCACTGACTGTTAGGTTTGAGTCTTTGATCCATTTTGAGCTAATTTTTGTGATAGGGGTCCAATTTCATTGTTCTACCTATGTTTATCTAGTTGTAGCAGTGTTATAGGACACTCATCTTGATGTTGCATTTACATAGCCAGCACATTGTTGTTGTTGTTTTTTTGCGGTACGCGGGCCTCTCACTGTTGTGGCCTCTCCCGTTGCGGAGCACAGGCTCTGGACGCACGGGCTAAGCGGCCGTGGCTCACTGGCCCAGCCGCTCCGCGGCATGTGGGATCTTCCCGGACCGGGGCACGAACCCGTGCGCCCTGCATCGGCAGGCGGACTCTCAACCACTGCGCCACCAGGGAAGCCCCAGCACATTGTTTTGGTTTAAAAAAGTATTCTTCTTTAAGAGTAACCATATATGTAAGTGGCCAGTGGAGATTATGGAAGAGTGAATCCTACTCCTTGACTCTGCCACTACTTAGCTTTCTCATGTCTAACAGAGGAAGAGAATCCTAAGGCTGGTTTAATTTTCCTCATTTCCTTTCTTTCCAATTTCATGTGTAATCCATAGTTCCCCCTCCTATTTATAACCCTCCTAATCAGGTATGATTTGAAATTCAGATAAACACTTGAACCTAAATCCTTATGGCTGAGGAAGAGGTAAACAGAAGTTTATGAGCACTAGAATTTCACACATGGTAAACTAATTCTGTAGAGATCATTATATCCTCACATGATCTTTTTTTCAGTTTGTAAAGTAAGTAACAGAAAATGTTAGGCAACTTGCCTAGGATCATACAGTGGTTGAGCTCAAATTTGTTTCTAAACTCCATTTTTTTTGGCTACACAATGTGGATGCCACACAGTAGGCACATTGTGGGAGAAATGAGGCCAGATTGGACACAGTTCTTTGAGACAAAAGAGCAGTCAGAAGAAAAAAAAAGAAGTGATTGAAATCAGGGGTTATTTTTCATTGTCTTTTTATAATGTCTTTTTTGTGTGCCTGGCATGAAGGGGAAGGCCAAGAAAGCCCTTTTGTCTGTTCATTAGCTTATTAGCATCAACAGAAAGTTTTTTAACTGTGACTAGCCAGTCTGTCTCCTACTTCTCTATTTTCTATGTTAAAAGCAGCATGATACTGGAAATAAGGGAAGAAGGAGATGCTGAATAGGAGATATTTTCTTATAGAAGTGACAGTGTTTAGTTTCTTTTATACTGATAATAATATCAATTCCTCTATCATCCCACAACAGAGACAGATTTACACACACATTCATAGAGACTCCACTGTGTCTATATGATACAATGACCTTTCCCAAACCAGAGTACTTCAGTAAATGCTTATTGGTTAGACTGACTGAGGCCAGGTTGTGATCAAGCACATATTTTGAGTTATATGGATTCTCCAGACCCTGTTTCAAGTTACTACCTCATCATTTTCAAATAGATTAACACATCATCAAACATGTCTCAAAATCATGCTCAAGGACCTGATTAGCCGAAGATAGGTTGTCTGCAATTTTATTCCCCACCCCCTCAAAATTTTCAAAGCACACCACTAATTTGGATCATTGAATAACATAACTCTGAAAATTTAACCAATCAGTTGCTCTCCTAAGTCACTATTTTTGTCTGATCACTGTGTTTAGTAATATATATTTAGCATTTCCGTAGAGGAGTGGGACATGCCTATTTGTCAAAGCCACTGTATGAAAATGGTTATATACAATGCCAAATTTTCTCAGTGATCTCCTGTTTTTCTCGTTTTCTCTGGGCTAATATATCAAATATTTACAAAAAGAAATCTTTTGTCTAATTTCATTAAATTCTGAGCTTTATACATAGTGAAACTCCCTAAAGCGTTGGAACAACTTATGTACTCAGCTAAATATGAGATAACATGGTAGTAGCTTTCAAGAAAGAAATACAAGTGATAGATTTACAAAAGGTGAAAAATTACTCTATGCATTTGATTTCAAAGTAGGTGATAGGAAAGGATAGCTTCCTACTCCCAGGTTAATATGCAACCCTACAATTGAGATAAAATAATGTTTTGCCTTGCAGATATGCCTACCCTGTTCTACATTGTTCTGTAAATAGGCAGTGATGGCAGAGCAGTCTGCTCAGGCAAAATAGACACTGCCCTGGCCAGAAACACTGTCTGTATTAACATACCTGCCTGACAGCTCCAAATCAGATCAATGATTTTAAAGCCAAATAAAGGCTTTCGTTACATATCTCAAGGTAGATGCAATCCTGGGTATTTTAAGAACTATTTTTCATCAGAATGAGAATGAACAGTTTTTTACTTGCTGAATTTAATTATGTATTAAAATATACAGTATTCTCTCCTATATGAGTAATCAGGTCATGCAAATGTGCAGGTTTCATCCTTACATTTAAACGTGTTTCATTGGAGACAAGCAACAATATTTTTTTTTTCACATACATCTGCCTGGAAGCAAACATTTAATCTTTCTTTGACAGTTAAGGGCCTCAGGATTTAGTTATTATATCATTAGGTACGAATATTTTTACTAACTTATCCCAAATATAAAGGAAAAATTGAGAGCATATCAGTTTGACTTATATAATAATCTAGAACTTCTATATTGCATCCGCTTAATTAGCTAGTCTCCCCCGCCGCACACAAACACACACAGAGTCAGTCTCTAAATAGATATTGACTCAGAAAATAACTCAAACCTAAATGGACCTTTCTCCACTCCAAATTTAATCAGATGCTCTTTAGTTTCTGCAACTTTCTGTAGCACCCAAAGCAATATATGATAACTAAGTCTTTTTAAGCATTTACATATGTGCTAAGCATTTTATACTCATTATCTTATTTAATGTAAACAACATTACCAAGAGTTTAACTAACAGGCATTGCAAACTCCACCCATATTCTTCCTGTGAACAGCAAATAAATAGATTGTTCTCAGGCTATTTGTTCCTAAATTCCTTCAGCTTGTGTTTGTTTCATTTATAGTTTGAGTTTGACGCACTGAAACTAGACAAGGAGGTCCCAGTTCTTACCTAATGGATGTGGAAAAGGTGTCACATCGATTGTTTTATGTCATTGGGCAAATGGAATAATGTCTGGAAGAAAAAAAAATACAGTAAGCCTCTATCACGTCTGCATAGTGTAAACATCATATTATTTTCCTTCCAAATAAATACTGAAGTTAATTAGGCAATCAGGAGTTTAAATGGAGAAAAAGTAATGCAACAGATAAATATGGAATAATCATGAGAAAATGTAATTTTAAATATTGTCTGAGGAAGCCAGGCCCATAAAGGACATTAAGAACAGCTTGAGTAGAGCTGGATGTCTAAGAATGGACACGATCACTGAAATGTGGAAGAAATGGGAAGAAAAAACAGACTTTAAGATGAACTTCCCAATGTCATGTCCGATTAGTGCTGCTGACTCATCTAGTTGGGCCCTGAAGAATTTTCAAAATGGTAATGGCACTTTCCCAGGGAGAGTATACGATGTAGTGGGAAGATGGGCTTTTGTGTCAGACAGACTGGAACATGAACCTTCACTCAACTACTCCTAGTAGTGTGACTTTGAGTAAGTTACTTAAATTTTCTCATCCTGTTTCCTCATCTGTTGAATAGTTGCTAATGCCTCCTTAGGATTGTGTGAGGACTATCGGAAATAGCATATGCCCAACCTTTAGCACTATACCTGGCACACAGTAATGCCCGCTCACAAATACCAGCTGTCCCTTCTGAGTTCATAAAGTGGTTGTCCATTGTGACACACTTACTTTCTAGAGATGAAAGATTATGAGACAGAAATCCTTTACAGAAGCACTGAAATAAACAGGAAACCTGGATTCTGGTACTGGCTTTCCTATTAGCTTATCGTTCAGCCTTGGGCAAGTAGTTAGTTCACTCTTGCAAGCAGTTCACTCTCAAAGGTTCCTTATGTTCTCATATAGAGAATAGGATCACATTATTTCTAATGGGCTTCCCGAATCTTACATTCTGTGATTCCTCCCCAAAAAGGGAATTCTAATAGATAAACTATTGATTAGACATAATTCATTTGTAATAGCAAAGAATAAGCTCTAAATGAACCATGTAACAAAATACTTTAACTGGATTATAAAAGAGTAATTTTTAAGAGGTAAAACTATTGCACAACCCATAAATACTCTCTAAAAGTTAAAACTGCATTTCATACAAATTCTTAATTTCCTCCAAAAGTATAGCCCTCTCAGCCTAGTTAGAAAGAAACATTCATTATTGTGACTGTCCTTGTATAAATTCATTTTGGGTTCACTTTTCATTGCAGGATCTCTGCATAATTTTCAGATATCATGAAGGCATAAACATGATTACAGCTTTCTCATTTTACAGGTGAATAACTGAACTATGATGCAGAGAAGTTAAATAAATTACCCAGTGCCCGCCCATGAGGGACAAAGCTGGAATAGAGCCTAGTTATTCTGATGCCAAAAATACCATTTTCCCTGCCGCATCCCCCCACCATCATTACTCACTCCCAGATTCCCGAAGGACTCATTTGCTTTTGATAAGCTCAGGCATGTCATTTTCTCTCTCTAAAAAGTGCTGCTTCAATTTTTTGAAGGGAGAGGATATCTGTAGTTGAAATTTGGCCCAAATAACACCATCTCAAGTGAGAAGATCACTTACCCTCACCCACCATGTGCACTACTTTACTTTCTAGTCCATAGTTTGGCACTTTGTGTAGAAAATTGATCTTTTACAGCCACTTAGTAGTATTTCTCAAAGTCCTACAAAGCAGTACTCTGCTAAATGGCATCGAGCTCATCTGGATATGTTGAGTTTCCAGATCATAAACTCCTAAAGGGCAGAGTCTACAATTATTTGGCTAACTTTATATCACTTGCAACTGTGGATGCTGAATAAATACTATTTCATGGTAATGATGAGGATGACAAGTTAATGCTCCTCAAAGTGTCAACCAACCAGTCGATTCAGTGAAAGTCAAACTGGTCATTTGATGTCATAAAAAAATCCAGTTACTTGACTGAATTATTCAAATTGTAGCTGGTTGCTTTTATGCTTGTATAGGTATAACGTTAAAGTTGCTTCCATATTGAGAAGAGAATGGTGTAACATATTCATTAGTAGTCACTTTTATCTCATCAAATTAATAAAATATAATAACATAGTGGCCTGGAATCTCAGGAATTTCCTTTAGGTAGCCTTTCCAAGCCATGAATTTATGTCACAATATTCTTGGCAGATAAATGCCCTGGCTAAACTTTATTAATATTGACCTAGTGCAATTAAAATTGAGTACCCTAAGAAGCAGGCTTCCGTTTACCATGTTTTAGTTTATATAATTTTCACCTCCATATCTACAATTGGAAAATAAAGTGGGAAAAGAAATCCACTGAAGACAATGAGCAATGGATAGGACCAGCAACGGAATACGGAGGATCATCAATTTGAAAAAAAAAAACAAAAGAATAAAGCTGGAAGACTTACTACCTCACTTCATGACTTATTCTAGATCTTACATGTTCTCACTACAAAAAAGAAATGATAATTATGTGATGTGACAGAGGTATTAGCTAATGCTCAATGTTCATGGCAGCTCTACTTGTAATAATCTCAAACTGGAAGCAACCCAAATGTAGTAATCATTTTGCAACATGTAAGTGTATCAAATCAACACATTGTATACCTTAATGTTATACAATGTTATCTGTCAAATTGTATGTTAATAAAGCTGAAAAAAAGATACAATAATCAGGGCAGTGTAGTGTATATGGATGTACAGACACACGGATCAATGGAATAGGAAAGATTCCATATAGAGAGTCACACATATATAGTCAATTAATTTCTGAACAGATTTGCCAAGGTAATTCCTGGTGACAAGATGATCTTTTGAGAAAATAGTGCTGGAAATATTAGACAAAAGAAAAATTTAACTTCAACCTCAATCACACCATATATAAAAATTAATAGAAAATGTATCACAACCCAAATAGAGAAATGAACATCATACAACTTTTAGAAGAAAACAGGAGATAATCTTAACAACCTTGGATTTAACAAAGATATCTTAAATGTAACAAAAACAAATAAAAAAAATACTCAGTAAATAACAGTTCATCAAAAGTATATCTTAAAAAGGCAATGATACAAGTGTGAAAAGATGAGCCATAGACTTGCAGAAAATATTTGTAAAGCAAATACCTGACCAAGAACTTCTAAAATATCTAAAAACACTTTTATAACTTGTTAGAATAGAAACCACCGAATTAAAAATGGGCAAAATATTTGAAAATGTAACAAAAGAAACTCAGCAAATAAGCACATTAAATTATGCTCAAGATCATTAGCCATTAATAACATGTCTATTAAAACCATAATAAGATACTGCTACGTACCCACTAGAAAGGCTAAAATTAAAAAGACTGAAAATACCATGCTTTGGTAAGGATGCAGAAATCAGATACACTGCTGGTGGGAATGCAAAATTACACAACCACTTTGAAAACAGTAAGCAATTTATTATAATGTTAAAAATAAACCTGCCATACAAATCAGCCTTTGCATTCCTAGGTATTTACCCAACAGAAATTAAAGCATATGTTCCCTACTAAGATTTATACATAAATGTTCATAGCAGCTCTATTTGTAATAATCTCAAACTGGAAACAACCCAAATGTCTTATTGATATAAGTGAATGAATGAACAAATTTCAGTGTATCCATATAATGGAATGCTACTCAGCAATAACAATAAATTATTAATACAGGCAACAATATAGATGAATCTTAAAATAATTATGCTGAGTGAAAAAAGCCAGAAAACAGAGTGTAGGATTCCATTTATATATATATATATATATATATATATATATATATATATATATATATATATATATATATATATAAAAACCTTGATAAAATGCAAACTAGTCTATAGTGACAGGAAGCAGATCAGTGGTTGCCTGGGGAATGGTGGTTGCATTGGCTCGGAAAGAGAGATTATAAATGGACACCAGGAAACTTTTGGGGGTAAAGGATATGTTCAATCTTGATTGTGGTGATGGTATATGTATACAAAACAAATTTTACACTTTAAAAATTGGGAGGATATATACATGTGTATATATATGTATTTTTTTAGTCATCTGAATATATGTGGTAATTGAAATCTTGGGAAGGATTATAGAATTAGAAGACAGTGGGGTCTAGGAACAATCTTGATTACAATATATAACAGCTGGGTCGAGGAAGATGCACTTGAAAAGGAGAAGAGAAGGAATGGGCAGAGAAGTAAAATAAGTATTGTAGAACCCAAGGAAAAAGAGTTTTCAGGAAGGATTGAGTCGTTTGTCAACAGTAAACGTTGCTGCTAAGAGGTCAAATAAAATGAGAATAGTAAAATCTATTTAACTTAGAGACACTGGTAACCTTAGCCAGATCTGTTTTTATGGAGGAATGTGGCAGAAAACTATATTGTAGTGGGTTGATGGGAAATAAAGAAATGGGGAGAGTGAATAAAAGTAAATTTTAAAGATTTTTGGCTGATAAAAATAGAAAACAGAGGTATAGGTGGAAGTGGCCAGAGGGAGAAGAGGAGTTGTGGAAGGCTATTTTAAAAATTGAGGGCACGGGAATTCCCTGGTAGTACAGTGGTTAGGACTCGGTGTTTTCACTGCCGGGGCCTAGGTTCAATCCCTGGTCGGAGAACTAAGATCCCCCAAGCCATGTAGTGCAGAAAAAAAAAAGCGGGGGCGGGGGGGGGCAAATACTACAACATTTATAACAGTGTTGTGCTTGAGATGGCTCTTGAGAGTCAATTGTTACATTTTCAAAAATTTTGCAAGCCATTAAAAAATAAGTTATATAAACTTAGAATTAGGCAAATTATATTAAAACCAAAGAAATAAAAACTCAAAACTCATCAGTTAATTATATTATACTATTATTTATACATGAGGTTATTTATATTGATTGTGTCTGTGTGGTGGGAATATTATCTGTAATGTTTACAGCTACATATCTCAACTCTATGTTCAGTGACATCATGTGGGTCATTTGAACTTGGCCATGGAGTTCTGGAGTATTTACACCACAGAAACTGGTAAATACTACAAATAATGGCTTGATTTATTTTTGTTGTTATTTTTATTGTCTAGCAAAAACATGATAGAGAAAATCTTAATGCTGATTAAACTTTAAAATTAGGTCTGTGACCATTATGCTCTAAATAGCACAAAAAATTGAGGAATTACTATTCCAGTATTCAAAAACTATTGGGTGATTCAGCAGAAAAGTCACTAACATCACTGATGAACGTGCTATGTTCTGACACTTTCCATTTTTTCACTTTCATCTTATTCACTAATAGAAACAAAAATATCAGTCAACACTCAATGCCAGAACTACACTCGTTTGTTAATTACAACCACAGGTTGGCTATGAATACACAGGCTCACCAAAAACAGAGACAGCATTCAGTGAGAATCAATTGATTATATGGAATTTATGATACAGTATAGTATATTTTATTTGTAAATTGTATGCTATACATACTCTGTTAGTGAAATTTACCACCATGCACATATATGCATGTATGCATTTTTCTAGATAGCCAGTTATTAAACATTTATTAACACATTTATATGTCAATAAGCCATAATAAAACAGATCAGCAAAAGCTTAAAAATCCATCTATATCTGTTGAATTACTATTCCTTGAGAATGTTAAATGACTTTAAAGCATGGACAAGATAATATGGGCTTGGGGCAAGATTATAGATATAAAATATATATTTGAGAGGTATCCAATATAGTAAGGGACATGGCTGGGGTAAAGTTCAGAAGACACTGAATTTACCAACTTGGATCAATAACCTAGACTCATACCAGACCATGATTAAAACTCAAGCAGTTCATTTGTCATTCGATTAAGGCTCTATAATAAAAGTAATAAATACTTAATGTGGACCAGACACTGTGCTAAATATTTTAAGAATCCTTATGCAATAGGTATTATTATTACTACAGCCATTATATGAGCAGAGGAAAGTGAGGCTGACGGAGATTTATTAACTTGCACAAATTTATAGAGCTACTTAGTAGAAGAGCTAGCATTTGAACAAAGTTCTGCCTGACACCAGTTATAAAGTTGCTGGTGCACCTAACCACTGTATACCACTGCCTCTTTCTAATCTTTTTTCCAGCTTTATTAAGGTATAATTAATGAATAAAAGTTGAATATATTTAAAGTGTACAAGTAGATGTTTTCATATAGATATTCTCTGTGAGATAATCACACAATCCAGCTAATTATCACTTCACACTCTCCATTTTCTTTCTCTTTTCTTACTTTGCAGTGAGGACACAGGATCTACTCTCTTAGTAAATTTCAAGTATAAAATACTGTATTGTTGACTATAGTCACATTGCTGTATACTAGATCTCTAGAACTTATCTTCTATAACTGAAACTTTGTACTCCTTGACCAATATCTCCCCACTTCTCCCTTCACCCAACCCCAGGCGACCAACATTCTATTGTTTCTATGAGTTTGACTATTTTAGATTCCAAATTTAAATGAAATCATATATTGCGTGTGTATGTGTGTATATATATACATACATATCTCACATATATCTCATTTTCTTCATCCATCAATGGACACTTAGGATGTTTCCATATCCTGGCTATTGTGAATAATGCTGCAAGGAACATGGGAGTGGAGTGCAGAGATATCTCTTTGACATACCGATTTCATTTCCTGTGGATATATACCCAGAAGTAGAGTTGCTGGATCATTACCACAGTTCTATTTATAATTTTTTGAGGAATCTCCATTCTGTTTTCCCTAATGGCAATACCAATCTACATCCCCACCAACAAAATGTACAAAGGTACTCTTTTCTCCATATCTTTGCCAACGCTTATCTTTTGACTTTTGATAAAAGGTACTCTAACAGGTGTGACATGATATCACATTGTGGTTTTGATTTGCATTTCCCTGATAACTAGTGATGCTGAGCACCTTTTCATATACCTGTTGGCCATTTGTAAGTCTTCTTTGGAGAACTGTATATTCAGCTCATTTGCTTGTTTTTTAAATTGGGTTATTTGGGTTTTTGCTACTGAGTTGTATAAGTTCCTTATATATTTTGGATATTAATCCCTTATCTGATATATCGTTTATAAACATTTTCTCCCATTCTGTAGGTTGCCTTTTCACTCTGTTGATTTTGTTTCCTTTGCTGAGCAAAAGCTTTTAGTTAGGTGCAATGCCACTTTTCTTTGCTGCTTTCATAGTTCTTTTTCCTTGAATTTTGACAATTTTATTATAGTGTGTCTAGGTGTAGTCTTCTTTGGATTGACCCTCTTTGTAGTCCTTAGAGCTTCATGATACTTGATGTCCATTTCCCTTCCAAGTTTTGGAAAGTTTTAATTCATTATTTCTTTAAGCTTTGTCTTTTTCTCTCTCTTCTCTTGCTGGGACTTCCATAATTCATATGTTTTTTCATTTTGATAGTGTCCCATAAGTCCTATAGGATTTTTTTTTACACTTTTCATTCTTTTTCCTTTTTGTTCATGTGACTGTATAATTTAAAATGACTTGTCTTCAAAGCTTAGTAACTTAGGATTTACTTTTGTAAAAGCACGTTGACAAGTATTAAAATGTTATACTTGCATTTTGACAATTATAGTATAAATATAAAACACAAAACATCCAGTGTTAAACACTGATCTCCCATGGTTGTCTTGGATTTAGCTATTGGTAGTTTATATTTCACAGAAGGGAACTTTCAAAGTTCTGTCAGTGCTTATAGCATGTAATATTATCCCTCATCAAAATCTTCATGAAATCTAAAACGCTGGTATTAAAAGTGGTTATTATTTTTTTCCTGAATATTCTAAAACAGCCAGTTTGGAGTAGCTTTCAGATTTTCAAGGCATGAAGATACACTGAATACTCAAGAATATGTTTTAACACGTTAAGTATAAGTTTGTTTACAGTTACAATAAAAATACCTTCAACTTTCAGCTACTGAAAGAAAATACCCTAAGAAAACATGAAAGGTATATTGGGCCAAGTTACTTCTTAGTGAAAATAATATAACATCTTGATCAAATTTTAAACCAAATTCTTGAAAGCATTAAGAATTGTTTTTATTGTTTTTTTTTTGTTTTTACAATTGTCAAACTATTCCAACTCCTAATAAGAAATTTTCAAATTAAAAAATTATCTCTGTTGCTTAGAAAATATGTTTTACCTTTAATCTCAAATTCACTTTAAATGCTGGACATATGATTTAATACCTAAGAAGACTCTAGCTAAATTATTTGGTAATATTTATAGGGTGATACTTTTCTGGGTAGATATGTTTCACACAACAGTTTTTAATTAATGCTGAAAAAAATCACTTCATAATTTTAAATACACTTAATGATAGGCTGATTGATGGATTAACAGTTTATTTAGTAATTTAGATGGCATAGGGTCCAATAAAGGCAACAATCTGATAGTTGCTCAACGTGCAATTCTGCCCATTAGTAATACTAAGCCAAGAACTTGATATTTCACTCAGTTGGATTACTTAGTTTCATGTATGTGATTTGATCAGCAAAGCAGTAGATACACAATGTCAAGATTTTTCCTTTATTATTATTTTAAGAGCAGCTCAGTGATTTGGGGGGTTGGTTAGTATAATACAGAGAACATAGGGAAAAAGTATAAAATGGCACTTAAAACCAATACCCATACTCATCTCATTATGGTCATAACTAAGAATATTAACTTTTGTGTAATTTGCTTTTCCTTAGAACATAAAGCATTAACTTGAACTTCAAGTATATACACAATACATAAACAACCTTATGCAAAATACTTTTCGTAAGTTATATTACATTTTAAAATACTGGAAACTGAATATCTGTGATTTGTCTTTTGACTAAATATAACAAGAAGAGAACAACATTCAACAAGGGAGGGTTTATTATCAGTAATAAAGCTCTCAAAGTTAAAAATGATGATAAAGCTCTCAAAGTTAAAAATGTCTTCCTTTCCCTTTCTACATAGCACAGACTATACAATGTCCCGAGAGGACTTATGATGAGAAAAATGTCAATCACAGCTTTAAGCCCTTGGTTTGGAAAGAGCTAATGAGAAAGTGGATTGGAAGGTGAGACTTCATGTTTGCTTTCAAATAAGTGGTCTTAAACTTTTTCTATAAGAAGACAAATTAGTTCATATATATATATATATATATATATATATATATATATATATATATATATATAAACCATTCATTTTTACAGCTTTCAGGTAAAGTCCAACACTTGATTTATATAAAGTCTGTGAGGAGAGGTCAGTAGAGATCATCTAATCTTAAATTGTGAAATCATTCAACTTCTTAGCATAGTCTCTCCCCAGTAAAAAGCACAGCATGCCTGGGTATGCCACTGGCGATCTCTAATAAAAGTTAGTTAGTTCCAAAGACTGGGAGATTTCTGCTAGTCATACATTCTTTTTACCATCTTGTTTATTAGCAAAAATCAGCAATCCAGCTTTCCTTAGGTCCTCATGGGCTAACATTTTATAGAGTTCTCTAATTACAGAAATTCTTGGTCTGTAGTGTCCACAACAATTACAAAATCTCTGTTAGTACAGTAAGTGTTCCAGGAAGGATGAAGAGATTCTTGGCCACCAGTTTTCCACGTGAGGAAGCATGTATTATTAATCACTATCTCTTCTACATTACTTCCTATTGCAGGGGATGTATGTACAATTTCATTCACAGAAAATTGGTAAAGGATGATACTTTTCCTTGCATTATCCACCCCAACAATAACTTTGTGCTCCTGGTGCTTGAAGAGTCTCCATATCCTGGTGAAGAGAATTCCCATTCTTGGGTAGCTGACCCCCTTTCCAGCCACCTGGGTGACCTGGACACCCCCAGCTCAGGCTGAAGCAGGGGAGGAAGATGGGCTGGAGCCTACACCTCTGCTGCTGCTGCTTCTGCACTGACTGCTGGCCAGCTTCCTAGGAACCAGAGGGAGGCAAAAGCCCAGGCCTCCCTGCCACACCCACGGCCTGGACGCTGCCTCTGGGGCACTCTTCTGGCTTGCACACATTGCCTCCATGTTGTCTGCAATGAGCCTCGTGGACCACTGTCCTCCTCTAGCTCAGGTGACTTGCCTTGAAATTCAGTAATTCTTTTTCTCTGATTGATCAAGTCTGCTGTTGAAGTTCTCCATTGAGTTTTTAATTCTTTATTTCTATTGTATTCTTCAGCACCACAATTTCTGTTTGGTTCTTTTTTATGATTTCTGTCTCATTGTTGAAATTCTTGTTTTGTTCACGTGTTGTTTTCTTGATATTGTTATCTATGTTTGTTCTCTTGTAGCTCACTAACAACTTGGCAATCTCTATAAAATGTATAATGCATGTATTGTTTGATTCAAAAGGAATTTGTCGTACAAAACTCTGAGTATTTTAAGCAGGCAAAAATAGTTTTCAGTAGCATTGTTTTAGTAGGGAAAAGTTGGTGACAATGTAAGTGTTCATCAGTATCAGACTGGTTAAATTAATCATACCTCAATTATGCTATACAGCTATTATTATATATAGAATATCACATAGCTAGTAACGTGGTTTATAATATCTATATATACTGCCCTGAAAAAGTTACTGGAGATACATTGTTAAGCAAATAAAACAATTTACAAAACAAAATGCATGTTATGATGCCAGGTGGCCACATAAACAAGATATATGAGACCCAGTGGGTTAGTTAGATATAGTTGATTGTGGGTGCACAGAACCATCCTGAAAGTATATACATATGCTAAAGTGAGGACTTCGGAAAAAAGAGTGGAATGAAAACTGGGACTACACTTACTTTTTCCTTTGTTGCCTATGTAATACATTAAAACAAAATGGGCCTATCTTTATTTTAAAAAATACTAGCCTGCACATTGTATTTTTGCCACTGCCAGAATCAATGGGTATGGAGACAGTAATCAATAATTTCAGTGTGGCTGGTACGTAAGATAAGGATGAGGCACTCCCTGGGTTTACTCTCTGTCTGCAGAGCCAGATTAAGACACAAAGTCAGGTTAGTTAAATACATATATAAGAGGGTCTAGAATGTTCTTGACATTCCCAGATGCCAGTGGCAAGAGCTTTATTTGAACACTGAAGTAGAAATGTAGAAGATATAACATATTATAAGACCATTAAATCTTCCCATTTCTATAATGGAATGGAATGGAATGTGGAAAGGTGAGGAAAAATCATAAGTTGCTTCTTAAACTCACAGAAATGTATATTAATGTTCAAACTCCGCCAGCTTCCAACTTTACTACTGTTGGTGTGCAAAAATGAGAGCGAGTATGTTTCTGACACATTTTGACAATTTTTTCAATGCGTATAAGCAGGCGGCAAAACAGCATCCTAGAAAAGCTTCAAGTATCACGTAGGCTACTCAGCTGACACCCATAAAGTCATTTCTGGATGCGATTTCTCTTGTTCTAATCTACGGTCTCATAGTACTGTTAAAACTTGACCCCATCTTAATACTGATTTCATGGTCTTTTAATTAAATCCAGTTCAAAGAAAGGACTCAGTTCCCCAACCATATGCATCACATCTGGGGCAATGGAAATAATTATGCTCTTGATTTAATGCAGTCTGTCTCTTTCCTGAACGTTTTTGGTGGGAAACATAGGTGAAAAGCTAATGGAAGAGGAGGAAGAGATGGGCATCCAGGGAAAGTTATACTAAATATTGAAAGGAGAATGATTTTAAAGGAGCACACATTCATGAAAATTGTACTTAAGCATGGAGAAGAGAAATCTAATAAGAAACTTCTAAATCGATAACATTTCAGAAATTGATCCTTAACTAGTAATTTGGGTTTGACAAAATGGTTGAATAGGTATCTCTTGCTTTCCTCCATTTCAGTTCAGTTAGGCAGTCCCTCAAATGGCCCCAAAGGCACCCGCCTTCTGAGATGAATGCCCTTGTGTAATCCCTCATCCAGTGTGGAGTGGAACTAGTGACTTGTCTCAAACAGAATACAGCAAAAGTGATAAAATAGGAAGTCATTTCTCGAGGTTAGTTTATAAGAAGACTCTGGCTTCCATTGTACTTGCCATCTCTCACCCTATCTCATTCATATTCTCTCTCTGCCATTGCTCTGGTGGAAGCCGACTATCATATTTTGAGTAATTCTTTGCCCAAGTAGTAAGGAACTGATATCACTAGCCATAGCCGGGGAGGGACTTAGGCCATGTGAGCAAGCTTGAAAGCAACTCCTCCCTCTTTTGAGCTGTGTTAGAGATCTTCAAGCAGAGGCTGCTCCATATTCCTGACCCAGAGCAACTGTGAGAAAATAAATGTTTGTTTGCTGTTTGAAGCCACTAAGTTTGGGGGTAACTTGCTATGCAGCAATAAGTAAATTAGTGATTTTTTTCTGAAAAATATTTAAGTTTCATAAATCATTCCATTTTATATGTATGAGAGGAGTAAGCTCCCTGTTTAAAAATATCCAGGGGTCTTATGTTTTTCTGAAAAGATAATTTAGTAAAACGCAATCACTCCGATCATTGGTTTTATTAAATTCAGTTTTCTTATAACAAGAATTCCTAAGGTATGGCATACTTTTGGGTGTACACTGTAATCTGAAGTATGGTGGCTAGGTCATAGATGAAAATATGCATACTCATATGTCAACTTTTGCTGAGGTCTGTATGTATGTCAGGCACTATTCAAAATGCTTTTTTTTTTTAAACATGTATTACAATACTTAATCCTCACCCAAAAAAGCTAATAAAGCAGATTTTTTTCCCTCCCATTTAACACATGAAGCAACAGGCATGGAGGGCAATGGAGGTTAAGCAACTTGCCCAAAGTCCCACGGCAAGAAGATGCGAACTCCGGCGCTCAGAATCCAGAACCCACCATCTCAACCACAACTCTCGTGAGAGAACCCATGTTCAATTCGGGGACTGCATTCTTTGTATGGAGCATTCTGTTCTCTTTGATCACAAAGCAGAGAAATTTTAGATGATAGACGTAAATGTTCACAAGGACGAACGCTAACCGGTAATGAATCAGAGACCTCCTGGGAGATAGTATAATTTGAGTAGGTAAGAATGAGGACTCTATCCTATGACTACAAAAGCAGAAAGAGATGGGGGAGGAACTAAGGTTACCAGAGCTTGGTGAAAGCTGCAGCTGTGACCACAGAAGAATACGGCCACTGTCAGAAGTGTGCCAAGGCAAAGGGCAGGTGGCAAGAAGAAATATCCCAACTGGTCTCTGCCTCCCACCTTTAATCACCTGACACTTCCCCACACTGGCCAAACCCAACTACAAACCAGAGGGCAAGGACCCCTGGGTGATAGAATCCACTGAGGCCACTCTCTTGGGGCACAGAACAGGGCAGAGATGGGAGAAAATGGATTTGGGTGACTTACCACCTCACCTAATTTAAAAAAAAAAAAAGAAAAGAAAGAAAGAATGAGGATTCTAGCGTAGAAGACCCTAAGTTCCAATCCCTCTCAGCCAACAGTTATTTGTGTAATTTGGGTTAAGTGACTTATCCTCTCTCAGATTCATTTCATCAAATGGAAACCGCTGACCACATCTGTCCCTCCCTCATAAAGCTGGTGGAAGCATTAAATGAGATAATACATGGAAGGGTTTGGAATAGTCCCTAGATACAGTAAGCAGTTAATAAATGTTAACTATTATTATGATGATAATTAATATCTGACAGAGGAGAACAGAACTGAGCACAGAGTTTTAGGCTCTGTTCTTTCCAGAGGAAAACAGCTATCCAAATAAGTAGAGAAAGTAGGCTAAAGGACAAATACAGTGAAAGACAATAGGATGTATTGATATTCTACAACGCCAAATGTGCTTTGCATACATAATTTTCTTTAACCTTCACAGCAGACTATGTAAATAGTATTCCTCTTTTACAAATGAGGCAGCTTTAATGGAGGAATTTATCCAGGGTTTCAAAAGCTGCCTGTTCAAGTAACAGGTAGCACCAGTGGGTATTCAAATCAAGGCACATCTGACTCTCTTTCACCATGGGAGACTTCTGGGTTTAAAAACCAGAGGGATGGAGGAATTACCCTAAATTGTGAAGGCATGGCCTGCAATTTAGCTAAATTTAAGTGTTCCCTATATTCCGTCTGTATACATATATCCACTGCCTGCCTGGTGCAACCTTCTGTGCAAGATACACACAGTTGCCAGGCAGGGCTGTGTCCAGCCATGGGAGAAAAGGGATTGAAATCCAGCCCATGATCCATTCGTCAAGCCTTGAACCTAAGGACATACATTTGCCAAAGAGGTACTTTTTCTAGTTTACACATTAGCGAAATGTGAGCTAATGGAGACCCTAAAATTATGGTTATGGGTATGACCTAATCCCTGCAATCTACTGAAAATTCAGATTGTGCCTAGATGATCTGATAGAGAGAACCTGAATTCTTTAGTATCTAGAGATGTTGAGTGAGAGCTACCCGGCCTAGGGGTAAAGAAGCAGGATGGAATTAAAATGTACAATCCTGAAGAGGAGGCTAGAGGTAAGCTGTACCCAAAAGGATCTTAGGTAAAGTAACTAAACTGACCTGGAAATGTATCTATCTGTAGCCCAAGATTACTCACTCTGTGAGATGAATTTCTTACACTCTTAACTATTACCTTGACTTAATACTGATGGAGAGAAATGGCAGGCAGTTGTGGCATGGGGTGTGCGGATTGTGTTTACAAGGCTATTACTTAAAGAGGAGACTCGGGCTTATTTCAGCCTGCGGGTGGAAGAAGCAAAGTAATGCAGGGTGGCCTCTGCTGTTTCACCGCAATTTATTTCTTACTCTTTACTAAGTGATTTGGAGCACTGTTTTCTTTTTTTGTTTTTTAAGATTTTTTAAATTAATTTATTTATGTATTTATTTTTGGCTGCATTGGATCTCTGTTGCCGTGCGCGGGCTTTCCCCAGTTGCGGCAAGCGGAGGCCACTCTTCATTGCGGTGCGCGGGCTTCTCTTTGCGGTGGCCTCTCTTGTGGCGGAGCATGGGCTCCAGGCGCGCGGGCTTCAGTAGTTGTGGTGCACAGGCCCAGCTGCTTCGCGGCATGTGAGATCTTCCCGGACCAGGGCTCGAACCTGTGTCCCCTGCCTTGGCAGGAGGATTCTCAACCACTGCGCTACCAGGGAAGCCCTGGAGCATTGTTTTCTACATCTTTAATTTTACAATCCGATTTCCTAAATGCAAGTATAACAATATAAGGCTAACTGTGACCATAATTATATACTTTTTCATCTCATGGAACGTTGACACAAAACTCTAATGACGAGTATTTCTCATGAAACAACAAAGGATTTCATTTTATGTTGTAGAGGAAGCATTTGATCAGAAGTTTAACTCGGGATTTTGAATGATCAATAGCGATGTCACTTCAGTTGTGAAAGATTCTTTTACTTTCTGAGGACCTTTCAAGATATATAAGAGGGTATCACCTTTAAACGTATTAATATTTAGGGGAGAAAATGCATTTCTTTTTTAGCTTTGATATACATATAATGTCACAGTTGTAAGAAATTACTTCCTAATTTTTATTGCAATGCAGTAGTCACACTTAATCCAAGACATCTTCCAGCTGTTACTATATTGGGTTGGCCAAAGAGTTCCTTTGGTTTTTAAGTAAAAATAAGAGGCATTTTTCATTTTCATCAACAACTTTATTGAACAACGCATTCACCATTTTATTCCATTACCTTCTGCCACTTTTCGGGCAACTTCATAATTCCATTTTCCCAAAACTTTTTATCTTTTTGAGCAAAGAACTGTTCCAGGTGCCTTTTACAGTCTTCCAAGGAATTGAAATTTTTTCCCTTAAGAGAATTTTGTAAAGACCGAAATAAATGGAAATCCAAAGGCACAATGTCTGGTGAATATGGCGGATGAATCAGAACTTCCCAGCCAAGCCGTAACAGTTTTTGCCTGGTCATCAGAGAAACATGCGGTCTTGCATTATCCTGATGGAAAATTATGCATTTTCTGTTGACTAATTCTGGACGCTTTTTGTCAAGTGCTGCTTTCAGTTGGTCTAATTGGGAGCAGTACTTGTTGGAATTAATTGTTTGGTCTTCTGGAAGGAGCTCATAATAGAGGACTCTCCTCCAATCCCACCATATACACAACATCACCTTCTTTGGATGAAGACTGGCCTTTGGTGTGGTTGGTGGTGGTTCATTTCACTTGCCCCACGATCTCTTTCGTTCCACATTATTGTACAGTATTTTCATCGCCCGTCACAATTTGTTTTAAAAACGGAACGTTTTCATTACATTTCAGTAGAGAATCACATGCAGAAATACTGTCAAGAAGGTTTTTTTTTTTTGCTTAACTTATGTGGAACCCAAACATCAAAGCGGTTAACATAACCAAGCTGGTGCAAATGATTTTCAACGCTTGATTTGGATATTTTGGGTATGTCGGCTATCTCCCGCGTGGTATAACGTTGACTGTTCTCAATGTCTCAATTTGATCGCTATCAACTGCAACTGGTCCACCCGACCGTGGAGCATCATCCAGAGAGAAATCTCCAGCACAGAACTTCGCAAACCACTTTTGACACATTCGATCAGTCACAGCACCGTCTCCATACACTGCACAAATCTTTTTTTTTTGAGTTTCAGTTGTGTTTTTACCTTTCTTGAAATAATAAAGCATAATATGCCCAAAATGTTGCTTTTTTCTTCCATCTTCAATATTAAAATGGCTACACAAAAATTCACCAATTTTCATGTTTTTTTTTAAATGCACACTGATATGACAGCTGTCACAATGCAATCTAACAAAATTGTTTCAAATGAAGTTAAAGACAACTAAGTGCTACTAGAGCCACCAACCGAACTTTTTGGCCAACCCAATACCATAGTCAAAATAAGCGAAAGCCATAGCAGTGTGAGAAGATGTGGGACAGAGATTTAGGTACAAAAAGAAGAATTTAAGTCCTGGAGTCGGGGGGTTGGTTGGTATGCAATGGAAACTCACACTAACATAAGCAACGGGGAGGTTTTATTATAAAGATGTACTTCTTTCTCCCAGACCCCAAGGGCAGAAATACAGCCAGGCCTCATGAGGTAGTGGAAATATGAACTGAAAAGTCATCTGAGAACTATTCATCCTGTGTGTTTGTCTTTCTCTTTTCTTGTGATCTCATGGTCTTTCATTGTTGCTTCTATTTGATGTTTTCATTTTTCTTTCTCTACAGACTGGATCTCACAGCTCATCTCTACACCCAGCATGAGAGAGTTACCCAGCTTTCAAGTCATCTTTATGTTCTATAAGGAGACTAAGATCATATTAGGCCAAACAAATTTGCTACTAAACTATGATGACCAACAAAAGAATGGAAACTGTAGAAAGAAGAGAACAATCCTTTGTGTCTAGTCCTGCAGTGACCTGCTATTGGGACCACATGCATACACCCCTTCTCCTACAGATTCCCCCACTCCAAAGGGATAAATTGAGTCCCTGCTTATACTCTTTTAACAAAGGCTTTTATCCACTTATAAATAGATAATGAGGTAATCGAATGTTTCAGTGACAAATCCTTCCATTGAAAATTAAGAAAAAGGTGAAAGAAAATGAAATAGAGATAGTGTCCTACTGAAAGAGAAGAAGCATTGCTCTGTAATAGTTACCACTCGCCCAGTGGTTCTGAAAATTGGGCATAACCTTGAGAAATTGTTAAAACACAGATTACTGGACCCAGAAACTCCCAGAGGTTCTGACTTAGCAAGTAAAGGGTAAACCATGAGAATGTGTTTTCACCAAGCTTCCCACTGTACGTGATACACTGCATCAGTGATACCCCTGTGTCAGCATATTTGTCATTATGGTGTTTGGCTGAGTGCAAATTGGCTTTCAATTTTTCTCATATATAACTTAGAGATACTCTGCTGTGCTGAAATCAGACAGGCAGGGACTAATACAGGGAGGAAAAGGAAACCACCCAGAGCCTAACTGGTTTTGTAAAATACTGACTTATCCATTAAATAGCTGCTGATATTAGACTCTCTTGCAGTTCCTTTCTGAACCTGCTATGTATTTCTACTGCTGCAGAAAAAGGAAAATGTAAACAAGGACAAAGCAAACAAACAGAACCTGGCTTGATAAGATATGATACTGCAGAGTAGATTGCTATGTTCCATAGAGCAATGCACCACATAGGGATATTAAAATGGAAAGAACACACACTTGAGATAAAAAAAAAAGAAAATGTTTACAGTCTCATAAGGCACCATTTTATAAAAAGATTAAGAACTAATTCACCTACCTTTCAGGAGAAAAATATCTTGTGAGAAATAATAAAATAACAGGAAAATAAATTCTTTTTAAATAAATTCTTTTAAAATAAATTCTTTTAAAAATGTTTTAAACTTACGTGTTCACCAAAAGCATCAGTTTTGAAAAAAATCTCCTCTACATACAATATGTCCTGGTCCCGTGTGTTAATGTGATCAAGTGCCAAAGAGCCGTATCTACAGATACATGACGCTACGCGTTTGTCAAAACCCACAGAACTTTACAGCAGAAAGTGTGAATCTTGATGTCTGTAAAACCAAAGTAACTTAGGAGGCAATGCAGACAGTGACAAAAGAACGTAACTATTACCAACATGTGCAACAACCTCACTGAAGGAAGAGGGCACAAGAGATGCTGACAAAAGTAATTTTGGAAATGAGTGGAGATGGTAAGATTAAAGGCAAAAGGAATGGTATATAAACACTGTACTCTAGTTGATAAAATTATTTCCCATGGAAATACAGGTTAACAATTCTGAGACCACTATACATGTATACTAGAACTGAACAATTAAGCAAACGGATGGCAAATGGTGGGAGCCGGGTTTCTTCCTGTTGGAGAGGGAGGTTACAAGCAATGGGAACAGGCGTGAATGGTCATGTGGTAACGGATTAGAGGAGGAATCATCAGTTTGAACTCGTGTTTAGTTAAATACTGATAGATGCATATGGAAATCTTTATAGACATATATATATACAGATTGGTATAGACACATGTTTCTTTGCTCTATCAGCTGAAAGGGCCTGGAAGCAATGACATCCCAGTGGTAATGAGCACACCCAGCACACAGATCTTGGTTTCTACTATTCTCCAATAAAAGGAACCAGGGATCTTTGGAGAAAGGCTGATTCAATGACTGTGGCAGGTAACATACAAGAGAAGCCTGGAGCATCTTTTAGTGCCACAAATTAAGGAAATGCTCAAAGAATCAGAATGACGGGAGTATGTCAAAGGGACACAGGAGCCAGCAGGAAGAGCTCTCAAATGGCCAAAGCTGGAACAATTTGAGTAACAAAGTGGTATTAAATTACAGCCAAAAGTACAAAATATATAACCTGAGTCTATATTGATATAAATGATTAAATAAAGAAATGAATGGGGGAGAATAGCCACATCTCCCTTTGGAAGATTTATCTAGATATTCTGCTCTCAAGGAGCTCGAACACAGTGGAGGTTGTGCATAGTGACTTCCTTCCAAAGTGTAGAATATGGAAAGGGGGTGAAATAGTAACTTTACAGTGGAGAAGCCTGACAAACACTACCTCAGCCCGGTGATCAAGTTTAACATCATCAGTGATAAGACGTGGGGAGCATGGACGCTTGATGTGATGTGATGAGAATGGCACTTTACTTCTGTGGTCTTCCTCTCCAAAACCTATAACCCCAGTCTAATCATGAGGAAAATATCAGAAAAATCCTGATGGAGGGACTTTCCACAAAACACCTATCAGGAATCCTCAAAAGTGTCAAGGTTGCTAAAAGCAAGGAAAGTTTGAGAAACTGTCACAGCTATGTTACTTTCATGTAGGAGAGACTGGCTAAAATTCTCAATCCTTTTTTACGACTTTTGCTCACCTCAGAGTAAATCCTAAGAGTTCCCATCACAAGGTTCTGCACATGGCAGTGGTTCGGATGGCAGCTGTTGCCAAGGCATCTCTCTCAGATTTCACCAAGTTTGAGTCTATCTTGAGAGGTCAACATGCACCTTAAGAGTGAGAATTGCCTCCTGCTCCTGAGCCGTCCTCCACCTTGGCCACCAACTAAATCAACTCAACAAAAAACTATGGGGGGAGAAACACAACAAAAAAACCGCATTAAGACAGAATGGTGTAGGAGGAGTGGCCAAGATGGCAGAGCAGGAAGACCCTGAGGTCATCAGCTCCCATGGGCACACCAAAATTACAACTATTTACAGAGCAACTATCAGTGAGAATGACCTGAAGACTAGCAGAAAAGATCTTCCAGAACTGAAGATATAAAAAAGGAACCCCAAGGAGACGGGTAGGAGGAGTGGAGATGTGGTGTAGTCAAGACCCATACCCCCAGGGAGGTGACCCACACAGTGGAACATAATTATAATTGCAGAGGTTCTCCCCAAGGAGCAAAGTGTCTGAGCCCCACACTGGGCTCCCCAACCTGGGACTCCTGCACCAGGAAGATGAGCCCCCAGAACGTTTGGCTTTGAAGGCCAGCAGAGTTTACTTTCAGGAGAGCTAGAGGGCTGTGGGAAATAGACTCCACTCTTAAAGGGTGCACACAAAATCTCACATGCTCCAGGACCCAGGGCAGAAGCAGTAATTTGGAAGGAGCCTGAGTCAGACCCACTTGCTAATCTTGGAGAACCTCCTGGAGAGGCAGGAGGCAGCTGGGGCTCACTCTGGGGACATAGATGCTGACAGCAGCCATTTTGGGGACCTCATCCTACTACAAGGACACTGGTGCTGGCGAGTGCCATTTTGGAATCCTCCCTCTAGCTTATTAGTGCCAGGACCACAAGCCAGTCGGCACAAGTCATTATATGATGACAGATAGCAACTAGATTTATCATAATGATTATTTTGAAATGTACAAAAACAGTGGATCATTATGCTGTGTACCTGGAATTAACGTAACATTGTAGGTCAATTATACTTCAAAAACAAAAATTAAACTCTTAGAAAAAGAGATCAGATTTGCTGCTACCAGAGGCGGGGGTTCAGGGGAAGGGGAGTAATTGGATGAAAATAGTCAAAAGGTACAAACTGCCAGCTATAAGATAAATAAGTACTAGGGATGTAATTTACAACATGATAAAGATAATTAACAACTGTGTGTCATCTATGAAACTTGTTAAGAGAGTAAATGTTAGGAGTCCCCATCACAAGGAAAAAATGTATATTTTCTCTATTCCTTTAATGTTGTATCTCTATGAGATGACAGATGTTCACTAAATTTATTGTGGTAATCATTTCATAATGTACACAAATCAAATCTTTATGCTGTACACCTTAAATTTATATAGTGCTGTATCTCAGTTCTATCCCAATAAAAATTCAAAAGAGAAAAAAAAAGGAATGATGTAATAGGGAGTGAAGTCTGAGAAGAGTCACTTCAGGAGGTCACAATTTGAATTGTGACCTAAATGGGGGCTGGCCATGTGACTGAGGGAGGGACTGTTAGGGCAGAGAAACCACAAGGGTAAAGACCCAAGAAGGGAAGGAGTCTGATAATGAAAGGGAGATGTAGAGGCACAAGAAAGGGTGCTGGCTGAGATTAGAGAGGCAGACCGTCGGGTCAGGTGGTACCTTGAAAGTCAGGGTCCATTGTCTGCATTTATCCCTAGTGCACTGGTAATCATTTGAGGATTTTAAGTACCAGAGGGGTGTGACACGATGACCTTTTTTTTCCTTTGACTTTGTCTTTATTGAAATAACACATACAAACATACATTAAACTGAATCATATTTACAGATTAAAGAGCTAATTCATGGATGACTAGCCAAGTGTTTACGTGTTCATTGTCCTGCAGCATCAATATCATAACTCTGAAAGCTATCTCCTTTCTCTTTACTTACAGAAGAAAAATCATTTTAATTGAACCATGTAAATCACAGGTCATGTGTGGCCTATTGGCACAGATTTTTGTCCCTGCCCCTGGATTTTCTTTTGGCACACTCAGAAGATTAAAAGGTAGAATGGAGTGCAAAATAACTTCCTCCTAATGACCTCCTTCTGCTCAGATATTTTATCTCCATTTTATATCAATAACTAGGCTGCTGAGTGCCACCAATGGCAGAGAATTCTTAAAGAGAAACATTTTCTCCAATTTTTTTTTTTTTGCTATCAATATTTTGGTATATTTTCTTTAATCTTTTGTTACACATTGGTTCCCTTTTGAATACAATTTCTTACTGAGATATAATTCACATACTATAAAATTAACCCCTTTAAACTATAGAATTCAGTGGTTTTGGTATATTCAGAAAGTATGCAGCTATCCCCACTATCTAATTCCAGAACATTTTCATTACCCCCACATGAAACTCTGTACCCTTTATCCTTCATCAACCAATCCTCTCATCACTTTCCCATCCAGCCCTAGGAAACTACTAATCTACTTTCCTTCTCTACAGATTTTTCTAGTCTGGACATTTCACATAAATGTAATCACACAATATGTTGCCTTTTGTGTCTGGATTCTCCCACTGAGCATAATGTTTTCTAGGTTTATCTAGTTTATAGTACGAATCAGTACTTCATTCCTTTTTATGACTGACTAATATTCAGCTGTATTGATATACCATTTTGTTTAGCCATTCATCAACTGATGGACATTTGAGTTTCTTCCACTTTTCAACGATTATAAATAATGCTACTAAAACATTCATGTACAAGTTTTTGTGTGGACATATGTTTTAGATCCTCTTGGGTATATATCTAGGAGTGGAATTATTGGGTTATGTGGTAACTGTGTTTAGCATTTTAAGGAACCTCCAAACTGTTTTCCAAGAGGCTGTACTTTTCATATTCTCAACATCAATGTATATGGGTTTCATTTCCTCTACATTCTTGCCAACAGTTATTATTATCTATGTTCTTGATTACAGCCATCCTAGTGAGTGCTTTCTCATTGTGCTTTGCATTTCCCTAATGAGTAATGATATTGAGCATCTTTACACATTGTATGCCTATCAGCAAAGATTTTCGTTATTGCTTTGTGCAGTTGTTTTTTAAATCAGATAAAAAACTTATAAAAATACATTTATACTGTCTATCACATTTCCTATTATCTTGCCTTTTTGGGTGTTCTTCACTTATTAATGAGGGTTTACTTATGTGTCTATATCCCTTCATTTCAGCCTAAAGAACTCTCTTTAGTATTTCTTGTAGGACAAATTTGCTAGCAACAAATTCTATTAATTTTTGTTAGTCTATTGTGTACCCCAGCAGTCCCTAACCTTTTTGGCACCAGGGACTGGTTTTGTGGAAGACAGTTTTTCCACAGATGGGGAGGTGGGGGGTGCTTCAGGCGGTAATGCGAGGGGGAGCGACAGGGAGCGGCAGATGAAACTTTGCTCGCTCGCCAGCCGCTCACCTCCTGCTCTGCAGCCCAGTTCCTAACAGGCTGCGGACCGGTAGCGGTCTGTGGCCCACAGGTTGGGGACCCCTGGTGTACCCCAACTATTATTCACCCCCTCAGGCAGCCACAATGTTCAACAATTGCCTCTAGTTGCTTTCAACAAATGCACCCAAGAGAAATACTGTTCAAACTGGGCAACTATTTCTTGTGGTCTTTCTATGCATCACATATCTTTTCCCTAAAACAGAAAAGATGGCAAGAGTGAACTTCAGAATGAGTCTTTCAATCACTGGGATGAAACAGCACTTAGAGAAAATGGAACAAGATAGTATGCATGGAATATAATTTATGTCCAAGAAGCTCAAATATTGATCATGTCCCACAAAAATAAACTAGCTATCTTTCATTTTTTCCTTAATAAGAATGAAAAATCTCCCAAGATATGCTGAAACCCTTACTTACATTGAGATGAAGAATGTATGTCCCAGCCATCTATTAATAATAATATTACATGTGCTTTCAAATTCCTACCCTCCAACATGTGTAATTACCCTCTACAACCCAGGAAAAAGTGCCTGCCTGGAAGTGGTTTGTTGCTTTTCCAAGCTTAATTTAAAATAGAAAATTGTGGGCTTCCCTGGCGGCGCAGTGGTTGAGAGTCCGCCTGCCAATGCAGGGGGTGCGGGTTCGTGCCCTGGTACGGGAGGATACCACGTGCCACGGAGCGGCTGGGCCCGTGGGCCATGGCCGCTGAGCCCGCGTGTCCAGGGCCTGTGCTCTGCAGCAGGAGAGGCCACAGCAGTGAGAGGCCCGCGTACCGCAAAAAAAAAAAAAAAGAAAGAAAGAAAATTGTAAGGTACCAGAAAGCACAACCTGAGGATAATTAAGAATATGCAGGAAATACTGATTATTTATATGGAAGTTTGGCATCTAGAGTTCATCCAAAGCAAACTAAAGACAGCTATAACAGGCTATTAAAGCTCTGTAGGCACATCTGCCAGGCATTGGGGAGTGAAGATACTTGTAAACTTTCTGAGTTTATAGCAGGTTAGCATTTTCTCACCTCTCAAAGCATGAAAGCAGCACTTCATCCACACACCATAAAGACAAGCCTGGCTTACTGTCTCCACTGTCAAGATCTTCAGCAAAAGCCACTTCACTTCTGCCTGCAGGTTCAGCCTGGTTTGCTGCTCTAGGGAAAACCCAGCTTCCAGATGAGTTAAGTATAAGAACTGCACTCACAGATCCAAAGTTCTGAGGTTTACGATCAAGTCAGAGTTACTGCCGTTCAACTGACCTGCCTCCTCGCTTCAGTATCAGGATACTGCCTTTATCCCTTATGTTCCAGGCCTTGACTAAACCATTATTTATATACCATTATAGCGTCAGGTACATTCAACTTAAAAGGAAACCCAAAGAGTCAAAGCAGAGGAAATGCAAGTTCCAGAGACAAGTCCTTTCTACACAGTTTTTTCATCTGGTTTCAATGAAAGAACATGCATCATTATACTTAGTATGCTTTGGTTGATCAGATACTCATGTCAGAAACGAATGAATTCGCTATTAGGAGGCCTATGTTCTAATTGTGGCTCATCACATATTAACAGTGTGATATTTCACTCTCCTAGACTCAGTTTTCACATCTGTTTAATGAGGATAATCATCATTGTACAAATTAAATGAAACGATTTAAAGCACTAGGCATCATTCTCAGCACCTATGAAGCTCAATAAATCCTATTGGTGGATGAGAAGGTAGACGAGGGGAATGGTGAAGGAAGAAGAGACAGATGGAGGAAAAGAAAATACAGGAGGAAGAGAAGTAGAAGAAAGAAGTAGTGGTGGTTGTGCAATGGTGGTGAAGAACACAGGTTTCGGCCACAGTGCCTGTGTGACCTCAAGCAAGTTAGTTCATCACTTTGAACCTGCCTCGGTTTTCTAATGTGCAAACCTAGAATCTGATGATAATAATTGGTATGCATACCCACAGGACTGTTGTAAGAATTAAATGAGATAATGGATGTGAAAGTACTTTGATACCTACTAAATTCAATAGAAGCCTAAAAGATTATTACTACAAAAAGCAGTCATGTGTTAGGCAAATACGTAATAAAGATGTGTCACTTGACATAAAGCTTCTTCTTAACGTCATCCATAGCATTTATATGGACCTGAATTGGGCTTAGAGAAGAAGCCAGGTGTGATCTAACCACTCCTTGGAAAGTTTTTCTATGGACAAAACAGAGTCCTGTATTTGAAGTTGACTTGTACCTGAAACATGCTGCAGGGTACAATTGGTCCTTGTATTAAATGAAAACCCTTATCTGTATGCATGGATGATCTCTTCCACATCTATTTGAGTTCTGTGGAGGATGATACAGTTTGGATAAGTAGATGAAACTGGATCAAATGCTCTGGGAATCCATTTATTTAAAAATCAAACATATCAGGGCCTCCCTGGTGGCTCAGTGGTTGAGAGCCTGCCTGCCGATGCCAGGGACACAGGTTCGTGCCCCGGTCTGGGAAGATCCCACATGCCGCGGAGCAGCTGGGCCTGTAAGCCATGGCCGCTGAGCCTGTGCGTCTGGAGCCTGTGCTCCGCAACGGGAGAGGCCACAACAGTGAGAGGCCCGTGTACCGCAAAAAAAAAAAAAAAAAAAAAAAAAATCAAACATATCAAACTTTTTTTTAATGAATTATCACACTTCTTTTAGCACCCAAAGATACAGCCCATGAATGAATTGAACCAATTACCTTTAAACCTTCAATCTCTGGAGAAAACATTTTTAACAGGTTGTCTAGGCCCTTCTATTCTTACGATGCAAGGGCGTGTGGTGGTATGGCCCTCGTCCCCCACCCACTCCTTGACTCTGCCGGTAAACACATTTTTTTTTTTTTTTTTGAAGCATAATGGCAAGCTTTCCTTTCCATGCTCAAACCACCCAAACTCTAGGATCCTGTTTTCAGACTGACCTGTCATAGTTCCTAAAACCTCATACTTTGGGAAATTAACAGAATTGAGGTCTCAGAATTCCACTCATGCGCTCTTGGTTAGCTGATGACTCTCTGTGAGATAGGTCCGTAGGAGGCAGGTAGGTAGATAAAATGATTTTCAGGAAGTTCTAAGAAGAAGGGGAAGTATATCTAAAATCATAATTGTATAGAATCATGTTTCTATCTTTTTTTTCCTTGTGACAAACTAAGTAGCACTGGATGATTTATGAAAAGAAGACACTTTGATGTATAGTAATTTCTCTGTTCTAAAATAAATACTCTAGGTCTTTAGGCATTTGCAAGTTAGTTGATACTATATTTATGTATTTTTACAATAGTGTTTACTTGTCAAAAAAGAAAGCCTTCAGTAGAGCAGAAATCAATGATTTATAGCAGAGGTAGAAACTAAAGTCCTAGAAATCCTAGGGACAGCATAGCATTGTAAAATGTCATTTCAGCTTTCTGGAACTCAATTTCGTCATCACACGTTGCCAGATAAAATACAGGACTCGCAGTTAAAATGGAATTTTCAATAAGCAACAATTTCTTAGTATATTCCAAATATTGCACAGGACATAACTATGCTAAAAAAAATTACTCATTGTTTATCTGAAATTCAAATTTAACTGGGAGGCCTAACTTTTTATTTGCTAAATCTAGCAACACTGTGGTAAAATGGGAAGTTCAGGAAGGGATGACATAGGTAACTTGTAAAGGTTCTTCCAGCTGGAAACTTCCAGATTTCTGTTGCAGGACCAGGCTGGCAAACTATGTGCCTATGTGGATCAGATACGAGTATATGCTTGTAAGGCAGTGGTTCTCAAAATTCACTCTCCTCATGAATCCCTTAGGGAATTTGTTAAAAGTGTCAAGTCCTAGGCTACACTGTATGAATTTCTGATTCACTAGTTCTGGGGTGAGGCTAGGGCATCTGCACCTTTAACAGGCAACCCAAGTAATTCTGGTGCAGGTATTCTAGGACCATACTTTGAAAAACACTGCAACTTTCTCCTACAAATGCAGAAATCATAATTACCTGGATGTCAGTATTTCCCCACTCATCATTCATTTATGAACATAATAAAAATTGAACACAGCTCTTCTAACCACACAAAAGACTCACTCTGAACTACTCTGCTAATACTTCTTTGACTAACACATATTTAATGCTAAATTGGTCATGAAATTGGTTTTCATTAATTTTTGTGAAAGGGAGGAAAATTCAACTAAATCACGTTCAGATATGAATTAAAGCATTCTCAACAAAAATAAAATGCAGTTTCCCTTTAATAAAGGGAAATGACTTGTTGGATATTAGGCATGGCAATGATAGAACAAACCAGAATGGAGAAGCAGCAGCATGGGGAAGTATTCTGACAAGAGAAAGCTAATTATTTTAATCTGATTCAATCTGCTATTTGACTAAAAGGTCAGAGAACACTGCATAAAACTCCTACATGAAGCTCATCTCCAGTGAAGATTCAATATTCTGCAATAGTCCGTTTTTTCCTAATTTGGTATTTCAATACTTCCCCTTTTAGAGCGTGTCTAAAGTTAACATTTAATACCCCCACCAGAAGTTGTTATTGTAAGCATAGCTAGTTCAACTTTAGTTGTTCATTAGACAAAAAATTGGTCTAATTTGTCGTTAGACCAAAGATTGACTGCTTTGGGGGCCAGAACTAGATTATGACTGACCTGATTATGAGTGGGTTAAACCCTGATGTGTACAAATATCACATAAGGACACATCCACACATCCAGAGATAGCTAGGAGGGGAAAAAAGTTCCTTAACTGTTGTAAAAAAAAAAAAAAAAAAACCATGTTTTTGTAAGATTATCCCACTATACCAAATATCTTTGATTCTCTACTCTGCGTTAACTCTAAGACGTCTGGATTTCCATCTTGTCAGAAGGAACTAAGATGAATCTATTACAAAATGGTGTGGCAGCATTTCTTGGGTAATTGTTTTTTACTATGTGGGAATGAAAGCAGTGCATTTAACATAACAGAAGTCTGATTCTGGAGGCAGAATTCCTGGGTTTCAATCCAAAATCCGCAACCTATTAGCTGTATGACCCTGGAAATGTATGTAGATTCTCTTTTCCTCAATTTCTACCTCGCTAAAATGGGGCTAGAACCTTCCTCATGATTGTTCTGAGGACTAAATGAGGTAATGTGGGTAATGTTCTTCCAGTAGTGCCTGGTGCATGGTAGGCGGAGAAGCGGAGAAGCAGGAGAGACTGTTGTTATCATTATGCTTCCGGTTCATGGCCTTTCCAAACATTCTCCTGACTGGTGGCAACCCTCACCTACCATTTTGTTCACAGTTCATTCTAGGGGATCAAATATTCTCTGTTGTAGAATGTTGAATTCTCAGAGTACAAACTATGTGAGATGAAACTACAAAGTAGGCAGCTTACTTTTATCCATTGATTATGTATTGGGTTGGCCAAAAAGTTCATTCGGATTTTCCCCTGCCATCTTACGGAAAAACCTGAACGAACCTTTTGGCCAACCCAATAATTAGTTTCTTGGCCTCGTCAGTACAGTGTGTGTGTGTGTGTGTGTGTGTGTGTGTGTGTGTGTGTGTGTGTGTGTGTGTGTGTGTGTGTGTGTCTGTGTGTGTGTGTCTGTGTGTGTGTGTCTGTGTGTGTGTGTCTGTGTGTGTGTGTCTGTGTGTGTGTGTGTGTGTCTGTGTGTGTGTGTGTCTGTGTGTGTGTGTCTGTGTGTGTGTGTCTGTGTGTGTGTGTGTGTCTGTGTGTGTGTGTGTGTGTGTTAAAGATAATGAAGAAGCACGCCATCTCACAACGCTGAGGTTGGCACAGCTCTGAAAGATAGAACCATTTCCTTCCCGGAGCCCCAACCTTTGAGATAATGTTTTATTTGTCTTTCAAGCCCAAGCCTGTGTGTTCACTGTCTGTTTGCTTACGTCTTCATTCCTAAGATTCCCTGCCTTTCATTGTTACCTGTAGTCCTAGAAAGTGTGGCTTCTATTTTGAATGAGTTCCTGAGTTTTAAGTCCAAATAGGGTCTCACGATTCCCTTTTCTTAGTCTGCTCCTCCGTCAATTCTGACTCAGTGTGACTTATGCTCTGAGAACCTCTACCAGGCCTTTCTCAAGGTTCTGTGTACATCTTCCAGCAGTTTCTCTGAGTGAGTATGGAAGTCTCCTGAGCTGTCTTATTCATAACTATGCCCCTAAGACGAATGACAATACCTGGAACACAACAGTCAACATAATGTGCTAAATGAATGAATAGAAATTAGTGATTTATCTCAACTGATGAGAACCTACTGTATAGCACGGGGAACTCTACCCAATGCTCTGTGGTGACCTAAATGGGAAGGAAATCCAAAAAAGAGGGGATATATGTATACGTATAGATAGATGATTCACTTTGCTGTACAGTAGAAACTAACAACATTGTAAAGCAACTATACTCCAATAAAAATTAAAAGAAATTAGTGGTTTATCTCCACCAACACATATATCTCCTTTTGCTTATGTCCTTCCCTCTTTATTGCCTAACTTTGTGCTTAATTTTATTTTTTATTATTTTAGTGAACTCATTACCACCCAGTCTCTCCACTAATACGATTCCACTTTTTACTACTGAGTGTTATTAGCAGATCTGTTCATGCCCAGACGTGCTATTTCTACCCAAGAAAATCCCAGCCACGTCTCCAAAGCTTGGTTTGCCATATAGGCAATTAATATACTAGAGAAACTCTTAATCGATGCATTATATTTTAATTCTAGACCAAGTCCTCTATTTCTAGCCAGACTCAAATGCATCATGACCGTTAAAGAAAGGAGATTTATTACAGAGGCCAACTCCATGATAAACAATTCCTACCTTTGTCTCGAATCCATATTTGCCCATCAACCCATAACGCCCAAAACACTATCAGATTAATACTTAATGATCAACATCTCAGGTAATGGTAGGGAATGCCAACACAATTGTATAGAGGATAGACAAAGGCAGATTTGGGACACACTGAGTGACATTTAATAAGAAAGTAACTGGAACCTGCAAAGTAGTTTGTTAGGTGTTTCTTATGACAGGTTGCTGAAACCCTTCGGTTTGTGTCTTGGGGAACAAGCGCACCTAAATAAATGTCACATGGAGTCAACAAAGAGATTTGTCCCACACAATACTGAATCTCTGAAGTCTTGTGGGAGATGACCTTCCATAGCTAGGCACAGTCCCAACTCGGCCTGCCAGAATGCCCTCCAGGGGGCTTCTGAAAAAAGGGTACTCAGCCTAGATAGCAGGCTTGGCTGGAGGGGAGAGATTTCTGTTGACTACTCTCATAGAGTTGATCAGATTTACTTATTCATTTAACATTTCCGTGTGGGTTACCTATAATGCCAAATCTTTTTCTTTCAAAAAGTTTTTGTTTTTTTATAATCTAGAAAGTTTAAAACATCTCTAACTTTGATGAGGCATTACACTCCTTTTTTAGAAAGTGAAATTGCTGTTCTCAAATGGAAACAAATTTTACATCAAAGAGCTTGAATTCAACGCAGAGGGGAAAAAAGCCAAATATGTAAAGCATCTAGCAGCTGGCACTGATATTGGAAAAGTCTGTCTTTAAACATGCAAAATGAAGAGATATGAGGTGGTTTTTAAATAATTCCAGAAGTTTCACACCTTTATTAAAATTAGCCGAACATTTAAACTAAAGCATATCTTAGCTCGAGTGACATGAAGACCTAACTCAAAAGTACCTCTAATTGTATATAGAGAAAGACAGACCCTATCTATGATACTAAATACCTATTTGTTTAGAAAAATCTAGATAACTGACTGCATTTTGTAATCTTCATCCAGAAACTTAGCAACTGGGAGCCAAAAAGAAGGCCAGTGAGAATATCTGCAACCTTTTCCAAAGGGCAGAGAAAACTGTTGGCAAAATATTTTGTGATGGAGAGAGAAAGAATCGGGTTATGCCAGTTTAATACAATTACAGTGGAAGCGTACTCACAGGCATAAAGTTGCCTGGATACCCAGAGCCTAGGCAAACTCTTAGACATGCAGCTAAGACCCTCTAACTATGATCTGTAATCACTGTTGGCTAACTCTTTGTAAGCAAATATTAGTTTAGTTAGAAGGCTACGTTTTGACAAGAAGATGACTAAAAACATGAAAGAGGTATTAATAATGTCTCTTGAAAAACTGCCTAAATTCTCACTAAAGAAGCAAAATAATTCAATAATTGAAAGAAAAAAACAAAACAAAAACCCAACAACAACCAGACCCTGCGGCAGTGTTGAATTTCAAACCATTCAATTTCAACAATCCCCATGACTAGTTTTACTAGTACTGTGCCTCTGTGTAAGTGACTGCATAGGAGAAGGAGAGAGACAGAGAAGGAGGGGCAAGGGAGAGTGGGGGGAAGGGAAGAGGTAGGAGGGAAAAGAGAAAAGACAGAATTTTCATTCAAGCAGGAGGATCTCTGTTTCAGCGTGGCAGAGAAAACCAGTTTAGATACTGTCATGTAGCTCAGGCTTCTGTTAAGGCTCTCTGCCCGTGGTTGAATCTAACTGATAGATGTGTCTGGTTCCCAGGCCCACCCTGACCGGGTTGGTATAGGGAAAGGAGGTCTAGAAGGATCCACCCTTCTCCAGATATGGGTTGGCTAGCCAGCCTTTTTCAGCAAGTTGATGGCAGTCTCCGCGGTTCCAGTCAACTGAATCAACCATTTCCATTGTACAGACAGGGCCACCCACCAAAGCACTAACTTGACCCAAAAGTCTTTTTTGTTTTGGCTGCTGAGCAAATGAGTGCCCATAAAATGACTGATTCCTTCATAAGGACAAGATTCTCATAGCTGAGCAGGAATGAGACACAGAATGTATCTCTTCATTTTTCACAGGGAAATGAGGAGATCTCACTGGTAAGGGAGAAACAGAACTCTTTGCCAGTGATGTAACAGCCAGTGTGGTTGAGAAAGGGTATCTGAAAACAGAGAAGAAAGGAAATAAAGAAAATGGGACTACCAGCACAGGATCTGAATACGAGTCCAAATCAATGTTAGCAGAATGGAAGAAACAGCAGAAACCCGTGTGACAAACCACATCTATAACTGATTTCCAATAGTCTTTTATGTGAAAATATTTGGGTGCATAATTACCCTGTCAAGCCAGCTATTCAAAATTCTACACCAAGCTTTTCTTGGTGTGTGAATATAGTTTTCTATTTCCTTTGTGACAAGATATATTTGACAGGTGGATTAACTCCATAAGACATGTTATTTGGGCATTTTTTTTGCGGGGGGGCATTTTTTTATTCAGTTTGTTTGTTTTCCCTTACTAGCAGCATACAGATTAGAGAACCATGAATAATTGTGACCTCAGCCCCCATTATTTTAAAAACATGATCCATGTGATTTCTTTCTGGTTCCGTAGGTTAGCAGAAAGGAAACAAACTGGTCTTTCTCATGTGGTTGTTAGTTTGAGGAAATGTCTTAAATATAACAATTATGTCTCGTAGAAAAACACTTAATCCATGAGCTCTTCAATCCAGCCACCCAAAAGAAACATTAGGTTAAATTATTGCTATGCCAAGCACACAAGGTTTTGAATTTATTTCCTTTGATCTACCCATCTGAAAGTCTATCTTACTTCGATGTTTCCAAGGTGAAGTTTCTTTGATCTCATATGACCATGAAAACGCAGGTTCTCTTTATCTCTGGAAACCTCTTGCAAACAAACTTTTTATAAGGCTTTGTCTCCAGGACACTTTCAGGAAAAAAAAAAAAAGATTTTCAGGACACACTAATGTTGGAAGCCATCCTGGAGTCCCTGCACCGTGACAAAGTCATGATGCAATCAAAGGCAGGACTGCAAAGCAGCACTGTGCCAGCTCGGCGGACTACATCTCTATTGATTTGTTTGGTTGTGTTAAGCTTATAAAATGTTGAAAGCCATCCTGGAGTCCCTGCGCCGTGACAAAGTCATGATGCAATCAAAGGCAGGGCTGCAAAGCAGCACTGTGTCAGCTCGGTGGACTACATCTCTATTGATTTGTTTGGTTATGTTAAGCTTATATATGGAAACAGCACAAGGGGGATTTGCGCCCAGGGTTAGGAAAATGAGAAAAACTACTACCCCCCCCCCCCCACTATTATTACCACAAAATGGAAAGTACCTATTTCGGCCCCAGAAAACTGGAAATGCAATACACAATCTAAAAATGTAGGGACGTTCCTATGGAAAACACCCCCAATTGAACAACTGTGGCCCTACGAAGGGGTCGTTAATGATTTTGGCTTCATATGAGTCCACTATAAAGAAAGGTTAATACTCTGGCAACAACTGCCGGATGATAAACAGGAGCGTAGAAGGTATTGTAAGTGCTACTAGTGGAGTCAGGTACACAGGAGCTGTAGAATATATTGTAAATATTTTTAAGGCACTATTCAAAAAACTTGCCCATGCAGAAAGAACACGAAGATTGCACTTCTGTAATAAAGACTTACATAATAGCTTGGCTTAACTACTAGAAAATAACCTGCAACTAATGAGAACTTGGGGAAGTATCTTGTTAGTACATCTAAAAACTGGGGACATTTTCAGAAAACTGATAAAAATATTTTGAGGTTAAAACATGTTGAAATTTTAAAATTTTGTACATAATAATGAAACCTGCCTACATATAAATACCTGCTCTAAAAAATAAATTTAAGCTTGATGTGCTGACATCTACAAAGGGTGTCAGGTCTTATTTCCTTCGCCGACGCCGTCCATCCCTCAGGTTTCCCTGGACTCTGACACACTAAGATACTTCACAGCCATCTATTCAATTGTACTTGTTCAAACAAACAAGCAAGTTGTACTAAGTGATAAATACTAATGAGTTTGGCCTAACATTTCCCCCATGCGCTGCATCTAGAAAATAATAAGCAATGAATTGATAATGAGATATAGGATGACTGATTTGCTTGTGCACAGAACGATCAACCTCAGAAATAATCATTCGTCACTACAAAGCAGGCAGGTGTTACACAGGGAAGACAATTCTTAAAGAGGAATAGAGGGAGGAAATGCCTAACATGGATCTTGGATAGAGAAACACGCTTTATGCTCTGGCTTGAGAATTTTAGTTCATTTAAATTCAAGTGAGTTGACTCTCTTAAATATAACTGTGTAATTCCTAGCAATTTAAAGACTTAAGACCATCCACTGGGGAAAAGCCTATGTTGCTGTCTTTGAAATCACGAAATCTTGCTTCCATTCGGGAATGTCAAATAGCTTTGAAATTGATGTGTTCGGTCATTAAGCACGAATACTTGACAAAGCTTCTTTGATTTCATAGACTGTAATTCCCTGGAACACTGCAAGAAGCCATTTATGAAACTGAGCTATTGATTGTGCTAATCTATACAGTGATAACTAGAGGTGGTCTAATGAGTAGATGCTGCCTCTTAAGTATGCTTAAGGGGCCCCATACAGGGCTACAGCCGAAAAGTTTGTTCCTTTGGGCCTGAGCATTCCAGTCTGACCAAGTTCTTTATTAAAATAGCAATGTTCTTGTGTAGGGACACAGCCCCCAACATTTTTTATTCATTAGTCCATTCACTCTTTTAATAAATATTGAGTTTCTACTATGCCCAGTGTACTTTGAGAGGGTCAAAAATAAATATGATCTGATCCCTACTTTCAAGAACCTTATCACCTTGGGAGAGGAGATATAATATGCATACACATAAGTATGAATTAAACAGAATGGGGAGGGATTAGTTGGTAATTAAGATGATGAATGAAAACCAGAATAGGCATCGGGTAGGAGGACAGGGTTAGAAAGAACCAGCTCCAAAAAGATGTAAGAAGAAACAGGAGAACTAAATGCATCTCACTTTTGCGCATCCTAATCACGTTCTCTAATTTTTCCTTCCTTGGGTTAGCCAGAATGATGAGAGAAGGTAAACGAACCGCTAGGCTTTAAGCATAGCCAGCTACTCTAAGGAAGGATGTGGGGACAGCAATAGGACAAACCATCGAGTTCAGCTGAGAACATCAGCCTCGAGGGATCAAATTACAGACATACAAATGGGCAGCTCAGGGTTAGAAGGCTTACTCTAGTTTGTGTTTATTCCTTAACAGTCTAAAAGAGGGAAACAGAAAATAAACATATGAAAAACGCATGTAACCTGCAAGAACTGTAAATGAGACCTAGATGCAAAAGATGAGTATAGAATTCAGTTTGGAACTGAAAATACATTTGGAATTTACTGTTTTCCATTTCTCCCTAGACAAGACTTTTAATATTGCAAGGTTATTCAACGTTTTTTGGGGTTTTTTCCAAACAAAACTCTACTATCTACAGAATTTAGCTAAACGAAGAAATTTAGGAATTCCTAACAACACTGACACTTAATAACTTACACCACAACTTAGTAACACAGCAAAGGAAGCTATTATAATGATAGATGCAGATATATCTGCATATATCCTTATGCAGATAGATGGTGATGGTGGTGATGGTAATTCATAATTCCAGAAAAGGCTTCTTGGCAAACAAACACTGACTGTTAAAGGGAAAGACACTCAAATGTATCTACTTTAGCTAAAAGATGTGCATCATTCTTAAATGTTGTAATATCATCTATACTTGGAAGTTTCCTACAAGCAAATATTTCAGTGAATAGGTTCCTAGGTGGACTGGCTACATTGAGAAGAGCATTACACAGTCCCTAACCTGCAGTCTAAATATATGTACTTTATAGCCAAGTCTAGAACTGGCTTCTTCTATTGGAAAAAATACAAGTATTAGATAATAATAATAATAATAATAATTGTTGTTGTTGTTTTGTTATTATTATTCTTCCAGGAAACTTTTCATTTATTTCCCTCTTGGAGGACTTAAAGATTTTCTCAAGGTTTTTTTTTTTTTTTTTTTTGCGGTACGCAGGCCTCTCACTGTTGTGGCCTCTCCCGTTGCGGAGCACAGGCTCCGGACACGCAGGCTCAGCAGCCATGGCTCACGGGCCCAGCCGCTCCGCGGCATGCGGGATCTTCCCGGACCGGGGCACGAACCCACGTCCCCTGCATCGGCAGGCGGACTCTCAACCACTGCGCCACCAGGGAAGCCCTTTCTCAAGGTTTTTGACCTCTGGCTTCCTAATGTACAGTCATCACCCATTGGTCTCAATCACATGGACTATTATGGATAGTTCTTTCTTGCATGACAAATTACCAAACAGTGGAAGAAATGCACTGTGTAACTGGGTATTTTTTTTAATATTTTTTGCTTTTTTTTTTTTTTTAATATATTGAAAATAAAATTCAGGAGGTGTGGAAAGCAACATCCCAGTGAGAAGGAGTTTGCTTCTGACTGGAAAGCATGTCTGCGTGCACATAATCTAGATATTCCTAGGAATACAGGAGGCGGGCTATTCTCCCACTAAGTGCTGCCTGCCCCCTCCTCATTGCACATGAACAACTGCCTAATGGGTAACCATTTGTTTCCTTCATATACTCCCATAAAATGTCTGCTAAACCTCCTCCCCAGACATGAAAACTATGTGGCTGGATCTCACTGCTCCAATCACTCAGAGACAGTGCTTGTTATTTGTTGATTCAGGTTACAACACTTATAACAACCTCAATACCCCTACACAATCTAAGGTACAGAATCTCAGACTAAAATACTCCAGATCCATCTAAGATATCACATCCCATTATGAAACCCTCCTCTCTGTCCGCATGACCACCTCACTCCTGCCCTCTCACCTGCCCTCCTCAAGGCCTGAATTCTAGGCCATCACAACACCACAGATCACAGCTTGGGGCCTGAGGGCAGGATTCATGGAAGGCTTCATAGAGGAGGCCGCATTTAAGCTGTCCTAAAGAGTAGGCACCAATATGAGCAAAAGGAATGGAGAGTTGTTGGTGAAAATGCAGTGCTAGGTGTTTTATAAACATCTTAATGTGTCTCAAAAGGCAGTGGGCTTTATTTTTTAATTTATTGTATTGAAGTCTAGTTGATTCACAATGTGTTAATTTCTGCTGTATAGCAAAGTGATTCATTTATACATATATATATATATATATATATATATATATTTATACACACACACACATTGTTTTTCATATTCTTTTCCATTATGGTTTATCACAGGATATTGAATATAGTTCCCTGTGCTATATAGTGGGACCCTGTTGTTTACATAGATTTTAAATATTAAGATTCCTGAGCTCAACCCTAGCCCTAATGAAAAAGAATCCCTTGGAAGTGGGGTCCAAGAAGCTGCAGGATAAGGACATCTCTCAGGTGATGCTGATGTACCTCAGGAATCTATATTACAGACTAGAAAATCAATGTCATAAAATTTTCTGTGCTCTCAGACACAATGACTCATGGTTTTGGTGATGGTATCAGCATATCAGTTGGCTCCCACCATTTCTAAGAAAAAGTGGCCTGCTTTAATATTTTCCCTGTTTTTTCAAGACATTTTTAAGGAAGGCAACGTTACATGCAGTTGGGAAATAAAGGAGTTTGGCAGACTACTGCAAAAGGAGATGAAAAGTAGCCTAATGGGATGGTGAAAACATTTGAAAGACGATTTTGGAGAGGGAATTGGATGTGACTTAACTCAACGCTCAGGCTTTAGTCTGAGTATGAACATTTACATTGTATATTCCCAATTCATTTCGGAAGGACCTTTGGCAAAATGACATTAAATAGAAATTCACTATATTTACATAGAATTTGAGATAAATGAAAATTAATTGCCCTTTCAGCAAATTCATAGTGGACTCATAAAAATGCTTTTTTATTCTGTAAGGCCCTTCAATATTCAAACTCCTCCAGCACACCATCTGTTCAGTCTTTCGGTGCATCTGCAAGTTCCATCTCAGTGACAGAGAGATCGGAGAGCTGTACAGCTTTAGAATATTTTAAAAAGACTGAAGTATTTAAAAAGTATACCACTACTGAAAAGTCTAATGATGCTCGTTCCCTAAAATGTGGGAATTTTAGTCAATAAAGTAATATTTGTACAGCCGGTACAGACCTCATTGATGTTATTTGTCTTGATTCAGAAATCAAGGAGGTTACTTTTCTTCATCAGACATTCTAGTTGAAACTATTACAGACAGCACTGTGAATCTCATCAAAGTTTATAAACTATTAATCAAAAAATCCCAAATGTCAGTTGATCTCATGCTTCTCTTTGGGGGCAGATTCCTTTTCTAATTTTAGATGCCAGAATTTTTTTGAATGAATTTCATCATTACATATAATAATTCATTAGGTATTCAGGAAGCTTTTATAGTTTCAATTTTAAATGTTCATGTCAGCATTTGGAATCTCTTTTCTTCCCCCCCAGAGAAAGGAGAGTACATTTTTTCAGGAGTTAAAAATTCTCTGCCCCCAAAATTTGAAATTAATCTGAATGAAAGAAAAGTCTAGATTCTTAAGAAAAACCATTCTCACCAGCTATCTTATTAAATTAAAAACTGCAAGTTGTAAAATTCCCAAAACATTTTTCCATATGACAACTACAAAAAAGTTTAATGACTAACTCATTGAAATGTATTTTATTGTTAAATATTCAATATTGCAGAACGGACATCTATTTATTTACTGATCTCTGATACTAAAAACAAAGATACTGTCAAGGTGGTGTCACAGATCCTTTTCTTTTCTCCTTGGTGACACCAAAAGAAGGCACGCAAAAATAATATTCTGGGATTTCAAAGGTGACTTGAGACACTATGCTTAAACATAATACAAGAGAGCAAACTTAGAATCTTCACCGCTGCTTCTACTAATTGTTGACCTAATTTATCAGTGAAACGAGTAGACGTCAATCTTCTTGATCAATGTGATGAATAGAACCTGTGTGTTTCAGAGAATACCTTACAGGAAGGTCAGCAAATTCTTAAGGGAAAATGTTTGATAGATGCTATTAAATGCACAAGGCCTGGGTGTATTGCTTATTGACATGTTCTTAAGGTAAATGATTTTCACTCATGCTGGAAGGTCAAACCAGCCACGCTTTGATAAATCGCCAGCGACAAGACCACTCTTGGTGAAACGCTGAACTCTTAGTCAGAAATTTAAGAGTTTTTCATAAGCTTAAGATAGGTCTGAGAGCAAGGGAGGGAGAAAAAAACAAAAGGGTTGTTAGGGAACTACAGAGAGAAGCAGTTTCTATCTGCAGTTGTTTTTCCTCTGGACAATAAAGCAGGAAATGCCTCTCATGGCCTCCTAATGAGGGTGTGATAGGCTCCAGCCTTCCTAATTTGCATATGCAGACATCATGGCATTAGTACTGAGCATCATGGTGCTCAAACATCTCCCTGGTAGTCGAATGCTGGTTTTCAAAGTGCCCTTGGATCCCAAACAGCTAAAGAGGCATTTGTGAGCAGATGGCAATTGTGTGATGAAAAGTCTAATTGTATTTGCCTTCTCTAATGGAGTGAGAGCCAGGACAGTCAGGCAGGTCAAGGCATGTGGGCAGGACTAACATATTGTGTGTGAAGAGAAAACTTGGAAAGCTCAGTGTGATAGCTAATGAGATAACTTACAGGGCCCCAGGCTGATAATGTGCCTGCAGAGTGAAGGAAAGGCAAGAATTGAGGCACTAACCCAGAAAGTGCAGGCCCGTAAGCCAAGCCTCCTGAACACTTCATAGAACACAAGAGCATTGAAACCAGACAGAACTGTGTTCTTGAATCCCAGCTCTACCACCTAAAAACTGTGACACTAGACAAACTAGTTTATCTCTCTAAGCCTTACTTTTCTCATCTATAAAATGATGATAATGATAACCCTACCATAAGTTGCTGTAAGGATTATGTGAAATAATACAAATACAGGGACTTCCCTGGCGGTTCAGCGGTTAGGACTCGCGCTTCCACTGTAGGGGGCACAGGTTCGATCCCTAGTCGGGGAACTAAGACCCCGCAAGCCACGGGACATGGCCTAAATAAATAAAATTTTAAAAAATACAAATAGCACTTAGCAAAGTGTTTGCTTCATCATAAGAGCTCAATAAACATTACCAATTAGTTTCAGCAATTATCAAAATGATGAATGCGAAAAATATTTGGGTGGGGGGCTCTATTATGTTGGGTTTCCAACAAGCAGAGCCTGAGGTAGGAATTATTTATAATGGAAGACAGCTTCACATACTGAGGTATGGGGAAGTCATTCTGACTTATACATGATTTGGCTTGAACTTGATGCTACCTAGAGCAGCCTATCTTATGGCCTGTCAAACATGCACTGTGTGTCCGCTTTAACCATCTAAGAATGCATTTGCAAACCCAAAATGGAAGAGCTGTGATTCAGGCATCCACAATGGAGCTGGGTGGCCATTGTAGATGTGGTTTCAGACATGTTCCTGTATCACTGAGAACTTGAATTTCCTGAACTATATCGTACTCAAGGACACCACCAACCATTCTCAAAATCATATCTGCTAGCAGCTGCCAGCTATAAACTTATAGTCTCTCAAGGTCTCCCCTTGTAACTACGCAACCATTCTGGACCCCAACCAATCCTTACGTCTCGCCAGCTCTAATTATAATTCTTGACAAACAACTTATGTAACTTTGCAGTTTTTGCCTATATAAGCCTCCTCCATTTTGTAGTCAGGCAGAACACAATTCAAGTGCTTCTTGGATCTGTGTATCCTGGGTTATACTCCTCAGTTTGGCTCAGATAAAACCCTTTTCTATTCCTATTATAGATTGTTGATTGCTTATTTCTGTCAACAGTGGGAACTAAATACCAGTGGCAATTTCAGGGTGACTTCCCAGGTTTTCGCAGAATCAACAGTGATCTCAAAAGTTGGTTGTGCACATCCCTTCCTGAGTATGTGTTCAGGGATGTTATGTTGGTGGCTTGAAATCAGCTATGGTGGGAGTATTTATACCATAGAAGTCAGCAAATGTTACAATCAGCCTCCCTCACTCTGCCCCCTCTAGCCAGTTGTTAAACATTTACCAACACACCACTGTTTGTTACTAAATAAGGAAAAGATATTTCAGAACCTGATCTCCACATATGATTTCTAAGGTGGGGTAAAGGCTGAACAGGGAAAGGTTCCAAATGTCTAGAAACAGCCAAGATGTTTCCAGCTAATGGCTTTTTTAGTACACAAAAATATTCTTCCACAGAGTCAGACCTCCAGTGCCCCAGGTTCTGCATATGGGGATTCAACTAACAGGGGATCGATTTTCCATGGATGTGGAACCAGCTGCTAGGGCCCCCTGTACTACACCTTTTTCACATAAAGGACTTGAGCATACATGGATATTGGTATCCATAGGTGTCCTGGAACCAATCCCCTGCAGATACCAAGGGATGACTGTATGTATACCTAATTTAATCACTTTCCCTTATTTCTGGTTTTTGTTTTTTTTTCTTTACTCACCCTTCCCCACACCTCTGCTGATAAATAATGTGGCTCTAGTAATGGACTGAGCTGCTACAGTAACATGACTCTAACAACAGACTGGGAAGGAACAGCAGGATAGGAACACAGAACTGAGTCCCTTAGCAACCTGAAGTCACTCAGAGGAACAATGGAATCATTTACGCCACAGTTGATTTTCCCAAAAGGATAATATACCCTGACCCAAATAGACAGTTCAAAGTTTGTGGTACTACTTCCCAAACTGAGTAATCAGATTCACTAGAAATGTTTGCAAACCATGCCTAATATCCTTGCAAATCAGTCTCCCTGTCTGGTGGACAGCAGCTATACAGCAACAACTGCAAACTGGATCAGACCGAGAATGCAGCAAATATTAGCCTCAGGGGCTCCTTTCAGTGCTGAGATACAATAATTTAAAGTAAGAAGTTCTGTCTCCCAAATCCCTGATCATCATCCCACCCTTTGGGAAAAACAAAAACTAAGCAAAAGATAAAAACAGTGAAACTTACTTTCCAAAGTCACGTATGTCTCCTCAGGGAGTTATGAGGCATTTAGAAAACACGGGTTGACTATACCCCTCAAGATGCCCCCCACACCCCAACTACATACCAGGCACTGAAAGAATAAGACGCTGCTCAGCTTCATCAAACAGCACGTGTTACTGATGGATTACACTGCTAGGTATCCTAAATCTAATATAAAAAGCAGTAAGAAGCAGCTTTTTCAAGTTCCCCTAAAACCCTAGGAGCAACACATTCTGAGCCCACGAGCAATCTGACACTTGGATGGGCCCTTAGGTTTATCCATGGCATTATGCAGTGTCATCATTATTACATCTTAGAATAATAAATACTGGATATAAAATAGCAAGGATGGTGGGTTATATTTTTTAATAACTATTGGTTAATGAGATTTTAAATTATACAAACAATACAGGCTCATGATTTTTTTAAAAAGTCAAGTCATAAAAAAACTTACAATGTTCTAGAAAAATTCTAATGGCCGGCTCTTTCCCATTCTTTAGGATTCAGCTTCAGTATGATCTCCTCAGAGATGCCTTCCTTTTCTAAAGCGGCCATTCCTATTCCTATTGTTCATTCTCTCAGGTCCCGTTTTTTCCTTTTTTTGGTCTTTAGTAGAAATTACAATGTATGATTATTTTATTTATTTAGCATATCTCATAAAACCTAAAATGCCATTAATTATTATAAGGTCTATTATTTTATGAATTGATTTAGTGCTTTCTTATCATGTGACTTTTAAAATACCCCCTCTGTAATGTAAACTTCATGGGGGCAGTGATTATGTCTTTTTCACTGTCGGATTTTCAGTGTCTGGCACAATGCCAGGCTCGCTGTTTACTGAATGAATGAATGAGATCATGTTAATCATACTGCTCTGAATCTTCCCATATCAGTACGTAAAAAAGGGTCTGTTTTCTTTTTTAACAGTTTTATATTATTCCATTGTATTTATTTAATAACTCCTTTTTGGATGACTATTAACAATATTTCCAATTTTCCTATTAAAAAATGTTCACTGAACATCTGGTACGTATGACTTTTGGGTAACTGTAATCTCTTTAAGATAAATTCTTAGGAGTGCAATTGTTAGGTCAAACATATATGTATTTTTAATTTGGGTACATTGCCAAATATAAGATTTTGTTTCTGAAAGAACACACAGCATAGAGGAGGTGTTCTAGTAAGAGTTATGATTTGAGTGACCTATTTGGAAGAACACCCTTCCCCCTTTATAATTTTTTTTTTTTTTTTTTTTTTTTGGGCTATACATGGGTCATGAGTGGCAACTATTTCTCTACATTTCTTAGAGACATCCTCCAAGATGTTCTAAGTTTCACCAACCTCTCTCCTTTGGAAGAGACCAAACAACTCTCATCCCCTTCAATCTACCCTGCACACCACCACCAGATTAATTTACCATAAACACTCTTTTCATCTTGTTGGAAAACCTGCACTGGTCTGGGATTACATGCAATTACAAACTTTAAAACTCCCTCAAGGCCCAGATCAAGTCTTACTTCTTTGGGAAAGACTTTTTGTTTTTAATGAGCTTACTCTGAAAACTATCTTTTTTTGTTTTTATCATGTGAGATAATAGTAAGTTGACTATTTTTGATTCTGACGAATTATTTAGCTTTTCATATATGTAAGTACTGTCTAAATAATTTTCAGAACTGAGAGCTGCATTCTTCAATAAAGTAGTCACAAGTGATTATATTTAAATTAATTTATTTTAAATTACCAATTATTGGCTGATCACTAAACTAACCAAACAAGAGACTTCAGTGGCTATACGTGACAAAGAATACAGACTTTACAGGATTAGTTCAGAAATACCGCTAAACAAACGACAAACAGCAACAACAACAAACCCTGGGGAGGAGAGAGAATCTGATTTCCAGAGTTTCCATGTTATTTAAAATGTCCAGTTTTCAACAACAAAAAAATTGTGAGACATGCAGAGAAACAAGAAAGTATTGCCCATACACAGGAAAAAAACAATAGATACCACCCCTTAGGAAGCCCAGACATTGGACATACTAGACAAAGGCTTTAAATGAGCTTTTAAATATGGTCAAAGAAGTAAATGAAATCATGACTAGAGAACTAAAGGAAAGTATGAAAACAATGACTTACCAAATAGAGAACATTAATAAGGAGATAAAAATTATCAAAAAAAAAAAAGGAATCAAGTAGAAATTCTACAGTTGGAAAGTATAATAACTGGAGTGAAAATTTTACTAGAAGGGCTCAACAGCAAATCTGAGCTATCAGAAGAAAGAATCCATGAATTTTAAAACAGATTGATAGAGATTATGCAACATGAAGAACAGAAAGGAAAAAACAAAGAAAAAAGAATTCAGCCTCAGAGACCTGTGGCACAGCAACAAATATACTAAGATACACACAGTGGGACTTCCAGAAGGAGAAGAGAGAAACAAGGGAGAAGAATGAATGTTTGAAGAAAGAATGGCCCAAAATATCCCAGAATTGATGGGAAAAAAACATTAATCTATAAATCCAAGAAGCTGAAACTCCAAGTAGGATAAATTAAATACAATTAAAAAATAAATCCCCAGTTACAAAGCCACATTTCAAGGGCTCAATAGCCACATGTGGCTAATGGCTACCACACTGGACATTGCAGATATAGAAAATTTCAATAACTGCTGAAAGTTCTGTTCGACAACTCTGACCTAGAATGCAAGGCCAGCGTCTTTTATGTAGATTTTTGGTCCTTCCTAGCTCCCAGTTCCTGAATCCCTTTAACTCCTTATTTAAAGCTACTCCTCCCACTCTCCCCCGAGATGTCTATAAACTTACTCTTATTTATAGAATAAATCATAATCCTGTAAATTGGGAGGGATTTTAGGAGCTCTAACCATGGTCACAAGACTCAGTATATGTTACTCTTACTCATAATCCCACTCTTGTTCTGCACTCTAGTTCCGATGATGGGATTTTTTTTTTAAAAAACATCCTTACTGGAGTATAATTGCTTTACAATGGTGTGTTAATTTCTGCTTTATAACAAAGTGAATCAGCTATATATATATACATATATCCCCATATCTCCTCCTTCTTGCCTCTACCTCCCACCCTCCCTATCCCACCCCACTAGGTGGTCACAAAGGACTGAGCTGATCTCCCTGTGCTATGCAGCTGCCTCCTAACTAGCTATCTATTTTACATTTGGTAGAATATATAAGTCCACGCCAATCTCTCACTTCCTCCCAGCTTACCCTTCCCCCTCCCCGTGTCCTTAAGTCCATTCTCTACATCTGCGTCTTTATTCCTGTCCTGCCCCTCGGTTCTTCAAAATCATTTTTTATAGATTCCACATATATGTGTTAGCATGTGGTATTTGTGTTTCTCTTTCTGACTTACTTCACTCTGTGTGGCAGTCTCTAGGCCCATCCACCTCACTACAAATAGCTCAACTTCGTTTCCTTTTATGGCTGAGTAATATTCCATTGTATATATGTGCCACATCTTTATCCATTCATCTGTCAATGGACACTTAGGTTGCTTCCATGTTCTGGCTACTGTAAATAGAGCTGCAATGAACACTGGTCCATGACTCTTTTTGAATTATGGTTTTCTCAGGGTATATGCCCAGTAGCGGGATTGCTGGGTCATATGGTAGTTCTATTTTTAGTTTATTAAGGAACCTCCATACTGTTATCCAAAGTGGCTGTATCAATTTACATTCCCACCAACAGTGCAAGAGGGTTCCCTTTCCTCCACACCTTTCCAGCATTTATTGTTTGTAGATTTTTTTCATGATGGCCATTCTGACTGGCGTGAGGTGATACCTCATTGTAGTTTTGATTTTCATTTCTCTAATGATTAATGACACTGAGCATTTTTTCATGTGTTTGTTGGCAATCTGTATATCTTCTTTGGAGAAATATCTATTTAGGTCTTCTGCCCATTTTTGGATTGGGTTGTTTTTTTGATATTGAGCTGCAAGAGTTGCTTGTATGTTTTGGAGATTAATCCTTTGTCAGTTGCTTCATTTGCAAATATTTTACCCCATTCTGAGGGTTGTCTTTTGGTCTTGTTTATGGTTTCCTTTGCTGTGCAAAAGCTTCTAAGTTTCATCAGGTCCCATTTGTTTATTTTTGTTTTTATTTCCATTTCTCTAGGAGGTGGGTCAAAAAGGATCTTGCTGTGATTTATGTCATAGAGTGCTCTGCCTATGTTTTCCTCTAAAAGTTTTATAGTGTCTGGCCTTATATTTAGGTCTTTAATCCATTTTGAGTTTATTTTTCTGTATGGTGTTAGGTAGGGAGTGTTCTAATTTCATTCTTTTACATGTAGCTGTCCAGTTTTCCCAGCACCACTTATTGAAGAGACTGTCTTTTCTCCATGGTATATCCTTGCCTCCTTTATCAAAAATAAGGTGACCATATATGCGTGGTTTTATCCTTGGGCTTTCTATCTTGTTCCATTGATCTATATTTCGGTTTCTTTTCCAGTACCATACTGTCTTGATTACTGTAGCTTGGTAGTATAGTCTGAAGTCAGGAAGCCTGATTCCTCCAGCTCTGTTTTTCTTTCTCAAGATTGCTTTGGCTGTTCAGGGTCTTTTGTGGTTCCATACAAATTGTGAAATTTTTTGTTCTAGTTCTGTGAAAAATGGCACTGGTAGTTTGATAGGGATTGCATTGAATGTGTAGATTGCTTTGGGTAGTATAGTCATTGTCACAATGTTGATTCTTCCAATCCAAGAACATGGTATATCTCTCCATCTGTTTGTATCATCTTTAATTTCTTTCATCAGTGTCTTATAGTTTTCGGCATACAGGTCTTTTGTCTCCTTAGGTAGGTTTATTCCTAGGTATTTTATTCTTTTTGTTGCAGTGGTAAATGGGAGTGTTTCCTTAATTTCTCTATCAGATTTTTCATCATTGGTGTATAAAAATGCAAAAGATTTTTGTGCATTAATTTTGTATCCTGATACTTTACCAAATTCATTGATCAGCTCTAATAGTTTTCTGGTGGCATCTTTAGGATTCTCTATGTATAATATCATGTCTTCTGCAAACAGTGACAGCTTTACATCTTCTTTTCCAATGAGATTTCATTTCTTTTTCTTCTCTGAGTGTTGTGGCTAAAACTTCCAAAACTCTGTTGAATAACAGTGGTGAGAGTGGACAATCTTGTCTTGTTCCTGTTCTTAGTGGAAATGGTTTCGGTTTTTCACCATTGAGAACAATATTGGCTGTGGGTTTGTCATATATAGCCATTATTATGTTGAGGTAAGTTTCCACTATGCCCACTTTCTGGAGAGTTTTTATCATAAATGGGTGTTGAATTTTGTCAAAAGCTTTTTCTACATCTATTGAGATGATCATATGGTTTTTCTCCCTCAATTTGTTAATATGGTGTATCACATTGATTGATTTGCATATATTAAAGAATCCTTGCATTTCCGGGATAAACTCCAATTGATCATGGTGTATGACACTTTCAATGTGTTGTTGGATTCTATCTGCTAGTATTTTGTTGAGGATTTTTGCATCTATGTTCCTCAGTGATATTGGCCTGCAGTTTTCTTTGTTCTGTGACATCTTTGTCTTGTTTTGGTATCAGGATGATGGTCGCCTCATAGAATGAGTTTGGGAGTATTCCTCCCTCTGCTATATTTTGGAAGAGTTTGAGAAGGATAGGTGTTAGCTCTTTAAATGCTTGATAGAATTCGCCTATGAAGCCATCTGGTCCTGGGCTTTTGTTTGTTGGAAGATTTAAATCACAGTTTCAATTTCAGTGCTTGTGATTGTTCAGTTTATATTTTCTATTTCTTCGTGGTTCAGACTCAGAAGGTTGTGCTTTTCTAAGAATTTATCTATTTCTTCCAGGTTGTCCATTTTACTGGCATATAGTTTCTTGTAGTAATCTGTCATGATCCTTTGTATTTCTACAGGGTCAGGTGTTACTTCTCCTTTTTCATTTCTAATTCTATTGATTTGAGTCTTCTCCCATTTTTTTCTTGATAAGTCTGGCTAATAGTTTATCAATGTTGTTTATCTTTTAGTTTTATTGATCTCTGCTATCATTTCCTTCATTCTTTTTATTTCTGGTCTGATCTTTATTATTCCTTTCCTTCTGCTAACTTTGGGTTTTTTTTGTTGTTGTTCTTCTTCTTCTTTCTCCAATTGCTTTAGGTATAGGGTTAGGTTGTTTATTTGAGATGTTTCTTGTTTCCTGAGGTGGTTTTCTATTGCTATAAACTTCCCTCTTTGAACTGCTTTTGCTGCATCCCATAGGTATTGGGTCGTCATGTTTTCATTGTCATTTGTTTCTAGGTATTTTTTGATTTCTTCTTTGATTTATTCAGTGATCTCTTGGGTATTAAGTAGTGTATTGTTTAGCCTCCATGTGTTTGTATTTTTTTTTCCTGTAATTGATATCTAGTCTCATAGCATTGTGGTCAGAAAAGATGCTTGATACAATTTCAATTTTCTTAAACTTACCAAGGCTTGATTTGTGACCCAAGATATGATCTATCCTGGAGAATGTTCCATGAGCAGTTGAGAAGTGTATTCTGTTGTTTCTGGATGGAATGTCCTGTCAATATCGATTAAGTCCACCTTGTTTAATGCGTCATTTAAAGCTTGTGTTTCCTTATTTTCATTTTGGATGATCTGTCTATTGGTGAAAGTGAGGTGTTAAAGTCCCCTACTATGATTGTGTTACTGTCGATTTCCCCTTTTATGGCTGTTAGCATTTGCCTTATGTATTGAGGTGCTCCTATGTTGGGTGCATAAATATTTACAATTGTTATATCTTCTTGGATTGATCCCTGTTCATTATATAGTGTCCTTCTTTGTTTCTTGTAATAGTCTTTATTTTAATGTCTATTTTGTCTGATATGAGAATTGCTACTCCAGCTTTCTTTTGATTTTCATTTGTATGGAATATCTTTTTCCATCCCCTCATTTTCAGTCTGTATGTGCCCCTAGGTCTGAAGTGGGTCTCTTGTAGACAGCATATATATGGGTCTTGTTTTTGTATCCATTCAGCCAGTCTATGTCTTTTGGTGGGAGCATTTAATCCATTTACATTTATGGTCATCGATACGTATGTTCCTATTCCCATTTTCTTAATTGTTTTGGGTTTGTTATTGTAGGTCTTTTCCTGCTCTTGTGTTTCATGCCTAGAGAAGTTCCTTTAGCGTTTGTTGTAAAGCTGGTTTGACGGTGGTGAATTGTCTTAGCTTTTGCTTGTCTGTAAAGGTTTTAATTTCTCCATTGAATCTGAATGTGATCTTTGCTGGGTAATCTTTGTTGTAGGTTTTTCTCCTTCATCACTTTAAATATGTCCTGCCACTCCCTTCTGGCTTGCAGAGTTTCTGCTGAAAGATCAGCTGTTAACCTTATGGGGATTCCCTTGTATGTTATTTGTTGTTTTTCCCTTGCTACTTTTAATATTTTTCTTTGTATTTAGTATTTGATAGTTTGAGTAATATGTGTCTTGGCATGTTTCTCCTTGGATTTATCCTGTATGGGACTCTCTGTGCTTCCTGGACTTGACTATCTCCTTTCCCATATTAGGGAAGTTTTCAACTATAATCTCTTCAAATATTTTCTCAGTCCCTTTCTTTTTCTCTTCTTCTTCTGGGACCACTATAATTTGAAGATTGGTGCATTTAATATTATACCAGAGGTCTCTAAGACTGTCCTCAATTCTTTCCATTCTTTTTTCTTTATTCTTCTCTGTGGTAGCTATTTCCACTATTTTATCTTCCAGGTCACTTATTTGTTCTTCTGCTTCAGTTATTCTGCTATTGATTTCGTCTAGAGAATTTTTAATTTCATTTATTGTGTTGTTCATCATTGTTTGTATACTCTTTAGTTCTTTTAGATCCTTGCTAAACGTTTCTTGTATTTTCTCCAATCTATTTCCAAGATTTTGGATCATATTTACTATCAGTCGGAAATCTTTTCAGGTAGACTGCCTATTTCCTCTTCATGTGTTTGGTCTGGTGAGTTTTTACCTTGCTACTTCATCTGCTGTGTGTTTCTCTGTCTTCTCATTTTGCTTAATTTACTGTGTTTGGGGTCTCCTTTTTGCAGGCTGCAGTTTGGGAGTTCCCATTGTTTTTGGTGTCTGCCCCCAGTGGCTAAGGTTAGTTCAGTGGGTTGTGTAGGCTGCCTGGTGGAGGACACTAGTGCCTGTGTTCTGGTGGATGAGGCTGGATCTTGTCTTTCTGGTGGGCAGGACCATGTCCGGAGGTGTGTTTTGGGGTTTCTGTGACCTTATTATGAATTTAGGCAGCCTCTCTGTTAATGGGTCGGATGGTGTTCCTGTCTTACTAGTTGTTTGGCATAGGGTGTCCAGCACTATAGCTTGCTGGTTGTTCAGTGGCTACCTTTAGTCCTTGAAGTTGGATTCCTTATTTGTACTTTTTCCCTGTGTTAGAGTATAGTTCCCTGTCTTATAACCAGCCTGGGGCCATCGTTCTAAGACTGAAGTCCTGCTTTGCCCTTGCCAGTTTCCTTCCCAGGGACTAAAGACCTTCAAAATGAAAGGTCAAAACTGGAGCTTCTACTACCTGATCACAACTTTAATAAACACTAATAAGGGAACAGTCCCCCTAAATGCCAGATATAGTCTAGCTGCTTTAATTCTGTGTACTATCCTGAATTATTGATTATATATTACTTCTACCTTAGAGATAAGAAAATCAAAAGGTCAGAGAGATTATATAGTGTGTCTAAAATCATCTAGCAAATAAGTAAGAGACCTGGAGTTTTAACCACATTCACCTGGCTTCAGAATTCATGTCTCTTCTACTATTCTATATGCTGAATATCAAGGACCAGCTCTTAATAGTATATTCTAAGCGAGTGAATGGGATCATGCAACCAGACATGGTCTGTTACATGGTCACAGAGCAGACATCCCTTATTCCAATTCTCTACCTCAATTGACTTTCTACTGATCCAGGATTGCTTATTGCTGTCCTTGGCTCACTTTATTGCTTCCTGAATGGATTCTTTGATGTTGACTGACGTAGTGAACTACTTGCATGTGATGTCTTCTCCTGATTTTCATGATTGATTTGTTGACCTGGACTTCTTTCTAGGACCCACACTTGAGTTTGCCTCACAGAGCCTACTCCAATCCAAGGGAGACATCTAGTTCCCTGGTCCTGACCCCTCTCAGTCCTTTCCATTTTAATGCCATTAAAAAAATCAAGCCTGGGCTTCCCTGGTGGAGCAGTGGTTGAGAGTCCGCCTGCCGATGCAGGGGACACAGGTTCATTCCCCGGTCCGGGAAGATCCCACATGCCACGGCGCGGCTAGGCCTGTGAGCCATGGCCGCTGAGCCTGTGCGTCCGGAGCCTGTGATCCGCAACGGGAGAGGCCACAACAGTGAGAGGCCCGCGTACCGCAAAAAAAAAAAAAAAAAAAAAAAAATCAAGCCTGATCTAAACATGACACTGCTTGACATAGAGCCTAGCACATAGTAGAGCTAAATACACATTTGAAGTGGTTATACAAATAGTGAGTTTTTAATAGGAAGCATTTAAAAATGTGCATGCAAGAAGTCTTAATTGCTCAGTTTCAGGTATGGATGTCCCCTATGCGGTATAAATACCATTGGAACCAAAAGAGGAAAAAAAATCAAGAAGTAACATAGTGCCAGGGAATGCCTTCAGTCAAGCTAAGCACAACCAATAATAAAAACCACAAGTACTGTTATTTTTATTATTAAAATATTAGTGCTATTAATTTTAAAAGGTGATAATAAGCTATCATTTATTTAGTGGTGAATATATCTCAACAACTATGGTAAATTCTTTACATATATTATTTGATTTAATCTCCCCACATTGAAACGTAGTTTAGTAAGCTATTATTACCTTTTTCAAAATGAGAGTTTAAGTACCTTGAGCAAGGTCAAAGAATAACTTTAGAATTTCTGGAAAACAGGGCTTTAGGAATGGTAATCAAAGGGAAAAGCAAAGGGACTTGTCTTGAAGTTTTGTTGGCAGAGCAAAGATGGTGGCTTTAATTAGTGGTTAATGGGTACTATGGGCAGAGGAAGGCTGTGTTAAAGTCACTGCCGCTGCTAACCTAGTTAATTGTGTGCTGGGATTTGATTATAGATTGTCTGAATCCAAACTCAGAACTATAGCACCACTCTACCCTCACTCAAATCTGCATTCCAAACAGGGACTCCAACACTCTAGAAGGTGAGCACTGATTAGGTATTTATCTTTAAGGACAGATTATTTCAGGAGGAACTTCACCTGGAGTTTCTGAGTTTTAACAAAGCAGTGTGTTTTGTCTTGTTTTGTAAAACAACTGACAAGGTCCTTCAGATTTATGTTTGCTGAGATTTTAGGTCGTTGCCTGCAATGGTTTTTCCTGGCTACCCGCAGGCAGTGAGTGATTTTTGAGGAGGTCTTTCTTGATTCATCCATCAGTGTGACTTCTTATTTCCTGTCCCCTAAGAACATCCAGCTGACTGATAACCTCCACAGTGCATGGGATTTCTGTATCTATCAAGAGAGCTCTGCAAAAGGAGAGTGAGATGGTTGCTAAGTTTCTTCCTTGGTAACTGACTAAATCCCCTGTCAATAGTGTTACCTCTCAAGGCAACTATGATCAAAGAGACAAACTGTGAGATTTTGGAAAAGTTCCTAAGGAGGAAAGACATTTGAAGTTCCCCACTATACTGATTGTCTCATTTTTGTCACTCATCTTGCAGGACCTGGTGTTCTGGGAGAAGTGCAAATGTCCTTCGTGAGCAAGCTATTGTGCAAGGTCTGCCCATTAGCTGATTGCTGAACAAGTGACAACACAGAACTCCTCTGGGTTTTGGAACAGTGCTGATATCAGCCTGCCTTTGTGCTATAGTACTCAACCTCAAAAAGGGCACATGATGACTCAGGTCATATATTTTTATTTTTATATTCACTGCTTATCCAAACATAGAAAAAGCAAACGTGCAGACTCCTGCCTCCTGCTTCTTTGCCACTGTTGGAAAGTCCAATCGGTATCTACAAAGAGGTGCTAAAGCTTAAGGAGGAAGCCCAGAGGGTTCAAAGTTAGACTGACAGCAAACAATCAATCTGCTAATACATCATTCAAAATCCCTTCCTGAAATGTCTGTGGCCCTTAGTGATTCACAATAACAGAAAGCCACCGTCCCCCTCCAGCAGCTGTTGCTGTTTGGTGAAAGCTAGATGGCCACAAATCTGTCAAGGAGTGCTTTCACTCAGATAGAGGGGTTAGTGTTTCCCCGGCAGCTTCTCAGTAGTATTCACTTTCAAAATGAATGTCTAGCCTTTCAGGTCATCAAGCAACCAGGTGAGCAAATTTAAGTCGTTTATTGAAGGGTACCATGATGACCTGAAAGACCTAGTCATTCTCAAGTAGGAACTTCTAGATCCAAAGGAAGGTTATGTAAACTGAATGGCAAATACAGAACAACAGGACTGCCAGAGAAAAGAAAATACAGAAAACCCCTCCCCTCCCCCATGCTTGACACCACTTCAGGCCTCCTTTCCACATGAAAAGGACTTGCCCTGGCTGGGAAGCAGGGTTTTTTTACGCCACAGTGTTGCCTCTGCTTCCCACTTTTCCTCAAAGCTGAAGTTTATGGGTGCTTCTGTTAGGCCCAGGTATGTCCCAGCTCCTGACTGAGATAGACAGTTTATCTGTAATCTCAACCATAACAGTTAGCGGGACTTAAAAGTAAGCTACCAACCCCAGGCTAGATTCCAGTCACAAGTTAGGAGCCCCTAAATTGCTTCCCAGTTCAACATGGCTGACAGATATATCGGTGATTTTGTGCCTAAAGACAGAGAGGTGCCTGGTTTGCCCCCAAATTGCATCTTTCCCTTGCCACTGCCATCCCAGACTGAGTCCGTAGTTCTTACTTTGGTCCTTAAAGTTTAAGAGCTTAGGATGTAGAACCCGATTTCATGGTTCATATCCTAACTAGCATTGAAATGCTATGAGACTGTACAAATAACTCAATTTATTTGAACTTCAATTTTCAAAACTGTAAAGTTAGGAAAATAATCATACATGCAGCATAGGATCATTGGGAAGATTAAATGAGATGATACATTTAACACACTTAACCGGGTCTCAACATGACAAGGACATGCTACATGTTACCCATTGTTACTATTATCCTTAATCGCTCAACTAACCTGTTTGCTGTCCTGATCCCCTTAGGGGTCAAGAGCCTTCCCAGAACTTCTCACCCAGCCTTGTGACTGCATGGGGAGTTGTGAGGAAGAAGGCAGCTAATGGTATAGTTTTCCCTAGTCAACTATAGTCTCTCCTTATGCACAGCTCTCCCAGAGGATGACTACCACCCACCTACCCATCTTCTATACATCCTACTCGGTTTTTGATTGACTAGATTCTCTCCAGCTGATTGAAACATCGAAACCATCCTTAGCCTGTGCTGTGACCTGGTATGCCATGCCTTTACCCTGTACCCGATACTCTCAGCCCCATCAACCCTGACTGGACACTTACATATACCCACTCACATATGCCCTGGAACAGGATCTCAACCCCCTCCTCTCAATACCTCTTTCATACTGCCTCTAGTAATCCTGAGTCATGCCAATGAATGATAGGCCAATAGCCACCATTGGGGGTTCCTTTTTGTTTTCTTGAGTCAGCAGGTGTAAGAAAGGTGAGGTTAATAAGGCTGACCTTTCACAGAGGCACCAACTTGGTAAATATCAGAAGCATTAAAAAAATACCCTGCTCTTTCCCTATCCTGAAAAAATATGTTCCCCATCTACAGGCTGATCCCAGAAATTCCACAGCTAAAACTGTCCCTCATTTAAGAACACAAGCCTTGGTTCAGGCAAAAGCACATGGAAGAGCTAACATCAATCTACCATTCATCACATATTTCAGCCCTTTTCGTCTCTTCCAATTCTCTCTTTATCTGATGGACCAGTCTGTAAACTCAAGCCTGTCCCACTTCCTGAGCCAATCCCAGTAGAGTCAAGATTCCTCTCATCAACATCTACCCGCTCCTACCCTAGTCCCACAGAGCATAAGAAAGACGAAATGGTCCTCTTCTCAACAGCACATAGTATTTCCAAGCCGCCAGGCTATCATTTCATACGTATAGGAAGTTCTAAAAGTGATCTGGTAGTTTACTGACGTTTTTCAACTGGAAGGGATTTGAGAATATAAAAAATGGAAGTTTGAGTAGGCTGATGCCACCAACACAGGCTCACAGAACCAAGAAATAAGTATGCACAATTCCATGCAGATGTGCATGCCTGCAAGCGTATGAACCCTGTCCTACTGAAAGTGATAGACTAATAGACATGGTATGTGCAAATGAAAAGGCAGGAAGATGGAGCGGGAAGAACCAAGGTGAGATGAGGCAGAACTAACGAGAACATTTTAAATGAAAAATAAAGGCAATGAAATCAGGTGAACAGGGATTCATCCAAAGAGAAATGATAAGATCACAGAGCAGAGGAATTAGAACAAGTTATTTCTCTATAGAGAAATAACTTAAAGCTTCACATTAATACATTAATGTTTTGGATATTAAGACATGTTAGATTAAAAGAGTGAGTTCTGGGCTTCCCTGGCGGCGCAGTGGTTGACAGTCCGCCTGCCAATGCAGGGGACACGGGTTCGTGTCCCGGGTCCGGGAAGATCCCTCATGTCGCGGAGCGGCTGGGCCCGTGAGCCATGGCCGCTGAGCCTGTGCATCCAGAGCCTGTGCTCCGCAACGGGAGAGGCCACAACAGTGAGAGGCCCACATACCGCAAAAAAAAAAAAAAAAAAAAAAGAGTGAGTTCTTCTCAATGTTGACAAATGCCACTGACACTGTACCAATCTAGCCCAATATAATTTCCCTAGTTCTAGATGGGTAGGTCCATGGGGTGTGGTAAGAAGAGTTTCTTAGTAAAAAAATGTGTTACTCAACCAAAGCTAATGGTCACAGAATTCTTTACTCAACGTTTTTGAAAATAATCACTCACGTGATGCAAAAATTAAGTTTAAAAGTGTAGAAATTGAAAAGTCTCCCTCCCATACATTTTTTCATCTCTACCCAATTTCCAACCCCACTGCCAAACAGGTAAATGCTCTTTTGAGTTTCCTGTATAGCTGTCTGGTGGTTTTTAGGCATAAAAATAATGATTCTTATTGCTCTCTCCTTTTTATTAGAATGGCAGCACACTGAACACAATTTTCTGCATCTTGTTTTTCCTCCTCATTTAATTGTATTATCTTGGAAATCTTCATTGGTGAATAGAGCTTCATCATTCTTTTTTTTTTTACATTTACATAACAGTCCATTGTATGGATATATAATTTATCTAGTCTGCCCCTAATGGTAGATATTTACCTTGCTTTTGGTATTATAAACAATGCTGTGATCAGTAAACAGGTACATATATCAACACATATTTCACTTTGCACATTGTGAGAGTCAATCTGTAGACGACTTTCCTAGAAGTGAATGCATTTGAATATTGTGAGGTATCACCCAACTGGACTCCATACGGATTGTGCAATTTGCACTCCCATCAGCAATATGTGAGAGTGGCTATTTCCCCACGTCACAGCCTCACTAGCCTTTGGATTTATTTCAATCTAAAAGGTGATAATGGCATCTCAATATAACTTTAATTAGCAGGTCTCTTATGAGTGTATATGATTAAATTAAATGGAAATAAGGGCCATATGTATCTATTTTTCTGCAAACTATCTGTTCATATCCTTTGTCTACTTCTGTTAGCTTTTTCTTATTCACTGGAAGATGTTTGTATATATTGGGGTGATTAACCCTTTGTATATGAGTTGTCTCATGCCATCTGGTATGCACTGGGCTATCCACTTCTTACTTCAAGGCTTTTATTACCAACTCTTGCATTTGTGTATATACTTGCTCAAACTACAAATATTTAATTGTGAGTTTTTCATCTACTTATTTCTAAGGGAAGCTTTGCTTCTACATATGCCCCAAAGGAGATGTCTATTGCTGCATGATGGTACAGTTCTGTGTTTAGTCTCTGCACACCAAATGTTCCTCTGCCACTGTGGTGATGGTGGTGTATTATAAGTGACTTTTAGTGAGAAAAGGTCACTTTCCCTTAGTATATGAGCCAAAAATGGAACCCCTTCTTTACACAGCAACACCTGAGAATTTTGACATTTCCTGTGGCACAATATTAAAAACTCACCTGCTCTATTTTTTTTTTATAGTATTTTAAAAATTTATTTATTTATATTTTTTGGCTGCATTGGGTCTTCATTGCTGTGCGTGGGCTTTCTCTAGTTGCGGCGAGTGGGGGCTACTCTTTGTTGCGGTGAGTTGGCTTCTCACTGTGGTGGCTTCTCTTGCTGCAGAGCACAGGCTCTAGGTGCACAGGCTTCAGTAGTTGTGGCATGCGGGCTCAGTAGTTGTGGCTCACGGGCCCTGGAGTGCAGGCTCAGTTGTAGCGCACAGGCTTAGTTGCTCTGCAGCATGTGGGATCTTCCCCGACCAGGGCTCAAACCCACGTCCCCTGCATTGGCAGGTGGATTCTTAACCACTGCACCACCAGGGAAGCCCCCTACCTGCTATATTATCAATGATAGCAGTTGAATGTTTTGTACATGACATCAGAGATAGTGTTACCAGATAAAATTCAGGATAATCAGTTAAGTTTAAATTTCAGATATACAGTGAATTTTTTAAGTATGTATACCCCAAATATTACACGGCATAAACATATACTAAAACATTTTCTTTTTTTTTATCTGAAATTCAAATTAAACTGGGCCTCCTATATTTTTATTTGCTAAATCTGACAACACTGATTTTCTTTTTTTCTGAGACCAGGATCCCAAGACTATGGTTTGCTGATTTTGAAACATGTACATTGGCTGACAATACATGGAATTTTGAAACATTATTATAAAAAACTCCAGGATGGATAAGAATATTTTTAAGATCATCAAATTCAGCCACACATTTGATGTGTGAATGCCATCTACAATATCCTCCACAAGCAGTCATCCATCTTTTAACTGGATACTTTCAGTTGTAGGAAATTGTCACTACCTAAAAGAAAACTCATTTGATGCCTGCACTGAGCATTTAGTAAACCATTTCTCAAATAAAGCAAATACTCCTTTCTTGACATTTTTTCCCATTCATCCCAGTCTTAGTGGTCACTGAAAACAAGTTAAATCCCTCTTCCATATATATGTCAACACTTCAAATATCTGAAGACAGTAGACCACTCTTAAGATTCTTTTTTCTCTTTGATAAATATTTTCAGTTCCTTCAACTATCTTTTATAAAAAATTGTTTCAAGTCATCTTATGCACTACCAAATATTGATTTTTTTGTACCTTCTATGTATCCGGCACCGTACTAAGTGAAAGGACACTATGATGAACAGTATAAAATTCCTCAACTCTCAGGATACTCGTAGTCTAATGCAAGAAAATGAGAAACATTTACAAAGCTCTCTGACAAGTGCTATAATAAAATTATGAATAGCAGTTTTTGAGAACATGGAGGAGGAGTGTCCAAATCTACCTGAAAAGAAAGGGGAGAATGGGTGACAGGGGGAAGATTCACAGAAGGCTTAGCATGTGATATGTGAGCAGTCTTGAAAGTTACATAGGAATTTTCCATTTGAACAAGGAGACAGGAAGCAGAAATTGTTAAATTCAATCTGTATTTTAACATCCTTATCCTATAGGAACTCTGCTACATTAGACAATGAGTTGATCAGTTACTTCTTGAAGCACTAGGCTCCTATTAAACTGCACTCTGCCCTCAGTATTCCTTTTACCTTTCAGGGACTCCTGGGACTGCCTCTTCCCCTTCAGTGTTGTTCTTCTCCAGGGTTCTGTTCTCTGTACACTGCTTTTCTTATTCTCTATTTATTTTTAACAATTCCATTTACTTTTGTGGTTTGCATTACCATGTTAAATGTTGGTGATTTCCAAACATATATTTCTATCCTGGACCTCTCCCCTGGGGTTCACACATCTGTGTGTGATCCACAAGCACCTCAAACTCAACATGTCCAAACCAGAGTCCTCCTCCCATGTTCATCACTTAGATGGAACTAGCTTTATCCACACAATCACCTATATTAGAAACCTGGGCGGTATTTCTGACTTCTTTGCCTTGTTGCATACATACAATCACCAAATCCTCGACTCTCTTAAACCATCTTAGTTCATGTTCTCATTATTTACATCTTTGACACATAATAACGCCTGACTCTAGTCGTTTTCTTTTAATCACTCATCAACTCTAATCACACCTACCACAATGATCTATAGCAAATACTAATAGGGCGATTAGCTTCCGGCACCAACAGCTTGAGCAATTCCACTGATCCAGTCCTTAGCAAAATTGGTGAAAACTAAAAACAAAACAAAAATTTTAAAGCCTCTGGAAATGGTCTTAAGGGGTAAAATAGCAAATGATGAATAATCTATTCAAGAACACCTATGAAAATTCAGTAAGAAAGGCAAGAGACTGTGATATTTGAACCAAGATCACACCTTCCCTCCCCATCAGCTCAGCAAGGCAAAGACTCCACTCCAGACCGTTTTCAGCCAAGAATACAGGACTCCCTCTCTACCCAATATCCTGACAGAAGGCTTTCCTCCTGGGGGAACAGGATATCAGTGATTTTCATCCTGCTCTCAGCTACCTGATATTGAGGCTAAGTCCCAGGCAAGTGTGGCTAAGAGACTGGAGCTCCCTTCTGCCTAACCCCCACTTGTGGAACAGAGACCCTACACCTTGGGTATAGCACACTGAGATACTGAGGCCCTGATCACTCTTGCCCTGACTTGTGATATGGTAGTTCCATGCTAGGACAGGTAAAGTGAAGACACCTGAGGCTGCTGCCCACCCACTCCACTGAGCAGGGTTGTCACTCGGAAAGAAGCTTGCCATTGTTCCCAACCCTCACTCCAGAACGCTGACACAGAGGTTTAACTTGGGGGAAGAAACAAACCATAAAACAGATAAATCCTAATCTCTTTCCAAAGGAGCTAACTTCATTTGCAAGAGAGAATGAAAATTTAAGCCTAAAAGCACTTTCAAAAACAAAGGAGTTTGTGGTGAAAGGCAACTGGGAAGAGACTGAAGATACAGACTAAACTGTAGGCCAGCTAGTTTGCTGGAGAGAACCGAAGAATAAGAGAGCTAGGGAGGGCCCTCCCAGGGTCAGAACAAAAATCACACACCAACCTCAGAAATTAATCTTTCAAAGGAGCCAGAGTTTGATGGGGTTAGTTTGTAGAGTGATTTATGCTCCAGGGCATTATTGAAAACAACAGAGCAATAGGCTTCAATTAGAGGACTTTAACAGCTGAATTTGGCCAGGGAAAGAGTAAGAGAAATCTACTGACATTGCAGAGTGATTGTGGGCATACCCAAAACTATGCCTCCCTCAGCAACATCAGAAGTTGAATACTGTGGGGTAAGGGAGAACGGCCTTCACTAAAATAACCCAGTTAGTCACTAAATAAAGAAATAGTAAAAATAACAAGCCCCAGGGTGGTGGCAGTATCCACAGTTGCTACAGTATAAAATATCCAGTTTCCAACAAAAAATTACAAGGTATGCATGAAATAGGAAAGTATAATCCATACACCAAAATAAAAATAGGCAGCACAAATTGCCTGTGAGAGACCAGATACAAAGATTATCAGAAAAAGTCACTGAAGTAACCATTTAGCTCACAGAACTAAAGGAAACCATGAGTAAGCAAGAAAAGGAAGGTATGATTACAATGTTGTATCAAATCCAGAATGTCAACAGAAAGAAATTATAAAAAGAATCAAATGGAAATTATAGGGTTGGAAAATATAGTTCCAAACTTTAAAAAATTCACTAGATGAGTTCAGCAGTAGATTAGAACTGGCACACACAAAACGAATAAGTGATCTTGAGGACAAAAATTATGCAAGCCAAAGAACAGAGAAAAAAGAATGAAGAAAAAGAGTCTCAAAGAAATGTGAGACACCATATAATGCACCAACATACACATAAAGGGAGCACCAGAAAGAAAGGAGAGAGAGAAAGTAGCAGAAAAAAATATTCAAGGAAGTATGGCTGAAAACTTCCCAAATTTATTGAAAAACATTAACCTACACATTGAGGTAGCACACACACAGAAAAACACAAACAAACAAAAAAACCCTCCAAGGATGATAAACACAAAGAGATTCAGAAACAGTAAAAATGCTGAAAGTCAAAGACAAGGAGAAAGTCTTCAAAGCAGCAAGAGAAAAATGACTCATTACTTACAAGGGAGTCCCAATAAGATTAAAAGTTGAATTCTCAGCAGAAACAATTGAGATTAGGAGGGAGTGGAATAATATAGTCAAAGTGCTCAAAGGAAAAACACTGTCAACCAAGAATCCTGTATCCAGAAAAGCTATCTTTAAAATATGAAGGCAGCTAATGCAGTGCTGAGAAGAAAATTTGTATTTGTAAATGCCTATAAGAAGAAAGAAATCAATACCTAACACTTCACCTAAAGACAGTGGGAAAAGAAGAGCAGACTAAACCTAAAGCAAGCAGAAGGAATGAAATAATAAAGATTGAGCAGAAACTAATGAAATACAGAATGGAAAGTAGAGAAAATGAATAAAACCAAAAGCTAGATCTTTGCAAAGATCAACAAAATTGACAAATCTTTAGCTAGACTGACCAAGAAAAAAAGATAAAATTCAAATTAATAGAATCAAAAATGAAAGAGGGGATATTACTACAGACCCAACTAAATAGAAGGGCTTATAAATAAATACAATGAATAACTGTATGCCAACAAATTACATAATGCACCTGAAATGGACAAATTCCTAGAAAGATACAAACTGCTAAAACTGATTCAAGAAGAAATAGGAAATCTGCATACAGCTAAAACACATGAAGAGATTGAATTAGTAATAAAAACGCAACTTACAAAGAAAAACCCAGACCCAGACAGCTTCATCACTGAATTCTACCAAACATTTAAAGAATACCAATTCTTCACAAACTCTTCTAAATAACAAAAGAGGAGGGAAGATTTCTCAACTCATCACAAGAAAAAAAGAAAAGCTACAAACCAGTATTTTTTATGTATGTGGATGTAAAAGTCCTCAACAAAATACTAGGAAACCAAATCCAGAAACGTATAAAAAGAATTTTACACCATGACTAAGTGGGATGTATCCCAAAAATGCTAAACTGGTTCAACAACTGAAAATCAATTAATATATCAACAGAATTAAAATGAAAGTCACATGATCATCTTAATAGATGCAGAAAAAGCATTTGACAAAATACAACACCATTACATGATAAAAACAAACTGAGAAATGGAGTGGAACTTCCTCAACCTGATAAAGGGCATCTAAAAAACCACACAGCTAACTTCATGCTTAATAGTGAAAAATTAGATGCTTTCCTTCTAAGATCAGGCACAAGAATGTATGTTCTTCCCACTTCTATTTAATACTGTACTGGAGATTTTAGCCAGGACAATTAAGCTAGAAAAGGAAAAAGGCATCCATACTGGAAAGGAAAAAGTAAATCTATTTCTATTTGCAGATGACATGACCTTATATATAGAAGATTCTAAGAAATCTACTTAAAAATTATTAGAATAAAGAAGTCCAAAAGAGTTGCAGGATACAATATCAATATACAAAAATCAGTTGTATTTCTATGAACTTTTAATGAACAGTCCAAAAATGAAATTAAGGAAACACTTCCATTTACAATAGCATCAAAAAGAATCAAATCCTTAGGAATAAACTCAACAAACGAAGTGAAACAGATATACTCTGAAGACTACAAAACATTGCTGAAAGAAATTAGAGAACAACTCAGTAAGAGAAAATGTTCCATGACTAGAAGAATTAACGTTGTTAACACATTACTGACCAGGGGATTTTTGCAGCAACTAATGCCTGTGGCTGTAATACGTCTCCGGTCAAAAATGTGTTAAGGTTGCAATACTCCCAGAATTTATCTACTGATTCAAAGCAACTCCCACCAGAATCTCAGCTTATATCTTGGTAGAAATTGCAAGCTGATTCTGAAATTCATATGGAATTGCAAGGGGCCCAGAATGGCCCAACAATCTTGGTAAAGAAAAACAAAGTGTGAAAAACATACTTCACAATTTCAAAACTTAATGAAACCAAACATAATAAATAAAGTGTGGTACAGAAAAAGGATGGACATATAGATCAATGGAATAGAACTGAGAGTCCAGGAATAAACCCATGCATCTCTGGTCAACTTAATTTCAACAAGGGTGGCAGGACCATCCAATAGTCTTTTTAACAAATGGTGCTGGGACAACTGGATAGCCACATGAAAAATAATGAAACTGTGCCCTTACCTCACACCATATACAAAAATTAACACACCTTAGATCGATGGCATAAATGTAAGAGCCAAAACTATGAAACATTTAGAAGAAGACATAGGGGTAAAACTTGATGACCCTGAATTTAGCAAAGGACTTTTTTAGATATGACACCAAAAGTACAAGCATCAAAAGAAAAAATAGGTAAGTTGGACTTCATCAACCTCAAAAACTTTTGTGCTTCAAAGGACAACATCAAGAAAGTAAAAGGACATAATAGAACAAAATATTTTCAAATCATATATCTGATTAAGTCACTGTATTTAGAATATATAAAGAACTCTTAATGTAACTGAGCAGGACCCTATGGGGCCTTCTGGGGAAAAAAACCCCACTGCCATGTCCTCTGCCTGCCTCTTGTTTGTAGAAAAGCAGTACTCTCCCAGGCCTCCCCCAAGTCACAAAAGCCTGGCTCAAGAATTAAAGATTGAAAGGATGTGAACATGTAGTGACAAAAGTAGCAGTTGGGCCAGGAGAACTGGTAACAATTTAAACAGTAAATCAGCCATATGGCAGCCACAAAATGTTTAGTTCTTCACTGAAGGACATAGATAGTAGTGTCTGATGCACATTCCTGAGTTGTTTTGCAGATACTAAAACTGCCACCAGAGGGAAAAAGCTAACTGCCTGATGACTAGACTCTAGGCATAACATATGCTGCTTGATTTTTTTTGAACTGGATTTTTTTTTAATACAGCAGGTTCTTACTAGTTATCTATTTTATACATATTAGTGTATATATGTCAATCCCAATCTCCCAATTCATCCCACCACCACAACCCCCCACCCCCCGCTTTCCCCCCTTGGTGTCCATATGTTTGTTCTCCACATCTGTATCTCTATTTCTGCCTTGCACACTGCTTCACCTGTACCATTTTTCTAGGTTCCGCATATATGCATTAATGTACGATATTTGTTTCTCTCTTTCTGACTTACTTCACTCTGTATGACAGTCTCTAGGTCCATCCACATCTCTACAAATGACCCAATTTCATTCCTTTTTATGGCTGAGTAATATTCCATTGTATATATGTGCCACATCTCCTTTATCCATTCAGCTGTCGATGGACACTTAGGTTGCTTCCACAACCTGGCTATTGCAAATAGTGCTGCAGTGAACATTGGGGTGCATGTGTCTTTTTGAATTATGGTTTTCTCTGGGTATATGCCCAGTAGTGGGATTGCTGGGTCATATGGTAATTCTATTTTTAGTTTTTTAAGGAACCTCCAAAAGCTGGACATAAGCGGTTCCATCTTGCAGAATTCCAGAACTGGCCTCAGGAAATGGGAACAAATTGACCCTGGAGTTAAAGATTAACTGTGCTTAAAACAATCAAGATGACACTGACCAGACCACCACACGACCAGTTTCAAGATGGTTGTCAGAGTTGACTGTGCTGTTCTGCACGTAGCGCCCCCTGCCTGCACACCCTTGAAGCTTTCCCTTATAAGCTCTTACCCCGGATCGGCAATGGGGAAATGGTTTTGGGGACGTTAGTCCACCATGTTCCCAGGTAGCTGGCTTCCTGAATAAAGCCTCTTTCTTTTTCTACCAACACTTGTCTCTTGAACATTGACTTTGGGGCAATGAGAAGCTGAACCTGAGTTCAGTTCCAGTTCCAGCTGGTAACATTACAATTCAGTAATAAAATGAAAAATAACCCAATTAATAATGGGCAAAGGATCTGACTAAGCATTTCTCCAAGGGACATATATAAATGGCCAATAAGCACATGAAAAAGTTCTCAACATCACTAGTCATGAGGGAAATGCAAACCAAAACCATAATGAGATACTACTTCACATTCAGTAGGATAACTCTAATTAAAAAATAGAAATTAACAAGTATTAGCAAGATGTAGAGAATTTGGAACCCTCCTATGTTCCTGGAGGGAATGTAAAATGCTGCAGCCACTTTGGAAACATACTGGCAGTTCCTCAAAACATTAAACATAGAGAGGTACAATATGACCCAAAAATTCCACTCCTAGGTATATACTTAAGAGAAATGAAAAAATATGTCCACACAAAAATTTGGACATGAGTAGGTATAGACATAACACTGCAATTAGCCAAAAGATTGAAGCAACCCAAATGTCCATCAACTGATGAATGAACAAAATATATATCAATAAAACGGAATAGTAAAATGGCCATAGAAAGGAGTGAAGTACTGATACATGTTACAACATATATGAACCTTGAAAATATTATGCTAAGCGAAAGAAGCCAGTCACAAAAGACCATTCAGTATATGATTCCATTCATATGAAATGTCTAGGACAGGAAAAATCTATAGAGACAGAAAGGACATTAAGTGCTTGCTTAGGGCAGGGAGAAGAGGTTGGGAGGATAGTCATGTGATATCTAGAAAGTAAGGGGTTTATTTTTGAAATGATGACAATATTCTAAAATCGTGGGAATTGTTGCACATATCTGTGAATATACTAAAAAAAACATTGAATTGTATATTTTAAATGGGTGCCCTGCATGGCATTTGAATTACATCTCAGTAAGGCTGTGAAAAAACAGTTAATGCTAAAATATGAAACACTGTTATCAAAGATCACTAAAATTACAAATACTAATGAGATGATTTCAATTTTTTCTTCATGAAATCTTTTCATGGCTCACTGCTGCCCATGGAATAATGCCCATGGTCCTTATGATGTTATTGTAGGCTGGGCCCTGCCTACCTCTTCAGTCTCATCTATAGTCAGCCTTCTATCTCTCGCTCTACCGTATATCAATACCAAACATTCTGTTTTCCCACATATGCTTGTCTGTTTCTGATCTTCATAACCTTGCTTATGCTCTATAACCTCTACCAGGAATTCCAGAATTGGCTAATTCCTATGCCGTCTGAACTCAGGTCTCATCTCCTTCAAGAAAGTTTCCCACCCCAGCCTTGACTTACGTAGGTTTTCCCCTCTGTACCTCCATAAGACCTCGATCTTTACACTTAATGTTATAATAATTGTATGGCTTTTTCTTTCACTAAACCATGAGGGCAAATACATGTTTTTAATCTCTAGCACATAGCATAATATTCAATGTGTATCTATCATAGGTTTAAATAAATACCAGTAAATGCAAAAGCAGAGACATAAGGGATATTTGGGGTTCAAGGAACTGCAGGAAATCTGACTGAGAAATGAACTGATGCCTGAAATTCAGGCAGTGACAAGCAGATACGAAGAAAATAAAGGGATTAAGGAGAGATGCAATAGTAGAAATGATAGGAAATTGGTAATTAACATTGGGTACATGGAGTGAGGTAAATGGAATCAAGGATAATTCCCAGTTCCCAGGATCTTCAGATTAAAGCAGGCGGATGCCATTATCAGAGATTTTTAAAAATTCATGGAAGAACAGGTTTTATTGTGTGAGCACTGGTGTTGTAGGAGATGGTGACATGTGGGTAGGAATGATGACTCTGACTTTTGACGTCTTGAATTTGAGATGTCAAGAGCACAATCAACTAGAGATGTCTGGTGAGCAACTGGAAATAAACAAATGTAGGTGTGAGAACCAGAAGAAGGTTCTGGCTGGAGATACAGACTTGGGAATCATTGATTTACAGGTGAATTTTTTTTTTTTTTTTTTGCGGTACGCGGGCCTCTCACTGCTCTGGCCTCTCCTGTTACGGAGCACAGGCTCCGGACGCGCAGGCTCAGCAGCCATGGCTCACGGGTCCAGCTGCTCCGCGGCATGTGGGATCTTCCCGGACCTTCCCGGACCGAGGCACGAACCCGCCTTCCCTGCATCGGCAGGCGGACTCTCAACCACTGCGCCACCAGGGAAGCCCTTTCCAGGTGAATTGAAACTGTTACCTTAATGTGTAGAATGAGAAGGAAAGATTCACTTAAAAGGTAGGGTTCAGAATTTAACACAATACTCCAGACCTGGTCTGTTAAGCACAAAGGACTATGAGATATGGACCTCTCATCTCACTCCATCCAGATGCTGCATTTCTATTGTAGCTTAGGGTTGCATTAGCTGTCTTAGCAGTACTGACTTGATACTGATCAGTGAAAACATTTAAGTCTTATTCACAGAGGCTGCTCCACAGTTGGTTTTCTGCATTTAAGTATATAATTTGCATCTTATTAGATTTGACCATCACTCTGGTATATTCAGATCACATCATATCTTGATTCTGTCATTTAATGTATTTACTATCCTTCCCAATTACTTGACACCACAGATTTTATAAATATGCCTTTGTTACAACATGCAAACCTTTAGTAAACTACTGGAAGGATCAGACTGAGAATAGATTCCTCACTGGAAATCTCTTCAGAACAGCAGTCTATTAATCATTCTCTTTGGGTGTGGCCATTCAAGCAACTAATAATTCCCCTCAATTGTACTAACAACTAGACACATTTCTCTATTTTTTCCACATATACCTCATTCTATACCTAGTCAAATATCATTGATGAATTTCAGATTCACTTGTTTAGTGAATTTCCCTGATATCAAAGGGTATTAGGTTATACCGGTATGACTTATTTTTAGTAAGCTAAAATTGGACCCCAGTGATCATTTCGTCTAGTGGCTCACAATCTATGCTTTTAATAAATCATTCTAGAATTTGCCTCAGGATCAACGTCAGGCCCACTCTTGTCTCTTAAAAATTGAGATGCTTTCGGTCTATTTCTAATTTTCCATCACCCAGTTTGGAATGAGGGAGATACTGAAACATTTAGTTCTATGAAACATGCTTGTAAAAAAACAATGTTAATAAAAAGTAGATACCGATGGTAGCCTTCAGGGCTGTTAAGTGATGAAGTATCTGCCAATGCTCTGGAGATGTCATTCATCTGAGCCTGGAAACTGGGATGCAACTCATGTGAGGGGTTCCTAGATTCTTCCTGCATAGCAAAGCAGTCAGGGGAAAGCAAATTCTAACTGGTTCAAAGGATCAGTCACAAGAATTAGCCAGCCATCAACAACATAGTACACAGGACAGAATACTGGGCTCCCATCTTTGCTGCACTCTGACAGAGATATACGTCTTACCCCTTCTCTTGGGAAGACGCAATTAAGAGCATGTACAAGGTAAAACACAAGTGATCAGAGATAATCATCCTACCTTTTGGCAACCCATACCTTGACTCCTATCAGATACATAATCCTGGAACTGTTTTTATTTGTTTGTTTGTTTTTGGCTACATCGCACGGCTTATGGGATCTTAGTTCCCCAGCCAGGGATTGAACCCCGGGCCCTTGGCAGTGAGCCTGCAGAGTCCTAATCACTGGACCGCCAGAGGATTCCCAGTCCTGGAACTGCTGAACATCACATGGATTGTGGACCCAAGTCACAATTACAATTTTAATCATGGCAGTTACAATGAATATACTTATTGAGTAAAGCATATGAGAACTCAGGACATGAACTAATAAGTGATTAGAGTAGAGTGAATTTGATCAAGAAAAAGTTTTTGGAGGAAGCGAGTTTTTTTTACAAATAAAAATTGTATTTGTTTAAGGTATACAACTTGATGTTTTGATATGCACAGTGAAATGATTACTACAGTCAAGCTAATTAACATATCCATCCCTTCACATAGTTACCTCTGTGTGTGTGTGTGGTGTTTGTGGTGAGAGCACCTGAAAAACTCTTAGCAAATTTCCAGTAAATCACAAAAGTAGGTGATTTTTTTTTTTTTTTTTTTTTTTTTTTGCCACACCGCAGGGCATGTGGGATCTTAGTTTCCCAATCAGGGGCCGAACCCATGGTCCCTGCAGTGGAAAGGCAGAGTCTTAACCACTGGACCACCAAGGAAGTCCCAGGTAGGTGATTTTTTGAGCAGGTTTCAAAGGAAGGGAGGGACTCAGATTCAAAGACCACAGTGCAGGTGGGGGATCTGACCAGGAGCAAAACCCAGAGGAGGGAGAAGCTGGCTGTACTGGGAAGGGTGGAGACAGCAAGTAATTGGGTACTTCTAGAGCTGCAAATCAGGAATCCTGGGAGGATGGGAGCAATGCAGAGAAGCAGAGCTGCAGAGGTTCTATAGGATGGTCTGGGAGGGAGGGGTACAGGCAATGCCAATGACAGGTTTCAGACTCTCCCACTATTGTTGGTTACAAGGTGCCAAGTAGACAGTAAGAAGCATCATTCGCCATGTATCTCAGGACTTAAATTGGTGTCTGGAGCACTGGATGCTGAATGAATGAAATATGAACTAATTTGATAAAGTTACATCCTATCTTTCCATCAAGTTCAAATTGCTCACAGCCATTTTTGTTCTCTCCTTTTCCATGTGAAAATAATTCTCATTGACAGAACACAGGTGTCAAGTAAGGGTTGAGTAACTGATTTCTTTTGGCATTTATAAAATATTACCTAATATACCTCAGGAAGCAAAATATCTCTTTCTTGACCACTTTATCGTTCTGCATGTAGCTTTAATAGGGTGATCAATTTATCCTGGTTTGCTTGGGACTGTCCCAGGCTTAGCACTGAAAGTATCATGTCCTGGGAAACCCCTCCGTTCTGGGAAAACAGGATGGTTGGTCATCCTAGCTTTAAAACTCCTTATTTGTATTCCTAACATTTGTTGAAGGCCTCAGTTAAGTTGGGACATTAGCCTCCCAGAATCTTCATATTGGTCTGTTCGTCTCTCTCCTGTATGGTCTCATCACCCCAGCCCCTTCCTATGGAATCTCAGGAAACACTCATTTCTTTGCTTATGTCCTCCATTCATCATTATTGGCATCAAAATTTTAAAGACATTTTCCTAGCAGTAACTCCATTTTACAACACTAAATTAATCTAGCACTTCAGTGTGTATCATTACATTGTATCTAGAATTCAAGGAACATAACTGTATTAGTTCCCTAGGGCTGCCATAACAACGTACTACAAACTGGATGTCATAAAAAACCAGAAATTTATTCACTCATAGTTCTGGAGGCTAGAAGTCCAAAATAAAAGTGTCAACATGGTCATGTTCCCTCCAAAGTCTCTAAGGAAGAATACTTCCTTGTCTCTTCTAGCTTCTGGTGGTTGCTGGCAATCCTTGGCATTCCTTGGCTATAGCAGCATTGTTCAAATCTCTCCCTCCATCATCACATGGCCATCTTACCTTTGTGTGTGTATGGTCCAAATTTCCCTCCTCTTATAAGAGTACCAGTCATTGGATTAGGGGCTACCCTACTCCCGTATGACTTCATCTTAACTTGCTTACATCTGGAAAGACCCTACCTCCAAATAAGGTCACATTCACAGTTTCCAAGTGAACATGAATTGGGGGAGGGGCACTATTCAACCCAATACAATAACCTACAGTAATTCATACAATAATTCTAACATTATCAATAGAATGTCAAATCATTTCTCCATGTCCTCCGTTCAATAGTTCTGTATTCATTCTTAATTATACCACTTAATCATAATCATCATTATACTTCTCAGCTGTCTCTTCATTATCATGGCAGATCCAGCTTTTGGTTTCCAGAAATTCTATTTAAGTTCTGTGATTATCAGTCAAGCAGTGTACTCTTTTTGCCAGTTGTGTTTCTGAAGATTTTGTATAAATTCAACTGCTGCAGTTTAGAAGCTGGTATCCTTAATATACAGCTCTTGATTTAGCTTAATACATAGGCTTTTCACCAGTTCCACTGGACTCTGAAGTATAAATATCTTCAATCATACATATCATAAATGAAAAACATGAGGGAAAAAAACCCCTTCTTGGTTCTTCAGCTCTATCCTCTGCCAATCCACTTTCAAAATAACATCCCATTTCTGTATGCATCAGCGTGTCATGAAAACATTAAATTGCGTTCTTTCAAGGCCAAAGTCGAGAGGCAATTCTGTGGTCTTCCTAGTCATATTCTCATATTCAGAATAGAAAATCTGTGATTTTTCTGACTTTTCAATTCATGTATTTTTATGTGTCATTTTACCAGTACCACTCAGTCAAATAATACTCCAAGGTAAATCATATTGATTTGAATCATGCATCTTCATATCAGGAAGTTACTTCTACAGGTTAAATTAATTTTGTCACCTACAAAGTACAGTTTTTACAAGACATTTCAAGGTTTCCAAACCTGGCTGTTTCCATCATTTTCATTTTGTTTGAAAAATATACATCGATTTGAATTTTCAGCTGGAGTGCTCACCTTTTTATGTTCTCCAATAACTTTTATCTTGATTGGTTGACTTGGACACAACATAAGTCACAATTTGGCTACGCAAAACAATGCTCAATACAAAGCAATGTGTTTGGGCTGTTAGGACACAGATCAATGTCTTATAAATTGCATCTTCAAAAGTCATATAACTCTATCTACATGATAAACAGAATTAATAGTTCAAAATAGATGACAGGAAGTTAATTGCTATTGCAACATAAATTTGTACTGTGGTGTATTTGTGTCTGCTGAGTGAACAAGACAGAACATACTCCCATGGCTGGGAACTTATATTTTTTACACTAAGACCCTAATGCATCTTTCGTTCTCTGCTAACCACTAGTCTGACAGTAGAATACCAAAGGCTTAGTTAATCTCTCCAAGTCTTGGTTTGCAAAATATAAAAATAGTAAAACTAAACAAAAACCAAACTAAACCCTGGACTGTTTTCCTTACCAAGAAAAAGTATAGCCAAGAATTTCGAAAAACAACAATGAAATCAATGATATAAAATTACTTACTACTTGAGGGAGGCTATGGACACAAGGTATCAGGCTCTGTGAATATTCCGTGAAAGACTATATACATGGGTCAGGACTATTTAGAGGGCAAAAAAAGATTTCTTTCTTGCTGGAAAATTGGATTAATTGAGAGTAGAAATCTGGGCACACCACTTGGATTCTACACCCAGCTTAACTACTTACTAGCTGTATGAATTTTGACAAGTAATTTAATTCCTTGATACTTCAGTTTCTTCATTTTAAAAACACTGGTGAAATCATAAAACCCAACTTACGTTGTTGTTAGGATGAAATGCTATACTATAGGTAAAGCACTTGGAATAGCATCTGGCACAATGTAGGAAGTCAATAAACGTTAACCAGTCATACTACAGGTGGTGGTGGTACTATAGTAACAGTAGTAGTAGTAGCAACAATCATAGGTAGTGATAGTATAGTATCTTTAGAATTATTGCTCTTAGTTGCCTTTGACCATGAATCAAAAAAGTAGGGGGTACCATCTATGTCAATGATGAGGACACTTCTCTTAACCCAAACACCTTCCCAAGAAGACAATCTCCAAAATCTGTGGTAAAGCATGGAAAAGCAGTAACTTCAGAGATTATTATTTCTCACCTTTCAGAGATAAGTGGGGGGAGAATTGCAAGGAACCAGGTGCATGCTGTGGGAGAGTTTTCTGGCTCTAGATTGGATTGGATTGTTTTATTACTGGTTATTATTCTTGTGGTTGCTTTTTTTGTAGAAAAATGAAATCTCACCTCTTGGAGAGAGATCAAGAGTGGCAGCAGCCAGGGATGTTGTCTTTGTGACAATGATGAAAAAAAGGCAAAGGGAGAAGAAATAAAGCCTCAGGGGTGTCCTACAGATAGTGGTGGGTCTGTATTCTGCCTAACCTGTGCCCAACAAGGGAAGGTCAAAATACTTTGGTGGGGGGAGGGGCACTGAGTAGCCAAGAAGACCAAGCAACAGGAGAGATGGTAAGAAGAAGGCACAGTTGACTGAACATTCTCTGAGGATTTTTTTTTTTTTTTTTTTTTTTGTAGGGAGACAAGCCAGGTAAATTCTTTGGTGGAATGAAGGGTCAGGCTGAGCTTGAAACTGAGAAGTAAGTATCCACATGACGTTGGGACTCTCCTGGATACAAGTGAACAGAACTTTCTATTATGATTTCTCCTGGCATTCCTCCCTCCCCCCAGCCTATGTTACATCAAAGAGCGCTGCAAAATGTTGGCTTGGCCAAAAAGTTCGTTCGGGTTTTCCGTAACGTCTTACAGAAAGACCTGAACGAACTTTTTTGGCCAACCCAATATATCCCTATTCTTCCTATACTGATTACAATCAGAGACAGTTAATCACTTCCCCCAAGGTTCTAGATTATACAGCTGAACCATTCAATGGTTCTCAGACCTTAGTACAGCAACATCTACCTGGGAAGCTTTTTGAAAATATATAACCCTGGGTCCTACCTTGTAGAAATTCTGTTACAACAGTAGTTTTGGGGTGAGGTGGGTCTTAGGAGTCTGCATTTCTTTTTACCAGTTCCTTAGGCAAGTCTGATGAAAGTGATCCACAGACCACATTTTGAGAAACAATGACATATCCCTGGATCTCAGGGGTGACTTGCAATTCCCTAGCTGTCCCAAAATGTTTACTCTCATTGCCACAATTCCTGAAATTTTACCACTGGAGTAATGCTTTTTACCTCTGTGGAAGCACACTTCCTTTAGGGAACATCTCAGAATCTCCTATGGGGCTTTTTCAAATTGCCTCTGAGACTTTGTCTCATTCCCCTTTATTGAGAATCACTGCCACTAACTGAGCCACTGTTACTTATGAATGTATGCTGTATCCTTAGTTGTGTTGGAGAGGAAAAGTATTATTTACAGTACTAATATCTAACAATTTCTAACTATGTACTGCTTGTAAAGCAGTATGATAATCACTTAATAAAAATAAATAAATAAAAACTATCATTATCCCCAACTGACAGATAAGGAAACTGAGGATTTGAGGGGTTAAGTAAGGACTTGTGAGAGGTACACATGTGTTAGTGATATAGCAGAGAAAATGTACTTCTCTATGTTATCAAATTCTATGTTCTTGCCACACTGCAAGAGTGCTTTGGAGATACATTCCAGTGGGGTAAGCAATCCCTCTCCAAGAGCCTCATATAAAGGGCAATGAACCCTGAGAAGATTAGCATAATGCATCACTGACACCTCAGGGACCCAGGATAGCAAGTGAGTTGGCCCTGCCAGGTTATTATCTTTTGTAAATAATTTCTGCTTGTCTGGGCAGGGTGAACAAGTGAAGGGCAAAACTTGATAGAGAGGAAAGAAATGTGCTAATTCAACTTGTCTGAAGTTTTACATCAAAATTAAAGTTTCAACTTCAAAGCAATGGACGTGAGTGCCTGAGAATTTATCAGACACACTCTAATGTCTTGAACAGCTGTGAGAAGAGGGAAATGCAAGTTTGGGCAAAAATCCCTTTCAGAGCCCTGTCTGGAGAGCAGATATGAGCCTGGAGTTTCCCCCTGCACTGAATTGTGTGGAAGATGACTAACAACAGAAATCTTCGGGGCAACCGATAAAGGTACATAGGCTTCCGGGCTTCCCAGCATGCATTGCACACATGTCCCCTCCAACTCCACTAGTTCAAAAGGTATTTCAATAAATCCTCATTTAAGTCAAATGAGGTTGTTCTCAATGGAGTCTTCTTCAATAATTGAAGGTTGATCAGAAAACCTGTTTGGCTTCAGACTTCATTATAGCACCAATTCTAGAATATTCATTGCATTTTCTTGCAAAGAATGATACAATGGGGAACTCCCTGGCGGTCCAGTGGTTAGGACTTGGCGCTTTCACTGCTGGGAACTAATATCCCACGAGCTGTGTGGCGTGGCCAAGAAAAAGGAAAAAGAAGAAAGAAAGAAGTACACAATAGATATAATCATCTTTCTCTTCCGACTAAGGATATTATAGGGCACCCGCATGATGATCATAAACACTGATGATAACTGTTTGTAAAAGTTACCCTGAAAAGATGCCCAAACAGTGAAGAGACTGGCATGATGCCAGGGAATGCCACCTAGTTTCCCATACAGGTCCTCACCAAGAGGCATCACTCTAAGTTCATCACAGTCCAAGGTTTATTCTCCTACTGCCAGGCTTGAACAAATAATTTTATTAAGTTGCAAATATAAGTACAACTCTCAAGCTTGGAATATTAAGCCAATATCATAGATACTGACTTATATAATCAGAATATCAAAGTGTTAATTTTTATTGAAGGGTAGCAGAATTTGCCACATCAAAATATGCGGCTGGCATAATGATTGTTTTGAGCTGACTGTTTTCAGGAACTGTAGAGACAAGAGACGTTCTGAAAATAGAGTAGAAACCTTTCTGTAAGGTAAATTTACATTTGGAAAGGAAATCTCCATTTGTAAGGGCGTCTCTCTCTCTCTGTACAAGGAAGGGAAGGATGACTAAATCATGAGAAAAAAAATCAATGGAGAAGGCACTGACTTCTGTGTAACAAACCTTACCCTTGTTTACCACGCTTTTCCTGGCAATCTCCACATAACTGTTCTACTGCTGTCCCCTTCACCCCACACCCCCACTTTTCTTCTTTGCCTTTAGTTGAAGATGGTATTTAAGCCAGAGTTCGAAGCCATTCCTCCACAGAAGGTACACAATTGGACCTCAGTTGAGCAAAGCCATACTAAAACAAAGTAAGAATTGTGGAAATTAGAAGTTATTCATAGCAACCTATTCTTTTTTTTTTTTTTTTTTTTTTTTTGCGGTACGCGGGCCTCTCACTGTTGTGGCCTCTCCCGTTGCGGAGCACAGGCTCCGGATGCGCAGGCTCAGCGGCCATGGCTCATGGGCCCAGCCGCTCTACGGCATGTGGGATCTTCCCGGACCGGGGCACGAACCCGTGTCCCCTGCATCGGCAGGCGGACTCTCAACCACTGCGCCACCAGGGAAGCCCCATAGCAACCTATTCTTAAGGACAGATCTGAGAGGGGGCGTCTATGGACATCCAAAGGTATCACGGCCTAATTCTATCTGGTTTTTAGCAAGAGAGTCTGGAATTTCAGTTTCCCCTACATATAAGGAAGTACTCGGAAAGGATCTGTGCTCAAGCATTTTCCACACCTAGAGGCTTTCACCGTGTGATATATGCTAATTTGCTATGTGGTTAACAGGTGTGGGACACTCTTAATATATACAGTTGACCCTTGAACAATGTAGGGGTTGGGGTGCTGACCCCCTGTGCAGTTGAAAATCCAAATCTAACTTTATAGTCGGCCCTCCATATCCATGGCTCTGCATCGACAGATTCAACCAACTGCAGATCGTGTAGTACTGTAGTATTTACTGAAAAAAGTTCACATATAAGTGGACCCACACAGTTCAAACCCATATTGTTCAAAGGTCAGCTGTAGTATTTATTTAGAAATGATCTGGCAATGTAACCTAAATGGATACTGGCAAGGGGAAAGGACAAGCCACATGATTGTTTATTGGCAAACAATGGTTCTACAAAGATCTCTCTGTCTAATAGGTAATTCCAGCAGAGCCAAACCAAATAAAAAAATACTCTAATCCAGCTATGTAGAACACTGACAAGGAGACCCACTTGCTTCTCACCCCATCCAGAATACTGAGGTGTGCTGCATGACTGTGGGGTGGGGAGCAGCTGAGAGAAGAGCATCCTCAGCTCCTGGAGGGTATCAAAGAGGCATGGATTCAATGAACCATATCTCAGGCTCCATCAGCAATCCTGCCTACGAGCTGCTGAGGACATCTAAGCTGTGGATTCCCCCCCAGCTGGCCCACATGCACTCCCAACACTCCACGTGTTCCACCCCCACAATCCACCCACCCCATGGCTAGCTCCCCATGAATGCCCCCAAGGGTGGTCAGAGAGAGCCTTTGCAAATGTCTCTTGAGCAGGTGCAGAAAGTCAGCCTGACGCTGTGGGAATGGGAGAAAGCATACAAATGTGTGTACTCAGCAACACCTTAGGGAAAGCAAATAGAGGCTGTCAGCACCCAGTCTGGCTCTGCAAGATTGAGACGAGGCATACAATCTTAAGAGTTCCCCCACAAGTGAGAACAAGAATTATGGAGCAGGCATATACATATGAAAGTTCTGGGAAGGCCTCAGAACCCCTAACAGGGCTGATGGAAGGTATTTCTCTCTCAAAGCAAGTCAGTAAAGACTGGTAATTACTGGAAAACGTGACTGCTTCTCCGAATGTGAAGACAACAATGCAAGACTCCAAGGAACAGGAAAATTCAAGGAAATATGATGCCAAAGGAATATAATTTTCCAAGCCAACTATAAAGAAATGGAGATCTGCAATTTGTCCAGTAAAGCTTTCAAAATAGTTATTCTCAGGAAGCTCAGTGAACTGCAAGAAAACATGGAAAGGCAATTCAAAAAAACCATGAAACTAATACACAAAAAACCATCAAGATTTACAGAGAGAGAGAAATCATGAAAAAGAAACAAACAAAAATCCTGGAGTTGAAGAATACAATGAATGAAATGAAAAATGCAACAGATTATATCAACAGCAGACTAGATCAAGCAGAAGTAAGAATCTGTGAAATAGAAGTTATTTGAAATTATCCAGTCAGAGGAGAAAAAAGAAAAGGAGTGAAAAAGAATGAAGAAAGTCTACATAAAGTATGGTATACCATTAAGAGAAACAGCCTGTGTGCTATTGGAGGCCCAGAAGAGAGGGAGAAAGGGGCAGAAAACTTTTTTAAAGAAATAATGGCTGAGAACTTCCCTAATCTGTGGAGAGATTTGGACATTCAAGTTCATGAAGCTTATAGGTCCCCCCAAAATTTCACCTTGAAATATCTTTTTCAAGATACATCATAATAAAACTGTCCAAAAGCAAAGACAAAATTTTTAAAGCCTCAGGAGAAAAATATTCTTCAAATGCAAGGGAACTCCCACAAGTTTACCAGTGGATTTCTCAGCAGAAACCTTGTAGGCCATGAGAAAGTAGAATGATATATTCAAAATGCTGAAAGAAAAAACCCTGCTAATCAGGAATACTTTACCTGACAAAGTTATCCTTCAGAAATGAAGGAGAGAGAGACTTTCCCAGACAAATAAAAGTTTACAAGTGCATCACCACCAGACCTACCATAAGAGAAATGCTGTAAGCAAGTTCTTAAAGCTGAAACAAAACACCCTAATTAGTAATATGAAAACATGAAAGTATAAAACACACTGGGTAAAGGTAAGTATATAGTCAAATTTAGAATAATTTGTTAATGGATACACAATATAAAAAATGAAAATTATGACATTAAAAACATAAAATGGTGGGAAGAGAATAAAAGTGAAGAGTTTTGGGATGCATGATACTCAAAGGTAAAAGGCTGAAAGCCTTACCTCTAAGATTAGGAACAAAGTTGCCCACTCTCACCGTTCCTATTCAATATAATACTGGAAGTCCTAGCCAGGCAATTAGGCAAGAAAAAGAAATAAAAACATATACAAATTAGAAATAAATAAAATTGATTCTTTTTGCAGATGATATCTCACATATTAAAGATCCTAAAACTCCACCAAAAAAACTGTTAAAAACTAATCAATAAATTCAGTCAAATTTCTGGACAGAACATCAACATACAAAATTCAGTTGCATTTCTATATACTAGCAATGAACTACCTGAAAAGGCAAGAAAGAAAACAATCCTACTGTGTGATCTCACTTATATGTGGAATATAAAAAACCAAACACATGAGTACAGAGAACAGATTGGTGGTTGCCAGAGGCAGGCGGTGGGGGTGGGGTAGGAGCCAAAATGAGTGAAGGTGGTCAAAAGGTACTAACTTCCAGTTATGAGATAAATAAGTCCTGGGGATGTAATAATGTACAGCATGGTGACAATAGTTAACAGTGCTGTACTGTACAGTTGAAAGTTGCTAAGAGAGTAGATCTTAATCCTCATCACAGGAAAAAGATCTGTAACTATGTGTGGCAATGGATATTAACTAAACTTACTGCCATAATCATATTGCAATATATAAATATAGCCAATCATTAAGTTTTATACCTAAAACTAATACAATGTCAATTATACCTCAATTTAAAAATGAAAACAATCACATTTACAATAGTATCAAAAACAATAAAATCAGTAGGAATATATTTAACCAAGGAGGTAAACGAAGTATACACTGCAAACTATAAGACACTGATTAAAAACAAAAATTAAAGATACACAAAAAGTGGAAACATATCCCATGTTCATGGATTGAAATAATTAATACTGTTAAAATGTCCATACTACCCAAGTCATCTGTAGATTCAATGCAACACCTATCAAAATTCAATGACCTTTTCCACAGAAACAGAAAAAAACAATCCTAAAATGCATAAAGAACCACAAATAGACACACCAATCTTAAAAAAGAAGAACAAAGCTGGAGGCATCTAACTTCTTGATTTCAAACTATATCACAAAGTTATCATAATCAAAACAACACAGTGCTGGCATAAAAAGAGACACAAAGACCAATGGAATGGAATCTAGAGCCCAGAAACACAACCATACATATACAATCAACTAATCTTTGACAAGAGAGCCAAGAATACTCAATGGGGAAAGGTAACTCTCTTTGATAAATGCTGGGAAAACTGGAAATCCACATATAAATGAAACTGGACTCCTATTTTATACCACTCACAAAAACTAACTCGAAATGGATTACTTAAATGTAAGACCTGAAAAGATAAAACTCCTAGAATATAGGAAAAAAGCTCCTTGGCATCAGCCTTGGCAACAGTATTTTGCATATGACACAAAAAAGGACAAGCAACAAAAGCAAAAATAAATGAGTGAGATTACATCAAACTAAAAAGCTTCTGCACAGCAAATGAAACAATCAACAAAATGAAAAGCAACCTACGGATTGGAAAAAAATATTTGCAAACCATTTATCTGATATGGAGTTAATATCCAAAATATAAAAGACTCATATAACTCAACAGCAAAAAAGAAAATAATTTAGAAAGTGGACAGAAGACCTGAATAAATATATATCAAAAAAGACACAAAATGACCAACAGGTACATGAATAGATGCTAAAAATCACTTATCAGGGAAATGCAAATTAAAACAATGATATATCACCTTGCACCTGTTAGAATGGCTATGACAAAAAGGACAAGAGATAACAGGTGTTGGTGAGGATGTTAAGAAAAGGTAACCTCTGTACACTATTGGTGGGAATGTAAATTTGTACAGCCATTATAGAAAATAGTATGCAGCTTCCTCAAAAACTTGAAAACAGAACTAGCATATGATCCAGTAATACTACTCCTGGGTATATGTCTAAGGAAATGAAATCCAGATGCCACAGAGATATCTGCACCCCCAAATTCATTGCAGCATATTTCACAATAGCCAAGTCATGGGAACAATTTAAGTGTCCATCAATGGATGAATGGATAAACAAGATGCAGTGTGTGTGTATATATATATATATATATACACACACACACACACACACACACAACAGAATAATAGTCAGTCATAAAAAAGAATGAAATCTTGCCATTTGCAACAACATGAATGGACCTTGTAGGTTTTATGCTAAATGAAATAAGTCAGACAGAGGAAGACAAATACTGTATGATCTCACTCATATGTGGCATCAAAATAAGCTGAACTCATAGAAACAGACAGTAGAATGGTGGTTGCCAGGGGCTGGAGGCTGGGAGGAAATGGGGAGATGTTGGTCAAAGGGTAAACTCTTCCAGTTAAAAGATGAATAAGTTCTGGGGATCTAATGTAAAGCATGGTGACTATAGTTAACAATAGTGTATTATAGACTTCAAAGTTTCTAAGAGAGTAGGTAACAAATGTTCTCCCATAAGAAAAGGTAATTATATTAGGTGATCTATGTGTTAACTAACCTTATCTGGTAATCGTTTTACAGTATATATGTGCACCTACACATGACATTATATATTTTAAACTTACATTATATATGTTATTTATCAATAAAGTTGTGGAAAAATGGCCCTAAGACCTTAACAGACACCTCACCAAAAAAGATATACAGATGGCAAACAGACATATGAAAAGATGCTCCACATGGGATTTATCCCAGGGATGCAAGGATTCTTCAATATATATGAATCAATCAATGTGATAAACCACATTAACAAGCTGAAGAATAAAAACCATATAATCTCAATAGACGCAGAAAAAGCTTCTGACAAAATTCAACACCGATTTATGATAAAAAACTCTCCAGAAATTGGTACAGAGCTAACTCATCTCAACACAATAAAGGCCATATATGACAAACCAAGAGCCAACATCATTCTCAATGGTGAAAAACTGAAAGCACTTCCTCTAATATCAGGGACAAGACAAGGATGTCCACTCTCATCACTATTATTCAACATAGTTTTGGAAGTCCTAGCCATGTCAATCAGAGAAGAAACAGAAATAAAAGGAATCCAAATTGGAAAAAAAGAAGTAAAACTGTCACTGTTTGCAGAGGGCATGGTACTATACATAGAAAATCCTAAAGATGCCACCAGAAAACTACTAGAGCTAATCAATAAATTTGGTAAAGTTGCAGGACACAAAATTAATGCACAGAAATCTCTTGCATTCCTGTACACTAACAATGAAAAATCAGAACGAGAAAAAGAAATTAAGGAAACAATCCCATTAATCATCACAACAAAAAGAATAAAATACCTAAGGAGGCAAAAGACCTGTACTCAGAAAACTACAGAAGACTGATGAAAGAAATCAAAGATGACACAAACAGATGGAGAGATTACCATGTTCTTGGATTAGAAGAATCAATATTGTGAAAATGACTATACTACCCAAAGCAATCTACAGATTCAATGCAATCCCTATCAAATTAACAATGGCATTTTTCACAGAATTAGAACAAAAATTTTTACAATTTGTATGGAAACAAAAAGACCCCAAAGAGCCAAAGCAATCTTGAGGAGAAAAAAAAAAAAAGGAGCTGGAGGAATCAGGCTCCCTGACTTCAGACTATAGTACAGACTATACTACAAAGCTACAGTAATCAAAACAGTATGGTACTGGCAGAAAAACAGAAATAGAGATCAATGGAACAGGATAGAAAGTCCAGAGACAAACCCACACATCTATGGTCACCTAATCTATGACAAAGGAGGCAAGAATATACAATGGAGAAAAGACAGTCTCTTCAATAAGTGGTGCCGGGAAAACTGGACAGCTACATGTAAAAGAATGAAATTAGAACACTAACATCATGCACAAAAATAAATTCAAAATGGATTAAAGACCTAAATGTAAGGGCAGACACTACAAAACTCTTGGAGGAAAATATAGGCAGAACACTCTGACATAAATTACAGCAATTTCATTTTTGATCCACCTCCTAGAGTAATGAAAATAAAAACAAAAATAAACAAATGAGACTGAATGAAACTTAAAAGCTTTTGCACAGCAAAGGAAAACATAAATAAAATGAAAAGACAACTCACAGAATGGGAGAAAATATTTGGAAACCATGCGACCGACAAGGGATTAATCTCCAAAATATACAAACAGCTCATGCAGCTCAATATCAGAAAAGCAAACAACCCAATCAAAAAATGGGAGGAAGATCTAAATAGACATTTCTCCAAGAAGACATACAGATGGCCAAAAAGCACATGAAAAGATGCTCAATGTCACTAATTATTAGAGAAATGCAAATCAAAATTACAATGAGGTATCACCTCACACCAGTCAGAATGGTCATCATCAAAAAATCTACAAAAAACAAATGCTGGAGAGGGTGTGGAGAAAAGGGAACCCTTCTACACTGTTGGTGGGAATGTAAATTGGTACAGCCACTATGGAGAACAGTATGGAGGTTCCTTAAGAAACTAAAAATAGAGCTACCATATGATCCAGCAATCCCACTCTGGGCATATATCCAGAGAAAACCATAATTCAAAAAGATACATGCACCCCAATGTTCATTGCAGAACTATTTCCAATAGCCAGGACATGGAAGCAACCTAAATGTCCATTGACAGATGAATGGATAAAGAAGATGTGGTGTGTATATATATATATATATATATATATATATATATATATATACACACACATACATATATATACATACATACATACACAGTGGAATATTACTCAGACATAAAAAAGAACAAAATAATGCCCTTCGCTGCAACATGGATGGACCTAGAGATGGTCATACTGAGTGAAGTAAGTCAGAGAAGGACAAATATCGTATGATATCACTTATATGTGGAATCTTAAAAAATGTTAGAAATGAACTTATTTACAAAACAGAATTAAAGATGTAGAAAACAAACTTATGTTTACCAGGGGGTGAAGGGGGGTGGATAAATTGGGAGATTGAGATTGACATATACACACTACTATACATAAAATAGATAACTAATATGGACGTACTGTATAGCACAGGAAACTCTATTCTGTACTCTGTAATGACCTATATGGAAAAAGAATCTAAAAAAGAGTGGAGATATATATATATATATATATATATATATATATATATGACTGATTCACTTTGCTGTACAGCAGAAACAAAAGATTATAAATCAACTATATTCCAATAACAATTAAAATAAAAATTGAAAAGATGTTCCACATAATATGTTGCCAGGGTAATTCAAAATGAAAAAACAATGAAGCATCACTATATACCTACTAGAATGGACAAAATCCAAAAGTGATAACACCAAATGCTGACGAGAATATGCAACAACAGAACTCTCATTCATTGCTGGTAGAAATGCAAAATGCTACAGCCACTTTGGAAGACTCTCTAGTTTTGTAAAAAAAACTGCCAACATAGTCTTACTGTACACTCAACAATACAGGCCTTTGTATCTACCAAAGAAATTGAAATTTCATGTGCACACAAAGACTCGCATATGCATGTTTATAGCACTTCCTTGGAAGCAACCAAGATGTCCTTCGGTAGGTGAGCGGATAAACAAACTGGCACATCTAGACAATGGAATGTTATTTAGTGCTAAATAGAAATGAGTTATCAAGCCATGAAAAATCACAGAGGAATTTAAATGCATATTACTAGGAGAAAGAAGCCAATCTGAAAAGACTACATACTGTATGATTCCAACTATATGACATTCTGGAAAAGGCAAAACTATGGACAGAGTAAAACAATCAGTGTTTGCCAGGGATGGGGTGGGGAGGGAATAAATAGGTAGAGCATAGAGGATTTTTAGGGCAATGAAAATACTTTGTATGATCCTACAGTGGTGGATAAATGTCATATACATTTGTCCAAACCCAGAGAAGGTACAAAACCAAGAGTGAATTCTAGAGACTTGACTCAAGATGGCAGAGTAGGAGTATGCAGAACTCACCTTCCCCAATGAACACATCAAAAATACATCTATATATGGAACAATTCTCACTGAAAACTAACTGGAAACTGGCAGAAGGACCTCTGTACAACCAAGGCAGTAAGAAGGGTATATGTGGAATCAAATAGGAAAGGAAGAGAAGTGATCAGTTTGGGACCTGTGCCCCTGGGAAGAGACTCAGAGGAAAAGAGAGATTACACAGTGGAGACCCTCCCTGAGGAATTAACAGTTCAAGCTACATTTCGGGCTTCCCAGCCCTGGGATTCAACAAAGGGAAGACAAGCCCTCTTGGTGGGTTGGGGGTCTGGTGGAACTAACAGAAGGGTGATGGGAGGCCTGGATTCTGCTCATGAGGAGCACGAGAATGCTTGCTTGCTCCTGAAGCAGGGCAGATTGAAACTGTACTGCTGGCTGACTGGTTTCCTGTGACCACCCTGTTGCACGCCCCAGCCTGAGCGGAGCAAATGCTCCAGAACCATTCACCTTGTGTCGCAGCTCCACACTGGAGCAAGGGCTGCCATGACCCAGAAAAACACTTGGCTGTGAGTCACTGTAGTGGCTCAGATGCTAAGAGGTGTCTGAAGAGGGAGGGGGTAGCCATTACTGTCAATTGTGCAGATGGAGCACTAGAGTAAGACCAGATCTCTGATGGCAGCCAGACTGCCACACTCCATGCCTCAACCCTCGCTAAGTACCCACACTGGCCCCTCTTACTCCAGCACTGCTCCCCTCTGGGGGCTGGGGGTGCTGGTACTGGGAGGGGGAAGAGCACACACTTAAAGTGAACTGAGCCAGCTAAGACCTGACCCTCAGGGCTTCTGCCCCAGCAATTTTGGAGCTGACCCCACCCTCAATAGAATGGTGACAGCCACTGAACAGAGATGAAGTCCCACCTCACCCCTGGCTCTGGTCCTACTCCTCCTTCTCCAGCCCCATATCCTACCAAGGTAATAGCTGGCAGCAAATCCTGAGAAACGATATGACTTGTGTTCATGTCAAATCCAGCTCTCCCACCCATGCAACTGGGCACATGCAGACTCTATAGGGAAGCTCCCACATTAGGACATCCCTCCAAGACTGCCATAGGTAACTGTTTCACCTATTTTCATAGAGACAGAGAAAGATAAGCAAAATGAAAAGACAGAGGAATTTGTCTTAATTGGAAGAGCAACAGAAAAGCCCTGAATAAAAGAACTAATGAAACAGAAATAAACAATTTACTAGATAAAGAATTCAAAGAGGTAGTAATAAGAATGCTAACTGAATTAGGGACAAGAATAGACGAATACAGTGAGAATTTTAACAAGGAACTAAAAAATATAAAAAAGAACCAGTTAGAATTGAACAATACAATAACTGAAATAAAAAACTCACTAGAAGGAATGAACAGCAGGCTTGGGAAGTTTTCAGCCATAATTTCATTCTACCAGGCCATCATTACCTACATACCAACCAACCAAAGACAATACAAAAAAAGAAAACGATAGGCCAATGTCTTTGATGAATATAGATATAAAAATCCTCAACAAACTATTAGCAAATAGAATTCAACAATAAATAAAAAAGATCATACACCATGATCAAGTGGGAACTATTCCAGGAACAGAAGGATGGTTCGATATTCACAAATCAATCAATGTGATACACCACATTAACGAAAGGAAGGATAAAAATTACATGACCATTTCAATAGATGCAGACAAAGCATTTGACAAAATTCAGCATCCCTTCGTGATAAATACTCTCATCAAAGTGGGTATAGTGGAGGCATATCTTAACATAATAAAGGCCATTTATGACAAACTCTCAGCTAACTTCATACACAATGTTGAAAAGCTGAAAGCTTTTCCTCTAAAAATCAGGAACAAGAGAAGGATGCCCATTCTCGCCACTTCCATTTAACATATATTGGAAGTCTTAACCACAGCAGTCAGACAAGAATAAGAAAAAAAAGGTGTCCAAATTGGAAGGGAAAGAAAACTGTCACTATTTGCAGATGACATAATATCGTGTAGACAACCCTAAAGTCTCCACAAAAAAAACTATTCAAACTAATAAATGTATTCAGTAAAGTTACAGGACACAAGATTAATATACAAAAATTTGTTGCATTTCTATATACTAATAATGAACTATCAGAAAGAGAACTTAAGGAAACAATTCAATTTACAATCACATCAAAGAGAATAAAATACCTAGGAATAAACTTAACAAAGGAGGTGAAAGATCTGTACTCTGAAAACTATAAAATTGATGAAGGAACTTGAAAATGAAACAAAGAAATGGGAAGACATCCTGTGTTCTTCGACTGGAAGAATTAATATTCTTAAAATGTCCATAAGACCCTGAATTCCCAAAGCAATCTTGAGAGAAAATAATAAATCTGGAGGTATTATGGTCCCTGACTTCAGATTATACTACAAGGCTACTGTAATCAAAACAGCATGATATTGGCGCAAAAACAGACACACAGATCAACAGAATAGAGCGCCCAGAAATAAACCCACACACTTATGGTCAATTAATCTATTACAGAGGAGGCAAGACTATACCATGGAGGAAAGACAGTCTCTTCAATAAATGGTGCTGGGAAAACTGGACACTGTATGTAAAAGGATGAGATTAGAACATTTCCTCACACTATATACAAAAATAAACTCAAAATGGATTAAAGACCTAAATGTAAGACCGAAACCATAAAACTCCTAGAAGAGAACACAGGTAGAACATCTTTGACATAAACCGTAGCAATATTTTTTTGGATCTGTCTCCTAAGGCAGAAGAAATAAAAGAAAAAAATGGGGTACCTGATTAAACTTAAAAGCTTTGGCACAGCAAAGGAAACCATCGACAAAATGAAAAGGCAACCTAGTGAATGGGAGAAAATATTTGCAAATGATATGACCAATAAGGGGTTAATATCCAAAATTTATAAACAGCTCATACAACTCAATTTCAAAAGAACAAAGAACCAATTAACAAATGGGCAGAAGACTTGAATAGACATTTTTCCAAAAAAGACATACAGGTGGCCAACAGGTACATGAAGAAATGCTCAACATCGCTAATCATCAGAGAAATGCACATCAAACCCACAATGAGATATCACCTCACACCTGTCAAAATGGCTATCATCAAAAAGTCTACAAATAACAAATGTTGGTGAGGATGTGGAGAAAAGGGAACCCCACTGTTGGTATAAATACAAATTGGTGCAGCCACTATGGAAAACTGTACGGAGGCTCCTCAAAAAACTAAAAATAGAACTACTATATGATCCAGCAATTCCACTCCTCCGTATATATCCAAAGAAAATGAGAACACTAATTCGAAGATATATACACCCCAATGTTTATAGCAGCATTATCTACAATTGCCAAACTATGGAAGCAACCTAAGTGCCCATCAACAGACTAATGGATAAAGAAGACATGTTATACATATACAATAGAATATTACTCAGCCATAAAAAAGAATGAAATTCTGCCATTTGCAGCAACATGGATGGACCTGGAGAGCATTATGTTTAGTGAAATAAGTCACACAGAGAAAAACAAATACTCTTATATTATCACTTATATGTGGAATCTAAAAAAATAAAACAATCAAACCCAAACAGACTCACAGATATAGAGAACAAACTAGTGGTTACCGGGGAGAGAGAGAAGGAGGGATTAAGAAATACAAACTACTAGTTATAAAATTAATATGCCACAAGGATATAATGTACAGCACAGAGAAATAAAGACATTATTTTGAAATAACTTAAAAAATAGTATAGTCTATAAAAATACTGAATCACTATGATGTACACCTGAAACTAATATTGTAAATTACATGTCCATTAAAAAATGGGAAAAAAGTCAAACCAAAAAAAATCATTATGCTATACACCTTAAACTTATACAGTGCTGTACATCAATTATATCTCAATAAAATTGGAAGAGAAAAAAGAGTGAATTCTAATGTAAATTATGGACTTTGGGTGATTATAATATGTCAGTATAGACTTATCAACTGTAACAAGTATACCACTCTGTTGGGGGATGTTGATAACGGAGAAGGCTGTGCATGTGTGCAGTAGACCAGATAGGAGATATCTCTGCACCTTCCCTTCTATTTTGCTGTGAACCTAAAACTGCTCTACAAAAATAGTCTCTAATAAAAATAATACAAATATAAATGTGAAAAAATTAAATGATTAATTTTCTAAAAGACTGGATTAACACAGTTAGTTAGTAGAAGATCAACATACCTGAGAAGATCAATAACCATAGGATTAAAACAGTAATGTTGTGAAACAACTATCATTAAAGAGGTTTCCAAGCCCAGATAGATCTATAAATTTTAAGTAGCATATAATTTCCATGGCATAGAAATTATTTTAGACCATAGATGAAAATGGGAGTTTCTCAAATGATTTCATGAAATTTAGATACCTTGATACCAAAATTTAACAAATACTGGAAAAAATAGACATTACAAAACAATCATACTTATTAATATATATGAAAAATACTATAAAGTACTAGCAAATAATATATCTGACTTGTATTTATGCAATGAATGCAGGTATGGTTTCTTACTAGGCATACTTAATGAATCACAGTATCACTAAGACATAGCAGAAAAAACAGCATAAAAATTTATATAGCTGCTCAAAAGGCATTTGATAAAATTCCACACCCATTCCAAACTTAAAAAAAATTCTGAAAGTTTTGAATAATAAGTTGCAAAAAGCAAACACAAAATTATTGGAAAGGAAATAAATTATCACTATTTATAGATAATGACTACTTAGAAAACTAGAGAATCATCTGAATAAATATGAGATGTACCAAGAGCTACTCTAGATGCTAGAAATAGAAGATATAGTAAGGAAAATTCCATTCCTTATAATATGAATATTAATGTTTTTCACATGTATGAAATCCCACTATACATACATAATTCATTATATATACATATGTATATAAATATATGTAAATAAAAATTAATGCAACAAATTAACAAGAAAAGAAGTGCAATGGCTACGTGAGAAAATCTTCAAAATTTTCCTAAAGGACATACAACCTTACTTTAATAAAAGTTCCTTGATAGGAAGAATAAATGTGGACAGAATTGCAAATTTTCCAAAATTTAACATGTAAGTTCATTGAATTACGAAGTACAACTAGATTTTTTTCTTTATTTCAAGTAGCAATTCATTTATAAGGGTAAATTGTAAAACTAAAAAAAGTTTGGGAAAAAAGGGTACCAGATCCCAAATAGGTTTTAAAAGAAACAATTATCAGAATATGTTACATTGACACATTATTCGGACAATGAATACAGAAGAACTGAGTTTCCCAAAATTGTTACATTTGGATGTGTATAGGAGTATGATGTTGAACAGATACAGTCACCTTGTATTTAACATCAGTAATCCATATATGAAAATCAGATATTCTGTGTAAAAGACCTAACCAAGAATATTTAACTGCAATATTGGAAATAACTGCAATATTTCCAATACTTTAAATGGGAAAAAATTATAGTGCAATATACTTTACCGAAAACCCTCAACCAATTTCCTAAAACAAAACTACTACACAGTAAAACTATATTATGATATAAACTGCTTAAAACATTGATTCCCGATCACCAAAAATATTTACGTGATTGATAACAAACCATTGCATCTTATTTAGTCATATGGCCTCTGAATTGCCTTTGAATTAATATTTAACTCCAGTAGAGGGTTAGGGGATGAGGCTCAAGAACAAAAAAGACCCTAGTTTTTTATAGTTAAAAAGTCCTTGCAAATATATGTGTGTATATATACACACACACACACACATAGACCAGATACATTAAAATTTAACATAGTGAATAAAATTATAAAAAGCAGAATAAAAGGTAAAAATGTATCTGACTCAACAGAAGAAACATTTTTTAAAAAATATAAAAGCACTGAAAGAAGCCATAAAGGTAATCATTCACATAATTGACTATGTTAAAAATGATAAACTTTTATGCATTAAAGCTCCATAAAGTCAGAGGCAAATCAGAGCCTGGAAAAATATATTTGTTACATACATTACACATAAAGGGTTAACATTATATGTAAAGGATTTCTGGCAAACAATAAGTCAAAAATGAATAACTCAAAAGAAATTTGGACAAAAGACATGAACAGAACATTCACAAATAAAGACAAAAGGTAAATAAACATGTAAAAGTGTCCAAACTTATCCAAAACATAAGTTAAATCCAGACACCAATGTTTTCATCTATGAATCTTACAAACATGTAAAAACATGTTGGTATCCAGTGTTGATGTGACTAAGGGACAAACAGACTTCACATACTGGTTGAGAGGATGAACTGTTAAAATCTTTCTGGAGGGAAATTTGTCATTATTAGTCAAAAGCCTTAAAATCTGCATAATCTCTAATCTAAAATATGTCCCTCTGAAAACTTATCCTTTAAGGCTGTCTGGCAATATTTGACAAAAGCCTTAACAATGTACATAAACATCAACCTAAAAATTCTACTTACATAAATATACACTAAGATTCAAGGACAAAGGTGTTGATCAAAGATTTCTGAATGTAAAAAAAAACTGGAAATAAGCCAGTTTTCTAACAATAAGGAATTGATGAAATAAATTATGTTTCCCTGCTACATGCTCCTAAGGAACCTTTAAAAATCATATTCTCAAAAGATATTTAAGGATTTTGGGGGAAAAGTTCTTTACAGCATGTTAAGTAAAATACCACCATATTGATTTATATAATGTTCCAATTTTGTAACACTTGTATATATATTAAACATATTTCTGTGTACCTGGGGAAATATATCTCCATATCAAGTTACATAGTTCTAAAAGCATAAAATGAGAAGGGAATATACCAAAATATTAACAATGTTCGTTTCTAGGTGGTAGCACTATAGTCAATTTTCAGTTTATTCTTTATACCGTTTGTATATGACTTTTATAATGCATAAACAATTGAATGATATAACATTAACCAAAAAAGCCTGCATGGTGAGCATGGATTTAGAACCAGGGGAATTATTTAAAAGATTCAAATTACTGTGACTTCCTTGGACATCTATCTTTTGTGACAGTATTGTTTCTATGCTGATATGGTCCTTTGTGACTGACATTTTTTTTCTTGGGCTATACTAATGTATTGAGTTTACATTCATTTCTTTCTGGTTTTGGAGAATTTCTATCTCAGGACATGGAGAGATGGGGGTACAATTACCTAACTTTAGCCGATTATGTTCCATAAACACGCTAACGTGGTCTGGGACTAGAGATAGTCCCAGACTATCTCTGGGACTAAAGTAGAGGGGATTTTGCTGTCTCCATGTAGACCCGAACTGCAGTCTTATATAAAACCCAATGGTAATAACCTTATTTTTACTTGATATTTTCTTATGAGTATAAAAAAAAGCTCAGTGATGTGTGCGATTTACATTAAATGTGTTCCAGTTAAACACGGTTGGTTTTTTTTGTTTGTTTTTTTCAGCTTTGCCACTTTCTCTGGTTCTTTTCTACATAGTGGCTCTATTCGATTTTGAAGCCCAGGCATTGGTTCCGCTCTAATTTCACTAGGACTTAATGATCCAGTCCCATCCCTTCCTTCACTGCCGTGAGCTTAGTTTTATCTATTACTGCTCTCTGTCATCTTCCCTGCTTGACGCTCTGAACACTCAGGACTGCAACACTTTTGTTAAAAGGCCCAACCGCCTAAGCCCTATATTTATATATGTGAAAACCTTAACTGTATTTTTCCCAACCAAAAGGTTTCTTTTCACCTAACCACCTCTCTAATGTTTCTTGGTTTTCTTCTCCTTGAGTGAAATTGTTTGAAGCTCTCTCCCTCCCACCTGATCAGTAGCTTAGCTGGGTGTTATGTAAAATGAAGTTTGCATTCGATTGTTTCCATAGCAACCATCACACATAGGATTAGATATAAAACTGTTTTCTGATATAACTGCTTTCTGATAAAGGGCTTAGAGTTGCCAAACTAAGCTTTCTAGAACAAAACTTTGAAAAACACATTTAAGCAGAATTTAGTAATGTTGTGAATTAAGTATAGTGAAAGTTTGCTGTCAAAATGCAAATAACTTTAAGGGTATCTGTATTTTACTACCGTAAACCTTTTAATCTAAGAAAGAGTCCACAGCTTAGCAGATGGAGTTGCCCCCTCCTTTACAGACAAGATTGAGGCCATCTACCATGAACTCCTAAAAATTGCCTTGCTTCCATTTTATATCTTCTAACTCTACCTATCCTTTCCTCTTCCCTCCTAGCTTGAAAGAAGTGTCCTTCCTAGGTGGTAACCTTTTTGCTGTGTTCTTGTTTGCATCTCTTCCTGTCTTTCTGGGACCTTATTTCATCAATCATCTCCATCTTCAGTATCTCCATTGATTCCTTCCCCTTAGTTGACAGACATACACAAATCTTCCTCTATGCTGTAAAACTGTTCTTTATCCCTGCTTCTTTTTCAAGTTACAGTTCTTTTTTTAAATTTATTTTTATTGGAGTATAGTTGATTTACAATGTTGTGTTAGTTTCTGCTATACAGCAAAGTGAATCAGTTACAGATATACGTATATCCACGCTTCTTTAGATTCTTTTCCCATATAGGTCATTACAGAGTATTGAGTAGAGTTCGCCGTGCTATACAGTAGGGTCCTACTGTACAGTTCTATCTTTCTAATCCTTCCATTTGTCATTTGCGGTCTCCATTTCCTCACCTCACATCCCTCTAATAACTTGCAATCTAGTTTCTAACCTCACTGGTTTACTGGATTTACTCTCAACAGAAACGCTCTTCCAATTAATAAATCCAGCAACCTCTTCTCTGTCCTTTTTTGGCTTGACCTCGACAGTTGTCAGCATAAGATGGCTACCTCCATCTCTCCTGCTTCCGAGACACTTAACGCTCCTATTCTGCATCCTGACTGTATCTCTTCAGTGTTCTTGTATTTTTGCTTTTACTGTCCACTATTTTAGCAATATTATAGGCACTTCTTAAGGGGCTACCTTTTGCTGCCTCCTCGTCTCATTCCACAGCTTCTCTACGTCTTTGTTCCTCCCATGGCTTCAAAACTGCCATAAACTATCTTCTTATCCTCGATCTCTCTGCTGAGTTTCAGGTCAGTATATTCAAATGCCAGGAAATAGATAGACCTATCTATGTATCCCAGAGGCTCCTCAAACTCAATATGTACATCTCTGAATTCATCTTCCACCCACCTACCCCATCCATCAAACTTGCTTCTCTTTCTTATTTTCCTTTTCTAATTCAGTGCCATTATCATCCTTCAGTCACTCAGGCTAAAAATCCTTGAGCTATCTTCAACTTTCCCTTGCCCGTACTCCTCCCCTTTCTACATCCAGTCAGTAAAAAAAAAAAAAAAAAACAAAAAACCATACTAATTCTACCATGGAAGCATGTCTCGCATCTACCCGGTCCTTTCTACTTCCAATTAGGGAGCTCAGATCATTATCTCCTGCTTAGACTACTTAAAAATTGTCCTAACATTCCCTGTTCCCTGATTCTCTCCCTCCTGCAATACATCCTATAAACTCCATCCAGACTCGCCTAAAGCAAATTAATCAATCATTCATTCATACAAATTTTTATTGAGTGCCCATTATGTCCATTATTTATAAAACTGCACAACTCTCAGGGACATTATTTGCATTGTAGTGTATGTGAATGCCACCCACTGAAATTATGCAGGTTATAAACCTCAGGGCTATAGACAGCAGCTCTAATTATATTCTAGACACTACTCTGGTTACTAGGGGCACAGTAGTCAACTAAACCGAAAAGAATCCCTGCTCTCTTGGAGTTCTCAACCTACCGATGGGAAACAGACAATAATAAGCAAAGGTACAGACCTGATTGTGTCCAGTCTAAGCTCAAAACCTTCAATATTTCCTCATTAAAAACAGAAAAAACCCCAACTCTTTATGATACTGGAGTTATTTCAGAGTCCAGCTCTGTTTCCTATCTTCTTTTTGTCTGAGGTTCCTTACAATCTAGCCATGCCAAACCACTTCAACCCATTCTTCAAAATATGCCTTGTACTACGCTGCTGTCTCTGTGTTCGTCCTGCCACCTTAAATATTCTTCTACTCCAACTCTACCTGTGTAAGTTCTAGCCATCTTAAAAGCCTATCTCTCAGTTTCCTGATCTGTAAAATGATGGTTTTAATACACACCTTGCAGAATTATAAAACATAAACATAACTCGTAGCAAGCATCTAGCAGGCACTCAATAAACGATAGCTATTAAAATGCTATGGACTGTGGGTTTAAATTACTCACTTTGCTATTTACTAACTATATAAACTCAGTTTCCTCCTATGTAAAATAGAGATAATAAAAACTAAGCCTCAGGGTTGTTCTGAGAATAGGGAAAGTTCAAGTACAGTGCCGGGCCCACAGGAGGGCCCGGAACGGATGTGAGTTCCTGCTTACCACACTCTGACTTCAATCATGGCCTGTATGTGCTCGCACACATGCGCATGCCACATTTGGGTCTATTTCTCCCACTAGATTATAGACTCCTTAAGCCAAATATTGTGTTTTCACTCACCCTTCTATTGCCCCCACTACTTTTCACAGTGCCTCCCAACTGGCTGTTACTTGCTACGTTTCCCTTCCTATCCCCAACTCCTCAACTCTTCCCTTTCTTTCCTCTTCTGAAATTACATAACAGGTCATATTATTTTTCTACAACACAGTCTTCCTCATTGCGCCCTTGTCATATCTGTGCCACCATCTCTTTCTCCCCTCACCCCTACCAGGTAGCTTATGTTTGAGTAACAACATGATGCTTGAGTGATATATTATTCTCTGTGTCACCCAAGAGGAGTCTTAGAACTGGGACTTTTAAAGAGTAGGAGCTAAACATCTTGGTTAATTTGAATTAAATCCACTCTACCTGTACCATAAAAGCCTCTAATGAGAGCTTTAGCTTGGGTTAAACAGGGGAAGTACAAGTTTATTAGACATTATCCACAGTGTATTTGTATGGAAACAATCAATTGTTTGGGCCCACACATGCTGAGCATCTGTGTGATGAGTAACGCATTTCTTAACTTTCAGATATATTTCAACCACAAAAATGAACATTCATGCCAATTTTCCCAAGCAAGCCCCAGGTGATCCTCTCGACTTTGTCCACTGCATCTGTATTTTGATAAAGTGATATAACTTATTGCAATTTCATAAAGGTATTCTGAGAACAAATGCGTCTTACCAAGATGTCAACTATAAGATAAGAAATCACAGTTAGAATGTGATTATGCTACAGTTTTCTTCTACTTTCTCCCCTGTGATCTTTGATCAGAATGTTTTGTATTAAATTCGCATCAGAAAGTCACAAAGGTGACAACTTCTCATTTGCGCTTTAAACCTAATATATAGCCATAAACTGCTTTGCTAAGTCACTTTACACAGATCCATTTAAAGTGCTAGCTCTGCACTGACAGATGTGCTGACTTCTGGTAAAAACTGCCCAATGTATTTTACTTCATGTTACTTGGTTTCATGTTGGATGATGAAAGTGTACCACTAATGCTTCTGCTTTCGTCAGCAACCAAGTTTTTATATCCATTTTCTCTTCTCATAATAAAAATCCAGAAATCAGTGTGATGTAAACAAAAATGGCCACACTAAGGATTCACAATAAAATAAAGAATATTAGAGGGTAGAAAGTGGCCCTGGGAATCCCACACCAAATTCCCTCCACTTGTCTTTATTCTATTAGATCTGTGCGTAGGGACTTAATATATAGTCATAGACTGCTTTGCTAAGTGCAAAGCCCAAACTCCAAACAATTGGAGAACAGTTATATACTTAAATTATAATATGTGTATAAAATACTATGCAAACATTAAAAATGGCACATATCTCCATGGAAAAACATTCAAAACACATTATATTTAAAAGGAGGAAATAAAACTGCACATATATATGTAACACACCACCTGAATGTCCCATTTTTTATGAATTTTTTTGCAGGGCAAGATGTATTTCCTCCTTACAACTGTCTTCCTGGAGATTATGAAAGCTGGAGGCTATAAAAGGGAACTTTTGTGACATAACTTGAAGCTGAAAAGAAGATAGTTTTTTTTTTTTAAAAAGCATGATAAAGTGTAGGATATAATGCCGAGAGGAGACTACTTTTCCTACTGTTAAGGGCCTGGTTTTGTTTTTTCAAGCATTCACCTGCAGCACAGACATCAGTGAGAGCTTACTTTTGTCCCTTCCTCCCACCTCAAAGATCCAAAGCCCCCAGCTCTCCATCCAGTAGTTGAACTGAACAAAGGACACAAACTTACTGACAACTTCTACCATATGGCCCGACACGATAGGCAGGACTTTGTTTGGTTTTCAAATGATTGAGAAACTATGAGGGATGGAAGAAAATAGATAGAACTGAAGCGCTGGCTACATGATGTGCCCCAAAACGTTAGTATTAAGGCCCCACATCCATGAGGTTTGGGGACAAGTTGAATGGAACGAGAAAGCTATACCTGATGTCCACCACGTTGTAGATTCTGTGAGATATATCATACCATTTAAACCCAAGACAAAAAGAAATTATATATATGTGTGTGTATATTACATATATATATGTATGTGTATATATATATATATATGTATATATATATATAAAACATTCTTCGGTATTCCAAACATTTTCTTGTTTTGCTGACTATTTTAACATGAACTGTCCCCATCCCTCCTTCCCTCATAGAGAACATAGTACCAGTTAATCACATTCGTAATTGCATCTTCCTAGCAAATGGGTACATTGAACGTTTCTAGGAAAGACCTCATGATATTCTACTAGATAGCCTAATTCGTATATTACTGAGCTGCAAGGATGTAAAATGTGATAGTGGCATCTCGACTTATAGGCACAGAACCTAGAAGCCTTAAATCTGTTTAAAAACCATGAAACTGGAAACGTTCCAGATTGATATGCAGTGAATAATACGTATAGTAACAGCTACCATTTATTACTGAGCACTAGGTAAACCTCATACCCACTCTATGTGCACTATGTCCCAGCTGAGAAATGAAACAAGTTGAGAGAAGTTGAAAATTATTTTTTCCCAAGGTAGGTAGCAGAGTAACTGAGAGAGCCAGAAGTCAATCAGAGCTCTTATTCCAAAGTCAGTGCTCTTTCCACTGTGCTGAGCTGCTGCCTAAAAACCGTGGAGAGGGAGGGAGGGAGACGCAAGAGGGAAGAGATATGGGAACATATGTATATGTATAACTGATTCACTTTGTTATGAAGCAGAAACTAACACACCATTGTAAAGCAATTATACCCCAATAAAGATGTTAAAAAAAAACCCAAAAACGTGGAGATATCTGTGGGAAGAAGTTAGAGAAGTGAGCCCTGTTCTCCAGAGACACTGAAGAAACATAAGAAGTTAGAAATTGGGAGGAAAGAGAGATAGGAGCATGGAAAGAGAAGCCAAGTAAGCCGCACTCATCTTTCAACTAATTTTGACCAAATACACTCCATACTCATTCTGTGGATTAAAATAAAACCACTCTCCCACTTTATAAAATCCTTCTGAGCTTCAGGGCCCATGACGGCAAGAAGACTAGCCAACAATAGTTTACATGACACTCTTTGGCAGTCGCTTTTTCGGCTCTGCCAAAAGTAATTACTTCCACTCATTCAGGGGTTGGGTCAAAGCAGTATCTCTTAGGGAGCTGATTATCGTTTTTCCTTCCTCATGGAAGGAAGAAAGTGAAGAGAAAATCTACAAATAAGGTTCCTGACCATCCTCCTATAAAATTAGTTGAAAGCTTATGCTGCAGATTTGGTATTATTTGGAATACTGTGTTTTAATCTCAATCTGAGACCTGTTCTCATCCACTAAAATTTCATACAAAGCATCAAAAAAAAAAAAAAAAAAAAAGCTTTATTGACATATAGTTTACATACCAACAAATTCACTCATTTAAAGTATACCATTCAATAGCTGTTAAGTATTTTCACAGACCTGTGCATCCATCACCAAAATCAATTTTAAAACATTGACATTGGGCTTCCCTGGTGGCGCAGTTGTTGAGAGTCCGCCTGCCGATGCAGGGGACGTGGGTTCGTGCCCCGGTCCGGGAAGATCCCACATGCCGCGGAGCGGCTGGGCCCGCGAGCAGTGGCCGCTGAGCCTGCGCGTCCGGAGCCTGTGCTCCGCAACGGGAGAGACCACAACAGTGAGAGGCTCGCGTACCGTAAAAAAAAAAAAAAAAAAAAACAAAAAAAAAACACATTGACATTACTGCCCCAAAGAAACAAACCTCCTGCCCTTTAGCATTTACCCCGTAACTCTCCTAACCCTAACCTTATACAACCACTAATCTACTTTCTATCTCTACAAAGCAACTTAGAGATAAAATCCTAAATGTCTTCTGGTTTTGAAGAGATCAGTACTATCCTGAAAGCTATCTGGAGAATATCGGAAGTAGTCAACTTTTGCCAGAAAAAAACAAAAACAAAATAGAAAGAAAAAGAATAGCACCACATGTTCTGATGTGAAGTCTGCTATCCCTATTTTCTTTTCTTTTTCTTTTTGCAAAGAAGCAGCTTTTATAATCAGGAAGTAAATCAAAAGAATACATTAATGTCTTGTGTTTGTCTGCTAATAAGTTGAGAAAACTCACAAAATGGATTATTGATAGACTTTTTTTTTTCTTTAACCAAAATAAAAGTAGGCTTTAGATTCACCTGGTAAGGCCTTATTTAAACAGGCAGTGCACCAATACAATTCACTAAACTATGCTTTCTATACAATTAGGAATTAAACAAACCCCTTTTAGAGACTGACCTGAGATGACATTTAATGTTAAAACCAAAATAAATAATCTAGCAAGAACAAAAGTTTTAAAATTTCAATAATGTCAGCCTTGGAGATATTTGTTCACCAAAATTAATCAGCATTTCTAAAACACCTTAATACAAAATTATAAAAGAAAAGTGAAGTTGGCAGTTATTCTACCCTCACTTTGGCTTTCAAGAACTTCAATGCACTCACCAAATGGAGCCTTTCTCTTCATCATCAGGCTGGGTCCCTGAAGTTGGCTTTCTCAGAACACTGACAGCATATTCAGGTCACAGTCTTCTTCCCGGAAGTCTCAGTGAATGCAGCAGAGGCTGCTGGGAGAGAGCGGTGCTCTCTACTGGTCACATCTCCACTTACTGGTTTCTGAAAGCTCCAGGGAACCCAGGAGTTCCCAGTTTCTTTCAAGGTAGGCAAAGAAAGGTGTCTTTGAACCCCTGACCCATTGGGGTTTGGCAAAATTGTGAGCTGTGTCTTCAGGGGCTTTCTCTTTGGGCAGCCCCTTCCTCCCACTTTGGACACAGCATGATGTGATAGAAAAATCCAGTCAGGCATGCTCGCTTCGACTCCTAGGTCCATATACTAGGTGTGTGATCTTAATCTCTTTGATCCTCAGTTTCTTCATCAGTGAAATAATAATGCTACCATCCCACTGGTAGAGTTATCATGAGAATTAAATGTAATGACACATGTGCTAAGTGCCAAGCACAGTGTAGTGTACGTAGCAATGGACAAGAAATACTAGCTTGTCCTGGGTGAGCCTGATGTAATTAAGGGAGCCCATTAAAAGAGGGTCTAGAGGACAGAGGGGGAAGGTCAGAGACTCTCATGCTGGTCTTGAAGAAGTAAGCTTCTATGCGTTCTACAGCTACAAGGAAATGAAATCTGCCAACAATCACGTGAGCCTGAAAAAGAACTCCTTGCCTCAGATCACAGCCCAGCCCTGGCTGACATCCTAATTGCAACCTTGCGAGATCCTGAGCAGAGGACCCAGCTAAGGTGTGCCCAGATTCCTGACCCACAAAAACTATGAAATAAGAGTGTGTTGTTTTAAGCTGCTAAATTTGTGGCAATTTACTACACAGCAATATATAACTAATTCAGTAGGTCTGGGTGAGGCATTTCTAACAAGCTCCCAAGTGACTACTGATGCTGGCGAACGTCCACACCGAGTAGCAAGGATATATCAGTCATTCCGAGACTCATAGTGGTAATGGATATTAAGGATGAACAACTGGGTGTGCTTTTATAATTTCTTCAACCTTAAACATAAAGTTTAATGATTCCTAATCCCTCATTATAACCTCTATTTTCTCAAGTTGACTCTCATGTGACTTGTTGGAAATTCCCACTTAAACTTCCATGCACCTATTTCCAATTAGAATCTCAGCCCTTTAATTTCCTACACTTGCAAGAAAATTAAATATGTTCCTAGTCAAATGCAAAGAGCACAGAGATGTAATTATCATTTTATCAATTCAGTCCAATCCTCTTTAACCACACTAGATATTAAAGGTAACAAGAGCTTAATGATTACACATGAGGATATTAAAGACTGAACAAAGATGAATTGTTTCTTGGTTTTGCCAAATACAATATATTATCCACAAAATAAGTTTTTTAGCTTATTATCATATTAAACCATTTTTGATGGTTCTCTTGTTTGGACCATGTGGTTGAATACTACTAGGTGTGAAGGAACGTCTGTTCTACACAGTCTGGTTGATTTAGTGGGTCAAACCATCAGGAGTCTTAGGACTGCAGGACTTATTTGCATGGGACTACAGGTTTCAGAATTCTATTAGCTGACAGCATCATTTGGTACAGCAGTTTATCCTGTGTGGTTGAAGAAGAGAGCCTAGCCTGGAGATCACTGAAGGTAGAACCAAAAGAACTCAATTGTTGCAGATCTCTTTTTGGACTTATTATATGAAAAGAGGAAGTCGTTTTCTCTGGATGCTTTATTCTTCATTTGTTAAATCTCACTAAACTTTCAGTTCAGTTCAGTCTAATTCATTTCAAAAAGTATTTAGTACATGACTGTCCTAGGAACTATAAAAACAGTATGAATAACACGTAGTATCTGCCCTTATGCAGTTTATGATCTAGTGGGAAATAGAAATTTGATTTCTAGAATCAAACCAACCAGATTAGAGGCTGAATTTTCGATAGAATGAACTGGATCCTTTGGCATGTTCTGAATAGAGACTTAATGTGTCAAGCTTACCATAATTGTTGTTTAAGAACTTAAACTTTAAGTAGAACTGGGTTTACTGAGAGGTAAATACTCTCTAAATGTCAAGTAATTATAATAATACTTTTACCTGTGACACTGGAAAAAATTCTTAACTCCTTGTACTTATAGCAAAAACCTTTTTCTTTTAAAGATCACCCGTCAGCATAAGGCACAACATCAACATAGTTTCAAAAAGTTCTTTTCTTCTACTTTTGTAAACACACATGCACACACACAGCCCACTTGGCTATACGTTGAACTTTTATTGTTCCCTTTTGCTTAGTTAAGGACAAAGTCTGCCATTTCAGGATTGAAGCAGAGTCCTTTCGGCTTCCAGGGAGAGGTTGATAAACATTTTTCTTTATACTGCACCAGCAATGCAGTCTTAGTTGAGAACATTTCTTCTCTAAGGGCTACTTCTTAAGACTGGGAATCGATGCAGTTGTTTTGTTGGTCACCAAGCTACTCAGAATCATTGATATACAAAAATGCAAGTTCTGACTTTACAAGATACTCTCAAAGCTATGAAAAAGTGTTTTAAAAAGTAGGCTGAAGTCTGATCTGGAAAGACAATGGAAAAAACAAACATTTCAGTTGGACATAACACCTTTCTTTCTTGCTTTTTTAATGGTAGTCAATCATACCAGAATCATCTGGAAAGATGCTGCAGGATACTGGGGGTAAAGGAGACAAAAGGATTAAGGCAAGGCAGAGGACAAGGAGTAAGTTTGTGATGGGCTTACAAGTTTGTCCACTGGGACATATCCTGTTCTCATGTATAAGTAATACCAAGGAGTCGTGAAAGAGAAATGTATTCTTCATCTCCAAAAATGACAGGAGAAGAAGAAATAAAGGAATCTTACTTGCATATGAAATCTTATAGTTGGAAAAGACCTTAAGGACCATCTAAGCTTAGTTTCCACATTAAATGGCTTCCCAAAGGTCATACACTTAATGACAGAACTAGGACCAGAATTTCCATTTCTTGATGCATGATTTAGTGTTCTTCTTAGTTTATCATAAATCATAAGTAGAGTCCATATAAAATTTTTTATAATGTATTTATTAAATAGGCTATTTGGAAAGGAAGTTGTAAGTTATTAAAATAAGTGAGAATCCCCATATGGTGGAAGTGCCTAAGATAATACCCAAATCAATTCCTGGTAGACAAAATTCACTGCCTGGTAAATCTACAGAATGCCAAACTAGAAAAAAGAATACCAATATAACCATCAAGATGCACGATAAAGGGAAAAGCCAAGAAAACAGCAAGAAGAGATAAGAAGCAGTCAGAAGTAAAAATAGAAACTTTTGCTCAGCCCAGTAATAGGTGGTGAAGACTAGAGAAGCTCAACTATGAATGTGGGAGATGTATTTCCAAATGCCTTGCCTCTTTCTGCTTTGTCTGTTCTTAAGTTCAGTTCTTACACTGAAATCTCAACTCTTACAACTCTCACTCTATCCTTTCCCTGGCTTTCCTCTTTTGACCCACAAAGGATTTATGCTGGCACTTCAAGATGTTCATTTAGCCATCAAATCCCATACTCCCTCCTACAGTCTTGGTCATAAAAGTAGAGAAAGACAGAAACGTATGGGTTAGCATTATGATGGATATTCTCAAGATAGCTACTACATAGTAGATATCCAATAAACATCCAAGAAGCATAGCGTACTTGTATTCATTCCACTACCAGAGATGAAGTCCTATGAATCCTACAGGCTATAAAATCTTCTAGCATCCCAATAATCATGAAAATGACTCAGGAAAATATCACACCCTCAGCTTTTATCAGCTTTTATAATAAGTTATAAAAGCTTTAATAAGCTTTTATAACTTATTAAAGTTATTTATTCATAGCTTCTGAGAGTAAGACACTAGAAGCAGGATATCTGCGAGGGGGATAGGAAAAGAAGGGAGAAGGCCATGATGTAGAAAATGGACCAAAAAAGAAGACTGGGAGAAGCTAAAAAGCAAGCCTCAGAATCCCATTTCCAGCTATGCTGATATAAGTGGTACCAGACTTGCCCTCCCAACTGTAAACAGTTATAAAACTTTACAAAGTATATGAAGCAACTGTCTTCAGGCATTGAACAAAAGGCAACACAGAATGCAATACTCAAAGAAGAGCAACAGAGGAGATGAGAACCATGTTCTCTATTAGTGTACAGTTCCAACCTCAACACAGAGAGGTGGAGGCCAAGCAGAGCATGACAGAGACAATAGAGAAAATGAAATAGAATACTAAAAATATGTGATTAACCCAAAAGAAAGCAGTAAAGGAGGAATGGATGAATGAAAAGAACACATAAAACAACTAAAATACAACCAGCAAATTACAGAATTAAAATAAGTCATATCGATAAATACATTAGATATATATGGAAAAAGCACAGTAAGAATCATTTATTATCAAACTGGATAAAAATGAGACTCAAAAATATACTTTCTGCAGGTGTTACACTTTAAATATAAAGACACAAATTGATTGAAAGTAAAATAATGTAAAAAGAAAGCCAGAGTGTCTGTATTAATATTGGACAAAGCAGATTATGAAACAAAGATTATTACCAGAGATAAACAGAAATGTTGCAAGTGATAAAAAGGGCACCTTAAGAGTTAAACATAATCATTCTAAATGTGTATGGTCCTAATAATAGATTTACAAGATACATGAAGTAAACACTGACAGAACTAAAAGGAGAAATTGAGAAATCTACCCTATTGGTTGAACATGTTGCACCCTTATCTCAGTAACTGATAGAAGTTGAAAAGAAACTACCAAAACACAGACGATATGAGCAACCCTATCAATGAACTGGACCTAAATGACATTTATAGAATACTACACTCTGTAATGTCAGAAAACAACTTTTTAACTCCACATACAATATTCATCAAGATAGACTATATGCTAAGTGATGAAATATAACTCATTTATAAAAATGTTTGAAATCTTATAAAGTGTATTATCTGATAACAATGAAACTCAATTAGAAGTTAACAATGAGATGTCTAGAAAGTTTTCAAATGTTTGAATATTAAATATCACACATCTAAAATAAGCCACAGGTCAAAGGAACAAAAGGAAAATTAAAAATTATTCAGCTGAAAGATAATGAAAATAAAATATATCAAAATCTGTGGGAAGTAACTAAATCAGTTATTAAAGGAAAGTGTAAAACTTAATGACTATATTAGAAAAGAAAGGTTTGAAAAAATTATATAGTTTTGCCTTAAGAATTTAAAAAAAGAAAAGTTAAAATAAATGGAAAGGAAAAATAATTAAGTGCAAAATTCAATTAAATAGAAAAAATAATAATCAGAAAGAAAAATTAACAAAGATATTTGAAAAAGGTAATCAAAATGATAAATCCTTAGCAAGACTGATCAGAAAAAACCACAATTTACTAACATTAAAATTGAAAGAGGGAATATCATTACAGATCCTACATACATTTAAAAGATATTACTGGGAAAAACTTTAGGTCAATAAATTCAACAAATGGATGAGTGGAGAAATTCCTTGTGAGACATTACTTAACAAAACTGACAGAGAAGAAATAGAAAATTTCTATAGAATTATATTTATTAGGGAATATATTATAATAAAAACCTACAAAAAAATCTAGATCCAGATGGTTTCACTGGTGGATTCTATCAAATATTTAAGGAAGAAGTAATATCAATCTTATATATACTTCTTCAGAAAAATAAGAGGAAGAGAGATCTCTTCACAACTCATTTTAAGATGTCAGAGTTACCCTAATACTAAACCTGACAAAAAACATTACAAGAAAACTACAAATTGGTACGCCTCATGAAAATAAATGTAAAAATTCTTAACAAAACATTAGCAAATAGAATCCAGCAAATAAAAATGTTCACTGCCTCAAAGAAAAGTGCAGTTTATCCCAGGAATGAATGATTTGTTCAATATTTGATTGTCAAATCATGTAATATACCATATTAAGTGAAAAAGGAGGAAAAAAATAACATATGATCCTCTCAGCAAATTCAGGAAAAGCATTTGACAAAATTCACCACCCATTCATGATTAGAAAAAAACTCAGCACCCCCATGTTCATAAGAGCATTATTTACAATATCTAAGACATGGAAACAACCTAAGTGTCCATCAGTGGACAAATGGATAAAGAAGTTATCTTTATCTTACATATATATGGAATATTATATATATGGAATATAATATATATATAAAGGAAGATTATATATATATATATATAATGGAATATTATTCAGCCATTAAAAAACAAGGAAATCCTGTTATTTGCAACAACATGGAAGGACCTTGAAGGCATTAGGCTAAATGAAATAAGTCAGAGGAAGACAAATACTGTATGATCTCACTCATATGTGGATTCTTAAAAAAAAGAAAACAAAAATTCCCCCACCAAACTCATAGAAAAAGAGGAGATCAGATTTGTGACTACTAGAGGCAGGGGGAGGGGGAATTAAAGGGGGTGGTCAAAAGTTACAAACTTCCAATCATAAGATAAATAAGTACTAGGGATACAATGTGCAATGTGATGACTATAGTTAACACTACTATATGATACGTAGGAAAGTTGTTAAGAGAGTAGATCCTAAGAGTTCTCATCACAAGGAGGCAATTTTTTTCTTTTCTTTTTATTGTATCTATATGAGATGACTGATGTTAATTAAACCCACTGTGGTAGTCATTTCAAAATATATATAGATCAAACCACCATGCTGTATACCTTAAACTTATACAGTGATGTATGTCAATTATTTCTCAATAAAACTGGGGAAAAAAGGATCATACATGATGGTCAAGTGGGATTGATCCCTGGGATGCAAGGCTAGTTCAACATACGCAAATTAATAAATGTGACATAGCACATTAACAAAATGAATGATAAGAATTACATGATCCTCTCAATGCAAAAAAGAAAACATTTGACAAAATTCAACATCCTCTCATCATTAAAAACTCTCAACACGTTGGATATAGAAAGAACGTGACTCAACATAATAAAGACCATATATTACAAATCCACAGCAAGTATCATACTCAAAAGGTGAAAGTTTGAAAGGTTTCTCATGAAGAACAGGAAGACAAGGATGCCCAAACTCACCACTTCTGTTCAACATAGTACTGGAAGTCCTAGCCAGAGCAATTGGGCAAGAAATAGAAAAAAAAAAAAAAGCCAGTCAAATTGGAAAGAAAAACATAAGACTGTCTCAGTTTGCAGATAGGATCTCATACATAGAAAACCCTAAAGACTCCACCAAAAATCTATTAGAACTAATAAACTCAGTACAGTTTCAGAATACAGAAATCAACATACAAAAATCAGTTGCATTTCTGTACCCTAATGACAAATTATCTGAAAAAGAAAGAAAGAAAACAATCGCATTCACAATAGCAACAGAAAAAAATACTTAGGAATAAATTTAACCAAGGAGGTAAAAGCATTATACAATGAAAATTGCAAGGCACTGATGAAAGAAATTGAAGATGACGCAAATAAACGGAAAGATATTCCATTTTCGTGGATCAGAAAAATTAACATTGTTAAAATGTCCAACTACTCAAAGCCATCTATAGATTCAATATAATCGCTATCAAAATTCCAATGACATTTTCACAGAAATAGAACAAACAGGCCTAAAATTCATATGGAACCACAAAAGATCTCAAATAGCCAAAGCAATCCTGAGAAAGAACAAAGCTGGAGGCATCACACTTCCTGATTTCAAAGTTTATTACAAAGCTGTAGTAAAACAATATGGTACTGGCATAAAAAGAGACATAATGGAACAAAACTGAGAGCCCAGATATAAATCCACATATATATGGTCATCTAATTTTTGACAAGGGAGTCAAGAATACTAAATGGGGGAAAGACAGTATCTTCAATAAATGGTGTTGGGAAAACTGGATAACGATGTGTAGAAAAATGAAACTGGACCTCTATCTTACACCACTCACTCACAAAAATAAGCTCAAAGTGGATTAAAAACTTAAATATAAGACCCCAAACTGTACAACTACTCTAAGAAAACATAGGGAAAAGATCTCTGACATTGGTCTTGGCAAAGACTTTTTGTATATGACACCAAAAACCTAGCAATAAAAGCAACAATAAACAAATGTGACTTCATCAAACTGAAAAGCTTCTGGACAGCAAAAGAAATAAACAGCAAAATGAAAAGACAACCTATAGAATAGGAGAAAATATTAGCAAACTATATATCTGTTAAGGGGTTAATATCCAAAATAATAAAGAACTCATACAACTCAATAGCAACAAACAAAATTTGGTTTAAAAATGGGCAAAGGACTTGAATAGACATTTTTACAAAGAGAACATACAAATGGCCAACAGGTACATGAAAAAGATGTTCAACATCACTAATCATCAGGGAAACACACATCAAAACCACAATGAGATACCACCTTGCACCTGTTAGAATGGCTATTACCAAAAAGACAAGAAATAGCAAGGGTTGAGGATGTGGAGTAAGGGACCCTTGTGACCTATTAGTGGGAATGTCAATTGGTACAGTCACTACAGAAAACAGTATGGAAGTTCCTCAAAAAATTAAAAATGGAACTACTGTATTATCCTCAACAAACTTAAAATAGAAGTATCATATGATCCAGCAATCCCACTTCTTGGGATATATCTGAAGGAAATGAAAACACTATCTAAAAGAGGGGTCTGCATCTCCATGTTCATCGCAACATTATTCACAATAGCCAAGGCACAGAAACCACCTAAGTGACCATTAACAGATAAATGGATGAAGATGATATGGTATATAAAAACAATGGAATATTATTCAGCCAGAAAAAAGGAAATCCTGCCTTTTGCTACAACATGGATGGACCTTGAGAGCATTATCATAGGTGAAATAAGTTAGGCAGAGAAAGATAATTATTGTATGTTTTCACTTATATGCAGAATCTAAAAAAGCCAAACTCATGAAAACCGAGAGTAGGATGGTGGTTGCCAGGGGGTGGGGGAAATGGTGAGATGTTGGTCAAAGGGTGTAAACTCCCAGCTATAAGATGAATAAGTTCTGGGAACCTAATTATATTCACCATGATGTTCATTAACAGTATTTGAAAGTTGTTAAGAGAGTAAATCTTAAACCTTATCACCACACACACACACACACACACACACACACACACACACACAGGATAATTATGAGAAAGGATGGAAGCATTAACTAACCTTATTGTGGTAATCATTTTTTAAATTTAATTTTTAATTTATATTGGAGGATAGTTGATTTACAATGTTCTGTTAGTTTCAGGTGTACAGCAAAGTGATTCAGTTATACATATACATATATCCATTCTTTTTCAGATTCTTTTCCCATATAGGTTATTACAGAGTATTGAGTAGAGTTCTCTGCGCTATACAGTAGGTCCTTGTTGGTTATCTATTTTATATATAGTAGTGTGTATATGTCAATCCCAATCTCCCAATTTATCCCTCCCTGCCACATTTCCCCTTTGGTAACCATAAGTCTGTTTTCGAAGTCTGTGAGTCGGTTTCTGTTTTGTAAATAAGTTCATTTGTATCATTTATTTTAGATTCCACATATAAGTGATATGATATGATATCATTTTGCACTATATACATGTATCTAACCACAGTGTATACCTTAAACTCACATATGTTATATGTCAACAATATCTCAATGACTCTGGAAAAGAAAGGGATGCTCAATAGCATTAGTGATGAGAAAAATGCAAATTAAAACCACAATCTGTTAGCACTGCACACCTACTAGAATGGCTCAGTTGTAAATTATGTCTCTATTACCAAATGCTGGCAAGGTTGTTGAGCAACCAGAACCCTCATGCGTCTCTGCGAGGAATGTGAAGTGATACAATTATATTGAATAACTGCTTGGCAGTTTCTTATAAAGTTAAGCATACACCTTCCAAGTTTTAGGTATTTACCCAACAGAAATGAAAACATATGGCCACCAAAACATTTGTGAAAAAATATTCATAGCACCCAAATGTCCACCAACAGGAACACAGATACACAGACTGTGGTATATTCACACAGTGGTATACTATTCAAAAAGGAACAGTCTATACATACAACAACATGGATGAATCTCACCAACATTTTGCTGAGGGACATTTTGCTGGTATTTATATGAAGTCTTCGAACAAGCAAAATGAATTTAGAGTGAAAGAAAACAGATCAGAGTTTGGGGGAGGGAGGTATTAAATTTGTCAAAATTAATTGAGCTGTACACTTAAAATCAGTGCACCTTATGGTATGGAAATTATACCTCATTAATCAAACAAACAAAGGAAACCTCACGTAAATTAAAATTTTGTGGAACACCAGTAGTATACTCTCGAGGCTCAGTGCATTGCAACTCTATTTGCACGTGAGAAGCACCTAGGATTCTGTTTTAATATACAATCCTGTGACTCATTACCAAATACTGAGAACCCCTGACCTGCTATGAGAACCATTCCTATATCAGCTGGGAAGTTGCTACCAAAATAGTTTGATTTTCACAGCATCTTTTAGTACAGAAATCCATCCCCGCGTCCAAATGAACTTGCTCATGCCTGCTTTGAACTGTGAATTGTTGATACACGCACATGGCTATGATATTAACAATTATGTCACGTCTTCCAGAAATAGATCTCCCCTGCCATAAAACTGTCAAAAAAGGGCTTGCATTTGTTATTTTAGCTCTCTTCTAAGCGCACATAGTGGGAAAAGCCTACAGAAACCAAAACCACGCGTTTATATGCTTGTGAATTACAGATGGTTCTGTAAATCTAGCTTCCTCTTCAGAGCCTGTACACCATTTTGTGAAACACCTCTCATTAGCAGGCTTGTTTTTCGGAAGTGACAGTGGAACTCTTCAAGGATATGCAGTCCAGTGGTAGACATTAGCAACAGAATCTTAAATAGAAAAATACTAAAAGACAGAATGGGCCCCAGAGAACAGAAAAATGATACCACCACAAGAGGAGGAAATAGAAGCGATAGGAAACTGGCTTGGAAGGCAACGAGAAACCAGCTATGTCCTTTTCCACTTCAGAAGGACAGCCCTAGGAACAAGATTGAGAACTCACTGCTAACACAAACCAAACTGGATTGCCAAACGCAACACAATTTAAATAAGTGGTGTAGGGGAAACCATCTCTGACTAATCCTCTGGTAACCTAGCTCAGAGACGAAGTCAATCGACTTTTAGAAATCTCTTTTTCCTCTCCAAGCGGTTTCACCTTTTATGAAGTGAGGGGTTAGGATTATATAACTTCTAAGCCTGGTGTATTTCGGCTATTGTGATTCAGCTTCAACTCCAGTAAATACTATCTTCCAGGATGTGATGCCCTTGCGGTATAGAGGTCCATTGCTTGGGTCCCAGTAGCAGAGAGGCAAAACCACACGTGGGCTTTGCTTTGATATCATGTACAAGACAGGTTAAACGGCAACTGAATAAATCGGTGTTAATTCCAGTTCAGTTGGCTTGTTCCCCGTCTTTCTCTGCACCTGGCACCTCTAAATCTCTCAATGTAAAAACTCCAGTCTTCACCTCTGTTCTGTGTTAAAGCAGTGATCAGTTTATAACTTCTATCTGCAACTTCCTCTTAGAGAATGACTTGTTTAAGGAGGAGTGACACTGCATTTTCATTAGAGATAAGGATTTCAAGCAATGCATTTGGGTGTGGGTTTAGCCTTGTGGTCTCATTTTGTGAATTAAATTCTCAGGCATGCGCTTAAGCTTGGAATATCCAAGCTTGGTGGTAATGTTTTCACGGAGGAACTATGTATACAAATGACACAGAGTGACTTAAAAATATTATGCTGTTTTGAAATTATATCGGGGCACTTGTGTTTGTAGGTTCTAGTCAGAAGCATCACATCAAAAGACCAGAGTTGTTTGTGGTCAAATCATTAACAGCTGTGCCCCTTAAGTTATCGAAAATGAGTTCTTGCCTAGAGACAGCAGCAGGATAATTAGCTTCTCCACTGGTAATCTTCACTCAAGAGAAGACAAGCTTGCCCAGGAATTAAATCAATCTTGTTCTCACATCCTCTCTCTGTCTCTCTCTTTCTCTGTCTCTCTCATATATATGTATATGAAATCCCATACGAAGTCAAAAATCCCGTACAAGTCAATAATAACACAAGCAAATTTCCCCAAAACTGGGCAAAAAAACGAAGTCAGAAACTCACAAAAGATTATGTGCAAATGGCCAGTAAGCACACGTGAAAACATACAAATCATTATTCATCATTATTCTGTCACCACACAGAAAAGAAAACCCACACTAATTACAATATTAAAAAGGAGGGCTCTCAATTGGGCATATGGGGGGCTAGAAGGAAACTCTTGAGGGCTAGACCGTTGGTGCCCAGGAGGAAATTATCCACTAACGACCGCAGATGTCTGGTGCTGCGAGTGCACCGTGACCTAGGCAGTGAACTCTCACCTGGCTAGCAGGCTAGGGAGAAAATCTTGGCACGCCCTGTAGGGCTGGGGGAAACCCTTCGCTAGCATTCGCCACGACTACGACGGACTTTCTCTGATGTGCACCCAGGGAGTACCACTGGGGCCAGGAAAACTTTCAGCAGATCACAAGGCTGAGGGAAGAACTCTTGACCTGCCAGCCTCCAGGACTGGAAACACTCACCCCGAGCCGGCCTGGGCGATTCCATCGTGCTGAAATTAGCGAGGACCACGTGGTCAGGAGTATGGTCATATACATGGGGATCCTGTTGGAAATGACGCACGGCTTGGATCCCACTTGAGTGAAGGACTTGCCCCAGACGCCGCCAGTGCTGTTTGAAGCCAACCTTTAGCGGCAGCTTTGCGTAATAGCTGCCCCACCCAAGGCCACGCCCCTCCCCAGGTGGCCCCCATCCAATGTGTGATTCACGGGGGAATGTCAAGGCCCAGTAATCTTGGCCAAATTTGGGACAACTGTGAAGGATTGTTCTGGCTCCAGAGCTCCTTGTGGGATCTTGTTGGGTGTGCATCACAGCTTGACTTTACCCTTTGTCTAGCCCTGCTTCCTTCCTTTCCCTTCTACAGTGTTGCTATTAATAACACTTCTTAGTTAACCTTCTACCAGCTAAGCTCAACTGGGTCTTAAAGAATGATTCCAGAGGACCCTACCTTATGGCAGAGATTGAATAAGTAAATGTTGATAATAAAAGAAATCAAGATATATAAGATGTGAGATATCCATTAGACATTACTGTGGACATATTAAGTAAATAATGGAATATAGGAGGTGCAGGATGAAGATAGAAACTTGGAAATTCACAGATGTATAGACTCCCCTCCCCCATCCAGAGGGATGATGAGGGGCCAGTGGGGGACCAGCAAAGGGATCTCACACCAGTAAGCACCCAGACCAAAAATGGCCTGAGACCCTCCACCCCTATCCAGAGATACCAAGTCAGCATCAGCAAGACAAATCTCACAAGTCATGGACCTGGAAACCTCTGTTCATCTCCTACAGATGGGAAGCATCCCATTGCATCAAGCACCTGCCTAGGAAACTGTCTTCTTCCCATCGGGCCAGAGATTCCCTTCCCCCACCTAGAGGCACCAGGTGGCTCAGCTTGGAGAAGCTCACTCCAGCCCCTCAAAGCCCCACCAGCAGAAACCAAAGAGGTTTTTTTAAATAATGGGCTGTTTTGTGGGGAAAAAAGAAATGGTGGGGGGGTGGGGACAAGCCTAGAAGCAGGGTGATCTACTGCGACACCACTGTAGTAATCTCAGCACCTAGAGCAGTGCCTAGTTTGTTTCACTGCATATTTGTTGAATGGATGAATGGATGAAGGAACGAAGGAATCCTCTCTAAGCCTGTTTTCATGAAATGGAGCTAATACTATCTCCCTGTATGAGTTGTTTTAAGAATTAAATAACACATGTAAAGGGGCCACCACTGTATCAGGCACACATAGGCACCCCCAAAAATGACAGTAGGAGTAGTTATTGTTGTTATTATTCCAGAGGGATTTAATTTATACCTACAGATCTGAACATCATGGGGAGAATCTCACCATGAGTGTATCAATAGGCAATAAGGATCGCTCCCCAACTCCCACAGCTGACACTATTTGAGCTCACTAATTGTACTAACCACATCAGCCATTTTAACCCCAGATCATATCTGGTTCCAGGTTAAAAAGATGGGATTTAAGTTTTTGCTATCTTAGATATACAAGTGCCACCAAAGCCTCAGCATCATCTCCACAGAGAAATTGAATCTCTTTCCCTGGGTCACCAGATATATGGCGTCTGAACCATCTATCACACTGAAGGAAGTCGAATCCATCAGAGGAGGTTTCCGAAGCACATCTAGATTGCTGAATCACGCACGGTCATTTTTCGGCACTCTACTGATTCTGATCGTTGAAGTAATGACTGGCGATTATTTAAGTTAATGTAGATCGGCCCTTCACTTCCCCACTCTCCTCTCCTTAGCAGATTTGTTGTTGAGTGTATAGGAGTAAAACACGTGTTTGCATTCCCTTAAACCACGTCAGACTTCATAACGGCAAAGCAGTAGAAATCAAGGAGAGTTACAGCATGTAGCAAGTTACCTTCTGATTATTTCCAGACACCTCCCCCCACCCCCGCCAAAAAAAACATTCAAGTGTAGCCAGGGTCCCAGGGTCCTTTACTTATTTTTTTTTCCAGGTCCTCATACTTCAGCCCAAATTAGTTCTTAAACCTCATTATATTTCATAATTGAGGAGTTTGCTAATAAAGCACCCTCTAGAGCCCGTTCCATACTTTAAATCTGAGACTGATTTTTAACACTCTCCTCAAATAAATTTTTACCAAACTCTCCAGGTGATTCTGATGATAACTCAGGTTATAGAAACTTCAAACTGTTAGTGATGGTATCTCTTTCTAGAATATTTACCCCTCTATCTCTGTATGTTGAAATCTAGCTCACACTTCCGGGAACAGTTCAAATTCAAGCACCAATGTGGTGAATTTCTTGATGGGATATCTACCATGGTGACAGAAAAGGGAGGCATCATTCCTAGGGTACAGGAGGGCATTGGATATGACATCCAGGAACAGGGGTGGAGGAAGAGTTCTAATTTTTCCACTGAAATTTCCCACTGGAGTTTGTGCACTTGGCTGTAGGCTGGGTCAAAACAAAATAACCTGGACAGGCCTCTGATTTATAAAGAGACATGAATTCCAACCACCTAGCAACCTCATTTTGGGAGGAAGATTAGAAGCTACCACATCATTTGGAATTTATGTTTAAAAGGAGAAAATTTTTTAAAAAGGAAAAGAATCGAAAAAAAGCACATAGATATACACGTATCTATGCATAACCAAATTACTTTGCTGTGGACCTGAAACTAACACACTGTTGTAAATCAATTATACTTCAAAAAAAATAAGAGGAGAAAATAGGGGCTATCAAAGAGACTGCTACATAGGTGCAATAAACTGGGGGGGGTAAAATACTGAAGGGGACTTACCTATGGTTGAATAAGAGGCGAACAGAAAGAGGTTGGCACCGGAAGGGAGGTAAGTGCTGTCTTAACATATCCTAGGCCAGTGTTTTGCCATGTTTAGTCCCCGGCTTGCCTACATGAGTGCCATTAGGATGCTGGGTTAAATTCCAGCTCTACGAAATTAGATCCTTTGAGAGTGAGACCTAATGACTTGTAGTTTAAGAAATTCCCAGGTGTTTGTGATAATCAGTCATTCATTTTGTCAATAACCCTCATTGTGATAGGTAAGAACCACTGTACACACCACCAACACCCCTTAAAACTATAATGTGGAAAGGCATATAGGTTCATCAAGGTCTCAGGGTATATGTGACCTGGGAGAGTACTGAATAAAGCTTTTACTTCCTTCTTTTGTTAGCATCCACTTTTGCAGCCTCTACTTCTTTAAAACATTTGCCTTGAGCTGAATCATTAGATTGTGCATTTTTTTTTCTCCCCTCCCTTCCAGAATAGCTTTTAACCTAATCCTCCTACTATCATCTGGGCGTGAAAATTACATATTTACCCCCATGCTAGTAGGAAGTTAAATTAATGAGGAAAGAAGGGTGTCACTTTGCCAGCATTCATTTTTACACGGTCCCTCCAGAGAAGGATATTAGTGTTATCATCCTTGGTCACGGATTCGTTTGCATTTCCTTCACCAAAAACAATTTCATTATCTAATAAACCACATGATTTTCAATTCCAGTCTGTGTTAATTGATTTTTCCCTATTTGTATCTGCAGCGGCTGGGAGAGCTTTTCTCCAGATAAGGTAGATTTCATTTTCAAGCCTTCATCATGTTCAGGGCTCCATTCTATCGGCAAGTTCCTCCATTACAGCTGAAGATCACTGTTCCCTAACTCCCTCCTATTAATTAATCAGTATCTTTATACATGTAATAAATAGTATAACTGCCGGCAAGAGGAAAAGAAGTTTAGCCTTAAAAGACAGGGTATTTTTTCCCTCTGAAAACTACTCCAGACAGCATAAATATTGGCCTCAGTATGATGTTTTGCCATCTAAATAACAGAAATTGTCTTAACTTATTTTCAAGCAGAAGTTGAAGAAAGACAGGACCACAATTGCAAACTGAAACCTTGCACAGCAGGCAAAGGCTAGCATCAGCTCAAAATGCCACAGTTGTAAACGGCTTCGTTAATTAGCATCCTCTCTACACTTGTCCTGAATTGTAATCTTTTGTTTCAATGGGAGTGATTTTTACATCTGAGAGGGGGTAATGTTTCATAATAAGCTTAAATCTGACAAGTTGTGAGTCTCGTATCTTGCGTTTCCTAAGGAGAATCCACTGTGCTTTGTTCGCATGCAGTATTATGCCACAGCTTTGGTTCTTAGAAAAGCCCAAGTCTTTTCTTTGTTTGTTTTTTTGTTTGTTTGTTTGTTTTTTGTTTTTTTGTTTTTTTGTTTTTTTTTGCGGTACGCGGGCCTCTCACCGCTGTGGCCTCTTTCGTTGCGGATCCCAGGCTCCGGACGCGCAGGCTCAGCGTCCATGGCTCATGGGCCCAGCCGCTCCGCGGCAATGTGGGATCTTCCCGGACCGGGGCACGAGCCCGTGTCCCCTGCATCGGCAGGCGGACTCTCAACCACTGCGTCACCAGGGAAGCCCAGGCCCAAGTCTTAAGCAGATAATCCCAAACCACAATACAATGGGAGCCTCATTCATGCATTTTCTATTAGCTACTATTTATTGACATTAGATGGTGAGCTTTCAGTTAACATGGACCTCTCGTGGAAAAAAGTCACAATACCAACGGAAGGGCCTAGTTCATATGTGTGGCTTTGTAATATTTCAGCATCTTCAAATTGATTTCTCCTTCAGAAGGTACCATGATGGAGGGAGGAGTGGGGAAAAAGAGAAATGAAAATCTTGTGTTTTATCCCTTAAACCAGAGCTTCCAAATGATATTCCTCGAATGGGTCCCTAATGTGCCCACACATTGTTCTCCCCGGTCCTCAGGGCAGCTGAGTGGGATCTGGGGCAACCTCATCACTTCAGTGTACCCGTGGTACACTTGTATAATTTTCTACCTATTCTGTGATGTCAAAAAGGTTGGGAAGGCTTTTTTTTTACTCGAGAGGTCAGATCAGAATTACATTCATCCTACGATACTGTGCTAATCTTTGCCTTAGTGAGTCACTGGTCATCGTGGGGTTTTTTTATATCCCTCAATTGTGTTATGTGTTGGGCTAGATAAAAGCTTGAGAATAACCTTACTGTACTCCATGTGTGTGTGTGCGTGTGTGTGTTGGGGGGGTGGGCGGGTGTAGGGGGCATACAAGAGAAATACAAAGAAATGTACACTGTTAAATAAAGATATTATATAAATGATATATAAAAATATATTATATAAAAATATATTAAATAAATGACTATTATAAATAGTCATTTCTGCCTGTAAGGCAGTGCCTTATCATTCTTCTGTCTCTTCCCTATCTCAGGTCTGGTCATACACCAGGTATCCAAAGAGACAGTATTATTGAATAAATTGGCTTAAGAATGAGAACCTAGTGCCCTACACAAGGGTGTTGTTGGCACAGGCAATTTCAGGGACAAATCTGTAGCAGATGCTGTTTATGATGCAGGAGGTAAGTTCCTGACCGCAGGCTTTTCTGGACAGGATGACCTGGAGATTTAAATCCATGACTTTCCTGTCTTATCTGTCTTCATTCTCTTTCCCTCTGTCTCTGCTCCTTCACTTCCCTCACTCAGCTCCATCCTGCCCTTGTCTCCTTTTTCTCTTTTCCGCCCTCTCTGTTTTTCCTCTTAACCTTCGATAGAAGGTCTGCCTTGGTATTGGTAAGGTGGTCAGTTCATTACCTCCTTTCTGTTAGAAGTAAAAGCCTTCCCCTGGCTTGTGATTGGGAAGAAAAGCAGGTTTTACAAATAAATGTCTTTTGTGCTACTTCAAAAACCATGGTAATGAAATTCACTTGTTTCTTCTGCATAGAATGCTCTTCCCCCAGCTATTTGCATGGCTCAATCCCCCAATTTCTTCAAGTCTCTGCACTTCACCTCACACAACACTCTTCCCTGGGTCCTTACCCTGCTTCCTCATAGGACTGACCACAATCTGAAATATTCAATGGCTGTGTAATTGTTTCTTGTCTTTCTCCCTTGACTAGACTGTAACATGAGTACAGGCACTTTGTTTCATTCATTATTTTATCCACAGCTTCTAGTACATAGTTGGCATTCCATAAATATGGGTTGAACAAATTAATGAACATCCACATTTAGAAGCATAACATGTGCATAAAAGCCATATTTTAAGAAAACCTCCTTAGTCCCTATGCATCATTTGAACCATGCATTTCCCCCTATTTGCAGAAGCATCATCACTAAGAACTGATATACAATCACAGTAGGGGCAAAGGTCAGAGAGTCAATTAAAATATCACCCTGCCCAAGAAGATTCCCTCAATATAAGACTCTACAAAGAGGTCTTTCCAACTTCTTAGTTCGTGTAGCATTTTGTACCACTTATAATAAGCTACCTCATACTATGCATCGTTACCTGAGCACGTCTGATCTTTTGGTGAGATCATAAGCCTTTTATAAGGGCGGAGAGCACATCGTACGCAGCTCCCTATCTTTCATCCTGTAGCACAGTGCTTTGAATATATTAGACAGTCTCTAAATACGTGATAGGTTCATGGCTTATTCGCTGTTTATCACCCTAATGTGGGTATCAGGGAATGATTCTGTTACCTTGTCTATCCAATGAGAGGTTGACCTATATCATTTCTAGGGTCTTTCTGGCTTGGATTCTCTATGGTTCTATACCAACATACCTTCAAAACATATATCTCCTCTTTAAAGGCTTTCTTTTACTTCAGCGATAATAAGTTGGAAGCATTGCTACATAATTCTTAACAAAGGACATTTTGTTAAATTGGTTAAAAATTAGCAACTGTCTGAGATGTTAAGCTGAGTGTAATAATGAGCTGAGTTAAAAATAATTTAATGAATTCATGGATCCTTTTAACACATATAATTTAGAACCGGATAAAAATGACTTCCATGAAAATGGACCATGCTAAAAAATCTCTACCACGTAACTGTTAATATTTCTACCTTGTTAGATGAGACCTCTACTGCATTACAATGCCATTAAAAGAGAAATATGTAAGTCTGATTTTTTAACTTAATCAGACCTTTTTGGTCTCGGAATTTGAGTCCGCTTTACCCTCACCATTGTGGAACCTCCATCTCAGATGCTAAACTATCATTTTATTGAAATGTATCTGTGCTTTCTTTGGTCATGTCACGTTGGTGTATTTGTATGTTTTCACTCTTCATCTCATTCTCTACTCCTATGACCCCTGGGCAAACTTTGGGACCAAAATGAGGGGTTCTCATCCCAATTCTGTAATTAGGAACCACCGTTACCAAATAAGTCTACTCCAAGCACCTCTCTCCTTGAAGGCAGACACAACCATCTCTGGGGACCAGCTTAATTTGTTCTTCTCCACCACCTGTTAGGGAGAACCAGCATTCCTCTTATCCCTATGGAAATGAGAGTAATGGACTGTAGGTCAGGCCGCTAGCCCTTTAGTAAGAGGTAGAAGCATCCTAGAAGGCTTCTCTCAATAATTATAATACAAGCTGAAAATTCTCTTTAAATGTAAAACCTCATTTCATCCTTATATTAATCCCAAGAGTTATTTCCATGATAAAATTATTAGCACCAATTTACAGATGTGGAAACTGGGACTCAGAAATATTAAGTGACTTAACGTGTAAGTAATACACACAGTACTCAAGCCCTGGTCTAACCTAACACCAAAGCTCATATTCTTTATCACTAAATTGTATGACCGAATCAGAAGGAGGCCAGCACTGGAAGGCGTACCGAGTGCCCCTGGACAGGGAGTTTTGAAAAGCTCATTGAACATTAGTTACTTTAACTACTCATCTATCGTTATAAACTAAAGACATGAGCAAACATCCCCCTGGCAAGAGAGAGACTTTGCTTCGTATAAGCAACTTTCCCACATGACAAAGGTTTTTAGAGCATTGGAAAGCATTTTATGATGATTCTTGGAAACAAAAGTTATTTTTTGTATACTTAAATATATGCAAATATACATATATATGTGTATATGTGTGTGTTTGGGTATGTGTGTGTGCATATATATATATTGCATGAGCATATAATTACCTGCCAAAAATCATAGGTTACTAATTATTTCACTAGGTTATAGTCTAATATGTACAATGTTTTCTCTGATTTTTCCATATATTTTCTCATTTGAATAAAGCAGAGGTCCGATATTTCAGTAAGAAGATTGGCTCCTTGATCAAATGTCTGATGTTTTTCTGAACTGTATGTGCTATGGAGCTGCCTTCCTGTGGAGGTTTGGGGACAGGCACAGAATAACTGTGATATTCCACACATCCCTCCCTATGTGTGTCCGCTCTGCTCCCATCCCCCATACAGGCCCAGAGCTTTCATTAGGCCCAGTTCCTCCTGTCATGTGCTAAAACTTTTTCACATCTTATAATACAAATATTTCCGGGATGTTTAACATACAAAAAAGAACTATGGAGAGAGGGAAATACTGATCTCAAATAGCAGAATTTCAGATACAAGAAAGGGAGGATGCTTTTCATCTAATTTCCCACTAAACCCCACACACCCCTACAGCCAAGCCAGTAAATTGTGACTTATGTGTATGGCCACTCCTGGTCTCTTGGTCTATCATACTGTGTATGAATATTGATAGTCTGAAACAGTGTTTTCCAAATTTGAGCATGAGAAACACCAGGGGAGACTTGTTAAAAATACATATACCTAGATCACTCCCCAAGAGATTCTGATTCAGGTCATCTGGGGTGAGATCTGGAGCCTTGTTGTTACAAGCATTCTGGGTAAAGCTGATGTTCAGCTCTGGGAACACTGACCTTAAAACAATCCAGTGAGTGACAATGATTGTTATAAGATATGCAGTCAAATTTTTGTCATCACCATCTAGGATAAATACAATCAGGTAGATGAAATACTTAAACTTTCAGAGCAATTTTAATTCCTTTCCTGCCCAAGTTGAGAGTGAGTCATGTTTCCAATCTGAATTTAGTGGTCTTTGTTGGATTGCTGTACTATATTAGCAAATATCTCCACTCATATTTTCTGATGAGAAAGCAGTTCAATACTCCTTTGTCAATAAAAAGCTGGCATTCCTATTAGTATTAGCTCCCTCAGTATAATAGGAAATGTCTTATCATTTGTTTCTAATGGAGTTTAATGTAATAAGGAATATTTAATGGCAAGCCAGACACTATTGTATTTTATAGCTATATTCTGATCTATCTAAAACTAGTCTAAACTTTAGTTTCACAGGAAAACATTTATTTTATTTTCTGCAGTAGGCACCATTAATGATGTCATCATGTAAAAGCATGCTATTAAGTCAAATTAGATTTTGTTTTATAAAAGCAGGGTATTGAACCACAGTTATCAATCATAAGCTTATGCTTATACATGCTGAGACAGACTTTAGGCCGTCAAAATGTCCTCCTTTACTCCACCTGCAGAAAAGAAAACACACACACACACACACACACACACACACACACACACACAGATACACACAGACCACAGAAACTACTTATCTCTAGTAACCAGTAACTGCATGATATTTTTAAGTGGAACCCATGAAATAAAGTCTCTTCTACACTCTCTGAACAGTTTCCGACCATGTTGAGGACCTAGTAGTTGCTCAATAAATGGCAGTTTACTAAAGGAAGCCAAGGGCATACTAAATTTTGCTTGTTATTTTTGTTTCTTTGGCATATGTTGTTTGAGGGAACTCAAGCAAAGCTCAGCAAGAAGGACCCTTCACTTTGAACTTTTGCCACATACTTTGGACATGGATAAATCAAGTAAAATAACCATGAAAACATCCTTTTTCACATTGAACTTCACATGGAAAAATAAATAAATAGCCTTTGGGGAATGAGAAAAATCACTTTATGGCAGGGGTCCCCAACCCCTGGGCCATGGACAAGTACCTGTCTGTGGCCTGTTAGGAACTGGGCCGCACAGCAGGAGGTGAGCAGTGGGGAAGTGAGTGAAGCTTCATCTGTATTTACAGCTGCTCCCCATCGCTCACATTACTGCCTGAGCTCCGCCTCCTGTCAGATCAGCAGCAGCATTAAATTCTCATAGGAGCATGAACCCTACTGTGAACTGCGAATGTGAGGGATCTAGGTTGCATGCTCCTTATGAGAATCTAATGCCTAATGATGGTGGCCTTAAAAGTATGTTTGAGACAACTTCAAATCTACATACGTTTTGGATTAAAGTCAAGGTGGAATATCCTGAGATTGACACAAAAGCACTGAAAAGCCTGCTTCCATTTCCAACATCTTATCTTTGTGAAGCAGGGTTTTCTGCAGTGACAGCAACCAAAATGAGATGACGGAGTAGACTGGACATAAGCAACACAAGTCAGGTGTCACTGTCTCCCATCACCCCCAGACGGGACCATCTAGTTGCAGGAAAACAAGCTCAGGGCTCCCACTGATTCTGCATTATGGTGAGTTGTATAATTATTTCATTATATATTATAATGTAATAATAATAGAAATAAAGTGCACAATAAATGTAATGCACTTGAATCATCTTGAAACCATCCCCCACCCCCTGGTCCGTGGAAAAACTGTCTTCCACGAAACTGGTCCCTGGTGCCAAAAAGGTTGGGGACCGCTGCTTTATGGTACTCTTTTTTAATACGTTAATGAATTTTGAATGCTAGGGTTCAATAAACATTTATTACACACCTCTCTAGAGAAGGGACAGTGCTATATACTGGGGAAGGAGGGTGTATTCATTGTATTAATGGTCTCCAGAGAAACAGAACTGTTAAAATAACAATAAAAAACAATACATATACACAAAACAGTCAATAGAATACAAGTGAATGAGTGGGTGGCATCAGCAGATGAGCACTTTACCAATAAGTTCCAGGAAGCAGGCAGAGGAGTAATAATTGATAAAAGAGGGTTCAATAAGCCACAGCTTGGAGAAAGGGTGCGCCACCTTAGATGCACATTGGAATCACATGGTGAGCTTTTGCAGCTACTAGTGCCCAGTCCAACACCCCTCTTCCCCCTCACCCCGAGATTCTAATTTAATTGGTCCAGGGTGAGGCCCTGGCCTCTGGATTTTTTAAAGCTGCCCGGGTAATTCTCTAAGTCCAGCCAAGGTGAGAACCACTGGCCTAGACAAAGCAGTACTTTTCAGATGAGTTTTCAAATATGATAACAGGCATATAAAACATCTAGGGATCTTGTTAAAATGCAGATTCTGATGCAGTAGGTCTGGGGTGGGGCCCGTGAATGTGCATTTCTAACATGCTCCCAGGTGATGTTGGAGACTCCTGATCCATGGACCACACTTTGATTTTGTAGCCTGGTGGTTCCCAAACTTGAGGGTGCATCAGAATCCCCAGTGAGGGGGTGTTAAAACACAGATTGCTAGGTCTTACCCCTAAAGTTTCTGATTCTGTAGGTCGGGGGGTGGGGCCCCCAAATTTACATTACTAATTTCCAGGTAATGCTGATGCTGCCAGTCTCTGGACAACACTCTGAGAACCACTGTAATGTTCAGCTTAGGAGGAAGCTACTAAACCCTGCAAAACTCTGCAGAGTCTGATCTCAATAGTTGAATTAAAAGTAGATGCTTCTGGGGCTTCCCTGGTGGCGCAGCAGTTGAGGGTCTGCCTGCTGATGCAGGGGACACGGGTTTGTGCCCTGGTCCGGGAAGATCCCACATGCCGCGGAGCGGCTGGGCCCGTGAGCCATGGCCGCTGAGCCTGCGGGTCCGGAGCCTGTGCTCTGCAACGGGAGAGGCCACAACAGTGAGAGGCCCGCGTACGGCAAAAAAAAAAAAAAAAAAAAATAGTTGCTTCTTCCCCTATTTGTGTCTCTCACTCAGAATTGCCGACAGCCCAGCCTCTCCCACTCATCCCTCTCACGTAAAACTCAAAGAGGTCTTCCCTAAAGAAATTGCACAACTCCAGAGCAATCTTCTGAATTCTGGCATTTAATGAGATCCTGGTTTGTTGTTTTATTTTTAAAGTCTTCACTCAATGACCCTAAAGCAGCAGCAGTTCTGAACCCTCACTGTGCATCAGAATCACATGGTGAGCTTTAAAAAAAACGTACAGAAGCTCTTGAAAAAGTACTAGTGGTGAGGACTGAGTCTATTTGCACAGACTAAACAAATGTGGGTATTACGGTTTTAGAACATAATGTTGTCAATCTTGAAAAAGTAAAAATGATAAAAATTTCAAGGCAGACTGAGAAAGAAGTGTTAGGGTGTTAATTTCTTCACTTTTTCACAGCAGAGAGTTCATACAGTTTGGAACTAAAAGGTGATGTTAAGAAAAAATACAGGGTTTCCCTGGTGGCGCAGTGGTTGAGAGTCCGCCTGCCGATGCAGGGGACACGGGTTCATGCCCCGATCCGGGAGGATCCCACATCCCGCGGAGCGGCTGAGCCCGTGAGCCGTGGCCTCTGGGCCTGCACGTCCCGAGCCTGTGCTCTGCAACGGGAGAGGCCACAACAGTGAGAGGCCCACGTACCACGGGAAAAAAAAAAAAAAAAAAAAAGAAAGAATACAATGACTTCCTCCACTTCCTAATTATTTTCCTTAATAATCTTTAATAATCTTTTTTATAACCATCGAGAGATCTTTTGGAAATGACTACCTCCTGTGCTAAAGAAATATTTATCTGAAACTCAGTACTTGTTTTCGTTTCACTTCAGTTTCTTGTTCTTATCTTAAATTCAAGTTAGGCACTTAGGAGTTTGGTTGTCATCTACTCTTTAGCAGACAGATCATTATGAATGATGCCAAGATGCCTCTGATACATTTGACATACGTTAGATAACATGAGAGATTGGAGAGCTGATGGTCTCAGAGAGGCTTGGGAAGATAATGTACAGCAATGGCTGGGGCTAAGGAGGAAGATGCACTGGCAACTCTGGGCCAAGTCTTATGCTTCCAACTTTCAGGGCAGCCAGGTTCAGGAAGAAGGGCCCTGGTGACACATGGCAAGAAACCACTGGAAGCAGAGTAGGGAAGAGGTACTGGAGATAGTGCAGGTATTGGAGCCCAGAGGCAGCCACAAAACTCTCTGTCATGCAGGGCAACAATGAAGCCAGAGTCCCTGGAAAATCCTGCAGCATCACATGACCCTTGCTCTGGCAGATGGGAATCTGCAAACTTGCAGGGAAGTGGAAGGTGACAGATGCTCCATGAGGGAACAAACACACAACAAGGGCTCGGGACCTGGCCTGAGAATGCAGAGGTTCCCGTCTTAAGAAACTAACCACCCATAGGGTGAGGGAAACTGCTGGAGTCAGAGAACAGAGTCTACCTCTGGGTAGAGCGGCCAGACTTCTGAGAGCCGGATGTAGGAACCAGAGGAGCCAAAGCTGGGATGAAACGGGGTGCCCAAGCCACCAGAAGTAGCAAAGGAAAACAGTTCCTGTGCTCAGCAACTCTGCTATGGTCAGATGTGTTGTGACTACATTTTCCCCATCCCAGTCCACTGTGCTCACACTTCCAACATACACATACGTTCCCATGTTACAAGTACCTAATACATTTTTGATATTGTTAAAAAACAAAAAAAATTAATGAAAACACTCTCTGTCTTTATTCCCAGCCTAAATTATTGTCTGATAAACTACATTGCTACTGAGAAATCCTTAAAAGGAAGCAGTTTTGTGTCTTACCCTGGATGGGTGGTGCTTGATAAAGCTGGGAAATATTTATTTCATCCTTGTGTCTGCTTAACCCAACCCCATTTAACAGTTAGGTACTGATACCTACAATGGCACAGTCCTCCCTCTCCCTCTTACGTTATGATAAGCACCCCACAAACAATTCCCCTCCTTGTGTCCACTTCAAAAGTCCCAGAGTGCCTCGCAACTGAATCCATTCAAATTTTTACTTATTTAATGCAACTGCCACCAGAGACTTTAAAATCTACACTTTTTGTACTATTTTTAAGTTTAAAACAATCATAAGGTGTATGCAACAGCATAATTATACCACTAAATCAGTGTCCCTTTATAACTTTGGCTTAAGCCTTCAGGTAAAGGATATGTAAAAGGTCAGAGGGCATATAATAACTACTTTCATGCTGATTGGGAATACTAATATAATTCAGAAGGCAATCATCAGTCCAGGGATATTTGCAGTCACTGCTTAGACCTTGGTTTGCAATATTTGCCTTTTGAGGGTCTTTTGTTTCTTCCTGACCTCACTGCTTGAGATTCACAGAAAATGCCAGTAGGTAAAGGGTGACACAACGTCATTTTCATATCATTAGAAGTGGGCAAACAGAGTAAAAACTGTACATATGTAATACTTTCCCCCATAAGTAAGCTTTTGTAAATCAAGTACTATTATAATCATGCCATCTACTTTAAGAATTATAAAATTTAGAGACTGATAGAAATGGGCCCTGAGGCAAAATCAGCTTCCTTACCCCACTTAAATTTTTAGCTCTGTTTCATCTAACCTCACTGTCTTAGCTTTGGCTACTACAACAAAATAGCATAGACTGCGTGGCTTTAAAACAAATTTTTGGGGGACCTTAAAGATGGCAGAGGAGTAAGATGTGGAGATCACCTTCCTCCCCACAAATACATTAAAAATACATCTACATGTGGAAGAAGTCCTACAGGACACCTACTGAACACTGGCAGAAGACCTCAGACTTCCAAAAGGCAAGAAACCCCCCACGTACCTGGGTAGGGCAAAAGAAAAAAGAGAAAACAGAGGCAAAAGAATAGGGACGGGACCTGCAGCTCTGGGAGGGAGCTGTGAAGGAGGAAGAGTTTCCACACACTAGAAGCCCCATCGCGGGCCGAGACTGCGGGTGGCAGAGGGGGGAAGCTTCGGAGCCGCGGAGGAGAGCGCAGTAACAGGGGTGTGGAGGGCAAAGCGGAGAGATTCCCGCAAAGAGGATCGGTGCCAACGATCACTCACCAGCCTGAGAGGCTTGTCTGCTCACCCGCCGGGGCAGGCGGGGCTGGGAGCTGAGGCTCTGGCTTCGGAGGTCAAATCCCAGGGACAGGACTGGGGTTGGCTGCATGAACACAGCCTGAAGGGGGCTAGTGCACCACAGCTAGCCAGGAGGGAGTCTGGGAAAAAGTCTGGACCTGCCTAAGAGGCAAGAAACCATTGTTTCGGGGTGCGCGAGGAGAGGGGATTCAGAGTGCCACCAAAATGAGCTCAAGAAACGGGTGTGAGCCGCGGCTATCACCGCGGACAACAGAAACGGGCATGAAATGCTGAGGCTGCTGCTGCAGTCACCAAGAAGCCTGTGTGCAAGCACAGGTCACTATCCACATCTTCCCGGGAGCCTATACAGCCCACCACCGCCAGGGTCTCATGATCCAGGGACAACTTCCCGGCAGAACACACAGTGAGCCTCAGGTTGTTGCAACATCATGTCAGCCTCTGCCACCGCAGGCTCGCCCTGCATTGTGTACCCCTCACTCTCCCCAGCCTGAGTGAGCCAGAGCCCCCGAATCAGCTGCTCCTTTAACCACCTCCTGTCTGGGCAAAGAACAGATGCCAGCGGGTGACCTACATGCAGAAGCGGGGCCAAATCCAAAGGTGAACCCCAGAAGCTGTGCGAACAAAGAAGTGAAAGGGAAGTTTCTCCCAGCAGCCTCAGGAGCAACAGATTAAATCTCCACAATCTACCCTGCATCTGTGGAATACCTGAATAGACAACGAATTGTCCCAAAATTGAAGTGGTTGATTTTGGGAGCAACTATAGACCAGAGGTTTGCTGTCTGTGACTGATTTGTTTCTGATTTTTATGTTTATATTAGTTTAGTTTTAAGTGCTTGTTATCATTGGTGGATTTGTTTACTGGTTTGGTTGCTCTCTTATTTTTTTTTTAATTTTAATTAATTAATTAATCAATTAATTATTTTTCATTGTTTTTTTCTACCTTTTCTTCTGAGCCATGGGGCTGAAAGGGTCTTGGTGCTCTGGCCGGGTGTCAGGCCTGACCCTCCGAGGTGCGAGAGCTGAGTTCAGGACATTGGATGACCAGAGACCACCCAGCCCCACATAATATCAGTTGGTGAGAGCTCTCCCAGAGATATCCATCTCAGCTCTAAGACACAGCACCACCCAACGGTCAGCAAGCTCCAGTGTTGTACGTCCCATGCCAAACAACTAGCAAGAATGGAACACAACCCCACCCATTAGCAGACAGGCTGCCTAAAATCATAATAAGGTCACAGAAACCCCAAAACACACCACCAGACACAGCCCTGCCCACCAGAAAGACAAGACCCAGGCCCACCCACCAGAACACAGGCACCAGTCCCCTCCACCAGGAAGCCTACACAAGCCACTGAACCAACCTTACCCACTGGGAGCAGACACCAAGAACAACAGGAACTAAACATCTGCAGCCTGCCAAAAGGAGACCCCAAACACAGTAAGTTAAACAAAATGAAAAGACAGAGAAATATGCAGAAGATGAAGGAGTGAGGTAAAACACCCCCCAGACCAAACAAATGAAGAGGAAATAGGCAGTCTACCTGAAAAAGAATCCAGAGCAATGATAGTAAAGATCCAAAATCTTGGAAACAGAATGGAGAAAATACAAGAAACGTTTAACTAGGACCTAGAAAAACTGAAGAGCAAACAAACAATGATGAACAACACATTCATGAAATTAAAAATACTGTAGAAGGAATCAATAGAAGAATAATGGAGGCAGAATAACGGATAAGTGACCTGGAAGATAAAATAGTGGAAATAACTACTACAGAGTAGAGTAAAGAAAAAAGAATGAAAGAATTGAGGACAATCTCAGAGACTGCTGGGACAACATTAAAGGCACCAACAGGGCTTCCCTGGTGGCACAGTGGTTGAGAGTCTGCCTGCCAATGCAGGGGACATGGGTTCGTGCCTTGGTCCGGGAAGATCCCACATGCCACAGAGCGGCTGGGCCTGTGAGCCATGGCCGCTGAGCCTGCACGTCCAGAGCCTGTGCTCCGCGATGGGAGAGGCCACAACAGGGAGAGGCCCGTGTACCACCAAAAAAAAAAAAAAAAAAAGAGGCACCAACATTCGAATTATAGGGGTCCTAGAAGAAGAAGACAAAGAAAAAGGGTCTGAGAAAATATCTGAAGAGATTATAGTGGAAAACTTCCCTAACATGGGAAAGGAAATAGTCAATCAAGTCCAAGAAGCACAGAGAGTCTGAACGAGGAAAAATCCAAGGAGAAACACACCAAGACACATATTAATCAAACTATCAAAAATTAAATACAAAGAAAAAAATCTTAAAAGGAGCAAGGGAAAAGCAACAAATAACATACAAGGGAATCCCCATAAGGTTAACAGCTGAGCTTTCAGCAGAAACTCTGCAAGCCAGAAGGGAGCAGCAGCACATATTTAAAGTGATGAAAGGGAAAAATGTACAACCAAAATTACTCTAACAAGCAAGGTTCTCATTCAGATTTCACAGAGAAATTAAAACCATTACAGACAAGCAAATGCTAAGAGAAATCAGCACCACCAAACCAGCTTTACAACAAATGCTAAAGGAACTGCTCTCAGCAGGAAACACAAGAGAAGGAAAAGACCTACAATAACAAACCAAAAACAATTAAGAAAATGGTAATAGGAACATACATATTGATCATTTCCTTAAATGTAAATGGATTAAATGCTCCAACCAAAAGACATAGACTGGCTGAATGGCTACAAGAACAAGACCCGTATATAAGCTGTCTACAAGAGACCCATTTCAGGCCTAGGGACACATACAGACTGAAAGTGAGGGGCTGGAAAAAGATATTCCATGCAAATGGAAATCAGAAGAAAGCTGGAGTAGCAATTCTCATATCAGACAAAATAGACTTTAAAATAAAGATTATTACAAGAGAAAAAGAAGGACACTATATAATGATCAAGGGATCAATCCATGAAGAAGATATAACAATTGTAAATATTTATGCACCCAACATAGGAGCACATCAATAGATAAGGCAAATACTAACAGCCATAAAAGGGGAAATCAACAGTAACACAATCATAGTAGGGGACTTTAACATCCCACTTTCACCAATGGACAGATCATCCAAAATGAACATAAATAAGGAAACACAAGCTTTAAATGAAACATTAAATGTCATGGACTTAATCGATATTTATAGGACATTCCATCCAAAAACAACAGAATACACTTTCTTCTCAAGTGCTCATGGGACATTCACCAGGAGAGATCATATCTTGGGTCACAAATCAAGCCTTGGTAATTTTAAGTAAATTGAAATTGTATCAAGTATCTTTTCTGATCACAATGCTATGAGACTAGATATCCATTACAGGAAAAAAACTGTAAAAAATACAAACACATGGAAGTTAAACAACATGCTATTAAACAACCAATACATCACTGAAGAAATGAAAGAGGAAATTAAAAAATACCCAGAAACAAATGAAAATGAAAACATGATGACCCAAAACCTATAGGATGCAGCAAAAGCAGTTCTAAGAGGGAAGTTTATAGCAATACAATCCTCTCAAGAAACAAGAAAAATCTCAAATAAACAACCTAAACTTGCATGTAAAACAATTAGAGAAAGAAGGACAAAAACCCCCCAAAGTTCGCAGAAGGAAAGAAATCATAAATATCAGACCAGAAATAAATGAAAAAGAAATGAAGGAAACAATAGCAAAGATCAATAAAACTAAAAGCTGGTTCTTTGAGAAGATAAACAAAATTGATAAACAATTAGCCAGGCTCATCAAGAAAAAAGGGAGAAGAATCAAATCAACAGAATTAGAAATGAAAAAGGAGAAGTAACAACTGACCCTGCAGAAATACAAAGAATCATGAGGGATTACTACAAACAATTTTATGCCAATAAAATGGACAACCTGGAAGAAATGGACAAATTCTTAGAAAAGCACAACCTTCCAAGACTGAACCAGGAAGAAAGAGAAAATAAAAAGAGACCGATCACAAGCATTGAAATTGAGACTCTGGTTAAAAATCTTCCAACCAAGAAAAGCCCAGGACCAGATGGCATCACAGGCAATTCTATCAAACATTTAGAGAAGAGTTAACACCCATCCTCTCAAGCTCTTCCAAAATATAGCAGAGGGAGGAACCTCTCAAACTCATTCTACAAGGCCACCATCATCCTGATACCAAAACCAGACAAAGATGTCACAAAAAAAAGAAAACTACAGGCCAATATCATTGATGAACATAGATGCAAAAATCCTCAACAAAATACTAGCAAACAGAATCCAACAGCACATTACAGGATCATAAACCATAATCAAGCTGGGTTTATCCCAGAAATGCAAGGATTCTTCAACATATCTAAATCAATCAATGTGATACACCATATTAACACACTGAAAGATAAAAAACATATGATAATCTCAATGGATGCAGAAAAAGCTTTTGACAAAATTCAACACCCATTTATGATAAAAACTCTCCAGAAAGTAGGCATAGAGGGAACTTATCTCACCATAACAAAGGACATATATGACAAACCCACAGCCAACATCATTCTCAATGGTGAAAAATCGAAAGCATTTCTACTAAGATCAGGAACAAGGCAAGGTTGCCCACTCTCACCACTATTAATCAACATAGTTTTGGAAGTTTTAGCCACAACAATCAGAGAACAAAAAGAAATGAAAGGAATCCAAATCAGAAAAGAAGAAGTAAAACTGTCACTGTTTGCTGCTGACATGATACTATACCTAGAGAATCTGAAAGATGCTACCAGAAAACTACTAGAGCTAATCAATGAATTTGGTAAAGTAGCAGGATACAAGATTAACACACAGAAATCTCTTGCATTCCTATGCACTAATGATGAAAAATCTGACAGAGAAATTAAGGAAACACTCCAATTTACCATTGCAAAAAAAGAATAAAATACCTAGGAATAAACCTGCCTAAGGAGACAAAAGACCTCTATGCAGAAAACTATAAGACACTGATGAAAGAAATTAAAGATGATACAAACAGATGGAGAGATTTATCATGTTCTGGGATTGGAAGAATCAACATTATGAAAATGACTCTACTACCCAAAGCAATCTACAGATTCAATGCAATCCCTATCAAACTACCAATGGCATTTTTCACAGAACTAGAACAAAAAATTGTACTGTTTGTATGGAAACACAAAAGACCTCGAATAGCCAACACAGTCTTGAGAAAGAAAAACGGAGCTAGAGGAATCAGGCTCCCTGATTTCAGACTATACTACCAAGCTAGAGTAATCAAGACAGTATAGTACAGGCACAAAAACAGAAATATAGATCAATGGAACAGGATAGAAAGCCCAGACATAAATCCACGCATGTATGGTCACCTTATCTTTGATAAAGGGGGCAAGAATATGCATGGAGAAAAGACAGCCTCTTCAATAAGTGGTGCTAGGAAAACTGGACAGCTACATGTAAAAGAATAAAATTAGAATACTTCTTAACACCATACACAAAAATAAACTCAAAATGGATTACAGACCTAAATGTAAGGCCAGACACTGTAAAACTCTTAAAGGAAAACTTAGGAAGAACACTCTTTGACATAAATCACCGTAAGATCCTTTTTGACCCACCTCCTAGAGAAACTGAAATAAAAAGAAAAATAAACAAATGGGACCTAATGAAACTGAAAAGCTTTTGTACAGTAAAGGAAACCATAAACAAGACCAAAAGACAACCCTCAGAATGGGAGAAACTATTTGCAAACGAAGCAACAGACAAAGGATTAATCTCCAAAATATACAAGCAGTTCATGCAGCTCAATATCAAAAAATCAACCAACCCAACCCAAAAAATGGGCAGAAGATCTAAATAGACATTTCTCCAAAGAAGATATACAGATTGCCAATAAATATATGAAAGGATGCTCAACATCATTAATCATTAGAGAAATGCAAATCAAAACTACAATGAGGTATCACCTCACACTGGTCAGAATGGCCATCATCAGAAATCTACAAACAGGCAGAAATGGAGACACAGATGAAGAAAACAAACGTATGGACACTAAGGGGAGAAGTTGTGGGGGGCGGGGGCAGAATGGTGATGTTATGAATTGGGAGATTGGGATTGACATATATACACTAATATGTATAAAATGGATAACTAATAAGCACCTGATGTATAAAAGAAAAAATTCAAAAGAAAATCTACAAACAACAAATGCTGTAGAGGGTGTGGAGAAAAGGCAACCCTCTTGCATTGTTGGTGGGAATGTAAATTGATACAGCCACTATGGAGAACAGTATGGAGGTTCCTTAAAATCTAAAAATATAACTACCATACAACCCAGAAATACCAGTACTGGGCATATACCCTCAGAAGACCATAATTCAAAAAGAGTCATGTATGACAATGTTCATTGCAGCACTATTTACCATAGCCAGGACATGGAAGCAACCTAGGTGTCCATCAACAGATGAATGGATAAAGAAGATGTGGCACATATATACAATGGACTATTACTCAGCCATAAAAAGAAATGAAATTGAGTTATTTGTAATGGGGTGGATGGACCTAGAGTCTGTTACACAGAGTGAAGTAAGTCAGAAAGAGAAAACAAATACCGTGTGCTAACACATATATATGGAATCTAAAAAAAAAAAAAAATGGTTCTGATGAACCTAGGGGCAGGACAGGAATAAGGACACAGACGTGCAGAATGGACTTGAGGACATGGGGAGGGGAAGGGTAAGCTGGGACAAAGTGAGACAGTAGCATTGACATATATAGACTACCAAATGTAAGATAGATAGCTAGTGGGAAGCAGCTGATTCACACGGGGAGATCAGCTCGGTGCTTTGTGACCACCTAGCCAGGTGGGATAGGGAGGGTAGGAGGGAGATGGAAGAGGGAGGAGATATGGGGATATATGTATACATATAGCTGATTCACTTTGTTATACACCAGAAACTAACACAACATTGTAAAGCAATTATACTCCAATAAAGATGTTTATAAAAAACAAATTTTTTTCTCATGGTTCTGGAGGCTGGGAAGTCCAAGGTCAAGGTGCTGGCTGATTCTGTTCCAGATGAGAGCCCTCTTCCTAGTTTGCAGAGAGCAGACTTCTTTTTGTATCCTCACATGATGAGGGTTGGAGGGTCACAGAGGGATAGAGAGAGAGAGAGAGAGAGAGAGAGAGAGAGAGAGAGAGAAAGAGAAAGAGAGAGAGAGAGGGAGAAGGAGAGGAGAGGGAGACTGAGTGAGGAGGTGGGGGGCAAGAGAGAGAAAGAGAGAACATGCATGCATGCATGTGAAAGAGAGGTGGCAGGGGAGCATTCTGATCTCTTCTTATAATGGCACTAATCCTATCATAAGAACCCCACCCTTATGACCTCATCTAAACCTAATTACCTCCCAAAGGTTCATTTCCAAATACCATCACAGTGGGAGTTAGGGATTCAATGCACGAATTCTGGAAGGACACAAACATTCAGTCCATAGCACTCACTGAGTTTCATTGCTCAGAGTTCCAGCCCTGAACCCTTTGCTGATATTGCTTCAGATAGTAAGGGACTGTGGACCTAAACAAACATATACGGGTGCCCAAGCCTCCTACCTCAGCTCTTCAGGTTCAAGTGCTGCTCTAACCCCAAGATAAAGATCTGTTGTTATCAACACTCCTCTCAAAGCCTCATAGCCTCAGGAGGAGATTGTCTTTCGATGCCCCTCCCTTTTTAAAACAAATAAACAAAAACAGCAAAAGAAATATCATAAATGCAAATTTATACCATGATTACATATTCCTATTGTAATTTTTGCTACAAGACTTTTTCTGTCCTTAAGGCCTATTTTTATTTAAAATTGTAATTTCCAACGAACACTTAAGCTTATTGCTTTGCTACTTGGAAAGGTCTCCCAATTTCTAACAGGCTTCTTTTTGCATGTTGTTTGTCAGAATACGTCAAGATGGTTTCCCATTGTACTTAAATTTAAGGATCTGTAAGTAATGCACAAAAGTCTCTTGGTCTCAAAATCATCTTTGCAACTGTACGTCGATGATTATACCAACCATATAATCTTTCAATATGCCATACCACACTAAAGATGCACATTCATTACGTGTGTAATCTGTGTGTATTAAATTATTTAGATGTCTATCAACTGTTAGCATACAAAATAAAGGAAATGTGACCAAAGCAATAATATTCTAATTTGATAAATCACTTTTCTTAGTCCTCTATAGTTAATTCTGTGGCACTATTGCATTTTATCTTTCTCTAAAATTTTATCTAACTGATTTGCTTCATATTCATCAGAAATTCTTGGCTACTTCTGCCCTCAATACATTGAGATAAATTTACCTATTACCAGATTTTTGCCTCATGGTATCCATCTAGGCTCCTACTGCCTCTGAAAAATGACTCATATTTTGAAAAATGACACATAACAGGGTTGCAGTTAAGTAATGAGCAGAAGTGGGTAGAGTTGCGGGTGAATTGATAACATAGGAAAAATACAAAAGAACTGCCTGGCTTTAGTAATTCTTTTCCTTGGGAAATAAAACTCTACATTTACTTTTTTGGAGAAAGACATCTCGTCACTTAATCCCATTACTTATGATGGAGTATAGCACAAGATCATTTTGAGGCTTAAGTGAGAATGCCGGGGAAGAAGCTGCATGATGGCCACATGCACCATAGGGGGTTATTAAAATACAGGTGACTACAGAGGGTAATTTTGCTTTCTACTTTGTATGTTTATTATATATTTTATATATAGTGTGTATATCTATAGTATTTGCTTTTTATGACTAGCATATACTACATTTATGATTGGAAAAATAATAATTTCATTTTCGAACAACTAAATAAAGATGAGAATATTACAAGAAAAATAAATAAATAAAATGCAGGTGGCTATCTTGTTGTACAAGCACCTGATTATGTTGCTCCTAGTGAGCACATGGCTTATTTTTGTTGCAGAATTACAAGGCAATATTCATTTGTCAAAAATTATTTTCTCTCACTAATATCATCTATAAAATCATAACTAAAAAACAGCAGATGTGTCTCATTTTCCCCAGCTGCACGTGCTATCTTAGCAAGCAATCGCTTGAAAGATTCCTGTATGCAATGACTCCAATGAGGAAATTCTGAGCAGAGGCAAGATAGTTTAATGGTCACTTCCCTACAGTGCCCTCTGAAAGGCATCAGTGGTCTCTTGAGCAACTAAGATAGTATTCATTCATGCCTCAAAACCATCGATACCATCACTAACAGCCTGAAAGCAGTTTTGGCATCATGTCAACCAAAACAGCCACATGGGGGCCTGGCTCATCCCCTTCCTTGATGGCAGATAGGGCTAGCCTTAAGCATACAGACCAGGACAAAGATGTATACCTAATCAGCCCATGTATAAAAAGAAGTGCTCTCTATATTAAAATTGTGGGCACCTAGCTACACTTTTGAGCTGGTCCAAAATTAGTTGGCATTCCATTGACACCGTTTAAGCTTCTGAAATACAGAGATTTAGGTATCCATTCTAGACATATGTTAATCATCTTGGAACGGTACTCACTCAGTGAGAGAACAAGCCAAGCTGGTCTGGAAACAATCACAGTCTGCCTTACATCAGAGAACTCCCAGATGTTTGCCTGTTGCAGGCTTCCCTGGCAGGTGTCACCATAAAAAGGGAGTTCCAGCCAGGGTGCTGTCAGCACTGAAAAGGCATGTCATACACCTTTTCACAGTGGTGGAGAAATCAGCCATTTCCTCCAGATTGGAAACCAGGACCATATGGCATTTATTTTTAAAGGATGTCACTGAGGTATCTTTCAAGGTTACCAAATGATTCCCCCACCTCCCTTTTGATAATAGACAGTTGCTAATTCTATCACCTGTGAAGTCTGAAGGTAAAAGTTTTCTTTCTGTGTATAACAAAGCTCAGTGCTCATGGATCTTACAGGTAGGACTGCTTGAGGCTTTGGTCAAAATATAAAGGAGGAGGAAAGTGATTTTTAAGACAAAGAAAACACAGATGGGAAGCCAAAGAAAGATTTCTTCTCTTACATTAAGCTTTTCATTTAAAGTCTCTATTTTCATTTCATGTCCCCCACTTAGTAGTAACATGCTAGTGATTCTAAGAGCAGGCTGGAGCAGGGGTGCATTTCAAAGGAATAGCAGACCTCCTGGTGTTTGCTTATTACACATCGTGGTACACATGTGAGTATGTGCACACACACACACACATACACACACACACACCAGTGGACTAAAAACTCAAACACTGTGCCTGCAAAAAATTTAAAATTCTTAACCGTAGGGACAAGATTAAGCTAAGAAATCTGTAATCAGTATAAGATGGTATTTCTCAGTGAAGTCCTTGAACTGCTTGCATTAGAATATCCTGGGGTGCTTGTCAAAAGATATCCAAATCTGGATATCCACATACTGATATCTATATTACTGGTAGTCTGGATCAGTAAGCTCCAGATGCTCTGGGGTGAGGCCCATGGATCCTCAGTGACTGCAGGCTCACCTGCAGTATAAGCACCACCGCCCTAGGACAACCTAAGTGCTGTTTCATTCAAGTGAATTTAGGACCCCAGTTTGGTCTTTAAATTCACCTCTTATCTCCTCTATTTTGCCAAAAGAACCCAAGACCTTTCTCAGAAATTCACTCACTTAGGGTACCCCAAGGATTCTAAAGGGGCTACAGTTCAGAAATAAGTCTTCCAGTTCCACTGTGGAATAGGACCTAAAGCAGCTCTGAGAAAAAAGTGAAAGCAACCCCAGGGACTGTAGGGGCTGGAAGAGGTCTGCTTTTTAAAACTAATTGGCCCCTAAATCATGAAATCCTAGTGCTTTTAAAGGGGCTTAGCATGCACCCCTATGTTCACAGCAACACTATTCACAGTAGTCAAGACATGGAAACAACTTAAATGTCCACTGACAGACAAATGGATAAAGAAGATCTGGTATACACACACACACACACACACACACACACACACACACACACACACACACACACACATACACACACACTGGAATATTACTCAGCCATCAAAAAGAATGAAATAATGCCATCTTCAGCTACATGCATGGGCCTAGAGATTGCCATACTAAGTGAAGTAAGTCAGAAGGAGAAGGATAAATACCATATGATATCACTTATATATGGAGTCTAAAAAAATGATACAAATGAACATATCTACAAAACAAAAACAGACTCACAGACACAGAGAACAGATTTGTAGTTGCCAATGGGGATGGAAGTGGGGGAGGGATGGAGTGGGAGTTTGGGGTTAGCAGGTGCAAACTATTATATAGGGAATGGATAAACAACAAGATCTGACTGTGTAGCACAGGGAACTATATTCAATGTCCTGTGATAAACCATGATGGAAAAGAACATGAAAAAAACATGATGGAAAAAAACATGGAAAAGAACATGAATATATATATATATATATATATATATATATATATATATAACTGAATCACTTTGCTGTATACCGGAAACTAACACAACATTGTAAATCAACTATACTTTAATAAAAAAGGAGGGCTTAGCAATTTTTAGCTGGAAGAAGAAACTCTTCTCCCCGAAATTCAAGCTGAAAATTTCAAACACATCTTATTCTTCTTCTTTGAGCCATTGGCTCCTATATTTCAAGAGCCGCTCCCACCTCCACACACACAACTTCCTTATTCCATTTTTTAAATATTTCTTTCATATGTCTTTCTTTTCAGCTTTACTTCTAAAGACCACAGTTTGAATGTCCATCATTTTATGGCTGAATTATTACAATGACCTACTAACTGATCCCTTTATTCTCATCTCACTCTTTCCCACAATTCTTATGCACTGCCACCAGACAAGATTGGCAAAAACACAAACCTGCTCAAAGACTTCTGATGATTCCCCATTTCCTAAAAGAGCAGTCTAGACACATTTGTATCTCACAGTCATGAAGTACGTCACAAGTTTTCCCTTTTCCTTCTGCCAAGGTAAATTGTCCTCATTTTTTCATTTGGCGCCAGTCTATCTATGTGAAAAGACAAATAATCATACCAAGCAGTACATATCCTTTCTCCTTAATTAGGTTTAAACTCCTTAAGGGCTGAGAGAAAGTCTTTGCAATCCTCTCAAAACCAAACATATTGCTCAAGTATTTGTTAAATAAATCAAAGACTGAACGATACTGGATTAAGCCACCACCAGCCAATCTCACCTCCTGACCTGAGGTACCACTGGGCAGTTTGTGAACTTTCTGTGTGCTGAGCGAGGGTAGAAGTTCAATCCCGTTAATCTCCTCATCACTTACTTTTCTACTGGAAGAAATTGGTCCCAGAAATTTGGGACTTTTTCCCCACACATGCAAAAACCAAACAATTCTGCAAGAAGGATTTATGTTGGGAAAAAGATACAAATTCTTTGTCTAGCTGGTTCCTCCTAAGAGTTCCAAATTCCAATGTGTGAAAAAGATTCCGATCTTTACCACAGTGGAAAGTCTGTGATGTGAGAACTACTTGAAGAAATTTTCCATCTCAGATCAATGACAAAGTAGACCATACACAGCTTTTAGTGGCTACAGATGCTACTGATTTAAAGCATTGTAATAATTCCTTCAAAGGCAGTAAGACCAACCATGTCAAGCAATGTTTTGGTGCTAGCGTGAGTGAAACCAACTCAAATGCCAAGTTTGACTGAGTAGCAGAATTGCACATGTTGTTTAAAGATATTGCTGTATTTGTCAGAAAAAAACTTGTGTCAAGATATATTTTATGGCGTCATTATAATTATAATGATTATAAATTGTGATCAGAGACCTGGAAAAAAGTTATGCATACAATTTTTATGTACGATTAAAAATCAGAATTTGTCTATTTACACTTACTAGATTATCTCCAATACACAGACACACACACACACACAGAATTTGCTTAGCACTTAAATAAAAAAATGTTTTTAGGGCTTCCCTGGTGGCGCAGTGGTTGAGAGTCTGCCTGCTGTTTCAGGGGACACGGGTTCGTGCCCCGGTCCGGGAAGATCCCACATGCCGCGGAGCGGCTGGGCCCGTGAGCCATGGCCGCTGAGCCTGCGCGTCCGGAGCCTGTGCTCCGCAACAGGAGAGGCCGCAACAGAGAGAGGTCCGCGTACCGCAAAAAAAAAAAAGTTTTTAAATTAAAATTAAATAAAATTTTAAAAATTGTTTTGCATTTAAAAATTGCAGTTGAAGTATAAATGAGGATAACCCTGTGACAAATCACATATTACAAATTCAGGGGACAGATTGGGTTTTAAAATGTGATGTTTAGAATGCTAAACTTTAACATTATACATATTCTGAGTTGACTGTCACACTTCTAAATCTATCTTTTGAATATCTGTACCCAGGAAAATGATTTCTCTTACGAAGTTTTAAGCAAATTAAATAGTATTTAAGATAAATACTGTTATTTTGAAAATATTTTCAAAACAAAATGTTTGAATTTCACAAATTCTCCCAGAAGAATCAGAAAAAATTAAACATTTTGTAATACCTTTTTAAAAAATTCACTAATTCCTCAATTAAGCCATAATTTCCTTTAAAGCCCTTTGAAGAACAGTGGTTGAACTTGGCAGTTACACCAATGAGCATCCAGATGCTGCCATTTCCTGGATTTAATTTTACATGACAGTTCGAATTTAGTGTCTTGTTACCCTAACTTTAATTAGGATAAGCTCAAGGGGAAAAAAATGTTTTTGAACAGAAGTTGTTTCCAGTGGATACTTCAGAAGCATGAGGAAGGTGATTGCAATTAGGGGAACATCTTTGAAAATGCTACACAATGGAATAAAACATAATAAAAGATCTGCAAGAGTCCTTTGGACTCACAAGTCTAACCCCTGTATCTTATACTTGGGGAAAATAAGTCCAGAGAAGTGAAGTGAATCATCTTGTGGTCAGCCTCCAAGGCAGGATTAGTTGTCCCTTCCACTATCTCATGTTTTCTCTTGAGGATAAATTTCTAATTCCAGGTTTGATTTGCTGGATGAACTCTGGTACTTGCTAAGCTAAATTTATAAAATAACAGAATATTGGTCTCAGATGGGCACAGTAACCTTTTCTCAACTGTTAAAAATATAAATGAATTTAAAAGCCCGAGGGTAGAGCTTAAGTCTAAAATTTCCAGTCTCCGCTCGACTAGTTTAAATTTTACAGCAATTTCTGAAATGCACCTTTTCCCCGTTACAACCATGCCACCAAATGATCAGTCCAGTTTGTTCTCCATAAATACAACTTACAAGGTAACTGAAAGAGTCAGTTTTGTCTTGCCAGAGTGCTCAGAGCAGGGGTCTTTCTTCTCATAGCTTACAATGGGTTTAATTTACAGTAACATGATTTATAAAACGGCATACAGATTTTAAAGGAACATTGCTAAAGAAAGGATCAGCCACATCTTGGTGCCTCTGCATTCAAGCATTGTTCCCCAGGCTTTCTTCTAAAGCCAACTCTGCCTCTCCTGACACCCTCACCAACTGACCCGCCATAACAAATCTGCTGAAGAGTGAGACGATATGGCCGCTTGCACCACCATGCCTCGCTGGTTTCCAACCCTTCACACCTATGTCCCTGGTAAACCCAGAAAGGATGCACTGCTGAGACAAAGCAAAAGAAAACGTCCATCACCTGAAGGATGACCAGGACAATAAGCCTACGCCAAGTAGCGAGCCGGAAGTGGAATGAGTTTGCCTTTCCTCTATGGTGCATGCCACAGGATGCCTGCTGTTTCATTATTTTTTTTTATTGTGATAAAATTTACATCACATAAAATTAATCATTCTAAAATGTACAATTCAGTGGCACTTACTACATTCCAAATGCTGTACAACCATGACCTCCATCTATTCATCACTCCTATAGAAAACCCCACACCCATTAAACAGTCACACCCCATTACTCCCTCCTACCATCTCCAGAAACCTTCAGTTCATTTTCTGTCTCCTATGAATCTATCTATCCTGGACACTTCATATAAGTAGAATCAAATAATATGAGACCTTTTGTATCTGGTTCCTTTCACTTAGCCTAGTGTTCTGAGGTCCATTCATACTATAACATGTATCAGTTCTTTTTTATTGCTGAATGATATTCCATTGTATGGATATACCACATTTTGTTCATTTATCATTTGATGAAATTTGGGGTTATTTCCACTTTGAGGCTACTGTAAATAATGCTGCTATGAACATTTATGTATAAGTTTTTGTTTGAATACCTGTTTTCAATTATTTTGAATATTTACCTAGGAGTGGAATTGCTGGGTCATATGGTAATTTTATGTTTAACTTTTTGAGGAATCATCAGTCTGTTTTACAAAATTGCTGCACCATTTTACATCCCCAAAAGCAATATACAAGAGTTCCAATTGCTCCACATCCTTGCCAACACTTGTTATATTCAATTTTGTTTATTATAGTCATCCTACTGGATGTACAGTGACACCTCCTGGATTTGACTTGCATTTCCCTAATACTAATGATCTTGAGCATCTTTTCATGTGATTTTTCATCATTTGTATGTCTTCTTTGAAGAAATGTCTATTCAAGTACTTTGTTCATTGTTTAATTGGATTGTATGTCCTTTTGTTGTTAGAAGTCATTATTATATTCTGTATAATAGGCCTATACCAGAAATGTTATTTGCAAATCTTTTCTTTCATTCCATAGGTTGCCTTTTCACTTTTGTAATAGTATCATTTGAAGCACATTTTTTTTTATTTTGATGAAGTCCAATTTGTCTTTTTTTTTCTTTTTGTTGCTTGTGCTTTTGTCATCATATCTAAGAAATGATTACCAATTCAAAGGATATGAAGATTCATCCCTATGTTTTCTTCTAAGAATTTTATAGTTTTAGCTTTTTACATTTAGATCCTTGATCCATTTCAAGTTAATTTTTGTATATGGTGTAAGGTAGGGGTCTGCTTCTCACTTTGCATGTGGATATCAAGGTATCCCTGCACCATTTGTTGAAAAGACTATTTTCCCCATTGAATGGTCCTGGTCCCCTTGTTGAAAATCAATTGTCAATAGATGTATGTGATTATTTCTGGACTCTCAATTCCACTCCATTTTATCCATATGTCTTTTGTTGTGTCAGTATCACACTTTTCTGATTACTGTAGATTTGGAGTAACTTTTGAAACCAGGAAGTGTGAGTCCTCCAAATTTGTTTCTCTTTTTCAAGACTGTTTTGTCTATTTTGGGTTCCTTGCAATCCCATATGAATTTTATGATCAGTTTCTTCATTTCTGTGAAAATTATCATTGAGAATTTGATAGAGATTGCACTGAATCTGTAGATCATCTTGGGTAGTGTTGCCATCTTAACAATATTAAATCTTTGAATAAATGAAAATAGATGACTTTCTATTTGTTTAGGCCTTCTTTAGTTTCTTTCAGCAATGTTTTGTAGTTTTCAGTTAACAAGTCTTAAACTTCCCTAGTTCAATTTATCCCCAGTATTGTATTCTTTTTGATGTTAATATAAATGAAGTTTCTTCTAAACCTCATTTGGAAGAAGTTTGGAATGTTCATTGCTAGTGTATAGAAATAAAACTATATTTTACTAAATAAAACTATTTTTTTTGTATATGTTGAACTTGTATTCTGCAAATATGCTGTATTCATTTATTAGCCATAAGTGTTTTCTTGGTGTGTGTGGATTTTTTAGTATTGCTATATATGAGATCATGTCATCTGCAAATAGAGATAATTTTAATTCTTCCTTTCCAATTTGGATGCATTTAATTTTTTTATTGCCTAATTGCTCTAGTTAGCACTTCAGTACAATATTCAATAGAAGTGGTGAAAGGGGGCATTGCTTTCTCAGTCCTGATCTTAGAAGAAAAATTTTTAGTTTTCACCATTGAGTAAGGTTGTCAGCTATGGGTTTTTCATAAATTATCCTTTATCATACTGAGGAAGTTCTCTTCTATTCCTAATTTGATTTCTATCATGAGAGTATTGGATTTCTCAAATGCCTTTTCTGCATCACTTGTGATGATCATGTGATTTGTTTCCTTCATTTTGTTAATGTAGCATATTACTTTATTTTTGTGTATTGAACCACCCTTGGATTCCTGGGATAAATCTCACTTTTTCATGCTGCATAATCTACTTAATATGCTGCAGAATTTAGTTTGCTGGTATTTTGTTGAGGGTTTTTACATCTATATTTACAGGAGATATAGGGCTATATTTTTCTTGTGATGTTTTTATATGGATTTGGTACAGGGTAACTCATAGATCTGATAAGGGGTTAATATCTAAAATAGATAAGAAACATACAATTCAGGACCAAAGTACAAATAAGCTGAATAGACTTCTTTCCGAAGAATACATACACATGGCCGACAGGTATATGAAAAGATGCCCATTGTCACTAATCACTAGGGAAATGCAAATTAAAACATCAGTGGGATGTTACCTATACCTTTTAAGATGACTATTATCAAGATGGCAAAATATAACAAGTGTTGGTGAGAGTGTGGTACCTTTTGTGCATTTCTTATTTCAAATATTGCAATTTTCAACTCTAGAACTTCTATCTGGTTTCTTTTTAAAATAATTTCTGTTAATAGTATCCCTTTGTTGAAACATCATTGTCATACTTGGTTTAATTATTTAGACATGATTTATTTTGGTTCTTTGAATATATTCATAGTAGATGATTTAAAGTTTTTGTATAGCAAGGTCAACATCTGAACCTCCTCAGGGATAGTTTCTATTAACTGCTTTTTTCTTTCCTGTGTATGGAACCTATTTTCCTGTTTCTAGTGTATCTCACAATTCTTTGTTGCAAACTAGACCTTTCAGATAATGTGGCAACTCTTGAAATAAGATCTCACTCTCTCTCACGTTTTGTCCTTACTACTCTGTTGTTGTTGTTTTTGCTGCTCTTTATTTAATGACTTTCCTGGGCTAATCCTGTAAAGTCTGAATTCTTTGTTGTATGTGAGTGTGTGGCCAGTGTAAGTTTTGCTTTGTTAGATTACTGGTCAACTAATGATTGGACTAAGACTTCCTTAAAAGCTTGGATCCAGTAAGTCTCCCAGAATTTGCCAAGGGGTTCTGTGTATATTGGAGCATGTCTTCAACACTCAGCCAGGTAGTTTACAAGTCTGCATATCCTGCTTGTACAAGGCCTCAAAACCAGCCAAAGATGAAAGACTGGCTTCCTCTCAGGTATTTCCTGAGCATACACACAGCTCTGCATGTGCATGGGGCCTTTTAGATTACCTGGGAATATTTCACAGCTTTTCAAATTTCCTTATAAATGTCTTTTTTCCCCACATCATTTTTAAAAAGTTTTTTGGTCTGCCTCTTCTTGGCTCCAACTGTTATTGCTGCCTCAGGCAACTGAGATGTTAAACAATTGCCACTGATTGTTTTTGACAAGTGACCTGGGGATAGGGCTGTTCTGCAAAGTGAGTGCTGAGTCAGGTCCTAATAATGATAATACACTTGGAGTGGGGCTTTTCCAGGGAGCTGTGAGACAGGTCATATAGTGTCAAAGCTCTAGAAATGGGAATGCTCCAGAGATGGGACTTTTTGAGGAACTTTATACACAATCTGCTCCTTCCTGTAACTGCAAGTGGGCTCATTTTCATAGTGACCAATATTTGTGAGGCTTCTGACTTTCAAGGCTATTGCAGAGCTGCAGAGAGGGAGATGGGGAGTAGATTAAGCTACAAGACCATAAACCCTGCTTTCCTTACCAACATTCAGCAGTTTTTCTTAAAATAAATGATCCTCAGATTGTTGAAAGACTTTGGTTAATTTCCAGAGTTGATTTTGAAAAAGTTAATTTTGATGACTTTCACAGTGTTTTCGTTGTTTTTATAGAGGGGCACATTTACAGAGGTCTTTACTCCACCATCCAGAAGTTGTACAGTGGTTCACATTTGTGACAATTATTTTTCAGTGTGCTTGAGTGACTTGATTCTTCCAAACTCTGGTAGTAAGCTTTATCTTTTTGTCTCTACACCAGATCAAAATGAGAAGATATTAATGATGTATTTAGAATATTAAATATAATCCAAGAATGGTAGCAAAGTTACTAATGGGACAGTCTTATGAAAGATCTCTCTCTCACATACCTGCTAAATACTATCCTCTCTCTACTGAAATGATGCTGCCAATGCAACACAAAGCTTGTTAATATAGTAACGTGATGAATCTACACCTGTTTATCTGTACTTCCAGATCCAGTCTCTTCATGATAAATGGAACATAGCTGTCAGGAAAAGGGATAAACTTAATTGGTCTAAGAGGAATAGAACCCACAACATTGGTCTCCATTGCATTATGGTCTGAGTTAATTAGTCCAACACTAACTCTGTGATGTTAGAGTACACTCTGTTATTCTTGCAAGGATGCAGCATGCATGAAAGAAAAAATAATCTTTGTTTGGACAGGGTTTCAACCTCCCTTAACAAATATTTGACCAAATCCTTAGGTTTCTTTCACATAGTTATCTTCTGATAAAAGAGCTAACAAAGAGAGAAGCAAACCCACTTACCAAATAATTGGCTATTGGAAAACTGAGAATTGATATTAAGAAAGCTACATACATTTTCGGGGATCACTCATTTAACAGATACCACCTAAAGGAATAAACTGGCCTACTATTCCAGTTTCTTATAAACAAGAGGGAAAATTGCTTTTGTAATTAGATATTTACAAGTACAGAGTCCTTTTAATTAAATTGCCTTTCAGTCTTGCAAATATGGGGAAAAATGCCTCTTCTTTGGCTTAATAATGAAACAGAAGTAGAAATGGGTCAATAAATCTCATTTGCACTTAGCTATAGTTGTTGGAGCAGTTTTATTCTTCTTACATCAGGATTGCAAAAGCGGTTAACGTATGCTCTACACAAAATAATCCCTTACCTACACACTCCTGTTATATCTCAGAACAGCCTACATAATTGGAAATATAGAAATAGTGGTGCATATGTGCCATGGGGAAATTTAGAGACACGTTGAGCAACGAACTATGGCATGCTATAAAGCAGCGCATCTCAAACTTTCATATGCATGCAGATCACTTGGGGGAAATTGTCAAAGCACAGATTCTAATACAGGAGTTCTGGGGCAGGGCCTGAGATTCCACATTCTGAAAAGCTCCCATGTGAGGCTGAGGCTGATGTTTCTTGGACCACATTTTTTTATGTCGTAAGAAAGTGAAGAAATCTGAGTTCAGGTTTTGATTTTATTATAACACATAATGCTTGTCATTTGTATTTTTCTTGTTTATTATATTATTGTTACAAGTTATATCCTTTCTGGGACTAGGAAAGACATAAAAAATGGGAAAATATCAAATTGCCAAAAGTATAAATAAAAATAATATATCTAATGAATAAAGTAAGACATGCACACAATTCAAAAACTGAGGAAATATGTCAAAATATCTAAAAGGTAATACAGCCAGATGATTTAAAAGTAACAAAATTGCTATCCCAGTTTTGCATAGAGCTCTAGGAAAAAGAGCCCTGGATTTGGTGTCAGGACTCCTGAGTTTATAGCATGGACTCTACCTTAACTAGCTCTATGCGTGGGAACTTAGGCAGTCTGTTAGCCTTTTTCTTTGGTCCAAAAGAAAGGATTTGAAATAGTTGATCTTGAAATAATGTCACATGCAGCAATATGGATGGACCTAGAGATTCTCATATTAAGTGAAGTAGGTCAGACAGAGGAAGACAAATATCATATGATATTACTTATATGTGGAATCTAAAAAATGATACAAATGAAGTTATTTACAAAATAGAAACAGACTCGCTGACATAGAAAACAAACTTATGGTTACCAGTGGGGAAAGGGGGGTAGGAGGGATAAGTTAGGAGTTTGGAATTAGCATATATACACTATTATATATAAAATAGATAAATAATAAGGACCTACTATATAACACAGGGAACCATATTCAATATCCTGTAATAAACTATAATGGAAAAGAATCTGAAAAAGAATGTATGTATGTGTGTGTGTGTGTATGTATATATATATATATATATATATAGAGAGAGAGAGAGAGAGAGAGAGAGAGAGAGAAAGCTGAATCACTTTGCTGTATACCAGAAAATAAGACAACGTTGTAAATTAACTATAATTCAATTAAAAATATTTTTAATTAAAAAGAAAGAAATAGTTGATCTCTAAGTTCTACTGTAGCATTCACACTTTTTTCTCTCCTCTTATGAAACACTTGGCCAATGCAGATGATTTTCTCCCCTTTGAAATCTCTGTTTTAGCCATTTTTTCCTTAAACCTAAGAGATGCCATAATTTCTTTAGGTTGAAGGAAAATCTAAAGTTACTTTAAGGTGGATAACTAAACCACACCAGGTTTCCATACAGGCAGCATTCATTTGCTGGCCTTTCAAGTCTGGTGAACCCAATGGGTTTTTACTCCCCCCCTCCCCCCGACGGAGAATCAGCCCAGCTGGACTTTGCCCAAGGCCACAGTTCCAAGTGAGGGTTCTGCCAAAGGCCAGTCCCTGAGTTGAGAGGAAAATCTACCTCCACCACTTCCCTGACTTCTCAGTCTGGATTGTTAATCAATTACAGATGAAGTTTTCTGACCATTTATGTCCATGACAGGCCAACACAGAGACCAGCCAAATCCTTCCCAGACTTTCCTGGTGACCACTACTGTAGGAAGATCACCTGGTATGTTCAGTGATAATTCATCTGTACAACTGACCCTTCAGAGAAGTATGGAAAACTGTCATATAAATGTAAAAGTATTGTTTTCTTCCAAGTATACATGAGGAGCAGTAGAGTGTTACGGTTATGAGGATGAGATAGGGTTTGAGTCTTCATTCTGCCACTGTATGACAATGGGGCAAATTGACCTTTCCCTTGCTCAATCTTCCCCTCTGTAAAATGCATTTGTTTTGAGGACTAAATGAGGTAATGCACGTCCTTGCTATACTAAGTGTAGTCCACAGACCAGCAGCATCAGCATCGCCTGGGAGTATGATAGAAATGCAGAATCTCAGGCCCCTCCCCAGACTTACTGAATCAAAATCTTCAGTTTAAACAAAATTCTCATACGCTAAGCATTCAGCAGAGTACCTGTTTCATAGTAAGTATTCATACATCAGAAGTCACTGTTATTAGGATATTCTTGATCTTCTCTCTCACTTTCTCCTCACCACCATCCTGAGAAGTAAGCATGATAGTTATTTCTAGTTTGCCTGGCTCTATGCCTTCAGTACCAGAGCCCACCACGGGCCTCTTTGTCACCATAAGACCATCTGGCTTTCTTCTGCTGTCTTGGCCCAACTCCGTTCCATCACTCCTAGTTTTTAAGGTTTGAAGGTCCATTTTAAAGAATACCACACTGCCCAATATATGGAGATTCCTAACAGATTTTGTACTCTATCACATATTTATTCTTTGCACTCGATCGTGTCACGTTCTACTTCATATTTTAGTTTTTTTTTTTTTAATATATTGTCAGAAATTGGGAGTAAGTATTTATTTATTTATTTTTATTTTTGGCTGTGTTGGGTCTTTGTTTCTGTGCGAGGGCTTTCTCTAGTTGCGGCAGGCGGGGGCCACTCTTCATTGCGGTGCGCGGGCCTCTCACTATCGCAACCTCTCCTGTTGTGGAGCACAGGCTCCAGACGCGCAGGCTCAGTAGTTGTGGCTCACAGGCCCAGTTGCTCCGCGGCATGTGGGATCTTCCCAGACCAGGGCTCGAACCCGTGTCTCCTGCATCGGCAGGCAGATAGATTCTCAACCACTGCACCACCAGGGAAGCCCCATATTTTAGTTATTTTTGATGTAGTTGTTCACATGGGCTCTGAAGTAGAAATTCTGTCTCTACCACTTACTAGCTTTGTGATCTTGGGAAAGTCACTCAACTTCTTTGAACTTCTTATATGAAATGTAATTTAAATGCGGTAATGTAGGTAAAGCATTCCATAGTCAGTGCACAACAAATGATAGCCCTTAATATTATCGTTACTGTGCTTCTTGTTATTTTCATAATCACGTTGTCTCTGTCACTTTATCCTCACAAAAGCAAGACAAATAGTATTGAATCTACTTTCAGATAAAGAAATGTGAAGTAATAACTCACCTAAAGCCATACAGTTAATTTGTACAGAACCAAGTTTAGAACTCAGTCTGCCTTCTTACCATATCACACCACTTCACAGGGTAAGTAACATGGAACGTTAGAGAGGAATCTGGATTTGGGCATGAGGACAGGACAGAGAATGTGAACGAGGGTATAACCATTTGTCAGTCTGCTTTAGTCCAAGTGTATCAAAATTAACTAAACTACGGTCCAAGTTATAAGCCTAAAATTAGAAGCCACAGCAGGATTCTAAATCAAACAGCCATCCCCACAAGATCAACTTCAAGAGTAGCCCAGAGACTACTGACTAAACCAACAGCTTCTTTCTTCTTTGCCTTCTTTAGAGGACCACACACCTACTGGGCTTTTTGAGCCTGGTCAACCCTGGGAGGCAAAGTGGGTTAATGAAGGAAGAATTATTGGCAAGTCCAAAGTATCTAACCCCTCTACCCCTCTGCTGGGAATGGCTTTTAAAAACCCATTCAAACTCACAGACAGAGAACAGACTTGTGGTTGCCAAGGGGGATGGAGGGATGGGGGAGGGATGGATTGGGAGTTTGGGGTTAGCAGATGCAAACTATTACATATAGAATGAATAAAGAAGGTCCTACTGTATATAGCACAGGGAACTATATTCAATATCCTGAGAAAAACTATAATGGAAAAGAATATGAAAAAGAATGTATATATGTATAACTGAATCACTTTGCTATACAGCAGAAATTAACACAACATTGTAAATCAGCTGTTCTTCAATTAAAAAGAACCCAACCATTCAATATGGATCAAAAGGGAAGGGCACATGAACACAGGTGGAGCCATGTTAAGTTCTGAAGAGCAGAATGATCACTTGGTTCTTGAGAGACTAAAGGGAAAGAGGGAACGAGATGTGTTTGGAAAAGTGTTGATAGTCAGGGGAGTGCCTCCCTGACGATCTCATGATTGCTAATGACAGTGGAAATTGATACAGCCCCTTTGGAGAACAATTTTGCAGTATATGTATCGAGAGCCTTAAGATGTCTTTGGCCCTGTAGCTTTTACTTCAGGGAATCTGTCTTTGAGGGAAACTACGAAATATAGGGGAAAAGTTTTATTCTTTTTTTTTTTTTTTGGCCATGCTGCACGGCATGTGAGATCTTAGTTCTCCAACTGGGGATCGAACCCATGCCGTGCCCCCTGCAGTGAAAGCACAGAGTCCTAAGCATTGGACCACCAGGGAAGTCCCCAAAAGAGTTTTATTCTTAAAAGACCTATGACAGATCTGGCAATTTGGGTAGCATGATTGATGAATGTGAAGCTTGAAAATGTTTTTTCTCCTCGGGCTCCAGTGGTCATGCTGGAAAAAGGGCCTAATCTGGCAAGGACTTTACTACTTCTTATTTTTGTCACATAAACATGAACCTCTGATTTTAACCTTTTACATGTGTCCTTACACTAAGAAAGGCTGATATCACTGAGGGAGTAATCACTTTATGAAAAACTTTGTTGCAGATTTCCTTAAATAACAAGTACTGTTCAGCATGTTTATCTATTTCTTTACAGAGAAATTTTAAGCTGAAAAGTCCATCTGCCTATCTTATCCTCTGTAAGTTTCTCCCATGGAACAGTTTGAGTATGGCCAGCATTGCCAGTTGAAAATCAGCCAGCAGTGTTATTCCAAAGCCATTTTGTCCTTAAGGAAAATAAATATCTCTGTAACTTTTTAGGAACATAGTGATTTCATAAAGCTGAGTACATCTGGAGTTCTTTTCCTGACTTAGGTCCATTCTCCACAGCAAGATTTCATGCAAATTCTCTGCTCATTTTACTTTGAACACATATCTGAATACAGAGCACCTTCTTGGCTGTTACCAAGAGGTCTGGAGTTTCAAAAGTTAGAATAGGATGAATAGGTTTGGAAAGGCCAGAAAAAGTTACACACTAAGCCCCTATAATGTTAATGGTCAGAGAATATTAAAGACTATTGTGAATTGGTAGTTTCACGAAAATAGTCTCTTACCTTTGTTATCTGAGCATATCCTTGGGTTCTAGGATAAAATTGATTTTTAGTTGATCATCTGTTTATATAATTAGTGTAATTATGCTTTATTACATAATCAGTGTAAGTGCATGTAATCAGCTATAACATATAATTACATAATTGAGTCATTGTAAAAAAAAATCCTTGTGAAAGAGAATATAATGCTTTCTGCATCTGCCAAAGATAAATACTTCTGTTTTTTTTTATTAGGATTAGTTAAAATGGGTTTTTGTTTTCTTTTGGAGTGGGTACCTTGCTCAAGGGTTGAGAGATTCCACATAGCGTTTCAAAGAAATGACTACGCTTTCAGTTCCCTATCTTCCAAATTTCATGGTGAAAATCAGACTGTCCTCCAAACCCATTATTTATCTGAGGCACAGTAGATCATTTAAAAATAGCTCTGTCTACAATGTTTGGGGCCCTGAAGATGCTGAGGTGCAACACAAGATGAAACTAACAAGAGATAAATAATGATGCATTTCAAATCCTTTTACATGTAACTATGTACATATGCCTACACTGGAACGTTTTCATTATTTGAACTCAGGATACCAAGTTTGAGTTCTTTTGGTTTTCAAATAGTCTAATGGAAAAGAAATTTATTATGTTCTTTGCCTATAAGGAAGGTTTAAGATGGGAATTTTTTAACCGTATCCTGTCCGTCTAATTTTTTATGTTTTTGCTTCTAGGTTATATAAGTGAATTAAATTATTATTTACATGTAATCGTTAACTTTTTTAAGTTTTAAAAAAATTAATCTGTCCTGATCTAAAGAATAAAGGTGGGTCATAAGGGTTTTGTTTGTTTGTTTGTTTTTGTTTTTGGAAGAAGGGGGTTTCCAATCACTAAAATTATTCAAGCAAAGGTGCTTTTTGAAGATGTCTTAAATGGAATCCTTGCATGGGATTATAAATTTTACTAAGTGACCTCTGAAATCCCTTCCAAGTCTTGGACTCTACAATGTCTCTTTTCATAAATCCCGGCAAATGAGAGAATCAGTTTAGTTATTAAGGAGCAGGAAAGCATCACGTTGCTACAAATGTGTCTGCAGTCGGGGAATAGATGACTGTCCCCAAGCCATTGGGAAATGAGCAAAACTGAAGAAGGCAAAGATTATCTTTGCTTATTAATATTATTTTAAGTAAAAATGACTGTGAACCCATATTAATCTCGTCCTTAACACCCTATGTTGAATTAGTCATTCTCTCTCTTTCTTCACAGGACTGTGTTCCTTGAGGTTACAAATTGGGTAATCATTCTACCCCAGGTAACTACCAGTGTCTAACGTATAGCAGCAAGCCTCTATTTTTCTCCCCATTTTTAAGGGATGACTGTTTGGATACATTAAATAGTAAATTCAAAATAAGTATTTATGGTGTTTTCCTGGTGGCGCAGTGGTTGAGAGTCCGCCTGCCGATGCAGGGGACACAGGTTCGTGCCACGGTCCGGGAAGATCCCACATGCCGCGGAGCGGCTGGGCCCATGAGCCATGGCCGCTGAACCTGCACGTCCAGAGCCTGTGCTCTGCAACGGGAGAGGCCACAACAGTGAGAGGTCCACGTACCGCAAAAACAAACAAACAAACAAAAAAATAAGTATTTATGATGTTGTGCGTTTTCCTTCCCAGGAACAATTTTATTTAAAATGAACTCTGCATGGAAGTGATTGTTTAAAACAAAGAAATGGATCACTAATGGTGGAATTCTAGGCACCAGTAGGGAAGATTTTGATCCTCAGGGTCTTATCATATGATACCATTAACACACATACTTATTCTCCTGGGGTGTAAATGTAAGACCACAGGAGAAAACAGGCTCCTATGTCAGATTACACATTCCTTCTCAGCTCCAGCAGGTAGGACATGACAAGCATGTATAACCTCTTTCAAATAGCTCAGACTCAGGATCTCCCCAGCGCTTCCTCCTGTGCTTGTGACAAAGCCCAGGTGATCTCGCACTGGTGCCATTTCATCTCTCTTTCTGAATGGCCATTAACAGCTGATAGAAGACAGGAGGTCACCAAAGAACAGTGCTAGGTGGTCACTGTCATTTCCCCACTGCTGTACACAATCACTTTCAGCATGGATTACCAATCCTCGTGCATCACCATTTCATGTAAGGAAAGAAAATCATGTTGGAGTCATTAGCTATTACAGTTCTCAGGAATTTTCCAACTACATTTTCCATGAAACATTTTCTACAGTGATGTTATATTATTATATAGTAGGCCTTCCACATCAGCCAGTCTTTCTGGTTTGGTTTTGTCATATACATATTTTTTACAGAAGCAAACAAGGATCAATGATAAGCACAGAAAAATCTCTGATACTTCATTGAAATGGATTTTAAGGGCATCAAAGATAATGCTAAATGAGAAGAGGGACAATGTAGGGATAGTTAAGACAAGATGGAGTTGGAAACCAAATCTCACAGTTGGCATGTTTTGTAGCAAATCAAATACGGTCAAGTACAGGGCAAGTTCTCTCACCACCACTCTCCTCACCAGTATTTATCATCCTCCTTCAGACACCAATCAGGCTTGAACCAAAACAGAGATTGGTACCTCCCAATGATCTGCAGAAGCCAGCAGAAATCCAGGATATACCAAGTCACTACTGGAGCCCAAGGATCCTAAGGTGAAAGGGTAGTTCAATACAGAATCCACCTCAGGGGAGAGTGTTAAGTTTCATTCTGGAATAGACCTAGCCCAGCCTTAGAGTATCCTGGGCCAATGGAAACCTCAAATGTATCTGCTACTTGGGGAGGATGCAAAACCATGGCAATGTTTAAGGAATCAATCTTTAGGAACCAGCACAGAAATTTCCAGGGCATCAGAGGTGAAGCTGTGTTTCAGAATGGAGGAGAAATATCTGAGCCAAGTGCTGAAGCCCTTGGGGAGGATATAATCATTTCTGGGGGCCAAAAGACAGTAGCAAAATGACTTAAAAAGAATTGTAAGGCAGATAGAGAGGATTCTAGAAGTAACATTGGAGAGTAATGATGATCAGATCCTCTCTCTTTTATTCCCTATATCTATAAGAAAAAGTCTTTGCAATCTCGTCCCAGCACCAGAGAACTGGCAGGGGGAGGGATTTCTACCCGGCCAGTAGAAGGAGCCAATAAATTAGTTCATGAGCATGGAAGTAGTGAGACAATGAAGACGGATGGGAAAACACAACATGGCTTTAAGGCTTCTTAGTAAAGCAGTGAAACAAATGATGGAGAAGAGAGGAGCACTAAAGCCTGGAGGCAGAAATGAGGTGCATGATGTGACTATAGGTTGTAAGTTATGCATCAAAAAATGTATAACAGATGTTTCATATCCAACCTTACTACTATTGTTCCAAACAAAAATAAGTTTACCTTGATTTTTCTCTAAAGATAAAGATAATAGATATTATGGTTAAAAACTGAAGCAACACAAAACAGTTTACGGAAAAAAATTCACCCTGCTCCCTCCAAAAAACACAATCACCCCAAACTTAACTGCCTAGAGATGATCACTGTGAACACTTCAATGAACAGACCTGCCAACATCTCTATTGGCATGTATAAAAAGCCATGAACAAAAAAAGATTACCCTATACGTGTTCTTTTGTAACCCGATGTTTCCTGCAATAATATATATATATAATATGGAAATTTTTTTTATATCAGTAAATATTGATCATTTAAAATAGACATTACTGAGACTTCCCTGGTGGTCCAGTGGCTAAGACTCTGCGCTCCCAATGCAGGGGACCTGGGTTCGATCCCTGGTCAGGGAAGTAGATCCCACATGCCACAACTAAAGATCCCGTATGCTGCAACGAAGATCCCGCACACAGCAATGAAGATCCTGTGTGCTGCATGAACACCCGGCGGAGCCACATAGATAAAGAAATAAATAAATAAAATAGATATTATTCCACTGTAACGTTGTACCATAATTTATTTAAATAATCTTGTATAAGGAAGGTTTAGGATATCTCCTGCTCCTGCTTTTTCTCTATTATAAACAAAGATCCACAAAATATACTTTTACACACATCTTTGTGCGCCTAATTTCTTCTTTGGGATAACACTTAGACGTGGAACTGCTAGGTCAAAGTGTACACACATTCACAGTTTTTATCATACTGTCAAAGTGTTTCCTGTCCCCACCAGAAAGCTTATGCTAATTACATCTCCTCCTTTAATCTGTTTCAATTTGATGAGTATTTCATGATATCTTGTTTTTTGTTGACACTCCTTTTATTTCTAATAAACACATGAAACATATTTCCATGTGTTTATTGATCATGAACTCTACTATTGATCATATGAACTCTACTGAGTGGCGGTAGAGAAATAGGGTCAGCCAATTATAGGCTATGGGTCAGAATCAGCCAATGTGCCAAACTTGGCCTAGTGCCCTCTGATGTTGTATGGTCTGCAAGTAAGAATGGTTTTTAGGGACTTCCCTGGTGGTCCAGTGGTTAAGACTCCATGCTTCCACTGCAGGCGGCTCAGGTTCAGTCCCTGGTCAGGGAACTAAGATCCCACATGCCGTGCAGTAGGCCCAAGAAAAAAAAAAAAAGAATGTTTTTTATATTTTTGCATCACTGGTAAAAATATCCAAAGAAGCAGAATATTTCATGACACATGGAAATTCCATGAAATTCAAATTTCCATGTCCATAAATAAAGCTTTATTGGAACACAGCCACATCCATTCTTTCACATAATATCTCTGGCTGCTTTCTCACTACGACAGCAAAGTTGAATAGTTTTGACAGGCACTGTGTGGCCAGAAAGGCCTAAAATATTTACTATCTGGTCCTCACAGAAAAAGTTTTATGAACCTGTGTAGAAAGTAATGATTAAGAGGACAGATTTCAGAGCCAAGACTTCCTGAATTCACATACCTGCTCCACCATCTGCTATTTATTTGACTGAGACAATATATTTAATTCTCTGTGCCTCAATTTTTATTCATCTGAACTCAACTTAAAATACTTTGAGGGCTTCCCTGGTGGCGCAGTGGTTGAGAGTCCGCCTGCCGATGCAGGGGACACGGGTTCGTGCCCCGGTCCGGGAAGATCCCACATGCCGCAGAGCGGCTGGGCCCGTGGCCCGTGGGCCATGGCCGCTGAGCCTGCGCGTCCGGAGCCTGTGCTCTGCAACGGGAGAGGCCACAACAGTGAGAGGCCCGCATACCGCAAAAAAAAAAAAAAAAAGGCTTAATAAAAAAAAGAATGAAATAATGCCATTTGCAACAACATGGATAGACCTAGACATGATCACACTAAGTGAAGGAAGTCAGACAGAGAAAGAAAAATATCATATGATATCATTTATATGTGGAATCTTAAAAAATGATACAAAACAGAAACAGACTCACAGACATAGAAAACAAACTATGGTTACCAAAGGGGAAAAGGGGGGAGGGAGGGATAAATTGGGAATTTGGGATTAACAGATACACACTACTATATATAAAACAGATAAACAACAAGGTCCTACTACATAGCACAGGGAACTATACTCAATATCCTGTAATAAACTATAATGGAAAGGAATCTGAAAAAGAATATATATATATATATATATATATATATATATAAAACTGAATCACTTTGCTGTATACCTGAAATACTGTAAATCAACTATACTTAAATAAAAAAACAAAACAAAATTTTCAAAAGGCTTAGAGAAAACTTCATGTTCCCATTGTAAAATTGCATAACCCCTTTCCACGTCAGCACTTTCTTATCACCATAACAACCAGAGAGGTAATGAGAATTTATGACCTTCCACTATGACCTCAATCTGGACAGTCAGTCCTGAGGGGGACCCTTCTTATCTCCTTGTGCACTCAGAGCACCTTGTTAACAATCTGCTGAACATCCTTCCATTTGCATTTCTCTCATTTGTCAAGAATCAATAGATCAGACAAATACTCCCAGATTAAAAAGATCCTACTTATAAACTGGGAGAAAAGTGAGAGGCATTTTAAAGTGATAATAAAGTATGTCTACTGATAGCTGCTCAACTTAATGAAATAGGAAAATCTTGATGAGCTATAACGTGACCCAAGCTTAGGGAACAATGGGGAAGCTTTGCTAAACTGAGCAAGTTTGCATCTGGACTCCTACTGTTTGAGGGAGGACAACAGTCTACCACCCTTGATTCCAAATGAAGTCATTCTCTTTATAGTTATAGGGATGGGGCTTCCAGAGCAAGAAGGGGTGTTATAGAAAATAAAGCTACATCTTGTACCTCTGAGTTGAAAGTTATAAACTTTGACATGTATATGCTTACATACACATAAAAACACATAGGTGCATAGACTTAAGCCAATTCCCCATACATTCATCCTCTGTCTCAATAAAAGTACATTGGTATCCTTCTTCCTAGGTGGGTGAAATGAATAATGTAAGGACTGGGAGGGAGTGGAAGAACATCTGAAAAATGTTTTGTACAATGACAATTTATTGAAAAAGTAACCTCTTTCCTCCCAAGTCTTTACATCTCTACACATAATAAATATTAGATTTTTTTATTAGAAAACAACTTTTACAAAATAGTATATTTTGTTTTACACCTGAAGATAGGGGCCAAAAAATTGCAATAAAAGCTTGTACAAATTCAAATAGAACACATCTGGTGATTACTTCCTACCCTCCACCAGTCCCTGTTTTTAAAGTGGGTTGGGCTAAAATTCTTATTTTCTGGGAGAGATGGGCATTACCATTGATAGGGAGAGAAGGGAAGAGTATGCACATCCCCTTTTATTTCCCACAGTGATGTGCTCATGGGGAAGAGAGTTCTGAGTGACTGTCAATAAGTTTAAGACTTCCCAAACCGGACTGTCCCTCAGAATCACTCCAGGAGCTTGTATTTTTCCTCCAAATACACATTTATGGGCCCCACCTTGCCCTGCTAAATCAGAATTTAATCACCTAGGGATTTGTTTATTTATTTGTAATTGGCAATGCATAAATACGGTTCTAAATTCACAAGATACAAATACAATTGTTGGTATCCAATAAAAAGTAATCTTGTTCACTCCTCTCCTCTAGCCCCCCTATCCTGAGGAAACCACAGTTATCAGTTTAGTGAGTATATGGGTACCGGTTTCTTGAGTATTTTATGAAAACAACTTCTGTATATTCAAGCAAATATGCGTGTATATATCAGTTTTTTACAGAGTAACAAGCTATACATACTACTTTGCACTTTGCTTTATCTCTTCCCATAATGTTTTGAAATTGTTCCATATTATTACACAAAGGAATACCACTTTTTTTTTTTTTTTTTTACAGTTGCATGGCATTCCGTTGTTTGGATAAGCAACAATATATTTAAAAAGCCTTCCACTGCTGGTGATTTAGATTTTCTTCCCCATGTTTTTGCAATTACAAAATGCTACAGTGAATATTCTCATACTTAAGATATTTGCACATGTGCAAGTGTCTACATAGTATAAATCCCTAGAAATAGAATTTTCTGATCAAAAGGTATGTGAATTTTTTATTTGAATGAATATTGCCAAACACCCTTCTACAAAAAACATGCCAATTCTCATTAGGAATTGTAGATTTTTACAAAATCCCCCAAGTGATGCAAATGATCAGACAGGATTAGAGACCAGTGGTCTAGACTACTGGCTAGTGTGCAAAGCTTGAATTTGTAGACTTGATCCTCTGCCTGTGTTTATGCAAAGCCACTTCTTCTTTGAAACTTTCCCTATATCATCTAGCCCAATACTCCTCAAACTTTAAATGTGTACATGAATCATTGGGAGGATGGTGGCTCTTGTTAAAAGGCAGATAACTTGAAATTCGTATTCTAATAAGCTCCTGGGTGAGGCTAACTCTGTGGTCCATGGACCATACTTTGAATAGCAATGTCCTAAGGGACTCTCACAGTCAGCAGCACATAGATTAGTGCTTAGATTGTATTGTTTAGTGTAGTAGTGTTCAAATATTTTAGTCTCAGGACCTCTCAGAACTCTTAAAATTATAGAGCCCCGTCCCCCCAGTAAAGCTTTGCTGATGTGGTACAAATGGAATATTATTCAACCATAAAAAAGAACAGAATAATGCCATTTGCAGTGACATGGACGGACCTAGAGATTGTCATACCAAGTAAAGTAAGGCAAACGGAGAAAGACAAATATCATATGATATCGCTTATATGTGGAATCTAAAAAAATTATACAAATGAACCTATTTACAAAACAGAAATAGAGTCACAGATGTAGAAAACAAACTTATGGTTACCAAGGGGGAAAGGGGGAAGGGATTAAATTGGGAGATTGGAATTGACATATACACACTATATAAAACAGGTAACTAATGAGAACCTACAGTATAGCACAGGGAACTCTACTCAATACTCTGTAATGGCCTATATGGGAAACGAATCTAAAAAGGAGTTGATATATGGATATGTATAACTGATTCACTTTGCTGTAAAGCAGAAACTAACACAACATTGTAAATCAACTATACTCCAGTACAAATTAATTTTAAAAATGTGATAAAAAAAGATTTGTTTATATGGGTTGAATCTTTTAATATTTACCATATTTATAATTAAAACTGGAATTTTAAAAGATGTTTATTTCATTTCAAGTAACAATAATAAACACATTACATGTTAACATAAATAACATATTTTTTATGAAAACATTTTCCAAAAGAAAGTTAGTGAGAAGAATGGCATTGTTTTACATTTTAAAAAAAATCTCTGACATCTGGCTTAATAGAACACAGCTGGATTCTTATATATGTTTCTGCATGCAATCTGTATTGCACGTCATGTAGCCTCTGGAAAACTACACTGTACGCTTGTGAAAGATCAAGATTGAAAAATGCAGATAATGTCTTAGTATTATAATGAAAATTGCATGGACATTTTAGATACCCTAAAATGTTCTTGGAGGTTTCCAGGGGTCCTTAGACCCTACTTTGAGAACCACTAGCTTAGCATGCGTTCCTTTTGCCCCGCCCCACGGAGACTACAAACGTCTTAAGAATAGAGATTGTATTTTACCATTGTTCTTTATTTCCATAGAGCTATCTCAGATTAAGTGACGAACCAATGCTTCTTGATTTGCTGATTATTACAATCAGATTTTGCAAGGTATTCTCATTCTATTCCTTTGCACAGGCGGTTATAAACTTGAAAATGGGGATATCAGTGGAGAGGGGGAATAAGCCTCCTTTCCCTCACCTTCTCCATAAAGGAGGGTTCACAGTCACAGATATGAGGCTCAGCTGTAAAGAAAGTAATTCCATCATGGTATTATTACGAAGTACGTTTACATCAATTCTTTTATTTGATGCTAAAAATAAAACTGCCAGCTAGGTAGAACCATTGTTATTATCCTCATTTTACAGATAATGAAGCTGAGACTCAAACCAATTTGCCCAAGTTTTTATAGCTAGTAAGTGACTCGTGAGCCAGGGTTGAGAAAATAGAACTCAACCTTGGATCATGAATGGACTGAAAGAAAGGTTTAAGTGTATTTTATTGCATGCTCCTTTTTGTGTCATGGGATGTAATACCATTCAGAGTTGAGAATATTTACAATAAGGTGCTTTTATGGTGATCAAATGTTTCCAGTTCTTAGGGAGCATTCAATCACCTGCTGAAACTGTTTGTTTCCTGATGCTTGACAGTAAACATTATCCTTCAAATTGCTTTCTGCTATACTGCTGTTGCATAATTTGGTTTTCCAGGAAGTCTGTCTTGGTGTCATCATAATTTTCATTAGCATAGTGAGTAATGACAGCTTCTTCTGCTACCAGACTGATGTGATTATTTCTCAGTAAGCCTGGTATGTTACCTTCCAAAGGAAAAGACCAGGGTGGCAATTCAGGAGCTCAGAGTCCCTGCGGAGAGCAAGGGCAATTTCTGTTTGGTAAGAGTAGGAAGGTCTGTAGTCACTGAAGAAACTCTAGAAGCATGGTCTAGAGTGCTAATCCTTTCAATCACAGCTCCCATCCCCAAATCCTAAAAAATTGGAATCGGAGTCCTATTGTATTATTCCTGGGTGGATTCTGGCCTTCTTTCGCCACTTTGAATACTTGGAGCCCTTAAAACCTATAGTAAGAAATGCCAAGAGGCAGAAAGTGGAGTAGAGACTAGTATGCTCTTCTAAATATGCCTCAAAGCTCACTCCACGGGTCTGTCAGTTGCAAAGTAAAAATGAATACAGTTCACTGGCAAATGCTGGTTCTACACAATTCAGATTTCAGTTGTCATCTGAAAAATCCAATTAGAAAATCTGGTGGTTAGTCTTAGTTAGACAAAATATATAGACTCACGGTGTGTGTGTGTGTATGTGTGTGTGAGAGAGAGAGAGAAAGAGAGAGAGATGTGAGATGAGATTTAGGCCTTTCCATTTGGTATCATCCAGAAATTGCCTTTATTAAAAATCAATTAATAAAAACTTCAGTTTCAAATGTATTATTTTCATTTAGTTTAACCATAGTTAGGGATATAAGTAGAAAGAAATACTTGGGAAGATATCAGCAGGAATCTTTTATTATCTAACTAATCTGTAAAACGTGGAGAGTTACAAATGATACTCCAGTTTAAGAACTGATGACAATGAACAGCTGTGAGTAAGTGTGTGTTTTCTTTTACTGAGGATACATCTTCTGGCTTATTAAATAGCTCACTTTGCAGTGAAATTGGTTCATATGATGCTTTTCTATATAGACACAGCAATTGTCTTTTTTTTTTTGAGATAGATATTTTCTTACTGACCTTTCTCTTAAGCTTCATGTATTCAGCATTAGAAGTCTCCAAAGATAAAATGGAATTTGTACTTTGCCCATTAAGTTTTTTATTGGGTGGCAGGGATTATGTATTTTGCTGAGGGGCAAAACACAGCAGATCCTTGAAAAATAATATAGTCAATTATGTGAAGTAACTATCATTGAGGGATAATCTGCTTTGCCATTTAGAATCCAATGCATAAAGAAAACTAAGGCCCTTTTCTAGACTTATTATGCAAGATAAAAAATTCCTTAATTGTGGACCAAGCCATAGACAAGTAATCAATGCAGGATTTATGTAGCCTGAAAACAGCAACAATCAGGGAAGAGGGACTGGAGATGATTCTACTTAACTCTCATTAACAAACACGAAGAACTGTGAGAAATATGTTTTTATTTGATAGAATCTAATGAGATTAAAAGAAAATTGCCAGTTTATCTACAACACAGACAACTAGGCTTCAGAATCAATCCTCTAAAATTGTCTCGTTCTTTACTTTCTCTCTTTAAAAGAACCAGGCTCTACTGCCTAACAATTCTCACCAAATGTTTCTGTCACCATAACCCTCTTAAGGTCACTGTGTTTTAGTAACTTAGTATTTACTGAGTGCTGAGAACAAGCAGGTGGGTCGCTCTACACCTGAGTATAGCTGGTTATAAAAAAGTGGAGGATGGATCGGTTGCCCTGATAGCTTTTATAATCAATGAGAAAGAAAAATGAATAAAAACAATCATGCCAGAAATATATAAATGTATGTATTACTGCCCATATGGAGAACCTAACCTGCTTCTAAAGAAGATCTGTAAATTTCTAATCAGCACTTGCTTAAGTGTAAAGAAAGGAAGTTTTAGAGCTTAATACAAAAAGTGATTTTTTAGTACAAAATTCTAATTGCCATCATAATTTGAATCACTGAATAAAGAATTTTTATCTGTGTTTGTACATGTCATGTTTGGTAGCAGTTTGTAAATAGATCAGTTGAGAATTATCACTTTTTCATTATATTATTAAAGCACCTACTATATACCCAGCGATGAGCTACACTTCATCATAAACAAGCAAACAAGGAAGTAGGGTAGAAGACATAAAATATTTGGATAAATTACAGGGCTCTCCAGTTCCAGCATTATTCGGATATATGTAGTGAGTATCATTTCCACTCCAGTTTGGGGAGTTCTCAAGGAACATAGAGATCAACACCCTTCAGTTCAGTATTAAAAATTTGAGAGCATCAGTATGCCCAAGCTCTCTGCATGTTGCTCCAAAGTGTATGAAGATGAATAAGTTCCAATCCCTGCCCTCAAGGAACTCATAAACAATTATACAAAGAGCTCTAATTTGAAGCCAAGTGTTATTAGTCGCATTAGACAGGACCACCCAAGATACTATGGGGACCTTATAGTAAGGATAGTAAGAACACATCATCTTGTGATAAGGAAAGCCTTCACAAAAGAAGCAGGACTGACAACAGACTTTGAGAGATGGACAGGATTTCAGAGCAGTGTTGGCAAACATACAGAGGCAGGAAAGCTAAGGGTGAATTCAGAGACTAATGACTACTTTATTTTGGCTAGAAAGGAATTGGGGTGGAGGGAGTTAGTGGAGTACCTGTACCAGCTAGTGGTGTCAGGACCATTGTGATGCTTTACTTTGACTCATGTCATGGTTCCTGGCTGAAGTGTTCCCCTTCCTTCTAAACTCCCCTGCTCCACTCAATTCCTCCCCTTCCTTCAATAACCAGCTTAATTTTTTATTTCCTTAGGTTTCCTTTGATGACTCCAGGCCTTCTCTGATCAATCATAGCCTTTAATATGTATTTAGCATTTAGCACTTCATGAACAACTGTCTTGTATTGTTCATAGTTATACCTGTTATACTGGTCATGAACATACCAAGTCCTTGCTGGCTGGCTTTGACCACCTCCAAGGTAAAGTTAACTTAATCATTAAAGGACAGGCCTACTTCTTTTCATGTGTTTCTTCTTATCAGGGACAGGGTGTTCTTACTGACTGGTCTGCATCCCCCTGGAACCAAAGCAGTCACAAGGGCTATCAGCTCAGGGCTTAACACCACCTTCAAAACTGAGCTACTGGGCTTCCCTGGTGGCGCAGTGGTTGAGAGTCCGCCTGCAGATGCAGGGGACACGGGTTCGTGCCCCAGTCCGGGAGGATCCCACATGCCGTGGAGCATTGGGCCCGTGAGCCATGGCCGCTGAGCCTGCACGTCCGGAACCTGTGCTCCGCAACGGGAGAGGCCACAACAGTGAGAGACCCGCGTACCGCAAAAAAAAAAAAAAAAAAACTGAGTTACTCAGTAGCCCAAAGCCTCTGGGTCGTCTGTCCTACTAGTCTGTTATGGTCCAGGAAATGGTTCCCTCTTGTAGCGTCTTCCCATGTCTAGAGTTATACTATTACAATCACTGATCATATATAACTATGTATTTGACAATTGTTTTAGACACTGTCCTGTGCCTGCCTGCCTTTCCTGGGAAGGACCTGCTCCTGATTTTCAGAGCTGAGAATCTGACTCTGTTCTGTTTTACACACAAGTTATTTCTATATGGCTTTAAGATATGCTGAACTTTGCAGGAATAGAACAACGATGTGATTCTAGGAAAGCTTGTTCTCACAGTTATTCAGAACTTTACCAAGAATTCTCTGACATTTTGGAAAATCAAATCTCCTGGTAAAGTGGCTCAGAGTTTCTGAATTGCCAGTAAATGCACGAGGATTGCTGCCACCACAGTAATTCGAATTCTATACAACAATGCCTATATGTCCTCATTTAAAAATATAAAATATAGGGGCTTCCCTGGTGGGGCTGTGGTTGAGAGTCCGCCTGCCGATGCAGGGGACACGGGTTCATGCCCCGGTCCGGGAAGATCCCACATGCCGCGGAGCGGCTGGGCCCGTGTGTGGGCTTTGTGGGCATTGCGGTGTGTGGGCTTCTCACTGTGGTGGCTTCTCTTGTTGCACAGCATGGGCTCTAGGCACATGGGCTTCAGTAGTTGCAGCATGTGGGCTCAGTAGTTGTGGCTCGCGGGCTCTAGAGCACAGGCTCAGTAGTTGTGGCTCACGGGCTTAGTTGCTCCGCGGCATGTGGGATCTTCCCGGGCCAGGGATCGAACCCGTGTCCCCTGCATTGGCAGGTGGATTCTCAACCACTGCACCACCAGGGAAGCCCTTAACCATGTTTATACTGGTGATATAGCCAATTTATTCACAGACATCTTACTACAAAGAACAGTAACCTCCCTGCCTTCAGTGATTCCTTTCCTCCTCCAGCCAAGCATTGTCCACATTACACTCAGTGTGGTCTTTCTGAAACACTTATTATTTCCATGGCTCCCTGCTGCCTAAAGGAAAATAACATACAAACCTGTTATTATGGCAGATGGGTGCAAATTCCTTCTTCAGCTAGACCCAACTCTTTCCTTTCTGGCCCCATCCTTTGTCATGGCCTCCTACACCTCAGTCACACTGAATTGGTCTTCGCTGCCTGAGAAAGTCATGCTTTCTTTCAAACCTGGTTCTCACTCCGCCTCCCACAGCCTTTCCTCCTTCATTTACTGAACTCCTTATCTTTCTTTTTTTAATATTCTTTTTTCTTTAAACCCCACATTTGTTTATTTATTTATTTTTGGCAGTGTTGGGTCTTCATTTCTGTGCGAGGGCTTTCTCTAGTTGTGGCAAGCGGGGGTCACTCTTCATCGCGGTGCGCGGGCCTCTCACTGTTGTGGCCTCTCGTTGCGGAGCACAGGCTCCAGACGCGCAGGCTCAGTAGTTGTGGCTCACGGGCCTAGTTGCTCTGTGGCATGTGGGATCTTCCCAGACCAGGGCTCGAACCCGTATCCCCTGCATTAGCAGGCAGATTCTCAACCACTGCGCCACCAGGGAAGCCCTCCTTATCTTCTTTTAAGACTCAATATAAACATCTCCTCCTGTGTAAAGCACTTCCTCAGAGCAGTCTGATGTTTTCTCTTCTGTGTTCCCATAGTAACTTGTATAGAGATTATCTTAAAATTTATCACATTTAATTATGAAAATCTGTTTAGTGTCTATCATATGCTATATTATGAACTAACTCAAGAGCAAGATGTCCATAGGCTAATCCCCAGAACCTTTGAATATGTTACCTTACCTGGCAAAAGGGACTTTGTAGATACATTTAAGGTTATGGGCCTTGAGATGGGGAGATTATCCTGAATTATCCAAGTGGGACCAAGCATTCTTACAAGAAGGAGACAGGATGGTCAGATATAGATAGAAAGAAGGTGTAAGGGGACTTCCCTGGTGGCGCAGTGGTTAAGAATCCGCCTGCCAATGCAGGCGACACGGGTTCGAGCCCTGGTCTGGGAAGATCCCACATGCCACGGAGCAACTAAGCCCATGCGCCACAACTACTGAGCCCTCGTGCCACAACTACTGAAGCCCATGCTCCGCAACAAGAGAAGTCGCCACAGTGAGAAGCCCGCACACAGCAATGAAGAGTAGCCCCCGCTCGCCGCAACTAGAGAAAAGCCCGTGTGCAGCAACGAGGACCCAATGCCGCCAAAAATAAATAAATAAATAAATAGAAGGTGTAAGGATAGAAGCAGAGGTCAGGTAGGAGAGAATATGTGATGCTGCTAGGTCTGAAGATGGAGGAAGACGCCATGAGCCGAGGAATATAGGTGGCCTCTAGAAGGTGGGAAAGGCAAGAAAACAGATTCTCCCCTAGGGCCTCCAGAAGGAACATAGCCCTGCCAACAGATTTTTTAGGACTTTTGATCTCCAGAACTATAAGATAATAAATCCGTGTTGTTTGAAGTCACTACGTTTGGAGGAATTTGTTACAGCAGTCATAGAAAACGAACATGGGCACTGTCCTCCTCTCACTTTGGATCCCGAGCACAGAGCCTGGTACACACTGGGTGTTCAATTCATCTGCTGAATGAATTAACAAAGGCAGTAACTGCTATGTTGGTGGAGGATTCCACTAAGATATTTGGTCAGTATTGTAGATCTGTTTTTCTTTTGAAGTATGGTTGATTTACAATGTTGTGTTAGTTGCAGGTGTACAGCAAAGTGATTCGGTTATACATAAATATATATATATATATATATATATATATATATATATATATATCCTTTTTTAGATTCTTTTCCCTTACAGGTTATTTATTACAAAATATTAAGTATAGTTTTCTGTGCTATACAGTAGGTCCTTGCTGGTTATCTATTTTATATATAGTAGTGTATATCTGTTAATCCCAAACTCCTAATCAACAAGGTAGGTCTTTTTTTTTTTTTTTTTTTGCGGTACGCGGGCCTCTCACTGTTGTGGCCTCTCCCATTGCGGAGCACAGGCTCCAGATGCGCAGGCTCAGTGGCCATGGCTCACGGGCCCAGCCACTCCGCAGCATAGTGGGATCTTCCCGGACCAGGGCACGGACTCATGTCCCCTACATCGGCAGGCAGACTCTCAACCACTGTGCCACCAGGGAAGCCCAACATGGTAGATCTTAATACCATTGTTGCGAGGAGCATAATTTTACCCCTTGTAAGCTGTCTGACTCTTAGCTCAGTGGCCTTCTAATTAGAATTTCAGAGAACACTGAAAAATATTTCTGAGAAACACGTGGTTGAAGTGTTAGTGTTGTGTCTACCTTCCCACACCCCAGTCCTAGTACTCAGACCGGAAGCATATAAAAGACAGCCTAATAGTTTAGATTTTATCTTTATTCCTACAGGTAAAAAAATGCATGCAGCAGCAATAAAACACTCCCATCTATCCCTTTATGATAATCTAGTGTGAAGAAAAGAATACAAAGCAGCACAGGAAACCTTTCAAAGGCATCGCCAGTAATTTTTTTTTCCAGAAAAATCCCATGGGTGACTAGCTCCCCTGGCCACCTCTCCCACCTCAGCAGCGGGCTGCAGAGTAACTTTCAAAGATCACACAAAGGACCACGCAATGGTCCTTTCAAACAGAAAGCAGCAGTTTTCATCCGCAACCTGGTACCACTCAAGGAACAATAAAATGGTTCTTTTCTGGAGTCCACAACCTTGGCCCAAGCCCCGCTTTTGACTACTTCTCAGTGCCCGTCTACCTCCAGAATCCACTAGAGCTGCACACACTCATCCCACCATTTAAGGAGCAAAACTATGGCCACAAATCTAATTAGAAAGATTATAGCTCAGTTTGTCAGAAACTG